>NC_083100.1:20509526-21961978 GCF_949774975.1 Lagenorhynchus albirostris
ATATCACCAGAACTGGATACTATGAAGTGTGTTTTGAATTTGGCGATTATGTGTCAACCCTGTAGCCAAGGAGCTTATGAAGAGAAAAATAATAAAAGTTTAAGACATTATGCAAAATAGACAGAATTCGTCTAAATTTTCACATATGATGTTGGGTCTGGCAGGGCGTGAGCTTGAGAAAGTCAGATGGAACATTTTCTTGTTTGGTGTTAACTTGGGAAGAGTTTTGACCTATGTCTTAAAGGAAGGGAGGGTCACTGTGACAAATGGGAGGGTGGAGGCAAGTGGGGGGAAGTATGCAGACAGCAGGCTAAATCATGTGCATTTTCTGAACTAGAGGCTCTGTGATCTAGGTGTTTTCACCACCAACCGCTAACTCTTATAATTCCAAGTTTTCTATTCCCCTCAGCAGGGAAGAAACATAATGCAAACTGGACTCAAGATTGATATCAGCACACTCAAGGATGTTGATTAAAAAAATAAATAAAATTAATAGCCTCTGAGAAAACATTCTCAGGGAAGGAACCAGCAGGGTGGCCAGTTGACATTAACCAAGTCATCTGAGAAGTCTCTGCTGACTCTTTGTGCTAATAGCATTGGGGTTTTCCTGGAGCCCCTCAGAACATGTGTGGGGAGAGAAGGGTGTGTTAGATTTCATTTTGTTTCCTTAATTAAAACAAATTCTAACCTCAAAAGAACACAGGGTACACCCTCAGTGGTTCAGACATGATGAACTTAGATGACTTGAGTGTCTTTTTCCATGAGCAGATGTCAGTCTGAGCTCTACCTCCTTGAAAAGGAAGAGTCCAGGAGGTTGTGTAGTGACCCATGGTTAGCAAGTGACCCCTACGAAGGACTTTGACTTCAGTCAGAGCAGCAGCTGACATCCTGCTTTGTAAAGAGGGTGGATGACCCAGTGAGCCAAGCACAATGGCTTTCCTCTCTTTGCAGAGTATTGTATGCCCACTGAAACTACTTGGTCCCCACACTGCCCACCAAGAAGAAAAGCAACTGTATCTGCATCAGGAAGAAATAACCCAAACCACAACCAGACTCCCTGGGCCACTTCCCTGTACAGTGATAAACAACTGGTCAACGCAGAAAATTCCTCTTGATCCCAGAGATATCTTACTCACCTACTATGTGTGCACTGCTCTAGAGCCTAGAGATTTTAAGGTAAATGTTTATAAATGAAACCCAGTTAACTGGTCAGCTAGTCTCAACCAAATTTCCAATTGAATATGTTAAATATTCCATTATTTAACTAAATTCTTCAGTTTATACCCAAATTTTGGCATTAGTTATATTAGTGATAACTCATTTTACTGCCACTCCATCTCATCATACTTTCCATCCATGTTAACGACCATACATAATTCAAGCTGGATTGATACGGTATAATTGTGCTATTCAGACTTCTTGATGAAAAGTTTCCTCTGATGATGTCAACAGTGGACTGGATTAAATGGGTGTGGAAACTGGAAGGAATAGGAGAGTTTATTTAATAAACAGTGTGAGAGACAATTGATAATACAAGGGAAAAAAATAGCTTCTTACTTTACACCATATACCAAAATAAATCGCTATAGATTAAGAGAAAAATAGGTAACCGTTGTATGTGAAATTATCTGTTTGTGAGTGGAGAAGGTGCTTTAGAAGTATAAAAGTAAGGAGGTGGGTGTTTTTTAATAAGATTGATAAACATGACCATTTAAAAGGTTAATATCTATAAGTTAAAAGTAACTTATGCACAAAATTAAAAGATAAGTCACGGAGGCTTCCCTGGTGGCGCAGTGGTTGAGAGTCCACCTGCCGATGCAGGGGACGCGGGTTCGTGCCCCGGTCCAGGAAGACCCCACATGCCATGGAGCGGCTGGGCCCGTGAGCCATGGCCGCTGAGCCTGCGCGTCCAGAGCCTGTGCTCCACAACGGGAGAGGCCACAACAGTGAGAGGCCCGCGTACCGCAAAAAAAACAAAAAAACAAAAAGTCACAAACTGGAAAAAAAAATTTGCAAGAAAGGGTTGCATCTGTAACAAGAAAGGGTTAACATATTTAAATACAAAGAGCTCTCATTAAGCCAAAAAACACTCAAGAAAACAGGGCAACGGATGCAAGCAGTCAATTCCTTAGAGATAAAATGAAAGTTGCCAATTAACATATGAGGGAAAAGTTTAATGTCATTTATAATCACAAAGGAGCAAATTGAAATACTAATGAGATGCTTTTTATGCCCTGAAATAGGTCCTCTCATACAGGGTGGTGAGAGTACAGATTAGTACAGAGCGCCCTCCATATCTGTGGGTTCCTCATCGGCAGTTCAACCAACCCACAGATGTAGAGACAACTACTACGCCATTTTGCATAAGGGACTTGAGCATGAGTGGATTTTGGACTTTGGTATCCGTGGCAGGGCTGGGGGATGGCTGTGAGGAATGATTCACCCTATGACTTGGAATGGATTCATAGTAGGGTTCAGTAAGTGTCCCAGCCTCCTCACTCCTAACCTAGGCTCCTGCCATTCTTCAACCCTGTAAGTTCAGTACCAGCTAGTTAACCTTCTGCTTTATGTGGTCTGTGGTCTATCATCTAGTTTTCATTAATAACCAGCTAGCTGGGTGCTTGGTAATGATCTGTCATCGTGTCCATGGCTGTGTTTTTTGACCCTGGTCACTTCTGGTGTGAAATAACAGAGTCCTGACCAGCAGAGGTCTGAAGGTGTCACTGCAGAGCAGAATGCACTTGGGCAGGTCGCCCCATAGAAAATGACATTCAAAGTAACAATTTCAGATATTCTTTTCAAATCTATCTTTCTAATTTAAGTATTTTTAGAAAGTCTTGCTATTAAAAAAAAAAAAGCATGTGGGTTGCAAAGACTAGAAAGGCATGCAAGAAAATTCAAATATCCCAAAACAACTGTCATCCAAGCATAGATTCAGAGTCTAACTCAAAGAATAAAACTGAAGGTTAACAGATTTTCTTCAGCTGAAGAGGTTCGATTTCAAACCCTTGAACCCTGTCGTAGGGATAGCTGATGGTATTTGGCTGGATCCAGGAAGTGGTCATGAAGTAAGGCAGTGGTAACGTTAGATGGGTTTTGTTCAATAGAAACAGTATGAGCCACATTTATAATTTTCAGTGTTTCAGTAGCTACATTATAAAAGGAAAAAGAAATATGTGAAATTAACTTTAATAACATATTTTATTATTTCACTCAGTATTTCCAAAATATTATTTCAGCATGTAACCAATATAAAAATTATTAATGAAATATTTTACATTCCTTTATTCTTATTAATCTTCAAGATCTGGTGTGTATATTATATTTAGAGTACATCTCCATTCAAATGCTAAAGATCTTTTTAGAAATACTTGATATATATTTAGAGCTCATAAAACTTACAGTTGAAACATAATCAAGTTGTTTCAAACATACTTAAAAGTTCTCCAATAACTGAAAGGCATATCTGTTTTTAAAATTTAAATTTAATTAAATATTTACTTCTCAGTTTCATTCACCACATTTCAAGGGTTGAATAGCCACATGTGGCTAGAGCTACCATATTGAACAGCCTTAGACAGAGTCCTATGATGATCTCTGAGTCGTCTGACCGCTCATCTACTTCCTTAGGAGAATATTTAGCTCTTTAGCCCAAAGCATCAGATTAGTCTAGTGTAGAGACACCAGTGCATAGGGAAAGGTCATAAGAGTAAGAGAGAATATCAGTTTCGTTGGGGTGGGGGTAAGGATGGGGGGTACTGGAAAGAAAGGGTGAGGCTGGCATGGCCTGGGAATGAACAGGGAGAAGTGAAAGATCAGCCATCTTTCTAACCCCAGGAAAGTTATTGTCCCATCTTCATAATAAAAAAAAAAAAAGATATAAAATAATTGATAAATATAAAATTCCTAAAGTCCCAGGTCCCTGTGACTAACTCATAAATCCTTTATCTGTAGGCAATATACATCAACATGATATGTTTCTGCTTCCAAGAAATTGCATCTAAGAAAACCTGTCTTCAAAAAGAAAAATGATCTTTAAAACTCTTAGAGGACTTCGCAATGAGATCAACTACATCATTTCCTTAAATATCAAGTCTACCTCTTATATTTAGACTGTGATTGGATTCATGGGGAAAAAATATTGACGCCCAACTTTTCAAGAACATACCCACAACAGAGAGCAAAGAACACCTGCTGTTGATCTTATCTTTTGAATCTTAATTTCAAAAGTTGTTTTCATAGCTAAGTCTTTGCTTACAGAATGGTTCCGCCCAATGCTTTTGGGTTTAAGACTTTGGACATGTGGGCGATTGCTTAAAAGCATCTTGCCTTGGGCCTCAGTATCTGAACAATTACCCTGATTCTCTACTCTCTAGGCCCATTTCAATATTAGTAAGTATCTATTCTGGGAGATAAATAATTTCATTCACCAAATGTTGACATTGTGTCATTTTGACTTAAGTCTTCTAAGTATACTGAAACTTTCCAAACTTGTAGAATTTTGTGTTCAAGTTTTAAAAGTCTATTATTTGCACATTTCCTTCATATTCATCTGCATCTAGACTGTCTATTGAGATGAACCTCAAAAGGTCAAGGACCTTTGGCTCATGGAACCCCTGGTACTCTACTGCATGCCAATGGTACTTTAAGAAAGGCTTCTTTATGGAATGGGAGAGTGAGAAGGAAGTGCTAAAAAGAGGGCTTAGCCTAGCAGAACCTCATTTGTTAAATAAAAGAAGCTGAAGAAGGAAACCAGAAGAAAAGTAGATGAATTCAGAGGACAATGTTTAGGAAAGTAAGATGGACAGAAGCTGCCTAATCTATCTTATGTCTTCAGCTGTCTTCAGATCAATGCTTTCAGTCCCACATCAACCAAAGAGCAGCAGCAAAGCCAGGAGTGGTGGGCAAGGCAGAGGGAAAATTAGCCCTCACACCTCCATCCCTTAGGAGACTATTCAGTTCTCTAGCCCAAAGCTCCAGGTCATTCTGTCATACATTGCGTTAGGTAAGTCATAAAAAGCAAGCAATTGAGGAAGTGAGTTGTCAGATGGCTTCCAGATATGGGTACTGTGTATTTTCACGATCCCCAAAACCTAACCTGGAAAAGCCATACATGCTTCTTATAGGGGACTGGGGACTCCTTCTGCTAAACTCGTACAAGGTGGTGAGTTAATGGTACAGCAGGTGGCGATAAAATGCAGCAGGTGCCAAAAGCAGGAGACCCATAGCTCCAAATCCTGCTGATATGCCACCTCACCCCGCCCCATAAGTCTTTGCTAGGCCCCCCTGCATAGATACTGGCAGAAGAATAGAATGATCAGACCAGGGTTGGAGTAGCAGTAATTGGAGATGGTTGCTAACTGGGGTAAAGGTCAAGGAGGAATGAAAAGTGACTTAATAGTTATCCTCCAATCTAGGTGGAGTTTCCATAAGGAAAATGTCATTGTTGTCTATCAATGTAGTCAGCTCTACAACAAGAAATGGAACTCTTTGTAGCAAGAAGAAAGAAAGGATAGATAGGCAGTTTGGGGAAAAGAAAGACAATTTACCCGGGAGTGAAAAGAGCCATATTTTGTTCTGGCCATGTTACTGACCAGCTCTGTGGCCTTCAGCAAATCATTTCCTGTCCTGACTTCAAAAGCCTATAACATAATAGTGTAATAGCTACAATAATATTAGAGCTATACCTAAGAGCACTTAAAACTGAAAGGCATCACTCTATACATTATACAAATATTCACTCAGCTAATCCTCATAACAAAACTGTGGGGTCGATAGTATTCTTATCCCCATTTTACAGATGAAGCACAGAAAGGTGTAGAAACCTGCCCCAGGTCACTCAGCTAGGAACTGGCAGAGCCAGAATTCAAGCCCGCTGTGTCTCTAGGCCCATGCTCTTCTTGCCAGGGCACCACTACCTGCTTCTCAAGTCAAAGGACAGGCTGCTCAGGGGACACAGCTCTGCTGAGGTTTTAATGAAGGCCCAGCTCAGGGCCCATGCTGAGTGCCAAATGCTCAAAGTGCAGAAGAGCTGTCCCCCTGTGTTCCTGGAAGCAGAGGTCAAGGGGAAGGGTATGGGATTTCTCAAAGTGTCCTCCATGGTCCACCTCCCCCAGAATCATCTGCAGAGTCTTAAACAAGCAGATTCCTGGGTGAGCCTAGATATACTGTATCACACTGTCTGGAGGGTGGGGCTCAGCACCCTTCATTTAGGCAGGTCCCCCGGGTTCTTTGATGTGTACTTGAGTGTGAGAACCACTGGTTTGGTGTCTGAGAAGAGAGCAGACTTCACCTTAATCTTGTTTTTCCCAAAAAAAACACCCTGAGAAAACAGTTGAGCCTTGAACTTGACCACAACAACTAGGTCAAATGAATAGAAAGGACAGTGTACAGCAAGGTTGGTGCCCAGAGAAGCCTATGGTCCAGGTGGACACTGAAGTCAGGAAGAGACCATTTAGTCAGGCCCCCTAGCTTGGATTAAGCCACTCCCTACTGGGGTACCCATGTGTAATTCACACCTGCTGTAAAGCAAAGGGAACTCAGGTGATAAAAGTCTTTGTGGCTGGATGTGCTGGATATAAAATCCCAACCAAGAAGTGAAAGCTGGCAGATTCCAAATCCAAGAGGTCCCAGCTCCAGGAAAGAAGTCTCTCCTCCTTCCCCAGGTTATTTTATTCTTCCCAGGAGTTATTGGTTGACACTTACTGAAAAAAGCAGCAGCAGGAAGGGTCTGATTGAGGTCTGACCTGCTGGGCATCATTTCTCAACAGCCTGACTTTCCATCTCATGCTGTAAGGACAAAGGGGCTTCGTGCCTCAGGGCAGTGAATAGAGCCTTGCATTTTAACTCTAGAAGAGAAACCCCGATGCTAATTTCAGTTCTGACAATGATTGTGGAATCCCAGCAAATCACTTCATCCTTCTAGGCCTCTGGTTTCCCATATGTAAAATGAAAGTGCTAGGGGTGGTTTTCTCTAAGTTTCTTTCATCTCTAATACCATATAGGTCTAAATGGGCTGAGCCTCCAGCAGGAATAATACCACTGTCCAACACGGAGGAATTCAATCCAACAGATATTTCGTGAATTCCTGCTATGGCAAAGCAGTATGTGCATGAGGCCTTGGGATGTGCAGGGATGTGGGCCAAGAAAACTGCACAAGACTTTCAGATGTACCCCTTTCTTCCGTGTTTCAGGGTAATTACCGTTAGGACTTTGGGAGGAGGGGCAGTGCTAATGGCAAAGACTTTCATTCTTATTGGGTTGGAAGTGAAGTCAGGCACTGTCGAGGAAGGGGCACTGTAACTCGAGAAGTTCTCTAGGATTCTTGCCTCCATGCACAGCAGCTCCAGAGAACAGGTCAAGGGACACGTGAGAGTTTCCAAGACACCTGGGAATGGCCTGGGAATCTGTGAAGTGTGGTGTCACGGCTTGAGAAACAGAAAGCAAAATTCTGTGGAATCTCAAACTGTTTAGTCTATACTGAGCTTCCTATCCACACACAGCAGAGGTTAAGGGGAAACAAGACATACAAATGAGGAAAAGCAAAACACCTTTCACACAGGAAAATGACAGTCCAAGAAAGAATTACCCCCTTTACCCCAGGCCCCCAAGTCTGAAATGTCAGGGTGAGGGAGTAAACATGATCATCCCACCAGAGAAAGGACTGTCCTCTTCCAGCTCTGCCCACCTGCCTGCAGCCCTCACCTACTGGAGTATCGTCCAATGCCTTTGGCCTTGAGGCTTAAAGGGAAGAGGGAAAGGGGCCCTGCTTTGGATCATCAGGCCATGGGATGCTGTCTCTGCGTAATTACTTCAATCTTCAACTTTTTGAGAAATTTCTCCATGGCAGGTTGAGACAGTACCAGAGAAGCAATTTCATTTACCAAATATTGTCAAAATTCTGATGGAGTCCTTCTTTACACACCAGACCTTCTTTTCTTGGAGGGTAACATCTGAAATAAAAACCTTGTTTGAAATCATGAGAGCCTCTGAACTTCTCTCAGTACCCCCTCCTACGCCTTTAAATGTCCCTACTTGCTTCACTCCCCTTTTTCATACAGAGGGCCAGGAGTTCTCCCTAGGAGGTACTTTTATGCCCCCTCTTTCTTTCACCATGTGTGGTTAGGGTAATTCTGCTTACACCAAAGACTCCAACTTCCTAATCCCTCTTCCTGAAACAATGACAAATCTCTGGACCCCTAGGATGCACCCATCTCAAACTCAGGCTAACTCCTCAGGGGTCTGCTGTGTGGTCTACTTTGCAAAAGGGTCCCAGCCTCTCAGCAGATGACAAAAGAGACAGGCCAAAAGTGGGAAAACTGTCCTAACAGAACTCTGTTGGGGCCCTGAAGAGGCTTCCTGTCCTTTAGTGGGCTGAGACTGGGAAATCCTTCCTAAAAAGTGGACTAAGAACAGTCAGGGGTTAAGTCTAGAACTTTGAAGTGAGAGAAAAAGGTAGACGGACGCGGTGTAAAAGGTAAATGAAAGAAAAGAAGAGGCATTTTCGAACCCAAGTCAAGGAACACAGAAGGGTTGACTCCTCTGTTCACTTAAGTCGCTAGAAAAAGGAGCATGTGTAATTGCACATGTCTGTGCTCTGGGAAGTCTGTCCTCAGTACGGCAGAGAGTTATGCAACTATCTAATGCACAGAGCCAGTATGTACTCTGGAAGCCAAAATCAATCAATCAGACAATCAATATAAATCATTTTGTTCCACGATAGTTGGACTTAGACCTGAAACACCAGAGCATTGGTCACAAGGCTCTAAATCTTTTGGCATCTGGGTCAACACCATCATAGACCTGTACCACCTCTCACTTTACATCTACATTTTGTATCCCATTATAAACAAAGATTCCTCCAGCTCAGGCAACTACACAGCTGGACCACCACTGTGGTCTGGACAGCATCCAGTCTTTACCCACAGAGGCCCATGATCATATCTGACTCCCCAGAAATCCCGGCTGACCCAGGAAGAGGGCATTTAGATATACACTTGCTTGAAGAAAGCTCAACCTTTTTTGCCAAGTCATGACAGCCTCTATGATGGGCATACATTATATGTATTATATACATTAGATATATGGTGTAGGTCCCTACGAAACAACCCTGAATGGAAGAAAGGAACCCTTTTAACAGATGAAATTAATAAATAAGACCCCAAGGAGCTAAACCCAGAGATGCTTACATGAGAAGGTGTGGAAACTGATGAGAGTCTAAAGACAGTAGAGCGAGTCCTTTACCTGGGCAGGCATGGCTGCTGCCTGCAAGCAAAAGTCTGGACTGTATGTCCTCCCAAGTCCCCTTCTTGTCCTGGGATTGTAGTTCTCTAATTTTCCAGAAGAGAGGCAATAGGGAAAGGATAAGTGGGGAGTGTTCATGAAGAAGTGTGGTAGAGAAAGTGAAAAGGAAAATAAAATAAAACAAAATAAAATAAAATAAAGCACTTCCTGATCCGACAAGAAGCATGTGTGTTGGGGTGTGGTGGGCAAGGAGAAAACCTGTCATCTGAGTGCTGAGCAAAGGTTCAAGGTCATTTCTGAACTCGTCCAAACAACCTCTCCCGGCACTTGTTGGCTCATGGCAGATCTGGGCTTTTGGGTTTTGGCAAGGAAGAGAGCATCAGGAATTCAGCACAAAACCTTTCCAGTTTCTGAGAGAGAGAAGATGAAGAAGGCTGAATTTCTTGGCGTGGCTGCCAAGGGTGAGGCTGACGCAGAGCAGAGAAAGGAGGGGACCTGGGAGAAGGAGCCTGTGAAAGCAGGAAGGTCACCAAAGCTCCAGAGGCGTGAGGGCAGTCCCGAGCCTCAGGGAACATTGGGAAGAACAGCCTTAGCCTCAGCACTGAGTCAGCCTGGGCTGAGGTCCAGCTGTCAGAATGGATGCTGGACTGGGGGACCAGCAGGTTCCAGGCCAGGCAATAGGCCCTGCAGGCTAGAGGATCACGCATTGGAATCTTGATAGAAAAGCAGCCCAGTGTACGGCCCTGGACCCTGGACAGCTTCACACGTTCACCACTACCCCAAACCTTTCAGGAACTCTATCCATGAGAAAAGGAGAGAAATTGTTTTGAAAGGCAGCATGAAGTGATTTGCCAACTTACTTGAACTTAGTGGAACAGCTCAACTATTTCTAAGCATAACCCCAATCGGTAAAACAGGTAAAAGGAAAACTGGTTGAAACAGCGTCTGGAGTACCAAGAACAAGCCCACCTCCCTCCTACCGCCCACTACATACTCACATGGACCCAGAGGTACCAGCAGGCCACTGGGGCATTCTGGACATTGTCTGAAGACTTGTGAGGTAGAAGAAATACCACAGAGCAGATTTAGACGAGCCTGGGTTTAAATGTCAACATTATCATTTAATTTCCTGTGTGACTCCAGCTTCATTGCTCAACCTCTTTTTACCTTAGTTTCCCCAGCTATAAAGTAGAGCAGGTAGGGAATTCCCTGGTGGTCCAGTGGTTAGGACTCCATGCTTCCACTGCAGGGGTCACAGGTTCAATCCCTGGTGAGGGAATTAAGATCTCACGCGCCTTGCGGCATGACCAAAAAAATAAAAATAAAGTAGAACAGGTAATGCCCACCTCATGGGCTTCTTGTGGGAATTAAATATTTTACAAATACAGCTTATATTTTACAAATGTAGCTCATAATAGGTGCTCACAATTGTCAAAGTTCCCCTTTATGTAAATAATCCTATTATCACGGAAGCCCCAATAACCCTGCCTCCAGGTGGCTTATATTCAGTGTAACTATATATGCTTATTAGCTTTAAATCAGCATAAAAATTAATTGTCCTGAATATCTCTATGTTTGTGCTCTGAATTCTGAAGCTCCATCCCAGGACACTAATTCATGGCAAAAACACAAATAAGTCAACCCAAGCTGATCAATGGATTCAAGATCATCCCAATCAAAACCCAAGGGGACTTTATTGGTAGAAATTGACAAATTGATACTAATTTTCATATGCAAACACAAGGGACCCAGAACAGCCAAAACAACCTAGCAAAAGAGAAACAAAGCTGAAGGACTTATAATATCTGATTTCAAGGTTTACTATAAACATACAGTAATAAAGAGAGCAAAGTACTGGTGCAATGACAGACAAGTAGGTCAATGGAATGAAATATTGAATGCAGAAACAGACCCGACATTTATGATCAGTTGATTTTTGACAAATGTTTAAAGATAACTTGGCATGGGAAGATGTCATAAATACGTGTGGAGTAGATGCACTTCTGCCAAAATGCAAGAAAACCCAAGGTCTCATATTTAGTGCTCAGATTAGTTAATCTACATGGACCTCAATTTCATTTTCCTTGCAGTGAAGAGAGCCAACCATGTTTAGGATCTACTGAAGACTCGATGTCATTCTTCAAGGGAACTTGCCCCCGAATTGAAATATTCCACAGGACATTGATGTTGCTGTGTTTGATTCTACACATGATTCTGCTACCCTCAGGATGTACGTTCTGAGCTGCTCTTCTGGTCAGGGCTTTGGAACTGAGCTGATTCATCCACACCTTATTCTCCCATCCCCACAGAGACCATAACAGCGTGCCATATGCCTTACAAGACATCTGGCCAGAATTTAGAGCATGGACTGCGGCCACAGAACAGAGCGAAGCTGAATGACCACACACAGGGTCTGAGCCTCTGACCACAGCCCCTTAGCCCTGCCTGCAAACCAGCCCAGACAAATGAAAGCTTCCTTTCTGTCTTGTGCACGTCAGATGTGTTCCAAAGGAAGGTTCTCACCACTCACTCCCAAGCTGCTGCCGCGGAAGGGATTCTTCACTTCTTACACAACCCCTTGCATAAAGAGGACAGCCAAATGAACCACAGCCTGATAGACTGCTAATGGTAACTTTGTACTTCAGAGCTGAGGACAAAGCTGCGGTGGTGACAGGGACTCCATCAAGCACCAGGACCAAGCAGAAGCCAGTGGACCCAGAAGAGAAACCGATTCTAACTGTGGAGCTAAGCTGCTTGCTGGTTGGTGCTCTCTGCTACCTCACTATCTGTATTCCTTTAAGAACTAATGAATAATGTTTTCCAACATTAGTTGCTCCTGGTTCTTTGCCATGTCCCTGGCTGGCTGCCTTCTGTCCAGGTGTGAGAGGTCTTTGCATTCTGGGAGTCCCCGCATTGTGATAGAGAAAAGAAGCTGAGAAGAGCTACCTGTGCAAATCCAGCCACTCCCACTTGCTGGGCAACCCTAAGCAGCTCAATTAATCCCTATTAGCCTCAGCTTCCTCCTCCTCCATAATAGTATCTGCCTCATAGGGTTATTGTGAGGGATAAATGAGATAGTAAGAGAAAGCCTTCAGCACAGCACAGGGGCACAAAGTTGACACTCAGATATTAGCTGGTATCATTATTAGTATCATTATCACCATTGTTGTTGAGATGATGGTATGCTTTTATGTGGATAAAACAGCCCACTCCTCAAAATGTAATTGTGTAGAAGAGATACCAGGGAGGGGCTCCTGACGAGGGGCCAGACTGGCCTACGTCCAAAGCAAAATGTGGGGTGCTAAAAACTTTTACATGTAATGAAGACCATCAGGGAGCTGATCTGAAAAGGCAGGTGCGTGTTGCATAGTCACGAAGGAGCTGCAGAAAGGGTATGTGATGAAGTTCAGGATAGTTAAATCCAGGAGATGAAAATTTACAGCTGGGAAAAGGTGTGGGAGAGTACGGAGGAGTAGTGTCTGGGGGATCATGGGAGAGAAGGAAATAGGGGGTGAGTCAGTGAGAACCCATTCAAATGGAAACAGATGGGAGAGCCTAGGCTCTGAGTTTGCTGAGTGGTTGGTCCAGAGTGTAAGGACTGGGGAGAAACATGATGGGAGAGCCAAAGGCAGGCAAAAGGTAGAGGGCATAATGGGCCGACGCTGCCCGTTCGCAGCACATCTTTGCTATCAAGCGCAAGGTAAGAGAGTTAATAGATCCAAGATTTCCTAGGACTAAACCCAGAAGTATACCAGGTGCATAGTCAGCGACCTCCCAAAAGTCTACCAGCTCAATCAAAAGCCAAAAACTGTGGACTCAGACAAACTAGGAAAGGACTTCATCCCAAACCCCAAAATGGTGAAGATGGAAGGTTATTAGAGAAGACAGATCAACTTAGGGTTGACGAAGGAAGAAAGATTGATGAAATGTAAGGAAGTCAGGCAGTTTGGGGAATATTTTATACTAAATCTCAGCAGGTGGATGAGAATCAATAAGAACATAAGAACTCAGATAATATTTCACAACTATATATGTATGAAATTCCCCAGCCTCAATAATTGATGATCAGTTATAGCTGTGCACAGAGCTTATATGTCTGTGTAACTGTGTGAGTGTTATTGTATCTTGTACTAGGGGACAAGAATGCTACCAGAGATGCTAGAAAGTGTCAGAGGGAAAGATATTTTCTCCTTGTTACTCCTATGGTTGTGCCTGAAAGATAAAGCCCTAAATGTAGGAGAAAATGAAGAACCACCTGCTGGACTGAGTGATGTAATGTCTTTGTTTGTTACAGATTATACAGTCCTTTCCCTGATAATTTTTCAGAGGAATCAAAATTTTGTTTGAAGACCCATCATTGTCCTCTCTAGAGATCATAATGATCAGTGCTCCAGCCTCATACTGTGTAATACTTCCTGAAAATGGAAAATGGGGAAATAACTTTGGTTATTCTATCCTATAGCCATGAAACAATCCATCTGCCTTGGAGATTCCACAACCCTCAAGAAAGTAAATTTTTATTTAAGCTGCAATTAAGTATGATGAGGAGGTATATTTGTGGACTGCACAAAAAGAGATTTCATTGCAAATCCAAAAGAAAAGGTTTTTTGAATTACCCATGCACCATGTTCTACCCTCCTCCCCAGTCCAATTTCATTAACATTGACAGACGAGTGCGGATGGTAACTCACACTGCTAGTGGATATTTTCAGGATGCATGGAGCCTTCCCCTTGTCGCATCTCTCGGCATAAGACCTACTCTCTCCTTCCCTCCCATGATCTCTTTGACACCATACAATGGGACATCACACAATAGGACATCACGACCTACTTCTCTCTCTTCCCCTCAGTTATACCCTCCGTTTTTAAGTTGCCAGACAAGTGTGATTTGACAGATGGAGAAGTCTATCAGCAACGAATTGTGTGATGTTACTTTGTGGCCTGTCTGTTCTTTCTCTAAAATGCCACACAGTCTCCAGTGGATAAGTCCATTTTTCCTCTTCTTATGTCTCTATTTCTTCACCACGTAATCTCTCCACCCTCTATCATGTGAGCAACACACACAGAAACTAGCAAAGGAGTCAGGGAATTGTACCAAGAGTCAGAGCTGTCCCTAGAAACCTGTCCAAGGAGGCATGTGTGGAACAGGGCACTCTTCTCTTTATAATAATTATAATGATGTTTTCTATATAGAAGGGCCAGATGTAAGTATGTCTTACGGCCCTTCATGGCTAATACCGAGGGATACTGACAAATGAATGAGGTAGTTAAAGACAGGCAAAGAGCTTACATGATGCAGGGAAGACAATCCTGAGGATTAAAAATGTAAGGAAGGGGGCTTCCCTGGTGGCGCAGTGGTTGAGAGTCCGCCTAACGATGCAGGGGACACGGGTTCGTGCCCCGGTCCGGGAAAATCCCACATGCCACGGAGCGGCTGGGCCCGTGAGCCATGGCCGCTGAGCCTGCGCGTCTGGAGCCTGTGCTCAGCAACGGGAGAGGCCACAACAGTGAGAAGCCCGCGTACCGCCAAAAAAAAAAAAAAAAAAAAGTAAGGAAGAGGAAAAGAAGGAAATGGGGGGAAAGGAAAGAAGAAAGGAAAAGAAAAGGAGAATAAATTCAAAAGTGAAGAATGCAATTATCAGTGGAAAGCCCACTTTTCATTCATTCTTTCCATCGTTCACCTAACAAGTGTGTTGGGTGTTGCTATGGGCTAGGTACTCTGGTAGAGGCTTTCAGGCACCTTATTCCATTTAATTCTCATAACAACTCCATTGGCTAGACACAATATCCCTTTTATAAGTGATTAAACTAACATGCAGAGAGTTTAAGAAGTAAGCTCAGTTAATACAACTAAAGGCAATGGAGTAGGTATTGGGACTCAGATCTGCCTGGCTTCATGACCTCAGCTTTTGTGTCACAGAACTTCCATGCCAGTCATCTTATCTACCAAATATTTTGACTATCTTAGGATAATGGACAGTGAGAAACCCAGATTTTGGGATCATTAGTTCCAGCTAACCAATCTTGTCTCTTCTTGATACAAACAAGTGACTCTTGGTACCCTCATGACGAGCGTAGCTTTAGATTCTAATTACTAAGACACTTGCCCTCATGACCTGAACACCTGAGACATTGCATTTTTAGGAGCAGTGAGAGCTGCCTGGCCCACAAATCCATCACCAAGAGCTGTTCAGGAGCAGGTATCCATCCTGGCCCTCCAAGATCACACAGAATCTTTAGCACACCTGAGTTCTCTATCTTCTTTAAACACCTGAAGCTGGAAGAGCCCCCTGTGTCCTTCCTTTCTCCTCCCACTTTTCCATGTTCCTCAACCCAGAGCTCACTCCCATTTTTCTCCACCTGCACCCCTGAGCCCAGGTTTGTTCCCTTGAGCTGTGGAAAAGAAAGGTCTACCTCCTATATTCTGCACATCACCAAAGAACTCAGATCACACCGAAATAAAAAGGAGGAAACAGCTAACAAGGGTCTCTCACACACTGTGCCCTGTCTACAGCTCTTGACGTGGGTCATCTTCTTGGACCTCACATTGTGAGGTAAGTATCAGTAACCCTGTTTTGTAGATGAGGAAATTGAGAGGTTAAACACATTTCCAAAGGTCACACAGAACTAGTAGAGTTGGGGCAGGAATCCAGGTGGCCTTGTTCTAACCCATTTTCTTCACTACAAAACCAGACTCTCCCCCAAAAGTAAGCATGAAGATGTTGGGTGGGTGGAGAGAAAACCCCTATAGGCTCAGTAAGAGGTAGTTATCATCATCAGGCAACATGCAATTATCCAAGGACAAGAAGGCTTACAGAAGCCTCTGAGGAGCCTCATTATAATAAACTGTAGTGACAACCACATACTGTGGTCTGGGCATCTTCCTCAACAAATTCGACAAATCCTAAAGCAGATACCACTCAGCTTTGCTACCTATCTCAGGCCAATTTCCATCAGATGTTAGAGAAAAAAACTATGTGAAAAGAACAACTGTGATGACCTTTCAGAAAGTAGAAACTAGGGAGGGAGCAAAAGAGAAATAAAGAAAGAAAAAAAAGGGTGTGTGTGTTTTCCTTGAGGCTGGGAAGGGACCCAAGGAGCCTGGAGATGTAATGGGATCCAGTGCAGATTACAAAAGTTTTGTTACAGCTGTAATAGCCTTTCACAAAGGCATGGCCCTCCAGAGAGCCATATTTCATCTCAGCTTTCTCCACCACATAAGACAGAGGGTGAGGAGCTGGAAGGCAAGACTGGAAACTCAAGCCCGAACTGAGCGAGCCCTGACATCCCCGTGACACTCCCATCAAACCAAAACGAACTGGACCCAAATGCTCTTGTTCTAACAGGCTTTGGATTTCAACCCTGTCATCTGTTTATTTATTATTTTTTTCTTCATACTCTCCTTTTTGGAAATGCATTGCCTAGCAACCTGATGTCTTATTCTAAACAGCCATGCGCACAACTGTACGCACGCACTTGGAGACACGGGGGTAGTATTTGAGTGTCTTTGATGGCCTTGCTAGCACCAACGGGTCACTTACTTGGAAGAGTTAGTTCCTAGGATTTGTGTTAGTCAGGGTTGCATCTCAAGCAATCCCTGGGGCAATCTTAGCCCCTCAAGAGAGAGGAAGGGCACATCTTTGCTTAACACTAGGTGAGTAGAGATAGCCCCAAAGGGATTCATGAGAGGAAAGCAGGCACCAGCATTGATCTCTTTCATGCAAATAAGTCTTCGGATCAGTCACCTGTCAGCTACACATCAGAGAGAGTGTTCTGAAGGCTTTGGATTCAGAACAGACAGAGCAGAATAAAATACGCTAGTCACTTTCCAGTTCAGAGGGATGGGGGGCAGACCTGCCCTCTCTTCTGTTCTGCCATGCCATTTGTACCTCTTTTCAAAGGGGCACCCCCTGAATTTAGGCAGAGAGGCTGGTGTCCCAATAAGAGCTGCTACAGTGATACGGTCATGTCAGTGGAAAGTGGCACATGACATGAATCCAGAGCCCAAAGGATCTAGCTGTCCAGCCTCCGGGAAACTGACCAATTATCTTCACCCTTTTATTGTAAAATAAAACACAGGTACAGAAAACCACACAAAACACATGTATATCTTAATGGACTATTATAAGGTGCACTGTATTGTAGTCGACACGGGGATAAAGAAATAGACCCCCTCCATGTGTCCCGTCTCAATCCTAACCCTCCTCTGACCGGAAAGTGACCTCTCTCCTGGCTTTTAGAGTAATGCTTCCTTGCATCCTTATAGTTTTAGCACCAGGCAAACATCCCCGGATACCACAGCTTAGTCATGGCCATTTTTTAAAAAGTGATGTATCTTTCTAATCTTTTTTTGTCTCTGGTTCTTTCACCCTTTTCAATTTCTTACAATGTATCTGTTAAAAAAATCTGGGGCATTTAAGCTGAGGGCTTGAAATTGGGAAAGAAAAAAAAAAAAAGACCAATAAATGAATAAGCTGGTTTTCTCCTTTGGCTTCTCTCAGAGTTTGTTTTCCAGGACATACTGGGGTGGGAAGAGGAGAATTGAATGAATAGAGTGGAGTGAGTATTAGTAGGGCCAGGGGACGTTTTTTAAGCATGTGACAGTGTTTTCCGAGCTCCGGACCCCCCTCCCCTGCCACTCTGCTGGCAAGGCTGCACTAACAGGTGTGGCTGGGGGGTGGGGGGGGGGGTCACTGGCCCAGCCCCCTCCCCAGACAGTCCCAGAGCTCCAGCTTCAGCTCGGAGTGGTAGATGGGAAAGCTGCTGCAGTCTCTGGAAGTGAAAAGCCCAGAGGCTTTATCCCTGTCAAGAGCAGGTCTGACAAGACAAAGGCAGCCTGGTAACCAGAGAGGCCAGTGGGGAGTCAGAACACCTGCCTACCCTTCCGGCTCCCTGAAAGCTTTCCCGCCCCACTCTGGGCCTCAGTTTCTCCCTTTGGCAGTGTGCAGATGTGAGCATCCATCTCATGGGAAGCATGTGGTCACGCATGTTTGCAAAGCCCCTGCTTCCCTGGGGCGGGAAGGCACCTGTGTAAACAGAGCATGGAGGCGCCATGTGCTCGTTGTTGGCTACGTTCTAAGGGAGGCACCAGTCCCAGGCTGCAGCCCTGATGCTGCAGTGGGAACAATGCAGGCTCTGTTTGCCCAGCTGCAGCTCTTACCTTCCCCTCTGTTGCACCATTCTCGACCCCCACCCAGTTTCTCTGCCGGGGGGGCCCAGAAAGCATTAGCTCACTTGGAAGCCCCAGTTTGAGTAAAATTCAGTTTGCTGGTAAAAAAAAAAAAACCCTCAAAAACACAAAGTAGATTTTTTTGAATCTCCAGGACCACTCTCACCAGTGTGTGTGCTGCTTTGGAGGAGAGGAGAATTTAGGGAAGACGTGGATGCCCTAATCCTAAACCAGCCTTGTCTTTCCCATTGGTGCTTAGGAAAGAGTCATCATAACCCTTTCTTCCTACTGCACACTGACCAAGGAGCTCGTGTTGATAGAAAGGAGTCCTTCAAACTCACTTTTAACTCACGTATATTTTAGTATGTGTCCTCAGCAAAGAGAAAAAGAAAAATAACTGCCCATCATCTGATTCAGTAAAGCTGCACTTTGGAAAGTATGATGTGGAAATCTGCATTTCCTTCACTCCAGCTCAGAACTGCTTGTCTTTCAAACTATATTTGGCCGAGACATAGTTTTGCTCAAGGTGGTTCCAAATTCAGACACACATAACATTCAATAAGCTCAGAAGATTCGCTTTTCTTTATTTTTTTAATTTAATTTTATTTATTTACTTTTTATACAGCAGGTTCTTATTAGCTATCTGTTTTATACACATTAGTGTATATATGTCAATCCCAATCTTGTAATTCTTCCCACCACCACCCCCACCCACTTTCCCCCCTTGGTGTCCATATGTTTGTTCTCTACATCTGTGTCTCTATTTCTGCCCTGCAAACTGCTTCACCTGTACCATTTTTCTAGGTTCCACATATATGCGTTAATATATGATATTTGTTTTTCTCCTTCTGACTTACTTCACTCTGTAGGACAGTCTCTAGGTCCATCCATGTCTCTAGACATGACCCAATTTTGTTCCTTTTTATGGCTAATACTCCGTTGTATATATGTACCACATCTTCTTTATCCATTTGTCTGTCGATGGGCTTACTTTTCTTTAATATTGGAGCAGACCACTGTTTCTTCAGTTGCAACACTTGAAGTAACTGAACAGCAAACTGCTATCTTTCTAAGGAAATTTCAGGAATTCTTTGGATGATATACTGTCAAGCCTAAGTGGCTTGCCCTAAATACTTCTCCTTCACCAGTTGACCCTTGGATAGATTTGCTTGGATCTATTGACTTGGTTAAAGCTCAGTGTATCCAGGACTTCTTAGGTGAATTATCATTACCTATGGACCAAGGTGGTTGGAGACAACTGATATCAGGCCTTGGAGAGTGGATAATAGCTAGCAGGTTATTTCTGGTTGGTGTTAATGGAGATATACTTGATCTATAGAATGAAGAGTGAGAGGGAGATCCAGAGTTTTGAAGTCATGAAGGAGGGTGGGTCTGTGGATTCCTGGGAAGGAAGAGATGAGGTGCTGAAAAAGGGAGAGGGTATTCCACCAGAAAAACATGGCCTTCAAAGCTTTGCTCTTATCATTGCTGACTCCAGACCAGCCATACCTCCTGCATGACCTGACCAACTCCAGTCTAGACAGGACGGGAAAGTCGACCATTTTCTAGGGGAACCCCACCAGCCCTAGTCTAGACAGAATTGAGACATCTACCATTTCCTTGGGGCCTAAGGGAAACAAGAAGATCCCTGGCCTGAGCATTGTCCTTTGGAAAACCTAAAAGGTGTGATGAATTTAGTGTCTCCATCCCAGCAACAGAGAGCTGAAAGCCAGGGGCTTAATAGACCAGATTAGGAGAAGTTTTTAGGACTTACACAGTAGGACACTTTCAGGAATCCAACACTGTAAGCTTCAAACTTGACCAAGCATCACAATTTCCAGCTACCTCTCCACTTCATCTCAACCCTCTGCTCCTGGTTGTCTGGCCTCTTTCTGTGCCCTGATTCTCTTTCTTTCCAAGTTTTTCCTACATTTTTCTGAATTGTCGTCTTTGCCCTTTTACTACATGCAAGATTGTCCGCTTGGGTTTTCATGGTTCTTTCCATTTTCACTCCCACTTTTTCTGCTGCTGGTCTTGGCTGGGCTCAGTACTTGAATTTCTGTAATTTCCTGGCATTTTCCACTGTTTCCTCTGAGGTGTCGGTTTTCCCTCCATGCCCTCTACCCTTTTCAGATTGCCTATTTCTCATCTCTAGCTCCATCTACATGAACCGAATGAGCCATTTAGACTACAAAAGAGTGGGTGCAATGAGGGCATGAGTTAGCACCCCTGGGAGAAGCTGAGTTCATCTCAGCTGGTGCTTCAGCAGGCTGGCCAAGAGAAGAATTAGAAAGAAGCAATTTAAAAATTCTTTTTAATTTTTAGAAATTAAAAATCAGAGAAAAACAACAGACAGAAGAGATAAAATTAAGAGGGGGAAGAGAGAATGAGGATGGTAAAATGGGAAAATAAAGGGATTTAAGAATAGATTATATAAACCAAATGAATCAAAATTTTCTTAAAGAAAAGTGAAGAAAAGGAGTCACTGGTCTGAGCTTGAGTTTATTTTAAAAGCTAAAATTCAGAGTAGATGACCCTGTTCCCTACTGGGTTGACACAGCTTGGGCAGAGTTTTTATTTGGTTAATCACATTTGAAATGTGAACTTTCTCCTGTCCATCAAGGATGTGAATTGGATACACTCTTTCCTGAAGTTCTTTAAAAAGTAAGGAGACCTCTATTTGCCTGGGGTGTATTGCAAGAGGGCTTAAAACTTGGGATTTCTGGAAGACCTGCCAGTGTGAAGAACCTAAAGGGAGATGTCAGCACCATTGGCCTTCCCACTCACCTAGGACTTTGCCAAACTGGAGAATGGGTGTCATATTCTGAGCTTAAGAGAGCAAAGCAAAGCAAACTCTCTCTCTCTAGAACCCGTTCTTCCCTGACAAAGGTGCATTTAAGGTCTGTACTGGACTAAATAGTGTCCCGGCAAAATTTATGTTCACCTAGAACCTGTGAATGTAGCCTTAATTTGGAAACAGGATCTTGGTAGAGGTCACACTAGATTTGGGTGGCCCTAAATCCAATATGACTGGTGTCCTTATAAGAAGAGAGAAAATTGGACAAAAAGACATAGACACATAAGGAGAATGCCATGTGAAGACAGAGGCAGAAACTACAGTGATGTGTCTACAAGCCAAGACACACCAAGGAGCCTGGCAATCACCAGAAGCCAGAACAGACAAAGAAGGATCCTCTGCTAGTTCCTTCAGAGAGAGTGTGGCCCTGTCGACATCTTGATTTCAGACTTCTAGCTTCCAGAACTGTGAGAGAAAATATTATTGTTTTAAGCCATCTACTTTGTGATAACTTTGTTATGGCAGCCCTGAGAAATGAATATGGGGCCCAGTGTCTCAGGATAGCCATACTAAGGTCCACAGAGGGATGTTAAGATTGCCTAGCCCTGTCTGTGGGCAGCTTTCTGACCTCCCCAGGTCAAGGCTCCTGGGGCCCACCAAGCCGTCATTCTTCTCTGGATGACCCCCTGACCGCCTCTTCCCGCTGCTTGCATTTCTTTTTTTTTTTTTTCCCACCGCTTGCCTTTCATTAAACATGTATTTGTGGGGGGTGGCCTGCTTGTGTGTCTGTTGCCTTTTAGTGCTGTGTTTTATTTGTGTTTCATATAAATATAGAAGCCCACTTGGAGAGAAGCCTGCCTTGGCAAGGAGGCCTCTGGTGGTTCTGCCAGCTTTGCATATCTCTCAAATGAGTTATGAGTGGATGGGGATTGGGGACTGGACCTCAGAGGCTGCTTCCCTGAGCCCCATGGTCCTCCCAAGAAAGTGACCCAGCAATTCCCCCAAATCCCTTTTTTTTCCAGGCGCAGAACAGCCACTCAGCCAGAGCATGGGGAGAAAGGAGAGAGTATCACACACATCCCCCTAAGCTCCCTACTGCTCACAAAACATTTGTAAACAGCCATGGAGCACTTTAAGCTGTTATTCTTTGTTCATAAGCAGATTGTTGAAAAAATCTCCTGGCACAGCCTGGTTTAGGGCTACTGGGTCATGACTTGAGAAGAGGTACATGTCAGGCATGTGCTGGGAAATTTTACCAGGAGGTCGTAGAGACTCTACAGGTAAGTGCAGGGGAGAGTCCCAGACAGATGTGGGTCTGGCCAACTGAGACATGGGACATGGCCTTGAGTTTGTAGTGGAATGTATTTCCTCCCTGCACAATGGCCACTGTGCTTTCACTCTCCCAAGCACTCAGAAAACTGTTTCTTCTATGAGTAATAATAAGGCTGGGAATTACTAGTACTGTTTCTGAGCTCCAGGTACAGACTTCTAGAATAGCAGGGCTAGAAAGAACCTGGGGGTCCCTGGGAGCCAGTGGTCCCCAAACTGGGGTGTGTGCACTTTAGGAATTGAGCAAGACTCCACTGAGTTTGGGAAGAAAATATTGAACCCTCCAGCTTTATTTATTTTGTCCTTAAATTTTTTTAAAAAACTTTATTCATAGTTAACACAGATTGACAGTAGTGAATGTATACAGTTTATCAATATGCGTATATTAGGTGTGAGTCTCCTAAATTAATTTTGGTTCTGCACACTGATCAGTAAAAGATATAGAGTCCACTGTTCTAGTTCAGAGATTTTCAACGTATGTGTTGGGGTTGGGGGTTGGGGGGATACATATAGAAAGGGAAAGGATGTCTTGGGTACAGGAGGAGTCTACTTAATACTCTCTGTCCTCATTAGGCAATTTGGCTCTGCTTCTATATGCTCTGCACTCTGAATTTCTGCATGATGATATGTCTGATGAAAGAGTTTTGCTTAAAAAAAAAAGTTAAACAAAATGGCTGAACTACTTCAGCTTCCTTATTTTTCAGGTGGGAAAACTAAGGCCTGGAGGAAAAGTGATTGCTCCAAGAAACACATGTCATCAGGACCAACACCAAGGCTACAACTCCCTTTCTTGACTCTTAGTTCACTGTGTTCGCCGACCGAGCCATGCATTCTCCAGGCCAAGCACCCTGTTTGGGTGACCCTACATTTAAAAAAAAAAAAAGAAAGAAAGAAAACCAAGCCAGAAGGAAAGGCAGCAGGCAAGGTGGTCTCTCCCTTGCAATGGTCTGGACTCCCAGGAAGAAGTCTTGGCCACTAAAACTCTTAAACTTAACTTTGCTATCTGCCCAGGACACTTCCTGAGAGGTGACAGAGCCTGCACCTGTCTACTAACAGGCTGTCTTGCTTGACCACTTGGTCCCAATGACTTTCTCCATGCCTTCTCAGAAGAAGGCCCTTGTGTTCCTGGAATTCTGGAATGTGGTATGAGAGCACAAATTAGGAGATCCTCAGAGGACTTCTTCATTGATATGTCAGTCTTAATCAGGAAAAGCATCAATCTTTCTCTGATTTTAGACCCCAGTAGTCAAAGTAAGTTGCTTCCTTTAAAGATCATCAAATGTCATATGTTGATCTCTCCTCCCATTTTCTAGACCCTCACACACCTGTTGCGGGCAGCCTAATGCTCTCAGGTACTCTAAAATACTTTATGTTTTCAGGGAGTTTAATATTAACAAGGATCTTTGGGGAATTAAAAAAAAAGGCATGACAAGTTGTCTGCCTTTAAGGAAAATATTTTATAGATTAAACCAAAAAGAAAAAAAACAGAAAGACACAAAGAATACTACTAGCAATGTAGACCAATAAGATACTGCTACTGAGTGTGTACTATAGAAGCTGAAAATTCTTCCTTTCATATTCAAACTCCTTGAGGGTAGGGAATGTGTCTTAAATCTATATGCCTAGTGCTTGGCAAATAGTAGATGCTTAATAAATAAGTTCAGCAAATGAATATTAATTCAGCAAAAACTAAACATTTGAATAAATGAATTCTTAAACAAATGAACACATAAATGAGAAGAAAGGAGAGTATTGTTGACTGACCTAAGAAACTTCATTGTGCAGGAAGACTTTGAATAATATCTAGAATCAGAGGAAAAGGAGAGCTTGTTTCAGATGGTGAAAGACAAGTTTGGAACTAGAGAACCACGTTGCTGGTGTTAGGCGCTAGCAGATTTGTAAGTTAAATAGTTGGGCCGGATTGATAGGCTGAAATGAAAAACTAAGGAGCATTTTTCTTCCCCAAAGATGAATTACTAGAGGTCATTAAACAAGAAGAAGATATAAGAAAAGTGATGTTTTAGGAAGGTGAGTTGGAGGTGATGTGAAAGAAGGATTAGTGAAGGAAGGAAGCAACAGTGCATTGCCTTCCTCTTAAATCCTCTCCCTCCATTAGAACATTTCTCCCTGATCCTCAGCATGACTCTAGCTCAAGATCCAAGACAGTCTAAGAAGAGCTTAAGATGTTGCCATCACCTCTCTACCGCCTATCCAAAGGCCATCTTCCTTTTCTCTCTAGGTTTTCTGTGTGGCTCTGTATAACATAGTAGTTAGATCTTCCTACTAGAAGCAGTCAATTCAATTTTTAAAATAGTCACATTAGCCCCAAATTCTACCTTTTCAACCAACTTGTCTTCAAATCAAATCAGCTCTAACAATTGATGTTTGCTAATCCAATCTTGGAGAAACAACCTGGACCCCTCTTCTTCATTTTCCCTGACTTTGGTGTCATTGCCTAGTTCTGTTTCCATTTTGGTTGCTTCTTTCTATCACTGTCTACCTCCCTATTTCTTCTCTTTTGCTCGGAAATGTGCCTTTTCTTCAGAACGAGCTGTAATATGCACATTGAGGAATAGCAAGGCAACGTTCCTTAAAACAACAGTCTCACATCCCCCTGGGAGTCCTTTTGGATCTGCCTAAAGATCCTAGTCCAGAAACATGAATTATAGCCACTCTTTTCTCAAGGCCCAGAGCAATTTCAACTGAACCCAAGGGTTCTGAACATACCCCATTCCTCCCAAATAGTGTTCTAAGAAGGCACATATACCCACCAGAAGGAATCTCTCCAGAAACATCTATTTAACTTGGCCACTATACCCCATATCTTTCATCTATTTTTATTAATAAAGATAAATATTTCTTTCCTTTTTTGCCTGATACCATGCTAAATCAGGAGTCCTATCCCAACAACACTATTATGTCCTTGCAGCACTAATTGTTTTTATGTAGTCTTTGGATATCAACAATAATACTTTGTGCTGAGAGTGATGTGTATTTAAGAAACTACTTTTTGGATTTGGGAGGTCATCTAATTCATGGACAATCAGACTTTGAGTATCTAGAAGGCAGACGCCATGTCATATTTAGTTTTGTAGTATGAGTGCTTGACATAAGCTATGGGCTCAATAAATGTCTATTAAATAAATGGATTAACTAATGAATTATTCCAAAACGTAACTCATGTAACTCTAGTTGTTTTAACTATTCCAGGCCTTTCCAAGTTTAATCTATACCACTCTAGACCAATTCTTATGTCCATAGCCTTATTCAAAATGCACTCTTTTGTGTATTTTTGTTTTGAGGTTCTATGCATTCTTCTCAGAGTACGTCATTAACTCTCCCTCCACTGCATGGCAGATTAAGGATGATCACTAATTCTTTGTCTCTCTTCCCATTAAAAGGTGGAAAGTATTTTCTCTCCCCCTTGAATCCAGGATGGTCAGTGACTGCTTGACACACAGTGTATAGCAGAAGTGATATTACACCAGTTCAGGCCTCATCTTTAAAAGGACTAATAGCTTCTGCCTTGGTCTCTCGGAGCCCTGAACTGACATCCTGACTATCACACTGGAGAGACCAGGAACCCAGAGAAGCTCTGCCTTCTAACCTTCCCCATGAAGGTGCTGGGCATGCAAGGGAAGCCAGCTTGGACCCTCCATACAATAAAGCCACTATTGTGTGAAAAGCCCATACAACATGAGCCATACAGGGACAGTCCCTTTGATAGCCCCAGCTGAGGTCCCAGCCAACAGTCAGCATCCACTGACAGCCATATGAGGGCACGATTTTGGATGACCAGCTCACTCAAACCTTCAGATAACTGCAGCCTCAGCCAAAGTCTGACTGCAACTTCATGAGAGAGCCCACAACAACTACCTAGCTGAACTCAATTCACTCACAGAACTGTGAACCATAATGATAAATTATTGTTTTAAGCCATTAAGTTTTGAGGTAGTTTGTTATACAGAAGTAGGTAAGTAGAACACACTGCTATGCAAAATAAGGCAGGGATCAGGTGCAGGCCTTTCCTCTGAAGTTCTTACAAAGCCTCGTAGAGGGCTTTGCCCTCAGCTGAAGGAGTATAGAGCAACTCATTTCGCAAACAAGAATCAAAAATAAATAGGACCTCCTCTCTATAGGGGCTGTGAATAATTTCATGTCAGCTTGGATGGCATGTGTCTGCCACCTGCCTTCATGGTACCCTAGCACAGGGAGAGACCATGGACAGCCACCTAATCCGTCCCCCTGCCTCCCAATACAATGACTGCTTAAAAGAAATCCTGCCAGGGAACTCTGCTGGGTTTTTCTTTTCCTCCTCTTTCTTTTTAATCCCAAGAAAAGGAGATCTTACAGCTACCTTTGACAATGCACTCCAGCAGCTCGTAAATCTTAAGTAGAGCATTCTAACAGATGTTTCACCTCATTCCTCCAAATGTGGCTTCAGCCCTTTCTTCTTGCTTCTTCATCTTGTGTTTTGCCTTTATTTTCCTAAATTTTGAGGAGCAGTGAAGAAAATATTACTCACAAACACCTCTTTATTTTTCTTCCATAGATGTGAAAGGATCCATCACTTCATTCCCCTGTGGAAGCTGGGATGTTCTCATTCAGAGACACCTCAGTTTTCTGATCTGAAAAATGCAGGATAAAACCACCTGCCCTGCTTACTCAAAGAAGTTGATGAAAAGTTCAAAATTACAGTGACTATAAGAAGGCACACATAGGCTTTAAAGATACTGTAAGTTCATGGCATCTTGAGTTGAGTTGGCTGTTCGTTTGAGAAACCTCACAGAGAAGGTAAATTAGTTGTGTAGGACTGGGGGGATGGGAGGATTGGGAAGTGATGACTAAAGTGTACAGGGGTTTGGGGGTGGAGGGGTAGTGAAATGTCCTAAGATTGTTTTGAAACACAACTCTGTGAATATACTAAAAGCCACTGAATTGTACATTTGAATAGGGAAATGGTATGCTATATGCATTATATCTTAATAAGGCTCTTAAAAAAGAAAAAAAAATCATAAATTCAATATCTTTCCTGGATTCACATTAGTCTTTCTTCTTGGGGCCTTCTGTCATCTGTCATTGCCTAAGCCCCATTAGTTATATGCCTTGTCTCCCATCTCCAACACTTGGACCATTTTAGTACTGGGTTTTCTCCGTGAAGGCTTATCTTCTACTAAGAGCAGAAAACAAGAGAAGAAATGGACTAAAGTGACGAACAAACATTTACAAGACAAAATGAGGCGATTAGGCCCTGAGTTATGACATTATGAAGTAGATTATAGTCTCTAGAAGAGGCTGCTGAAATAAGAACTAAAATGATATTTCGTTGATGAAGGCTTGCAGACCTTACACCTGGGTCACAGAGCTTGGAGACAAGAGACAAGAAGTCCATCTTCATCTTAACTTTAAAGACTTTAAAGACTCTCTCCCTCTCCCTTCCTCACCTTGGACTTCACTGGTGGTGCAGTGGTTAAGAATCTGCCTGCCAATGCAGGGGACACAGGTTCGATCCCTGGTCCAGGAAGATCCCACATGCCGCGGAGCAACTAAGCCTGTGGGCCAAAACTACTGAGCCCGCGTGCTGCAACTACTGAAGCCCACATGCTTCAAGCCCGTGCTCTGCAACAAGAGAAGCCACCAGAATGAGAAGCCTGCACACCACAACGAAGAGTAGCCCCCACTCACCGCAACTAGAGAAAGCCCATGTGCAGCAACGAAGACTCGACGCAGCCAAAAATAAATAAATAAATAAAATAATCAATAGGCCTAACTTTATTATATATATAAAAAAAGAAGTCCATTGTTTACATCTCCTGGCAGTGCTGGAGAGCAAGGAGAAAGAAGTTTGAGAATACAGTTCACAGCTTGCCTCAATTTCCCCTGCCAGCTTCCCCAGGTCTGTATTGTTCTGTAGAGAACCTTCTCTGAGGCAACCATGAGAAATGGGTGAGAGGGAGGATGGCCAGGAGGGCAGTAAGGCCTCTGGGAATAAAGGGAGTCCTTAGATCTCCAATGAACTTGGCCAAAGAGCTGCCCTTCCCCCAGCCCCAGCCTGGTGCTTCCAAGTCCCTGACAAAGATGGAACGCTCCTCAGGGAGGCTCTTCAGGAGAACCCCATGTCCACCCAAATACAGTGACTATAAGAAGGCACACATAGGAACCCAAGCTGAAATGCTCTTTTAGGGAATCTCAGCCTTTCTGAGAGCACAATCTGGGCTAGGATCAGCACTCCACAAACTAAAAAAATAAAAATGAATCCCACTCTTGAGAAGCACCTGGGGCAGTGATATCAGTCATTCTGGCTCATGACAGCCAATACCCTGACCCTCAGACCCTCCTCAGCACCCCCTTCCTCCCCCCGCCACTCTCAGCTCCCATCCAGACCCTGATCCTGCCAGCACCGAATCAACAGAACAGGCTTCGGACAGCTGGAATAATCATCATATCTCACTCAATGTCTCCAATTCCTGCGGAGTCTGCCCTGTGCCCTCTCCCTCTCACCCTCCTGTGGCCTCTCACTCAATTTGTCCTTCTCTTGGCACCAACAGCTATTTTCCACCACCCTGACTGGCCTACCTCCAACCTACCTCCCCAAGGGGTTTTCACTCCCCACTTCATCAGTCTCCTTCGTGCTTCTCCTGCTGGAATTGGATATTCCAGCTCTATTTCTGGATTCTTTCCACTGTTCTTTCTTGGGCTAGGCAGTTTGCTTCTTCAACCTGTCTTGCATCTCCTTGCCCTATAATAAGCGTCTCTAAAATCCTCCAATGGCGGGTGTAGAACCACAGTCAGTAGCTATGTTCTTTTTTCCCAATAGATGCTTCCTCCTCTTTCTTCTCTGCCCTGTCACAGAAACATAGAGCTTTGGTGAAACGAGGGCTTTGTTACTACCTCCTATGTCTAAAAAGGTCCTCAAGTCCTCTCTGTGGTCACTGTCATTAGGAAGAAGGGAGGATAATTCCTCTCTTTTCTGGACAGAACCTTGTTTCCACAGCTTTCTAATCCACCCCTTCACCAATTTTCCATTCCCATCCTCTTCCTTGGCTCATACACAGATAATATAAGCATATTCCTAACCTTTACTATTGTAGTTAATGTTCATTCATATTATTTGGCACTAAAGCTTCCCATAAGTACTAGCCACTGTGGGCTACTGACCCATTTCTACCTTTGGGTGACTCTATAGCCTGAGGCAGAGTCCTCTTTTTCCAAACCTGGGAATGCCAGGTCTTCCATCTTTGGTCCTCTGTACTCAGTTGGTCTTCTGTATTCTTCTCCTGCCATATTCTTTTTTTGAGAAGGCTGTGCTCCATTCTGCCTATACTGGACCTTCAGTCTCTCAGAGTCTCACTTCTAAGAATCATGAAAATCATCTTTCTTCAACATCCCCTTATGGAAACCCAAAACAATTTTACCTTCCAAAAATGACACCTATTGGCTCTCCCTTCACTTTTGAAAATAGCCCACATTTACAACTGCAAATATATATATTTGAGCAAGGAAACAGAAAGTACAAGTTATGGTACTAGCCACAAATAGTACAAATCAGGTATATAATGTTGAACAAACTGAATCACCTCCCTGAGCTTTATTTCCTGCACCCATAAATTTAGTAAGTTGAATTAGATAATTATCAAAGGGCCTTATAAACTCTAATTTTCTGTTATCCTTATAAGATTTCTTCAAGAGTATTATTATATTCTTAGAAATTATTTATGAATATAACTTTGAAAAGAAGAATTATGATAGATCTTGCTTTTTCTTTCAACATAGAAATTCTTTTAACCTGAGTGGGGTTCAATTCCTGGGCCTTACGGTTCCTGCCTGTGTGGACTTGGGCAAGTACTTAAGCTCTTCAAATCTAAGTTGTCATACCTGTAAAATGAGTATAATACTAGCACTTATGTGATCAGGTTATAAGGTAAGTAAAGCATCTCACATGGTGAGTGGCACATAGTGGATGCTCAATTAATGTCAATTATCATCAATGCATTCATCATTCTTTTTAATTTCTTGAATGAGCCTTATAAAACTGAACTAAAAACACCTCTGTAATAAGCAATTTCATCCAAATTCTAAGAGCTAGTATGTTTGGCAATGGAAGTCTACTCCCATTATCTGTGAGTCTACTTGGATAGTTCCCATTCCCAAACTGGGGTTGCAAATGACACCATCAAAGTCGGATGTGTTCACAGATGGATATGTGCCTTTGCCACATTCTCAAACTGAATATTAATGAGTTTGAGATTATCAGTCAAACCTATATTTCCTACACTTACTATGGACAACTGAGAGCTCACCATCTGTATGTAATAAAAAATTGCCTTGGATTTATAGTTTACTTTAAATTATTGGGCTATATAAATGAAACTCTTGGAAATCAACACAAAGAAAAAGATAGAATACCGAATAGAAAAATGGGCAAACATTGTGGACAGGCAATCACAAAAGAAGAAATTCAATTGGCTAAACAATGAAGAAACAAACTCATTTGCAACTGAGACACACAAATAAAACAACAATGAGATATCATTTTACACTCTTCAGATTGACAGACATCAGAAAATTGAATAAGTTAAAGTGTTTGTGAAGATATGGGGACATAGGTATCTTCACAAAGTATACCTTGTGAGAGTATAGGTTAATGTAGTCATTATAAAGAAGAGTCTGGAAATGATGCCAAAAGCTCGGCCTCTCTGCACCAGTGCCAACTCAAATCTTGGAGACAGAGTTTTGGGTGAAGTAGAAAAGAATAGCTTGATTGCTTTGCCAGGCAAAGGGAGACACAGGGGGCTCCCACCCTCGAAAACCATATGTTTTCACCAGGGAGGATTTGATGAGGAGTTTTATAGCAACGGTTCAAGGGTGAGTTTGCTGATAAGATTACAGTGTGGGCAGGACCTCCACTCCTGCAATCTGGTCTCAGGTAATCTTCTTGATGAGCTTCTCTGGTTCCTTTAATATAGCCTCAGGTAGTCTTTCTCTGGTATGAAGAATGCTGACATCTTAAAGAGCTTAAAGACATTGTTATGTGTATCCTTTGAGGTGGAACCAGGACCCTGCTCCAAGGCTGCAATATTGTTTCCTGTCTGCCTCCTCCTTGACTTTGCATCCCTTCCCTTCCTGGATTAGTAGTTGTTTGAATCTGCCCTTTGGAACTCAGGGAAGGTCATGCAGGCTGGAGTCAGGAAATGGGGGACAGAAAGGCTTCCAAGCCCAAGAGTCCCACAGGGTCCTGCTTGGTTTCAGTGATACTCAACCAAATTGGGTTTATGTTTAAATATTCTCTATGACCAGTATTCACACTCCTGAGTGATATTGTAGAGAAATTCTCTATAGAATTTTAGTAAAAATCTGTGATTTCACTAGAGTATTGCTTTTTATATTAGGGAATTGGAGGCAATTTATTTGCCCATTCATAATGTGGTGGATAAACACTAGATACATAATGCAGCCCATGAGAACCACAGCAGAGAGCCACTACATGCCTTTATCCCCTACCTCCACTCAAAGGTTTGTAAAAAAATTAAATTTTTCTCTTATTACAAACATAACCCATGCTTACTAGAGATACTTTCTAAAATCATATAAAGAAAACAAGAAAAGGAAAAAGTCATTTTTAACTCTACCACTCAGATATGTATAACTACAAGTGATATTTTGATGTATACATGCCCAGAATTTTTTTCTATGCAATTATATCTACATAACTACTTAGCATACATAATTTGGAGCCTACTGTCACTCTACTTTGTAATCTTCTTTTGTCATGCAACAATATATTTTGAACAGCCTTTTATCCCACGGTATCTGCCAGGAACCCAACAGGAAACAGATGGCACACTCGAAATAGGATGACTCCAGAAGGGTTTATTCACAAAGGACAGTTTACAAAAGTGTCAAGAGGGTGGGGGTGAGTATAGATAAGGTGACCATGCATCCAGGTTTGCCTGGGATAATCCTAGGATATATCTGTTGTCTTTGTATCATATCCAGTGTGACATTTCCCAGATTCTCCACTTTTTATTAAGGTCTTATTATTTATTGTTGCACTAAAATCAGGTGGGATGAGTTTAGAAAATGCTTTTATCCTTTCAGCATCTGCCATGGTGTCATCTAGTAGTCGATGAGATGTGTGTGCATTGAAAATGTGGTTAGATCTGGAAGACTACCCGTGAGAACCCTTTCTCGAGCATTCCAGACCCAATTTGATTAATGCCTCCTTTCCAAGAAAACTATTCCACTGATCCACTAATCATAATGTTTTTAAAAGTGTACCTGGACACAAACATCTAGTTACAGCATCTCCTGGTCTCAGGCTGTAGTGTTAGAGGTCTTTGGTGCTGCTGTCCCTACTGGTCACTTGAGTCTACAGCCACTTGACAGTGGAATGTGCCAAAATTAAGAAATGTGGTGTGCTGGATGACTTAACTGGTAGCGCCACTCATGTGAGATGCAGGCGGTCACCAGTGTGCATGGAGGCCCCTGCTTGCCTGGCAGCCTCCAACTACCCAGTGGCCATGATAGCCGTGTGGCTGACAGGGTCTTCGTACTCTGGTCGGGCGTCAGGCCTGAGCCTCTGAGGTGGGAGACCTGAGGTCGGGACATTGGTCCACCAGAGACCTCTGGACCCCATGTAATATCAATCGATCAGAGCTCTCCCAGAGATGTCTGTCTCAGCGGTAAGACTCAGCTAAACTCAACGACCAGCAAGCTCCAGTGCTGGACACCCCATGCCAAACAACTATCAAGACAGGAACACACCCCCACCCATTAGCAGAGGGGCTGCCTAAAATCATAATAAGTTCACAGACACCCCAAAACATACCACCAGATGCAGTCCTGCCCAGCAGAAAGAGAAGATCCAGCCTGATTCACCAGAACAGGCACCAGTTCCCTGCACCAGGAAGCCTACACAACCCACTGAACCAAACTTATCCACTAGGGGCAGACACCAAGAACAACGGGAAATACAAACCTGCAGCCTGTGAAAAGGAGACCCCAAACACAGTAAGTTAAGCAATATGAGAAGAAAGAGAAAGACACAGTAGATGAAGGAGCAAGGTAAAAACCCACCAGACCAAACAAATGAAGAGGAAATAGGCAGTCTACCTGAAAAAGAATTCAGAGTAATGATAGTAAAGATGATCCAAAATCTTGGAAATAGAATGGAGAAAATACAAGAAACATTTAACAAGGACCTAGAAGAACTAAACAGCAAACAAACAATTATTAACAAAACAATAAATGAAATTAAAAACTCTCTAGAAAGAATCAGTAGCAGAATAATTGAGGCAGAAGAACAGGTAAGTGACCTGGAAGATAAAATAATGGAAATAACTACCTCAGAGCAGAATAAAGAAAAAAGAATGAAAAGAATTTAGGACAGTTTCAGAGACCTCTGGGACAACATTAAACACACAAACATTCAAATTTTAGGGATTCCAGAAGAAGAAGAGAAAAAGAAAGGGGCTGAAAAATATTTGAAGAGATTATAGTTGAAAACTTCCCTAATATGGGAAAGAAAATAATGAATGAAGTCCAGAAAGCACAAAGAGTCCCATACAGGATAAATCCAAAGAGAAACAGGACAAGAAACATATTAATCAAACCATAAAAAAATTAAATACAAAGAAAAAAATATTAAAAGCAGCAAGGGAAAAGCAACAAATAACATACAACGGAATCCCCATAAGGTTAACAGCTGATCCTTCAGCAGAAACTCTGCAAGCCGGAAGGGAGGGGCAGGACATATTTAAAGTGATGAAAGGAAAAAACCTACAACCAAGATTACTCTACCCAGCAAGGATCTCATTCAGGTTTGACAAAGAAATTAAAACCTTTACAGACAAGCAAAAGCTAACAGAACAAAGCACCACCAAACCAGCTTTACAACAAATGTTATAGGAAATTCTCTAGACAGGAAACACAAGGTCTTTTCCTGCTCTTTTCCACAAGAGAAGGCAAAGACCTACAATAACGAACCCAAAACAATTAAGAAAATGGTAATAGGAACATACATATCAATAATTACCTTAAATGTAAATGGATTAAATGCTCCAACCAAAAGACATAGACTGGCTGAATGGATACAAAAACAAGACCTATATATATGCTGTCTAGAGGAGACCCACTTAAGACCTAGGGACACATACAGACTGAAAGTGAGGGGATGGAAAAAGATATTCCATGCAAATGGAAATCAAAAGAAAGCTGGAGTAGCAATTCTCATATCAGATGAAATAGACTTTAAAATAAAGTCTATTACAAGAGACAAAGAAGGACACTACATAATGATCAAGGGATCAATCCAAGAAGACATTACAATTGTAAATATTTATGCATCCAACATAGGAGCACCTCAATATATAAGGCAAATGCTAACAGCCATAAAAGGGGAAATAAACAGTAACACAATCATAGTAGGGGACTTTAACACCCTACTTTCACCAATGGACAGATCAAACAAAATGAAAAAAATAAGGAAAAACAAATCTTAAATGCCACATTAAACAAGATAGACTTAATTGATATTTATAGGACATTCCATCCAAAAAGAACAGAATACACTTTCTTCTCAAGTGCTCATGGAACATTCTCAAGAATAGATCATATCTTGGGTCACAAATCAAGCCTTGGTAAATTTAAGAAAATTGAAATCTTATCAAGTATCTTTTCAGACCACAATGCTATAAGACTAGATATCAATTACAGGAAAAAAAAACTGTAAAAAATACAAACACATGGAGGCTAAACAATACACTACTAAATAACCAAGAGAAGACTAAAGAAACCAAAGAGGAAATCAAATAATACCTAGAAACAAATGACAACGATAACCCAAAACCTATGGGATGCAGCAAAAGAAGTTCTAAGAGGGAAGTTTATAGCAATACAATCCTACCTCAAGAAACAAGAAAAATCTCAAATAAACAACCTAACCTTCCACTTAAAGCAATTAGAGAAAGAAGAAAAAACAAAAAAACCCAAAGTTAGCAGAAGGAAGGAAATCATAAAGATCAGATCAGAAATAAATGAAAAAGAAATGAAGGAAATGATAGCAAAAATCAATAAAACTAAAAGCTGGTTCTTTGAGAAGATAAACAAAATTGATAAACCATTAGCGAGACTCGTCAAGAAAAAAGGGAGGAGACTCAAATCAACACAATTAGAAATGAAAAAGGAGAAGTAACAACTGACACTGCAGAAATACAAAAGATCATGAGAGATTACTACAAGCAACCATATGCCAATAAAATGGACAACTTGGAAGAAATGGACAGATTTTTAGAAAAGCACAACCTTCTAAGACTGAATCAGGAAGAAATAGAAAATATGAACAGACCCATCACAAGCACTACAGTTGAAACTGTGATTAAAAATCTTCCAACAAACAAAAGCCCAGGACCAGGTGGCTTCACAGGCAAATTCTAACAAACATTTAGAGAGGAGCTAACACCTATCCTTCTCAAACTCTTCCAAAATATAGCAGAGTGGGGAACATTCTCAAACCCATTCTACGAGTCCACCATCACCCTGATACCAAAACCAGACAAAGATGTCACAAAACAAGAAAACTACAGGTCAATATCACTGATGAACATAGATGCAAAAGCCCTCAACAAAATACTAGCAAACAGAATCCAACAGCACATTAAAAGGATCATACACCATGATCATATGGGATTTATCCCAGGAATGCAAGGATTCTTCAATATACACAAATCAATCAATGTGATATACCATATTAACAAGTTGAGGGAGAAAAACCATGTGATCACCTCAATAGATGCAGAAAATGCTTTTGACAAAAATGAACACCAATTTATGATTAAAAAAAAAAAAACTCCAGAAAGTAGGCATAGAGGGAACTTACCTCAACATAATAAAGGCCATATACAACAAACCCACAGCCAACATCGTTCTCAATGGTGAAAAACTGAAACCATTTCCAGTAAAATCAGGAAGAAGACAAGGATGGCCACTCTCACCACTATTATTCAACATAGTTTTGGAAGTTTTAGCTACAGCAATCAGAGAAGAAAAAGAAATAAAAGGAATCCAAAACGGAAAAGAAGAAGTAAACCTGTCACTGTTTGCAGATGACATGATACTATACGTGGAGAATCCTAAAGATGGTACCAGAAAACTACTAGAGCTAATCAATGAACTTGGTAAAGTAGCAGGATACAAAATTAATGCACAGAAATCTCTTGCATTCCTATACACTAATGATGAAAAATCTGAAAGAGAAATTAAGGCAACACTCCCATTTACCATTGCAACAAAAAGAATAAAATATCTAGGAATAAACCTACCTAAGGAGACAAAAGACCTGTATGCAGAAAAATATAAGATGCTAATGAAAGAAATTAAAGATGATACAAACACTTGGAGAGATATACCATGTTCTCGGATTGGAAGAATCAACATTGTGAAAATGACTATACTACCCAAAGCAATCTACAGATTCAATGCAACCCCTATCAAACTACCAAGGCATTTTTCACAGAGGTAGAACCAAATATTTCACAATTTGTATGGAAACACAAAAGACCCCGAATAGCCAAAGCAACATTGAGAAAGAACAACACAGCTGGAGGAATCAGGCTCCCTGACTTCAGACTATACTACAAAACTACAGTTATCAGGAAAGTATGATACTGGCACAAAAACAGAAATATAGATCAATGGAACAGGATAGAAAGGCCAGAGATAAACCCACACATGTATGGTCACCTTTTCTTTGATAAAGGAGGCAAGAATATACAATGGAGAAAAGACAGCCTCTTCTATAAGTGGTGCTGGGAAAACTGGACAGCTACATGTAAAAGAATGAAATTAAAACACTTCCTAACACCATACACAAAAATAAACTCAAAACGGATTAAAGACCTAAATGTAAGGCCAGACACTTTAAAAGTCTTAGAGGAAAACATGGGCAGAACACTGTATGACACAGTAAGGTCCTTTTTGACACAGCTCCTAGAGAAATGGAAATAAAAATGAAAATGAACAATGGGACCTAGTGAAACTTAAAATCATTTGCACAGCAAAGAAAACCATAAATAAGATGGAAAGACAACCCTCAGAATGGGAGAAAATATTTGTAAATGAAGCAACTGACAAAGGATTAATCTCCAGAATATACAAGCAGCTCATGCAGCTCAATATCAAAAAAACAACCCCAGGGGCTTCCCTGGTGGCACAATGGTTGAGAATCTGCCTGCCAATGCAGGGGACATGGGTTCGAGCCCTGGTCTGGGAAGATCCCACATGCCACGGAGCAACTGGGCCCGTGAGCTACAACTACTGAGCCTGCGCATATGGAGCCTGTGTTCTGCAACAAGAGAGGCCGTGATAGTGAGAGGCCCATGCACCATGATGAAGAGCGGCCCCCACTCGCCACAACTAGAGAAAGCCCTCACACAGAAACGAAGATCCAACACAACCAAAATTAAATAAATAATTTTTTAAAAAAAAAAAGAACCCTTCCTTTAAAAAAAAAAAAAAAAAAACCCATCCCCAAATGGGCAGAAGACCTAAATAGACATTTCTCCAAAGAAGATATACAGATTTCCAAGAAACACATGAAAGAATGCTCAATATCATTAATCATTAGAGAAATGCAAATCAAAACTACAATGAGATATCATCTCACACCAGTCAGAATGGCCATCATCAAAAAATCTGGAAACAATAAATGCTGGAGAGGGTACGGAGAAAAGGGAATACTCTTGCACTGTTGGTGGGAATGTAAATTGATACAGCCACTATGGAGAACAGTATGGAGGTTCCTTAAAAAACTAAAAATAGAACTACCATATAACCCAGAAATCCCTCTACTGGGCATATACCCTGAGAAAACCATAATTCAAAAAAAGTCATGTACCAAAATATTCATTGCAGCTCTATTTACAACAGGCAGGACATGGAAGCAACCTAAGTCTCCATCAACAGATGAATGGATAAAGATGTGGCACATACATACAATGGAATATTACTCAGCCATAAAAAGGAATGAAATTGAGTTATTTGTAGTGAGGTGGATGGACCTAGAGTCTGTCATGCAGAGTGAATTAAGTCAGAAAGAGAAAAACAAATACCGTATGCTAACACACATATATGGAATCTAAAAAAAATGGTCATGAAGAACCTAGGGGCAAGACAGGAATAAAGACACAGACCTACTAGAGAAAGGACACAGGGATGGGGAAGGGTACGCTGGAACAAAGACAGAGAGTGGCATGGACATATATACACTACCAAATGTAAAATAGATCACTAGTGGGAAGCAGCCGCATAGCACAGGGAGATCAGCTCGGTGCTTCGTGTCCACCTAGAGGCATGGGCTAGGGAGGGTGGGAGGGAGACACGAGAGGGAGGGGATATGAGGATATATGTATATGTACAGCTGATTCACTTTGCTAAACAGCAGAAACTAACACACCATTGTAAAGCAATTATACTCCAATAAAGACGTCAAGAAAAAAAAAGTAACAAATATATGTAAAGCAAAAAAAACAAACAAAGCTCACAGCTACTAAAAAGCAGTCAGCAAGATTGTTAAGAAGGGTGGGAAATTATAGATTAAATATACACACAATATGTGCAGGAAATATACACCAAGCATCAGAACATTGTATACAGTAGCTTTGTCATTTTGTTTGGGTGTAAAATAATTTGCATTATCTATTTCATTAAGAAGTATTTTTTTAAAGACCATGACTCAAAAGAATAATTTTACACATTCAGCTACAGAAAGTACATTTACATCTCTGTGAACCATGGCTCTTCATGACTTTGCATTTTGATCAAATGAGTGTTCTCCCAACGTAATTTTGCTCATTTTTAATTCCAGAATTTCTATATATGAACAAAAAGTGAAATAGCATCTGTTAATCTGTTGACTCTATAAGCTGAAAATGAGCCTGGTAAACAGTTAAAAGTGCCATTTTTGTATCAGTGTCTTTAGATGAGTCAAATAGGAAATGAGTGACTTGAATTCAAAAAAAGTCTCAATTTTTTAATTCTATTCATAGAATCAAACTAAAGCTTTTGAAAACTTAATCTGACATGGTTGTAAATACTTTAAATTCAATTAAAAGATCCAACACTGAAGATAAAATTTGTTGCTTTGGTAACAGCAACGTGAATACAAATTTTGGTAAAGAACAATATCTGGTAAAAACAGTGTACTTACCAAACGAAAAAACTCATGGAGCAAAAATATACTTAGACTTGATTGGAGTACACAGATTTCTTCAATATTTCAAAAAGTTCTACAATTCAAACAGAAGATACAGTTGTCAAAATATATCTTCTCTAAGGTAAGAGAGTGGATCTGGGAGGGCAAGCAAAAGGTATCTGGCAACTCCATAAATGTTCTTCTTTAAGAGTAGTTTCTAAACAACTTTAAACTGTGAATTCTTGGCTCAAATTAAACCTTACATGGAAGTCTAGTATATAAAACAGAAAAATACCCATCAGGGATAGGAAACCTAGAACCCCAAATCTCACTCCAGAGGACTCCATGGAGAATTGCTTAAAAACCATGATCTTACATCATGAGCTTAAATGTCTACAGAATTCAATAAGCCATGTATCATAATTCATTAAAACAATTATTGGACATCAATTTCAGGTTTCAAGTTTTTTCTTATTATAAGCAGTGTTGTGATAAACATCCTTATAGCTATATCTTGACATAAAACATTAATTATTTTCTTAGAATGATTACTGGAAGTAGAATAACTGGCTCCAAGTGTAGGAACATTTTTGTTTCTTGATTTGTGTTGTCTCATTATCCTCCCATAATACTGCACATTTTAACACTGCAATCTACAGTGCTTGAAAGTCCCAGTTTCTCCTCATTCTTGTTATCCTTTTTTAAAGATAATTTTGTCACTTTTTTAGACACAGAAGAGTAACATCCTTTTCCTATTTCAATTTGAGAAACCGTTTTCTTTTGTTACCACTCAGGTTGACCTCTTTTCTATGTATATTTATTGGCCATTTAAATTCCTTCCTTAGTTATACATGCTTCTCTTTGTTATTGATTTGTAAGTGCTCTTTATATACAGGATATATGTAATAAATATTTCCTGGATGTGTTTTTTATGTAATTTTGAGACCTACAATTCTTCAGTGTTTATAGAATCATATCTATCAATTTCTGCCCTTGTGGATTTCTTCCCTGATGTCATGCATAGAAAGTCCTTCTATACCTCATGACAGGCTGTTCTTAAATGATTCACTCTGATTTTTTTTTTTTCTCCTTTACGGATAAGTAGACATGAGAAGCAAAAAGAAAGTAGAAAAAATCTGTGAGAACAAAGACCAATGAAAGGGGTAGGAGAGAGACCTCTCAATACAGCCAAAAGATGTGGATGAACTTTAGATAGAAGTTTGCTCTCAGTGTTGAGAGCCAGGATAACTTGTGATCTTGAAGTATATATAAAATATTTTCTTCCTATTGTCCTTGAATTGGTTTAGAGCAAGCCAGACATGAAAACAGGGGACAGGATAAGATGGCTCCCAAAGGGTAGAGCTTCCCAAAGCAGCAGGTCTCTGGCCCCAGAACTGCAAACTTGCCTACCCCAGGAGGGCCTTCTGCCACTCTCAGACATGGGTGAATCCCATGCAAGAGTCCAAGCAATATTAATATCCTGGCTGAAGGAGCTCTTGCTACCTGATGCCTGGAAAATAACAGTCTGATCAAAAAGAGAAAAAAAGTCCAGAAAAAGAGTTAGGTGGGGCAGGGGGCCCTGTGAAGGGAGGAGAAGAGTCCCTCCCATCCCCAAAGCACCTGTCCAAGCCTCCACCCTCAAGGGACCACTCCTTCCCTGGCCAGCTGGTGTTTTCCCATCCACCCCAGGCCTGGCCCCAGGCCACAAACATGAAGAGTGATGCCTATCCTGGAAGGATCTCTGCAGAGTCTATTTTGATAAGACTCTAATCCTTTCCCCACCCCTTCTCCCCCTTAACCTCTCCACCTCTAGCCAAGGCCTTTGTGTGTTTGTGTGCCTGTGTGTTTGGGGAAGGGGGAGTGGGATGGAGGCAGGGTAGCTTAATAACCAGCAAACATAGGCTCCGGTTTCATGGGGCGGATTAACGCAGTCAAATGGCTGCCTGGTCCCAGCTATTGGAACCAGGCAGAGGCTGGAGAGAGAGATTTCCTTGTCTGGCCCTCAATCCTTTGGAAACATAACACGAGAAGGGGAGTTGGATGGAATACTGCTGTTAATGCATCAAAATTTTCTTCTACGTATAAATAGAGATTTCATTTTCCTTCCCCTCCTTCTCTGACCCCCATAGAATTGCCAGGTAAAATACAGCAGAGTGAAATTTGTATTGTAGATAAAAAGCAAGGCATGGATCATACTTATACTAAATAAATATGTATATGTTTATACGAATGTAAATATATATATATATATATATTTGTCATTTATCTGAAATTTAAATTAAACTCAGAGTCCATATTTTTATTTTCCACATCTGGTAATCCTATGGTTCTCTCCCTCCCCCTTTTACTTCTCTGGCACATACCATGAAGGCAGACATGCTCTTTTGCTCCACTTCCTTTCCAAAAGATTTTAACAATAGTATTACTAACAATAGATCACATTTATTGAGCACTTACCGGGCACTGTCCTACATGCTCTACCTGTTTTGACTCAAAACAGGTATATAATTATACTCAGTATAAGTATACTCACAACAACCCTATAAGGTAAGAGGTTTTATATTTATCCACATTTTACTAATGAGAAAAATGAAGCTAACAATGATAATGTTAAGTAAACACTTCTACTGAGAGATGGAGTCAGGGTGGGTATCCAGGAAGTCCACACTCTTGATCTCTGTTGGTAACTTCAGCTCCCAAATGTCTCTGGTGAACCCAATCCCTCTTCTCTACACTTCTGGCCCATCACATCCTGCTGGCTTCTACCTTGGTCCTCCCCACCCCATTTCTTCTCCTGCTAACCATGATGTGAGTTAAGAAGGCGCCCATCTGTGGAGAGGGAACATTATCAAACCTGGCAGCAGCTGCCAGTAGAGGAAACACTTGCTACCTACACATTTTCCCACCCGTGGCAACTTCCACTCATTCTTGGAGCTTTTAAAAGCCTAGGTGTTGGGGCTCCTTGTAGGAGGAGAATCTAAAAGATAAAGCAAAATCCCTTTGGCAGCCCTCTCAATTCTAGCTTTCTGGGGGAGCTGCCTATGCTAAGGAGGCAGTTCTTGAGGATGAACTTCCATTCAAGAGTAAGAACTCTTGACCCCATGGCTAAGGGAAAAGTTAGGATAGGTGATATAAGAGGCCCCCATCCTCTGCAACAACAGGACCACCAGGCTGAAGCCAGCAACACCTACTGAAGCTAACAGTGTAGAGAGGAGTAGGCACAGACCCAAACTGGCCAACCATACAGCCTCAACATAGCCCTAGGATAACAGCCCTAACAGACCTTCATTCTTTTCACCTACAAAGTGGGAAGAATTACTGTACCAAGTTCATAGGGTGATGGTGAAGATTAAATGAGATCATGTGAATATCAGCATAGTACAGGGCACGCAGGAACTAAGCTCTGACAGTCTTTGACATTTAGTATAACAACTTTTTTGTTGGATGGTTGGATTCTTTTTCTAATTGTCATTAGAGGTAAAAATGGATCCCTCCAGGACCTTATTTTTTTTTCACTTTTCCATCTGTTTTTAATAGATGAAAGATTTACAAAATCATAATTAGTCTCATTCAGCAGTTAGTGTGGCCAAGACAAATCACATCAAAAGCACTTTTCAACTTACTTCCTGTAGACCAGAGGATAAACAAGTCTCTCTCTCTCTTTTTTTTTTAACTTCTCTCTCTTTTTTTTAAACTTTTCAAAATAAATAAAGTATACATTATTAGGACTTTTCACAGCTGAAAGTCATTTTTCATTTCATTCCATGTGGAAATTTTTGCTGTGGTTTATGTTTTCACAGCTGTATGATATTCCATAGCTGTTTCACAATGTATTCATCCATTTTTCTCTTGCTGGACATTTAGATTCTAGGTTCTTTTCCTCTTTCAAATAATACTGCAATGTATTCTTCTGTATGTCTCATTATGCACATGTGGGAAAGTCTCTAAAGATGGGTAAGTACGTCCTCATCTTTTTTTTAATAAATGTATTTATTTATTTATTGGTTGCTTTGGGTTTTCATTGCTACACCCAGTCTTTCTCTAGTTGTGGTGGGAAGGGGCTACTCTTTGTTGCAGTACACAGGCTTCTCATTACAGTGGCTTCTCTTGTTGCGGAGCACAGACTCTAGAACGCACGCTCAGTAGTTTTGGAGCATGGGCTTAGTTGCTCTGCAGCATGTGAGATCTTCCCAGACCAGGGATCAAACCCGTGTCTCCTGCATTGGTAGGCGGATTCTTAACCACTGTGCCACCAGGGAAGTCCCCTCATCTTTACTAAATGAGTAACTACTAAACTGCAAAGTGGTCGCATGAATTCACCCTCCCACCAACAACACATGTTCCTCTTGCTCCACATCTTCCCCAATACTTTGGCAAATGTTTTTGGTTTTTTCGTTTGTTTCTTTGTTTATTTATTTATTTTGGTTTTTACCAATCTTATGAGTATGAAATCGTATCTCGTTTCCTGTAATTTACATTTCCCTGACTACTAGTGAGATCAGGCATCTTTTCGTGTATTCATTGGCTTTTTAGATTTCTTCTGTAGATTGCCTGTTTGTATCTTTTGCCTAATTTTCTATTGAGTTATTTGTTTTTATCTCATCAATCTGTAGTTTGTTTGTTTTTACATATACATTCTGGATACTAGTCCTCTGTTATTTATAGGCTATGTCTGTTCAGGTCCTTCAAGAAACAGACAGCAAGAGGGAATTAGAAGTGCAAGACAATTATTGGGGGTCAATGCTTCTGAAGGGTAATGGGAAAAGGAACAGCAGTGGTTGGGAAGAATCTTCAAACCCCAGTGCAGCTCTTGATACCTGTGATGGGAGAAAAGAGAGGAGGATTGAGTAGGAAGAGCCTTCTTCTGCAGGCAGTTCTGAAAGATCTCAGCCAAGCTAATGCGGAGCCCCAGAAGAAAGATTTTCTTTAAAAGGAGACTAACACTGGGCAGGAATGGCTTAGCTTAGGTTGCCCCACCATGCTCAGTCACTGGCAGATATCGGGCCAGGGAGAACACGGTCTTGACTTGAACACTGGTGGATCTTGAAGGCATGGCATCTACCAGCTTTCAGCCAATCACACACCTGGCAGGTGCTTCTCTCTTGAAGGAAGACGAAGCAGCACACTCCTTATGGCTTCCCCACTGCCAACTTCTCTCAGTTTGTGCTTGTCTACTTTTTATTTTTCCTGTATGGTCTCTTTTTAAATTTTTGAATTTTAATTGATTTATTTTTTTATACATCAGGTTCCTATTAGTTATCTATTTTATACATATTAGTGTATATATGTCAATCCCAATTTCCCAATTCATCCCACCACCACCACCACCCCTGCCACTTTCCCCCTTTGTGTCCATACGTTTGTTCTCTGCATCTGTGTTTCTATTTCTGCCTTACAAACCTGTTCATCTGTATCATTTTTCTAGATTCCACATATATGTGTTAATATATATTTGTTTTTCTCTTTCTGACTTACTTCACTCTGCATGACAGTCTCTAGATCCCTCCATGTCTCTACAAATGACCAATTTCACTCCTTTTTATGGCTGATTAATATTCCATTGTATATATGTACCACATCTTCCTTATCCATTCGTCTGTTGATGGGCATTTAGGTTGCTTCCATGTCCTGGCTATTGTAAATAGTGCTGCAATGAACCTTGTGGTGCATGTGTCTTTTGGTTTTTTTCTTAATTTTTTAATTTTATTTAATTTATTTTTTATACAGCAGGTTCTTATTAGCCATCAATTTTATACACATCAGTGTGTACATGTCAATCTCAATCACCCAATTCAGCACACCACCATCCCCACCCCCCCACAGCTTTCCCCCCTTGATGTCCATACGTTTGTTCTCTACATCTGTGTCTCAACTTCTGCCCTGCAAACTGATTCATCTGTACCATTTTTCTAGGTTCCACATATATGTGTTAATATACGATATTTGTTTTCCTCTTCCTGACTTACTTCACTCTGTATGACAGTCTCTAAATCTAGCCATGTCTCAACAAATGACTCAATTTCATTGCTTTTTATGGCTGAGTAATATTCCATTGTATATACGTACCACATCTTCTTTATCCATTCAGCTGTCGATGGGCATTTAGGTTGCTTCCATGACCTGGCTATTGTAAATAGTGCTGCAATGAACATTGGGGTGCACGTGTCTTTTTGAATTATGGTTTTCTCTGGGTATATGCCCAGTAGTGGGATTGCTGGATCTTATGGTAATTCTATTTTTAGTTTTTTACGGAACCTCCATACTGTTCTCCATAGTGTCTGTATCAATTTACATTCCGACCAACAGTGCAAGAGGGTTCCCTTTTCTCCACACCCTCTCCAGCATTTGTTGTTTGTAGATTTTCCGATGATGCCCATTCTAACAGGTGTGAGGTGATACTTCATTGTAGTTTTGATTTGCATTTCCCTAATAATTAGGGATGTTGAGCAACTTTTCATGTGCTTCTTGGACATCTATATGTCTTCTTTGGAGAAATGTTTATTTAGGTCTTCTGCCCATTTTTTGATTGGGTTGTTTGTTTTTTTAATGTTGAGTTGCATGAGTTGTTTATATATTTTGGAGATTAATCTTTTGTCCGTTGATTCATTTACAAAGATTTTCTCACATTCTGAGGGTTGTCTTTTTGTCTTGTTTGTAGTTTCCTTTGCTGTGCAAAAACTTTTAAGTTTCATTAGGTCCCTTTTTGTTTTGTTTTGTTTTTATTTCCATTACTCTAGGAGGTGGCTCAAAAAAGATCTTGCTGTGATTTATGTCAAAGAGTGTCCTTTCTATGTTTCCCTCTAAGAGTTTTATAGTCTGGCCTTACATTTAGGTCTCTAATCCATTCTGAGTTTACTTTTGTGTATGGTGTTAGTGAGTGTTCTAATTTGATTTTTTACATGTAGCTGTCCAGTTTTCCCAGCACCACTTATTAAAGAGACTGTCTTTTCTCCATTGTATATCCTTGCCTCCTTTGTCACAGATTATTTGACCATAGGTGCATGGGCTTATCTCTGGGCTTTCTATCCTGTTCCATTGAGCTATATTTCTGTTTCTGTGCCAGTACCATATTGTCTTGATTACTGTAGTTTTGTAGCATAGTCTGAAGTCAGGGAGTCTGATTCCTCCAGCTCTGTTTTTTTTCCCCTCAAGACTGCTTTGGCTATTCAGGGTCTTTTGTGTCTCCATACAAATTTTAAGATTTTTTGTTCTAGTTCTGTAAAAAATGCCACTGGTAATTTGATAGGGATTGCATTGAATCTGTAGATTGCTTTGGGTATTATAGTCATTTTCATAATATTGATTCTTCCAATCCAAGAACATGGTATTTCTCTCCATCTCTTTGTGTCATCTTTGATACTTTCATCAGTGTCTTATTGTTTCCTGAGTACAGCTTTTTACCTCCTTAGGTAGGTTTATTCCTAGGTATTTTATTCTTTTTGTTGCAGTAGTGTATGGGATTGTTTCCTTAATTCCTCTTTCTAATCTTTCATTGTCAGTGTATAGGAATGCAAGAGATTTCTGTGCATTAATTTTGTATCCTGCAATTTTACCAAATACATTGATTAGCTCTAGTAGTTTTCTGGTGGCATATTTAGGATTACTATGTATAGTATCATGTCATCTGCAAACAGTGACAGTTTTACTTCTTCTTTTCCAATTTATATTCCTTTCATTTTTATTTTTTACTTCTCTGATTGCCGTGACTAGAACTTCCCAAGCTATGCTGAATAACAGTGGTGAAAGTGGAAATCCTTGTCTTGTTCCTGATCTTAGAGAAAAATGCTTTCAGTTTTTCACTATTGAAAATGATGTTTGCTGTGTATTTGTCATATATGGCACTTATTATGTGAGGTAGGTTCCCTCTGTGCCCACTTTCTGGAGAGTTTTTATCATAAATGGGTGCTGAATTTTGTCAAAAGCTTTTTCTGCATCTACTGAGATGATCACATTGTTTTATTCTTCAATTTGTTAATATGGTGTATCACATTGATTGATTTGCATATATTGAAGAATCCTTGCAACACTAGGATAAATCTCACTTGATCATGGCATATGATCCTTTTAATATTTTGTTGAATTCTGTTTCCTACTGTTTTGTTGAGGATTTTGCATCTATATTCATCATTGATATTGGTGTGTAATTTTCTTTTTCTGTCATATCTTTGTTTGGTTTTGGTATCAGGGTGATGGTGGCCTCGTAGAATGAGTTTGGGAGTATTCCTTCCTCTGCAATTTTTTAGAAGAGTTTGAGATGGATGGGTGTTAGCTCTTCTCTAAATGTTTGATAGAATTCACCTGTGAAGCCATCTGGTCCTGGACTTTTGTTTGTTGCAAGATTTTTAGTCACAGTTTCAATTTCAGTGCTTGTGATGGGTCTGTTCATATTTTCTATTTCTTCCTGGTTCAGTTTTGTAGGGTTATGCCTTTCTGAGAATATGTCCATTTCTTCCAGGTTGTCGATTTTATTTGCATAGGGTTGCTTGTAATAGTGTCTTAGGATGTTTTGCATTTCTGCTGTGTCTGTTGTAACTTCTCCTTTTTCATTTCTAATTTTATTGATTTGAGTCCTCACCCTCTTTTTCTTGATGAGTCTGGCTAAAGGTTTATCAATTTTGTTTATCTTCTCAAAGAACCAGCTTTTAGTTTTACTAATCTTTGCTATTGTTTTCTTTGTTTCTATTTCATTTATTTCTGCTCTGATCTTTATGATTTCTTTCCTTCTACTAGCTTTGGGTTTTGTTTGTTCTTCTTTCTCTAGTTCCTTTAGGTGTAAGTTTAGATTGTTTACTTGAGATTTTTCTTGTTTCTTGAGGTAGGATTGTATAGCTACAAATTTCCCTCTTAGGACTGCTTTGGCTGTATCCCATAAATTTTGGATCATTGTGTTTTTGTTGTAATTATTCTCTAGGTATTTTTTGATTTCTTTGGTGATCTCTTGATTATTTAGTAACGATTTGTTTACCCTCCAAATGTTTGTGTTTTTACGTTTTTTTCCCTGTAATTGATTTCTGATCTCATAGTGTTGTGGTTAGAAAAGATGCTTGATATGATTTCAATTTTCTTAAATTTACCGAGACTTGATCTGTGACCCAAGTTGTGATCTCTCCTGGAGAATGTTCCGTGTGCCCTTGAGAAGAAAGTGTAACCTGCTGTTTTTGGATGGAATGTCCTATAAATATCAATTAAATCTATCAGGTCTATTGTGTCATTTAAAGCTTCTGTTTCCATATTAATTTTCTGTCTGGATGATCTGTCCATTGGTGTAAGTGAAGTGTTAGAATCCCCCACTATTATTGTGTTACTGTTGATATCCTCTTTTATAGCTGTTAGCAGTTGCCTTGTATATTGAGGTGCTCCTATGTTGGGTGCATATATATTTTTAATTGTTACATCTTCTTGGATTGATCCTTTGATCATTATGTAGTGTCGTTCTTTGTCTCTTGTAGTAGACTTTATTTTAAAGTCTATTTTGTCTGATATGAGAATTACTACTCCAGCTTTCTTTTGATTTCCCTTTCCATGGAATATCTTTATCCATTCCATCACTTTCAGTCTGTATGTGTCCCTAGGTCTGAAGTGGGTCTCTTGGAGACAACATATATATGTGTCTTGTTTCTGTATCCATTCAGTGAGCCTGTGTCTTTTGGTTGGAGCATTTAATTCACTCATGTTTAAGGTAGTTATTGATATGTATGTTCCTATTATCATTTTCTTAATTGTTATGGGTCTGTTTTTGTAGGTCCTTTTCTTATCTTGTGTTTCCCACTTAGAGAAGTTCCTTTAGCATTTGTTGTAGAGCTGGTTTGGTGGTGCTGAATTCTCTTAGCTTTTGCTTGTCTGCAAAGCTTTTAATTTCTCCATTGAATCTGAATGAGATCCTTGCCAGGTAGAGTAATCTTGGTTGTAGGTTCTTCCTTTTCATCACTTTAAATATATCGTACCACTCCTTTCTGGCTTGTAGAGTTTCTGCTGAGAAATCAGCCGTTAACCTTATGGGAGTTCCCTTGTATATTATTTGTCATTTTTCCCTTGTTGCTTTCAATAATTTTTCTTTGTATTTAATTTTTGTCAGTTTGATTACTTTGTGTCTTGGTGTGTTTCTCCTGGGTTTTTCCTGCCTTGGACTCTCTGCACTTCCTGGACTTCAGTGGCTATTTTCTTTCCCATGTTAGGGAAGTTTACAACTATAATCTCTTCAAATATTTTCTTGGGTCCTTTCTCTCTCTCTTCTCCTTCTGGGACCCCTATAATGTGAATTTTGTTGCATTTAATGTTGTCCCAACATTCTCTTAGGCTGTCTTCATTTCTTTTCATTCTTTTTTCTTCATTTTGTTCCACAGCAGTGAATTCCACCATTTGACTTCCAGGTCACTTATCTGTTCTTCTGTCTCAGTTACTCTGCTATTGATTCCTTTTAGTGTATTTTTCATTTCATTTATTGTATTGTTCACCTCTGTTTGTTTGTTCTTTAATTCTTCTAGGTCTTTTTTTTTTTTTTTTTTTTTTTTGCGGTACACAGGCCTCTCACTGTTGTGGCCTCTCCCGTTGCGGAGCACAGGCTCCGGATGCGCAGGCTCAGTGGCCATGGCTCACGGGCCCAGCCGCTCTGCGGCATGTGGGATCTTCCTGGACCGGGGCACAAACCCGTGTCCCCTGCATCAGCAGGCGGACTCTCAACCACTGCGCCACCATGGAAGCCCTCTAGGTCTTTTTTAAACATTTCTTGCATCTTCTCAATCTTTGCCTACATTCTTTTTCTGAGGTCCTGTATCATCTTCACTATCATTATTCTGAATTGTTTTTCTGGAAGGTTGCCTATCTCCAGTTCATTTAGTTGTTTTTCTGAAGTTTTATCTTGTTCCTTCATCTGGTACAAAGTCTTCTGCCTTTCCATTTTGTCTATCTCTCTGTGAATGTGTTTTTCCTTCCACAGGCTACAGAATTGTAGTTCTTCTTGCTTCCACTCCAGGACCATTTATTCTTAAGCAGAATTAATAATAATCCTTTACCCCACAAATAGTGTTAAAATTCAGTTAATTGTGGACTAATTTTTTCTTGTATTTTTTCAATAAATATTTATTATCTGTTGTGGGCTGGCACTCTGGGGCAACATGGAAAATTTGTGGAAAATTATGCTTTTTATCAAGTATCAGAGACTCCAAAGGAAGGTGAATTAAGATCCACTGCAACTTGTTCCTCAACACTAAGTGGTAAACCCTGCAGAAAAGCATTTGTCATTAATAATTATTTACCAGTAATCACAACACAATTAACTTCATAATTGTAGCAGTTGTAGTATGCTGAATAAGAGCCCCATAAAGTTGTCCACATCCTAATCTCCAGAATCTGTGAATATGTTATCTTACAAGGCAAAAGGAACTTTTTGGGTGTGATTAAATTAGAGATATCACATTGAGAGATTATCCTGTATTATCCAGGTGGGCCCATGGTAATCACAAGTGTCCTTATAAGAGGGGTATATAGCATGATCAGAGTCAGAAAGTTACGTGATGATAAAAGTAGAGGGACAGAGAGAGAAATTGGAAAATGCCATGTTTTTGGCTTTGAAGATGGAGGATGATGCTATGAGCCAAAGCCATCAGAAACTAGAAAAAGCTGGGAAACAGACTCTTCCTTGGAGCCTCCAGAAGGCACATGGTCCTCCTGACACCCTTATTTTAGGACTTCTGACCTCCAGAACTATGAGAGAATAAATCAATTTTTTAAGCCATTTAATTGTGATAATTTGTCACAGCAGCAATAGGAAGTTAATACAGTGGGGGAAAAAAAGGAAAAATAGAAAATTGTGATCTTATTGAATTTTATAATGGGGATGATATCAAAATATAAGAATTAGAAGAAACAGAAAGGAAAAATATAGTAGTGTGCCTTAACACTTCATATTATTTTAAATATTTTACAAACATAACAGGTTGTGTGACAGTGGTGCTTAGCAAACACCAAGAAGAATGAATTACCCCCAAGAAATACAGGTTGAAATATAGTTTCTTAAAATTTACTTAAGTCCACAGGTGCTGAGCTCACATAGAACAACAGAGACAGTAGACCTATGATCTCATCCAATTTGGTGACACTTGTATAGGCTCAGACTGAAAGTTAGTGCTCAATCATGTCCATTAGTCCACATGCCCAGGAATCTGTGCCAACAGCAAGAAATATATCCCCCAAAGAAATCATCGTTTCCCCTCTTGCATGGAAAGGAAAGAAGTGATTGAGCATGATGTTGGATTGGTGTCAAGTGCAGGGGTGCATCAGGAAGCCACTGGAACAGGTTGTACAGCAGGTACAAAACCTGCATCTCTTCCTGGCTCCACTTAAGCCTCACAGTCATCATAAGTGCCACAAAATAACTTTTACTGCAAGACAAAGAGATTTACAGGAATGTAAACTGTCCCCAAGTCACAGGCAAAGGCTCACAGAATATTCCAGCATAAGAGATGAGCCTTTTCAGAAATCACTCTTTATCCTCATCCCCTCCCCCTAATCCCCACATTCTAATCCTTTCTGAGTTCTTAACTGGCCAGTCGAGAAATCCATTATCATTTCCTTGATTCCTTCTACTTTTATCTTTAGTGCAAAGCAAATAATTCTCAACTCCCCTGGCCATTTTGAGTCTGTAGATTCCTTTTGATCATTTTCCTTCTTTCAAACCTCTAGTACCCACTTCACTGTGAAAAACACTAGGACTCCAGACCTAAGTCCCTGAGACAGGGATACTCCTGGAGCAGCCCTGGCCTCACGTATCACAGAAAGTGACATCCTCCTCTTCACCATCAACTTGTTTTCTTTGTAGCTAGCATGTTCTTACAGTCCCTTTTACTGTCACTCAGCCTTCTCTCCTCTCCTCAGTGCCTTTCTACAGAATCACTCTGTCTTTGATCTAATGGTCCAACCCAAAGTCTTGCTCACTTCCCGCCATACCCAAGAAAATCACATGACTGCCATGTGTCCTGGACAGAGAGATGGAGTCTTGCAAGGATCACTGGAAAGACTCTCCAAATCGACTCACAGTAACATATCCTCTTTGGTTATCTCAGTTGTTCCAAGCTTCTTTTTAACCAGCAGCTCTCAGTATTTTTTGGCTAGGCAGTTGATATATATAAGCTAATGGAGGCAAATCTGGTCACTGAGGGTGGCCCCATTCTTACAAGTTTGTATACCCCATCTAAGTGTTACAGTAAACACCATGAACTCAATTATTCACGTTTCCATTTATTCAGTACACGTGTAGTCGAGGTCCTGCAATGTACTAATCTCCTGATGGAACTATTAGCATTGCGTGTTTACCCCCATTACTGCTGAAGAAATAACAAGTCTGTGTGGGTCAAAGACACCAATACCATCATGTCCTTTTGTACATCCCGGCTCGCTCATGTCCTTCCCTCTGCCTGGAATTTCTTTTCACCACCCAAGAACTCTAACTTATTCTTCCCAGATTCCCATGCTGAGAGTCCATTAACCTTCTCCACACTCCACCAACCTTGGTTCCACACAGACTGCCTCATACTAGAGGTAGCTGTGTTTGCATGCACCCACCCCTCTAAGCCGTAAGCTCCATGAGGATAAGGACCATATTGGATTAAACGTTGGATTTCCAGTAATTGGCACAGTGCTTGATACACCATGCCCTGATACACAGAGGCTCCATAAATATTTGCTAAACTTTTAGTATATATATATTTATATATATATATATATATATACTCTGTGATATATATGTGTATATATATACACATACATATATCCTGTGATATATATATATATATATATATATATTCTGTAACTTATTAGTTATATGCCCTTGGGTTCTCTGGGCTTCAGATTCTAAGAGAAATAATGGTACCTCTCCATAGGACGTTGGAGAATACGATTAAGATGATGTACACAAAATGCTCTGAAAACCTCCTGACACATGTAATCTCTCAATAAATATAATAATAACGCAATTATCTCTTTTTATGCCAATATGTTGTATTCTCTTAACCCTAGGCTCCTTATTAAAAGTTAAAAATAAACAAGGTCCTTGCCCTGAAGGAGTGTAGGGTCTGTTTCTGCATGTTTGCTATGTTTCCTATTATACAACTAAAAGAGGTATTCTCAAAACAGAATATCACAGGTGGACAGCTCTTTCTGACTTTGTTTCAGTGGGACTGGCAAATGGCGGCTTGAAACCATGATGACAGAGAAAGGGTGAAGGGACACACTTCTGACCACTGAAGGCTAAGAACAAGGTTGTGGCAGCCCAGTGTGTGGCCTTAGGATTTCTGAGCTCTGGGTAGAAAGCAAGTGGTTTTCATATTAGAGGAAAAGCAAGTTCTGCTCTTATTTGTAGTTTCCTGTGACAACTGCCCTTTGCCTGCTCTTTCTCCTGGCCACAAGTTTAGCAGACCTTGACTGTAGAAATGCAAGCATCCCATCCTATGTCTGCCTATATGATTATAGGAGTACTGGGAGATAATAGGAGTCTCAGAGCTGCGAGGGACTGTATGAAACTCTGCTTGGAACCATTCAGGGACTTTGCTGCTGACATGGCAGGCAGGCTGGCCTTATGCAGCCTCCAGCCTGCCCCCTTGTCTGCCCACCATTGTCAGCACCTGAGCCCATGGGCCCATCCCACTGACCCCGCACAGGCCTGACCTGCCCACGACCCTCAAACGATGCCTAGAATAAGGTGCAGAGTGCCTTTTCAGTTGACAGCAGATGGAGATAGCAGAGGCAGGGTCAGAGAGGGCAGAGAGGAAGGAGTACAGTGGGATGGGGGGAGGAGGGGGAGGAAAACCTGATGGAAGGTGACAGAGGGTACTTCTGAGAGAAATCTCCCCCATGAGCTCTTATTCCATGGAGACTTTCCATTTAGTCAAAACAGAAATTTGGTTCCAAGGGAGTGAAGGAAACTTGTGGTGGTCAAAGGGACAGAAAAAGAAAAAAGAAAGGAAGTTACTTTCCCATAGCTCTCTCTCCTCTTTCTCTCCCCCACCACTAGCAGATAAAATTTCATTCCAAGTGCTTCTCAGTATGAACCAGGCTGATGGCCCTGATGACTATCTGATGCTTCCAAAGGAAACGCTCCCTGCCTGTGTGAAGCCATTAACATCAAGCATCAAGGTCACTCTGCCTGCACTCTGCTCTCATACACCTGGCCGAGAGCATGGCTTCATGGCCCAGAGCATCCTGCTACGGGTTATTCACTGCACCCAGGGGAGAGCAGCGGAGGGAACCTGCAGCAGGAGGGCTCTGGGTTAGAGAAAAGGACACAGCTCCAGCCAGAAGGGTTAGAAAACCCTGTAGCCTTCCTGCTCCAGGAGACGGAAGATGTAGGAGGAATCATTCACACCTGCAATTGAGTCTTGGCTCAACGAGTCTTGGCTCCCTCTGTGTTCTCAGTTTCTATAGCTGTAAAATAGGGATAATCATCCAACATGGAAAGAGTTGTTGGTAGCAGTAATTCCAGTTAAATACAGAGGATTGGATACATGTGTTTACCTTCAAAACCTCACCAAAATGAGAATAAAGGCGAAAAGGAATGGAAGAAGCAATCACAGAAGATGAAAGGCGTCAAGTAGATGTTCATAGATGGAAAACCAATGGAGGAAGAAAAACTAACACAGCAGAAGGGCACACAGTTGGGGGTGGGGAGAACAATGAGAGGCAAATCCATGTGGCCCCCCAGGAAACCAGATTGGCTCTGAAATGAGAGTACCAGGTACTATGGAAGGAAAAGTGAAGCATGGAGCTGAAAAGGCAGCAGTTGCTCAGAAGTCCCTAAGAAGTGAATAAACCCCATGTTCACTCCTCCACCCCACACAGCAAGGCAAGTGCTTCTACAAAGAGGAAGAGACAGAGGTGTAGAGATGGAGCAGAATTCTTCATATGCCCCAGCTTTCACCAACACCAGTCCCTTTCCCCCTAGAGCTCTGGATTGCTGGAAGCCAGTTATTCAACCCCCAGGCAAGAGGTTGGAGAATTCCCCAGAAAAATGAATGGACCCTGCAGATGTTGGCATTTGGGGGTCCACCAGTGAAAACTCCAGCTCACAGCTTAATCACCCCAGACTCCAGGACCCAGTGAGGTAAAGCCCAACAATCAAAAAGGGTTGCCTCAAAACACAAATTCCAACCAATTTTTCTTACATTGTAAAATATAATAATGTACATAAAAAGAGCGTATATCATGTCCATAAAGAGTTAAAATAATCCTATTGAAAACACCTGCATGTACCATTTGCCATAGGAAATAGAACCTCACCAATAACTTTGAACCGCAGATGTGTTCCTGCCCTCTTGTATCTTTCTCCATCTCAAAGTAACCACTATGCTGAGTTTTGTTTTAATCATTTTTTTTTATTTTTCTTTGTAATTTTACCACACATGTATATATCTCTAAACAATATATTGTTTAGTTCTGCCTGCCTTTGAACTTTACATAAACAGTGTCATACTGCACTTATTCTATGATTTGATTTGTTTGCCCAAAATTATGCTTTGGGGGTTCATCCACATTGAAATATGCCTGCAGATTTATTCTTTTCATTGATGTATAGAAGTACATTTAAGAAAACCTTGTAATTTATGTATTCCTTCTCTTTTGAGTGGATTTCTGGTTGTTTCTAGGCTGGTATTATTGTGAACAGTGATGTTCTGGGCGATTTCATACAAGACACCTATTGTGCCTGTGCCATTCTTTAGAGTATATATGTCATAGAGGCAGACTTGCCAGGGCATAAACTTTACTCACGCTCAACTTTACTAGATTATGTAAAATAATTCTCATAGTGGATTTGACCGATTTACATTCTACCATCTGTGTGAGGATTCCCTGAACTCCAAATTCTCACCAATGCTTGGTATTGACCATTTAATTTTTGCCTATCTAGGTGATGTGAAATAGGTTGTTTTGGTTTTATGTTGCATTCTTTGATTACTAATGAGGTTGCACATTATTTTAGATTATTTTTAAGTCATAAACACATCCGTTTAGTCAAATGCTCATTCATTTCATTTGCTCATTTTTAAAAGTAGATTTCTTATAGTTTTTATATATTCTAAATAGGAATTTTTTGCTGGTTACATGCATTGAAGACATATTCTTGCATTTATTGACTTATCTATTTGGTGTATTTTGAGAAATACAAGTTCTATGGTCAATGTTATCATGCTTTTCCTTTATAGATGGTGTTTTTGTCTTTTGGAAAAAAAGTGATACAGGAGAATATCTTTGTGACCTCAGAGCAGAGAATAATTTGTTAAAGTTTTAAAGCTTTGCACCTCACATTTTAGTTGTAGATTCAACTAGAATTGGTTTTAAGATATATTGTCAGGTTGTTGTCTATTTTTGATAACTGCCACATGAAAAATGATGTTTAGAACCACTCTGTGAAAAGTTTATCCTTTCCTAATAACCTGCTTCTGTCATGCACTGGCTAACAATAATGCATGTAATGCATTTAGAAGAGTGTTTGGTACATGTGGAGCACCCTATAAAAGATGTGTGTGAATTCACTTAATCCTTACAGCAACACTTTGAGTAGGTATTATTGTTACTCTTATTACTCATAGCCTTCTGAAGCACAAGAAGGTTAAGTAATTTGTTCAAGGTTACATACTTAATAAGCAGTAATCCTGGCTACAGAGCTGACAACCTTAATTTCTATGCCTGCACTATCCAATCCAGTGGCCATTAGTCACATGTGGTCACTGAGAACTTGAAATGAGACTAGTGTGACAGAGGATTTGAAATAGGGTCTACTTAAATGTAAAATTTATACTGGATTTCAAAACATTAGTCCAAAAAATAATGTTAAATATCTCAAATTAATAATTTTATATTGTTTACACATTGAAATGATATTTTTGTTATAGTGGGTTAAATAAAACATATTATTAAATTTAATTTTATCTGCTTTTTAAAATGTCCATTAATGTGACTACTAGAAAACTTTAAATTACATATGTGGCTTGTATTACATTTCTACATGGACAACACTGCTCTATACTCTACTGATTCTCCTGGTTTTCCTATATGTGTGGGTTTATTTGAGGGCTTATTAATCTATTTAAGTAATTAAGATAGTATGTTGTTAATTCAGGGTTAAAAAGGCAAATCAATGGCAAAGATTTTTGGTGATATAGGGAAAGCAACTTTTATCACCTGATTCATCTTCATCCGAAGTGTCTTAAACCTTCTTGGATCTTTGCTATTCCATATAAGTTTCCAAATCAGCTTGTTGAGTTCCACTAAAAACACTTTTGGATTATTTTTTGGAATTATATTAAGTAAATCAATCAATTTGGGGAGAATTGACATTGTCACAATACTGAGTCTCCTTATCCATGAATATGTACGCCATTTCATTTATTCTTGTTTTAACAGCTTTCAAAAAATTTTAAGTATTCTCTCCATAATGACTTACACAATTTTTTGTTAGATTTATTCCTAGGCAACTTATATGTTTAACTGTCAGTATAAATTGTATATCATTCATAACTGTATTTTCTAATTATTTATTGCTGTTATATAAAAATATGCTTGATTTTGTGTATTGATATTATATTTAGCAACCTTACTAAATTCTTTGATAAATTCTAAGAATTTGTCTGAAGATTCTTTGAGGTTTTTTGCTCACTGGTCAGTCTACTCAAGTGGTAGTATTTCAGTTGCAGGAAAAGAAGTCCCTATCAGCCTCATCCTTAAATAAAAGTAGAGAGCAAAGAATCACAAGACATTTAAAGCAAACCTGTAAATAAAAGACAGAGACTAAATCAAACAACAAAAATGAAACTTAGAAGACACAAAATACAAGAAAGGAACAATAGAAAACAAACAAAAATAGTATTCCCAGAAAGAAATTTTTTTTCTGTTACATTCATGAAATAATGAAAACATATTTCTATTACTAAAAATCGAAGAACAAAAACAGATATTGGATATTGAAGATATAATAAATAGCTAAATATAAAATTAAGTAGGAAGGTTGAAAAAATTTTAAAGACAAGGAAATCCCCTAGAAACTACACAAAAATAAATAAAAGAGAGAGAGAGAGAAGGACAAATAGAAAAGGGATAAGCTTATTAGATAACCAGTCTGCAAGGTTCATCATCATTAGCTAATAAAAGAGGAACCATTATAAATAAAAGCAGAGGAAAGGAGAGGAGAGACTCATCAAGAGATAGTACAAGGAAATTTTCCAAATTTGGTGGAAATGAGTTTTCAGAATGAAAGGGCCCATCAAATACTCAGTACAAGGAACACAAAAAGACTCACTTCAAAATCCATCCGGGTGAAGTTTCAGAGTATTAGGAAGAAGATACTAAACATTCTGTGGACTTAAAGGTCACATATCAAGGCTGAGAATAAGAATGACCTCACCATTCTCAACAACAACGCTTAACCCTAGAAGACAATGGAGCAATACTTCAAATTTCTGAGTAAGTTATGTCCAACCTTGAATCATATATCTAGTTGTACATTTTTAGATAAACAAGGTCTTAAACATTTTAACTTCCATTCATCCATCCATTTTAAAGTTGTTACTAGATGATCAAAAAATAAAGAAGTAAACTAACAAAGAGGAGGACATTTAATCCAGGAAATGGGAAAATATCATAGAAGAGTCATGAAGAGAAACAGTCCCAGGAAGAAGGGGAAAGGAAGTCCCAGAGTGACAGCTCTACAGCAGGCCCAGCTGAGACTGGGACAGGAAATAGAAAAAAAAAAAAAAGCATGAGAAATGGTTATATACTCTAGGAAACAAAAAGATATGCAAGGAGCCATAGTACTTAGATCATCAATGAATGGTATTTATATAGTCATATTAATGTAAACACTGGTCATAATTCAATAAAAAATAATTATAAGTAAGATGGTAGAACAGGTGGGGTGGGATCCAGCATAATAGGCTTTTAATAAATAATGCCTGAAATTGACAAATTGATGATATTTAGAACAATGGAGAGATACTGCCAAGAATTAAACTTGCTTGCCTCTGGGATGTGCAATGACAGTGGTCAAGGAGACAATAGGGGATTATTGTTTGATTATACCATGTTGTGCTATTTGACATCTAAAACTGTATGTATGTGTTAATTTAATGGAAATTAAAATTAATCTTTATTTTTTAAAAAGATATAGAACCTGTTACATCAATGGTGCTCAAAAATATAACTGTCTATTCTTCTTAAAATGCTGAAATACATCTGAAATGTGTTCATCGTTTAGCTTTGGTTCTCCCAAAAATTAGGGTCTGAGACAAGGGCTTGCACACAAATGGTTTATCTGAGGGAATGACCCCCAGAGTTCGGAAAAGGAGGACCTAGAAGAATGAAATAGGAAAAGAAAAACAACTAAATCAAACATGTGTTCTTGAGCTGTTTATGTGTCCGTGGGCAATAGGAATGCAGTCCTGCTGAAGATCCTCTGAAGAACTATGTGTGTCATAATTGAAACTGCAAAAGAGAAGTATTTGACCCCCAGCTCTGGTCCCCTGTTGGTCAAGTTTGCCCCACAGAGTGTTAACTCCCTAACACTTCGCCCCCTTCCCACACTATAGCAGGAAGCCCAGGGCAGAAGGCAGCAGATAAGTGATGCAGCTGGGGTGAAGCATGGTCAGGCCATACCTGCATAGCTATTGGCTGAAGCAACAGCCGAAGGAGGAATATAGGCTGAGAGGATGTAAGCTGGTGGATAAAAGATGACCAACATGTATGGTTAAATGAATACACACATGTATATTCCAAACTACCTCTTGTTTACCCTCCATAGTCCCACTTTCCCCTATACTCCCCAAATCCAAAAATGCCTTTGGTGGGGAAACGGGGGGGAGGAATAAATTTGGAATTGGGAATTAACAGATACATACTACTATAGATAAAATAAACAACAGGACCTACTGCATAGTACAGGGAACGCTATTCAACATCTTGTAATAACCTATAATGGAAAATAATCTGAAAAAGAATATATATATTATATATATAGTAAATCAACTACACTTCAATAAAAAAAATTAAAATTAAAAAAACTCTTTGGTGAACATAAATGTTTCCTAGTCTACTTTGTGCCAGTTAAGCTCTGTCCTTACATGACCCCTCATCTCTAATGCTGTCTGCATCAAGGGCTATATTTCAGGTGGCAGGAGCCACATCAGCGTTTGTCCTCTGGTCTGGCACCCACCATGACTCTGTAGGATGATATTATTCAACAAAGGCTTTGTGCTGGGGACATGGAGGAGGTGATGGTGACCCAGACTGGGGCACAGTAATCTGCAGGCGATCCTCTTTGACACTGCTTCATCCATTCTGATGTGTAGATATAAACAAGCCTCTCTCTGCATCATCATTTTCTACCAGTCATCCCTGAAAAACTGCTTGGAGGGAGGAGACTTACCACCATTTGTTGATCTCAATTGTCCAGACTCTCCCTGTCCCTGGGACCACAAATAGTAGATTTGGCTGTAAAAAGTGCCTTATAGGAATCAAAACTCTTACGCAATGCTGAGGTTCTCAGGGAAGCATTGATGGGAAGACTGTGGTAGTCTACTTCTCTCCGTCTTGTAGTCATGTGTACAGAGAAGGCTCCAAATAAATATTTGATTAGAAACTGAAAGAATGAAGTCATCAATCTCCTTCTCTCTCACAGGAAAAAATGTTGATCAGATTATAAACTCTTTAAAGGCAAGGATGACTAATAGGGCTTTAGGGGTAGAGAATTTGAAGGAGTTATCTAATCCAGTGGTTCTCAAAGGGTAGTGCTTGGATCAGCAGCAACAGCATCAGTAGAAATGTTTAGAAATGCAGAATCTTGGGTCCCATCCACATTTACTGAATCATAACTCTGTGGGTAGAACCCAGTAATCTGAGTTTTAACAAGCCCTCCATATGGTTCTGATACACGTTCAAGTTTGAGAACCACTGGTCTAAAGTTATCTGGCCTGCTTTTTTTGTAGATGAGGAAGCTGAGGATAGAAGTGAGAGGCAACACAGCCAAAGCCACAGAGCCAGGAAACAATGGGTCTAAGAAGTAAAGCACAATTTTGTGACTTCATCTTATGACCCAGTCTTCTGTCTACTCTTCCATGTCAACACGCTCTCACCTTCCGCCATGTTCCTAGAACAATGAACTTTTACGTAACTTATTAGGTCAATGTGTTGGTGAAGGTAGTTAACAAACCAAGGTCATAAACCTGATCCTCAGTTGGGACCATTTTCATTTTTCCTTCCATGACTACAAACTGTAATCCTACTCCAGTAAACCATCTCACAAATGCATTCCTTTTGTCCTTAGGAGGAATAAATATAAAAGTATAAAAAGCTTAGTGAAAATTCCATCATCTCTATTAGGGAAATAATATAAAACACATCCTATATGTTGGTCCTGTGACAACATCTTTGTATAGGAACAGCCACATCGTACATTCCCTGCACATAGAGCAGCCTGTGTATTCAACCAGAACATCACACCAGTAAACCAGTTCTGGTGCCCTCAGCCAGAAATGTTGCAACCATCAACAGCCTACCTCCTACTCATGCTTTAAGCCAGAGAGTCCTAAACTCTGAGGTTTCATGGATCAGTAATATTTCCAAAAATTTTGAAAGGCCGATATGTGATCATCCCCTTTTATTTTATCAAATAAAGACATAGACACAAAAACAACAATTACACCCGCTTCTGTCATTGCCATCTAATGTCACCATCATTTTGTATAAGTAACCAAAAGGGTACAGCATCTCAAAATAAAGACAATATTTTCCCCCAGATCTGAATTCATACAATCATACTACATTGCCCACATTTTTCTCATTTCTCTTGTGACCTCTATAATATTAGCATGGGGTGGCATGGATCTGCAGATCAGGGTTTGGGAACCACTTTTCCTTTAAGCCAAATCATCTTTGGCACAGCCTGGCTTAGATGTCTCTCTGGATTCCCACAGCACCCTGTGACTATTTCAGTGATTGTACTTTTAATATTCATTTATAGTTATCTGCTTATGAGTATATTTCTCCTACTCTAGTGTAAATTCTAAAAAACAAGAATTAAGACTATTTAAATATTTGATTTTGTTCTTTAGCACTTATCTGGCATGTGAGAGCCAGGCAATAAGTAACTGTGGAAGGAAGGAAGGATAGAAGTAAAGAAGAAAGGAGGGAAGGAAGGAAGGAGGGAAAGAAGGAAGGAAGGAAGGAAGGGAGGGAGGGAGGGAGGGAGGGAGGAAAAGAGGAAGAGCTGGATTTTGCCACAAAATCTCTCTAATAACCAATATTTCTGCCTTTAATTCTTAGAAGTGAAAGGCAGCCTTAATGTAGGCAACCTGAGCCAGACAGCCCCCATTCTGACCAAGGAAGTAGTATCTAGAACCAAGTAAGCCCACACTTGACTTGCAATCTTGCCAAATATCAGGTATAGCTTCCCTCTGGCTGCTTATTCTCTAAAAACAGCCTGATATCAGAGCCTTGGCTTCCAAGAGGAAAATGGGGGCAGTAGACAGCTGAGGAGAAGGAAGAGGTTAGGGAAAGGCTTATGGGAGGGGTCTGAAAGGAAGTTGCAATTCATTAGAGTCATGCTCTGTGGAGCTATCAGGCAGGCCCGGGGATGGTTCAGACATTGAGCCCGGAGTTGATGGGATTCCTCATTCACACTGCTCTTAAAGGCCATGTTGACATTAGACAGTTATAGTGTGTCTCTGGAATGGGAACCTCTGGAGAATTTAAGGAGCTGCCATGGTCTCCAAGTTCCTGGTTTGGACAAACTGTTGGTTGATGTACCATGATGCAATGGGGCTTGATATTTCAGAAAGGTCCAAAGACAGGGCAAAACCACCTCTGTGCCAGGAGAGGAGACAGGAGGAAGAAGAGGTGGGCCGCACGATAACCCCCAGAAGGCAAGGTTGTTTTTAGGTTCCCATAATCACAGGCAAGAGGCAGAAAGGAGCACCTCCCACCAAAACCCCTTGAGGAGGGGGTCAATGACAACATCTTTAACCCACCTACTTCTTTGTCCTAGCGTCCAGGGACGCGTCATGGAAGACAGACCAATGCCTTCATGTCTGCAGCCCTGGGACTTTCCTAAAGGGAGAGAGAATTCCTGTTTGGGGAATTTTTAAAGTCTTTGTGTTGCATACCTTCCCTCAGCCCAGCTTCCAAGCTGGAGTAGAAGCTGAATGGGTGTCAAAACTTGCTGAAAATAAGAGACTGGATTCAGTGACTCCTAAAGGGCCTCATCAGCAGAGGGGCTCGGAAAAGGAGAAGAAAAACAGAAACAAAGGAGGCCAAAGATACAGGAGGCAGTGAGTGGCAGAAGCCAGGAGTGGAGTTTAGAGCTGATCTGAAAGTTCATGCAGGAATATTTGAACAAAGTAGGAAGTGATTAACCAACCCCAGCGATACACTCACTTGAGTACGAAGCAAAGATTTATGGATTTCCTACCACCTACCAGGCATTATGCTGAGCCCCTCCCTCAAGGAGTTAACAGTCTATTCGGGGAGAGAAACACATAAATAGACACCTATAGTAGCAATTCTATCAAGTGTTCACAGAGGACCTGCTGATGCCAGGCTGGCTTCTCAGCACTATGCGTTTACTCCTCCCAACAGCCGAAGAAGTAGGTCCTGTTATTAGTATCACCCTCATTCTACAAACAGGAAATGGAAGCACAGGAAGTTTAAGTAACACGCTCTATAGCATCCAGATAGGAGTGATGGAGCTGGAGTTGAAAGCCTGTGTTCTTATAATATTATGCTGAGAGGCAGTGCTACCACAGTGGCCAATTTCACAAAGAAAAGTAGGAATAGGGCAGTAAGAGTTCAGAGGAGGAGGCTCAGAAGCCCTTTCCTCATATCAAGGCTGAGTTCTGAAGAATAGTGGACAAATACTAAGAGAAGACTGTTAGTCTTAAGCTGACTTAGGGAGGGAAAAAAGGAATCAAGAAATTTAAACTAAAAGTATAGAAATGAAACAGAAGTTAAGATTTGGAATTTAAAAACCAGGAAGATACAAAAATTCAGACTAACTGGCCAACATTCATTGACCTTGCCTGTCTTCCCAAGGGCCCCCAGCAACATTAGCATCCCTGCTTTTCCAGCCCCTGCCCCAAACAAAAAGGGCTACCTGCAATACATCTCTTCAGTTCCCACCTCAAGCTTGCCTTGGTTTGGACATAAACGAAGAGGGGGCTTAAAAATAAATAAGTAAATAAAACAGGAGATGGTCAAAAGACATTGGGAACCGGAGCTACCAAAAAAGTCTTATTTATGTCAAACATTTGAAAAGTTAGGCTGGTAGGAACAGAAAAGCCAAAAAAAGAAAATAAGTTGGACATTTGTTTAGGTTAGTGCTGTTCAGCAGACCTCTCTAAAATGACTGACATGTTCTATCTCTGTGCTAATACAGCAGCTACTAGTCACATGTGGCTATTTACTTTTTTTAATTTAAATTACATTTTAAATTCAGTTCCTTAGTTACAGTAGCTACATTTCAAGTACTCATTAGCCACATGAGGCTAGTGGTTACCAGATTGGACCTCATGGTTGTAGACTATAAAATTTTGTTGAGGCTTAGTACAATAGGAGGAAAATTTGGACGTCCAAATTTGGGATACAGTTTGATAGCTCTATGATACATGGGCTTCCTTTAGGAGAGATAACATTTTTTCTAATTAAAAAAAAAAAGCCATAGTGGAAGTAAGAAAATTATGTGGATAAGTAGTCGCTTGAGAGGTGTACATTAGATATTTCTTATTTGATAAGGAGACTACACTGTGAGTTAGGAAACCTAACTCCTAGTTTCTCATCCTCAACCTGACATGTGCTTGGTGTGTGAGCTCACACAAACAAGTTCTCCTTTCTGATCTCCTAGCTTTTCTCTAATGAAGATTTGGTCATGATCATGGATGACAAATAGGAAAATAGAAAGCACATACACCATCACTCCCCATACCTGTGTCTGTTCCCACCGCAGACACAGGTAATTAAGCTCAACACTCTTTTCCCTTGAGCTGAGGTCAGCTCTGGGCTTCTTACAATTTAGCACAACAAGCAGGCACCAACGGTTAATCAGAATTGTCACAGAAAATGAAACCTCTTTCCTACCTCAGTTTGGGCTAATTAGTAAATCAATTTGTGATTGTTTGATAACTCAGATGACCAAAAAAAAAGAATAAAGAGAATGAAATAACACTGAAAAGACCCTTACCTGGACAACTGTCTTCAAGACCATTGGCCACAACCAACCAACTGCCTTTCTGAGGAATCGTTGCTTGTCGTGTTGTTTAGAAACACCTTGACAGTATTCAGAGGGTCACTCTGCCATGACGGTTAATTTTATGTGTCCGCTTGGCTATGCTATGGTGCCCAGTTATTTGGTCAGACACCAGTCAAGATGCTGCTGTGAAGATGTGATGTAATGTGTGAATCAGTACACTTTGAGTAAAGTAGGTTGCCCTCTGTATGTGGGTGGGCCTCAACTAATCAGGTGAAGGCCTTAACAGAAAGGACAGAAATCTCTGGAAGTGGAAGGAATTCTGCCTTCAGGCTACCTTCAGATTCCAGACAATATTCTTCCCTGGGTCTTCAGTCTGCTGGCTCTCCCTAAAGATTTCAGACTTTCCAGCATTAAAAATCTTTCTCTCTCAATCGATCTCTCTCTCTCTCTCCATATATCTCCAATATATACATATATGTACATATGTGTGTGTGTATTTACAGTTGGCCCTTGCATAACACGGGTTTGAACTGTGTGGATCCACTTACATGCAGATACACAGAGATTTTTCACTAAATATGTACTACTGTACATGATCTGCAGTTGGTTGAATCCACAGATGCAGAACGGTAGATGTGGAGCATCTGCATACATGGAGGGCCAACTACAAGCTCTATGTGGATTTTTGACTGCATGGAGGATTGGAACCCTTAACCCCTGTGCTGTTCAAGGGTCAACTGTACACACACACACACACACACACACACACATACACACACACACATCCTATTGGTTCTGTTTCTCTGGGGAATACTGATTAATACACCTGCCAAGAACACAACACAATACATGTATGTACCTACAATTCTATAAGGGTACTGAATACCCAACCACTGATATAAAGATGTGCATTTCACACCAAGTAAATGCTGGTGTGTTTGTATGTTTGTGAAGTAGAAGCTTGGGGTGCGTCCTAAGCCCTGTTCTCAACTTCGCCTTGGGCTAGAAACTTCAGGCTTCATGAGCTATGGAAAATATTTACCAGTGCCCTTTACTCTCCCTGGATGCGAAAGAGAGGGCAGAAGGAACCCACCCCATCACAAGCCTCCGGTTAACTGCTCAGGGGCAAACAAGACCTGGGCCCACACTGAAGATGGGAAATTGTGTCACAACCAGCATGTGCACAAGTACAGTACAGCACCTTCCAGGGGCCAGCTCCTTTCATTCCTTCTCTTTAACCACTCAACAAACTTCAGGAGTTTGCCGGTGCATAGAAAGAAGTAGAAATGTTTTTCACCCTCAGATGAATTTTATTTGGCCAACATGCCTTTTTAAAAAAATTGGGAAATTTCCAATTAAAATTCAGATTCCAGCTTCTCTTTGGAAAAAGGAGTATTGAACATATTCTGCACACGTTTTTGTGTGGTCGTAACAAGGTGAAGATAAGTAGATGGGGAAGAAGACTCCAAGTTGGCGAATCCCCACTGTCCCTTGTATCTTTCATTGGGCACACTTGGTCACCTACCATATGTCTAGGCCTTTGAGGTGGGCACCTTAGCTCCTCTGTCCTGGGCCAGGACTTCTTGAAGGAAGACCTTGCTTATGCATGTGGGGGTGCCCCACAGGGCTGGGCAGCACCTGGCACGTGAAGCTCTCAAGGATCTCTCATTCTGAGTGGCCATAGCACAGGCTCCAATTCACAGGGTCTAGCTGAAGTCACAGTTTGACTTCTATAGTGGCAGTGACAGGCAGCTCCAAGGGAATCATACAGCCCGGGAAGAAGAGCTCAGGGTGAGAGTGTCAAGGCTAAGAAAGTTGCTTGTGAGATTTTAGATGGCAGCTTGGGCTCACCTGAAGACGGGGCAGGCTGGGTGCTCTGTGCCCTAGCACGTGTTTGAAGTCACAGAGGCGAAGCAGAAAATGCCTAATGTGCTGTCAGCCCCCGGGGACGGCCCCCCAGGCTGGTGAAAGGGAAGGAACTGGACACATTAGAGCCGGCTCAGAAGGGAGAAGTAGTCGCTTGAGAGGTGTACATTAGATATTTCTTATTTGATAAGGAGACTACACTGTAGCTAGGAAACCTAACTCCTAGTTTCTCATCCTCAGCCTGACATGTGCTTGGTGTGTGAGCTCACACAAACAAGTTCTGGGCAGAACTTTGCTTCTGGGCAGAAGCAAAACAAATGTTACACACCCCCTATCCCAGCCTTTTGTTATTTGGGGGTTTCCTGCTCCCCCCTTGCCCTTGCAGGAACATTGCTTAAGTGAGTTTCTAGAAAAGGTTTCCGAAGAGTTTCCTTAACACAGTGTCCCTTCCTCAAATGGGCAGTTCCCCCCACTTGTGCCTGCAATCTCATCTCCTTGCCCTTTGCCCTCCCTCCATTGCTGACTACCTTCTCCTCAAGACTCATTTCAAATGCCACCTGCCCACTACGGCACTCTCTGGCCACATACGGTGATTTAAATCGAAATTTCCTGAAATTAAATAAAATTCAAAATTCAGTTCCTCAGTCTCGCTAGCCATGTTTCCAGGGCTCCATAGCTACGTGTGGCTAGTGGCTACCATACAGAACAGCACAGACACAGAACATTTCCACTCTGGCCAAACGTTCTATGGACGGTACAGTGTTAGAATCTAGAATGGAGCCTGGGGGTCTAGGGGAGCTGGGAAAACAGAAGCCGCTGAGCTTGGGGCTCCTTCGAACAATCCCTGCTCTATTTCTTCTTCTCAGAGATGTGTCTGGGCCTCTTGATCTGGACTGAGAACAGTGTAAATTCCTGGGAGAAAAGCCCAGAACTGTTCTGGCTGCAGCCTGCTCCCATGGGGTGTGGGTTCCAGGAGGGAGGGGGACAGGCAAAGCCAGGAGAGGTTGAAGTGACAGTTAGTGAAAGAATCTCAGACCACCCTCAGCACTGCCCTTGTACTGGCCAGTCTCCCAAACACCCAGGGCTCCTAAAGGGGAGACAGAGGAACCCGAGGCCTCAGGCTCAACCCTCTCCCTAGCCCGGGTCCTGGACTGGTGCAGGGCTTTCAGAATGTGGAGAGGATAGGGGAGGTGTGGACACAGGCATAGCCACATCTCCTTCCAAATGGTAGGAGGGATCGAGTGTGCGAGCGATGGGCCCTCTGTGACCTGGAATGAAGCCCTGGAGCATGGGAGCTTTCACCTTGGCCTTCTCAGGCAGACAACCTATCTGAGGTCTCGCTGGCCTTGAGCCCACTGCTCCAAGCTGACAGTATTGCTCTCAGCTCACACACTGGTGGGTGTTCAACTGCCGTTTTCACCATGAGTGAGTAAGGAGCACCTCCTTCAACCCAGGACTCTTGGGCCAGGAAGATATGACCCCAAGAACCTGACCCCTCTGGTCCTCCTCCTATTAACACTGTGGCTGCATTAAGGCTCTTACCTCTAACTTTGGCCCCTCCCTCTTCCTTTGCCAAACACTGCAAAGGCTGAGAAAAAATAAGGAAAAGGGAGTGGTGGTTAAAGAGGGCGAGATGGGGAGGTGAGAGGAGAAGGGCTCTGGAAAGAGGAAGGGAAGAAGAGCCCAGAAGCTGCATGAATAATGAAGAGCTGGAGGGAGGCGAGGGAGAGAGCAGGAGACTTGGCACAGAGCCCCCCAAATGCACAGTCGCTGCTGTGTCTGTGCTGCTGGCTGATGGCATCTCTCCCGGCCTCACACCATCTGCTGGGCTGACTCGCCCCTGGTGACAGCTGGTCCCAGTGTTGACCAAGCAAGGTGGAGGGGAGTGACAGAGGGGGTAGCTTTCTTTCCTCCCTCAGGCCCTGGAATGCCCATTCCTAGCCCTACCTGCCAGGAGCAGAGGCGCTGAGATGTGGTGGTCTCTAGCTGGGCAGCTGTAGGGACCACTCCTCTGCTCAGTCAGCAACTCACTAATCAGGGTTGCTTCTAGAAGATCCTGACTCAGCATCAAGCGAGGGAAGGAGGATGATGATGGGGGCCAGGGAGTGCAGTCAATGTTCTCTGGGGCCCCAGCTCTTTGGTGGTCCATTCAGGGTGAAAGGATGTCCTTGGAGCCCCATACCTGAGCCTCCACAACCCATTCTATGTCGCCTATGTTTATGTATATGTCAAAGACCCTTTCCAAGCCAAGTGTCTCAGCTTCTCCAGTCACTTCCCCATGGTCTATAGCTATCTTTGCCTCTGAGATCTTTCTGTACTTCTTCAGGGAATCAGGTCATATACAGGAATTATGACTTCTCCAACCTCTTCCAGCTGTAGAATTCAGTTCTGCTCTTTTACGAATAAAGTAACAGAAACCCAGAAAGGGAAAGATGACCAGGTGAATGCCACTTAGCTGGAGGTGTCCGGCCAAGATTGGAACTTTTGGCTATGGACTCCCAGCCTGACCGTTCCTCCTTTGCTTCTCTGACCTCCACTAAGTGGAGAGCCAATGAAGTGAACAGTTATTTCTACAACACACAGTACACCATGTATGATTTCCAAACAAACTTACAGCTCAATTGTGCTGTCTGGATGGTTCCAAATTGCTCCTGGTGAGCCTGATTTCCCTCTGACTCTTTTTTTTTTTTTTTTAGTTCTTAAAACTACAGGCCATCTGCCATCCCTGTGGGAGGAAGGAGATGGCCGGAGGGTCATTAACAGATCCTACGTGACGCCTGGGCCATAGCGCTCAATTCTGCCAAGCAGCCTCAACCATCCGATCCTAGAAAATGCCCGCGAGAGTCCAGCTCTTTTTTCCCTGGGGGCTTTCTGTTTCTGCTCAGAAGAAAATTGGTTTAGGAGAGCAGATGCAAAGTGCACGCAGCGAGGAGCAAGGGGTCAGGATGTGGGATTAAGAGAGATGGGAGGCCTTGACGAGAATCCCACAGCAGCTTTTTCCTTGGGAAAGTCTGGCTTTTGCATGGATTTCTAATCCTTGCTGACTCAGAAGAAAGCTCGGACGTCATATTGCTGCATTAAGGTGATTTGCGTTGCCTCACACAGCCACGGGCTCCTGAGTAGAACTATTCCTTTGACTTGACATAAACAATCCAGCTTTGCGATAATGTAGTTATGATGTAACCCAGACTTATTTGGCTTAATTTGCACATGAGCACCGTGGGAAATGAATGGGTGTCGCTGTAACTGAAAGAGGCAGCTGTTGGTAAGAACTGTTAGCACAGATTTCTACAAACTCACAAAGGGTATATTTGGTTTGCTACAGAAGATAAGTCAACTTGGTAATGCTGATGATAGACTTGGGAACCCCCTGGAGGTGACAGGAAGCCACAAAGCTCATGGTGTTACAAAGCTAATTACTAGTTTTATCATCTCGCTAGGTAGGGTCCCTTGGCCTCTGGAGCCAGACTGCCTGGGGCTGAATAAGGGCTCCTCACTTTCCAGCAGTAGGAGCCCAGGCAAGTTACTTAACCTCCTGGTGCCTCAGTTTCCTATTTTATAAAATGAGCATATCTATTTACAGTAGCCAGGACATGGAAGCAACCTAAGTGTCCATCAACAGATGAATGGATAAAGAAATGTGACACATATATACAATGCAATATTACTCAGCCATAAAAAGAAACGAAATTGAGCTATTTGCAGTGAGGTGGATGGACCTAGAGTCTGTCATACAGAGTGAAGTAAGTCAGAAAGAGAAAAACAAAGACCGTATGCTAACACATATATATGGAATCTAAAAAAAAAAAGTGGTTCTGAAGAACCTAAGGACAGGACAGGAATAAAGACACAGGCATAGAGAATGGACTTGAGGACCTGGGGAGGGGGAAGGGGAAGCTGGGATGAAGTGAGAGAGTGGCATGGACATATATACACTCCCAAATGCAAAATAGATAGCTAGTGGGAAGCAGCTGCATAGCACAGGGAGATCAGCTCGGTGCTTTGTGACCACCTAGAGGAGTGGGATGGGGAGAGTGGCAGGGAGATGCAAGAGGGAGGAGATATGGGGATATATGTATACGTATAGCTGATTCACTTTGTTATACAGCAGAAACTAACACAACATTGTAAAGCAATTATACTCCAATAAAGATGTTAGAAAAAATAAAATAAAATGAGCTTAATTACAGTTCGTGTATCATAGGGTTATACGTCAGTTATCACATCTGTTGCCGACTTTGACTAAATACCACTTCCTGGAGTGGGTCCCTCCCTTCCTATTACCCTCCCCCCGTGAGGGATCATCTTGTTCTCCCCTGTGTGTGGAAGCCTGGAACACCTATTTCACTCTCCAGAGTCTAGATTCCTTCCTCTGAAGGCCCAGCTCCAGACAGGAACCGCAATGCAAAAAGCTCAATGGCCAGGACAGCTGGCAGTAAGTAGGGCAGTAAAGATTCATATCTATAGCCTCTTATAGAAAAGGAAAGGCTCCCAAATTTCAAGACACCACGTGAAAAAGTCATGTGACTGGAAAGGATCTGTGGCCGATTGAAGCTGGCCTCCATTGAGAAGGAAGTCTCCTTCCCCTCTCTTTGAATCTGGACTGGCCTGATGACCTTTTTGGCAACAGAATGTGGTAGAAGGGACAACCCAGGGCTTCAGAAGTTAGGTCTTGAGATGCCCCAGAGCTTTTTCCTGGGCTTCTTGGTACACTCCCTTTCAGAGCTCTGAGCCACAATGGAAGAAGTTTGGTTGCCCTGCTGCACAGACCACGTTGTGAGGCCTGGGACTACATGGAAAGGAAAAGTATGCTAGCTGAGCCCTGCCTTCCATTTACCCCCGCCATGGCATCGGACATGACAGCGGAGCTGTCCTAGACCCCAACACCAGTCCACCTGCCAGCTGTAAACCACTGAGTGAAGCTAGCTGCCACCATGTGGAGCAAAAGAATCACCCAGCTGAGCCCTGCCCAAATTCCTGACCCATGAGATCATGAAATATAAGAAAAATATAACAAGATTCTTGAGAACCACCTAACTCAGGATGGTTTATCTCACAGCAATAAACAATAGTGTCCGTACCAGATATAAGTATAGCCACGGGCAGCAAAGTCAGACATGTCTGAAACATCCCATGAGTTAGTTGAGAGGACTTTTTAAAATCTGCTGTGACTCCCCTTTATTGGGGGGAAGCCACTCTTCCCTCATTCTCTAACAATGCTGCCCAGCATTACAACTTGTGGCAGAAATAAATGGTTAGACATTCAGCAAACCTATTTTCTTTCCTGCTGGGATCACAGCCAGCCTGCATGCGCCATACAATATTCCAGTCCATGCATGTGGCTGAGTTCTGGGCCAATGAAATGTGAGCTTGGCCCATAAGAGAACCTCCTGCACTCTGGTGCAGGAAGAGACAGTTTCTCTTCCGCTGTCTGTTGGTTGAATGCTGATGCTCTTGGTGACCTTGGAAGCCACAATTGAAGATGGGAGAGTCTCCCTCAGCCTGTGTGCTTGAGAATGTTCTCCTGATTGGACTTTATAAGACTAAAAGGTCAACTTCTATTGTGTCAAGCCCCTGAGACTTCCAGAGTTTGTTGTTACAGTAGCTAGAGCTTCCCTATTCTACTGTGGTTAGTGACTCTATCCTGGCCAATCAGAGAATCCCTTCCCTCTGGCCATGAGATGTGCCAGTGATATATGTAGAATCCAGGTTGGGTTAACAGAATCACTTCCTGAAGTGTGTTAGGTACCCTCTATCTTTGGAGCCCACGGGAGCATTTTGCTGAGACAGAGAGCATTTAGATGACATCAATGAACTCCTGGGTTCAGCTCTACCTGAAGCTAGTCCACTCCTTGGAATACTCAGTAACATGAGCCAGCAGATCCCTTCTGGGAAAAAAGTTATTTATTGTCCTTGCCACCAAGAGTCTTAACTAACATTGGAGTTAGTTTAGGATTATCTCAGATTTAAGAAGAGTCCTTGGAGAGCAGGGCATGTTGAGTCCAATGTCCATGTTGAATCAGATACACAAAGCATCCCATTATACGTGGCCCTGATGATAATTCAGTGGGGTTTCATGTTTGATTTTAAGTCCATTTCACTGCATTCTCCACACATCCATTAAGCAGGTAGCTCGGATCTAGGAAATGAACCCAGGCTAAGGGACAGGCATCAGCTCTGCCTTTCTGGGTAAAACAGAATATTTGCCCCAAATATGGTGTCCCTTTAAAATTTTCAAACAATTTTAGAAGCATCCCAACTCCAAAGCCCAGTGGTATTCTAAAAGTACAGGGACAGTGTCTAGGAAATGGAGGAAGCAGGTAGCAACATACGGGGAGGGTGAGGAGAAAGAATCAAGGATTAGGCAAGATGTATAAACCTTAGCTTAAAATTCCATGTTTTGAAGGAAATGTCTAAGCATTAATGTGTTACACACTTATCCTTTGCAATTTGCTTTTGTTCTCCTCTTTGTATTGCCTATATATTCCATTTATCCCCATTGTAGTAGATTGGATCATGTTCCCCCAAAAGACAGGTTTAAGTCCTAACCTCTAGTACCTGTGAATGTGACCTTATTTGGAAATAGGGTCTTTGCAGATGCAATCAAGTTAAGATGAAGTCATTCTGGACTAAGGTGAGTCCTAAATCCAATGACTGATGTCTGTATAAGAGAAAGGGGAGGGAGGTTTGTATACATAGACACAAAGGAGACACAAGGACGAAGGCCAGATGACGATGAAGGAAGAAACTGGAAAGATGTGGCTACAAGACAAGAAGCACAAGGATTGCTGGGAGCCACCAAAACTAGGAAGAGAGAAGGAAGGATTCTTCTCTGGAGCCTTCAGAGGAGCATCTTCCTTCCAACATTTTGATTTCAGACTTCTTGCCCCAAGAACATGAGAAAATAAATTTTTGTTGTTTTAAGCCAACAATTTTGTGATCATTTGTGATGCAGCCCCAGGAAACAAATGCACCCAAGTTTCTCACATGGGTGTGAATGCTCATTCACAGGGATTGAGTCTAAGGAGAGGCTCCTAAGCTGGTCAGTCCTAGAAGTTGGAGGAAAATAAGTCTGTCCAACCGGCTATATGCAACATGTTTCAAAGTAAGTGCTTGGAAGAGAGGATGCTTACATTTCTTGCTCTCTACCTGTGCCCACATTCAGACAGACTCAGAATTCCTCTGTAAGATGATGTTGGGTTTTAGGTAGCACCAACCAGCTAGTTTCTATGCTCATCAGTGGAAGGAGGCAAGCCTGAAAAGATTGTTCCCCCAAATGTTACCACTGAGGAGAGTGGAGAGGTTAAGGGTGCAGTGTGGGACCTTTTCTACCACTGTGTGAGCCTGAGCAAGTTCCCTATGATCTCAGCCTCACTTCCCTTGTCTGTGAAATGGGCATAATGGCAGCAGCTACCTCTTGAGCTTGTTGGAAGGAGTAAAAGCGCTGATATCTGCAAAGCACACAGCCCAGGGCTTGGCACAGAGGAAGTCCGCAAGGGCTGGCTATGGACTTTATCAGCTGCTCTGAAGGACACAGACCCTGGCAGGTCAATACATGGTAAAATTTGGCCCTCAGTCCCTGTCTCTCTTTTTCTGCTTCCTTTACTTTCCCTCTCCTGCCTCTCTCTGACGGAATCACAATTTCATGGTCTCCCCCAACCCCCACTCAGTCTCCAACTGTCCATATCTCTCCTCTCTCTTGTTTTTGCCTCCAAATATTCTGGTTTGTCAGCCTCTCTCCTCCCCACACAAGGCCTCAGTGAGGACATCCTCTGCATCGCTCCATCTCCAGAGACCACCTGCTCTGTGGGTACATGATGTTATTTATTACAGACACGGCAGACTTCATTTAGAAGACACACTCCCAGCCCCTCACTCTCCTCCTGCTTCCTCAGTTTGAGATGGAGACATCTGGAAACCAGTTTAACAAGGTGGTCGATGGGAAGCTGGTTCCTGGAGGTTCTCAGGGGGCTTCTGGGAGCCATTCCACAGAGGAAGCTGCGAGCCAATTGGGTTGATGGACTGCTGGTCTCAGCGAGAATCCAGTCAGCTGTTCCAGACAGAGCTACTTCCCACCTGCACTCACAGGAAGTGTCTACATCTGTCCAAAGAGGAAGGAATGAAGGGGTGGAGACAACTGCACAGGAAAGTGTCCTGCACTCCCTGCTGGGCCCCCATGAGAGGTGTGCCTTTGAGTAATACACTAGACCTCTCTGAGACCTCTCCATCCAAAGGTGGATTTGACCAGATGAAATCTCAGATCCCTTTTTGCCTTAATATTCTAGAATCCTGGGGTAGAGCAAAACCACCTGGTCAGAGACAGACAGGGGGAGAGAGCAGAAAAAGGCCAGCAACTCTTTATTGACCTGACACACGACAGAGTCCCTGGGTTTATCTTGGGACACCAAGATAAAGGAACTTGCAGTTGGAAAGAAGAGATAAAACATGCATGTGAATAACCCTCGCTGCCCCACATTACATTGCGGAGCTGACAGGGTGTCTCCCTGTGCTCCAGTGAGCTCATAAGCAGACGGGAGTGACAAAACTTCCACGCACAGAAAAATGAGACACAAGCATAAGTAGAGTGTAACTAATGCGACCAAGTACTAAGTGGTGTGGACAGGCCATAACTCCCAAGGAAAATGAGGAGAGGTGATTAATTAGAGAGTGGAAAGGAATCAAGGAGAGCTTCCTGGATGGGGTAGGACTTGAAGTGAATCTTGAAAGACTTGTACCCATGGAAGAGAGAGGGTGAGGTTTACCTGAGTCCAGTACAAAATGAAAATGCAAGGCTGTGTATTGAACACTTAAGAAGAATTTCAAGACGGTGACAGCAGAGCACTAAACCAAGGGTGGAGCCCTTCTAAGTGTGGGGTCCTGACCTGGGAGTCCACTGGGGTGCTGGAAATATGTTCTTTCTTCATCTGGATGATGGTTACATGGGAATATACCTCTGTAAAATCCACCAAGTTGTACAATTAAGATCGGTGCATTTTATGCACTCTGCTGCGTGTACGTTTTATCTCAATAATCACACTAACAAATGAAAAATTGAAGCAGGACGAGAAACCAAAGGTTGCTTTCAAACATGGCCTGGTCAGTGCATTGTCCTTCCCCCATTCTGCACAATTCCCCGACTCTCAGGCGGTACTTACCACTCCATAAACTCACTTGAAAGAAGCTGGGTTTAGGGAGCTGGGTGCTCACTGCCACATCATGCTGCTACCCTAGGAACTCACAACGTTCGCTCTCAAACCCAAGCCCCGCAATCGTGCTCTCCTCTGAGCGTCTGTTCAAACGGCTGCCGCTGGGGGTTTCTCCCTCTCCTGCTGGCTGGAGGGTGGCCTCTGCCCTCCACCTCAAGTGCGCTAGAGGTCCTGGAAGGGGTTTGTACTGGGTTGAATTGTGTCCCTCCCCAAATTAATGTCTATCCAGAATGCCACACTGTGATCTTATTCGGAAATCAGGTCTTTGCAGATGTAATTAGTTAAGATGAGGTCATACTGGGATAGGTTGGGCCCCAAGTCCAATAACTAGTGTCCTTAGAAGAAACCCCTGTGGAGACGCACGAGGGGAAGAAGGCTGTGTAATGACGGAGAAGAGGTTGGAGTAATGCAGCTACAAGCCAAGGAAGGCCAGGGAGAGCCAGGAGCCACCAGAAGCTAGAAAGCGGCAAGGAAGGCTTCCTCTCTAGAGCCTTCAGAGGGAGTGTGCCCTGTCAACACTTTGATTTTGGATTTCTAGCCTCCCAAACTGTGAGAGGATACATTGCTACTGTTTTAAGCCACCACATTTGTGGTAATTTGTTATGGCAGCCCTGAGAACCTAATACAGTATTTATGGTAATTTGTTTTGGCAGCTCTGGGAACCTAATACAGTATTTATGGTAATTTGTTATGGCAGCCCTGGGGACCTAATACAGTATTTATGGTAATTTGTTATGGCAGCCCTGGGGACCTAATACAGTATTTATGGTAATTTGTTATGGCAGCCCTGGGGACCTAATACAGTATTTATGCACTGTGATCTCTCCTCTGCTCCCACTCCCTCACCTCATGGTCCTCACCTGACCCCCACCCTCCTGTCAGCAGATCCCCAGCCTCTCCTTAGTGGTCTTCCACACTGGCCCTGCCGCCCAGCCGTCACTGTTCCGTACGAGACTATGACATGGTCCACCCACACAGCCCCATACGTCCTCTCCATGGGACTTGGCTGTTGATGGTGACAGTGACCATGATAGTAATGGCCCTCATCCTCACCCAGACCACTGGTGCACTGCCCTCCACCCCTCACTCAGAGCCTCTGACGTGCTGATTCTCTTCCCTGGAATGCTCTTTGGTTGGCTGGTTCCTTCTAATCCTTTGGGCACCTCTGAAATGGAACCTCCTCAACCTGACTATATTCCCTCCATAGCACTTATCCTATTCTGAAGTGATCTTTGTTTGTTTCATTCTCTGACTCCCCATTAAGCTATGGTCTCCATGCAGGCATGGACCACATTTTTACAATGACCAATGAATTCCAGTGCCTAGCACCATGCCAGACACACAGTAGGTGCTCAACAAATACTTGATGTATAAAGGAATGAATACAAAATTAAATGAATTAATGAAGAACTGAGAGTCTATCTTTCATGCAGAGACTCATCTTGAACCATAGAAAGCCTGGATGCACAGTAACTTATCTCACTCTGGCCAGGTTTCTGCTGCTGTGATATTGTGTTGTTGTGAGAGGTGGAGAAGTGGAGTCCTTGAATTCTGACTCTCCCTCTGCCCAGCCAAAGAGCTGGCTGCATGGCCTCTTGGGTAGAAATGGTATATCAAAGTATGCAGAGCAGGATCCCCTTATCCTCACCTCTGCCCAGAGAGAGGTCTGGAGGCAGCAGGCCTGCCTACAGCCTTTCCCATCTATGCTGAGATGGCCTGGAAAAGCCTAGCATGTGTTATTAAAGCTCATTTGCACATACAAGTTTCATCATGATTCTCGGCATACGTGATTCTCGCTTTCACTTGGAGTGGCTTGGCTCTGTCAAAGTCTCCCTACCCTTCTTTAAGGAGGCCTGTATCAAGTCTTCTTTAAAACTATGGGGTTGGACCAACAACGAAATAAAAGATGAAGAATAAAACCATTAGAAGGAACCAGAGAACTATATATTCATCACCTCAAATTTGGCAATAGATTTTTAGATTTAACACCAAAAGCATGAGCAATTGAAGAAAAAAATAGATAAATTGGAATTCATAAAAATTTAGAACTTTTGTGCATCTAAGGATATTGCAAAAAAAAAGTAAAAAGACAACCTACAGAATGGGAGAAAATATTTGCAAGTCATTTATCTGGAAAGGGTCAAATGCCACAAGTGCCACAAGGAACACTTACGACTAAACTACAAAAAAGAAAATGACCCAATTTTTAAAATGGGCAGAGGATTTGAATAAACATTTCTCCAAAGATACACAAATGGCCAATAAGCCCATGGAAAGATGCTCAACATCGTTGGTCATTAAGGAATGCAAATCAAAGCTGCAATGAGATGCCACTTCAAATCCACTAGGATGGCTATAACAATGGGGAAAAATGAAAGAAAATAACAGAAAAATAACAAGTGTTGGAGAGAATGTGGAGAAGTAGCAACCTTCATGCACTATTATGAGAATGTAAAATGGTGCAGCCACTGTGGAACAGTCTGACATTTCCTCAAAAAGTTAAACATAGAATTACCCAACAATTCTACTCATAGGTATATATCCAAAAGAATTGAAAACAGGTACTCAAAAAATACTTGTTCATGACTGTTTATAACGGGACTATTCACAACAGTAAAAGAGGGAAATAACCCCAAATGTCATCAACAGATGAATGGATATACAAATTGTGGTGTATACTTCCAATAAAATATTATTTGGCCATAAAAAAGGAATGAAGTACTGATACATGCTACAACTTAGATGAACGTTGAAAACATGCTAAGTAAAAGAAGCAGCTAAACACAAAATGTCACATCGTATGACTCCTCTGCTATCAAATACCCAGAACAGGCAAATCCACAGAGACAGAGAACAAGTGGTTGCCAGTGGTTAGGGGGAGGCGGGAAAGGGGTGTGACTACTTAATGGGTACAGGATGTTCCTCGAGTGATGAAAAAGTATTACAGCTAGAGAGGAGTGGTGGTTATACAACATTGTGAATGCCCTAAGTACCGCTGACTTTTACACTTTAAAATGGTTCACTGTATGCTGTATGAATTTCATCTCAATAAAATAATAATAATAAATAATTTTTTTTAAAGCTATGGAGAAAGAACAGTGAATGTGTCTGTATACTACTGGGAGATTCCACAGTGCTATCCCAGAGAGACATGGCAACGTTGCAGCTGTAGATGTTAATGGTGTGGACTCCAGTGTTGACCATCTGGGGTTAAGATCCTGACTCCATCTCTTGCTAATTGAATAACCTTGGGCAATTTACTTAGGTTCCTGTGTCTTGGTTTTCTCATCTGTAAAATGGGGATGATATTATTATTATAAGATGATGGAAGATTAAATCAGTTAATACATGTGGAGTGCTTAGAGCACACCTGATGTAGAGTAAGTGCTCAGTACAGCTGACCCTTTCTTGTTCCCATAGGTTAAGGAATTTCAGGCTGAAATTGTCACCTTCTTCCACACCTACCTCTGTAGTGCCCTTTCATGTTTATGTTTAAGCTCAGGATATATCTATAAGATAGATAAGTGAGCCGATGAGCAAACCTGGTCCTGGGGGTATTTAAACCCTATGAAAGGACAGCTTACCCAAGCAAGAGCATTTTATGACAGCCCCTAGTTCTGGGACCAGGTTGGGGAGCAAATGATATAGGAAAAATAACGGCAGGAGGAGGAAAGGCAGAACTCTGGCCCTGCCAGTCTTTCAGGAATATCTTAGTGTGAGCCTCCCACAATGTTTGGCCACATTAAATTAAACGGGTTTCTCCCTTCCAGCCTCCCTCACCCCCACAGCTGTGGTCACAGCTGACGCAGGAAAAATTAGAACTGGGTTCTCTCCAACTGCAGGAATTTTCATCTGGTTTCTGTAAAGCTATTTCGTTATTATTTTTATTTCAATAGACTTCCCTTTTTGCTTCAATAAATTTTATTTTATAGGAAATTTTATATTACTACTCTAAGTCAGGGACAGCAGACAATGGCCAGTCAGCCAGATCTGGCCAGCCACCTGTTTTTTCAAGTAAGGTTTTATTGTAACGCAGCCATGCCCGTCTGTTTGTGCATTGTCTGTGGCTGCTATTGTGTTCCAACAGCACAGTTAAGTTGTTGCAATAGAGACCTTATGGTCTGCAAAGGCAAAAATATTTACCAACTGTCTCTTTGCAGAAAAAGGTTGTCTACCCCTTCTCTAAGTGACAACTACATCCCTTAACTAGAAGGGAGAAGCAAAAATTAATATATTAGAAACCTATTATTATTAAACTCCAGCTAGATTCTGTTATTTTTCGCTCAGTGTCCATTCCATTCATTCTCTCATTATCTATTGAATACTTGGTCAATACACTACAAGATCCTGGGGACACAGAGGCAAACAACATAGAAGGGTCCCTGCTTTCATGGGGTTTATGTTCTAGTGGGGATTGACAGACACTGAAAAAGAAGTATCCAAAGTTACCCAAAAAATAAGATATCTCAGTTGTCTTTGATTTTCATTGTAACAGAAAATAACAATACAGTACATGATGGATGACTGAGAGTCGGAGAGAGGGCCCTTTGAACTCGCACCTCAGGGAAGATCTCTCTGAGAAGTTGACATTTGGGCACAAGTTCCAGAATTCCTGGCAGAGAGAACAGAACGTGCAAAGGCCTTGAGGCAGAAATAGGCATGATGCATTTGTTCTGGGCAACTGAATGCCCATAAGCAGATGGCCATCTCTGATATCTTCCCACCAATCAGCAACACTGGAAGCTATTGATTTGATTTGTCAGGATATTTGGGGGAGGGCTGTACACCTACTTTATTGACATTAAGCTGCCGGAGAATCTGAGACTGGGCCAGAAGCATGACTCTGAACCATTCCTGGAGAGAACCAGGAAGTAGGGTGTCCCATCCGGTTCTCTAGAGGTTAATGCTGAGATAGAGCTTCTGTGAATGCTATTTATTAGGGATAAATACTAATAAAAGGAAAGGGGTAGAAGTAGGATTGAGCAGAGGAAGAAGCTGAACTACGTATCATGTAGCCTGACAAGGCCTCGGCAAAGCTGTGGGGCAGCTCTGAGTGATCACTACTGCTCAGCCCTGTTCAGGTCAAGCAGCACTGACCAGGCTTGTGTGCCCCATCTTTCACAGTTACTAGAGGTAGGCTGCCTAACAAGGACTTGACCTTGAACAAAGTGGTTCCCTGCAGCTGGGGCTGACCCTGAAGAAGCTGACACCTGGAAACCATCTACTCACGGTACACCTGCAGCTGGGCAGCAAGTCCTTCCCAGAAAGGGGTTCTGGGCAGTATGTCTCCAAGTCATCCAAATAGGGGAAACGCCTTCACCAGGAATGTGATACATCCTCCTACCATTGCTCTGCCCCGAATCTTGGCCCACCATGTGTTTCCAATTCTCCCGAGAACCTTGTAGCCACCTGCCTAGGAGGGTGAGAATGTGACCTGAAAAGTGAAGCCGAGCTAAGGCATCAGAGGGAATGACTTACAGGACAAAAGTTTTCCTTTGAGGACGCAAAGACGGAAAGACGTCAAGACCTAGTCAATAAATCAATGTGCTCATTAACTCATCTAGTAAGAAATTATGAGTCATATTACTGTGCAGAGCAGAAAAAAACTCAGAATCTCAGATACTGCATGTGACTGGGGTTGTATTTTCTAATACTCCTGGAAACACACTAAATAGACATCCACCTTCTAAGGAGGCTGTGAGCCTGGACTGCCCTGAAGCCTCCATGCCTCAGTTCCTTGGACACCAGTGGCTACCCAAGGCCTGGCTGACTGACCCGTATCAGCGAAGGGGAGGGCCACGGAGCAGTTACTCACTGAAAACCACTGGAGCAGTCAAAAGTCCTCTTTAGCTCAGAAAAAAACCCAGAAATTCCCCCCAAGGAACCCCTGGCAGGCCTGAAAGTAGGACAGCAAGTGGCTGTGGTCCAGATTCCACTCCTCCTACCAGGCTTCTTTAAGAGTTGCTGCAGCACCTAGAGCCTCTCTTCACAGAAAACAGTGTGAGAACCCATGATTTAGGTGAATCAGCTTGCTTTAAAGATGTGTTGTTCAGGGGTAGCTGATGTTTGTGATATTGCCCCCCAGTCCTCCCAGTCAAGAAGAGGCCCATGGAAGAGGTAACTAGTGAGATCACACAGCCAGGACCTGCAGGGCCTGGCGAACAGCCCCAGGCGCCCTGCTTCCCCTGTCTTCCTTATCACTGTCCACTGCAGTGTTTCGTCCTCCCCATGGCTGGTTCTTTCGGCTGCTGGACCCCCTCCGGGCCCTGTGCTGGGCCCACCCCCCTCCAGCCTGGGCCCAGCTCGCCTTCCGTCTGAGAACGGGGGATGCTGCCTCCCATCATGTTGCCAGCATCACCTCACAACACCTCATCCAGCTGCTTCCCTGCCCACGTCCCAGGACTGACCTCCCTCAACAGTGGGAGATTTTCCAGGCCCCTCCACTGCCCAAGGGAGCCCCTGTAGGGTCTTCACAGGAAGAACTTGCAGGCAACCAAGAAATGACGACGCACAGCACCCAGTAAGAGCCCACATGTGTGTGCTGGGGGGGGGGGGATTTCGCTGATGAACTTGGGGAAGGCAGGAGGTGGGGGAACAGTCTGGGAGGGATGGAGCAGCTGGCAGTGTCCCTAGACCCCTCTGGCTGGCCTAGAGGAGGGTGTTCATGACTCTCCTTGTCCTCTGTGCCCAGAGGGGGCTTCCTCAGCCTTGTGGGGGTGGGACACGCCCCGCACCCTGCTCCACCCCGACCTGCAGTGAGAACTCTGACTTCATCCCCCAGAGAGCTTTGGAGGCTGCTAAGGAGCCAACTGCGAATTAGTTCTGTGCCCTCTGCCCGCAGGCTTGAGCCTCCAGCAAGGCCTTTGGAAAACAGAAAAGGGATTTGCAAATGTAAAAGCAAGGAGTTGAATGCCCTTGAGGGGGATCCAGCGAAAGGATGATCTAGGAACAGGTGGATGACTGTCAGATGTAGACAGACAGAGTCAGGAGTCAGACAACTTCAGAGGGTGTTTGTTTGTTTGTTTTTAATTTTTTTGCGGTACCCGGGCCTCTCACTGTTGTGGCCTCTCCCGTTGCGGAGCTCAGGCTTCGGATGCGCAGGCTCAGCCGCTCCGCGGCATGTAGGATCCTCCCAGACCGGGGCGCGAACCCGTGTCCCCTGCATCGGCAGGCAGACTCTCAACGACTGAGCCACCAGGGAAGTCCTCAGAGGGTGTTTTTTAAACAGGACCTTCTGCATAAGAACCCCCTGGGATGAGACGTGTGTTTTAAATCTAGATTTCTCAGACCAACGAACCAAAGCTTATTAGGTGGTCCCAGCAATCTGCACTTTATCAAGCTCCTGGGTAAGGTGTGAGCACCACTGACCAGACAGACCCTAGTCCTGTGTCCATCAGAGAACAGATGAGTTTCTTGGAACCTCTGTTTTCTTCTCTGTAAAAACCGATTGCGTAGCTTCTTTTATTTCTGGAGATCTGGCCATTTATGATGCATTTTCATCCGTATGGGACCACCACCATCAGAGAGGCAGGCCACTCCAAAGAAAGGGACTGAGGTCAGGAGGGTGTGGGAGCGGTAGGCAGAAGGTGTGGGTGCTGGATGGTTGAAGAAGTCACCTAAGAGGACGCATCACCCCCTTAACCACGTCATCACAGCAAGAGGAAGAAGGATGGGCAGGAAGTCGGGAAGTACCCACCAAGGGGTGACTGGACAGGCATAGCTAAGACGTTGGGAGCCAAAGAGACTGAAAGAACTCAGGAAAGCTTGGAGGGGCGGGCGCTTTCCTGCGGAAAGAAAGGGCAGCCTTCATGGGTGGATGAGATGGGTGAGAGTCTGGAAGGGAAAGAAGCCCGGCGCTGGAGTTGCCGGGGGTCCTCAGGCTTGGCGGGCTCGTCTCGGGGAAGCTTAGTGAAGTACTGCTCTCCCCACGAGCCTGGAAGGGCATGGCCGCCCTGGGAAGGGTGTGTAGAGGTCACAGTTCCTGAAGGAGACATCTGTCTGTCTACATCTGTTTCCAGCCAAGCTGAGCAGGAAAGGCTTTGGGGTGGCTCTGAGCCCAGGGATCAGAGATGGGAAGTGATGGTGGCATGAATCATTTGGAAGGAGAGAGGCATGATTCTTCTCCCCCACCCCGACTCCTGGTTATCTCTTTCCTGGTTCCTTTTTCCACTCTGTCCTAATGTCCCGGAGCCGCAAGGCTGCTCCTCACCCTCACCTGACAGAATTCCTCCTTAAGACCTACTTCCAATCTGCTCAACCAGTTTGATCATCTCCAAGGAGGGGCTGAGACTGCCCTTGTTTTTTTAGGGCTAAGGAGCCTGATGTGATATTGAAGGAATGAAGAATGGCTAACGTGACGGCCTTAAAGCACGACTTCAATGACACATGATGGAGAAACATTATACTTGTAGGACAGGAATGTCCCTCTAAAGCCATCAAATTTCAACAGGATCCTCTTCAAAGACATAACCTTTCACAGTATGGAGGTTTCTCAAAAAACTAAAAATAGAACTACCATATGACCCAGCCATTCCACTCCTGGGTATATGTCTGAAAAAAATAAAAACACTAAGTCAAAAAGACTCATACCCCCCAGTGTTCACAGAAGCATTATTTATCAAGATAGGGAAGCACCCTAAGTATCCATCAACAGATGAGGAGATAAAAAAGATGTCCTATATATATATCTGTGTGTGCCTGTGTGTGTATATATATATATACACACACACACACACACGCACGCACACACAATGGAATACTACTCAGCCATAAAAAAGAATGAAATTTTGCCACTTGCAGCAGCATGGATGGACTTGGAGGACATTATGTTAAGTGAAATAAGTCAGACAAAGAAAGACAAATACTGTATGCTATTGCTTATATGTGGAATCTAAAAAATACAGCAAACTACTGAATATAACAAAAAAGAAGCAGATTCACAGATAGAGAGAACAAATTAGTGGTTACTGGTGGGAAGAGAGAAAGAGGAGGGGCAAGGTAGAGGTAAGGATTAAGAGGTATGAACTGTTATATATAAAATAAGCCACAAGAATATATTGTACAACACAGGGAATATAGCCAGTATTTTATAATAACCACAAATGGAGTATAGCTGAAAAATTGTGAGTCACTATATCGTACACCTGTAACATACAATATTGTACAGCGACTATACTTCAATAAAGTAAAAACTTTTTTTTTAAAGATATAACATTTCAATCTCCCAGCTTCCACTCTTGCTGTCCTACCTGTCCCTTTTCTTGTCTCGTCTGAACATGAAGAATGCCTGATTACAGCCCTACACGATCAGAGGGAAGAGTGTTACAAATGCACTGCACTCATCCATCCTCTCTTTCTCCCCCTTGGACCTCTCAGTGCAACAGCTTGGCTCTGGAATTGACCAGTGTTCCCAGGAAGGGTGGGAGGGAAAATATAAAGACCCCAAGCCAGAGTTTTGGATGACTATGCCAGACTTGACATGCTGAAAGCCAGGACAGGTGGGAGAGCTCAGCCCCTGATCTGTTTTGCAGAGGATCCTTGGGGCTACCCTTGGGCAGAGCCTCAGAGCAATAGCCTGGCAGACAATGCAAGCACCCATTTACACCTTCAGCTCTCTGGTATCCACAAACAAATGCACTGTGGGCACCTGCCTTATCTTGCTCACCTCTCCCCTCCGATATCCACGGGATTTGTGGAGACCACCTGTACTCTAACAGCTTCCCACGGCAGCCACCTGGGCTTTCTCTGCCCCAGGGCTTTCTCCAGCTTCAGGAACATGACTTGCCCACATGTGGAACAGGTTGAAAGTACTGGGGAGTTAATGCTCCAGGAGCAACTAGTGAGGTAGGTAAAGAGCTGGTGGATAAATACCCCACCTTCCTCATGAGGTGGGTGCCTCTGAGCCAGCACCCGTAGGACTGAGCCCCGTTGCCCACACAGGCAAGCTGCTCATTAACACGCATCCTTTACTGACTTTCCTCCCTTCCCTGTCCCACTGTTCCTCTTCCTTGACATGCTTCCTGGAATCACCTCGTAAATCAACTCTTGCACCCAAATCCTTGATTCAAAGTATGCTTTGGGGGAAACATAAACTAAGATAGTCTGGGGCATAAAGAATAAACTATAGGAACTATTCATACCCTCTGAATGGAGTCTGTTACCATACACCACTATTGGCTATGCCAGGGCAACCGGCAACCATCAAAAATATAGAGAGCAAGAGGGGAGTGGGAACTGGGCCAGCCTGCAGACGTTACTCAGCTCTAGAACTCCTGAGTACACAGAGGGGTCTGTTCGTCTCTTCTGGGCCACTGGCACAGGAAGGCAGAGTGATTTTGTATAAGGCAAGCAAAATGTGCTCTGAGAAGCTGAGTCAATCCCAAGGCATGACTTCTGTTCATAAGAGCCTCCTCTTAGAGAGTTCAGCTCTGCCTGTCTCAGACCCTGCAAACACTTAGGAGCAAGCTCCAGAAAGCCCTGGCAACCTGGAAAACACAAAACAGTGAGCATGGGTTAAGAGAATTTCATGTTGCTTAGAAAGAAAGGAAACATCTTGAACTGCTTTCCAAAGAGTCCCAAATCTGAAGCCAGCCGCTAGCCAAAAACACTGTCCTTTCCTACACATAGCACACGGCCCTTCTGCTCAGCATTTGGGATGCCTGCTCCCCACACCTCCCTTCCTTTTCTCATTTGTCTCTCTCACCAGTTGACCTTTCCTCTCTCAGTACACCCCAGCCACTTGGCCACTAAACCACAGGAGATGAAGAGGAATTGCAGGGGAGAAGCTGGGAGCATGCTGGGTGGCCAGAGGGTGAGCAATCCCATCAGTGAGCCCACAGAAGGGAGGTAAGTTCCCAACACTAAAGCCTAGAACCGAAGGGGGTGGGCTGGGCTGAGGGTGAGGGTGATGTTCCTTGATTCTGAAACCCTTGTGTATTTTCAAGGAAATTTTATCCATATGTTTCTGATTCATTTACACTTAACTCATCAAAATGTTATTTGTTAAGAGCTATTTGAAGTCCAAGAAGCCTTATAACAGCCTGTTTAATGAGCCCAAAGAGCTTTTTCACTTTCTTTTATTTTTTAGGAAGGCGAGGATATTTTTTTTCTCTTTTCTCTCCAGAAAAGCAAGCTGTCATATCCTGTATAGTGATTCAGGCCTATGAAACACAAGTCTTTGGGAAGACCATGAGACAGGAAGGCAGAAGTCCAGGTATTGGGCTCTGATCTGCTCTGACCTGGGTGATCTTCTCTAGATGACTCACCTTCTCAGAGCTTATTCAATCATCCAGACTCCACATGTGGCAGAGAAAGATGCTCAAAACCAGAGGACCCTTACAGCACTGAAGTTCCTGCAACTCCTCACTTCTATATATGCCATCAACTCCCCACCATCTATGCCTTGCCCAGACTTCAGTAAGGTAAATTCTGTTCTAAATGAAAATCTTCAAGAAGAAGAGAAATAGGAAGGAATATGTGTGGCAGTGGCAAAAAACAATTATTTAATGGGTATTAAAACTTTAGTGTCCAGAATCAACTGAACCTCAGACAGAATAAGAAGACGTGGGCTGAAAGAGGGAACCATTGGATGAAAATAGAGGCAGGGAAAACTAACCATCGGGAGCATGAAGTACCAGATTTTTAACCAAGGAAACTAGAATCTTCCTTCCTGCACATCCTAAATGAAAGACTCACCTTCTCCTCATTGCATAACTGACCTACTAAGTTGATAATTAGCCGCCCTTCCTGGAAGCAGGAGAATGGACAAGTTGACCTTCAGAAGACCCTTTCCCACCCCAGGACTTTTACAATTTGCCCATTAGCCCAGCTTAGCACAGCCAGAGTCCACTAAGAACAGAGGGCCATTATGTCATTCTTCTCTTAAGACCACAGACTCCCAGGGATGAAAAGGTCAGATGCCTCAGGGGCAGCCCACAGTTGCTGGTGCTTTGTCATTCAGGGTGAGCACAAAGCCCAAAGACTAACTATGGTTCTCCCAGCTGGTGAACATAGCCCCCAGCCTTTCTCCCTCATTCAGCATGGTAGCAACAGTGCTGCTTTGATTATTCTGTCTACTGAGCAAACAGTTGAGGTACCACAAATGAGAACAGCAGCTTAGAGGCTGGATGACTTCACATGCTTAGAGTGGGAGTGGGTAAACTAAAGACATCTGTGTGCAAGTGAATGATGATGTCCATAGAACCCCAGATCCAGAGAATTTCATTGTTCACTGAGCATCTAAGTCTAGCCGGCCCCACTGCAGAGATGGGATGTATTCCTGCATCATTTTTTCTCTCTCATACCAAAGTTCCAGTTTATGGATAGAACAATTCCTGTGTCAATCAACAGATCTGTATTGAATGCCTGAGGGGGTGGGGGTGGGAGGGGAGGGAGGTATCCCAAACAGAAGCCTCAGTCTTTTTGAAACCTAATCTTAGAAGTGACATCTCATTGCTTCTGCAATATTCTATTCACTAAAAGCAAGTCCATAAGTCCACGCTCAAGGCAAAGGAGTTACAGAAGGTGTGAATACCAGGACACAGGGACCCTTGGGTGTCACTTTGGAAGCTGCCTCCCCTATACCATGTGGTTAAAAGTCAGGGGATGTGCATCCTAGCTGGTTCAGCCTCTACCATTTTGGGGCATGAGGCCTCTGAGACCTCATTCTATCTGCAAAGTGAACTAGTTAAGATGGTTTTTCAGTTGATAAGAGCCAATACTTGGTGCCATGGAAGAGTGGTTGACACACTCCTCAGGTGACTAAGTGCCTTGGAAAGTCAACCATCCCAGACCTCCTTATGGAAAAGCCTCTTCTCAGCCCATGCACATGAACCTCCCACTGTGATAGCCCTCCTGGGGAGGACATCACTTCTTCCAATCTCATCCATGCCAATACTTCACCCTCTCCCCTGGCGGGAAAGCTTCCTGGAGTCCAAACTTCATCTATTCCTTCATCTGAAATCTTGTTCTTTTTCATCTGTGTCTGGTCTACTTGGTACCAGAGGACAGCTTTTCCAGGCTTATCTAATAACCTTCACATAACTTGAACGTGGAGAACCTGACCCCTTGGGTGCCTGGGTGAGATGACTTCCCTCTAACCAGGCAGATCAATGGTGTTTACTTCAGACATGACAGGGTTGTGCTCGGCTGACCACTTCCACGTGGCTCATTCTCTTATTTCTTGCCCTGTGGTCCTTTGGACCACGGACCGTCAGTTCAGAAAGATCCTGAAGGAGACAGAGAAAACTGCAAGGAATTAAGAAAACAGAGGACGGGGAGGAGGTTATTTGAAATTGAAATTGACACTGTGCATAGCACCTAACACATCATCTCATTGACTCTTCCCAGCAGACCTTTGTGAAGGTCATTATCCTCATTTTGTAGCAGGAAGGACTCAGGCTCAGTGTCCACAGCTGGAATGTGTCAGAGTCAAGATCAAGCCCAGGTCTGTTTTACATTAAGCCTTGAACCACTCTTAAGACTTGCTTCATGGTACCTTAGGTTAGTTTAGGGTGAAGCAAATCCTTTCTTTCACCAATAAAAGAAAGCACTGTCAGAATCCTATAAGGATAAATGGGCAAGGGCCACTAGAGATGACTTCCTTTATTCCAACTTGTGGGCAATTATCCTCCTGATGTCCTCTGTGGACTAAAGTTTCTGTTTAAGGAACCAGACATCATTAGGACTGTGGATGCATCAGGGAAACGCAAGAGGTGCGAAGATTTAGACCCCAGAGGTATTTGGGACTCAGGACCTTGCCCACATGAATGGGTCAATTCTGACCCCCATCCTCCTCTCCCACAGCCATGTGCTGGAAAAAATGCAGTCAGGCCATTCAAGGCTGGGACAGGTAGACCATCAGCCTCACCTTCCACTCCTCTCTTGTCTTCCTTTTGATCCAGGAGCCTCCTAGGCTTCTCCTCCTAGGGAGAAGTGCCAAGTTCTTTCTGGACTGTGCATAGGCTGGCTAGAGAGGACCAGCTGTGTGAGGATGGAAACAAAGTTCATAAACGACCTACAAATTTTACTTACTGCCGTAAACAAATCAGAAAAATAAGAATTTGGTAGTCCCTCACAGCCTCCCCCAATCTCTCTCCCTTGGCTTTGAAAGGAGAGCCTGAGAACCGCCCACAAAGTCCCAGTTTGCTTAAGGCTCAGGCACTTGCTCCCCCTTCTAACCCAGGACCTCGGGAAGCCCACTAGAGTGACACATTGATGAGAGCAGCAGCCCCAGGACTGACTGCAGATTTCTCTTTCCTTCTGTCACACTGACTCAATGCCCAAATCCTGCCTGTGAGAATGGCTTTATGCCTCATCTGTTAAGCCATGGTCTCCTTTCAGTGGATCAAAGAACTTTACCAAGAGTTCAATGTGTTCAGTATAATTACAAAATACCTATCCATGTAGGCACCGTATTCTGCTTGTGGCAACAATTATCTCATTTAATCCTTAAAATAGCCCTATGAGGATAGCTATTTTTTATTCCCCCACCCCTTTGCAAATGAGAAAACTGAGACTCCAGGAGATTAAGAAACTTGCTGAAAGTGACACAGCTAGAGTGATTGAACTAGGGTTTGGATTTGGGTTAGGATTTAGACCCAGGCAGGCTGACCCTCTCAACTGTCCCTCAATGAGGCCCATGATATTCCACAGCTCCCAGTACAGCTAGAAGCCGCTCATCCCAGTTTGGAAAGACAAAGCTGTGACTTACACATCAGATGTCTTTAAGAACAAGCTCCCCCAGGGAGACCGTATTCTCTCAAGGTAAGGCATCAAATCAGTCCAAGGGCTTAAAAGATAGGGACCCATTCACCACCCCACTTTCTGGGGTAGCATCATTAGGAAACAGCTTTCTGCTGAGAAGTCAGCAGCTCTCTCCCACAGCCCATGCCCTTCCTTTTGGTGAGCCCCCAATTTTTCTTGCCATGCAGGATGACAAGAGGGAAAAAGTGTAAGGATTTCACCACTTGGAAATGGGAGTCCAGCACCTCCACGTGTCCTCGAGCTCTCCTCAGACCCAGTGCTTAGAGACTGTGACTTGAGAACCAGAAGGAAGGGGGAGGACCAGGCATCTGCACACTTGGCTGTGAAGCTACTATCTCTCAAATGGGACATCTGGACTCTACAATCTCTAAGGTACCATTAGATGTGGCCCTAATCACATTGATGCAGAAGCTAGTGAAGAGGCCAAACACGGAGAGGAGGAGGATGCCCTCTGAAATTAGCTTATACATGCAGAGTTCTGAGCTGTCAGGAGCCTTAGGAATCACACAGTACAGTTCCTCCATTTTGCACATGAGGAAAATTAATTGTAGAGAAATTTCTTTTGAAACCCTTTGCTGAGCTGACTCCAGTCCCAGGTAACCTACTTCATGCATGTGTCCACCAGGTCTCCCGCTACCTACAACCAAAAACTCATCAGAACCTCCCATGTAGCTTTGAGCTGGCAGTTCCAGTGGTAACTCTTTGATCCAGAAATATTTGTGCTTGAAGAAAAAGCATTCTAAAAAGATGAGAAGATTCTAAACAAAGAGATCATATGACTTATTGTCTAAACTGGTAGACTTCTGAGAAGGATGAGGATAAGGGCAAACCAGGAGAAACAGGGACATACGTCATCCCAACCATAAGAGATCCTCAGGTCTTTCTTGGTGGAAGCATCATGTAAGCATAGACTTGGGTTGCAGAAAGCCTAGAATGGCTTATTCATCCAATTAGTAGACACTTCCTAGACACCAAGACTGTGACAAATAGGTAAGAGCCACACAGTGCGGCCTAGATTTTGGTGGTTTCACTCCTACTACCAACTAGATGTGCCTTTCACAGCTCACTGTCTCTCTCTGGGCCTCATTTTCATCTTCATAAAATGAAAGCATTGAGTCACATCACCTCTGAGATCCCTCCCTTCAAGCTGTAATATCTAGGAGTCGGTGGGATCTCTGGCTGAGAAAGGGGGTCCCAGCACAGCAGCCTCCCCGCTTGCCAGCCCAATGCACTAACCAGCAGAACACATGGCCTGCCCCCTCTCAAGCCCACCAGGCCCCGCCCTTACCCAGTCTGCCTGAGCCTCACCCTACACGTGCTGTTGCTTTTCCTGTCTGGTGTCTAGGAACATACTGGGAGACTCTGGAAAAAGAGCTGCAACACACACATGCACACAGAGTTCAGAATCCTGACAAATATTAAAAGCCACAACATTCAAACAAGTGCAAAGGGCAGGCCAAGAATCCTCTGGCACTGCCTTCTGTGAAACACCTGGTCATGTTTAACCCAAGCCGAAAATATGATTTCCGCGCGAGACTCCTGGCAGGCATGGTAGGAGGCAGACTGGACACCCTCCATGGGGGCCAGGCTAGCCTGAGTCACCCCATCTCCTCCAAGGGGACAGGTTCCACCCCTACTAGGCAGCAGGTGACAAAGAGGGAGAGTGTGAGCACTCCAGATCTCAGCCACATCCTCGCTTCGGATGCACTCTTAACCTAAGCCCTGCCACCACCTCCCTGGGAGCCAGCAGATGGGGAAACAGAAGGGAGATGGCTGGTAAGGCCCATTGGCTTCCCATGGAGGACCTCAGCCTAATAGAAGTTGTCATGTGTCAGCTTAGGGCATGAGCAGAGCCCGCCTGGGCAGCAGCTGTTCCAGCGGCCCTAGGCCAAAATAGTGTTCACGTGAGGAGGGGGTATGCGTGAGTAGGTACAAGAGAGTAGGCCTAGCTCAGAAGCTGGACAGAGGAAGGAGCTCAGGACCGGCAGCATGAGAACAATCTAGCAGCACAGGAAGATGAAAAGGACTCTAAATATAAATTCAACTTCCTCTTTAGCCAGTCCAGATCTTGGTGTTTAATGATGTTGCCTCTCAGATGTGGTGAGTGGGAGAAAAGCAGGAAGGGCCAGAGGATACAGAACGAACCATTAAGCTTGGTTCAACTCTTCCAAAAAATCCCAGCTCTTGGCGTCTGATGGATTCAATTAATCATGGTGTCTGACCCTCTCATTCTACAAGTGAGTAACCTGACGCCAGAGATTCTGCAAGGACCTGTCCCATGCAATTCAGCTGGTGGAGCCTGAGTCACCCAGCCCAGCATTTTGCTTTGCACTCTGGTCTCTCCTCTACTTCTTATCAATAAGATACATAAACATCAAAACAAAGTGAACCATGAACTTATTCATTTAATCTCTATTCAAAATATCACACATTTTTTGGAATCTTTACAAATCCCAAATATTATATTATTGTAAGTAATAATACTAAATATTGTAATGAGGTGTATTTCAACAACAATTCTACTTAAAATAGTTATAGTTTAAACATGTTAAAACATGTTTAAATCATAAGGAAATTATAACATTTTACCAAATTCTGAAGGTTCTTTATAACTGGCCAAGCCATCTAATTATGTCTAAACCTCCAGTTCCCCTTAGTGCAGCATTTGAATACATGGTACAGAGATCTTTTCATGATCTATATTTTTCTCATGCATGAGGTCTTGAGTTCCAGTGATCAGGAACTGTGATTCCCTTGTCAAGGATAATCAGAAAAAAGTGTTTAGTTTTTGTGAGAAATAAATAAAGGAGGTGAAATTGTTGCAGGAAAGTGGAAGATTTTGCATTGAAATCATAGAAGAGAGAACAGAGGCTGAGGGCAAAGTCTTTATTTTATTTTATTTTATTTTATTTTATTTTGGTAAGAAAACAACATAAGATCCACCTTCTTAAAATTTTAAGTGTACAGTAAAATATTATTAACTATAGGTATGACGTTGTACAGCAGATCTCTAAAAGGCATTCTTGCTTAAAAGAAACTTATGCCCATTGGGGGCAAAGTTCTAAATCTCCTAAAGCCCTCCTAAAATGAGCATTAGGAGGAAGAGAGCTGATGGGTGAAGTGCAAACAGAGCCAAGCCTTTAAATTCCACATGTTGAGAAGAGAAGAAAACTTGAGAAAGACCCATCTAACTCTTCTAAGCAAGGTCAGTAAAAGTTAACTGATGCACTCAAACACTCCACTTTACCAGTCTTCCCTGGCCCTCTGTGCTTTCTGAGACTGCATTAGCATCCCCAGTGGTAAGATCACATTGGCCGTTTGTGTGGAGAGCAGATGCAGAGAATGCGCCTTTTAGCAGACTCATTTGTTGGCAGCAAAGCAAAATGATTGTCAAGTCTGTCATTAAAACAGTGAGGGAGAAAAATCCTGAAAAGTCCTAGCAAACAAGGGAGAGAAATGGAAATTAAACGGATATACCGTACCATGAAGATATGTAAAAATGTCTTTAACAAACACAGAGTTCTATGAAAGGGTGCCATGTTTTACTTCAGTGAGTGTATTTATTCATTACTTAGTCCTTTGTGGATTGTCTGGTAACCTCAGAGCCCCACACTTTACTTATTTTTATTCAAGTCCTTAGATTCCATAATAGTAAATTAGTAAATTTCCTTACTCTGCTTTTTGTATGTTTGTGTATTTTTTTTTTCAGAAAACTTGCCTTCCTCTTTAAGGAAACAAGTGCACATATACAGACTCATTCAGACACACACATACACACCCACAACTAAGAAAGGTCAAGAGTATGACTGATCAATAACAAACCTGGATAATTAAAAAATGCCAGAGGCTTCATGCTGATGGCTCACATGTTTCCACAATCTGAAGTGAGATGTGATCCAAGCAACATGGTGACCAGGTTACCAGTTTAATGGGCTGGTAATAGTTTTAACCACCTCTTTAGTTTGAAAGACATAGGAGTAATGGTGGTGTTAAGCCCCTCAGATGCATAGACTCAAATGGGTTAGTTAGAGAGAAAAGGAAGGAAAGTAGTTCATAAACTTAGAAAGCCAAGCAGTGTGGTGGAGTGGAAAACACAGCACACTGGAATTATGGAACTGAAAATGATTTTCCTTTCTGCCCCTCCTTAGCTTTGGGACTTTGGGTAAGTTATTTACACTCTCTGAACTTTCATTCCTTTACTTACAAAGTTAAGAAAATAACGCCTACTTCACAGCACTTTGGTGAGGATTAAATGAAATGATGTTTACGGAAAGCAGCTTGTGTGCTATAAATTGCTTGGCAGATATTATTCTAAAGGCTAAAACTTGAAACCTCTGTCAGTTTGGAATCTGAAAAGTGATAACTTTCTATTAATACTAGAAAACAAACATGAATGAAAGAATTTCCACTGTAAGTAAAAGAGATCCACATTGGACATCAAAAAGCTTCCCTTCCAAAAAAAAAAAGCCTCCCTGCAATCCCCACCCCAGTAAGACCTGCTGAAAACTAGAATACTAGTTGGTGGAAGGTTATCAAAAGTCCTTCTCAGGAGGGCTTTCCTTGCATGAGATCATCCCACTGCTAAGGGACTAAAGAAGAGCTGTTCCTTCTCTTTGGAAAAATGACAGACAGAGTGAAAATTTTCAGGTCAAAGACATTTTCAGAAACACGACTGGTCTTATCCATTTTACAGTAATAACTAGGCTGACCATAAGAGTAACAGCTTCCAGCTATTGAGAACTTACTACACTGAGCATCTCAATAGCAAACCTTTATGCATATATCTGAATTCTTCACAATCCCCTTCCTATCTGTGCAAGGCAGAAATTATTTTTTTTCTGCTTTACCCATGAGAAAACTGAAGCTCCAGTGATCCTACAGAATTCATCAGAAGTGACACAGCTAGTAGCAGAGCTAGGAATTGGGTGCGGATGTATCTAACTACAAAGTTTGTTCTACATTATGCCAAACTACTTATATTAGTTTTCTATCCTTGTGTAACAAATTACCACAAACTGGGCAGCTTAAAACAATACACATTATCTCCCAGTTTTTGCATGTCAGGAGCCTGGGCACAGCTTATCTGGATCCTCTGTTCAGGGTCTTGCCAAGCTGCAAGCAAGATAATGGCCAGGCAGTGCTCTCATCTACAAGGTTGACTAGGGAACTCCATCAAAGCAACAAGGAGCACCTCTCATTTTAGGTGGGATCCAGTCCTTCTTTTAAGGGATCTTACCTGATTAAGTTATGCCCACCTAGGATAATCTTCCTTTTGATTAACTCAAAATCAACTGAATAGGACCTTAATAAAGTCTGTTGTGTTCTCTTGGCTAGAGCAACTCACAAGCCTACCAACTCTCTAGGGAAGGAGATTATACAGGGCATGAACACCAGGGGACAGGGATCCTGGGGCCATCTTAGAATTCTGCCTACCACACTACCTTCCTTGAGTTGTGGCTATAAGAGATGCAGCCACAAAGAACACAAACCTAGAACAGAAAGAGAACAGCTGGTTCTGCTCTGTCTTAACATTTTCCTATGGTGTCATAGGTAGCCCCATGTTAGAATACTAGAAATTAGAAAATTGCACCTAGTGGATATTCTAGAATCTAGATCTAGAAGAATAGAGGTTCTTATCCTTGGCTGCATGTTAGAATCATCTAGGGAGATTCTGAAACAAAAAATCCTCTCCCAGAGATCCTGATTTAATTGGTCTGGTGTGGGACCTGGGCATCAGTTTTTGTTCTTGTTTTTGCTTTGCTTTTAACTTCTCAGGATTCTCTAGTGTGAAGTCAAGTTAAAAATGCCTGGTCAGAAGGGAGCGGCAAGATATATTCAAAGGTCTGAAAGGGGAAAACCTGCAACCTAGGATACTCTACACAGCAAGATTATCATTTAGAAAAGAAAGAGAGATAAAGAATTTCTCAGACAAGCAAAAACTAAACTAATACAGAAATACCAAACCTATCCTAAAAGAAATATTGAAAGGTATTCTCTAAATAGAAAATAACCAATAGGAAAGAGAAAATGACAATTAGATAATAAATCACTTAAATAAACCATTACACAGATCTAAAAAAAAAGAATCAAAATAATTTTTGTGAAAGTGATGATAACCACAATGAACAGCAAAAGGATAAACATGAAGATGTAAACAAGGATATCACAGTCACAAAATGTGGGGAAGGAAGTAAGAAAATGTAGATTTTTTTAGAATGTGTTTGAGTCTATATGACTACAGTAATGGGTTAGCATATTTGAAAAACAGGGTAACCACAAATCAAAAACATACAATAGGTTCACAAAAACCAAAAAGAAGAGAACACAAGCATAATACAAAAGAAAACCATCAAACCACAAAGGAAAAACAAACAGGAAAAGAAAGGAACACAGAAGAAAAAAATATCAACATGGAAACAAGGTTTAACATGGCAATAAATACATATCTATCAATAATTACCTTAAATGTCAATGGACTAAATGCTCCAATCAAAAGAGATAGAGTGGAAGACTGGATAATAAAACAAGAGGCTACAACATGCTGCCTACAAGAGATCCACTTTAAGGTGAAGGACACACGTAGATCGAAAGTGAGAGAATGGAAACAGAAAAGTTCATGCAAACAGAAATGACAAGAAGGCAGGGGTAACAATACTCTTATCAGACAAAATATACTTTAAAGTGAAGGCCAGAAAGAAAGATAAAGAAAAACACTATATAATGATAAAAGGATTGATTCAAGAAGAGGATATTACACTCATTAATATATATGCACCCAATATAGGAGCACTTAAATACATAAAACAAATACTAATAGACATAAAGGGAGAAACTGATGAGAATAAAATAATAGTGGGAGATATTAACAAAGCACTGACATCAATGGACAGATCTTCCAGACAGAAACTCAATAAGGCAACCGAGACCCTAAATGACACAATAGAACAGTTAAACTTAATTGATATTTTCAGGACATTCTATCCAAAAAAACAGAATACACATTCTTTTCAAATGCACATGGAACATTCTCTAGGATAGACCATATACTAGGACACAAAACAAGCCTCAACAAATTTAAGAGGATAGAAATTATTTCAAACATCTTTTCTGACCACAACAGCATGAAATGAGAAAAGAATACCTGGTCATTAGCAGTGATCTACAAAGTGTGCTGTGTTCACCCCAGAGCTGTGTGAAAGACAATCTATTGGGATGTGAGAAGAAAATTTTTAAACATCTTTAAAAATATAGAGAAAGAAGACTTGGACTTCTAGTTTCTGGTCTGACATGTAAAGAGCCTGGATGTTGTCACTAGCATCCTCACAACAAGAAAAATCAGAACAAACTGAAAATCAGCCACGTTTCTTAGATTCATCAGAGAATTGAAGTCACAGGGCAAACCACTGCCTCAATCTAGACAGACAGGTGGGCACAGAGAATTACAGCTTAATAGGAGCAGATGCTTAGGTACAGAAGCCTGCAGTTGGAACCATAAAGCAGGAAAAATACCAAAAATTATACACATAGGAACATCATATTCAAACAGTGGAAAATCAAAGACAAGGAGGAACTCTTGAAAGAAGCCAGAGAGAAAAACAAACAAAACAAAACATCTTACCTACAGAGGAACAAGAATAAAAGTTATGTTGGACTTCTCTTAAGAAACTATGCAAGCAAGAAGAAAATGGAGTGAAATATTTAAAGTGTTGAAAGAAAAAACCACCAATCTCAAATTCTGTATCTAGCAAAATTATCCTTCATAAGGAAGGAGAAATAAAGACTAGACTTTCTTAGACAAACAAAAATGGAAGAGCAGACCAATAGATCTGCCGAGCAAGAAACGTTAAAAATTCTTCAGAGAGAAGGAAAACTATATAGGTCAGTAACTTAGATGTATATAAAGGAAGGAAGAGCATTAGAGAAGTAATACATGAAGACAAAATAAAATCTTTTATTTTTAGGTCTTAATTGATTTAATAAATATAATTTTTTTTCAAAATAGTAATACCAATAATATATTCAGTAATTATAGCTTACAGATAAGTGAAATGAATCACAGAAATGTTATAAGGAATGGGAGGAGGAGTTGAAAATATTCTGTAGTTATCAAGTACTTGCCCTACCCATGAAGTAGAATAGTGTCCTTTGAAATTGGACTTGGATTAGCTGTAAATGTATATCACAAATTCTAGAGCAACCACTAAAAAAAAAATTTTTTTAAGTATAATTGATACACTAAGAAAAGAGGGAAAAGTTAAATCATACAAAATGCTCATTTAAAACCAAAGAAAGCAGAAAAAAAGTAGAAGACAAAAAAAGGGATAATGAATGGAAAATAGTTATAAATAAGGTAGTTATTAACTATATCAATAATGACTTTAAATGTAAATGGTGTAAATATACCACTTAAAATACAGAGGCTGTCAGACTGGATTAAAAAACAAGACTCAACTATGCATTGTCTATAAGAAGATCTATTGATGTTTAATATTGATAGAAAAGCATGCATATAATTCATATATAAAAATATTAAAGGTATGTACTCAAAATCTTTTTTACTGCTGGGAGTGAGCAATCCAAAATGCTTGGATGCTACTGATCTACAGCAGAAGAACTTCTGAAAGTTTAATGTGCACAGAAATCATCTGGGTACTTTATTACAATACAGATTCTGAATTAGTGAGTCTAGGATGGGGCTGATATTCTGTATTTAAAAAAAAAAAAAAATCAACCCAAGGGTATCGATGAGGCATTCCTCTGACCTCACAGTGGATAGCAAGGGTATAAAGGATATATCCTAAACCCCAATAACTGTGGTTGTACCTAGGAAAGGAACCAAAGACCTGTATTATTGAGGAGTTACCCTCCTTCCCTGCAATGACAATGTATCAATATGTAGGCATGTACATATTTTTAAAGATCTATTAGGACAAAAAGAAGTAATAATGGATATAAGTGGAAAGAAAAATGTGAAGGAAAGAAAGAAAGAAGGAAACACGATACTGCAGCCTGTGGAACGAAAGCCACATTCACAGAAAGATAGACAAAATGAAAAGGCAGCAGAGGACTATGTACCAGGTGAAGGAACAAGATAAAACCCCAGAAAAACAGCTAAATGAAGCGGAGATAGGCAATCTTCCAGAAAGAGAATTCAGAACAATGATAGTGAAGATGATCCAGGACCTTGGAAAAAGAATGGAGGCAAAGATAGAGATGGTGCAAGAAATGTTTAACAGAAACCTAGAAGAATTAAAGAACAAATACATACAAGAATTAAAGAACAAACAAACAGAGATGAGCAATACAATAACTGAAATGAAAAATACACTAGAAGGAATCAATAGCAGAAAAACTGAGGCAGAAGAAAGGATAAGTGACCTGGAAGACAGAAAGGTGGAATTCACTGCCATGGAACAGAATAAAGAAAAAAGAATGAAAAGAAGTGAAGACAGCCTAAGAGACCTCTGGGACAACATTAAATGTACCAACATTTGCATTATAGGATTCCCAGAAGAAGAAGAGAAAGAGAAAGGACCAGAGAAAATATTTGAGAAGATGATAGATGAAAACTTCCCTAACATGGGAAAGGAAATAGCCACCCAGTTTCAGGAAGCACAGAGAGTCCCAGGGAGGATAAACCCAAGGAGAAACATGCCAAGACACATAGTAATCAAATTGACAAGAATTAAATACAAAGAAAAATTATTGAAGCAACAAGGGGAAAATGACAAATAATATACAATGGAACTCTCATAAGGTTAACAGCTGATTTCTCAGCAGAAACTCTACAAACCAGAAGGGAGTGTCACGATATATTTAAAGTGATGAAAGGGAAGAACCTACAACAAAGATTACTCTACCCAGCAAGGATCTCATTCAGATTTGATGGAGAAATCAAAAGCTTTACAGACAAGCAAAAGCTAAGAGAATTCAGCACCACCAAACCAGCTCTATAACAAATGCTAAAGGAACTTCTCTAAGTGGGAAACACAAGAGAAGAAAAACACCTTCAAAAATAAACCAAAAACAATTAAGAAAATGGTAAGAGGAACATACATATTGATAGTAACCTTAAATGTGAATGGATTAAATGCTCCAACCAAAAGACACAGGCTTGCTGAATGTGTACAAAAACAAGACCCATATATATGCTGTCTACAAGAGACCCACTTCAGACCTAGGGACACATACAAACTGAAATAGAGGGAATGGAAAAAGATATTCCACGGAAATGGAAATCAAAAGAAAGCTGGAGTAGCAATACTCATATCAGATAAAATAGACTAAAATAAAGAATGTTACAAGAGACAAGGAAGGACACTACATAATGAACAAGGGATCAATCCAAGAAGAAGATATAACAATTATAAATATATATGCATCCAAAATGGGAGCACTTCAAAACATAAGGCAAATGCTAACAGCTATAAAAATGGAAATCAACAGTAACATGATAACAATGGGGTAAGTTAACACCTCATATACACCAATGGACAGATCATCCAGACAGAAAATTAATAAGAAACACAAGCTTAAATGATGCAATAGGCCAGAAAGATTTAATTGATATTTATAGGACATTCCATCCCAAAACAGCAGATTACACTTTCTTCTCAAGTGCACACAGAATAGTCTCCAAGATAGATCACATCTTGGGTCATAAATCAAGCCTTGGTAAATTTAAGAAAATTGAAATCATAGCAAGCATCTTTTCTAACCACAACACTATGAGATCAGAAATCAATTACAGGGAAAAAAACGTATAAAACACTAACTTGTGGAGGCTAAACAATATGTTACTAAATAACCAAAAGATCACTGAAGAAATCAAAGAGGAAATCAAAAAATACCTAGAGACAAATGAAAAAGAAAGCACGATGATCCAAAACCTAGGGGATGCAGCAAAAGCAGTTCTAAGAGGGAAGTTTATAGCAATACAATCCTACCTCAAGAAACAAGAAAAATCTCAAATAAACAATCTAAACTTACACCTAAAGGAACTAGAGAAAGAAGAACAAACAAAACCCAAAGTTAGTAGAAGGAAAGAAATCATAAAAATCAGAGCAGAAATAAATGAAATAGAAACAAAGAAAACACTAGCAAAGACCAATAAAACTGAAAGCTGGTTCTTTGAGAAAATTAACAAAATTGATAAACCTTTAGCCAGACTCATCAAGAAAAAAAGAGGGAAAGGACTCAAATCAATAAAATTAGAAATGAAAAAGGAGAAGTTACAATGGACACCACAGAAATACAAAGCATCCTAAGAGACTACCACAAGCAACTCTATGCCAATAAAGTGGACAACCTGGAAGAAATGGATAAATTCTTAGAAAGGTATAACCTTCCAAGAGTGAACCATGAAGAAATAGAAAATATGAACAGACAATCACAAGTAATGAAATTGAAGCTGTGATTAAAAGTCTTCCAACAAACAAAAGCCCAGGACCAGATGGCTTCACAGGTGAATTCTATCAAACATTTAGAGAAGAGCTAACACCCATACTTCTCAAACTCTTCCAAAAAATTACAGAGGAAGGAATACTCCCAAACTCATTCTACGAGGTCACCATCACCCTGAAACCAAAACCAGACAAAGATATGACAAAAAAAGAAAATTACAGACCAATATCACTGATGAATATAGATGCAAAAATCCTCAACAAAATGCTAGCAAACAGATTCCAACAACACACTAAAAGGATCATACACCATGATCAAGTGGGATTTATCCCGGGGTTGCAATGATTCTTCAATATATGCAAATCAATCATTGTTATACACCATATTAACAAATTGAAGAATAAAAACCATATGATCATCTCAATAGATGCAGAAAAACTTCTGACAAAATTCAACACCCACTTATGATAAAAACTCTCCAGAAAGTGGGAATAGAGGGAACCTACTTCAACATAATAAAGGTCATATACGACAAACCCACAACAAACATCATTCTCAATGGTGAAAAACTGAAATCATTTCCCCTAAGATCAGGAACAAGACAAGGATGTCCACTCTCAACAGTGTTATTCAATATAATTTTGGAAGTCCTAGCCACGGCAATCAGAGATGAAAAAGAAATAAAAGTGGGGCTTCCCTGGTGGCGCAGTGGTTGATAGTCCGCCTGCCAATGCAGGGGACGCGCGTTCATGCCCCGGTCCGGGAAGATCCCACATGCCACGGAGCGGCTGGGCCCATGAGCCATGGCCGCTGAGCCTGCGCGTCCGGGGCCTGTGCTCCGCAACGGGAGAGGCCACAGCAGTGAGAGGCCCGTGTACCGCAAAAAAAAAAAAAAAAAAAAAAAAAAGAAATAAAAGTAATACAAATAGGAAAAGAAGAAGTAAAACTGTCACTGTTTGCAGACAACATGATACTATACATAGTAATCCTAAAGATGCCACCAGAAAACTACTAGAGCCAATCAATAAATTTGGTAAAGTTGCAGGATACAAAATTAATGCACAGAAATCTCTTGCATCCCTATACACTAACAACGAAAGATCAGAAAGAGAAATTAAGGAAACAATCCCATTCACCACTGCAACAAAAAGAATAAAATACCTAGGAACAAACCTACCTAAGGAGTTAAAAGACCTGTACTCAGAAAACCATAAGACACTGATGAAAGAAATCAAAGATCACACAAATAGATGGAGAGATACACAATGTTCTTGGATTGAAAGAATCAAATTTGTGAAAATGACTCTACTACCCAAAGCAATCTACAGATTCAATGCAATCCCTATCAAATTACCAATGGCATTTTTTACAGAACTAGAACAAAAATTATTAATTTGTATGGAGACACAAAAGACCCAGATAACCAAAGCAATCTTGAGGGAGAAACGGAGCTGGAGGAATCAGACTCCCTGACTTCAGATTATACTACAAAGCTACAGTAATCAAGACAGTATGGTACTGGCACAAAAACAGAAATATAGATCAATGGAACAGGATCGAAAGCCCAGAGATAAACCCATGCACCTATGGTCAACTAATCTATGACAAAGGAGGCAAGGATACACAATGGAGAAAAGACAGTCTCTTCAATAAGTGGTGCTGGGAAAACTGAACAGCTACATGTCAAAGAATGAAATTAGAACACTCTCTAACACCATACACTAAAGTAAGCTAAAAATGAATTTTTACTCAAAAGACCTAAATGTAAGACCTGACACTATAAAACTATTGGAGGAAAACATAGGAAGAACACTCTTTCACATAAATCACAGCAAGATCTTTTTAGACTCACCTCCTAGAGTACTGGAAATAAAAATAAACGAATGGGACCTAATGAAACTTAAAAGCTTTTGCACAGCAAAGGAAACTATAAACAAGACAAAAAGACAACCCTCAGGATGGGAGAAAATATTTGCAAACAAATCAATGGACAAAGGATTAATCTCCAAAATATATAAACAGCTCATGCAGCTCTATATTAAAAAAAAAACAACAACCCAATCAAAAAATGGACAGAAAACCTAAACAGACATTTCTCCAAGAAGACATACAGATGGCCAAGAGGCACGTGAAAAGCAGCTCAACATCACTAATTATTAGAGAAATGCAAATCAAGACTATAATGATGTATCACCTCACACCAGTTAGAATGGGCACATCATCAGAAAATCTACAAACAACAAATGCTGGAGAGGGTGTGGAGAAAAGGGAACCCTCTTGCACTGTTGGTGGGAATGTAACTTGATACAGCCACTATGGAGAACTGTATGATGGTTCCTTAAAAAAATAAAAATGGAATTACCGTATAACCCATTAATCTCACTACTGGGCATATACCCAGAGAAAACCATAATTCAAAAAGACACATGCACCTCAATGTTCATTGCAGCACTATTTACAATAGCCAGGTCATGGAAGCAACCTAAATGCCCATCAATAGCTGAATGGATAAAGAAGATGTGGTACATGTATACAATGGAATATTACTCAGACATAAAAAGGAATGAAACTGGGTCATTTGTAGAAACGTGGATGGACTTAGAAACTGTCATACAGAGTGAAGTCAGAAAGAGAAAAACAAATATCATATGTTAATGCATATATATGGAATCTAGAAAAATGGTACAGATGAACTCGTTTGCAAGGCAGAAATAGAGACACAGATGTAGAGAACAAACATATGACACCAAGAAGGGAAAGCGGGGTAGGGGGGGAATGAATTGGGAGACTGGGATTGACATATATACACTAATATGTATAAAATAGATTAATAAGAACCTTCTGTATAAAAAAATAAATAAAATAAAAACAAATATAAGATGGCAAAAAAAAGAAGCTGCACACAATGCTTGTATGAGTAGTTCAAACTTGCGTGAATTGATAATACTTCTTATGGTGTAGAGATTCTCAATAAATAATAGGCACATTACAGGAAAATCAACATAGCCAAGAATCCATTTCCAACTGATTAATATAGCTATAATCATGGCACCTGAACTCAAGAAGGCATTACACTTCCCATCACCATAACAGTGAAGTAACCAGTTATTTACTTTTATGTACTACATTGTGATACACTATTATTAGCTCTCCTTTGTTTTTCTATTGTATAAATCTTAATTTATACTTGCACTTAATTATTTGTTGGAGAACAAAAAGGCTCCTCCTGAATATTAAATGTAACAAATAAATCATTAAGAACTACAAAAATAGTAGTTCTCTATTTATTGAGAATTATATATATTTGCCATTAAGCTCAAAAAAAAAAAGAAAGGAGGAAAACGAAAGGAAGACAAGGACAGAAGAAAGGAGAAGAGAATTAGAAATGGGGAGAGGAGGATAAAGGAGCTAAAATGTAAGAAGATATTTTGGTTCTGGGATCATGAATCAGAGAAAGTTATCCAGAAATTGAAGAAACTTATGGAGATAAAAGATCAGGGTCTCACGTTAGAACTTTTTCAGACCGTGTTAAAACTTATGATTCCACGATGAGGAATATTTTGAAATATGGGTCTCCAGAGCGGTATTTCTTTTTACACGCTCAGCTTTTATGGCTACTAAGGAAATCTTGTGATGGGACCCTACCTTGGAGATGTGGTAGAGGACGAGGTCGTATCCAGCATCCTTAATTCTCAGGAGAGTATTTTGGAGAACAAAACTGGATGGTCTAGTGATGACTTGAATCCAGACTAAGCAAGTTGGTTCAAGACCAATCTGTATGGAGGGAAAGAAAGGGATACAGGTCACGATGCTGTGGCATCTTCTTGACCAGAGCAAATGCTGAAGACCCTCAACAGGTGGGTTTAAAGGGAAAGTAAATTATTGTAAAAACGGAGAATAAAGTTACAGATTTAGAAAGGACCATAGCATTTAATTGAACTACTTCCATCCTTCTTCTCATATACCCCTCAATATGCTGCACCCTGGTTTCAGCTCTCCCGAATCCCTTCATCTCCTTCCTACTGGAAGTTCATCTGTGTCCTCCCAACTTCAAAAATCCAAAGAACATGTCTTAGTGCTTCCAACTGACTTTTGGCAGCATTTGACTCTGGTGTCACTAAATCAATCAATCAATAAAAATAAACAGGCTTTGAGGAGGAGGGGGTGGTCTACAAACTCTGGGTCTCCTCCCACATCCCTGATAACAGTTCAGTCTCCTCCCCTTCACCTCCTCTTTCAACCAACTTTTTAAATGTCTAAATGCATCTCTCCTAAAATATGATGCCCAGAGATCAATTGTATAGTCCATGTGAGGTCTGACCAGGGGCAAGTACAATGGAAATATTGTTATCACTCTGATTGACTTTCTAAGAAAGAGAGAATTCAAGTGCAAGGAGAACTAGAGGGAAGAATGTCGCAGTTTCTGCCCCATGTATTGAAAATTCTTCACGAAAAAAAATTGATCTAAGTTCCCTTTCCACAAGCCAAGCCTATCTAAGTGCAGGATCTTAATCTGTTATAGAGGTAAATATACCTATATATATATATATATATATATATATATATATATATATATATAACAAACAACTATTCCTTTTTTTTGAAAAGAAAACTAACTACACAGGAAAATAATGTGTGAATTATTGATTGCAAAGAATCCTATAATTTCTTGACAATTTCTATTGACAAATTACTATCCCCAAAAAAGCAAAACAAAATTATTATAACTTACTCCCTATCTTTTGTATAGTTTATTAGATTAAGTGGGTGGAATATCAACAAGGCTGGAGAGTGTGGTAGGTGACGGCTACTGTAAACAGTTGGCTTCTATGACATCGCTGTACTGACTCGGATGTTTGGCCTTGAGCAAATCATATCCCTTCTTGGCCTCCTCTCCTCATCTGTAAAATGAGCCTGTTGGATTCCCTGATCTCTAAGTTCTGTTTTACCTAGGTGATCAGCCTGGCCACAGCTTCCCTTCACAAAACAACCCATGGCCTTTATAATCACCTTTGTGTCCTCAGTCCTACCTTTTGAGATTCCATTCACCTTCCTACCAGGACCCCCTCTCTCTGGATCTAGTTTTTGCACTTCATTTTCTTCCTGGCACCAGTCCTATGGCTTGCACATAAGCCCTCCCCGCCTACAATGCACCAATTTGCAAGGACAAAGAAACTGCATTAACAACTGGCGTTTGTCACATGAAAGGACATGTAAAACATAAATCTGTAATTGGGCATGAGATTAGTTCCTGTATTGCTGACTTCCATTGGATTCCTCTGGACAGTCATAAATGCAGTCTGGGAGACTGGTTCCCGAGGACAGCGACCCATCACCAGGCCTCTCTTGGGGGCACAGGACCTGCCCTGCTAACTTGGCTCCACCTCCACTTTAAAAATAGACTCAGTCCTATTTCTGTGTTCCTTTCCTTCCAAGCTGCCTGGGCAACTTCAGCTTATCTTCCCCATCCTTCCAGCTGCCTGAGAAACTGGTTTTTCCTGATATTCCTTGGGGCCCCTTGACTTTGCCCTTGATTCATTCTCCAGACCCCTTTTAGAGAAGTCAGAATTACCTTGCTTCTCACTTTAGTGCTCTGTTTTTAGTTTTCTTCTCTACTGAAGGCCTACAGGTCAAGCGTAAGGAGTGGTATGGAGAAGAATGTGGGTTCTCCGTCCCTAAGGGCTGGCCATTGCCCTGTCCTGCTGAACTTCACAGCCCAGACATACACCCACAGAGATCCCCCAGACTGAAGGATTCTTGGAATTTATTCCACCTGTCTGTCTCCACCTCTATCAAGTCTAATCCTTTTGTGAAACTCTCTGGAGAGGAGATTCTCACCACCTCCTTCAGTCACCCATTTCTGCCCTCAATACAGGAAATACATATGTTTATCAGCCAGGATTTACCCAAGTAACCCTTTTCTGAGAATAAACAGAATTTAAAGAGGACCACTTTATGGGGAAAAAAGGGGGTAGGTTTCCTTTTATTTTCAAGCTGATAATGAAGGAAGCCAAAGGTAAAGGTCAGCTGTTTATCCAAAATTTTATCTCATTTATTCAAATCTTTCTGGCATTTAGATTAGCATGAAAATCTGTCTTCTGAAAAGTTCAAGAACAATCTGCTTGGAGATAAACCCTTCCTGCTTTCAGAAAATGATTATGTTGTGGCTTTAAGAAGGGCAGGCCCACAGTCCTTTTCACACCAAATCGCTCTCTTACTTTCGAAGACCTTGAGTGTCTGAGCTGGTGCAGATAAGCCACTGGGGTCTGTGCAGCAGGTACCCCTGGGAGTCCTGCCAGACCAAGGTCAGCACTGCACTCACAGGCTCCCATGCTCACATTTTCTGTTTGGGGTGGTAGTTGCACCCTTAGAGCAGGGATTCTCAACCCGGAGTGATTTTGCCCCCCACCGCAAGGCACATGTGACAATGTCTGGGTGCATTTTTGTCGTCCCAAGTGGTGTGGAGGGCGGTGCTATCAGCATCTAGTGGATTGAGACTAGGGATGCTGGTAAACATCCTACAGTGCACAAGGCAGTCCCCACACCAAAGAACTGTCCAACTGAAGATGTCACTTCTGCCAAGGTTGAGAAATCCTGCCTTCAGTGTCACCAGTTTGGGAAAAGAGTCATATCTGATATGTATTTTCAGACCCATCCTCTCCCAAGCTCCAATTCTTTCATTTATTTATTCATTTTATATATATATATATATATATATATATATATATATATATATATATATATACTGATCACCTACTACAATGTGTCAAACCTGTGGGTGTCAAATAAAATGGCAAGAAGTAGCCTCCATCCCTGTCCTGAGAAAAGATGCCATGTTGCAGGGAAGAATCAACATTGAGAGCACATCCTCCAAGTAACTTACTGTAGCACAGACATTGCTCTAGGCACCTTATGAATTCACTTAGCTCCCACAACAGTGCTATGAGAGAGATACCATTATTATTCCTGTTTTATCAGCGAGATAACTGAGGCATACATAGAGAGGTTAAATGATTTGTACAAGGTCACACAGATAACAGATGGAAGCGGGATTCAAACCCAGGCCATTAAGCTCCAGGGTCCATCTATGCTGTGTGTTATTTTTTTTAATTCCTAAATCATGTTATTTATTTTTATCAATAAAGATATCAATTAACTGGCCAGTTATTGGTGTCTCAAAAATTCAGCAATGACCAGATAAGTAGCTAGAATCTAGCTGTGGTGTTCTTCATTTATTTAAAGTCTCCCTTTCAGGTCTGCCTTAAATCTGTTTTATGAGACTGATAACATTAAAATAGCTTGAACATGAAAGTTTTAGAACATATTAGAAGCTCGATGTAGAAATCTGTAAAGAGAGATAAATAAATATGTGAAGATCTTGCAAGCAATTCCTCTGGTATTTGTTTGTCTGTTTTTTGTTTTGTTTTTCTATTCTTTTTCAAATATTTTTCCCATTTGGGTTATTACAGAGTATTGAGCAGAGTTCCCTATGCTATACAGTAGGTCCTTGTTGGTTATCTATTTTAAATATAGCAGTGTGTACATGTCAATCCCATCTGTCCATCTGTGCTTTTAACCAGCATACAGTGCTGCACCTCACATAAACACACTCATAATGGAATTATAACAAATGATTAAAAAAGAGAGGAGGACAAAGCTATGAGTGTCTATTATAGAAGGGGCTGTCGCCTAGACAGGGGATCTTGAGGAAATGGCACTTGGGCTAAAATCTGAAGAGTTAACTAGACGACAAAGAGAAAGAAGTGCATTCCAGGCAAAGGGACAGCATGGGTGTTAGTTTCATATTACCGCAAATGAAACATAGTGGCTTGAAACAACACACATTTATTATCATACACTTCTATTAGAAGAGAGACGTGGATTTCACTGAGCACAAATCAAAGTGTCAGCGGGGCTGCATTTCTTTCTGTAGGCTCCTTGACTCATCTAGCTCCTGGAAGCTGTCTGCATTCTCCAGCTTGTGGCTCCCTTCAGTCTTCCAAGTCTGCAAGGATGGATTGAGTCCTTCTCTCAGCAAGTCACTCCAACCTTCTTGTCTCCCTCTTCCCCCTTTAAGGACCCTTATGATTATATTGGGCCCATGCAGATAATCCACGATGTTCTCCCCATGTTAAGGTCAGCTCATTAACTACCTTCATTCTATCTACAATCTTTTTTTTTTTATTTTTTTTAAATTTTATTTATTTACTTATTTATTTATTTATGGCTGTGTTGGGTCTTTGTTTCTGTGCAAGGGCTCCCTCCAGTTGCGGCAAGCAGGGGCCACTCTTCATCGCGGTGCGCGGACCTCTCACTGTCATGGCCTCTCTTGTTGCAGAGCACAGGCTCCAGATGCGCAGGCTCAGTAATTGTGGCTCACGGGCCTAGTCGCTCCGCGGCATGTGGGATCTTCCCAGACCAGGGCTCGAACCCGTGTCCCCCTGCATTGGCAGGCGGACTCTCAACCACTGCGCCACCAGGGAAGCCCCTCTATCTACAATCTTACTTCCCCTTTGCCATGGAGTCTAACACATTCACAGGTTCTGGGGAGTAATAGATGGGCATCTTTGGGAGGTCATTTCTCTGCCTATTACAGACAGCATATGCAAAAGCCTTACAGAAGAAGAAGAAAGGCAAGCACAGGGCTGAAGAAAGTTCATGTCGTTAAAACAGAGAAAATAAAGAAGCAGACAGGGGACAAGCCTGAAGGGTCAGACCTGGTGTTCCTTGTGAGACAGGCTGGGACCTGGGGCCTGGGACGCTTTGCTGAAGTACTTACACCTGGACAAAGGTGTCCTCAAGCAATAAAATACAAAGAAACTATAAGGGACTAAAAATAATGTCATGCATGCGCAGTTGGGGCAAATTATGGACCACAAAATACAAAAAGACCAAAAAAGACCAACTGCCACTTCTGAAGAGCCGGGAGCAAAAGCAGGGGGTCGGGAGAAAAATCAGCATACTGTGCATGCCCCCTGCACACAATCCCACCAAAAGGGTGGGCAAACCACCTAAGCCGCCACTCCAGCCCAACCCCTGGACCCAGCCCTACCCTCACCCCATATAAGGAACCAACTTGCCCCCTGTTGTTTGTTCTCACTCCCCCCTGGTGCAGCAGGGGCCCCAATAAAGCCTTGCCTGAATTTCTTTTCTGGCCTCTGATCAATTTCTATAGATCAAGGAGGCCCAGCATCCTGGTCGGTAACACTTGGAAGTGGTGTCAGACATTTGTCATCTTCCCGAGAGCAAGGGGAGGCCACTGAGGCATGTTACCTGGGGCACTGGCGAGATGGACTAGCATTTTGAATGGTCACCCTGGCTGCTGTTTGATGGGGAGAGAATGAGAGAAGGGGCCAGAGTGGAGGCAGGTAGACCAGTGAGAGGAGGGGCTGTTGCAGGAAGCCAGATGGGACATGATAGAAGTCCAAACCGGGTCTTCAAACAGAGAGAAGAAGGAAGGTGAGGATTCAAGAGACATTTTGGAGATGAAATCGACAGGTCTTGGGATTCGGTGAGTGGGAAACGGAGCATGAGGGAGATGGACAAGTCAAAGAGACTCCCGGGCTTCAGGCTTGGGAAAACGGCAGTGCTGTTCCAAGGGCAGGAACATGGAGGAGGAGTGTGTGTAGGGCTGAAATTCAGCTTTGGATGTGTTGAATTCAAAATGTCCGAGAGGAAGCATCAGCTAGGATTTGTGGGTCTAGGCAGTTGGATTTGTTGGCCAAGAGCCAAAATGATGGCTGGAAGCCTCCAGTTCAATGTCCTGCTGGCCACTCAAGACCAATATATCTCAATCCAAGCCTGTTATCTTTCTCCAAACCAACTCCAATACCTGTGTCCTTTCCCTGTTCAGCACCACTGTGCAGGGTCAGAGGCCATATCTGTTTCATCTTGCCAGGCCTTGCAAGGCTTAGTAACATGTCTAGCCTTTGTAAGAGGTTAATAAATGTGATAGAATAAATAACTGAATGAACTAATCAATTACCTCTCTGTCTGTCCATCTATCTCTGTTCCTCTCTCTCCCTCTCTCTGCCTGTCTGTCTGTCTCTCTGTCTGTCTCTCTGTCTCTGTCTCTGTCTCTGTCTCTCTCTCTCTCTTGCTCCCCCCAGCACACTCATTTGTCCTTACTTTTGAACAGAAAGTCAGGTCTGTTTAGCTTAGAAAGATCTGAGGTTAAATTCTGTTGTGACCCCAGCACCTGTAGACACAGGACCTTTGACCTTAAAGCTGCAAAGGACTCTGCTTCCTCTGACAGCTCAGCCAGGCACTCAGAGAGAGACTTAACAGAACTGACAACATTGCTGGCTTTTATTATGTGTTTGGGTGTCTAAAACTGTAGTCATTTCCTGTAAGAGATATGCTTCACAAAGCATGCTGTAAATTGCCTTCTTTAAATATGAAGTTGTAGCTTTTTCAATCAGATAAATATATTCCCTTGTATATGTATTGTGTGAATTCATGTTCTTTGCTCTTTAAGGCTTCCAGGAACTAAGCACTCATCTACCATACAGAATGCGTGTTCAGAACAACTGGAAGAGAGAGAGGAATAGCGGCTCACAAAGGAATGTCCCACTGTGTCAGAGCCTCTCTGAACTTAAACTTTAATTAAACAATCAGTCAGTAAATCATCCATTAAGTCCTGCTGTATTAGTCACTGTAAAAAAAGAATTACACGGACACGGTCTTCTAAAATCTCACAGTCTTAAGACTATTCTGCCTTCTTTTTTTGCATAATGCTTGTTAGGTTATTAAACAAGAAACTGGACAAAAACACAGCAGAATGTTAAAAGGAGTTTTGGAATTCTCTTTAGGTCAGATATTAATCCACTATATAGCAACAAAAAACTATGACCAAAGAATTTTCCTTTTCTTCATTCATTAAATAAATTTTATTGAATACCAATTATTTGTCAGACAAGAGAAATACAGCAGGGGACAGGAGGAGGAAACCTGTGACAGATCCTTGCTGGGGCTCATATTCTAGAAGGGAATGATAGTCCGTGAGTAAATAAGACAATAAATAAACAAGAAAATACTAGGCCTTGATGATTGCAAGAGTGTGAAATGATGGAGGGATACATTAGGTTAGACTTGTAGGAAAGGTCTGTCATAGTAGTTGACATTTAAGCTGAAACTCAGACAAAAAAAAAAAGCTATGAGTACAAAGATCTAGGGGAAGCATTCCAGGTGCTTCTTAAGTAAAAGTCCCATAAAGCTGGGACTGAGCCCTATTTAACATTATAGTCCCCAGAGTTACCAGCATAGACGTTACCTCAATAACTGTAGGCACTCATAAATGTGGGCAAAACACATAACCTATGGTCCTAAACCAGGTGTCTGTGATCTCTAAAATGTGGACGGTTTGGGCTTCCCTGGTGGTGCAGTGGTTGAGAGTCCGCCTGCCGATGCAGGGGACATGGGTTCGTGCCCCAGTCCGGGAAGATCTCACATGCCGCGGAGGGGCTGGGCTTGTGAGCCATGGCCACTGAGCCTGCGCGTCCGGAGCCTGTGCTCCGCAACGGGAGGGGCCACAATAGTGAGAGGCCCGCGTACCGCAAAGAAAAAAAAATGTGGACAGTTTATCTCCAGGAACTTTCTAGCACCTTCTCATTTTGCAAGGCTCCCTGTCTCAGCACTGTACTCGCTATGGGGCCATGGGCTTAGAGGCCTCAAAAGCCAGCAGATCTAGCTGGCTTTTCCTTAAGGGTGGAAATCTTCTCACCTTGACTCTTCCTGATGTTTTTCATTTCCCACTTACCTTTTATTGGGTTCAGGGCTTTGCCCAGTTTCCATGTGAGATTTGCCCTGACACCTTAGGAAAAACAGCAAGAAAACCCCTCCCTTCACTTCTAAACCACAGCAGATGCAATGCTTGTGCTAGGAAAGACTCAACCAGGCTAGAACCTCACCCCCTCCCCACAGGATGCCATATAAGCTGTGTTGGAGATCAGATTCCCTCAATCTTCCCATCCTCCACCACAGAAAGTTCTTTCTTATGGTCAGTCCCTCACAGCTACAACCTCATCCATTGCTGGAGAGTTGGTTCTTGCTGCTGAAAGCCAGTGGCTGACTCATCCCTAGACTCAATACAGTAAAGGAAAGAACTGGTGAACTTGAAGATAGATCAATGGAGATTAAACTGAAAAACAAAGGTAAAAAAGAGTAGAAAACACAACAAAATGAAACAAAAACAGAACAGAGCATCCAAGAGCTATGGGACCATAAAAGCCAATGGCTGGAAATGCAATAGTTGCATGAACAGGACAGATCCTAAGGCTTTTAGTTCAACCCTTCCCTGCCTATTCCCTAGTTAATTCCACGGAATTAATTTCAAATCCACCCAGAAACTCAACTGTTTCCTAAGACATCCTCCTTGGCTAGCAAGTTATAATATTCTAATATAGAGCTGGTCTTGGCAGTAATGAAAATGATGTTCTCATGGTTTAGGGATCATTAAAATAGGCTTGGGCTTCCCTGGTGGCGCAGTGGTTGGGAGTCCGTCTGCTGGTGCAGGGAACGTGGGTTCATGCCCCGGTCTGGGAGGATCCCACATGCCGCGGAGCGGCTGGGCCCGTGAGCCATGGCCGCTGAGCCTGCGCGTCCGGAGCCTGTGCTCCACGATGGGAGAGGCCACAGCAGTGAGAGGCCCGTGTACAGCAAAAAAAAAAAAAAAAAAAAAATAGGCTTACCAGATAAAATACAGAATACCTAGTTCAATCCAAATATCAGATTTTTAGTATAAGGTGAGTCTTGTGCAATATTTAGGACATACTTAGATTAAAAAGTAAGTCATTGTTTATCTGAAGTTCAAATTGAACTGGGCACCCGTATTTTTATTTGCTAAATCTGGTAATTCTATATTAAAAGCCACCATGTAACCCACTCGAAAGTATCTCCTTGCTGACCATCCACGTTGCCTATATCTAATAAAGCCTTGCTGTGGATTGGTTTATCAGGTCTATATTAACCTAAAGCAGCGGGCGCTTGATGAAGCATGGGACACAAGACAGAGGAGTGGTGGGGAGAAAACCTGCTACAGAAGAGGGAGCTCCCAATGAGGAATCAGAGTATCCTGTCCTAGAACCAGCCCTGCCTCTTACAAGCTGGGCCCATCATTGAACCTCTGTGTCTTAGCTTCTCAGTGTCTAAAATGGAGATGACAATACCCACCCAGCTCCCTCCCACGCTCTCAGATGACCTTCAGCACAGCTCTCTGTGGGCCCTTACTTGGAAACCATATAGGAATACACACCCACCCAGTGGTGGATTTCTTGTTTCTTCCGGGAAGCAAAAGGAGGGAGCTGTCATGTAGGGGATGCCCGATGAGGGAAGAAAGGGCCTCTGACGACCTTTGCATAGTTCTCGCCCCTCTCTGGCCTCAGCAGTACCTGCTGCCATCAGACCTGCCCATTTTCCACCCCCACTAGTCTCATTTCAAATCTTGGTCGGTCGATAGCGTTTATTTTTGGACTTTGCCGATGCCGGCATGCCAGGTGCAGTCAGGTCCCGTTATGGAGGTGCGGCAGAGCTGGCCTGCTCTGTCTTTGGAGAGGTAACTGTCAAGAGGGGCACGGGAACCAGCAGTGATACGAGACCCTGTCCTCTGAGTCAGCCCTGATGCCAGCTGGGTGAGGTAAGCATCCGTTGGGGGCACCCTTCACCTGCTGGCTCCTGGCCTCTCTCTGGCGGACATTGGCTCCCAGCAGGCTGGCAAGGGTGTGAGAAACAAGACAGGTCTGTTTCCTGTGGCTCCTGGCTAGAAAGTAGTGGCCTGGACAAGAAGAGGACAGACAGTGAGCTGGCTGTGGCCCTGGAATGAGCGTTCCCAAGCTGGCCGTCCAGTTCTGCTCTGGCCATCGCTTTGGACTCCAGGACCCTGGACCCTGGGCCATGCCTTCTGGATCCAACCTTCAGCTGCCCCTTCTGAGATGCCCATGAGCCTGAAGGACCCACCTCTCCCCTGCTGTCACTCCCCCACCAACACAAGTGGCAATTTCCAGGTTGGGGAGAAATAGGGCTTCATTTTTCTCTGAATCTGAGAAATCAAAGTCGCATGAGCTGGGGCAAGCTACCCTAAGCTCAAGCTCTCTTTAGTCCATAATAAAAAGGAATGTGCTGTAGTTATGGTTAAAGAGATTGGAAAGATGGACCACAGAAAGAGCCCTACCCTCCAGGTGTGGGCACAGGGACCAGAGCTGCTGGGACCCATCACTGAAGGAGGTGACGGAAGCCCTTGTACTCGTGACCCAAAAGAAAAGGAAATGTGATGGCCCAGAAGGAAGTTCCTGGGGAGGGAATATCTGTGATTCTTTGTGCCTTGAATATAAAACCAGTGCTTGTCTGTAGGCCTGCTTGGAGCACACGGCAACCACAGGCACATGCATCAGTGAACATGGCAGGTCTTCTTACCCAACTCTGGTGATTGGAAAACAGTGGGCTTCAAATTCCTCTGACCAGTCAGCAGGTGAACCAGCCCAAGCCTGGCATCCATCCTTCATGACCCAGGGACCCACCTGGGCCTGCGGCCCTTTGGTGGCTGCCATGCTGACTCCAGCGCTGCAGGTCTGAGAACCTGGGCGAGTGCTGGCCAGCTGCATGCTCTCACACACGGGGCCCATCCGATTCACAGCTCCAAAAAAGTCCAGTCGAGGGAGGAGAGGATGAGAGGGGCCCTAGGGGGAGCTGCAGAAAGACCCCCACTGGGGAGCTGCCTCTCCAGCTCCCATCAGGGCACCAGCACCCAGGTCTGGCCTGGGGCCTGCCCATCCTGGCTCCCTCAGACATCGCTTCTCTCTGTCCCTCCAGACCAGATCTGGTTTCACTAGACCTGGAACTCTCCAAGCCCTTTCCTGCTGTGAATTGATTTATTCGGATGCATCTGTCAGAGCGTGACTGAAGGATGTCTGGACGGCAGGGAGCACAGCTGTGGCAGATGTGCCTCAGAATGCCTCCAAGTGAGCCCCTTCCCCTCCTTTCCCCCTTCCCCTAGCCTGGGAAAGGCCAGGGGAGGTTGAGGACATCTGCACAGCCCATGAGAACCAGGAAAGGGAGCAGGGTATCCCGGGGGCTAGGAGAGCATGGAAGCGGCTGGTGTGCTAACACTAGGGGGACAAGTGCTAGAAAATGGGGATCTAGACCTTATTTTGCCACCAGTGAGGTCCGTGATTGTGAGCAAGCCCGTGGGCCTCCCAGTAGCCTTTCTCTAAGTTCACGTAGAGTCGTCCAATCCACAGGACCAACCAAATCCCTCTTCCCCTTGATTTCACAACACCTGACCCTCCTCTAACAAGGCCCTTGAACATGGAGCTGTCCCAATGTGGGGTGCTGGCAAAGGTTTCACAACCGGCTCTCTAGAAAAAAATATGAATAAAATAAATTTTGCTGGTACAAAGCACACAATTTACAAATAATAACAAAATATACAATACTCTTTATTGTAAATTCCATCTAGCCAAATGATTCTCAAAGAATGCATTTGTAGATTGTTGCCAAACTCTTATCTGTGGCAAGCCTATGGCTGCAGTTCAACCATGATTTAGCAAAAGGTTGTGGTTGACAACCAGCTTGGAAAAATCCCTGAAAATTTAACAAGTGGCTCTGGGGACCTAGTAGGAGCTCCCCCGTGTTAGACAGCGGGCCCCTGAGCACAGGGCCTGGAGTTGGCCGTATCTTCAGCACCCATGCCAGACTGGCCCGCATCATCAGAGTTCAGCCTTCAGGCTGCTCCCTGAATGGAACCCACTCGCCTTAATTTACCCAGAGAAGAAAGCCAAGTAAGCAGGGTCTGATAAAGTAGGACAGGTACCCTAAGGGACTGTGGCCAAGGACGGATGGTGGCAGGTGGTGAGTAGCCTGGAAGACTCCATAGTCGAGGTGAGTCAGAGACCAGAGAGGAGCGATCAGCATGGGATGGGGGGAGAAGAGAACAGGGAGGGTGTTCCAGGCCAGAGGAACAGCACAGCTAAAGGCACGGTACACACAGCTGCCTTCTCTGGCGCCCAGACCACCATGATGCTGCCATTTGACAAATGCTGATTGTCTGCTGTGCGCTAAGCACTGTTCTCAGCTGAGCAAAGTCCCCGCTCTTGCAGAGATTGAATTCCATTAAGGGAGAGACACAATACACAGCAAAGAAGAGCCCCCATTGCTGGAGTAAACAGACTTGACTTCAGTGTAAGAAAGAACTTCCAGAACCTAATCCCTAGGGCTATTGAACAGGTGCTTCTTGAAGAAACGTGAGGTGTGGTTACGTAAGGAAAAGTTTCCTTCTTGCAGGAGCCCTCAGGACCCCGGCTCTTGGGTGCTGTGAGTCACTAGTAGGGGGTCACAAGCTGCATTGTTTGCCAAACTTGCATTATGCATGGAAGGGGGAAAAAGTGGGTCCTTGTGTGAATAGCCATGGGTCTGACATTCAAAGTCTGGGTGGTGGAGACCCAAGTAAAGAAAACCAGAGGAGGAAAAGGCTGGTCCAGAGAAGTAGCTTCTCTCCTTGGTTTAGTGCCTACTTCTCTGCACTGTCCATACCCACTCCTCCCCAACCCTGGCCCCCAAAGGAAATGGATCCCCCAGCGACTGGTGGCACCTGCCCTGGGTAGACACTCCCACCTCTGCCTTTCTAGTAGCAGGGCCAACCCCTGGGCTGTGGAGAAGCAGGCCTGGAATAGCAAATAAACAGGCCTCTCAACCATTTGTGCTTGGCTGGACTCTTGAGGCAGCAGTTGGAGCCACCCGAGAGCTCGCACTGAGCCACAGAGGCTCCCAGTTTGCCTAATAATTTGCCAAATAACTTAAACTTCCCCAGGCGTTCCTAAACTGGGTTCCATGGAACCCTGGGATCCTCCAAGGTGGCTGAGAAGTCACTGAGAGAAGCGATGGAAAAGTTGAGGGCATGGGGCTTCAGGCCCCTCCCTGCCTCAACCACGAAAGACCCCTCTGCACTGTATTGAGACTGCACAAGAAGACTCAGCTGATACCCAGAAAGAAAAACACATTTCCAACACACCCAGAGCTCCGGGCTTTGACTCTGGTTCCTCCAGACGTCCAGACAGTCCCTTCCCAAACTCATCTCCCACCATCCATTCTCTGCTTTTGCCATGAATTTGACAGTCGACCAGATATTCCTCCTCACACACTGGGGTCTACCTACCTTCCAGGTCTGGAACAGGGAGGCAGATGGAGAGGAACACTCAGGCCCAGAGAGAAGAAACTGTGGTCAGCAGCACAGCCAAGGGCCCCCAGACAAGCACTCTGTCAGCCTCTACACAAACTCGAGAGGCCCTGCCTTCCCTCACTCCCAGCCACAACCCCACCTCGGCGCTGAGCTGCTGCCCAGGATCTCATGGAAACCCCTCTTTGTTTGTTTTTGGTTTTGTTTTTGCTCTACTTCTTGGTTTTGCTCACAGCAGACTTTGCCCATTTCTGAGCCAACCCTGAATGACAACCATTTTCCCAAGGATTAAAAATCTTTTTAGCTAAAGCCATCATGCCACACAGGCTGAGCCTGGGAGGAACATCTGGGTGACACATCTGGTCTATCGGCCGACCTCCCTCACAAATGGGGCTTTATGGGCATTAGCCCTGGTTCCTGCCACAATACCAGGAATGGGTCTCGGGGTCCCTGGTCCAGCCAAGGACCTACTGATGCTGGGGGAAAGTCAACAAATGTCTCTGAGCCTGATTCCAGCTCTTCACAATGTGGGGAGACCTTGCCCTATCAAGTTACTTGACCAAGCATTATAATAATAAGCAAAGACATGGCTTCAAATATGGTCCAAATCCCCAATAAAGGCAGAGAATTAGCAGTCATTCAAAGTGTCAGTTATCTTGCAACACTGTTGAAAGATATAAAGACGCATTGTTTTGTTGTGTGGCAGGCTGAGATCTTCTCAGTCCAATTCCACTTCCTCTCCCCTAGCAACTACCCATCAGACAGCCCGCCCTTGACATAGACGCTTTTGCCACTGTGATTTTCACAGAAACCCTAGATAGTCACCCTTATCTTTCTTGGGAATAAAGTTGCTGGTGGCTGATTGGGAAGGAGAGAGGGTCCAACCACCAAGGCCTGGCGTTTTTTGGAGGAGAGATGGTGGTGGCGAGGAGGGCCCATGGGGTTGAGGGAGGGGGTCAGCCACGTGAGCTGCTCCATTTCTGGCGGTGGCACCATGAGTAGGCCTCCTGGGAGCCAGCCAGTCAAGTCAGACTGATTAGGTCAATTCACTCTTCATCTGGGACCAGCAGTTAAGGCTGCGGGCCCAGGGGGGTGAATATGGGATGTGCCCGGTGGGAAGGAGACCTAAGGAACACTGTAGCTGACAGGAAGGGCAAAGCAGAACAGAGTTCTCTCAAGAGCCTCCTTTTGGCTCTACTGGGGGTCTCAAGTGGTTTCCAATCAGGGTGGGGATGCCGGGCCTCCCTCAGTGCCCCACCTGAATGCCCTAGGCCAGTGGCTCTCCATCCCTTGGGCATATCAATCAGTCAGCTAGAGCCCCATGCCGCAGAGGTCCTGATTCAGTAGGCCAGGGAGGGACTGAGAATTTGCATGTCTACCAAGTTTCCAGGTGATGTTGATGCTGCTGGTTCAAGGACCACACTTAAGAGAACAACTGCTATGGGCCCAGCACCCCCACCCCACCCCAGCCCCTGCCTTCGGGCATCCTTCCAATCCATCTCCCTCACTGCTCCTAGGAAACAAAGATCACAAGAGACCCTACACCCAACAAAGCCCCTAACAGGGGAAGGATGAGCATCTCTCCTAGTCGAAGGCAGCCTGGGCACAAAGGTGTTATCAATGAGGAGCTGCAGGGCCTCCCCCAGGCCTCACCTTCCTCAACTGTGGAGTGAGGAGGTTGGATCAAGTAGTGTTTAAGGAAGTCCCTTCCTGCGCTAGAGCTCCCCGAGTCCCTGAAAGGCAGAGGAATGCCCAGCTTCATCTGCACGTTTGCTGGGGCCGCTCTGTTCTCTCCATTGCCCTGGAATCACATTCAACAGTCGAAGACTTCATCCTGAATAACCAGCTCCCACGCCATTCGTGCACTCACTCCAAAGCCCTAAGTACCTGTCTAAAGATTTTCCTCCTTCTCAGCTTTCCCCCCAGTTTCCACCTCTCTGTGCCCTTCTCTTTGCCATCTTCCCTGGACTTAAGATCTGAGCAGAATATTTGCCCTGAAGATGAAGATCTTAGATCCATTTTTTTAAATCTCAACTCACCACCTTTCACCTGGGGCCTCTCCCCCATGTGGTGCCCTATCAGAATAGAACCTTGTCCACAGCCATCTGCCCCACAGGGCTGACCAGTGCTACCTCAGCTGCTATGAGTCACCTAGACTATACCAGAAGCCACCTGCTGCCACAGTCCCAGCCTCAACCTGAAACACAGAGGGGAAACCTGGCAACCCAATTCCTGCCCTCTGATTTGCCAGCAAGATCTCTGGCTCTCACACCCAGGCCTTGCACAAGTCCACAAATGTCCCTGTGGAGCGATGACCTGGCAGCCAGACACCCCACACCCCATCGCTATTCATGCTTTCAAGTGACAGCCACAGGGCAGAGGACCCCTTACTCCTGTCTCCATCAGCCCATATTCTCCTCTCTCTCTAATGCTGCTCCCATTGTTTATCCTCCATGAAGCCTGGAAGGGAACTCAGAAAATGTGGGTTATAATTCTGAGCCTCAGCGCCCACAGGGGAGAGATGGGCAGGGTGACCACAGCCCCCTGCCTAGGCTGCATTCTGTGGGTCTGTGGGTCTCCCCACAAAGGTTGCTTAGTGCTAATCCCTCCTGTTCGGCAAGAATCCTGACAGAAACGTGTGCTTTCTCTCTTTGGACCGTCACCAACACGTTGCGAAGCTGGCCCCGGGCACATTGCTGCGGGCGCGCAAAGCTGAGATCCCTAGAGGAGAAGAGACGTGCCCAGTGCTACACAGCTGATTCTTAGTCGAGTCCAGAACAGCGCCCAGGTCTCTGGGACTTGAACATGCCCTTCCCCTCACAGCAAGCAGCCACTTGGGGCTGTTACTCCCATCTGACTGCACGTGCCCACATGAGTGGTGCTGGGGCGGGGGAGGACCCCCTCCAGCGTTCCACGAGGGATTAGGAATGAGTCCTCCAAGACCTCTAACTGGGGGATAAGAAACACCCTGTATTCTTCAGCTCATTCACATGGGACCCAGGCAATAATCCCTGCATGTTGCCCCATCCCAGGCTCTTGGGCTCCTCCCCCACTTCCTTCTCACAAGTCCCAACTTATCCCTCCCCAACACTTCCCCTTTGGTAACCATAAGTTTGTTTTCTCTGTCTGTGAGTCTGTTTCTGTTTTGTAAATAAGTTCATTGGTACCATTTTTTAGATTCTACGTAAAAGTGATATCATATAATATTTGCCTTTCTCTGTCTGACTTAACTTCACCTAGTATGATAATCTTTAGGTCCATCCGTGTTGCTACAAATGGCATTATTTCATCCTTTTTATGGCTGAGTAATATTCCATGTGTATACAGTACATACCACTTCTTATCTACTCGTCCGTTGATAGACATTTAGGTTGCTTCTATGTCTTGACTTTGCTGTACACCTGAAACTAACACAATATTGTAAATCAACTATACTTCAATAAAAAATAAATTAAAAAAAATAAAAGATAAAATAATTAAGTCCCAAACGTCTTCCAGCCAGATATCCCACTGCCCCCTCTTCCTGGCCAGAGGAGGTAGCTCAGTGTTACTTACTACTGGGGATGGGGTCCAAACTCCAGAGGAAAATTAGATTCTTCAAAGTCAGAAGCAGAAGTGGGAGAAGATTCCATAAAGGTGTTTCCTCAAGGGTATTTCAGAGAACACCAGCAATTCTCTTTAAAGACAGAGTTCTCTGGACACACACTGGAAACTGGTTAAGTCTGGTTCGGGAGAGACCGGGTCCCATTCCAGAGTGAAGGCTCTGTGAAATGCTGTGAGAAGGGATCTGTTTCCCAGACTCACTGGCTTCTGGCACCCCTTGTCAACACTCTCAGGATGATGCTCCTTGGAATTAGAGATCAGCTCAGCTCTGTTTAGCTGGGCCCAGAGCTAATTTTTAAGACATTTTAAACAGATAAGCGCCTGCGAGTTCATCTAGCCTAGGGGTGAACAAACTATGGTCAAATATGGCCAGGGTCTATCTTTGTATAGCCTTGGAACTAGGATTTTTTTTTTCTCTAACATTTGTAAGGATTTGGGGAGGGTGGTGTGGCAAAAAAGGAAAGGAAAGGAATCCATCACAGAAACCTCCTGTGGCCCCACAAAGCTTAAAATATTTACTATCCTTTCCTTTACGGAAAAACCTTGCCAAGCCCTGACCTGTCCATCCCCATCTCTCATATGTGGTCAAAAGTATCCTCCACAGAGAAGAGGAAGGATCTAGACAATGAAGCTGTAGGAAAAGGAAACTGCAGCCCGCAGCTGAGTTAGACACCAAAGATTTCTCCAAGGAAGGTGAAAGCATGGTTTCTGTCTATTCCAGAGCCTGAAAACCCCAGGAAAGGGTCAGCCTGGGGAGGCAGGCTATGCCAGGACTCAGGACAGGTCGGGGGGGGGGTGTGGGAGGACAGGCCAGGTGTGGGGAGCCGGGCCCTGAGGAAGAGCAGCCCATAATCGTCACCATCATCACCATCACCATCATCACCATCATGGGGGAGACGGGTATGAGGTCTGGAGCTGCGGGCAGGAGCCTCCACAGTCCATCTCCCTCAGGACAGCTGGCCCCCAGGCACTGGGCAAGGAGAGCTCCCTGAGGCTCCATGATCCCTGGAGAGTCCCTGGGCCAGCCTTGCCTGGTCAGTCATTCTCTGTAACCAGACCCAGCTGTGAAGGACACCAGTGAAAGGGACGAGGAACGTAAACTGTATACAAAGAGATTCAGGGGATTTGATTACAAAGTTGCACCAGCCATTTCCTGGAACACAACGGGAGTGAGTTCTGAGAATTAGAAGGAGGGGGGTAGCTAAGAGGGGAGGGAAAAAAAGGCAAACAGCTAGCTTGCAAGTAGGCAAGTGGGAAGGAGAGATAGGTCTGACTGCAGGGCAAAGCAGGACCAGCATCTAGCAGGTCCAAAGGTGGGAAGGGGCCCAGAGCCCCTCTTTCCCCAGCCTGGAGTGATTCCAGGCCCCAGAGGCAGCCTGGGATAAAGCCCCCAGCCTTTCCCTCCCCAAGCCTCCTTCTCTGCCCACCCAGGGCCTGGAAAATCTTGGGGTTGAGGAGTCCCTCCAGTGCCCACCCCAGCCTTCTTTGCCCCAGAAGGCAGAGAGCAGGGCCTGGTACCGCCCCCGCCTTCCCCACTCTGCCTTCCTCCGGACCTCTCGCCCTTGGCCTCTCCCCTCTGCAGTCCTGTCTTTGCTCCTCGGCTCGTCTTTTCTTCTGCCTCCTTCTTTATGTTCTTCATTTCCGTCTTTGGAACTTCTCTGCCTCCCCCTGAGCCCTCCCGCTTTGTGGTTCCGCAGCTCATGGCCACCCAGTCCAGGACAAATGCGGGTCCTACCTGAGCCCCATCCATGCCCAGCAGGGTTGGGAGCTGGGAGTACCCATGGGGGCTTCACCTCACCCAAGTGGTTCTGCAGCCTGCCTCATGCTCTCTCTCTCCAATAAGATGTGAAATCAGAAGGAGCTCAAGAAGGTGGTGGTGACAGAATGAAGACTGGTTCTCCAAGAAACCTTCCTCCCAAGGGAACGTGCCTGCCAAACCCGAGGACAGCTCTCTGACAGATGAACAACACTCATTTTTCCAAACTGCGTGCCCCCCACACCACCACGCACACTTCATTTGCCTTTCTCCATCCCTTTCCCCTTCACCGAAGACCGAGGAAAGATGTTAGGACCGCTCACGTGTTTGTGCCTCTGTGGTAGCCGCGTGCATTGGCTTTGAAAGCACCAAGTTATCAGACAAGGCAGCTTCACCTGCTAAACCACAGGTTTCTTGAAGGAAGGACCTGTGCCTTTTGACAGTGTGGTTCAAGGCCACTGTGACTCTTATTCCCACACCAACAGACTTGCACTTGAGGCCCTTCTGGAAAACCTGTTATGCGTGGAGATTATGTATAATTACTGTCCCCGGCCAGGTCTGGAAGAGGTATGGAATAGTTCAGACAAGGTGTGTCCAAGTGCTTAGTTGTTTGGCTAACGAACTCAAGATGACATAGAGTGGAAATCTGAAGGAGCTATTCTTCAGGTCACACATCAAGATTCCTCCTACCCTCCATCATTTTATCACCAAAGGCAGATTTTTCCTAAACCAAGTTGAAGGTCTTCTCCAGGAGGTGCCCGTACACAGGGTGCCACCCCAGGATGATCTAAAGCTAGTCCAGGGGAAAAGAAGTCCTTTTCTTGAACAAGCAAATCTTTGTTTCAACCCCAGCTTGTTCCTGGGACCTGCTGGGTGGGGTTCGCAGTGCCTGAGTCACATGTACGTGGCTTTTGAGGATGACATTGGAATATGATGCCAACACACAGAAGCAAAGCTTCAAGCAGCTTCCTTGGCTTCAGGTATAAGATCTCTCTAAGGTAGGGTCTGTGCCCCTGGACTAGCCTTGACCATTCTTGTCACCAGTTTTCCAGCCTGGAAAGCCCTGTCCACGTTTGTTTCTCTATCTCTCCAAGAAGCGTTCTAATTCTCCCTGTCTTGGATGATCTTTGCCTTCCCTGAGCTCCCAGAGCACCCATTGCCTAAATCACCCATCTGACCCGAGCCTCTGTGTGTTGTAAGCTGGCTTTTTCCATGTCCACACAGCAGAAACCGCTAGGACTCAATGCAGGTCCTCTCGGATCACTTTTACTGGTTCTGTGCATGCTCCTCTAGCTCTGGGGTGCTTTTTCTTTCCCAGGGCCCCGTACAGGCGACTCTCCTAGGCAGAGCTACCTTTAGCCCACTGGAGCCACCTTACCTGCACACAAGCAGAGAGCCTGACACGCCTGGGAACTTACAGCCTCATGGGGTGACCTCTGGCTCATTTGCTCTAGGGCAGGGATCTAGCCTCAGGAGACAGAAACCACATCAGCTATTTTTAAATAGAGAATTTAATGTAAAGAATTATTAACTCAGTACTAAGGACAGAAAAGGCCAAAGGGAATACATATTAAGAAAAGGTAGCAAAGATCAAAAAAAAAAGGAAATGGTAGCAATTACAAGAAGCATCCAACACTCTCAGTCTGGGGGAACAATTGTGGGAATTAGAATTATTAAAACTTTAAAGCTTGAAGGAAGAGCTCACAGGGTGGAAATACAGCCCTCTGGAAGGGGTTGCTGAGCTGCTGGAGGAGGGGACCCACGGAGCTGGGACCCAGACCCTGAGAAGGGGGTGCCAGCCAACTGGGGAGGGTATCTCTGAGGGGGAACAATAGGTCTGGCTCTCTAAGTGTTGGAGAAAACTACAGCTGGAACACTGGCCACAACTGGAAGGAGCTGCCAGGGTGAAAAAGCATCACTAAATGGTGCCAAAAGGAGCAGGAAGCACATAGAGGAACAGAAAGCAAACAGGACAGAGCACTGGCCGAGCCGAACTGGGGGCTGCCTTGCAGAGAGGGATTAAATTCATTTACCTACAGAAACATTCGAATCGCATTACCTGCAATGTATACGAGATCCGGGGGCAACTTGACATTAACAGAGGATAGAGCCAGAACTGGAAAAGAGATCTTTTGTTTTGACTCAACATGCCCACGCTCTGATGTGTGCCCAGGAACAGGACTATTTCTGTTCCATATATAGGTTAGTTTATTCTGAGACAATAAAGATCTCTACTTAAGACATTTAACTAAGCAGGTCCCTCAGTATGGAAACTGTAGAACATCCCAAATAGAGAGGACTCCAGTGATTACCTAGTTCAGCCTCACTTTTCCACCCACCCACTAGCACCCATTAGCACCCAGAAGGACCAAGTGATCAGAAAGTGTCAGGACAAGCCCTGGAACTGGAATGATTCCTTCAGCCAGTAAGGACTTTTGGAGCATCTACTGTTTCAGCCCCAGGTCTAGGCCCATGGAAAATATCAATAAATAAAACATTCCAGGAATTCGGAAACATGGAACGTAAGCTATACTGAGGCAGAGATGGGTTTTTCTGCATCTCTTCTCTCCAAGATGCACTCTCCTTATTACTTTGGGGGAGGCTTCATTTTTCACTTATTTTATCTGTAGATTTCATCATGAAACAAAGCACAGAGTGACTGTGGTTAACGGGGAGGTTTGGGGAGGCACCAGAAGGTGTAGAAACACTAGGACTGTCCCAATTTCAGACATTCTGCCATCTGTGACTAGTGTATCCTAAGTAGCTGGTGTCTTGACGGTTTGGATACGTATGTCTCTATCCACACTTGGTTTGGAACAGTTCTCCCTGGTGATCTGGAGGAATGGCTTCTCTTAGACACTGATGGGGCCTAACAAGTCTTGGAAATCAGAAGTTTACCTAATTCTTCCATGAAAATAACAAATTACCTTCTCACTAGATCTTGTTAAGATCTGGCAGGGATCAGAGGAAATGGAGAGGTCGGAGTTTATTTGGGGGTTGAGAATTCTTAAGTTCTGTTCTCCTTGTTTCCAATGACACCCGGGCCCATTTTTTGTTGGTGACAGATATGAATGTGCTCTGAGCCTGTAAGAGAGACAAGGATATCAAAAAGGAAGACAGAGGCAGCATTGGAAAAACTAGATGTGGCTGCAATTTACCTTCACCTGAGTTCTAATCAAAAAATGGGGTTCGTGCTCACTAACCCAGCAGCTGAACTGAAATTTGGAAGATCTGGATCTTCGATTTTCCTTCTTTATATTGATCTCCATTTTTTTATCCCGTTTTTTGATTACTAGTTTCATTCTTGGGAAACAGAAGAGATGAAGGAGCATTAAGTCCTTTCCAATTCTGCTGACAAATAGCTCAAACCTTTTTTTTTTTTTTTTTGTCAGACTTTCTTCAAAGCACTTGGTAATGATTCAGATTCCAAGAACCCTAACACTTATCTGGCTTAGCCTTTCCCACATAGTCACAGAAATTCGAACACAGAACACCTGGTAATTTTCTGGATAAACAGAAAATAAGAGTGAACAGTGATGATAAATTCAGAACATTTGAAAACTCAATTAAATATTGCTAGATGGGGAGTCTTTTCTAAGAATCTGTTCTATGGGCTTTATGTGTGCATATGGCTGTGTACGTGCTCTTTTCAGCTACAGTCACACCTCATTTTATTGCATTTATTGCATTTTACTGCGCTTTGTAGATATTGCAATTTTTTTACAAATTGAAGGTTTGTGGCAACCCTACATCAAGCAAGTCTATTGACACTATTTTTCCAATAGCATTTGCTCACTTCATGTCTCTGTGTTTTGCTAATTCTCATGATGTTTCAAACTTTTTCATTATTATTATATTTGCTATGGTGACCGGTGATCGGTGATCTTTGACGTTACTACTATGACTTACCAATGGCTCAGATGATGATTAGCCTTTTTTAGCAATGAAGTACTTTTTAATAAAAGTATGTACATTTTTTAGACATAATGCTATTGCACGCTTAATAGACTACAGTATAGCGTAAACATAACTCTTATATGCACCAGGAAACCAAAAAATTTGTGTGACTTGCTTTATTGTAATATTTGTTTTATTGCGGTGGTCTGGAACCAAACCTACAATATCTCCAAGGTGTGCCTGTATAAAGAAACATTTTCAGAATAAGGGAGACAGGGAATGCAGGATGAATGTCATCCATCCCTTTTCTACTCAAGTGGAATAGTCCTTAACCTATCCTAAATAAACAGAGGCTTCCACTGTGCTAAAAGTTCTCTAAGCAATAAGATTTTACGACCTCTCTTAGTCAACCACGCACAGGTCATTGCCAAAGTTCACCCCAAATGCTCTCCCACACCGCTGATAGGATTATAGGTCAATGAAACCTCTCTGAAAAACAATTTGGAAAAAATGTATTGTCTTAAGGATGCCATCCTCTTTGACCCTATAATTTCACTTCTATAGTTGTATCCTAATAAAATAGAAAAAGTAGAAAAATACTGAATAAATATGTAGATCTTTGTATATATTTTTTAAATAAAAGCACATTATAAATGCACTAAATATAAATTATAAATGCACTAAATACAGAATGTTGGTTAAACAGATTTTGTAAATCCAAATAATAGGGTATATATGTCTGCATAATATATTATGCAGACATATATATACACATATACACAATCAGAAAGGTTAAATGTTAAAATGATACATTTTCTGTCCCATTTTTGGCTGAGACCCTAAAGAGCAGAGAATGAAATAACAGGGAGCGAGGATTTCCACAACCAAAGGTGGTAGGCAGCCCAGCAAGGGACAGTTAACATTCCCAGGGGAAACCTTCAACTAGTAGGGGTTGGATGGAAGTCAATGCATGAATGTCCCAGCCTCCCAGGACCTAGAGGGACCATTCTGAGGGCATTTCTCATAGCCCCTCAGAAGGTCTCCAGGGGGATTGAACCCTCATTGCCCATGACAGTGATCAACTCAGTAGCACACTCTTTATTCCCCTTCTTCCCCGTCCCACAACTCTATCCTCTCCCTCCTGCTCACTCGAATCTACTTCCCAAAATAAAGTACTCAGGTCTTTATCTCAGCCGCTATTGGAAGGCGAGTAAAATTAAGTCACCCCCAAGACATAATACTCTTCTGAGCTCAGGCTTTTGAATCTCAAAAACAAAAGAAGGGGGCTTCCCTGGTGGCACAGTGGTTGAGAGTCCACCTGCCGATGCAGGGGACACGGGTTCGTGCCCCGTTCCGGGAGGATCCCACATGCCGCGGAGTGGCTGGGCCCGTGAGCCATGGCCGCTGAGCCTGCGCGTCCAGAGCCTGTGCTCCGCAACGGGAGAGGCCACAACACTGAGAGGCCCCGCGTACCGCAAAAAAAAAAAAAGAAGGAAGTTATATTAAAGAGCCTGTGTTTTATTCCCAACCCCAAGCAAGGAAACAAAATGAAAATGTGGCCCTATGCTTCAGATGAGGGAGGAGAAATGCACACATGATACACACAAACTCATAATTCAGTGAGTTATCCTGTCACAACACTGTCATCATCAGTGCCATTATTATTGTCAAATGCCATAGACACAGAAGTCTGACAGGGTCTCTGCCTGTCGGGACTTACAACACTGGAAAAAGACTCATGAGGCTAGGACCTGTTTAAGACAGTCCTTCTGCCTAATGTAATTATGTGACTGCACCAGCTGTTTAGAAGAGGACCATGTTTTACAGACCCACCAAGACGTAATGTTGAGTGCTAGGGGTGCTCTCATTCCCAACATGGAACCCAAGTCACATCTAGACAGACAGCTGGTTCTCTTCTCTTTCCTCATGAACTTCCAACTATGCTTCAGGAAAAAGGAGGGATTCTGAGGTTAGGAATGAAATGGCCCTGATAATGTGTGGTCCCAGGGATCTGAATCAGATTCCAAAGGGAAGGAGGCTGGCCTGTACACAATCCCAGATTCTTATCCTTGGCTCCCCTGCCTAGGACATCAAACCGGCCTCTGAACTATTTGATAAATGTGGGCAAGAGAGAAATACAGTCAACAGGGTTGGTTGTGGTAGATTCCAAAAGTTAACAGAGGTTACAGAGTCAATGTCTTCAGGGCCAGGCTGGCAATATAAGTAAAAGAAGCAGAGACTGGTGGAGATGACAGCAAATTGAAGAGTGTATGCTGCATCTGAAAGGTACCTCTGAACTCTAGTCAATTGGGATCCAATGCTGTTAGGAGAGTTTTTAAAAGAAACCAGGAAGTCAAAAATCTAAATTTTACAAGAAAGCTGCTGGCAACTAGTTCAAATGTTTTTTTTTTTTTTTTTTTTTTACCCACTCCAAGTTGGCCTGCACAGCTTGTCAAAGAAAACATATTTGTGGGCTATAGTTGGCTCTTAGACCATCAACTGGACACACATTATAGGAATATCACAATTTACTATAATTGGAGAATTATTAAAAGTCCATAGTAACTGACAACTATACAGAAAGAATGGAGAAAGACTCTAGAGAATGAGTTGTACAAGGGCAAATTCATAAGCTTATGAACTTTAATTTGGGACCAGTTTCATACCTGCCATTATGAGGTGTAAAGGATAATGGTGGATGTAATATGACCACATTGTATCACAGGAGGCCCTGACCCTGTGAAGAGCCAGTTAGCTGCCTTCCTCCTGTCATGTTGTTGGAAGATGCCTCTGCTCCTGGTCCCAGGGACACCCACCATAACGTCTTCAAACTACCATCTCTCCCTATCCCCACACTAGGACCAAATGTGATCACCCAAGAGCAAAAGCAACCATCAAAGAAACCCATGTTCCATCAGGAACAAAAACTCATCAACGTCTAAGAAACATGACAAAACCCTGGGGCCTAACTAAGTTGGAAGTTCCCATCTCCTTTTCCAGTTTCTGCATCTTTCATGTTCCAAAGTTAGATAGAAGAATTGAGTTTTGAGGCCTCAACGTTAGAGATTAGCTTTAGTCTTGCTGGCCTGAGATTTTTAAAGATTGCTTTTATGATCCCTGGGTGTGGCAGGCTGTGCTTCCCAGAACTTTTGCAGTTTAATGGTAATGAGTAGGGGGAAGGAGATGACCTAGTACCTTTATGTGAATTACACAAGGTTCAGATTCATTTACACAAGGGCTTCCACACACTTATCAGAATCATTTGACCCCAGAGAGCCCCAAAACTACATTTTATCTAAAGTACGCTATTCAGAGAAGTTTGAGAAGGTTGTCCTTTAAAATGTTCCAAATACACATATGCCATTCTAGGCGTATGTTATGTTTTCCCCTTCCCTGTGTTTACAATTCCTATGTTTCATGGTGACGTGACCTGGGCTTATTTCTAGATAAACGGTAATCTTCATAACTAATTACCAACAAATGAAACCAGAAGTGTGAGCTGACGGTGATCAGGTTACAGGTTTTCTGGTTGTTGTACCCCCCAGCCCAGCCAGTTTAGAAGGTCTATCAAACAGAGTAAGCTCTTTCCATATCCAGAAAGCATCACAACCTATCCCAAACCACAACCCAAACACACATTTTATTAGCAAATCTCTTAAATAGGAACAAAGGAGGAAACTACGTATTTCCTCCTGACTCACTTGGTTATGCCTCTACCCATCACACCCCACTTATCCTATTACATTAAAAAAAGGGGGGACCAGTTCTCCAGATTGCCACAGGTCATTCTCCAGCTAAACAAAAACACCATTTGTCAGTGAAAGGAGAGAGATTTTATTCAGAGACCCTGGGGCAGAGAGGAAAAATCACAGACGATTATGGTGGTCTTGGGTCTGAACCGAAAGAAGCTTTTCTTTTCGCCATCCATGAAAGCAAACATGACATGGGAAGACATGGTGGATTCAATCAGCTTCTTCAAGCAGAGCATTGGTGTATGTAGCTGACTAAGGAGACAAGAATGAGAAAATGGAAGATTTACACTCAGGAAACCCATTCGTTTTTCATATAGGGACCTCCCTAGTCAGCTTCCTGGAGACTCCATCAGACATAAATTTATCAAGAGTTTAAGAAGCCTACCTTCAAAGGTAGGTCCAGAGGTTATGTCAATAGTTCTACTGAATGGGCAAGATTAGAGGGAGGCTCTACAGCATAAAGAAGAAAAGCAATGAACACAGAAAGTCTGGCTCTCTGCAGGATTGGTGAGGAATCAGAGTCTGGGGCAGGGATGGGAAGAGAAGTGGGTGTTGGGTGGAGGAAGGGAGAGTGCTAGGGAAGAGTTGGATACAGTTTTTGGAAGGCAAATGGAGAGCTTTGCTTTGACAAAGACATGATATTTTGGAACACCTGCCAAGCTAGGATGATAATTCTCAAGTCTGAGAGTCCCCTTTCTCAATCAGAAAATGTCATTAATACCTTGGCTTCCCGGTTTTTTTCTGGTGTAACTTCTTTGCTTTCTGTCTCTGTGGTAAATCCTTCAGATGGCATGCTGAACACTTACATCTGTAGGATTTCACCATCCTCTTACATTTTGCAACTCTGGCCAGCAGTGGGGTTCTTGTTGAAACAGCAGCCTCGGTCAGCTCCCCCTCCTCCACCCCAGGTCCATTTGTCCAAAGCAGCCCACTCATCACTCCCTTTATATATGAAGACACATGGCCATGACATGGGCCCTCCTGGTAAAAGGACCTAATAATTGATGATTGTTACAATGGCTGAGAGTTAACATGAGAGGTTGGTTTGGTTGCTGGGGAATACTGAGACATTTGGATAAAGTCAAGGAAGTACTTGTTAGGACTGCTAGAATCAGCTGGTTGCCCATCAGTATAGCCCATAGGAACCACCTTGAATGATATAAGCCAAGTAAAATTCCCCCTGCCTTGCAGACACAAGTCTAGCCTCATCAAAGACTTCATTCTCTGGCACATTTAGGTATGCATTCTTGGCTCCATCTTCTACTTTCTAAAAAGAGCTCTTTAGTGAGGACTTGAATGATACGGAATTTTTAAATTAATTTATTGAATTATAATTGACATACAATAAGCTGCACATATTTTAAATGCTCAGTTTGATAAGTTTTGACATATCACCACAAATCAAGACAGTAAGCATGTACTCCACTCACAAAAGTTTCCCTGTGCACATTTGTAATCTCTCCCTCCTGCCCTTCCCTAGCCCCCACTCAAATCTCGAATAATGTAGAATTCAAAGCTTTGGTCCAACTCATCTTTTTAATCTATTACCCCTGCCCCATCCCCCAGAACCTCACAGAGGTGCAGCTTCAACCTCAAGAAACTCAATGTTTGAGAAGAGATGACATGCATAGAAATAAAAAATTCTGGACAGAATCTGATAAACAATAGAGAATGTGTTCAAAAGATGAATAATGGAAGTTTATTAAAGAAGTCATCATAGAATCGGGGGGCTTTGTTTTGAGTTTTAAACATTCCATTGGAATTTAATAGATTAAAATGCTAGAAAAAGCAACAGTGCAAGTTAAGACACTGAATTTCCCATGAACACCTATACTTTTTATACTTTTGAAATTACCCAATTTGACTAGAATAAGCAGAGTTTGCCTGAGGGAGAGAATAAAAGGCATGGCTAGAAAGTGAAGTTGGGGTTAGGAGGGCTGATATGAAAATTGAAATTGAACTACACCTTGCAAGCAGGAAGAAGGTTCCCACACGTCCTGAACAGAAGAGTGGCATGATTAGTCTCACTTTAGGAAGTTTCACTGAATAATAGTTTGCATTAAAGAGATCCAAGCAGCCTCCACAGTAATGTAGTCCAAAGGTAACAAGGCTTGCTCAAGGGCTGCCACCCCGGAGCAAAAACTGTGGACATCATAAAGGAAGACTCAACAAAGACTCAAAGGAGAGGGAAGAGGTCAAGGACTCCTGGATTTCAAGACTAACTAGTATGGCTCTTGGGTGGTGCCACCCAGAAGAGAGAGGCTGGCAGGGAGGCCCCAAGAGATGCAATCTCCTCTCTTCCTTTAAAGCCTGGTTTCAAGCACACCTCGTGAACAAAGGCGGTAGTGGCTCACCCGCTCCAAGAGGGTCAAATACACATGGAGACAAAGGAGGTGATAATCCAAGTACCTCCCGTAGTCACTCTAATTTCCTACCTCTTGCAGACTCTAAGAGGCAGGGGATTCTACTGTACTTCTGTGGTTCTTTTAACTTAAGATCTAAGGTTTGAATCCTAGGGAGGGCTTCAAAGGTTGGGAAGAGAGAAAAAGGAAGAAAGAGGAGGAGGTAGATGTATTTTGACTATGTGTGCATATCTGCCACACTGAGTTTAATTTATCCTATGTCCTCTTTTCCTGGTCAAAAGTTACTAACAATCAGATTATTTCCATCCCCCAAAGAACTCAGATCTTTAAGGTAGAATGATTGGAGTCTATGATTGTCTATGAATGGAGTCTATGATTGTGATGTTATGTCCTAGAGATGGCTTGATAGAGCAATCCATTGTTCATCCAAATTTGTATTGAGGATCTGCAGCTATCTCCTTAATCTTATCTCTGCCACTTTCTGTTTCTGTATTCTTTCCCATGCATGCATGGAGGCATGGGTCAGTGTGAGGGATGGACAAAAAGGAAGTGATGGAGATATTTTCCTGGGATTCCAAATCATGGCTAAAATATGCCTGAGAACTCACCAGCCTAAGTACATATTAACATGGATCCCTCTCCCACACACACACACATCAACAGCCTGAATAAATCTTCACTTTGTGAATACGATATCCTTATCAAGAACTTTGTTTTGATAAACAATAGGGAATTCATTCTCAATTGGCAAGGATATACTGAGAACCTCTTTTGTTCTAGCCTATCTTTGTGCTAAGTACTTAAAAAGAATGTCAACTATATAAGAAACAATCTTATATGAGAAATTACTACGGTTTCTTACACAAGAAGACCCCAACTCCTCCATTTACTGGCTGTGAGACCTTGGGTGGTTACTTAACAACCTTGGTCCTAGAACATGGCAACAGTAGTAGCCACCTCACGAGGTTGATATAAGGATGAATTGGATTACTATCTCTAGAGTACTTACCATATTCTGAGCACTGTCAGGCACAAGCTATTAGCTTGTCTCTGTACTCCCAGCGTGTAAGGTGTCTGAAGGAAGGCACCAAGATGAAATAACAAGGACCAGCCAAGACTGGATGTCCTGGACTTCCCTGGCGGTCCAATGGTTAAGACTCCGCATTTCCACTGCAGGGGACACGGTTTCAATCCCTGGTCGGGGAACTAAGATCCCACATGCCGTGTGGCACTGACAAAAAACAACAACAAAAAAGACTGGATGTCCATCCCAAATTGCAGCTTTATCTATACCTGAAAGAGGATGTAGAGGTCAGGTAGGGGTAAAGGACACATGAAAAAAGTAAGGATAGAAAACAAGGAGAAGGCTTGTCACCTTTTTATGGCAGAACAATCGTGGTTGAATAAGTTATCCTCTTTTGAGAAGCTTGAAGAGGATGGTTGCTAGAGAGAGACTTACCTTCCTCTTCTCAAAAACCTTCACCCTCTATTACCTCACCTTCTGTCTCTCTTCTATTCACTGCACTCCTGACCACACCCTCTATCCTGTGTCTGCAGGAAAGTAGGTGTCAAATGCTCTGTGGGGTTGAATAAGGTAAGGACTGAAAAGATGACTTGAGGCTCCTCAAGTACTCCGCACAGCACCTGATACTCTGTAGGTCCAATAAGTGTTACGTCTGCCGCAAGTTTGGCAGCTTCCATATTTGAACTCCTTACTGTTACTTAGCAACTCCTCTCTTTCCTGAGTTTTCTTCTGCTCTCTTTGTCTCCTTTCTCAGTTTTTTCCTCTGGAAACCTTAGAAGATGGTGAATCCCAAAATTTTGTCCCTAGACCATCTCATCTACTCCTGTAGATTCAACTACATAAAGCTCTACTCTGCCAACACCCAGATCTACATCATCACCCCCAAATGCTCTTCTGAGCTAGTTACCTATATCTACTTTGTCCACTGAGAACCTAAGTGGACACCAGATCTGTCCAGTAGACATCTCAATCTGTGCAAAACTAAAAGCAGTACTTTCTATCCAAATACAGTTTCTGCTTCTGTAACCACCTAGCACTTATTCACTGGGGGGCAGAGGTCTGGAATTCAAACTTTCCCTTCAAAGCTCTCCACATCTCATCAGTCACCTCAATATTTTATAATCTACCCCTTCTTTTCCATCCCCATCACTGACTTGGGTCAGTCTCCTCCGGGCCTTAATATTCAAGTCTTTTGTTCATATCTCTCATCATGGTAAAACATGTGAGAGTAAAAGATATCACCCCCTAGGTGATTAAGCATCTCCCTCTCCCTCCCTACCAAGGGAGCAAAGGCACCAGGAGACATCATGCACAAGCACTAACATTAAGTAGGTGTGGATTTAAATCCCAGCTCTGCTGTTTGCTATCTATGTGTCCTGGAACAATTTCCTGAAGCCTGTAAGGAAGTAATCTCCAACTGGGTACTTTGTTTCCTCATTAGTAAAATAATAGGAAGTCCAAGTCTTTCCAGATTTAACTAAAAGAAGATTTTTAAGACCAAGAGAAATGAAATAATTTGTCCTGGTCTTAGTAGGTTTACTAGGTTGAGAGGTTTGGAACCAGAAAATCAGTCTAATTAAATGCTGAAGGAAATAATCCCAGGTCCCACTGCTCAGCTCTTCTCCTATAGATTTGGTTGCTACCTCATGTGGACTTTGTGAAATCCTAGAGTGGGGAAGTCCAAGTCACAGTGGCCTAGTTTCTTTACAGGTGGCCCCTCAACCCCCATATCTCAAGGTTGAGAATACCATCTTCTGGTAAATGACTGGAAAGCCCACACCAAGCTTCTAATATCTACCGTGACTAGGTGCAACCACACTAGGATACTGCAGTGCTGCATATCCCTTAGGACTTGGCAGACTTCCTGCAGGTACATAAGAGAAAGCACCACTGAGGACAGCATGGAGGAGGAGAAAGATGGTGGTGGCAATTGGCAAGGCTCTTGAATGTGTGGTTCTGAGGGAGTGTAGGAGGAACGTGGGGAGTAGTTGTAAACTGTGTGTGAGGAAGGGAGTGAAGAGGTGGTGATGGAGCCATTACCGAAGAGGCTTCATTCATTCTGGGGCACCTGGTATGGCCTCAGTGAGAAGAAGTCCATTTGTAAGTATTCATCAAGCCCCCATTATGAATAAGACATTGACCAGCTCTCCTGGACTATAAAGATGAATGAGATAGGGATATTTCAATGTGTTATCTGAATGTTTACCATAAGAAGTACCTGCAGTCAGGAGGGACAAGGTAGGCTTCATGGGTATAGGACCTGTGCTGTCACAAACAGCCCTGTGCCCAGGGCTGCTCAGGCTTGGTTTATGCTCTGCAGTCACCATCTTGAAAGTATTTTTTTAAAACAAAAGTCCAACATATTCATCTTGCACTGGACCCCACAAATAATGTAGCTAGTTCTGGGGAGACTTGACTGACCTGCAAGTAAACCAGGCCAAACCATAGCTAAAGAGGTAATAAAAGTCATAAAGGAAAATCTGGAAAAATCAAGTTGGTTTTGTGTGCCCCCCTGAAGAAGTTTCTGAGACTCTCCCACCCTAACCAGGGACCTTTATAACTTCAGTTTTGTCTTTGCTTCCTTGAAGCATGAAGAAAGTACCACCATCACTACTGCAGGGCAGTGGTCCACTGAGAAAACAAATACTTCTGCATGGAGACACTGTCTTTACCAGAACTCCAGGGCAGCTCAGCAGTATGATCGTCCATATTTCCTCCTAGAACAAAAATAAGGAGGCCTAGCACTGGAAATTGATTGACCAATAAAATCTGCTCACTGCAACACTCAAGAAATCTGGGTCTTTCTTTGGCCCTTTCTGAAAATGAAGGCTTTGTTTTAAAGATTTCACTAGGTGAGTCTTCCCTGCTGTCCTAGCATAGGGTGCGTAGAGGGCAAACTGTCACTAAGACTTTGTGCTTTGGACCTAAGAATTCTACTAGAAAGAACAGTGAGGGGGTTACTTTGTTCTCTTTCTTTAGTATAAACACAACTAAAGCTACTTCTCCAAATATGAGAATTCCACCCAAGGGAACAATGGGGAAACAAAATAGACAATGATACTGCCAGGCAAGACTTCTTTGTCAGTTCCATTTTTCAAGATCTTCAAGAGGCAAAGTGCATTTATGATTCCAACCTATCTCCTCTTCTTCACCCTCAATTGATCACCACTGAGAATAGAAAGTAGAGTTTCAGCAAATCATGTCAAAGAAATACGACTGGATTGTGATTGTCTCTCTTGACTCAAGCCTGATCAGTAGAGTTAGAATAGGTATTTGTGTTAAAAAATAATCCAGAAATATTGAGTGTCTCCTCTGGGCAATGTACACTTCAGCAGCATGTTGGTATAATGCTTTGAAATCATCAATTATGAAGGCTCTGACCCTCAGTGTGGCAACTTCAGTCTGTCTTTCTGGTCCCGTTTTTTTTTTTTTTTTTTGCAGTACACGAGCCTCTCACTGTTGTGGCCTCTCCTGCTGCAGAGCACAGGCTCCGGACGCGCAGGCTCCGCGGCCATGGCTCACGGGCCCAGCCGCTCCGTGGCATGTGGGATCCTCCCGGACCGGGGCACGAACCCGTGTCCCCTGCATCGGCAGGCGGACTCTCAACCACTGCGCCACCAGGGAAGCCCTCCGGTCCCCTTTTGATAGCAACATTTCCCCCTTTCACAGGGCCAAGTGTCCACAAACTCAGTGACATGATAGTCTTTGGTTGGTGGGATGATTTCAAGAGGGCAAGGGCCTCTGGAACATGGCTCTCAGAATGTGAAAGGAGACTTCAAAATAGAGAAAAAGCACGGGGAAAAAAAGAGGCCAGAAATCTCAACAAAGTGCCTCATGAAATAGTGGCAAGAAGCCTGGACTGGGGATGAAGAGATCTGAGCTTGAGATCCAACTTTGCCTATAATTTGTGATTTTGGCCAAGCTACCCTTCATCCCCAGACCTATTTATTATGAAATTGTTCTCTTAAAACCCTTGCAATTCAAAATTCCTTACTCCGGGGGCTTCCTTGGTGGCGCAGTGGTTGAGAGTCTGTCCGCCTGCCGATGCAGGGGACACGGGTTCGTGCCCCGGTCCAGGGAGATCCCACATGCTGCGAAGCGGCTGGGCCCGTGAGCCATGGCTGCTGAGCCTGCGCGTCCGGAGTCTGTGCTCTGCAACGGGAGAGGCCGCAACAGTGAGAGGCCCGCGTACCGCAAAAAAAATTCCTTACTCCAGTTGCTAAGCGGATTAAAATTCATTCGCTCCTAAGGACCATATGAGGCAAATAATTTAACATGCATGACATTTTCACACCATATCACACCCTTTCTAATATCTTAGGATGCAGCTTTAGTTTTATCTTATGGCTGTAGGGCTCTGTATTCCCAGTGTATTCTGGGAAGGGGCAGCTTCTTCTTCACTGTGATATAGATGGGGATTAAGGTCAGTGGGCGAAAGGGAGTAGTTAATGTGAAAACATTATTTGGAACCTTCTGAAGCATAAAATTTGGATTTTCTTTGTATACTACTGAACCATGTGGCCTTAGGGTCGGTGGTGGCAAAAGGAATAAAAATTGTCAAATAATTTCTCGTAAGTCCAAAGATAACAACAACAACAAAAACTATGGCATTCTCTCCAAATGAGAATTTTAAATTTGTCCAGAGGAACTCTAAATTCACACCCTGCCTCTAAGAATAGCTCATTACTTTTTCCCAGTTCTCATTCTCCCTTCAGTATTATATTCCTTCATTGTGATCCTAGCAGCAGCACAGGTAGGAGGAGAAAGGCCAAGGGGGCAGAGAGTCAAGGTCAGATCTATTTTTAAGGCAAGTAGAGAAGGCAGTGTGAAGTGGTGGGCAGTCTGGTTTGAAGACCAGCAATCTGAGATCAGCCATGGCTCTTGCACTGCCTGGGTGCAGCCCTTAGACAAGCCTCTTGGCCTCCCAAAAGAGGGGGCTCAGATGGCTCCTGAGGAACCCCCCCCCAGGGCCACTGCTCTTGTGATGAGCTTCCTAACTTATAGCAGCCCAATTTCTCTATTCCTGGAAAACAGAAGTTTCTTATGGAAAGAGAGTTTGGAGATGCAGTCAGAAAGGATGGGGGAGGAGCCTGAAAGAAAAATGAGGAAAAAACTCCAAAAATCTTCGTGTAGAACCCAGACCATCTTCAGAGCCAAGATGTCCCCTTGTTTCCCAGAAATGGATGGGAAGAGGTGGAGTTGAGGTCCCTCCTTCCATTTTCTCTGAAAACCACCCCTTGGCCTTTGGCTCTGGTTCCTCTTTATTTCCTAGGAGAGATACCAGATGAATCCTGAGCTCAGAGAGCTCAACCCCTTGGTGAAACCCCTCTCTCAGCAGATTTCCCCCACTCCAGCCCACTCTGAGCCCCCTTTGCCTGCCCGAACAGCAGCAGCACCACCAAGAACAGAGAAGACAGGGCGTGCGTGCAAACAGGGCAGAAGGTCCCCACTTCCCAGCTAAGGTCAACATCTGTAGAGACTTAGGTTTCAGACAGGGGTTCACACTGAGTCATCTACATTTTTAAGGACTGTCAGCAACTTTTCCATGTTCCCTGTAATAAGCCCCAATTTCTGGCCTGCTGGGAAGATCCTGCCCTGCGCAGACATCCATTGGACTCCTAGGAAAATTAATGGAGTGAGTTTGAATTGGAGAGGTGATATGAAACCCAACTAGAGGTCTGACTTCCAAAACAGTGATGTCCAAAGCCTGCCTCTTCCTAACCTAAGAAAGGGGCCAGTGAGAGTGACAAGTCTCCAAGCCCTTCCCTGCAGTGCCACTTTGCCATCTTTCTAGGAGATAAAGACACCATTTTGTCCATCCACCTGTTCTGGGCAAAATAACACTCAGCCCCAAAAGTGAAGGAACTGATAGCTCCTCTTCTAAAAAGACCAGTAATTCAGTTCTTACTCCATGTCCCTATAGCTACCAGAAAATATCTATTTCCTTTCATCAAGAGAAACAAAAACTAAGACCCACTAGGAAACCAAAGTATGGAGGAAATAGGTTTATTGGGACATCCCTGCTATTCCTGTGCTGGGTTATTTAAAGTAGCTCATGTAGCCATCCTGTGCCTTGGTTTCTTCATCCAAAAGGAAAAATGAAAAAGAGAGAGCAGAAGAAAAGGTAAGGAGACAACAGATTAACGGATTAACAGATTAACAGATGGATTAACAGATGGCTCTCAACAAAGGAAAGAATGCATTGTGCTGTAAATTGCTATTGGCTCAAACAACACTGGGGAAGAAACAGAAAGAGAAACAGAGATAGGCTGCAGTCCCCACTGCTCAACCCTGCTGGGAGGTCTGACAGAGAAGCCAACACAAACACCACCACAGCCCCACTCCTCACTGGCCTGGGAATTGCCTCCCCTCACACTGGGCTTCCTGCTGGTGGAGTTTCTCAGCATGGGTGTCTGAAACCAGAATTTGTCCTTAACCCTATGCAAAGGGGACTTTCCTGTTTGTTTGTTTCTTCATCCCATCTCAAGTCTGGCTGCCTTCTTCCCTGTGATCTCAGCTTCTCCTTGGCAGAGTAGATCTTTGGAGGATGGGAAGGATTGGGGGAAAGAAATATTATCCAGTCTCCAGGACCATCCAGAAAATATCTCCCAAACTAAAGAGGCCAGATCCCTCTGCAAACATGTTCACCAGCAGGGTCAGGCCTGAGAGGCCAGCACGGAGCACCTGAGGGCCTTTTATGGAGACAATGTCCTTTTTCCCTTCTTTCTCTAGAAATGCTCCCACTTGGTATACAAAATCACTCAATGTCGTACTGTCTGTCCTCATAACACCGAAGTCGTTGGAATGAGCAAATGTTCATGACTACCTACTATGGACCATGTCCCTGTGGGAAATGCAGTGAAATAAAAAACACAGTCCCTAAGTACAAGGAGCCTACCACAAAAGTCAGATCAGCTCAGAGATCACTTATCCCAACCAGCATATTTACAAAATAATAGAGCTGAAGTCCAGAGAAGTGATGTTTGTGGCACAGTCCAGACTAAAAACAAGACCCATTGCCTCCTGTTGAGATCAGACTCACACACATGACATGACAATGTGGGCACAAAACAAGATTTCAAACAGTTAGGGCTGGTTTTCCAGACATCGAGGACAATATTATAGGACAATGGACTTTGAACAAATTTCAAAAGACAATGATAATTTGAAAAGTCAGAGGAGCCTTCCTTGGAGAAGATGGGACAAAATGGGAAAGAATCAGATCGTTGGAGAAAGAGGACTTTTTATTGATTCAGCCAAGATTTCACAAATCCTTATTGGGCTCCTACTCTGTGAGGACTGTTCAATGCTCAGTGAACATAATTTTTAAATTCCGGCTTTCGTGGAGCTTGTTTGTGGGAGGAACAACTAGGCTGGAGTAGACAGAAAAGTCCCCAAATTACAAAGAGGCAAGGCAGCAGCCAGCCTCTTGCATAGAGTTCCTCCTTCTTTGGGTGAATAAAGGCATCCAACAGAAGGTCTTCAGAAAGAACTGCCTGGAAACCAGAAAATGGAAGGGGTCACTTATGATGGCTGTTCAAGGAAGCTGTGTCTCAAAACATGATTTGCCATCTTCTCTATAGACATTAGAAATACAGGGAGTGGGCCTTGAACTACATTCCGTCTTCTATTCAATCAACGTTTGCCTAGAACCTCTTACATGCAAGAGTGCTTGATTCTTGAATGAGGATGATGGCAGGGGAGAGAGAAAGAGGGACAGAAAGAAGTTATCAGGCTCTATTGAGATTTTGTTCGAAAGGTCTCAATATAAGGTATAAAGGAGGAAGAAGAAAAGGTTGGATGATGCGGCCAGTATCAGGGAAGTTGGGGATGGTGGATATCTCCTGCTCAGACTTTTACCCTGACCTCCAGACCCATATACCAAACAATCATTCAGTATCTCTATTTGGAAGTCTCAAAGGAATCTCTAACCCAAAATATCTTAGACCAAAATCGTGATCATCATTGCCCCCATGCTTGGCTTTTATCCCAGTGAGTGGCACGAACTTCTAGATAGCTGCATCACACCGAAATAAAATCCACACCTTTGATACCCTCTACTCTCACCAACCAAATCCAATCCATCACCAAGTCTTTGTCTCCTATCTACATCTCTACATCCTAACCAACACCCACTGGCCCGGGCTTAAGCCATTTTCAAATATTTCTCTCCTGAACCCCCACTATTGGCAATAGCCTCTCCCTTTATTCACTTCACTTCCCCATCAATCCATCCGCCATCTAAACTTATCATGTCATCCTCTTAAACATTTTTCCATGGCTCCCCAATGTACCTGAGCTTGTCTGGTATCTGCTCCTCTCTCCAACCTCATCTTGCACCATGTTGAGAAGTAATTATTCACTGATTAGTGTAGATGTCTGATTAATAGCTTTCTCCCCTACTAGGCTGAAAACTCCATGAACTCAGAGTCTATGTCTGTTTTTACCCACTACTATTTTCCTAGCACCTAAATGCATGGCACATACTACATGATCAATAAATATTTGCAGAATGACTTTTTTTAAATGGCTAAGCCAATGGTTCTCAACCAGGGGTAATTTTTGCCCCTCCCTCCCCCTGGCAATGTTTGGATACATTTTTGGTCGTCACAGCTGTAGGGGTTCTACTGGCATCTAAAGGGTACAGGCCAGGAATGCTGCCAAATGCACAAGGCAATGTAAAAATTAGTAAAAGGAAACTTCAGCTAAGATTGGAATTGGAAGCACTCATACAGGGAGCTCTCTCACACCTTACCACTCATGGTCAATCATGCCAAAAAGAAGATACTACTTACTGACCCCAACAGGAAGACATCAGGCACTGACCCCAACAGGAAGTACAACTACTTTACTACCCCAGCAGGAGGAAGGAAGACTTCCATCACCCAGCAACAAGCCCAGCCAATGGAAAGGGCCGCAGCTCAACCAATAAAAAGACATTATCACCTGAACTTTTTTGTTTTGTTTTGTTTTGTTTTGTGTTTTGCGGTACGCGGGCCTCTCACAGCCGCGGCCTCTCCCGCCACGGAGCACAGGCTCCGGATGCGCAGGCCCAGTGGCCCACGGGCCCAGCCGCTCCGCGGCATGTGGGATCCTCCCGGACCGGGGCACAAACCCCCGTCCCCTGCATCGGCAGGTGGACTCTCAACCACTGCGCCACCAGGGAAGCCCCTATCACCTGAACTTTTACTTTCCTCCAATGAACTCTCATTTCCTTGCTGATGACTTCCTTTCCCTGTCCAGCTCTCCTTACTATAAAAGCCTTCCATGTGGTATAACCCCTTGGAGTATCTCTCTGTCTGCCAGATGAGATGCTGCCTGGTTCAAGAATCATTTAATAAAGCTAATTAGATCTTCAAATTTACTCAGTTAAATTTTTTTAACAACAATAGTCACACATATTTAGCCCATAATGTCAGCAGTGCTCAGGTTGAGAAAACTTGGTTTAGATGAAAGAGAAAGCATATTTATGTTTTGGTCATATTGAACTGGATTTCCTAGAGTCAAGTCATTATAGAAACACATTTGTTATCCCCCAATGCCATAAGAGAGACTTAAACATGATGCATATATACACACTCAACAACCATTACATTTCCTACAAGCAGGAGATAACAATTTTAATGGCTCTTGTACTCTCCAGGTGCCCAGCACGGGGCTGGAATTTAGGTGCTCAATAACACCTGTCTGGAAAACCTCACTTATCATTAAAAAAAGACCTCAAAATTGAGGGTAGCCTTGAGCTGCATTAGAGGGGCCACCTTATTTCACATATATTACCAAAGTGTAACAAAGGCTAGTGACATCACAGTGGAGCCCTGCCCACCTGCTAAGCCATGCCCCCTGCACAGTCACAATTGCTAAGGCCTTAAATACCCAGACTTGTGGCCTCCCGGCTCTACAGAGCCCCTCATTTTGGCAGAAAGTACAATGTCGACCAGCCGCAAATTAAAGAGTCACAGCATGAGGAAGGGCAAGAACCAAGCACCTCACAAGGGAGTCAAGAGAGGTGGCAGGAAAAGAAAATACCAGAAGGGCAACCTGAAGAGTAGAAAACGGTACAATGACGGTGAGTGAGGGATGAGTAGGAGAGCAGTCAAACAGAGGGGGATCTTGTTGTCCCGGGGGCCCCCGCTCTTGGAGTTACCTCTCATAGGACCCTGAAACCTCAGCATGAGAATTTCATTCCCAACTAGGTTCATGTTTGGGCAGGAAGAGGATGAATGGTCATGTTCTAACTGGTGTTCCTGTCGCAAACTTGTCATTTCCCTACAGCCAATCGCAATTCCCGCTCCCACTTGTGACTCCACCAGCGGGCTCTGCCCTGGTGGACTTCAAACGACACCAGGCAGCAACAGAGAACAGAAAGGGGACTGCCAAGGAGATCTGAAGTTAGATCAAAGCCGGAGAAGAGCCTATCATGTGGATAAAATGTCAGTCGTGACGAAGTGAGGAATGTATAGGCTGGCTGTTTCTCCCCAACATTTCAATAAACATTTGAAAACTGAATTTAGTTTCCTTTGATCCTTTGGTTGGAAAATGGCTCCTGAGCTGGGCAGCCTTGGGGAAGAATTAGCAGGTATGAAACCATTAAACATCACACATGATTTGGATAATATCAATGTCAATGTAGTTTTCCTTAACAACTCTCTCTCCTTGGGCCCCAACTCTGGCTATGCATCAGCACCATATTTGGGTCTTGGTCTCAATGTACCGTCTCCCTTCCCAACATGGAAAGGGAGAGGAGATAAAAGAAATGGGAGAAATACATTCATCAGAGTGCCAGTCATGAGCCAAAGGAAGCAAGCCAGTTTTGTCAAGGGGCTTAGAGCATGGAAACACCAAACTGCGATTTCCCAAACTAGCTAGCTAAAGACATGTCCCAGTGGTGGATAGAGAACCCTCAATGCTTCTAATTTATCTGATTGTATGGGCACGATTAGCAGGCTGTTGGAGATGAGGATACATTCTGGGCAGAGGCCAGCATGGTATTTGGACAAGACCAGAGGCAGGGATACTGCCTGAGATTCAAGCCAGCTTGTGTGACTCTGATGTCATAAATGAATCTTAATCAGGTGTGTCTGGAAGTAGGAATGACCTCACCTCAGTCTGGGTGGACCTTATTGGCAAGGAAGCACCATCCCTTTCTGTGGCCCTCACTTTAGCTTGACCTTGGGTTCTGATAACGGTTATGTCATCTCTGGCCAGGGATCTGACACCTCCTCTCAGCAGCCACCCGCTCAGGAGGGGGCAATATTTTTCTTAATGAGGGTTTCCTGTTGCCTCAGAGACAGTACCAGGGTGGCACAGAGAGGAATTGAGACTCATATTTAAACAAGCCCACCCACTTGGATTCTGGAGAAGCAACCAGGAAAGGTTATAAGCCAGAAGGAATGAGAGGAGCATGAGGTCAGACATGAAGTTTCCAACATGGGTGGGGCAGGGTGGGGGGTGGGGGAGGGTGAGATGTGGGACCAGGTGACAAAGCGAGGAAAGGGAGCCTCTTCTCTGCACAGCTCCACGTATTTTCAATGAGATCATTGACTCTGAGCCCTGTGGAGGTGTCTAGGTATTGGGATATGGGGATGGGAACAAGGGCTATTCCTGTGGGTCAGATTCTAGTAGGGAAGGATGAGAAAAAGCCTAGGTCATGACATGAGTAAAGATGTTTCAAGTTGCTTTGTCTTCTTAGCCCTGGAGAATGCACACACTGCTCCTGAGCTAAGTCCGCATCAGGCACCCAGACTCTTCAAAACTCATCAAACTTGTATTTCCCTCCTTATTTTGTCAGTTTCCATTTTTGTAAAGAGGGAATAGAGAAAATACTCCCTTCGTAACCTTCATCTTCCACAGTTTTACCTCTTAAACATTCCTGTTGTCCCTGTGTTTCAAACGAAACTCACACTCCTATGATTCTCAAGTAGATAGTTATCCACATCCACACAAAACTCTTTACGGATGCAGCTGGAATCCCCAATCAGAAATGACCGGTCCTCACGTACTCTTGTGCCCTTGGGGAGTTCCTCTGCCTCCATGTAAAGAAAGCCTGAAAGCTCCTTGCAGCACACAAAATCCACTGGTTTTACTGTCAGGCTTTTGCTGCTCCAGCCATAAATTCTCATTCATCAGCCAGCAGGGAGTACAGCCAGTTAGAATTCCTACATGGGTCCAAAATAGCGAAGCCTTTATATCCCCTCCTGCCCAGCAGGCTGCTTAGGGAAAGGGTGACCTCAGGCCAGGCATTTCTCTGTGCTGAGGCAGACCCTGCAGTTAGGCTGAAGTTAGGAGGCTGTTTGCTGGACCTCGTGCCCCACAGTCTGAGCCACACACCTCTGCCTCTTCCGCTGGCTTTCTGATAACCTACATCTCTTCCCACCTGCTTTTTCCCAACTTTTGCCCCTGCCACTCCCTGCTGCAGCTGTGTGCCAGGAGCCTTCAAATGCTTTCATGCACAGCTCACCCCTTGCTCCGTGCTCTCCACTTCACCTTTTCTCTGCCATCTTTCAGATTGCCAAGATGCGCAAAGGCGACCTTTCCCATAGGGAAGAGTCAACAGAACAGCAAAATAGTGTGAAATGTACTTCCCTCAAGAAACTTATTATTCTTTATACAAGAATATTATTCCACATGTATCAATAAATAGAAATATTATTCCTGTATCCATCAGGATCCCTCAGGAAAGCAGATCCTGGAGGGGACTCAAATGAAGACACATTACTGAAGGGACGATTCACAGAGGCAAGACCTCCAGAGCCTGGCAATAATGGCTCTGCAGGGCTTCCCTGGTAGCGCAGTCGTTAAGAATCCAGCTGCCAACGCAGGGGACACAGGTTCGAGCCCTGGTCCAGGAAGATCCCACATGCCGCGGAGCAGCTAAGCCCATGCATCACAGCTACTGAGCCTGAGCTCTAGAGCCCGCGAGCCACAACTACTGAAGCCCACATGCCTAGAGCCCAGTGCTCCGCAACAAGAGAAGCCACCACAATGAGAAGCCCGTGCACCACAAAGAAGAGTAGCCCCACTCACCACAACTAGAGAAAGCCCGTGCGCAGCAACGAAGACCCAACACAGCCAAAAATAAATTAATTAATTAAAAATAAATAAAGAAATAATGGCTCTGCAGAGGTGAAAGGATGGAACAGTGTTATAGGAGCCCCATGAGAGCCAAAGCTTTGTGTTTGGTGAACGGGGTGGCAGATGGACCTCTGGGTAAAGACTGTACTGGAGAGGGACACAGCCACTGCTGGTCTCAGTAGCACCCTGATGTTTCTCTCCTCCAGCCCTCCAATCTCCTCCTGATGCTTCCCGTGGCCAAACTCAACCAAAAGGCAACAAGTTAAGGACGCCAGGTGTTGCAGGGCAGCAAAGAGCAGAGGTGTTGAAGAATAGCTCTAAAAACCAATGGTGATAGCTGGCACAGCCTGGTAGGCAAAATGTCTTCTTTCATTGGACTTCTAGAAGCTGGCCACTTTAGCATATAATTTGTCTTCTCTCATTTCTTGTCACATACCAAAGTCCCTTCAGAAGTAACCAGTGAAGAGACCTCAGACCAAGTTACTCAGGGCTCCTGAACCCTCAGCTCAAAAGCACGCGTTCATGTCATTGGCAAGAGAGTATTATTCCCAGACAAAATGTTCTAAGACAATGTTAATTAATGATAAGGATGGGCATGTGGAGAACAGCTCAAGGCTGGTCAGGGCAGCCAGACCCTTGCCTGGTGACTTGTCTTTGCCCCCTTAGACAGGTGTGGAAGGATTGGCAGCCACCTGGAAAACTCTGTTTTGTAGTAAGAACATTTTCCAGGCTCACAGGCTGGGCATCTTCCAGCTCTGGTGTTGACTTAGTCACTGCCCTCCAGGAACATTCATTCTGGCTCCCTGTTGACAGCTCCTGCAGCCTCAGCCTGGACCAGGCAGGCACCCAGAGGGAAAGAGCACAGGGGGCTTGGGACACTGGAAGACCTCACCCTCTGTGTGCTTTTTCTCCACCTCCTTCACCAAGGGGACTCTGTTCCTCTCTCCAGTTTTCTCTGGAATGCCATGTTCTTAAGTCATCACTTACTCAGCCTTTTTAGAAAGTCAGAAATTAGGAAAAACAAAAAAATTAAGGAATTTGACCACAAGCCCTTCTGGGTCACCTTGACCTTCTGGTGAGCTGACTTGGATACAGGGCCTCTGCTCCACTGACATCGGGGTCTGATGGGAGTGGTCCCTGAGGACCCTGTGGGTGGAGAGAGCCCAGAGGAGCTAGGGGAGAACACAGTTGACTCCCACCTCTTGCCCTGGGCCTGGCCAGATCAGCCCAGGTGGGGCCAGCTGGGTCTGTGCAGTTGCAGGAAAACAGGAAGTTCTAGAGAAGTGCTCAGGGCTGTGTGAGGGAGTGAAGGCCCAGAAGCTACAGCTGGGAGGGGACTGGGGTGCCCCAGGGGTAGTCGGTACAAGTCAGACATGGCCTGGGGCTCAGCTGTCGGGGTCACCTAGAGGTCTGTCCTTTGAAACCAGAGGACAGCACAGCCTGGCTCTGCAATCTGAGGCTTCACGCACCAGGCCCCCCAGGGAAAGACACAAACCTCTAGGAGCACCAGGTCCTGGTCACCAGGTCGCTGGTCCACCTCACCGGGTTGATGAGTGAGGAAACCAGTTGTCCAGCTTGAAGAGAGCCTCTCCTCATTTTTGGGCCCCCAAGCCGCCCTCCCTCTCCAGCCTTTTATGGGTCCAAACGGGAGACCTCTCCCTGATCCGAGCCCTGCAGCCATGCCTGCCATTTGGCTCAGTGTCCCAGAAGTGATACAGATGACAATTCTCTCCACGAAGCACAGTACCAGGGAAAGGGTCCAGGACTGAATCCCGAGGGTCTGGATTCCATGAGAACCAACTCCTCCTGCATTGTGACCTTGATCCATCTCTCAGTCCTGCTTTATTTCAAGCCTTTGCACACCTCCCCTCCTGCAGCTGGGGCCACTTCATCTCTTCTTAAGGCTCAGGTTTACCACTGCTGTTACCAAGCCTGACTGCAGGGAGAGGCATCTCTCAGCGGCCAGCAGGGTAGGCTAAAGCAGATGGGCAATGGTTCTACCAGCCATGTGATCTTAGGTTGATTTTCCAACCTCCCTTAGCCTCATCTTCCTTATCTATAAAATGTCAGTCATGACATCTACCACACAGGGGACTTGTAAGAATATAAAATACTGTAAATTATAGGACTTGAGTTGAATTGGCTGCCCTCACCTCTCTCCCTTTGGACTGGCCTTTTAAATACCATTGTGTCTGTCTGGCGCTGACCCGTGACCCTGCTTCCTGCCTTAGTCTCTGGATGGTGCTCCTGTGGACAGATTCCCAGGCACCCCTTGCTCTGCAGAGAGCTCTGGATTCCCATGTGACCTAGAGCCTCTCAATCTCTTCCATCCCTTTGCCCAGGTCAGATACTGAGATCAGGAAGCATGTATATCGCCCTGTGACTTATTTTGCTCTCCCATAAAATTAAGGCATTGAGGATGATCTTATCTCTCCAATGTGACTGTAAACTCCTAGGGGCAGGAGCCAAGCCATTCCCAAGTGAGGGGCAGAAGGATCACATCAGGACAGACAAACAGCCCTTGTTTCTTGGGAAACAAATCAATGAATCCACCTCCTAACCCAATACATTGTGAAAAATAAAATCTGAGCATGGATGTCAATAAAAAGGACTGAGGGTGGATTAATAAACTCACTGATTAGGATCATGTCTATTAGTAGCAGGCAAATACCTCTGTAATTAATCAGCTATAAAGTCCTAAGTCTAACATGCAAGTGGTTTTTATCAAAAAGACATAAAGAGCTGGAATTTCACAATTTGCAGGGACCATTCTCAAAAGTGCCTCAAAATGGAAGCTCTGAAGAGGGAGAGCTTCTCAACAGGACTAGAAACTGTACCTTGATTTATTGACTTACTGTTTCCATCAGGAACACCAAAGAACAATATCACATGAGGTATATGCAAAATGCTTCTGAAACTTTCACATGCACAGAATCACCTGGAATCAATCTGATGGAATGCAGATTCTAATTCTGTAGATCCGGGGTGGGCCCGAGATTCTGCATTTCTAGGAAGCTCCCAGGTGGCTCTGACACTGACTCTGTAAGTAGTGAGTGAAGAGATATAGAACACTCTGCTCGACCCACTAAGGTCAGGTGAATTTTCTGTACTATTAAACTTCTTTATAATAAAATGAGAGAAAAATTTTAAAAAAGCAAAAACAAAAAACAAGAACTCTCTGGTAAAAGGCTCAAAGAGCAGGTCCAGGTCAGCTCTGCCCAAACTTCCACGGCAATTCACTGCTCCTCTCTGGGATTCCAAGATGCCTTGCAATTCTTAAAAAAAAAAAAAAGTGTCCTAAGATTCTAAAGGATTAGATCAAAGAAATGTAGCCCAGCAACTCCCATCTCTCTGACTACTCTTTTAGGAACAGAAGGCAGCAGCATCACAGAATGTGGATAGAGGGCTTTCTCTGCCCCTCTGAACCGTGCTTAGTCTACACCATTTCAGAACACGGGGATTGTACTTCCCAGGGATATGAAAAGAAAGAAACTAGAGAAGAGGTGAGAAAATGCTCTGAACAATGATGCCTCTCCCACCACTGCCACCACGGGAGGCTAGAAACGGAACCTCTGGTCTGACTACTCAGTCTTTTCTGTTTGCTCTCCTTGGCTGCAGATCCTGGGCCAGATCACAGCCCACTTGTGGCTCAAGGTGTGCATTTGTCGACAAACAACAGAAACAGATTCCAGCTAACTTAAAAGAGGGGGAAATGGAATCTATTGGAAGGCTGTGAAATTGCTCAAGAAGAGAAGGAAAAGCTGGACAAGTAGGTCCCAGGATGGAAGCCAGGCAGGAAGCAGGCCGCAATTCAAGGGCGCCGTCTTTGCATTGAAATGGCTCCAATTGTTTTCCGTTCTTACATCACTACCCTAAAAAGCCAGGGTCCCAGGAGAGAGAAAATGATGGTCAAGCTTGTGTTACAGTGGGGCAGGGTTGATCCTAGAAGGAAAATTGAGGGACTGTTACCAAAGAAAGGAAAATGTATGCCAAGCAGCCAGGCACAGACATGTCCACTGCATAAGTCAAGAAACAACCTCCCTGCAATGCAAGCAATGCCGCAGACTCTCCCACGGGGTAAAAACTCATCCTGCACACACAGCAGCCACTCTCTTGAATCCCTAAAGGTGTGAACACCGTTATGTCGTGCAGCTTTCCTGTAAACTGCCATCTTAGCGTAAAGAATCTGCTTAGAACCGATCAAATACATTTTGCTTTCACTGCCAGAACCATAAACTGGCTTCATTCTCCACTCCATTTTTTTCCACACAAAGAACGTTTTCACCATGTTGAAAAAATTAACAGCAAATGGGATAGCAAGAAGAGAGTCACAGAACCACACGCAGGGCTGCTGCTGGAGGGATGGACAGTCCCATTCCTGGTGTGCACATTTTATATTCATGGCTCAGGAAGTACACATACCTGGGAGTCACAGATTCTAGGGAAAGGTGGAGAGGGAGACTGTGATCTCCATAGAAGTCAAGAGTACAATAAGGCAAATTTGGGGCATGAGCAGGCAGCCCTGGCCTCAGGGGGACTCCATCTTCCCCTGCCTGGCTCCTAAGAAGAAGGATTTCCCTCTTTCCCTCCTTCCACTCCAGACGTCCAAGAAGCAAGACATGTTCTGGCTGGTTTAGCAGATAGAAGCTCCCCAGGGTTTGGGTCTAGGACATCCAGTATGGGAGCCACTGGCCACATGTAAGTACTGAGCACTTGAGATGTGGCTAATTGGAATTGAGATGTGTTCTCACTGTAACATACATACTTGGTTTCAAAGACTTAGTATGAAAAAAAGAATGTAAGATATCTCATTATTATTTTTTCACATTGATTGTATGTTGAAATGCTTAGACATACTAGATTTTTAAAAAAAAACTAACATTGATTTTGCACGTTTCTTTTTTGTTTTTTTAAGTGTGGTTACTGGAAAATTGAAAACCACAATGTGACTCGTGTTATATTTCTATTGGACAGAGCTGGCCAAATCTGCCCTGTATTTTCACAGCTCAGTAATGCCTCATTCCCTATACTTCCTGCTCTTTTCCTTTAGAGCCGTGTTTACTAAGCCAGGCCCTGTGCTAAGTCAGAACTGCAAAGAGATGAATAAAGCCCACCATTTACCTTCAGTTTTCCCAACCCTCTATCACACGCACACACACACCTACTATCTTTTTTATTTTTAATATTTATTTATTTATTTTTGGCTGTGTTGGGTCTTTGTTGCTGTGCGCGGGCTTTCTCGAGTTGCAGCGAGCGGAGGCTACTCTTCGTTGCGGTGCACGGGCTTCTCATTGCAGTGGCTTGTTTCGGAGCACAGGCTCTAGGTGCACCGGCTTCAGTAGTTGTGGCATGTGGGCTCAGTAGTTGTGGCTCGTGGGCTCTAGAGTGCAGGCTCAGTAGTTGTGGCGCACAGGCTTAGTTGCTCTGTGACATGTGGGATCTTCCCAGACCAGGGCTTGAATGCATGTCCCCTGCATTGGTAGGTGTATTTTTAACCACTGTACCATCAGGGACATCCCTGCCTACTATCTTAATTGAATCCTTTAGATCCAGAGGTTTGGGAGGTGATTTCCGTGTTGGTCTGTATTATTCTTGTTATTCTCACGGTCATCCTTGCTGCCTCTGATGTGCCTAAATAATTGCTTCCCTGGAGGTCTGGGGCCCAAATTGCCAAACCCTGTAGAGCTGTATATTTTCTACTCAGAAAACTTTTGGCTCAAAACTGTTTGGCTTGAAAACATATAATATACAAAAGTAAAAAAATGCTTGCTCTTTTTGGCATATCAAGAAGATATGTCACACATGGGAGGAGGGATAACTTGACATCTAATTAACACAATGAGCTACTCACATCTCTCTACCTGCTAACACACACACACACACACACACACACGCACACATACACACAGTCAAAAAGGAGAGAAGGAAAAGTCAAGGTGGTGGCACTCAGCTTTAAATTCTATGTTGTTTTATAAATGAATACATCTAGGAATAATAATAGTAATAGCAATACTTATAAAATGCTTATGCTGACCTAACTGTCCATTGACAGATGAGTGGATAAAGAAGTTGTGGCACATATATACAATGGAATATTACTCAACCATAAAAAGAAACGAAATTGAGTTACTTGTAGTGAGGTGGATGGACCTAGAGTCTGTCATACAGAGTGAAGTAAGTCAGAAAGAGAAAAACAAATACTATATGCTAACACATATATATGGAATCTAAAAAAAAAAAATGGTTCTGAAGAACTAGGGGCAGGACAGGAATAAAGATGCAGATGTAGAGAATGGACTTGAGGACCTGGGGAGGGGGAAGGGGAAGCTGGGACAAAGTGAGAGAGTAGCACTGACATATACACACTACCAAATGTAAAATAGATAGCTAGTGGGAAGCAGCTGCATAGCACAGGGAGATCAGCTCGGTGCTTTGTGACCACCTAGAGGGGTGGGATGGGGAGGGTGAGAGGGAAACGCGAGAGAGAGGAGATATGGGGATATATGTTTATGTATAGCTGATTCATTTTGTTATAAAGCAGAAACTAACACACCATTGTAAAGCAATTATACTCCAATAAAGATGTTAAAGAAAAATAAAAGGCTTATGCTGGAGACTCTCCTAAGAGTTTCTTTCAACCCTCAGCACAATCTCATACAGTAGGTACTATTATGACCTCTGTTTTAGATGTGAGAAAGTGAGACACAGAAAAATCAAACAATTTGTCCAAGGTCACATGGCTGGTGAGCAGCAGAGTTGGGATTCGAACCAGGTTGTCAGTTCTGTGTCTTCGTGCTTAACTACTAAGCTGTGGCATTCTACAGTTGGAGGAATTGAGGTTTAGAGACTAGAAAAGACACACTTAAGGTGGCCCAGTTAATGACAGGGGCTGGACTAGAAGTATGTCCTCTGATGCCCACCACAATGCCCCAGTCTCCCCAAAACCAGACCACGCCAGTGTCCAAAATGCAGGGGGATTTTGATAGGTGCACACTAGGGTGCTTGGGGATAGGAGACAAGAAGGAGCAAGAACCGACAACATTTCTCATCTCTCTTGACCAGGTAAAGGCACAGCCAGTTGATTCAAACCCTAAGCAACGAATTAATTATAACAGAAAAACCAAAGGCCTTGACACCAGCCAGTCCTAGACTCAAATCTTGCCACGAGTACAGAAAAATAACATGATCATCAACAAGTTTCCTAACTTCTCTGAGCCTCTGTCATTTGCTGTGTAAAACGGGGTTAAGAACACCTCCTTCAAAGACCACCGTGAGGATCTGCATGAGATCCATATGCAAAACAGCTCACACCATACCTGGTGCATGTGCCTCGTAACTGCTTTGTAAATATTAGCTCCTCTCCAGACCAGCCCTGGCCCTCCTCAACTTCAGCTGGAACCAAACAGGGACCCCTGGAATTCCTGCAAAAGAGTCTATACAGGAGTGAAATAAGCATGTAGGGCTAGAGGGGTGGCCCCAGGGACTGAGGAGTGGAAAGCTCTGTGCTGTTTGGGACATAGTGGGTGAGGTAGGGTTACCACCATAAGATGCACTCCACGGCCTCAGTCTGTGTTGCTAGAAAGAAAGGGGAGGATTGTGAGCTCCAGCCTGAGTCACAGAAGCCCTTTGTGTCTCCCAGGACAGGGCAGGTTGGGGCCTTGGGCTGGGGGGACAGTGGTGGGTGGGGTCACCTGGCAGCCTGGATTTCATCTAAGAAAGGCTGGCTTGATGCCCGGCCTCATGTGTTTTAAGGGCCGGTACAGGAGCCCTGGGAGGGGGGACAGGTGTGGACAAAGAGCAGAGACTTTGAAAAAGAGAGATGTCTCTTTCTTATTTCTGTTAGCTTAGAGTTTAACTAATTAAAATTCATTCTTAAAGCTATTTGGGCTTAATGAGGTTCCACCTTCCATGCCTCAGTTTCCCCAACTAAAAGACGCTCAAAGTGTCAAAGGGCCCTCAGAGGACCTTCCCGGGTCCATCTTCTCCACGCCTCCACCCACAGCACAGACTGCCCTCACCCCTGCTGAACAGATGGAAAACAAATGGGAGAGACCCCAACCCTCCCAGAGATGAGGGAGTGCCTTCTCCTTCTGGGTGGACTTGACTTCCCATGGTTTCAACGGCAAGGTAATTAGGCCAGAGACAAGAGGAAGCTCCCCTCTGGAAAGAGACCTCTTTTATTTCTATCACCTCTTTAACATTGCTCCCATATTTTTATACATGTTTCCAAAAATCTTTTCCTAATCAACCAGCCAGAAATGAATGGGCTTTATCATCTCTGAGTTTCCAGCTCAGTGTGTTTGCCCATCTAGAAGTCCTCCCTGGATACAATAATATTATAGCTACTGAGGTATGGTCTCATGGCCCTAACAGAACATAATTTCCCTAAAGACAGAACAATCATCAGCTCTGTCTCACCCATGTTGCTTACTACAGGGTCTCTCAGGTTGGGACAATATCCTCCTGGCTAAGTCAGTGGGGGCTTATTGAATGTCTACTCTGTACCCAGAACTAAATGCTTTTCTACATCCATCCAGGACAGCAGCCAGTGTTCAACAAACGTCCATGGAGTGAAAGGTCACTATGCTATGCCAGTCCTTATATTGAAAGAGTGGTCCTAGTACCATTTGTGCTCTTCAGGATATATGCCTCTAAGTACACAAGGCATCAACACTAAAGGGGCAGGGATTCACCAAGGGCGAGGTAAGTACCAGAAAGAGGTCTTGGGCCCTTCAGAATATACACCAGGACTTCCTAATTTTGCTCAGTTCAAAACACCTGAATTCTAAATGTATTGATTTGGCCAAAGAAGCAAGAGGAGGACTCCATTAACCCAAACTGGTACTCCAGGTCTGGACACTCCCATGAGGGCAGACAGCATGACGTCCGTAGTCTATTGTGTTTCCAGCCTTAGTACAGTGCCTGGCACAGATTAGTTGCTCAACAAGCATGTATTGTATGGATGGCAGTTGGATGGAGGTGATGCTGCTGACAGGTGACCACATATGTCTCCATAAGGAAGAGGACGATAAAGAACATTGCAGTTAGAGGGGACTTCAGAGTTCTTCTACACCAGCCTCTTATGTTTAGATAAGAAAATGAGGGCCAAGTTCACATGGTGGATTGGAAAAGGGCACTGAACTGGAGTTTGAAAGACCTGGACTCCCTGGTTCTGACCAAACTCATACATAAGAACTGTTAGTTAGGGATGCTGTTAGGGCAGCCATCCTTACAACTACTTCCCCACGACTGGTTTGGTCAGATCCACTTTTATACTCAGCACAACACACATGTGTGCTCTTTAACATCACTGTTCTTCACATTCGTGATTCTTTTTATTTTTTAATTTTTTGCTGCACTGTGCAGCTTGCGGGATCTTATTTCCCCAACCAGGGATTGAACCCAGGCCCACAGCAGTGGAAGCATGGAGTCCTAACCACTGGACTGCCAGGGAATTCCCTTGTGATTCTACTGTATAATTCTCTGATTGCAAGTTGGAGGTCACGGTTTTGGTTTGCTTATTTCTTTCTCGCCAACCATAGTGTCCCCAACATCCACCTGAATTACATAATAAATATTTGTTAAATACATATATTTATTAATAATACATTCTTTCTCAGTTACGTGCTGAATTTTTCATGGAGGCTAGAGTGGCTCTTATTGCAAATGCAGCTACCCTGTAACTGTAAATTTGTATTTGAGAAACTGATCATACCAGAAGAGGGTTGAATTCTGGATTGCTGGTGGGACCCAGAAAAATGTATGGCTGTTAGAGCGAAATAAGGAGATTGTGTCTTAGAAAAAGATGGAGTGTGGCATCTTTCAAACATCAGACTTACACTAATCTGAGCAGGGAGCAAACTTAAGGGACTTGCTTCAGAGGGTGGGTCTGGGAAACAGAGGAATGTAGAAGATTCTGCTAGTGGAACTGAGAGAGTGAGCAACAAGCCTTTAGTGGCCAAATCACAGCTGCAAGGAAAGCTTGGACCTACATTTGGGGAGGTTCATACCTAGGTCACCACAGGAAGGAACTTGGTATCCTCCAGGCTCAGGACTAACAGAGGTGGCAGAGCTAGGAAAAGAGTAAAATACAAAGCTGACATTTCATTCTGGTCTGTGTTAAGTTGTGCCAAGCTATGTGCCTATAAATCATCTCCAATATATAGACTCTGTACTGAGATTTGAGCTCTAATCAGAAAACGGAGGGCACTATCATGAGGTCCATGCATAGTTAAGGAAGACTTTAGATTGGGGAAATGAGTGAGGACCCAAGTCCTGGTTCTAAGGACTAGTCTGAAGAAGAAAATTGTGACAAACTAAACAATGCAACCAAGAAGTTGTGTAGGCACCCATACGCTATGAGAGGAACCAAAGGGCTGTGTCTGAGTTGTCCATGCAGAAACTCAGACCCTAAGATTTTTGAACCCTTGAAGGGTAGAAGTTGAAACCAAAAAAAGCAAAACAAAGCAAAGTTTAAAAGCTGATCTAATAAAAATGCAAATGGCCAAATTTTTGGACCCAGAAATTTTAACATTAGGCATCTATTCTAGAGAAATCTTTACATCTCTACACAAGAGTGTTTCATAACAGTCACAACAGCATATAAAGTTAACAAGACTCAAATACAGCAGCTTAACTCATAAAAGTGGGCTTGCTGTATAGTCTAAGTCTAATATGGGTCTCTCCTCTTATAGTACACCCTAGGGGACTAGTCGAATAAAGTAAATTATATCTATGCCATGATATATTCTATAGCAATTAAAAAGTAGATACATGTGTATATGTGCATAGATCCACACATACATATATGTACTGATATGGAGAGATCTCCCAGACATATTATTAGGTGAGGGAAAAAAGGAAAGTAGCAAGAGAATACATACAATATGACACCCTTCAAATGTAAAAGGATAGAAACTTTTATATGTAAAAATTAAGGGCTGTGTGTATATTAACGTTTACATATACATGTATACAAATGCACATGTGTATGCACACATACACACACAATTTTGTACATTGTTAAAATATTTGCACCAAGCTGTTGACAGTGATCGTCTATGGGGAGAAGAATGAAATTAAGTGGTGAACAAAGAAGACTTTTGATTTATCTGTATTGTTTGAATTTTATTGCATATTATACTTCTGTAATTAACTTTTTAAAAAAAAATTCTTCAAGCTGCAAGCAATTTCTGTCTGGCATGAAATGGAAACATCAACAGTCCTTTAGTATAGAGAGTCTCTTTGTTCTAAGGAAATCACCAGAATAAGGGTTTTAATGATATAAATGGAAAGTAAAGACTGGCTTCTGATCTCGAGATGTGGTTGCCAGGAGGAAAAGGTTTTTTTGTGTGTGGGGGGCGGAGGGGTGGTAATATTTCCTGTGTTAACTTGTCCCCGTGTTGGATCAGAGATGATTGGACTAGGAGATTTTTGAGAACATGTGGCTTAACTGACAAAGGAATGAAGACCCAGAGGAATGGTGAGGCTTTTATGTCTCATGCAGCAGCAGCATGCTCTGGGTTTGAGCTCCTATGGCTAGAAGTCTGAGGACAAGAGGCTTGGAATATTTTTATAAGATCTTTCATGAGACTCTGGCTGCAAGCTGTGCTCTTTCCATGCCCAGGTGACAAAATGAAGCTCTGAGTCATGAGACACCCTTCCTCTCTGCTCTGCATGGAAGCACTCTTGGACTGAAGATGGGTGACTATTGTGAGTGGGGTCTTTTACCATTGTATCTTTTCAATAAGTCATTACTGATATACAATAATGCTCTAGGTTTTTGTATATTTATTTTGTATCTGGCTACCTTACTGATCTCTTATTAGTTTTCATAGATTCATTCTCTCAATATTTTTAGACATTCCATCTATTATGGGTTGAATTGTGCCCCCAACTCCAAATTCATATGTTGAAGCCCTAACCCCCAGTACTTTAAGATGTGACTGTATTTGGAGATAGGGCCTTTAAAAACATAATTGAGTTAAACTGAGGCCTTTAGGGTGGGCATCAGTCCAGTCTGATTTGTGTCCTTATAAGAAGACGGAATTTGGACACATAAGATGTGCATGAACAGAGGGACAAGCATGTGAAGTAGCAGCAAGAGGGTGGCCATCTGCAAACCAAACAGAGAAGCCTCAAAAGAAACCCAACTGGCTGACACCTCAATCTTGGACTTCTAGCCTCTAGAACTGTGAGAAAATAAATTTTTATTGTTCAGGCTACACAGTCTATGGCATTTTGTTATGTCAGCCCTAGCAAACTAATATGCCTTCATACAGTCAGAAAATAATAAGAATTTGGCTGCTCTTCCCCCTTAGATCTACACTTATTTCTGTTTCCTACCTTATCACATTGGCTACCTATACACATTCTTTCAAAGTTTAAGGTGCTCCAGGAGAAGAGATCCACATTCCACTTTCTAACAAGCCTATTTTTATTAATTAAGTCACCCTATAAAAAAAGCATCTTGTTGACTTTGAAGGGCATTACATTTATATTCAAATAATCCTATAAAGTTGGTACTGTTATCCTGTTGATTAGATGAGCATATTGAGGCTCCATGAGGGTATGTAACTTGTCTGGGGTTATAAGTCATAATCAGACTCAGGTTTTAAGATTTAAATTAAATCCCTTGTTTTTTCTATCATATCCACCAAACAATTGAACAAAAATGAAGACAGAAAATTTTGTATTAGGGGAAAATAAGTGAGAACTTAGTAACTATTACTATAAGTCCTTCTTTATGGGGTTTAAGGTGTTCTTTCTGCCTCTAACTCTTTCCCTTCCTTTGAGGAGAAGGGTATTTTCTCCAACTCAAAAGCAGAGTAGAATAGCTATTTAACAGAACACCCATCTCCTAAGTTTCTGCCTTCCCAGACATTTCTGCCAGATTGTTGAAGGAAGCAGCAAATAATAGTGAAAAGTATTCAATATGGTATAGGTAGTTTCTAAGATGGTTCCTAAGGATTTTTGCCCCTTGATATTCAGGAGTGTGAGCCGTACATAGTAACTCACTTCAATACTAGGTACAGCAAAAGTGATGATCTGACACTTCCAAGATTAGGTTAGAGAAAGACTTTGGCTGATGTGTTGCTCACCCTCTCTTGCTCTCTTACTTAATCACACTGATGCAAGACAGCAGTAGCTTTGTTATGATCTGCTGTATGGAGAATAATATATGACAAGGAACTTAGGCCAATAGTTAATGAGAACTGAAATTCTTAGTTCAACAGCTTATGAGGAACAGCATCCTAACAACAAGTGAACTTGTTCAGTGAGCTTGGAAACAGGTCCTCCCAACTGAGCCCTGAGATGAGTATGCACTAATACCCACTAATACCTTGACTGAAGCATCAGGAGACACTCTGAACCAGAGGACTCAGTTAAGATACATCCATTTTCCTGACCCATAGAAACTATGAAATAATATGTATTCATGGCTTTAAGCCACTAAATTTGGGCGTAATTTCTTACACAAAAATAAATAACTAATACATTCAGTCTGGAAATAAATAGGTCCAGGACCTAGTTTCAGCTCTACCAGTAGCTTACTGTGAACTCTTAGGCAAGTACTTTCCCCTCTCTGGGAAACAATTAGCCTCCTCACCCATGAAATGAGGATTGTGAGAGAGATCTCTATAAATCCTTTCTACCTCTCCAAACTTATAAGTCTATCACTATCCTGATGCAATCTCCCAAATCTTTCCCTATGCCCCACCACCACTCTACACCCCTGTCATGCCCCACCACCCCTTAGGGCTCTTCCTTAGGGCTGTGTCTTCCCTGCTCTTTCAATCCTGCACTGAAAGAGAAAAGATATTACTGGAGCAAAGGGGCCCAGTCCCTGTAGTGTAGCCAAGACCCTTACTGGAATCCCAGGGGCTGAAGGCAAGAGGGGACAATGTCACTACACACCATTGATTTCTGTCATTTTTAGACTCTTACTGACTGCTGCTGACAGCCACGCCTCAGCCCTCAGTCCCCTCTTCAACTTTTATGAGCCCACTGTCACATATGCTTCCATTTTCCTCTGAAGGGAGTTCCAAGAGACCCTAAAAGCCTGTCACCTGACTTTAGAAAACACCTGGGCTCAGAGTCAGCCCAGCACAGTGAGTGTGGCAAATGGCATCTTAGGGGACCCAGCCCTTCCACTTAGAATACTGACATCGTGCTTTCTCCAGAATGTTTGGTTTGGTTCCAGGGGAAGCAATTCATAGGACTTAGGAGGAGGCAGAGAGGTCATCTGGAGGGAGAGGCCTGGTTGGAGAGCTCAGACACTAGAGTTCAAATCTCTGTAATGCTGCTGGATTGTCTGGGTGTGGTGGAGCAGGATCTGACTCTAAACCTCAGTTTATCTTTCTATAAAATAGACAGAAATCCCTGAGAGATTTCTACCTCTCATAATATGCCTCTGGTATTTTTACTAAAGTCCTTTCTCCTACCTACACACTACAACCTTCTCCTCACATCCTCTTCTTCAAACCTCCCTCTGAAACCTAGAAGACTCTGCATCTCCAATAGAAAGTATGAGAGAGAGAGAGTTGCTTCCTTAAAGATAATAAGCATGAAAAGGAAAGCTGCTAGTATAATTTAAGTACAGAATCTCTCCCTCTACTGCCTTCTGCTCTGTTCCTTAGCAACACTTGCTCTTGCAATCCAATATAATAACCAACAGGTTCTGGCAACTATGGTGGTGGCATTTGTGTTCCCTAGAAGAGGAAAATGAGACACAGAAAAGAATTAACTTTTTCAAAGTATTTTAATTCTTTTTTACTCCACCTGCACCCATTAAAGTAATCAAAGAGGCTAAGTGATTCATTCATGTCCAGAAGAGTTACATGCCGGAGGAGGTAATGCACCTACCTGCTCTCTCTTGACTGCATGTAAGGAAAATCTGACTCAAATAGCTTAACTCTTAAAAAGAATTTATTGGCTCATTTAATTTAAAAAGATGAAAGGTATACTAGCTTCAATAGTTTTGTTTAGAACCTATTCTCTTTCTATCTCCTGTCTTAACTTCAACTTCATCTTAACACTGATTCCCCCACTATTAAGATGGCTTCCAGCAGTCCCCAAATTCATGAACTTCCTCCTTCACATCTGTAAGGAATGCAGGAGCATCTTTGTCCCAGCATTCACAACAGAAGACCTGATGCTCACTTGGACTTGACTGGCTTAAGCCACTTGCCACTCCACAAATGATCATGACTGACAGGGAATGGGATACCCTATTTGACTAAGCTCCCACTGAGCCAAGAGCAAAGGTAGCTTCCCCTGAATCACTTGAATTTCCAAATAAAATTGGAGGCCTTTGGGGAAGAGAAAGGGAAAGTGGATGCTGAGAAGATAACCAATTCATATCTGCTGTAGATACGAAGCGGTTCTTCAAGTTCAGAGCCCTGGGGTGTGTGGGTTGGTTGGTTGGTTGGTTGGTTCATTGGCTGGTTGGTTGGTTTTTTTAAGGCCTTATTTTTATAGCAGTTTTAGGTTTACAGAAAAATTGAGATGGTACAGAGATTTCCCATGTAACCTTTTCTCCCACAAGCATCTTCATTATCAGCCTTCACCAGAGTAGTACACTTGTTATGGTTGATGAACATACACTGGGACCTCATAATCACCCAAAGTCCATGGTTTACACTATGGTTCACTCTTGGTGTTGTACACTCTATGGGTTTGGACAAATGTGTATTGACATGTATCCATCATTATAGTATCATACAGAGTATTTTCATTGCCCTTAAGGTCCCCTGTGCTCTGCTTATGCAACCATTTCCCAACCCCTCAACCCCTGGCAACCACTAATCTTTTTACTGTCTCCATAATTTTGCCTTTTCCAGAATGTCATATAATTGGGGCCAAGTGTGTAGCCTTTTCAGATCGGCTCTTTCACTTAGTAATATGCATTTAAGATTCCTCTAGTCTTTTCATGGCTTGATAACTCACTTCTTTTTAGCACTGAATAATATTCCACTGTCTGAATGTGCCAGAGTTTAGTTATCCACTCACCTACTGAAGGACAACTTGGTTAGTTTCAAGTTTTGCACTTATGAATAGAGCTGCTATAAATTTCCATGTGTAAGTTTTTGTGTGGACATAAGTTTTCAATTTCTTTGTGTAAATACCATACCAAGCAGCACAATTGCTGGATCGTATGATAAGAGAATATTTAGTTTTGTAAGAAACTGCCAAACTGTCTTCAAAAGTGGCTGTACTATTTTTCATTCCTACCAGCAAGGAATGAGAGTTCCTGTTGCTTCCCATCCTCACCAGCATTTGGTGTTGTCAGTGTTTTAGATTTTGGCCATTCTAATAGGTGTGGAGTTTTATCTCACTGGCTGTTTTAATTTGCATTTCCCTGGTAACATGTGATGTGGAACATCTTTTCAAATGCTTATTTTCCATCTACATATCTTCTTTGATGGGGTGTCTGTTAAGATCTTTGGCCCATTTTTTAATCAGATTGTTTTCTTATTGTTGAGTTTTAAGGGTTCTTTACATTTTTGGATAATAGTTCTTTTATAAGATGTGTCTTTTGCAAGTATTTTTTATTCCAGTCTTTGGCTTTTCTCCTCATTCTCTTAATATTTTTTTTCATAGAGCAGAAGTTTTTAATTTTAATGAAGTCTAGATCTTCAATTATTTTCTTCATCAACTATGCCTTTGGTGCTGTTTCTAAAAATTCATCACCATGCCCAAAATCATCTAGGTTTTTTGCCTATATTATCTTATAGGAGTTTTATAGTTTTGAATTTTACATTTAGATCTGTGACCCATATTGAGTTAATTTTTGTGAAGCATGTAAGGTCTGTGTCTAGATTCATTTTTTGTTTGCATGTGGATGCCCAGTTATTCCAGCACCATTTGTTGAAAAAAAAAATCGTTGCTCCATTGCATCACCTTTGCTCTTTTATCAAAGATCAATTGACTATGTTTATGTGAGTATATTTCTGGGCTCTCTATCTGTTCCATTGATCTATTCATGTATTCTTTCACCAATACCACACTCTTTTGATTAATGTAGTTCTATAGTAATTCTTGAAGTCGAGTAGTATAAGTCTCCAACTTTGTTCTTCTCCTTCAATATTACGTTGGCTATTCTAGATCTTTTGTCTCTCCATATGTAGAGTCAGTTTATTGATATCCATGGAATAAGTTTCTGGGATTTTGACTGAAATTGCATTGAATCTATAGATCAAGTTGGGAAGAACTAACATCTTGACAATATTGAGCATTCCTATCCATGAACATGGAATATCTCCACTGATTTAGTTCTTCTGTGATTTTATTCATCAGACGTTTGTAGTTTTCTTCACATAGAATTTATACACATTTTGTTAGATTTACACTCAAGCATTTAATCTTTGGGAGTGCTAACATAAATGCTACTGTGTTTTTCAAACCAAGCAATCTTAGCAAACCTGGGAATGTATTGCAGCAGGTGGGCAAATCTCAGAAACGGATTCTCTCCTACTGCAGTTGGGCTTTCTCAGTGCAGCATCTGGAGACCCCAAACTCCCAACTCACCAGCTCTGCAGTGAGAGTGGAAAGGAATAGTTCCCATAGACTCCAGCCAGAAAAACCCCAAGGAATTATTTGCATTGGCTTGGACTGAATCACAAGCCAATCTGTCTGCCAGTTTGGGGTCAAGGATGGCTCAGCTTGAATAACCTGGCAATACCTGCACCAGTCACTGTGACCAGGGGGAGGGAGGATCTGATTGGGTCACTTCCAACCCATTGCTGTGGTTATCACAGAAAGAAGGGGGTACAGGTCAAAAAAAAAAAACATACTGTTTTTAATTTCAAATACCACTTATTCAATGTTGGTTTGTAGGAAAGTGATTGACTTTTGTATATTAACCTGGTATCCTGCAACCTTTCTACAATCACTTATTACTTGCAGGTAATTTTTTGGCCAATTCTTTCAGATTCTCTACATAGATGATTATGTTGTCTGTGAACAAAGACAGTTTTATTTCTGCCTTATCTTATTTCATTAGCTAGTACTTCTAGTACAATATTGGAAAGGAGTGGTGAAAAGAGATATACCTGCCTTGTTCCTAGCCTTAGTGAGAAGCCCTCACATTTCTTACCATTAAGTATGAAGTTAGCTGTATTTGTAGATATTCTTTATCAAGTTGAGGAAGTTCCCCTCTATTCCTAGTTTACAGAGAGGTTTTATCGTGAATGGGTGTTGGATTTTTTTCAAATGCTCTTTCACATCTATTGATACTATTGGCTGATTTTGCTTTTTAGTCTACTGATTTGATGGATTACATCAGTTGATTTTCAAATGTTGAACTGGCATTGCACACCTGGAGTAAAGCCTATGTTGTTGTGGTATATAATTATTTTTATACCTTATTGGATTCAATTTATTAATACTTGGGGGAGGTATCTTTGCATCTTTGTTGATGAGAGATAATTGGTCTGTAATTTTCTTTTCTTGTAATGTCTTTGTCTGGTTTTGGTATTAGGGTAATGCTGGTCTCATAGAATGAGTTAGAAACTATTTATTCTGCTTCTATCCTCTGAAAGAGATTGCAGGTAATTGGTATAATTTCTTCTTTAAATGTTTGGTAGAGTTCACAAATGAACCCATCTGAGCCCGGTACTTTATGTTTTGGAAGATTATTAAGTATTGATTCAATTTCTTTAATATATATAATAAAGGCCTATTTAGATTGTCTATTTCTTCTTGTGTAAGTTTTGGCAAATTGTGTCTTTCTTCTAAAGAGAAAGTTATCCAATTTGTGTCATAGAGTTGTTCATAATATTCCTTATTATCTTATAATGTTCACAGGCTCTGTAGTGATGTCCCGTCTTTTGTTTCTGATACGAGTAATGTGTGTCCTCTTTTTTTCTTAGTTAACCTTGTTAGAGGCTTATTAATTTTATTGATCTTTTCAAAGAAGCAGTTTTTGGTTTCACTGATTTTCTCTATTGATTTCCTGTTTTCAATTTCATTGATTTCTGTTCTAATTCATATTATTCCTTTTCTCCTACTTACTTTGGACTTAACTTGCTCTTCTTTTTCTAGATTCCTAAGGTGGAAAGTTAGATTATGATTTTAGATCTTTTTTCTTTTCTAATATATACTGTAAATACTATAAATTTTCCTCTAAGCACTTTTTTTCACTGCATCCCACAAATTTTGATAAGTTGTGTTTTCATTGTCATTTAATTAAAAATATTTTTAACTTTCCCTTGAGATCCCCAAGGTTTTAAAATGCTTAATAGCCACACTACACACTCTTTTTGAGTTTTGATGATGACAGAAAATCATCCTTTACCCAGGAATGTGTGTCCATGCTCACATGCAGACACTTAACCTTTTTGGAATCCAATTCCTCATTTATAAAATGAAAAGTTAGTGTAGTAACTGAGTCAGTGCTACTCCACTTCCAAGATTCCACGACTCTGTATGTATAACAGATGCACTAATAGGCTCTCTCAATCCATGTACAGATTTGTGCTGATTAGTCTTTACTGCAAACCCATCTCTGCTCTTCTTGGCCCAGGGAGTACTCCTAGAACTCTAGACACAGGCACCGTTGTTAACTGGTTCTGGTTGGGTTTGGCCAGATAGGGTCTTTAGAGATATAATTAAGGATCTCAGAATGAGGTCATCTTAGATTTAGTGTGCATTCTAAATCTAATGATGGTGTATTTATAATTTAGTCACAGAGAGAAGAAGGTCATGTGAAGATGAAGCAGAGATTGGATTGATGCATCTACAAGCCAAGGAATACCAAGGATTGCCAGCAACCCCTAGAAGCTAGGAGAGAGTCTTGACATGGATTCTCCTTCAGAGCCTCTAGAAGGATCCAATGCTGCTGACATCTTGATTTCAGACTACTGACCTCCAGAACTATAGGAGAATAAACTCCTGTTGTCTCAAACCACCGAGTTTGTGGTAACTTGTATGGCATTCCTAGGAAACTAATATAGTCTGCATTCTAACTCAACTGAATAGAATGTCATGCACAGCCTGGCCAGGAATCTACCATCACTATGCTATCCAGTTTCGATTGCTTGGAGATCCATTGGCTTGTAAGAGCATCCATGCCCTGGTGGGCCTCCTTATAAAAACCTGTTTATGCAAAGAATTTTAGACTCCAGGGAACCAGTGAGATAAACCACATATAATCCCTCATAGAGTACTAAATGATCTGAAAGAGTATGTAGACAGATACAGTTGGGTTCTCAGTTTTACTTGCAGGTGTATACATGTGCACACAAACCCACAGCTAGAAGGCAGAGACTAAGTCTATTTCATTTACTTTTCTTTTTTCCACTCATCCTTCTCGTGCCCATATGATGTCTTACCCACACAAAACATAGGATCAAAGTTTGATGAATTACTGAAGGAAAGAAGAAATTAATTAATCAGTTATTTAGTGAACTCCCAGGCCAGCAGTTTCAGCCAAGAGAAGCAGGTTGCTCTTGGATACATTAGAAAATCTCTTCACAAATCTACCCTTCCAAAAAGGCACAAAACACTAGACTAGGAATCATAAATCTGTGGGAAAGTCAGAATTTAATCCAAATTGAATTAACTGTGCCAAGAACAGGTTCATACCTGTCCAGGCTCTTGCCCACAACTCTCAGACACACTGTTGTTTCCAGTGCACTTGGGTATGTAAAAAGGACTAAGTGATCCTGTTAAGTTATTTAAACATCTTAATTTGATGAGCGATTAAAGAAGTATTGTGAGTGGATAAAGACACTGTCTGGAGCCAGCCTTCCTGGACTCAGATCCCAGCTGTGCTACGGGTCATTGGTGTATAACCTTAGGTTAACTGACTTAAATTCTGTTCCCTCATCTGTAAAATGGGGATAATAATGGTATTACTTCACAGGATTATTGAGAGGTTTACATGAGTTCCTATTCAAAAAACTGCTTAAAATAGTAGTTGGCCTAGAGGAAGCACTGCATAATTGTTTGCCATTATTGTTTCTCCTTTTTTGCATACAGGTGTAGCTTGACTAATGGGCAAACCCAGAACCCCCAGAGCTTGACTCTTGGCCACAGAACACTTTGGTGTGAGAAGAAGGACTGAAAGACTGTGGAAGCATGGACTCAAGCCAGGGAGCCATGCCCATTTTCTTGTCTAGTTAATAAGAACCTTTGCCCCATTTACTGCTCATGCCCTGGCCTTACTTTTACCCATCAATGAAGTTTGAGGAGCTAATGGTACAGGTTGAGGCATAGATGAGAGTGCAGTAGAGGCAGGAAGAGTGTCTTCCATTTTCTAATAGGAACAGAAATATTTCAGGAAGCCCTGGAGACTTTATCTCACATGCCTCTCTTTGCTTTGCATGGCCCTCAACTCTTTTTCTCCTCTTCTTTTCTAAACTGAGAACACTGTCATTTTGTGAAAAGAATAACAAAGATGCATATATGCCTATAAATGGAAGATGAAGTGGTGACTGAGGGCTTCCTCCTGCCAAGGAAAACAAGTGCAAGGCAGCTGGAAGAGAGGAGCCAGAGGGCCCTGCAAAATCAGAAGCTCTCCATCTTCTCGGGAGCTGGTTCTGGCCTGTGCAGGCCTGGCCGCCTGGGAACAGCAGCTCCATGGTCCTGCGGGAAAGGCCTGCCAGGAAGCTTGAGGCCATGGATCAGGGGTTGCTGGGAGCTGAATGCTGAATTTGCCATGGGAAAGGAAGAGAATTGGAGGTTGGTGTCCCAGAGTAATTGCTCTTTAATTCAACAGGCATCAACTGAACAATTGCTGTGCCCAAGGCATGGGGCTGTAGGGCAGAAGAAGCAAGAGAGCCATGTTTTCTGTCCTTGAAGACCTAGAGTCAATGGAGATGGGTCCAGGAAGGTAAGGGTTAGACAAATATAGCCGTAGCTGCACCTTCCAATTAGCAAGAACTGGGAGGTTTCCAGGGGTGAGGGGTCACACTCAGTTTGAGGAAGTGACATTGAAGGTTAGTTTTTAAAGAATGGTAAGATTTGGGCATCATAGAACAGCGTTATAAGCAAAGTGACTGATGTGACCAGGCATGAAGGCAGGAAGACAAAATACACCTCTCAGGGGAAATAAGAGATCCAATAGGACAGGTAGGGTAAAAATGTGAGAAAAGTGTATAAGTGCACAACTTGGCAGAGGACCTTGAAGCCCAGCTGGAAAATTGATGCTTAGTTCAGGAGGCAATGAGGACTCCCTAAAAGTTTGATACACAGGATCATGTGACCAGTACTGGGACTTAGGAAAATCTACCCGCAGAAAGTGAGGATGGATTGGAGGAAGGAAAAAGGAGATTCCTATGATTATCAGCCCTTGGAAAGCAGAACACCTAAGGACTTCATGACACTTTAGAAGAAATCTAAGTTCCCTACCACAGCTTGGCTACCAGGACCCTGCTCTGCCTGTCACTCCTGCCTCTTCTTGTGCCACCCTCACTACACTCTAGCAATACTGGCTGTCTTCCTGGTCCACTAACACCCCAAGCTTTTTCTATCTCAAAGCCTTAGCTTGTCTCCAAGAAGGCCATCATCAATCCTTCCCTCCTGAATGCACCAGCCATTCTCCTTTGGAGTGGTAGTTTCCAATCCTCCACATCCTAGAATCCAGGCTGACCTGCAACTGCTTTAATCAACAGGATGCTGCAGAAGTGACACTAGACCAGATCTAGGTCTATCTAATGTTTAACAAATTGGGCAGCTTCCTCATTCCTGCTCACTCTTAAGAAAGCCAGCCAGCCTCCTATAAAAAGTCCAACTATACCAAGTCCTCTGTACTACGAGGAGCCTAAGCTAGCCATTCAGAGAAGCCATATGAAGAGAGAGCATTGATAGTCAACCTCCAACTATTCCAGCCAGCCCAGTCCATACGCCAGACATAAGTAAAGAAGCCATTTTGAACCTCCAGCCCAGTCAATCCTTCAGATGGTTCCAGTCCCAGCTGCTATCTGACTACACTGCAAGAGAGACCCCCTGTGAGAACCTACACCTAGCAAAGCCCAATCAACCCACAGAGCTTGGAGAGATGGGAATACATTTTGAGTTTTGGTTTCTTGGGTTTTGTTGGGGTTTTTTTTTGGCCACACCACGTGGCATGTGCAATCTTAGTTTCCCAACCAGGGATCGAACCTGTGTCTCTCACAGTACAAGCACAGAGTCTTAACCACTGGTCCGCCAGAGAAGTCCCAATACATTTTTTTTAAACCACTAGGTTTGGGGGTAGTTTTCTATGTGGCAATAGATAACTAAAGGACCCATTGTCTTTCTCTGGACCTCTTCTTTCTCCTCCACGTCTACTTATCCTTAGGTCCCTCACGGTTGATCACTGTCAAACTTCAGACGCCAGCCCACTTCAAGGCCTTCCTTTCCCACCCTATCTAAGTATCCTGGGTTGCAGCCCACACTGAACATTATCACTTTATCTCAAGTCCTCTCTGCTCCCTTCCCAGCATTTCTCATAATTGAGTTATCCTGTTCTTGATTGTTGCTTCTCTCCTTTCACTAAACAGACTCTCTGAAGTCAGAGACCATGACTACTTTGAACACTATCTCGTCCCCATATTTAGAAGATAGTATATGCCAATAAATGTTTGTCAAATGGACAGAGAAGTCATCTCTTTATACAACACAGAGCCACTGACAGTATAATGATGGGTGGGGAATGAATTCCGAGAGCCCCAGTAGTCTACCAAGCAAATAAGTGAATAATTACATATAGTCTTGACATTAGCCTCGACCCAAGGGACTCAAAAGCTACTTGAAGTCTTGGAGGTATGTTCTTTCCATATCCCCCAAAGCAGCTAATCAAAGAATGGCTGCATAGAAGGTGCTCATTATATATTCACTGATTAGCTGATAGAACTCTGAATTTAAACACTGAGGATTTAATGTATAGGTTACTAGCAGAGTCAGTTCTGGAACTTCTCATGCCACTAGGACCCCCAAAAGCCTGGGGAAAGTCCTTTAGAAGACAATTTAGAGAGTCTGAGGAGTTGTCCTTTTCTTTTACCTCAGCGTAGAAATTCCCCTGCCCAAACCCAATTCTGGGAGCATGTCACATGTCTACTGTTTCTAGTTCCCAGTGGGAGAGGGGTTGGTGAATAGGAATCTGATCAGAAGGCAGGAGCTCAAGGGTGAAGTTAGGTAGCCCAGCACTCTGGGTCACCAGACCCCAGGTAATCAAATCACAGACAGGGTTCATACCTCCCAAGTTTATTAGTGGTCCAGGCCTCATTCTGTGTGCCATTAATTCCTTCACCATGACAACGGTTTTGATCCACACAAGGTATGTCAATTTTTATGTTAGAGGGTATAGAAATTATTGGCAAGGTCCATTCTCCCTGATCTAGCCTGCCTTAGGCCTCTTTCTTCTCTAATCTCACCAGTACCCGACACCTCTCCCTGCTCCCAGTCTTCCCTAAATTTTCTTTGCCTCTCCCCTAACAGTCTCTGAGTCCCTGCTTCTTTCTTGCACTCTGACAGTACTACAGCATACTGCTGAGATGGCTGGGAGTTTCTTCTCACTCCTCTTGCACCAGAGGTGGCCAGTGAGCCATAAACGAGAGAGGAGGGTGGGTGGCTGGTACATGTGGGAATATTTGTGTTGTGCGTGATCAGAAGACCCCAGTTCTTCTCGCAGCTCTGCCTCCTCCGGCCATTTATTCTCATGTTTAACTTCCTGAGCCCCAGTTTATTCATCTGAAAAGTGAATAACCCTGTGGAGGCTATTTATAATTACATGAATAATAATTATTATGCCTGGCCCCTCCCACAACAGAGATGGAGATGAGACATACTCTGTACATTTCAAATGCTCAGCAAAGGAAAGGAAACACAAATTCTGCTGTCCGGTAGTGAGGAAGCCTGGTCTTGCTTTGGTGAAGAGGCCCTGTATGCCCGTCCTGGCTCTGCCCTTAATTAATTGTGCTGCCTTAAATAAGTCACTGTCCCACTTTGAGACTCAAAATCCTCAGCCACAAAATGAGGGAGTTAGAACCAATGGCACCATCGAGGAGGGTTCTGGGTCTACTTCACCCACTCTTCTAACCCCACCATTGTCTTTGGGGTGTAGTCAGCACTTAACAAATAACTGCTGAGTGAATGAATGTGTAATATGTCATATATATGATCAAGCCATGAAAATAACTACTCATTCACATCCAGAATTGCTAAAAGAAGTCTGGGTAGGGGCAGGGCAGTAGATAGAGAAGGATGCTAATGAAAACCCAGCAGGCCAGGAGCCACGTCCCTCCTCTCCCTCCTTCTCTCCACATCCTCTGCCTTGTCTCCTGGGAGACTGGCCTGGGATGGCACTCCCAGGTGAGCTTTGGGCAAATGTTGAACACCTCTGAGCTAGATCAGAGTAGAAGTGTCAGAGGGAATAGACAGGAGATGGGGTGGAGGCAGAAAAGATGGGAGAGCCCAGGAAAAGGAGACTGCAGGGTGTTCCAAACTTGAGGTTTTGACAACGGGAAAAAAACATTTTGCGATCATGTAATCGTGTAATGAAGACACTCACGGTCTACAGGAGGAACCTGGGAGACATCAAGGTCACATGGCTCACCGGTGATTAGGCCAGTTTGGGTTTTAGGAGGGAGCAAAGGCATTGCTGCTTGGGATTCCCTAACTGTTTCATGTAAGCTCCCGCCTAGCCAGATTATATAGAACTTGGAAGTAGGGACAATACCACATCCCTTATCTTCCTGCTGTCTTTTCTCTGGGTTCCATTCCCCACTCCTACCCTACAGCATGCAGCACAGTGGCTGGATGTGGAGCAGATGTCCTATAAATCGTGTGGCCCGCAGGCTGGGGGCAATTTCCTACTTGCTGTAAGTCCCTCTTCCGTCTTAATGCGGCCATATCGCTTCCCCCACGTCATGGAGGGGATTTCTTGGTCTCAGAGGAGGAATTCACAGTTTCCCAATCACCTGCCCAGGAATGGGTGGGAGCTGGAGGACATGAGCCATTGCCAGAGTCCACATGAGCACTGACCTCTCAGCCCTGGCAGCAGTGGTGGGTGCTGCTGTAACGACCTTCGCCACGACCTGGTCCTGGGGGAACATCTACAGAGCAGTGGTTGTCTTGGAATAGGCCATGGGAAAGTCCAAGAGAAGCCATGGCTCTTGAAAACCATCCCAGAATCCCACTGGGATGCTTTGCCAGAGTACACTGAGCCTGAAAGGTCTTGGGTTTTATGCTATTTTATCCATTTTTATTTTTTGGCTGGATGCTTTAGCTGGAAATTCAGAACACTAAAGCTATCCCAGGCCATTCATTCCAAGCATGCCACGCAGCTCCCCTGCGGCTGACCACTAGAGGCCCGGGACTCGGGCTCCTTGGCCCAGCACTGCAAACGTGTGGTGCCCTAAAGACTGTGGCTAAAAGAGATCCATGTCTAGGGAAGCAAGAATTGAGACCCAAACCCAAATCCTTGCCTCCAGGCCCTAAATCTTCCCGCTCTGACTGGGAAAAGTAAACTACCTAGGGGCAAGCACTTTGCTTTGTTCCCTTCTGAGTCCCCAGTACCCAGAACAGCCCCGAACTCACAACAGGTCCTCAGTAAGTATTTGATGGAATAAATGGATGAATTGCCAGGCTATACAGAGACTCTCCAAGCAGAGTGACCTCACCCAGACACAGTGCACCTCATCTTAGGTTGTGATGGGAGAGGTGATGAGTGAGCCAACAGCCACCCGTGGACCAAATCCTCTTTGTGCAGCCCGTGAGCTGAATATGTCTTCACGTTTTTTAGTGGTTAAAAAAAAATGCAAAGGAAAATAATACAGCTGACTCTTGAACAATATGGGTTTGAACTGCACAGGTTCATTTATGCAGATTTTTTCAGTAGTAAATACTACAATACTAGACAATCTGTGGTTGGTTGAATCTGGATGGCTAAATCTGCAGATGTGGAACCGTGGATACAGAGAAACTGCAAATACAGAGGAACCATGAATATGGAGGAACCAGGGATACAGAGAACCGACTGTAAGTTATACACAGATCTTCAACCGTGCTGAGGGTCAGCGTCCCTAACTCCTGCATTGTTCAAGGGTCCACTGTGTTTCTTTACACATAAAACTTATGTAAAACTCAAATTTCATTGTCCATCAATAAAGTTTTATTGAAGCACAGCCACTCCCATGCACTTACTGGTATTATCTGTGGCTGCTTTTGCAAAGCAGCAAAGTTGTTGCAAAGTTGCAGCAGAGACTGCATGACCCACAAAGCTGAAAATATGTACTATCTGGCCTTTTACAGAAAAGGTTTGTCAACCCCTGTCCTAAAGAATCTCCCCAGTTAGGTAAATGTTGTCTAAATCGCCAGCATTCATTGTTCTGGATTAACCATTGCTCGCTGTCTCGTGTTTCTCTCTCTCTCTCTCTCTCTCTCTCTCTCTCTGCCTCTCTCTCTCGTTCTCAGCTCTTCTTTTTAAATCAAAGCCTTTCTATAAGTGCTTTAAGTTACCTTTAGTGGTAGTTGTCTTCTCTGAAAAAAAGAACCTGTTCAAAGACAAAGTGGTCCTAAGGAAGGAACATCTAAAGTGGTTAAAGGGTTCAAAACAGGGGACATCCAAGAAAAACTCAGTCCACTTTAGGTATTGCTAAGGCCAAGCACTGTCACCAGCACTCCGATGAAGGATACAAAAAGGGAAACTCCTTTGAGCTCACATGAGGGCCTTACCCTGAAACACCCACGCCCCCTGCTCAGACTTGCTCTCCCCATCTCACCTCCCTTGATGTCTCATCCATCTTGGAGCAGCACGGATGCTCTGTCTTTGGAGGTCTTCCCCGAGCCGGCCACAGTGCACACAGAGCTCCCTTGAGCAGCAGAGATCGTGGTATGGTTTATCTAGATCCAGGCATCCGTCCCTCCCTCCCTGCAAACGCATACACCCATGGCAGTCACAGTCAATCACATCAATCTTGTCGACAAAAGAATAACTCCTTGCCATCTCTGGCTACGTGCTTCCTCTAGACAACCAACTACTTGCATGTATACACTCTGCCTTACAATTTTTATTTCCCCACCTGACGTTGCAGTAGGTATTCGGCTGACACAAGTCCTCTCCCCGCTTCCTTCCATTGCCCTGTCCTGCAGAAGCAGGTGCAGAATGGAAGCCAGCGCTCTTTGCACTAAGGCGTTAACAACCACTTCCCCAGGATACCTGTAATGAAGCTAGTCCTCCGCAGGTAAGAACCTGCATCTAGAACTTCAGCCCAGGAGTTCAGATCAGCTTGATGCCAACACCCATCCAGGGGCCTACCATGGCCAGTGTGACTTTTCTTCTCTAGATGGGGCCACTCAGGCTTCAGTTGCAGAAGGAGCCTTAGTTTGTGTTTCCTCTCTGGTCTTCTGATGAGCTAGCAAGGTCCCCCATTCCATCTGAGGTCTCTTTTCTTCACCCTGGGCAGGAGAAGCAACAGTCACCTCTACACCCAAATCAAACTCCTGACTCTTTCCAAGCCAGAGGAAAGTAACTTTCCAATCTCTTCTTAAATAAGAAAAGAAACTCTTCTCTTTCAGTAGGTATTTTCAGCTGCTGACAAGGGTGTTTCAAGAAATTTAAATACAATGGCTTGTGTCCTGGTATCTGCAGTTACCCTAGCGACCTCTAATTTTACAGACTGCCTGGGATACCAAGGGAATTGGTGGCAGACTTCTTAGGCAACCAAATTCCCCTGAACTGACTCCTCCAGGAACTTAGACCTCTTGCAGAACAGAGCTTCAGTTGAAAGGGGAAACTTGAAATCCCCATTTACAAAAAGAACAGAAACCCTACTAAATGTTATCTTACCAACCCACCATGCTACAGACATGGACAATTTAGAATTAAATTTCACAAGTGTGAATCTTCCCTGGTGGTCCAATGGTTAAGAATCTGCCTTCCAATGCAGGGGACGCAGGTTCAATCGCTGGTCGGGAAAATAAGATCCCACAGGCTGCAGGCAACTAAGCCTCTGTGCCGCAACTAGAGAGAAGCCCAGGAGCTTCGAAAGCCTTCTCACTGCAACAAAAGATCCCACATGCCACAACGAAGATACCACATTGCCACAACTAAGACCCAACGCAGACAAATTAATTAATTATTTAAAATAAATAAATAAATTTCACAAGTGAAAAAAACCGTGCCCCAAGTGAGCATTGAGAATGGGAGATGCAAGTCAAGCAGACCAGCAAAGGGAAGGGGCATATTTGGGATGGTGGTTCACAAACCTGAACCACTCACCTGGGGAACATGTTCAAATACAGAGTCCCAGGCCGTGTCCCCAGAGATTCTGATCTCTGTAGGTCTGGGATGAAACCTGGGTCATTTTTTGAAGCTCTCCAAGTGATTCTGATAAGCATTCCAGTTTGGAAACCAGCCATGTGAAAAATATTCCTTTCTCCTTCCCCCTCATGTTCCAAGGGTCTCCTGGACCTTCGTTCCCTCAATTCCTGCCAACCTCAAATTCTAAATCTAGAGCAACAGGAACTCATTTTCTTCAAAATAAAAGGAGGAAGCAGCAGCCACTAAGTGCTGTGCTCGGCACTGTGCCAAAGAAACCTGGGAATGTGACGCTGCATCTGGCCCTGGGCTGCTGGAAGGCTGTGTGGTTTCTTTTGAGCTTGCTGCCTGGTTTATCTTAGGTGCTGGGTCTGCAGACTAGTAGGCTGACCTTCCTTGGCTATGCCCCAGGGAGCAGGCTACCAGTCTCCTGCTGTCTCTGCAGCTACAAGGTACGATTTCCACCGCATTGAGGTAATAGGAGCTGACAGTCAGCGATGGCTGGGATCAGAGTAAAACCTGGGAAGGCAGCCTTCTTGGGAGAAAAGATTCCTGGCATTGAGGCTTTACAGGTGGTCCTAGCACTGCTACTCACAAGCTGTGTGACTTGGGGTAGTAACTTCCCCTCTCTGGGCCTCAGTTTCCCTAGCTATGAAACAAGGGGTTGAACTAGGTAGAGGCAGCATGGAAAAGTGAAAGGAATGAGTCCTGTGGCCAGGCTTCATTGCTAACTTGCTTTGTGACTTCGGACAGTGAAAACCATCAGTTTTCTCATCTATAAAATGAGTCTAATGTTACTTCCTTCACAAGGTTGATGTGCCAATTTAAGGAGATGATACCTGCTAAGTTCTTGACTTAAACTTCATTTGAGACCCAAGATACACACATACATACTCAATTGCTCACCCTTAAACCAGCATCTTTCCGGTAAAGATGGTGAGTTTGAAGGGAGTTTAGGAGAGAGAGAGCTCACTACTCAAAGGGCAGATAGGGAGGAAGGGACATTTGGTCTTCTTTTCAGTTTGAGTTGGGATTTTGACAAACACCCAGAATTTGAATAAGCAACTGAAGGAAGAAACCCTGGAGTACAGAAGGAAAATCAGTAAGTCTGGGCTGGGAAATGTGGGTTCTAACGTCTGCCCGCTCACTGTCTAGCTGTGTAGCCTTGCTGAGTCTCTGCATCTTTGTCTATAAAATGGAGTTGTGGTGAGAATGGATATGATGATGTAGGAGAAAACAACTTGTATGGTGTCTGGAACGTAGTAGGTGTTCTATGGATGGATTTTAGATGAAGAAAGTGAAGATGGAAAGAAGAATGCCCAAGCACCTTTATAAGTCAGTGAGTATATTAGTAGAACTCAGCAATTTCCAGAGTGTTCGTGGAACTCTAGAACCCCAGGATGTTCCTGGGAGAAAAAGTACTCCCTGGTCAATTAAACTTAGGAATGGCAACATGATACATCTCCCTCTTGAAGATTTGCAATCAATTTCAACACGTTAATAATTCTGCAAAATCTTTTCTAACTTTATTTACACCCAGTCGTTCCCAAACTTAGTTCACTTCTGAACCAATTTTCCACATTAAACCTATTAACTTCTCACTGAACTTGTCAGGAGTCTTTCTGGTGTGAAGTAAGGGGATGGTGGTGAGAAATCTGGAAAAAAATCACTAGGGTTTTGCTTTGTGTTTCCACCGTATTCAGCTTTTAGGAACAATCTGTGCAGTGGTGTGGAGAGTGCATCCCGAGGAAGAAGCACACGTTCTCGGAAACAGAGAGTCGCCTCCATTTATGAGTCATGCTGCCACGGGCAAGTTCCTTCACCTTTCCTTACCTCCAGTTCCTTATCTATAAATTTGCAACACTCACCTCATAGGATCATTGTGAGAAGCAAATGAGCTGGCGTACCTGAAGAGGTTAGCATCATACCTGGTACAGAGTAAGCACTCAGTCAGTAAGCAGGAAATGGTGTCATCATTATTTTGCCACCATCCAAATATCCTCTGTCAAACATTTTGCAACATCCAGCATGACTCGAACATTGAGCTCTGAGAGTAGGAATCAGACTAATCTCTGCCTTCCTCGCCCCCATGGGGATCAGCCTAGAGCCCCATCAAGGGTGAGTAAAGCCCATTTTAAAGAAGGCACTGATGGAGGTGTCTGCTTTGTGCTTTTTCTGAATAGAAAGCAAAGGAAGGAGGCTTTTTCGGAAGGAGGGCTTGTCCTCCAAACCAGTCTGAGCTGACAGTGTCAACTCTTGCAAGCGGGAAGCTGGCCACCAGGAGATGGAGAATCTGCTCAGTCATTTCTCAACAGCAAGAGCAAGTAGCTTGAAAAAGAAGCTAAATATACCCCTTGAGAGGCCCACCAAGTGCATCCTAAAAAGAGAAAAGGAGAGACAGTACAGAACTCGAAGCAACAGGATCTGATCAGGGCCACAGGGCAGAGACAGCTGGCTGCCAGGGTCAGAGACCCACACCCTGGGCTCGGGGAGGTTGTCCCCGGTTCACCCCTGGCCATCCAACCCAAGTCCCCAACTCTCCTCCCTTTGTTGAAGAATGTTGGCCACTGGCAGCGGCAGTCTCTCCAGGGGTCCTATGGTCAGTTTCTCTTCACGATTCATCCATTAATTCAATTAACATTTATTGAATACTTACTAGACAAGCTATGGGAAACACAGTTGTATAAAAGACAGAAAAAGTCCCTGCACTTATGGTGTAAACATTCTAGTGGAGAGAGAGAGACAGAAAATACACAAGTAAACAAGTAAGAAAATAATTCCAGGGAATGTTAAGTGCTTTAGGGAAAAATTATGAGGCAGAGAGATCAACGAATTAGGAGCTAGAAAGGAACGAAGGTGGGCACTCAGCCTCCTCAAAAAAGAGACATTTGAGACAAGACCCGAGTGGAGGAAGGGAAGGAGGCAGAGAAGATCTGGAAGGAGGGTGCCCCAAGCAGAAGGGCCAGAGAGCACCACAGCGCTGGGACAAAAATGAGCCCAGTGTGCTGAAGAGTAGCCCAAATGGCTACAGCCATGTTGGGAAGTGGACAGGAGGGCAGGAGAGGGTTAGAGATGAGGTCAGAAATCTCCCCAGGCCAAGGCAAGGAGTTTTGCTCCAAAAGGGATAAGAAGTCATTGGAAGATTTTTAATGGAAGAAAGGATAAGGAGCTCACCCTGATGGTTATGTGAAAACTAGATGATAAGAGGGCAAGAGTGGGATCTGGGAGAGCAGTTGGTGCATGCATCCAGGTGAGACATGATGGTGGCTCGCACTAAGGTGTTGGCAGGTAAGGGGTGAGATTTGGGTTGTATTTTGATGGTAGAGTGACAGGGCTTGCTGGTCAGTGGGATGCAGGCTATGTCTGAAAGTGAGGTTGTTGAAGGGGGGCTCTCAGAATAGCTGCCTTCTTACTGAGATGTGGAAGGGTGCAGGAGGAAAGGTTTGGGGAAGGAAGATACCATAATGCTTTGCAAGGGCATGGAAGGTTCAAGGTGTCTATTGAACTTCCAAGTTGAAGGGTTCACCTGGAAATTGGATGTGTTTGGAGCTCATCTGTCAGCACTGTGCTCATCAGCATAGGCACTTAAAGCCCTTCAAATCCCCACACTTCGACATGATTAAACGTAGTCAGAAGCTTACCATTTGGGAATGAGACTTTAGCAAAATGCGTAATCCAACCCCTTTGTTTTACAGGAGGAATACGGAAGCCAGAGAGGGGAAGAACTCACTCACTCAAGATCAAACAGCAACTGGCTTGCTGACCCAGGACTCACACCCATGACCTCCCTTCCCTCCACAAAACATCCCCCAAGTTTGAGTTCTTTTTCCACTATTCACAAAATTTTTTCACATTGATTTCTTCTTTGTTGCTGGTTTTTTTTTAACATCTTACTTCAGTATAATTATTTTGCAATGTTGTGTTAGTTTCTGCTGTATAACAAAGTGAATCAGCTATATGTATACATATATCCTCATATCTCCTCCCTCTTGCATCTCCCTCCCACCCTCCCTATCCCACCCCTCTAGGTGGTCACAAAGCATGGACTGATCTGCCTGTGCTATGCGGCTGTTTCCCACTAGCTATCTATTTTACAGTTGGTAGCATAGATAGGTCAATACCACTCTCTCACTTCATCCAACCTTACCCATCCCCCTCCCCACGTCCTCAAGTCCATTCTCTACATCTGCGTATTTATTCCTGTCCTGCCCCAAGGTTCTTCAGAACCAATTTTTTTTCTAATTTCCATATATATGTGTTAGCATACGGTCTTTGTTTTTCTCTTTCTGACTTTCTTCACTCTGTATGACAGACTCTAGGTCCATCTACCTCACTACAAATAACTCAATTTCGTTTTTTTTATGGCTGGGTAATATTACATTGTATATATGTGCCATATCTTCTTTATCCATTCATCTCTCGATGGACACTTAGGTGGCTTCCATGTCCTGGCTATTGTAAATAGTGCTTCAATGAACATTGTGGTACATGTATTTTTTGAATTATAGTTTTCTCAGTGTATATACCCAGTAGTGGGATTGCTGGGTCATATGGTAGTTTTATTTTTAGTTTTTTAAGGAACCTCCATACTGTTCTCCATAGTTGGTGTATCAATTTACATTCCCACCAACAGTGCAAGAGTGTTCCCTTTACTCCACACCCTCTCCAGCATTTATGGTTTGTAGAATTTTTGATGATGGCCATTCTGACCGGTGTAAGGCGATACCTCATTGTAGTTTTGATTTGCATTTCTCTAATAATTAGTGATGTTGAGCATTCTTTCATGTGTTTGTTGGCAATCTGTATACCTTCTTTGGAGAAATGTCTGTTTAGGTCTTCCGCACATTTTTGGATTGGGTTGTTTGTTTTTTGATATTAAGCTTCTTGTATATTTTGGAGATTAATCCTTTGTCAGTTGCTTCATTTGAAAATATTTTCTCCCATTCTGAGGGTTGTCTTTTTGTCTTGTTTATGGTTTCCTTTGCTGTGCAAAAGCTTTTAAGTTTCATTAGGTCCCATTTATTTATTTTGTTTTTATTTCCATTTCTCTAGAAGGTGGGTCAAAAAGGATCTGGCTGTGATTTATGTAATAGAGTGTTCTTCCTATGTTTTCCTCTGAGAGTTTTATACTGTCTTGACTTACATTTATGTCTTTAATCCATTTTGAGTTTATTTTTGTGTATGGTGTTAGGGAGTGTTCTAATTTCATTCTTTTACATGTAGCTGTCCAGTTTTCCCAGCACCACTTATTGAAGAGGCTGTCTTTTCTCCATTGTATATTCTTGCCTCCTTTATCAAAGATAAGGTGACCATATGTGTGTGGGTTTATCTCTGGGCTTTCTATCCTGTTCCATAGATCTATATTTCTGTTTTTGTGCCAGTACTATACTGTCTTAATTACTGTAGTTTTGTAGTATAGTCTGAAGTCAGGGAGCCTGATTCCTCCAGCTCCGTTTTTCTTTCTCAAGATTGCTATGGTTATGTACAATGCAAAAATTGTGAAATTTTTTTTTGTTCTCGTTCTGTGAACAATGTCATTGGTGGTTTGATAGGGATTACATTGGTTCTGTAGATTGCTTTGGGTAGTATAGTCATTTTCACAATGTTGATTCTACCAATCCAAGAACATGGTATAGCTTTCCATCTGTGGGTATCATCTTTAATTTCTTTCATCAGTGCCTTATAGTTTTCTGCATACAGGTCTTTTGTCTCCTTAGGTAGGTTTATTCCTAGGTATTTTATTCTTTTTGTTGCAATGGTAAATGGGAGTGTTTCCTTAATTTCTCGTTCAGATTTTTCATCATTAGTGTATAGGAATGCAAGAGATTTCTGTGCATTAATTTTGTATCCTGCTACTTTACCAAATTCATTGATTAGCTCTAGTAGTTTTCTGGTGACATCTTTAGGTTTCTCTATGTATAGTATCATGTCATCTGCAAACAGTGACAGCATTACTTCTTTTCTGATTTGGATTCCTTTTATTTATTTTTCTTCTCTGATTGCTGTGACTAAAACTTCCAAAACTATGTTGAATAATAGTCGTGAGAGTGGGCAACCTTGTCTTGTTCCTGATCATAGAGGAAATGATTTCAGTTTTTCACCATTGAGAACGATGTTGGCTGTGGGTTTGTCATATATGGCCTTTATTATGTTGAGGTAAGTTCCCTCTATGCCCACTTTCCAGAGGGTTTTTATCATAAATGGGTGTTGAATTTTTTTGAAAGGTTTTTCTGCATCTGTTGAGATTATCATATGGCTTTTTTCCTTCAATTTATTAATATGGTGTATCACATCGACTGATTTGCATGTATTGAAGAATCCTTGCATTCCTGGGATAAACCCCACTTGATCATGGTGTATGGTCCTTTTAATGTGCTGTTGGATTCTGTTTGCTATGCATCTATGTTCATCAGTGATATTGGCCTGTAATTTTCTTTTTTTGTGACATCTTTGTCTGGTTTTGGTATCAGGGTAATTGTGGCCTTGTGGAATGAGATTGGGAGTGTTCCTTCCTCTGCTATATTTTGGAAGAGTTTGAGAAGGATACGTGTTAGCTCTTCCCTAAATGTTTGGTAGAATTCACCTGTGAAGCCATCTGGTCCTGGGCTTTTGTTTGTTGGAAGATTTTTTATCACCGTTTCAATTTCAGTACTTGTGATTGGTCTGCTTATATTTTCTATTTCTTCCTTGTTCAGTCTTGGAAGGTTGTGCTTTTCTAAGAATTTGTCCATTTCTTCCAGGTTGTTCATTTTATTGGCATATAGTTGCTTGTAGTAATCCCTCAGGATCCTTTGGATTTCTGCAGTGTCAGTAGTTACTTCTCCTTTTTCATTTCTAATTCTGTTGATTTGAATCTTTTCCCTTTTTTTTGCTCAATGACTCTGGCTAATGGTTTATCAATTTTGTTTATCTTCTCAAAGAACCAGCTTTTAGTTGTATTGATTTTGGCTATTGTTTCCTTCATTTCTTTTTCATTTATTTCTGATCTGATCTTTATGGTTTCTTTCCTTCTGCTAACTTTGGGAGTTTTTGTCCTTCTTTCTCTAATGCTTTAGCTGTAAGTTTAGGTTGTTTATTTGAGATGTTTCTTGTTTCTTGAGGTAGGATTGTATTGCTATAAACTTCCCTCTTAAAACTGCTTTTACTTCATCCCATAGGTTTTCGTCATCTTGTTTTCATTGTCATTTGTTTCTAGGTATTTTTTGATTTCCTCTTTGATTTCTTTAGTCTTCTCTTGGTTATTTAGTAGTGTATTGTTTAGCCTCCATGCGTTTGTATTTTTTACAGATCTTTTCCTGTAATTGATATCTAGTCTCATAACGTTGTGGTTGGAAAAGATACTTGATATGATTCCAATTTTCTTAAATTTACCAAGGCTTGATTTGTGACCCAAGATATGATCTATCCTGGAGAATGTTCCATGAGCACTTGAGAAGAAAGTGTATTCTGTCATTTTTGGATGGAATGTCCTATAAACATCAGTTAAGTCCATCTTGTTTAATGTGTCATTTACAGCTTGTGGTTCCTTATTTATTTTCATTTTGGATGATCTGTCCATTGGTGAAAGTGGGTGTTAAGGTCCCCTACTATTATTGTGTTACTGTCGGTTTCCCCTTTTATGACTGTTAGCATTTGCCTTATGTATTGAGGTGCTCCTATGTTGTATGCATAAATATTTACAATTGTAATATCTTCTTCTTGGATTGATCCCTTGATCATTATGTAGTGTCCTTCTTTGTCTCTTGTAATAGTCTTTATTTTAAAGTCCATTTTGTCGGATATGAGAATTGCTACTCCAGCTTTCTTTTGATTTCCATTTGCATGGAATATCTTTTTCCATCCCCTCACTTTCAGTCTGTATGTGTCCCTAGGTCTGAAGTGGGTCTCTTGTAGACAGCATATATATGGGTCTTGTTTTTGTATCCACTCAACCAGTCTATGTCTTTTGGTTGGAGCATTTAATCCATTTACATTTAAGGTAATTATTGATATGTATGTTCCTATCACCATTTTCTTAATTGTTTTGGGTTTGTTTTTGTAGGTCTTTTCCTTCTCTTGTGTTTCCTGCCTAGAGAAATTCCTTTAGCATTTGTTGTAAAGCTGGTTTGGTAGTGCTGAATTCTCTTAACTTTTGCTTGTCTCTAAAGGTTTTAATATCTCCATTGAATCTGAATGAGATTCTTGCTGGGTAGAGTAACCTTGGTTGTAGGTTTTTCCCTTTCATCACTTTAAATTCACATTGATTTCTTAAAGTTACACATTCCCTAAAAGTTTCTCATATTCCACTATGGGGGAAGTTTTATTTTCTCATCTAACTTAATTTTCTCTACCAGCAGTTTAAGTTCACTCTCTGTAGTAATCACTCTTGTATTTTTTCTAAAATCTGCATGATGTTGTTACACCTGACTCCTCAGAAATTTGTGTCAGTTCTGTATTTTGGTTGCCATTTACAGATGAGGAAACTGAAGCACAATAGTGAAGTAAATTCTGTTCACTCCCGTAGCTACGTCAAGACACAATCAAAAATAGAACCTTGCGTGTCTTAAGTCTTAGCTCAGAGCTCTTCCCTGTGGCGCAGGAAATCTTTTAAGCCGAGGTCCTGCCATTCTTCAGCTGAGAACTGTTCCAAGCTCTTTATAAACAGGAAGATAATTAACATCACTCTCATCCTACCCTTTTCCACACCATATGATCCTTTATCTTTTTAGCTCTCCTCTCTGTGGCATAATGGGTTCTCATTGTCCAAATCCATTTCCTCTTTTTTGGGAAATTACATTTCCCAGCTTCCCTTTGTAGTTAAGCATTTCCTTGTGACTGATTTCTAGTCAATAGAATTTGAGCAGAATTAATGCACAGCCTTCCCAGTCTGGCCCATAAAAATATCCCAGGCTTAATTGTCCATGATTTTCCCCCTCCTATCAGCCTGATGTAGATGAGCCTGGCCACCTTAGAGCCATGTATTGAATATGGTGGAACTTCAAGATAGAAAAATCATAGATCCTTCTATCAATACTTGGCAGAAAACAGTTACCAATCAAGAAAACATATTTACAATTTTTGTGAACAACAAATAAGCTTCTATCATATAAGAACCAGTATACATTTTGCAATCTGTTTGCTATAACAGCTAGTATACTGACCTGGGTTAGAGAGAACTTGTTCTGTCCCGAGAAAACACTTTGCAACACCTAGTGACCACTTTCCAACACTCCGACTCTTAGCATGAGACTAAAGTTCGAAGTAGAAGAAAGAAGCTCAGAGACCATAGACTACACCCTTCTTTATCCAAGAGAGGAAAGAGATCCAGAGAAAGACAGATCTGGCATTGTCTAAGGTCAGGGACACCCATTGTCTAAGGTCAGGGACACTTCAGAACTAGAGCACTCATTTTCTGGCTCCTCGTCCTGTGCTCTTTTCAGGACATAACGTTGCCACTCTACTGACAGATGGGGGGTACAGTGGTCAAGACAGGCTTTAGAACAGGATTCAGACAAAGCTCACTGTCAGAAATATCTTCTGTAAAACAAACTTTTGTTACCAAAGGGGATATGTGGGGGAAGGGGAAGATAAATTAGGAGTTTGGAATTAATATATACTTGCTGCTATATATAAAATAGGTAAACAACAAGGACTTACTATATAGCACAAGGAAATATATTCAATATCTTGTAATAACCTATAATGGAAAAGAATCTGCAAAACAATATATATATATATATATATATATATAATATATAACTCAATCATCTTTCTGTACACCTGAAACTAACACTTGTAAATTAACTATACTTCAGTGTTTTAAAAGCGGTTTAAAAAAAGAAATATCTTCTGTAGTTGTAACCCAAATCTCTCTATTAGTTTACATTCACCTATTCATGTTCTTTCCACAGAGAAGTTGATGAGTCTCTGATCACCTGCCTTCCTATAATAACCTCCTGACACTTAAGGGTGAGTATTATACGACCCCTCCCTCCTCATTTCTCCAGTACAGCTACAGTCTCACAAACATGTTTCATTTTCTAAGAAGTAAAAACAATCATGACTATAAGAGCCCCATAACCTTGGCAGGGGAGTTCTACCCTGAACTGACCCCATCATCCAGTTGTTTCTTCCATCACTCAGCAAGGCCCACAGTTTTCACTCACAGGACAGCCGCTCTGGCAGAAGGAACAGCGGGATGGTTTGTGTTTAGTCAATCTTGCTATAGACATTCTGCCCACTCCCACATTCCCAGAAGCCCTCTGGACACTAAACTGAAGTCTACAGCTTTATCCCTGTTTCAGGCAGGAAGTGTACAAATATCTGCTTTGTAAAGACTGTTCCCAGTGGTCTTGAACTTTTCCTGATCCACATCACTATCAATAAAGTACTTTAATCATGTGCCCTTAATATATCTATTGAAATATTATAAGATCTATTGTTATTTAAATAGAAATAATATCTACTGAAATATTTATAAGGACATACATGTGCTATACACGGATTAGTTATGTTTATGATAGAGTATTCACAAAAATAAGAATTTTTAAAGGACGAGATAAAAGACCAGTATGAATAAAAGTGTTAACAGTTTCTTCCCTGGACCTAGTGGGCCCTTCTGCACAGTCCCCTTTTTGGAGAACACTTGGTCCATCAAAGTTTTTGAACTGAAGTCACAAACTGGCAACCTACAGGCCAAATGTAACTCACAGATGTGTTTTTTTGGCCTGAATAATGTTTTCTAAATTTTCTATCAGTTCTCAACACTTAAAAATTGGACAAGCTCACATAAAAATCTAGAGTTTTTTATCCATTTTATTCACTGCTTTACCCTGGTGCCTGGTGCATAGTAGACACTCAGTAAACACTTATTTAATTGAACTTCCAGTTTCTCTCAAAAAAATCAGACTGGCACATCTTCCTGGCAATAATCACCTGGAGCTGAGTAGTGACTACACCTTCTGGCAGGATTTAGACTCACCAATCCTGAGCCACAGTCCCCACCACTCCCTATTGCCTATAACCAACCAGCTTCACTCACACCTGTTACCTGCCTGGTCCTTGAACAACTGTTTTGCCTTAGGACTTCCTGGTTATGTGATGACCTTGGTCATGCTCCATGAGCTCAAACTAAACCAATATTCCATTTGGAGTCCAAAGGTACAGGTTTGAACCTGATTCTGCCAATTACCATTCTTGGGGAATTTGTTCTCTGAGCCATGATCTCCTATCTGGAAAATGGGAATTGCAATACCATTTCCAAAGGTTGTTTGAAAATCAGAATAAATGAGATAATATCTGTGGGCTGTTTTGTAAGTTTTAAAGTATTATGGAAATTAGGAAACTTACCATTATAACAGCTGTGTTCATCCTCCAAAAGGACTAGCTGAGGTGATGGGCATGGAAATTCCCCACACTCCCCTATGTTAACTGTCTCTCTCTATACCTTGTTCCCAGTCCTACCCTACATCGCACCACTTTGATTTTCAGGTGTACTGGGAGGAGAAATGAAGGAACAGGCCAAAGAGTAAGGAATAAGCCACCACCCTAAAGGGTTGGTTCAATTTCTCTAATTAGAGTGACTCTTCATTTCACTCTTTCTCATGTCTAAGTCACTAACAGCTTGTGACTTAATACATTGTCAGACCCAGGTGCCCATGTCTTGCTCCTAGAGACCAACAGTGTGCCCAGTGTCTTTCTACACCTAATCCTAAAAGCCAGTCCCCAACAACCTCCACCTTTATCTCCTTGATGAACTTCTAATCTTGTTGTTCACCCATTGGAAATATGCCCAAGAGAGCCTTTCTCTTCCACCTTTTTATCAGCAAGGAAACTATTTCTGTTACATATAAGACTAGCCTCCCAGCAATGTACTCGCTACACACACACACATACACACACACACAAACACACACACACACTCACATTCTTCTCCCTCTGGCTCTCTCATAAATGTTTGCCAGATATAGGCTGACCCATATAAAATGGTCAATATTCAACCATTTCTGACCTAGGGAAAGGGGCAATTTTATCATGGTTCAACTCAATACATTTAACCCAGAGATCCAGACTTGGGGGTTTCTGTGACTTCTGAACCTTCCTATTTTTAAGCCAAAGCCAGTTGTTCTTGTCTATTTCTCATGGTGATTGCACTGAGGCTTTGAGTAAAATATTTCGGCATCTCAAGCATGCTGGGGGGGTTTCCTTCCTCATGGACCTATAGTTGCCAGACAATTCCACACACTTAGAAACCCTGGTAAAAATACAGATTCTAGATGCAATAGATTCTTGTATCTTCAGTCTCTTCCTGCTTCCTGGGGAGAGGGGGTGTGGAATAAAATATGGACTGCTGGCTTGAGAGTAGGAAGTGAAAGCCTTTTTAAGGAAGGAGAGGATCACTTCAGGATCTCCCAAGTCCCACCATCTTGGAAGCCCCACATTTCTCCTCCCCAGGTTCTTTTAGCCCTTTATGAAGGAGGTTCCCAAATTCCCTACCTCTGGCTTCTTTTGTTCTGTCCATCAGCAGGAACTCTCTCTGCTACCTGCCCCCTCACCTAAAGCCCTCCTTCAATGTTGCCCACTCTTCAACCCAATGGAGGAAAGGGGAGGTTCCAGGAATGCTGAGGGAATCCCCCCAACTTCCCACTGCTACCTGAAAAGCTATGTATTAGCAGAAATCCTGTGGTGTTAAACATTGTGCTCTGTTGCGGAGTCCCTATTTAAAAGGCAAATTCCCCACATATTAAGCATTTCTGAAACTGCTCCTCAGAGTGCTAGTGTTCCAAGAGATATTCTTGGATGTTCCTAAAAAAGGGGTTTTTTGATCAAAAAAGTTTGGGAATCTCTGCATGCCATTGCTAGCCCCTTGCAAGAATTTCATAATACACAGCATCACATTCAAGACTCTGAGAGACCTTGCAGAGGAAACCTTATTTAACTTTGTTTAATCTAGTGTTTCCTAGACTTACTCAGCAAAGGAACCCTTTTCTTTCATGAAATTTTTCTTATCATTTCCTGGACATTTATGTCCCAGAGAACACACTTTGTGAAATCCTGCTCTAACTCTTGAGGGATAATGATGAATTTAACACTTCACCTTCCCTTTCAGTGTGTAGAGAGCAAGGCCAGTGAGGATACTAGACCTCTTATCCATCCCCATCACCTATGGAGTGAACACCACTCACCAGCCTTGCAAATGGCTTTCCTCCTTGGCCCTGCACACATGCAATATCTGCAAAGAGCAAAGGATTCCCAAGTGCCGATTCTAGCCCATGATCCCTCATCAGTCTGGGCCCTGAGAAACCCATCATGAGCCTTCAACAGACATAGTTAAGACAAGGAGATCCAAGAGACCTCCACCCAAAAGGGAGGAAATAGAATGTCCAAGTATGATACATTCTTTCTAGTCCCATTGCCCAATTTTGATTAGGCACACCCTGGTCTCCAAACTCATGCATAAGGATTTAACCACATCCCATCCAGGTGGGAGGCCCTTGAAGACCCTGTAGAAACCATAGACTTGGATGTGGTGCACCCTGGTCAAATTCCTTGTGATTCATCTGGATCCCACACTTCAGCATTTCAATTCTCTCTCTTGTTTATTATTCTGTTTCATCTATGGAATTTATCCCCCCACCTAGAATGTAAACTCCAGGAGGCTTGAGGCCATATCTTATCCTTCCTCTGTTTTTCCCTACAGTATCTATTTCTCAATAATAGGTACATTGGAAATACTTAATAAACAATACTAAACTGTACTTAACAGAATCTTGTCTGCTCTTTATCCACCCCAGGAAAGAAGGGAGGTAAAATAGGAAAGCTCTCCTAACCCATCTCCTCTAACTGACTCACAGACTGAACCAATACCCTCCATTTCCACTGAGAAGTAAACCAGACAAACCCAGAGTACACTGATTGCTCATGGCTACTGGGCCATGCTCTCATGCCCTAATGCATGTCTATTCTCACTGATTGAGTTGTTTGTTTATCAAGAGTCAGTTGTGTTCCTAAATTTGTCCATGCCAGTTGTATATGTTACTATAGTTATAAGTTTTAAACAAAGTTACTGGGACAGATGCTTGCTTTCCACTAGACTAGATGTTCTCCATTTGACTCTTCAGCTCCATTCTCCAACCTGCTTTGTGCCCCAGGAGGCTGACCTGTATGGACTGGACCAATCAAGCCTCCTTGTCCTCTAGCCTCTGGTTGGATTCAACCAACGGAAGCTATCAGTAGGAGATAGAAGGTGGGAGGAAAGAAAAGTTAGGCTATTTATCCCCCGACTCTCTCCCTGCAGGTCTTGAGCTTGACAGTGGCTGAATTCTTCTAGCAAAAACTATAGCATCTGCCAGGCAGCTATCTCTTGTAGCTACCTGACAACATTACACCCAGGGATGAGAGCAGCCTCCTACAGTACAAGTCACTGTGTGCTTCACCTCCTCCTCCTGGTTTCCCTCAACACTGTCCGCACTGCATAGTTCTTTGCTAAACTCTTTTCAACCATTCCTTCTGAGTATACCAGTTCTTTTCTACCCCCCAGATCCCTGACTTGTCCACCTACCAACAACCATTTCTTTCTTTCCCTCTTCTTCTCTAACAGAGCCCCATTTTGCTCTAATTCCAGGATTCCAAGTGCTTCGGGGAACATCTCCCTCCAGGGGCGATGGAAGGCAGGGGGGACAGGATTTAAAAGATTAAGTAACTATCCTGAAGTCTCACAGCTCCAAAGGAGCAAACCTGGGAATGTTTCTTAAGCTGGATTACCCAGAGAAAGCAGAGCCCTAAATGAAGACTTCTGTGTGCATGGTTTATTCAGGATTGTGATCCTAGGATCAGGAGTAAGGAACAGGGAAATGAAACGGAAGAAGAGAGAGCCAATATTAGGATACGTTATCAAAACTGTTAAGAAAGTGAATGGTCGATCCTGCATCTATCTGAAAAACCTTATGAATTGTATCTGAGATTGTCCATCTGAGAGAAGAAAAGGGAGGAGCATTTACCTATCTGCAACCATCCCCCATTGGTTAAGGGCTGCCCCCACCCCAAGGTGTTCATTGCTCTGCACATCCAGGTTGCATATATGGCAGTGCCTAAGGGCTTCCCATGGGTGTCCCATACTGTGCCGTTAGAAAACCCAGGACAGATAGCAAGAGGAACATGGTAGGAGAATGAGGTTCCATCTTTGTGAAGTAGGTCGAAACCTCTGTGGGAGAGGTCACTGCAGCAGTGGCTAGAAGAAGTGAGCCCAAGAGGATGTAAAGTGATGCTCAAGAAGTGACTGATACAATCCACTCCTTTTACCACTCAGATCTGCTCATGCCCTCCCTCCCTTAAATCTAATTTATCACAGTCTCCTTCAGGATGGTGGCCACCCACAACTCCCCAAATAATTAATAAAAGAGAGTTAGTGAAACCAGCTACACTCCCTACTGCTATAGCTGTCCTGAAGCCATAATTAATGTTCATCACCCCCTTCCTCCACCATCCTTTCTAGATTCCCTCCCTCAGTCAACACTTTGATTGGTCTGCATTGCTTTCCTAATGGGGCATCATAGGCCCTTCAGAGAAGAGTCTGCATCTTTAGTTGTCTTTCCCTTGTTAGGCCATGGATGTCAGAATTGCTCATCCACTTATATCACTGAGCAAGAAAGCATGAAGTGATACCTGGTGAATCCCATGAATTCCAGGTATATTGAGATGGAATATACCTGGCAGGGAGAGGAATCTCCCTGCCCTTTGCTGTATAGAAGCCACCATAGTTCCTCATATCTATCAAGGTCAATTACCCCCACCAGTACAGTAATTATTTATTTTCTTTGCCTGCCAGACCATCAGCATGAGGAGCCCAGAGCGAGTTCGCAGTAGAGGTAGAATGTTTGAAGGCCCAAGATACAACAATTCATCATTCACCCTAGAGGGGGTGTTTGGGTATGCTCCAAACCACTGTACCCCTTAAAATGGACTTGATCTTTTAACAAATTGGTTTTTGAATCTTTGTGGAGTTTAACTCCCACTTTTCGGTAAGCATGTGTCTTAGCAAGGCCGCTTCCTGCCAACAAGTCCAGTTAGCACGACTTCATCAACATCATGAACAGAGCACAGGAGAGGTTGCTCTGAAGACCTAACCCCTGTCATGGAGAAAGCATGTAACACGTATGGACTTTCTTCCTTCTCCTATGTCATTTATTTCTTCTATTCTCCCTGGTGCAGGTGCTTTCTTACAGGTTAGGGGGTACCCATCTCAACAGTTTGGTTTAATAAATTTGGCCCAGAACTCCCTTCTCAGGAGGGCTGCTTTTATGAGCCACAGGACTATGAGTCTCCTGAAGCACAGGCCAGTCTATTAGTGACTCTTCAGACCTAGGCAGTTCCTGGCACAAAAATTTGTGGAATTGAACTAAATTATATTAGTTGGGTTGATCCATAAAGGCTCTAAGCAATCCCTAGGGAACACTGGTTGCCTTTGTCCAAACTCTCGGCCCCTGGTGCAGAAATGGAGGAATAAGTGTTTCCACTAAGATTTGTCACTGAGTCCCTTTTCCTTAAGGGCTGACTTTCTTGGGATGCCTTTAATCATACAGAGTTCCCTTGACATCATCTGTGCAAAGAGCCCAGAGGAGCAGCAACAGGTGGCAAGAGCCAGGATCCTAGAGACAGAGGCTTGCCACCAAGATATATGGAAACATTCTGTCCACTCTCACAGCAGACCTTTATCCACTCCCCTCCCCATGTCATTCCATTTTCACATTTATCATGCACCTGCTGTGTGTTAAGCACTGTGTGTTTATATAGATTAGTTCACCTCATAAAGAACAGAAATTCCAGATTATCCCTGGGCTGGGAGGGTTGGGGGATGATCATGGGTAAGTCCCTGGCCTGTTTCCATGTCTCTAAAATGAGTGGGTGTGCTATATGATCTCTCAGGATTCTTCCAGTCCAAATTTGCTAAAATTCTATACAGCTCTGAGATCTAGTTTCTCCTTCCAGAAGAAGCCCCAGTAAACCTCTCTTAACCTGAGCTTCCCCTCTGAGAGGGGAACCTGAGCCAAGGGCTTGAGTGCAGGAGGCTTAGTTTTTGAAGTGATCCCAGGAAACAGGAGTGAGGCAACAGGAGGAAGAAAAGAAGGAGGGGAGGGAGGGAGGGAGGGAGGGAGAGAGGGAGGGAGGGAAGAAGGCAGACAGGTTAACACAAGAGTAAATTATTGAGCTGGTCACCATGGCAGGAAACTGAGTTTTTTGGTTTTGGGGGTTTTTTTCTCATTAAACTTTTTAAATGGGTCTCAAATTCTGTGACAGATTTTTGGTCAAGTTGTTTCCATTAAAAAGTACTAGAGGGAGGAACACTCCCAAACTCATTCTATGAGGTCACTATCACCTTGATACCAAAACCAGACCAGGATGTCACAAAAAAAGAAAACTACAGGCCAATATCACTGATGAACATAGATACAAAAATCCTCAACAAAATACTAGCAAACAGAAACCAACAGCACATTAAAAGGATCATACACCATGATCAAGTGGGGTTTATTCCAGGAATGCAAGGATTCTTTAATATAAGCAAATTGATCAAAGTGATAAAACATATTAACAAATTGAAGGAGAAAAACCATATGATCATCTCAATAGATGCAGAGAAAGCTTTTGACAAAATTCAACACCCATTTATGATAAAAACCCTGCAGAAAGTAGGCATAGAGGGAACTTTCCTCAACGTAATAAAGGCCATATATGACAAACCCACAGCCAACATCATCCTCAATGGTGAAAAACTGAAAGCATTTCCACTAAGATCAGGAACAAGACAAGGTTGTCCACTCTCACCTCTCTTATTCAACATAGTTTTGGAAGTTTTAGCCACAGCAATCAGAGAAGAAAAGGAAATAAAAGGAATCCGAATCAGAAAAGAAGAAGTAAAGCTGTCACTGTTTGCAGATGACATGATACTATACATAGAGAATCCTAAAGATGCTACCAGAAAACTACTAGAGCTAATCAATGAATTTGGTAAAGTAGCAGGATACAAAATTAATGCACAGAAATCTCTGGCATTCCTATACACTAATGATGAAAAATCTGAACGTGAAATCAAGAAAATACTCCCATTTACCATTGCAACAAAAAGAATAAAATATCTAGGAATAAACCTACCTAAGGAGACAAAAGACCTGTATGCAAAAAATTATAAGACACTGATGAAAGAAATTAAAATGACACGAACAGATGGAGAGATATACTATGTTTTGGATTGGAAGAATCAACATTGTGAAAATGACTCTACTACCCAAAGCAATCTACAGATTAATACAATCCCTATCAAACTACCACTGGCATTTTTCACAGAACTAGAACAAAAAATTTCACAATTTGTATGGAAACACAAAAGACCCCGAATAGCCAAAGCAATCTTGAGAACAAAAAATGGAGCTGGAGGAATCAGGCTCCCTGACTTCAGACTATACTACAAAGCTACAGTAATCAAGACAGTATGGTACTGGCACAAAAACAGAAATATAGATCAATGGAACAGTATAGAAAGCCCAGAGATAAACCCATGCACATATGGTCACCTTATCTTTGATAAAGGAGTCAAGAGTGTACAGTGGAGAAAGGACAACCTCTTCAATAAGTGGTGCTGGGAAAACTGGACAGGTACATGTAAAAGTATGAGATTAGATCACTCCCTAACACCATACACAAAAATAAGCTCAAAATGGATTAAAAACCTAAATGTAAGACCAGAAACTATCAAACTCTTAGAGGAAAACATAGGCAGAACACTCTATGACATAAATCACAGCAAGATCCTTTTTGACCCACCTTATAAAGAAATGGAAATAAAAACAAAAATAAACAAATGGGACCTAATGAAGCTTAAAATCTTTTGCACAGCAAAGGACACCATAAACAAGATCAAAAGACAACCCTCAGAATGGGAGAAAATATTTGCAAATGAAGGAACTGACAAAGGATTAATTTCCAAAATTTACAAGCAGCTCATGCAGCTCAATAACAAATAAGCAAACAACCCAATCCAAAAATGGGCAGAAGACCTAAATAGACATTTCTCCAAAGAAGATATACAGACTGCCAACAAACACATGAAAGAATGCTCAACATCATTAATCATTAGAGAAATGCAAATCAAAACTACAATGAGACATCATCTCACACCAGTCAGAATGGTCATCATCAAAATATCTAAAAACAATAAATGCTGGAGAGGGTGTGGAGAAAAGGGAACACTCTTGCACTGCTGGTGGGAATGTGAATTGGTACAGCCATTATGGAGAACAGTATGGAGGTTCCTTAAAAAAGTACAAATAGAACTACCATATGACCCAGCAATCCCACTACTGGGCATATACCCTGAGAAAACCATAATTCAAAAAGAGTCATGTACCAAAATGTCCATTGCAGCTCTATTTACAATATCCCAGAGATGGAAACAACCTAAGTGTCCATCATCAGATGAATGGATAAAGAAGTTGTGGCACATATATACAATGGAATATTACTCAGCCATAAAAAGAAACGAAATTGAGCTATTTGTAATGAGGTGGATAAAACTACAGTCTGTCATACAGAGTGAAGTAAGTCAAAAAGAGAAAGACAAATACTGTATGCTAACACATATATATGGAATTTAAGGGGAAAAAAAGGCATGAAGAACCTAGGGGTAAGACAGGAATAAAGACATAGACCTACTAGAGAATGGACTTGAGGATATGGGGAGCGGGAAGGGTAAGCTGTGACAAAGCGAGAGAGTGGCATGGACATATATACTACCAAACGTAAGGTAGACAGCTAGTGGGAAGCAGCTGCATAGCACAGGGAGATCAGCTCGGTGCTTTGTGACCACCTAGAGGGGTGGGATAAGGAGGGTGGGAGGGAGGGAGATACAGGAGGGAAGAGATATGGGAACATATGTATATGTATAACAGATTCACTTTGTTATAAAGCAGAAAATAACACATCATTGTAAAGCAATTATACTCCAATAAAGACGTAAAAATAAATAAAGTACTGATTTTAAAAGCTAATAACTTAAAACTGCCACACACAAAACAAATAGTCCACAAAACATTCTCCTTTCCTTCCGAAGGTTTTATGATGCACTGTTATCATTAACCAGTCTTTTGCTATTAAACTTAAATGGCCAGTTGAGACAAATTGTTCTGGGACTGTTCTTCCACCACTGATTAAGACTGGGGTGGCAGGTATTGGGGATAATGTTCATTTAGCCTTCTGAGCTTTCTGGGCAGAATTGGTGACTTTGCCAGCTCCAGCTGCCTTCTTGTCCACTGCTTTGATGACACCCACAGCAACCATCTGTCTCATGTCTCTAACAGCAAAATGGCCCAGAGGAGGAGAGTCAGAGAAGCTCTCAAAACACATGGGTTTGCCAGGAACCATATCAAGGATGGCAGCATCACCAGATTTCAAAACTTTGGGGCCATCTTCCAGCTTTGTCCCAGAAGGACAATCAATCTTCTCCTTCAGCTCAGCAAACTTGCAAGCAATGTAAGCTGTGTGACAATCCAGCTAGGTGACAATCCAGCACAGGTGCATATCCAGCTCTGATTTGGCCTTGATGATTCAAGATAATCACCTGAGCTGTGAAGCCAGCTGCTTCCATTGGTGGGTCATTTTTGCTGTCACCAGCCACACTGCCATGATGAACATCTTTGACATACACGTTCTTGACATTGAAGCCCACATGGTCCCCAGGAAGAGCTTTACGCAAAGCTTCATGGTGCAGGAAACCGCTGTCTCACTGGTATCTTCTGAAGAGCCGTATACAACGCACTCATAATTCCATGCTACGGAGGGATGGAAAGAGACAAACATTTTTCCATCAACTCCCATCCCACTGGTCAGAGGTTGTCCCATGGCGGTTAACTCCCTTACCCTTCATGGTCTGTACCTCACCAATGACCAGGAGTTTCCTATACAGTAACAGCAGAGAAGTGTCAGCAAGAAGCAAAGGATACAAGAGGCAGCTTAGATGAGGACTGCTGGGGGCTCTGAGCTAGTTGCCTCCACAGTAATCGTGTAAAATGTAGGCCAAGAGGATGTGCAATTAAGTTTTGCCAGATTTAACAAAAATCCAATATGCTCAGTTAAATATGAATTTTCAAATCAACAATGTATGCAATATTTGGGACATGCTTATATTAAATAAATAATTCATTATTGATTTGAAATGCAAAATTGACTGCATTTCCTGTATTTTTTCCGACTACCCTATGTACAATGCACAATTGGGCACAGACGGCAGGACACACTAAGCCCCAGCCCTACCTCTCCAGTCTCCTTTAAGGACTTTGTCTATCTGCCTTGAAGATCTTTAAATTTCCCATTTCTCCAAGCTTTGGATATAGAAGCAGTTCAGTTATGACTGATGACCTGTGGCTTCTCTGTACAAGGCAGGAGAGGTGGCAGGGAAAAAAATGCAGCCAGGTGAGATGAAATGGGACACAGAATTTCTAGTTCTTCAGGGACTCAAAGCCCAGGAAAGGAATCCTGTGCTTGACACAGATAAGACCTCATGCTGAGCAAATCCAGGCGGGTGCTGGACTCCCCACCATATGCCCCTCCATGGCTGTGAGCATCTGCAGCAATGCCAAGGCCTACAGGGAATGAAAGAACAGAAATACTAATTTTCAGTAAAAATGAGGATACCAATGTCAAAAGCCAGTGTTTTTTTCCCGCAAATCCTTTTGTTGTTTTCAGGCTCAATTGTCTTCTCAAAAATACCAAATGTGATCATCTTAAAAACATTCGAGTTAGTAGATGCTTCTTATTTTGAGTTCAGGAATAAAAAGAAAAAAAATTAAGTGCTTAAAAAACAATACTATCTATATTTTTTTCTCATAGCTTCAAACTTCCCAGAACTTTTACATTGTTCATTAGTGGGGCCTCCTCACCCTTGTGCTATCAGAAGCCAGACCTCCCTCCTGCCCAGGTCCTTAATCTAACCCGAGTGACAGCTCTACTTGAATTCCTGGACTTTGTCCCTCATCCCTGCTGAGGATGAAGCTGAATTGTATTGGAGCTGTGTTTGCTATATTGGAACCTTGAATCTATCTCACACCCAGGGCCTCTGGACAAGAGACTGAAGCTGCACGCTCACCTTCATATGGGATCGGCCCCACCAGCAGATGTCTGAGCTGTAAGAATTCAGAGCATGGCTTCTACGGAGTCTTAGTTCCCAAAAGTGGGGTGGAAAGGACCATGGGGTCATCTTGGCGAGCCTCTTCATTCCATCAATAAAGATGCTCCGTCCCACAGGTCATAGGTAACTAGTCCAAGATCCACACCTGGATTTTGCCATTCGACAGGATCAAAAGAAGATCCCAGTGGTCCTCCCATTACCCCTACGACAGCCTCACCCCACTGCCCCATCCTTCCCTCTGATTGTATATTTGTGTTGTTCCACTGTGGCAGGAACTTAGGTGTGATAACAAACAGCTCCCCTACCTAACCAACAGGGACCAGTTTTGAAAGACTACAACTGCAAACTTTTATTCTTAATGACTCGGAAGGTGTATCAGAGCCTCATGTTGCCCAGGGCAGTAACCATAAATAGCTTCTTATAGAGGAAATCTGTATGCAAACCCTGGTTCTGTCATTTCATATTCATGTAACTTTGGGCAGGTCACATAATCTTCTAGAACCCCAGCTTGCCTGAAAACTGGACAGGTGATCTCTGTCCGACTCATTGAGTTACCGTGAGGAACAAATGACTTCCCGTGTCCCATGCAGTAGCCACTAGCCACATGTAGCTATTTAATTTGAAACATAAATAAGACAAAGTAAAAATTCAATTCCTTATCCACACGACATTTCAAGTGCTGAGTAACCACATGTGACTAACAGCTACCATACTGGACAGGACAGATATAAACACCATCACAGGAAATTCTATTGCACAATGTGGCACAAGGATACTCAAAACTCGCCTAAGTCACTGGGTCCTTCCTAGTTTAGTCTCAGCCTTCCTGTCCAGGAAGGAAGGGTGGGTGCCACACCCACCCCTCTGCTCCCTTATATTCTATACCAAACCACATGTTCTTCCTGACTGGTACTTCCACCTGTTCATGACTTGCTTCATGCGGTTTTCCTTGGTTGAGCATGCCCTCCCTACCCTATACCCCATGCTATCCTCTGCTCCTGTCTGCCTAGAAAACCTGCTCACCCCCTGGCCCAGTGCAAAGAGTTCCTTCTTGGAGGCAGTGTCCACAATGCTCCCGGAAGACATCAATCAGTCCTTTTTCTCCGGATCCTCCATTGATGACACAACTGCAACCTCTACACCCTGAGACCGTTAATGTGCTGGTCTCTGAAGCCCTTGAGGGCAAGGACTGGGTCTCATTCACCTTTGTTCCCCAGGGGTTTTGCCCAGTGCTGGGAAGAATAGAGATCTTGGTCAATGTCAACACCATGGATCTCATTTTGTGCTACCATCATGCTCCCTCAGCACAGTGGTTCCCAGTGCTGGCTCAGTCTTAGTTACGTGCTTTTAAGAGAAAAGTTTCCCTACAGGTTTCTGGTTCCCCCTGAGCCAGCAAAGTTGTGGAGAGAAGCAGAGTTGGAAGCAGGAGCTCGAGTCATGGTGGCGGCCATGGGGAAGAGGGCAGTTGAAGAAAGCAGGCTCTGAGGGGAAGAGCTGGTCCCTAGGAGGGAGGGGACGAGGAAAGGCGGTCCCAGAACACACACGTGGACCATTCTCTCCCAGTGGAATACTCTCTGCCTGACCTCTCTGACAAGCAGCACTGGCAGCTCTCCCAGCCTCCCACTTGGGTGTTCTCCTCAGGGCACTGCCCCACGCACCTGTCCCACAGGCCCTGGGACCAGCAGAGCCTCCTGTGGCTAGAGCCCCAGTGTCAGCTCCAGGACCTTCTTCCAAATGATTACATCCATGCCCTATCCCTCACTGCCTCTCCCACCGACATCTTCTCCTGTGTTCTTTTTTTTAGTAAACTATGCAAATCAGTTAAACAAGAGAAACGTATATACTTTATGTAGTGTACCTGTCTAATTTCTTGGGTTTTTTAATAAATTTATTTTATTTAGTGTTGGCTGGGTTGGGTCTTCATTGCTGTGCATGGACTTTCTCTAGTTTTCAGCGAGCGGGGCTGCTCGTCGTTGTGGTGCGCGGGCTTCTCATTGCGGTGGCTTCTCTTGTTGCTGAGCACAGGCTCTCAGCGCTAGAGCTTCAGTAGTTGTGGCACATGGGCTCAGTAGTTGTGGCTCGTGAGCTCTAGAGTGCAGCCTCAGTAATTGTGGCCCACGGGCTTAGTTGGTCCTTGGCATGTGTGATCTTTCCGGACCAGGGCTCGAACCCGTGTCCCCTGTATTGGCAGGTGGATTCTTAACCACTGCGCCACCAGGGAAGTGCTGTCTAATTTCTTATTCCTGTTTTTTATTTTAATTTTTTTCTAACGCAATTATTTTATTACAGTTCCAGAAGATACTGTAAGCCAAACATTTTTGGACATTTTGATTTGGGGAAGAGTTTCAAAGATACACATTTTTTTTTAAGCAAAAATTTTGAAATCACAATACATTTCAAATCTCCTATCCCATTAGCTCTTTTTCCAATCATTTCTTAGGAAGAAAGTCTTTTCTTTTTTAGGTTACTAATTTTTTAACTTAATTATTATATACCTTAAAAAAATTTTATAGGGGTAACATTGATTTATAACACTGTATAAATTTCACATGTACGGCATTATATTTCCATTTCTGTATTACTCTACAACGTGCTCACCACCAAAAATTTAGTTCCCATCCATCACCACGCAGTTGATCCCCTCCTCCTGTGTTCTTAGTTTGATGACCAGCCCCACCATCCTTCCAGCTTCCTGGCTAGAAACCTCCTATCAAACTTGGTCTCCCCCTTCCTTCTCCTCCAAGACCATCTCCTGCCATTACTCAGAAAGTCCTGCCCATCTGACCACCGCGGTGACCGTAACTCTCTGCCACTGGACTTATCGGGTCCCCATCTCTTCTCGCGTGGACCACATCAATGTAATGGCTTCCCATCTGGGCTTTTCCTCTCTAACCTGTGGCCCTTTCCTTCCATCCTGTCGGAGCCATCCTCCTAAAATACAAATCATTCTCCTCCTCCTGGTCTCTGCTTTCCACCATTGCCCACGGGGGCAAAACACAAGCCAAACTCCTTAAACAAACACTCAAGTCCCTCCCAGATCTGACCCCTACTCACACTGGCTGCCTTCCCTTCTCTGGGACACACCATCCACTTTCCCACTTGTGTGTCTTTTCTCTACCTCCCTTGTCCCCACCCCACACACAGCTTCCAAGTTCAGCTCAAACATGACCCCCCTCCGTGTGACCCTAGGGACATGCTGCCATTGGCTTCACACCCGACTCCCACATATACGAGCTGAGGGACCTTGAGAAGGTTACCGAACCCCACCACGCCTGTTTCCTCATCTGCAAAACAGGACCATAGCATTGCTGAACAGTCGTTAGCAGACTGAATAAGCTACTTCATTAAAAGCACATACGCAGCACGTGGCACGTGGCTGTTTCTTTCCACCCCTGGTGGAGGTGGTGGTGTCTTCCTGGCAGATCTCTCAAACTCTGCCTCCCCGCTTCAATCACAGTTTGCCAGACTCTCCTGCATAGGGCTTAATTATTTGGCTCTGAAATGAGATTGTTTTTGTCCATGGCTGCCTCACTCAGAAGACTCAGGAAGCCAGTCTGATTTACCTGTCACCTCCCCAAGCCCGGCACAGAGTAGACCCCAGGGAGCCTCCTGCTTGGATCCTGCCACCTCCACCCACTCCCAATAAAGGTCTCTTTAATTCTGACTCCACAGGGGTCACACGTGAGAGTGTGGGCAGTGGAGAAGGTGTTTGTGAGATAGCGCGTGAGAGTGTGTGAGTCTGCTGGAGCACGTGTGTGAGTGAGAGTGTGTGTGAAAGTGAGTACATGTGAGCCTGTCCGTGTGTGAGTACATCATGTGAGGGAGGGTGTACGTGAGTGGATGAGAATGTGTGTGTGAGCGTGTGAGCGTGCATTGGACCAGGCTACTTTCCAGTCCAAATCCTGTCATTTTCCCGTCCATTCGGCTATCCTTGTGGTCAAAATTTCTGCATGTCTGTTAACAAAGCTACAAAACAGCGTATTTCCACTGCTCGTTTCCTACACTTCAGAGAGTGTGCAGGGCTGAAGAGGAATAAGACAGCATCACCAGGGCCCCTGAGGCATGCAGCCCCTTGCGTGGAGGGTACAAATAATACTCCATCCTCTCCAGGTGGCTTCTCTGTTTGGCAGCTGGAGGAGTTTGTTCTGTCTGTATGATAAGATTAGCAAACATTCATTGAACACTACGTGCCAGGCGTTTTACCTATCAGTGACAAGCAAACTCTCAGAGGTAGTTACTCTTGTTATTTCTAGTTTTTAAAAAAAAACTAAGGCACAGAGAGTCTAAATAACTTGCCCAGAGCTACACAGCTAACGAGTGATGGAGCCCAGATTCAACCCAAGAAGTGTAAAAATAACGCTCGTGTGTGTAACTACTACCTTTACTGCCAGAAGTGACTGTGTCAGGCTTCTGTTCCACTCCCGATGCTGCTGAGATGTGAGATGCTGAGATAAAGAGTGTGTGTGGTGGGCGAGGAGGGGGGCCTCAGCAACCAGAACATGAAAACTGGGCAACTTGGGCAGAGGCTGGAAAGAAGAACAGAAGCATGGGAGCCAAGGAGAGATCTCGTGGTTCTCAAACATTCAAACATGCAGGGCTCTGAAAAGCACCCTGGCTGGATTGGAGCGCAGCGCAAGTGACCCAGCCTGAAGGATCAGCCTGACACCGGGGGAATGCCAGTTGGACTGTAGACAGCAGCAATTTGCTCCCGGCTGAAGCCAAGCCACTTGGAGTTGTGGGATCAGCAGATGTCAGGGGAGGGTGGGGCTGCAGAAGCCCAAGCTAGCAATCAACCTGTTACTGGTGTAACGAGGGCTTCCCCGGGGGCTGCAGTCCTGGCTCTCAAAAGGAGGCTCCAGGGCCACAGACAGCAGGACCCCCCCCAAGAGAGCTCAGATTCGGGGACCTCACCCTACTCAACCACAGTCTCTGGGACCTGACCTTGCAATCTGCATTTTTCACAAGCTCCTTTAGTGATTCCGATGTGCTCTCAAATCTGAGAACAGAAATGCATAGCCAGCTGTCTTAGATTAGGTTCTCCAGAGGCAGACCCTGAGAGGAGGGTTCTTACACAGTGATTTATTAGGAAAGTGCCCCCCAAAAGGGCAGATAAGGAATGGGGGAGCAGAACAAGAAGGGAGAAACCCAGCAAGGATGTGAACTCAAAGTCCAGCAGAGGGTGGCATCCGCCCAACCACCCAGGGACACTGGAGGGTAAGGCATGTCTCTGGGGTCAGCCACCCCAAGTCCTTCGAGTATCAAGATCTTTATCACATCTAAGACTTTGTTAATTTTCTAATCAAAACTGGGTTTTTACTGGTGCCTTGTTTATTAGCATGAAGAATAATGGAAATGGGTTCTTTTTGTGAAATTAAAGATATGTACAATATGTAGATTGGCTAAAAATAGGTTAGAAACACTCCCACCTGCATGAAGAGGGTGTAAGAACCAGTCACACCCACCAAAACCACCATTCAGCATCTGGGAGAAAGATGGCCCCTGGCAACGAGCATAGACTTCCATGAATACGCGAAGGCAGTAGAAATGGGAACCGGCTCTGTCGAAAACGGGTACAATGGCTAAAAACCAGATAGTGTCATCCCTTCTGATGACAAAAGCCCCACATAAAAGCTGAGAGCACTTTGAAAACAACACGGTTTTCTTGTAACCTGGGAGAGAGAGTTGAAGAAACTGCAGCTGATGGCAGAAAAAACTCAGATCTACAACTTTGCTAATGGTGCATTGGTTCCACACCAGGAACAGAATGAGAAAGGGGAAAGAATGACAAGAAAAATGAAAGGTGGAAAATTAGTGGTGCAATGCATTAGGAACAATGTCACCTGTGTTCAGATCTATGGAAAATCAGAATAAAAATTTCATCATCATGTTTGATAACAATTAGCTGTGAGATGATAAGCAACTCTCTTCAAATCTCCATGCTGCTTCTTATTTTCTTTTCCTATGTTCGATTATCTTTATCACAAACATTTTACTTGCAACTATTTCAAAGTATTCCTTTAATTAGGATCAACCGTTTGGTTAGTAAATAAAAGTGGGTTTTATTAGAAAAATAAAATAAAAAGAATTCAAGCAGGAGGCTAACTCCCAACAGAGCTTCTAGCTATTAGCCCAACAGAGAAGATGCTATGCAGTGGTATACTTGCAGAACTGTGTAAAGTTTGAAAATCTGCCTAACTTCTCCCACATCCAGTAAAACAAAGATGCAGGTAGGTTGAGAGGCGATGGGCTTACCTTTGGTAAGGGAGGAAACTGTCCAAAGTCAGTCTTTGTTGGGGGAGGAGAAGAGAAAGGAATGGAATGGAAGGTGACAGCACCCCCAGAGAGAGAGAGGAGGAAGCTACTCTGATGAACAAAAGAGTGGCCATCACCTGTGCAAGGGCCCTGAGCCAGGCCTGGGCTACGTCTTTCCCTTACCTGATCCCGTTTAGTTTTCCCAAGAAGCCAAGGGCTGTGTCTAGATTTTCTCTTTACAGATAAGGAAACTGAAACCCAGAGGGTTTCACTGACCTACCTGGGTAACTCAGTTGGAAAGTGGCAGGGTCCTGGAGATGCCCTGCATCAGAAGTGTTCCAGGCCCACAGGAGATGTGGCAAAGGCCTTGAGGAGGGAGGGAGCAGGGGAAGCCTGAGAACTGAGAGGGGGCACAGCGAAAGTGGGGCACAGAGAGAGGTGGGGAGAGCGGGGAAGCCTTGCTGGTCAAGGGAGCTCTCCCTTCGGAGAAGTCCTCCAGACACAAACCAACAGTTATTAATCAACCCCTCTGTGCTGGCTGTTAAATTGATGCTCTCTGCTCCCTTAAACTCTGATCAGGGGAAGAAAAAAGAAAAAAGAAAAGCTTTGTCGGTGAGTGTCCAATTACAAAGTTGAGACACAGAAAATCTTGGGCCCAGAACCTGCAGACACAGCAGCCTCTAAGTTCAGTTTGCTTCAGATTTCGATACTTGCAAAAGCAAGGGTCCCTGGAAACTTCATTCTCCTCTTTCTTTCCTCTCTCCCTCTATCCTTCCCTCCTTCTTCACCCTTCCCTTGTCCTGTCTTTTATTCACTCAGGCAGCAAATATTGCCGACACCCACCACTAGCCACACACTAAGGAAACAATTTCCCAAGCATCTTCCTTTCCATGATCTCCTCTGACTCTGACATCCACCCCGAGAAGTGTGAAGTACCATCATCTGCATTTTAAATGATGAGCAGACTGTCTGAGGTTCCACGACTAGTCACTGGTCATGTGTGGACTTGAACTCAGAGCTCCCTTAGTCTAAAGGCCTTGCTTTGTGCTGTCTTCCCCCTACCCTAGAGCCTCACCCTCACCTTTTCCGATCTGAGGCAGCTGTTGAACAAACTCAGCCAACCCCATGAGCCTCACCCCGACCCTGTCCAGGTCGCCAGCAGAGGAAGGACAGGCAGCGACAGTAAAAGAGCCCCGCTTGGCAGGCAGCCCTGAGTGCCCCAGGTCATGGGCCAGGCCAGCGCTGGGCTCCAAGATGAGCCAACGTGGCAGGGGAACAAGAGACCAAAGGAAAGAACATGTTAACGGTCTTCAAATCTCATACCTGAGAGGTGTGAACACTGAGAACCAGAACACCATGAGTAGCCGCTCCAAAGGGGTACCCAGGACCGGGGGCTGGAGACAGTCAGAGGAAGCTGCTGGAGGGGCAAGAATGGGAGAGAAAAAAGGAAGGGGAGGGGCGTAGAGGCAGAGGGAGCTGCCCCCAAAGGATCAGGATCTGGAAAGCAAGGTGGGAGGCGGACACCACTCACTGAAGGACCAGCAGGATGAGTCTGGTTTGAAGCTTCCCAGCATCACCAGACACTGGCAGAGAGAGCCCACTACCTCCCCGCTTCTTGCAGGGAGTCCAGGAAGAGATGAATGGAGGGAGGTCCCTGACACTGCCTGGAGGGCTGAGAGGACGGAGATGGGAGGGAAGACAAGGCTAACCTTGGAGGGGAGGCCGGGGATGGGGGCAAGGAGAGCAGGGCTCCTGCCTGAAAGATGTGTTTGGCAACAGAATCTAGAAATTTTGCCTGACCCAGAGCTTCACCACATGTTCTTTTCTGTTTCTGTGATGACAAAGATAAAGAGGGAGGAAAACAAACCCATGAAACATGCAGAACTCCTCTCTCACCTCCCCTGACCTTGTAGAAAGCAACCCCGTGGGGAGACAGGGGGGTTGGAGAGAGCACAGGAGTAAGTCCAATATAGAGCTCGAAGAGTCACTCGGATTTGGGAAGGTCACCCTGGCCACCTGGGCAGCAGCTAGCGGCCAGCCCCACCTCTTCCCACTCCCCCCCCCCCCCCCCCCGGCTTGAGAAAATGATCTGGATAAGCTGCCCCCGAGGTGGGCGCCAGCACAGGTCACCCAGTCTCTGGAAGTGACGGCCCATCCCCTTATCTCTGCAGCTGTTAGGCAGCCTCGCAGGAACAGGCTCCGGTTACAGGGTATAAACAGCCACAGAATCAGCTGGCTCTGGTCTGGCCCCTGCCCTTGGCTTCTGCCTTAGGGGAGGCGGGAGGGGGGTGCGGGGAGGCTGGATTCGAAAGGTGGGCCACGCCCTCTCTACTCTCCACCTCCTCCTGTCTGCGCTCCTCTGAATTCTCTCCAGGGCCTACCGATCCGCCTTTCCCAGGGTAGTCGTGTGTATGCTCCCAGTGACCTCGGCATGGGCTGCGATGCACACGAGCAGCCCCTTTTACGAGTCTGTCAGACCAGAATTGTGCTACTTTTGGCCAAAGACCATCCCGTCGCTGTACGAGGACACGCACAGTCCCTTTCCTTTGAGCAACAGATACGCATGTGTACTTGTCTTCCTTCCAGCCTTAACCCGTGGGACTGGAGGTTTGTATCTTTTTGGATCTAGGAGACCCCTGTTGCACCCAAGATGGGTCCTGTATCTTTGGAGTGTTTCACCAAGAGCTGCATATGATCAGAAGGTGTGCACAGGGTGAGCCTCCAGGGTTTACTCTGCAAACCCAACCAAAAGGGCCTCTCTGTCTCTGGAAGAGAAACCAGAAATCCAAGGCTGGTCTTCTTACCAAAGGGCCTCCCCCTAAGCTTCAGAACCAAAGACTGCTGGGCTATTCTGCCTGATGGCTGAGACCTTCAGAAAGCAGATGACATCCGGGGAGCCCAGCCAGGTGTGTGGATTATTCCAAAGAGAGTAGAAGAAACCACCGACGGCCTAACCAAATACACACTAGTGTTAATCCAAGCAGAGTGACCAGCTAGCAAAGGGCAGGAAGATTGGCCCGACCCCACCTCAGTGCCACCTCCAGGTTCCTATCTGGTGGGCTCGTGGAATTTCTCTCCAGCTCTTCCTTAACAATTATTATATTCAATTAATTTTCAATCAGTATGAGAGGGCTGGGCTGCTGCCCTTCAGGCGTCTAATCAATCTAGAAGTGTCTAATCAATCTATATGTGCTGATCGATCCGTATGTGCTGATCGGTCCACACATATCCTCAATCACGGCAGCCTCTCATTTTGATAATGTGAAAAGACAGGTGACTAAAAGCAAGAAAAACAAATACCGTATATTAACGCATGTGTGTGGAATCTAGAAAGATGGTACAGATCAACCTATTTCCGGGGCAGGAATACAGACACAGACGTAGAGGATGGACATGTGGACACAGGAGGGGAAGGGGAGAGTGGGATGAATTGGGAGATTAAGGTTGACATATATACACTACCGTGTGTAAGATAGATAGCTGATGAGAACCTGCTGTGCAGCACAGGGAGCTCAGCTCGGTGCTCTGTGATGACCTAGATCTGTGGGATGGCGGGGGTGGGAGGGAGGTCCAAGAGGGAGGGGATATAGGTATACATATAGCTAACTCACTTCATAGTACAGCAGAAACTAATACAACATTGTAAAGCAATTATACTCCAATAAAAAACAAAAAGAGCAGGGGGCTTAGAAACTGGGAGATGATGCAAAAAAACTCCCAAAGGGAGAAATAAGAAAGAAGAGGAGGCAGTGGACAGAGGACAGACTTCAAAAGACTGAGCTACAGCATTGGAAGGAGGCTCCTTGCATTTCCAACGTGACCAGGCCAGGCCTGGCCAGAATTGTGTGGTTTTGGTTCTGCAGCTACCAAGATCCTCTGCTTTCTATCATTTATAAAGTCAGTGTGTGTAGATTTTGGGGGAGGGGTGTGTGTGTGTGTATGTGTGTTTTAAGTTGGCTGACTTGAAACTTCCTTCTTGGAAAAAGAAATTTCCTTCTCTTTAAAAGTGGTTATTGATCATACACAAAATAAAGAAAACCTTATGGACTGCAAATAAACACTAGGTACAGCAATAAATACCCAGGGGCCAGCCTAGTGCCGCCCCTCCTGGACAATATTTTAGTAATAAGTCCTGCACGCAGCAGAGATGGGCACCAAGGATGCTGCCCTGTACAGAGGTCAGACCCGTTGACCACCCGACACTGAGGTACAGGATGCTCTGGGCTGCACCTCACATCACACCCCAGCTCCTCCTCACTTAGATCTTTAACAACCCCCTTCGCAGACACACATCTGAAGAAACACAAACACACACACACACACACACACACACACACACACACACACAGAATGACTTATTAAATGTATGTTGAAAAAAGACAAGACACCTAGTTACAGATTTAAGGATTTGTTCATCTATTCAGCAAGGATTACATTCCTGATACGTGGGGACCTACGTTAAAATTAGGCCAAGGGGCTTCCCTGGTGGCGCAGTGGTTGAGAGTCCACCTGCCGATGCAGGGGACATGGGTTCGTGCCCCGGTCTGGGAAGATCCCACATGCCACGGAGCGGCTGGGCCCGTGAGCCATGGCCGCTGAGCCTGCGCGTCCGGAGCCTGTGCTCTGCAACGGGCGAGGCCACAGCAGTGAGAGGCCCGCGTACCAAAAAAAAAAAAAAAAAAAAAAAAATTAGGCCAATTACACAAATTCATCTGCTAGAGAAGAGAACACTTGATTCAAGGGCTGTTTAGCCATTTAATCAAAGAGCTTAACTATTTTTAAAATAGTCCAGCATGAAGGTTTTTCTTTTTCTACACTTGGACAGTCAGGCACTTGGCCTTGACATTGAAATGTTCTCGAGATCCAAGCCGGGGTGAGGCCTGGAGCTAAAAAGACCTTCAAGTACTTCCAGTCCTTTCCCCGCTCCTGGAAGATTTTTAAGGGAAAAAGAAGAAAGAGAAAAAGAAACATCCATGGGTTTTGATAAGCACTCTCTGTACTTGCATTTGTCTCTTTCCACGAGGTTGGCTGAAGAGTCTGCTAAAAATATCATGAAGGAAGGGGGGCTGGCAGTGCGGGGGAGAGAGAATTAGAAACTAACCCTGTTCCGTCTGACCGTTCCCTCACACATTTACCACCATGATGAAGCTTATCTGCCCCTCTTCTCAGCCCACTTTTGGCACTTGACTTGGGTAAGTTATTTTTTTAATAAAAGGGAAAAGTACTCTCATTTCTATTCTTTCTGTGGGGCTCAAGATTCTCTATGACTGAGAATAACTCTCCAGTTCTACTCGGGTCTATGTTGAAACCACGCCTCCCAGAGGAAGACTGGCCCATTGTGTGGGTACCAGAACCCACTGGATCCCAGAGGTAGACGGGCATCTGTCTCAGAGGCTTCCCAGGGGCCAGCCAGCTGGGAATATACCCAAGCGTCCTGTTTCTCAGCTTCCAGGGTCTGATCATCCCTGTTGTGGCTGGAGTTTTCCCAAAAGGAAGAAAGGAGGGGAGCACAGCAGGGACAGCCTGGTAGCCGAGTGGTTAGCTCACCGGATTCCTTAGAGCTCTCTCTCTTTAGCACTTCCCTTTCAGCCAAACCCAAAGGTTACTGGAGCAGGCTGGGCCTGGTTGGGTTAAGAGAGCTGAGTCATTCTCAGGACAGGAGAGCTGCGGCTATAAATTATCCTGTGTTTAAGGATGGCTTTCTCAAACCATGGCTTTGGGCTTGGAGTTTTTATTTATATCTCTCACAGGAATATTTTTCAAACTCATGACTGCACTCTGTATTGCTTTGGGGACACTCCAAGCACCTGGTCTCCTCTATAATGAGCCCTGCAGGCGACAGGCCCCCAGAGGCCCTGGGACTGGACTCCAGGTCGGCTCACCCTCACGCCCACACGTACATCCCCAGGCTGCCAGGCCAGGGCTCCGGCTCGTGCATGGGAGTGTGTCCACCTCTGCTGGCCCAGCATCACACACAGGCTCACAGATACATTCAGTGACACACACACGCTCACACACACACACACACACACACACACACACACACACACACACTCCAAATGCAAGCTACTGTGAACCCTCTGGTTCTCTGCATATTTTAGAGATAGTCTCTGCACACAGTGAAACATGTGCCATGCAAGAACGACTCCGCAGGCTGCAGGACCTTCCAGGGGTCAGATACCCACCCCTCTGACTCAGTGACCGACAAATCTGTATGTTGTTGTTGTTGTAGCTTGTCCCTTACTCAGTGCATAAGGCGATATCACAGACCAGAGGCTGCCAAACGGTTCACAGGCTTGAAAACAATTCCTCAGACCAAATCCTCACAAGTCAGAGCAAAGGAGCCATGTAGACAGCCGTCTCTCTTTGAGCATCCGCAGGAGAGAAGCAAACTTTCTGAAGAAGTGGCAGAGGGAGTGCCGTTTTCTCTCCTGCTCATAAATCTGGATTCCTTTAATCCCTCTGTAGCCCCCACGTGATGCTTCTCTCCCCTCCCGAGCCTTTTGTTTTTCTTTCCTGTTTTGTAATTAGATAATTTTGTGTAGTTTGGTAAATCACTGGTTGTTATTTATTTCCCTTGGTTTATTGACCATTATTTGTTCTTTTCAAAGTCTCTCCAAGATAGAGCTAGCCTCGTTCTTCCTATGGTACTGAGGCGCAGAAAACACAAAAGACATGACCTGGGGCCACAGAGGGCAGTGGCTGTGAAGGATCCAGCCCAGCCCTGTCCCCAGACCCTGCCTAGCAACTTCCTTCTGGGAAGATGAACCCAGGACATGCTGTGGGTCTGTCCTCTGAGCCCTGGGCCCCCTCATCCAAATGGCACAGACACTCACTCTGCCACCTTTCTGGGAAGCAGAACTCCCTGGGGCTTTGAGACTAGGTCTTAAGGGGTTGTCCTCACCTGTCAGTAGAAGGGATGGTTAGTGACCCTACTGTTGATTGAACCACAATACTGGAAATTTATAAAAATATCAAAATCCTCCATTAGGTAACACAGTAGTTCCCCAATCCCTCCCTCTCCCCATCCTGTTCCCCACTCCTCTGAAGCACCTGCTGTTCAACACGCCTTTCGTACTCTTATCCCACCATCATCTCGAGCTATCTTCTAAGTATCACCACTTCACCCACAGGGCATCCAGCCTTCTTTGTATAACATCTTCACTACTTAAACATCACTAGAATTTCCGCTTCTTCTGGCTACTTTTTCCGCATGAATGTTGTTGTTGTTGTTCTCTAACTTCACAAAGCACGAATTCTTGCCACATTTGTCTCATGTACATGTTTGGACCTTATCCTTCCAGGTCTGTTCAGAGGTTATGATTCAGTTGTGCTTTGACCGTAGCTGTGTCTGTGCTGGGCGGCTTCCAGCTGCCCCTCCAGAGCCTCCCTCCAGCCTTCTCCACCCTGCTCTGAGTCTCGGGAGGCCGACCCCAATGGACCATATCAAGGGGTCTCATGCGCTATAGTTTTCAGCTGTATTAGGCCAGTGGGAGGCACCATCTGGAGGTCAAAGGGAATGAAAAAAGTGAGAGACCAGCCTCAGCTCCCTCCTTGCCACGCTGTCTCAGGCTGACCCAGCTTCTCTGCAGAAGAAGCAAGGCCGTCCTCTCCATAGAGCTACTGTATTCATTTCCTGGGGCTGTTGTAACAAATCGCTATCAACTTGGTGGTGTAAAACAACAGAAACGTTCTCCTTCACAGTTCTGGAGGTCAGAAGTCTGGAACCAATGTGTTGGCAGGGCCACACTCCCTGGGGATGTTCCGAGGAGGATCTTTGCTCTGCCTCTCAGCCTCCAGCACTGTCAGGACTCCTGCACGTTTGGCCCCATCACTTGTCTCTGTCTCTGTGGTCACACCGCCTCCTCCTTTTCTCCGTCTTTTCCTCAGCTGTGTGTCTTGAATTCCCTCTGCTCTTCCTTTATAAGGGCACATCATTGGATTTAGGGCCCAATGGATAATCCAGGATAATCTCCTCGTCTCAAAATCCTTAAATAGATTCATAAAGACTCTTTTTCCAAATAAAGTAACAGTCACAGTTTCCAGGGATTAGGATGTGGATGTATCTTTTGGGGGCCACCACTCACCCCATGACAGCTACCCTCTCTGTCTTCTAGCAACTGTGCTCTCTCCTTCCGTTATCGACCTGGGGGTAGTGATGCTGTCACTAACTCTGGCACCTTACCCTGTCTCTGGTTGAGCTTCCTTTGTCCTTGCCACACTTATAAACAGTCCCTTTCTTAAACTCTCTTCTGACTTCCTGCTTTGAGCCATTTGGTTCCTGCCAGGACCCTGCCTGATGCAGGCGTCTTGAGATTAAAGTCATCAGGGAAAGAGTCTGTGTGACTCACTCCACGCAGCCCCCATAGCAAAGTAAGGGAAAGTAAGGATGTCTTACGATGGCAATAACAAACGATGAGATTAACGGCTCCAAAAGAGGAGGGACCCAGGGAGCAGCATCACAGCAGAAAGACAACACTCTTGCTTATGATTCCTCCCTACACCCAGTCCCCGGTGTGAAACACGAGGGTGCAGTTAGGATGATCCTAAGTCCTTTCCAGACCCGCTAGGCTTAAATGGTGGTTCTCAAGGCTTAGCACGTATCAGAACCACCTGGAGGGCCCTTAAAACCCCCCACCCGCAGAAGTTCTGAGTCCATAGGTCTGGGTGAAACCCAAGAATTTGCATTTTTGACAAGTTCCCAAGGGATGCTGATGCTCCTGGTCCAGGGACTGCACTTTGAAAACCACTGGCTTAAACAATAAGGAAAATGTATTCTCATCAACAACATGCCCTTGGGGAGGGTGGTTCCAAGGTTAGTTGCCTCTCTGGCTCAACCAGGTCCTCAAGGACCTGACTCCACTCTGCTCTGTCTTCCTCAACATCTCAGCCTCAATCTTGACTGGGTCCTCATAGCTGCATTCTGGTCCAATAGCTCCAGGCATCCTCTGCAGGTGGGTTACTGGCCAGTAAAAGAGATTACCCTTCTTTGGAACAGGAACATTTCTCTGAAGTCTTCCACTTGGTGTCTCCTTATACTGCTTTGGCCAGAATTACATCACATGCTTGGGCCTAAACCAACCACTGCCAATGGGGGACAGAACAACAATTATTAGGTTACACCAATTAGTCCCACAAAGGAAGAGTAGACAGCAAAGACTTTGATGGGTTCTGCCAACTATGGAAAGAGTGTACCTCCTAAAGTCCTGTGCTTGTGAGTGCACTTATTGGTCGTGATCTGTTCAGCAAACACTCTTATCTTCTTTCTTCTGGTGTCAGGACCCAAAGCCCTACATAGATAGGGAAATGTCTGAGGGCCCATGAAGCCTAGTGCCCATGTTCAGGCAACAGTGACTTATAAACCAAGTAGGGAAACTTATAACTCTTCCCTAAGATTGAACTAAGAATACTACAGGGGGGGGAAAAAAGTCACCCTCTTTCTGCAGAAGTTGCTAAGTGGGGACTGTTGGCGGTCATGTACTTACCAGGAGAAGAAAGCCTCTGGGAAGTGGTCACAATTAGCTAACAGTCAGAGAGAAGCAGAGATGAGCAAAGAGTGATGAAGATGGGTCCTGATTTTGATGCCGAAAACTCAGCCTCTGTGCACTGGTGCCAAATCAAATCTTGGAGACAGAGTTTTGGGTGAAGTAGAAAAGAATAGCTTTACTGCCTTGCCAGGCAACGGGGGACACAGAAGGCACATGCCTCGAAACTGTGTCCCAACCTGGGAGGATTTGGAGGGGAGTTTTATAGCAATGTTTCAAGGGCAGTGTTGCTGATAAGATTAGGGTATGTGCAGGGCCTACACCTTTTTAATCTGGTCCCAGGTAATCTCTTGATGTGCTTCTCTGGTTCCTTTAGTCTGGCCTCAGGTGGTCTTCTCTGGAATGAAGAATGCTGACATCTTCCATTTGTTGGGGGTTTTAGTTCTGTAAAGAGCTCAAAGATACTGTTATGTGTATCCCTTGAGTGGGAACCAGGACCCTGCCTCAAGGCTGCACTATTGTTTCTTGGCTGCTCCTCCCTTATCTCTGCATCCCCTCCTTTCCCTGATTAGCAACTGTTCAAATCTGTCCTTTGGAACTAGGGAAGGTCATGGAGTCTGGGGTCTATTCCCTACAAACAAGAAATGGGGACAGAAAGGCTTCAGTGCCCAGGAGCCCCACAGGGTCCTGCCCGGTTTCAATTTCGGTAGCTCTTCCTTTATTTCTATGAGCACTTCAGTGTCCTGCCCAGTTCTGGAATAAATGTCTCATTTGTCTAAGCTCGCTGGAGTTACATTTCTGCTCCTTGCAACCAAACATTTCAGAGTTATTCATTGCTGGTGTCATGTGTGAACAGAGGTAGCCAGGGCTGCCTTGGCTCCCATCTCGCACCCCGCCCTTGGCCACATCTTCCAGACTGGGAACAAAGTGAACTCCCACCAAAGACCCCAGCCCCCTCCATTATCAGTACCTAAGAAAACACGAGGCCCCTGGGAACTTCAAAGGCAGGGCAGAGGCAGAGAATAGACAAGCCAGGATTAGAGGGCATCACCCCTCTCTTTGCAGAAGTAGTCCTGGCCACAGCGATCGGGAACATAAGAAAAGAGCCTGCACCCTCAGGATTACTCTTGTCTTTTCTAGCTGGTGCTAGGGTGACTGTGGGGTGGGGGATCGTCCTGAAGCAGGAAGTGATGTCCAAGGACTTCATCAGATGATGATCAGCCCCAGACAGATTCCTTGTGGGATTTATTTATTTATTTATTTATTTTTGTCTTAGTGGAAGGGAGTTCCCCAAGCATTTGCTCAAACACAAAGTTGTTTATTTGTTTGTTCTTAATGATCATACTGGTCAAGCATGCCAGCAATTCTGCTGAGGCAGGAGAGGTCGGCTCAGATAATGTTTCTGCTCCAGAGACTCATTAGGTATAATAGTTACAGCAACTGCTACTGCTGCCCTCACCCACTTACCGACCCACCTACTCTGCCCCCGGCACTGGGAGAAGCTCTTTACGTGCTAGTGCAAGGACAGTCTGCATGATCCCACCACAAAACAAGAGAAACAAGTTTATTTGTTTTCCATTGGCAATGGAATAAAAGCAATTTTTATTTATCTTTTCCTTGCTGACTTCCAGTGACCCATCCCATCAGAAATCACAGTGGGAGAAAGATAGAGAAATAGGGACAGAACCCAAGAAGAGATGAGAGATAGGAGAGAAATGCAACAATTTGGCAAAAACATGAGTCAAGGAATCTCCCTTTTTCTAATTACCAGCAGGGCTTTCTGGAGCCTTTCTTGTCTCCAGATGCAGGGGGCAGAGATGACACCCACCCCCCCCAACCCCAGGTCACTGATGGAATCCTTGCTATCAGACCAGTGGCGGTAGCTGGTGGGTCCAGGGTCCGGATTTTGGCAAAAGAAACAATACAAATGGAAGCGAAATGGGTGTGTTTTTCTGCTCTTGTTGAAATACTATCTGTCCTTCAAGGTTCTCTTCTCTGTGAACTTTTCTCCAAACTCCTTCCCACCCCACCCACCACTATCAGAATATACTCCTCCGTCCTAGCAGTTTGTGATAAGAGCAATAATAGAGCATGATCAGTCTTCCGTCCATAATAACGGCGCATGTGTCTAAGGTAGAGGACAAAAACGTCTCCAATTCTCTGCCGCTTCCCCCATCAAGAGGTGGAGTCCCTTCCCCCACCCCTTCAATCCAGGCTGGCCTTGTAACTTGCTTTGGTCAGTAGAATGTGACCAGAAACAACTTCACATATGTTCCAAGTCTGGACCTCCAGAGGCTTTGCATGCTGCCCCCTACTTCCTTGGAAACCTGCCCCTGAACATGAACAAGCCCAAGTTAGCCCAGGAGAGGATAAGAGGGCATGTGAAGAAGGGCTGTAGTTGTCCAGGCCATCACTGACCAGCCGGCTGACCCACCAGCCACAGAGCCCAGTCTGATTCAGCAGAACTGCCCAGCCGCTTATTAGACTCGGAAGCAGCACTAAAGGAATGGTGTCAGAAACCACTAACTTTGAGGGTGGTTTATCACACAGCACAGACTAACCGATTTGTATCCCTGTCCCTCACTGGAAAGGGAGTACCTCGAGCCTGGTCCATCCTAGTTGTCTCGATATCACTTCTTCACTAATGTATTCCTGGGATATTCAATTCTCAATCAAACCTCTTAAGATGGAATGGCATAGAGTGGAATGAAATGGAACTAAAATGCTGGTAAAGGGTGGGGCAGCTACCAAGCACCTCATGCAGATGCTAATGTGACTACCTGGCTCCTCTCCAACTCTCCAAGCCCCGTGCTCGGGGGAAAAAGGTCACCTGATCACCACCACCTTCGTCTGTCAATTCGCTCAGGGCTGCGTTAATCCCTGCTCAGCTTCTCCCCACCTCACCTGCACCCCATCCCCAGTCTGGCTGCCCAGATGATGTAAGCAGTAACCAATCTTGCAGTCAGAACAGTCAGTTGGCTGGTTCACTTCTGTATCCATTAAGGGGAGGCAGACGTTTTAGAAAGACCTGGAAAATATTACCAGCCACCCACTCCACTCAACAGCCCCCTCCCTTGCCCCAGTCTCCACTTCCCAGTCATATACACCCTAATCCCAAGAGACCAGGACTGGGAGGCACTGAAGCCAAGGAAAGAAGAAACTGGTAGTGTAGCCCTGTGGGCCTCATGGGCTGAGCCATAAGATTCCTTCAAGCATGAGAACTAGTCCTGGAAGAGACCACCTGGGGGCATCTGGGGAGCCCTGCCAGCCACCTCCCCCTGTCCCTGGCACCTTTCCCTCCAGGGACTTTGCTGTTCAATGCAAATGAAATGAGCATGGAGGGGTCAGAGTATCCAAATCTGTGTTTCAGAGGGGGACACACAGCAGATCCCCATCACTTAACTGAATTGCCAGACTCACTTCCAGGGACACCGTGGTGGCTCAAGGTTGACGACTTGAATGGACTTGGGCAAACAATCTGGCTGTTGGCTGAGTTCAGGGTTTTGAAAACCTTTCGAGATCTATGCTATTTCTCTCTGCATCGAATATGAGTGTGGAGAGTTCTACCATCAAAGAGTCAGCCCTTCCTGCCTTGGAATCGTCTGCTCTTTGAAAGTGTCCAACAAAAATGACAGTAACATCCCAGATTGGCCCCTCAAAAACCCTGAGGTCTTGGTCAAGCCCCTTTACCTTTCTAGGCCTTCTTCTTATCTGAAAAGCGCAGATGAGAACACATCTCTACCTCACAGAGTTGCTGGATAGAACAAATGAGCTGACTTCAACAGAAGCTGATCATGCTATAGCCTATGAAAAGCTGGATGGGAACTCTGCACTTTCTACTCGATTTTGCTGTGAACCTAAAACTGCTCTTAAAAAATTAATTTAAAAAGTAGTGCTGCCAAATTCAGGATAGTTACTGCTTCTGGGTGATGGGAAAGAAAGAAGACACTATTGGAGAGGGTTCACGAACCCTATTTTTATTGTTATACTTCAGTTGAGTAGCAGTTTCAAGTGTGCTCATTATACTACACATAGCATTTTGTATGTTTGAAGCATTTCAAAATCAAAAAAGGAAAAAGACAAAAAAATAAAAGTGAAAAACTAATACTGGACAGATATGTGTTCAATGGATGATGAATGGTTGGGACCCATTTCTTCAACACCTAAGGACTTGAAAGGAAGAGCAGAGTCAGTGGCAGCATTTCTATCCTATAACGTCTGTGAAAAATGTGGGTCCTTAACCCATCAGTGTGAAGGGGCCGCATTTACTCTGGAAAAGGTTTTTGGCAAAATCCCAATCTGGAGAGCAATTGAACGAGAGATGAGCGGTGGCACTTTGGGAGGAAAATGGCTCCTATCTGTCCATGTGAGTTTCTGCCCAGCTCAGGATCAAGCACTGAGGAAGGACAGACACTGATGTGGTGTCTCTCATTCTGTCTGCCTGGCACACCTCCTCCTGGCTTCTAAGAAATGCACCCTCCTTCCTTCAGGGTGTCTTCCTCCCACCCCATGCCCCTGACACTTTACCAGGAGCTACCAACGATGAAAACCTGCCTCTCCGATCACAGGTTGGGTATGTGATCCCATAGTAGGTCAGTACTTCCCTAAGACTTTCTGAATCAGACCTCCGGGAAAAAAAAGGCAGTTCCTCCTTGGCATAAAGACAGAAGGTGTGAAAGCCGGCACATGGACAGAAACCAAGATGAAGGACAGAGTCCTGTCCCTTGTCTTTTCCCCATTCCCAGTTGTCCCTGAGGCCAGCTGCACTCGGCCTCCCCTTGCTGTGGTTACAGGAATCAACAAATCCCCCTTAGAGCCTGGATTGACTATGGAAATTCTGCCATTTGTGACTATACTACTTACAATATACTACCCACAATATAATACAATCGTAGGTTGTCTACTACAACCAGTGTAACCTCCTGAGAAAGAAGACATTGTAAACAAAACAGTTGGAAAGCCATGCAAGATGGCACTAGATTGAGAGGCTTTGAGTTAACTCCTCCTTGTACCTATGTATTTCTTTCTTTGATAAGCATTTTTTCCCCAACTAGCCACTGGGAATGTAAAATAGAACCTACGCTTGAAAATCTCACAGTAGGGCAACAAGGAAGTCATAACTATAACTTGCACTATTATGGAATTTATAGCCAGACCAGAGAAACATAGAGGAGGGCTAATTCATTCTGAATGCCATGAGTTTGGGACGGTATCACGAGGCAGGGTTATTATAGGAGAGCTTTTGGAGAGAGCAGAGATTCGGGAGTTTATAATAATATAGATGGGATAAAGGAGACAGAAATCCCAGGAGACCTCAGGGATAGCCAAAGAGAGCAGAAACCACAGTAGAAATGGGCTGCATGGAGCCCAGAAGAGTGAAGCTGTTTAGGGCTCTAGGCAGCTCAAGGAGCCAGATGTCTTCCCCCTACAGCTCACCCCGACCTCAGCATCTATATTCAGATGCTCTGCTAATAAGCAGACCTATAGCTCCTCCCCTCTTGCTGCTACTCTTCCTTCTGCTCACAACCACCGTCTCACCTGGACTCCGAGTATCTTGCCCCTCTTCTGGATTCTGCTTACTCGTAACTTCAACTCACATTAGGCCCATCGGGGCTCCTCCTGCCGTAAACCGATACACTCTCTGTGCTCTAGCATCTGATAGGGAAAAGCAGAGAATGCTAATAGAGAGCAGGATAAAACTCTATACCAGGGAGCAGCAAACCGCAGCCCATGGCCAAATCTGGCCTGCCATTGCTTTTGTAAATAAAGTTTTATTGACACACAGCCAGGACCATTTGTTTACATACTATCTGTAGCTGCTTTTACACAACAGCAGAGTCGAATAGTTGCAGCAGAGACCACATGACCTGCAAACCTGTACTATTCACCATCTAGCTCTTCCCAGAAAATCTTTGCTGACCCCTGGCCTACACTATATGGCTTTTTCTGAACTTTAGCTCCAGACTCCCCACTACCAAGTTTTACAGTATGTTTAAACATTATAATACCTCAAAACATATTAGCATTTGAGACATATGGAACCCTTCTAGGCCTTGTCAGATAGGACTAGGTAGACGGAGTGGTCTCTAAATTGGCTTTGGACATAGGGATATTTATATACAGAACCACAAAATATAAAGAAAAATAGGTCTTCCCTTGGAATCTTTTTCCCCTAGAATTTTTTTAGGAAAACTCTTTAGGACTCTCACTTTAGAACAGACAACACTTAGGTGCATCATGGAGTATTTTTCAGAAAACTGAAGGCTTCTGGTGTCACCTGCCACCCCTGAGTCCTGAGAGGGTCTGTCCCAGCCCATTCCAGACTAGTGAAGGTGATCCAATTTCCAAAGCTCTCCCCCAGAGAGCATCCCACAGCCTCCCTCCTCTCACCCCATTCCGGCATTTAAACCCATCCTCCCCCTCACCCACCCCTACCCCCTTCCGGAGCACCTGTTGCTACAACAAAGAGAAGCTCAAGATGGAACTCTCTGGGCTTGTCCAGGTGATAAACCGAGGCCATTCAGAGGAGATCATACCATTTGTTGGATCAGCTCTTTTCAATCACCAGGGAAAGCTCTGGCCGGGAGAGGCATTCAGAGAGCTACATGGATATAAAAAGGTGATTATATCTAAATGAGAGATCTCTCACTAGGTGAAGTCCTCCAGCAGCTGACATGAGGCAACTTCAATGGCTAAAGTGCAGTGGGTAGGACTGGATTTGTGTGGCTCTGCGGCTCTCCTGCGGGGCAGATCTGGGGGCTGCTCTGCACTAGGGCTCTCCTGGGACCTTTGTCAGTTCAGCCCAAGCCATGAGCGACTCAGGCTACTCTCAGACTCTAGGAAGTCAGGTCCATATTGACGTCTCGAAGACCCAAAGATTTAAGGACTGTGCACATAGCCCATGTGAATGAATGCTTACAGATTGGGGTTTGGCCCAGAGTTTCTATTTGCTTAGTGTTGTTATTCTAGAGCAGGGGCAGCAAACTTTTTCTGCAAAGGACTAGATGGGACTAGCCTATATTTGGGACTTTGCAGACGTGCAGTGTCTGTCGCTGCTGCTCACTTCTGCCCTTATAACACGAAAGCAGCCACAGACATCAGCCGATGGGCATGGCCATATCCTGATAAGGCTTCGTTTATTGACACGGAAATTTGAATTTTGTATCACTTTCACATGTTGTGAAATATTCTACTTTTGACTTTTTTCCCCAACCATTTAAACATGTAACAGTCTTTCTCAGCCTATGGGCTGTACAACACAGGAGACAGGACAGTGTTGGCCTGTGAGGCATGGGCTGTGAACACCAATTTTAGAGGATTCTGTTCAAAAGATAAAGAATTACAGGAAAGATGATCCGATTTAGCTCTACGAAGAGTCTGAATAACTCGCATATACATAGCACTTTAATGTTAAGAAAATGCATCTTTTTTTTTAACATCTTTATTGGAGTATAATTGCTTTACAATGGTGTGTTAGTTTCTGCTTTATAACAAAGTGAATCATTTATACATATACATATATCCCCATATCTCTTCCCTCTTGCATCTCCCTCCCTCCCACCCTCCCTATCCCACCCCTCTAGGTGGTCACAAAGCACCGAACTGATCTCCCTGTGCTATGCGGTTGCTTCCCACTAGCTATCAGTTTTACATTTCATGGTGTATATATGTCCATGCCACTCACTCACTTTGTCCCAGCTTACCCTTCCCCCTCCACGTGTCCTCAAGTCCATTCCCTAGTAGGTCTGTGTCTTTGTTCCCATCTTGGTTCTTCATGACCTTTTTTTTTTTTTTTAGATTCCATATATATGTCTTAGCATACGGTATTTGTTTTTCTCTTTCTGACTTTCTTCACTCTGTATGACAGACTCTAGGTCCATCCACCTCACTACAAATAACTCAATTTCATTTCTTCTTATGGCTGAGTAATATTTCATTGTATATATGTGCCACATCTTCTTTATCCATTCATCTGTTAATGGACACTTACGTTGCTTCCATGTCCCGGCTATTGTAAATAGTGCTGCAATGAACATTGTGGTACATGACTCTTTTTGAATTATGGTTTTCTCAGGGTATATGCCCAGTAGTGGGATTGCTGGGTCATATGGTAGTTCTATTTGTAGTTTTTTCAGGAACCTGCATACTGTCCTCCATAGCGGCTCTATCAATTTACATTCCCACCAACAGTGCAAGAGGGTTCCCTTTTCTCCACACCCTCTCCAGCATTTATTGTTTGTAGTTTTTTTGATGTTGGCCATTCTGACCGGTGTGAGATGATATCTCGTAGTTTTTGTTTTGTTTTGTTTTGTTATTTTTGTGGTACGCAGGCCTCTCACTGCTGTGACCTCTCCCGTTGCGGAGCACAGGCTCCGGATGCACAGGCTCAGCGGCCATGGCTCACGGGCCCAGCCACTCCGCAGCATGTGGGATCTTCCTGGACTGGGGCATGAACCCGTGTCCCCTGCATCGGCAGGCAGACTCTCAACCACTGCGCCACCAGGGAAGCCTGATATCTCATAGTTTTGATGTGCATTTCTCTAATGATTAATGAAGTTGAGCATTCTTTCATCTGTTTGTTGGCAATCTGTATATCTTCTTTGAAGAAATGTCTGTTTAGGTCTTCTGCCCATTATTGGACTGATTTGTTTGTTTTTTTTCATATTGAGCTGCATGAGATGCTTATAAATTTTGGAGATTAATCCTTTGCCAGTTGCTTCATTTGCAAATATTTTCTCCCATTCTGAGGGTTGTCTTTTCATCTTGTTTATGATTTCCTTTGATGTGCAAAAGTTTTTAAGTAAGAAAATGCATCTTGATCTTATTCAATACCCAGTACAACACTGTGAATTAAGTATTATTTTGCTGATGTCTAGATGAGGAAATTGAGGGTCAGAACTGACATGGCCAAGATCTCACAGTAAGTAGGAGGACCCAAGTTCAAACACAATGTTCCACCTCCAAAGGCAGAGATTTTCTCACTACATCTGTGGGAGCTTAGATTGTTCAATGCAGTTCACGGAGTATTTAGTAGGACTTTCGAGGCAGCGGGTGGGGGTGAGCACCTGGGAAAATGCACAGAGGCAGGAGAGTCAGGACCTCCTGGGTGCTCCCTGTTTCCCTGAAGGCCATGGGCACACAGGAAATCAAGAGCTAGGTTTCTCATCAGGAACAGGGCTTTCTTCCCAAGGAGGCAGACTGAGCCAAGTTCTGTGATGGGGTGTGATCACTCAGCCCCATCTCCGTGGCTGCTTGGATCCTCCAGAAGGTCAGCTGGCTTCCCTGGAGATGCAGAGGTCAGCCCAAGGCCTTCCTGTGATATCTGACCCCCATGGAGTAGGCTCCCATCCACGTGCAATGATATCAGGCACTCCTGCCCCCAAACGTTCTTCCACCTGGGAGTCACTGCCTGAGAGCACCCTTCAACTTTGTGCCATTTGTAAGGTTAAGTCCCTGGACGTAGGGTCCAGAGTGTGAGTTCTTATCTCCACTGAGGTGTCACACTGTGGTCTGACCATTGGCCACTTACTTCCTATGTCCACACATCAGTTTTCATCTGTCAAGTGGGATAGTAATGGCAACGTGGTGAGGAGTCAATGAAATGATGGTACCTGTGTAGTACCTGTTATGGGGGTGAACCCAACAGGTAGGACCTCCAAGAGGGTTCAGTTCCTTCTTCCCTTGGATCCCAGTCTCTATCTTTATGTCTTCTTGTCCATGCTGTTCTGCCTACCTGGGATGCCTTTCCTTCTACCTTCATCTCCCTGGGAAACCTTTCTTAACCCTCTACCCAATGTATACACACACCTTGAGGTAGTCACTCCCTCACTGAGTAATGTTATGGATTGAATTGTATCCCCCCTCCAAAAAAAAAACAAACAAAACAAAACAAAACAAAACCACAAGCTATGTCCTAATCCCCGGTACTCAGAATGTGACCTTATTTGGAAATGTGGTCTTTGCAGAAGAAATAAAGTCAAAATGAAGTCATTAGGGTGGGCCCTGATTCAGAATGGCTGAGGTTCTTTATAAAAAGGGGAAATTTAGACACAGAGACAGACAGTTACAGAGGGAAGATGATGTGGAGACAAGGGAGAAGGCAGTCATGTGACTGGAGTGGTGTATCCATCTACAAGGCAAGGAACACCAGAGATTACTGGCAAACACCAAAATATAGAAGAGACAAGGAATGACTCTCCTCTAGAGCCATCAGAGAGGGCATGACCCTACCAATACCTTAATTTCAGACTTCTGGCCTCCAGAATGGTGAGACTATAACTTTCTGGTTCTTAGTGAATGGCAGCCTTAAGAAACGAATAGAGACAAACTCTGTATCTCATTTGACACTTTCCCTGTGGTGCTGAACTTTTATTTACATGCCCAGCTCCTCTACTAGGTTGCTAGCTTATCTCTGTATCCCCAGGGTCTAGGCTTTGCTGGTTGGTGATAGACATTTGCTCCTTGAACTGAATTAAGGTTCCTTTGCCCTGAACGCTGAATCTGTGTCACTGTGATTATATGTGTGTAACTGCCTTGTTAGGAACCAAACCTGTCAACACCTTGATTTCAAACTTCTAGCCTCCAGTTCCAGGGGACAATAAATTTCTGTTGTGTAAGCCACCCAGTTTGTGGTCCTTTGTTATAACAACTACAAGCCAAATACCTTCACTCTAGATCAAAACTCCATGCCTTCATGGAGCTCACATTCTAGAAGGGAAGAGCAGACAATAAAACAAATGAGCAACGTGTGTAGAATATTGGATGACAATAAGTGTGATGGAGAAAAATAAAGATGAGAAGGGGGTCAGAAGTGTAGGGGCAGGGGGAGTGCTGTGATTTAAAATTGAATAGTCAGGGAAGGCTGTTCCAAAGAGATTTGAGCAAAGGTCTGTATTGTAGGAACTGGGGGAGTCAAGAAATTTCCCTATAAAGACATCGTCTTTCACCTTTCTGCTGGACAGTAAACACTACAGTTTACAGTGCCCACCAGTTTAACAAAGGATTCAGCTACTCCTCAATTCCACTGTGAAACAGGTCTACATGTATGCAGCTCAGTTACAACCTAGCAATAACTTCAGGGCAGAAGCTGGCTGTCTCCCTACTTAAAACTTGCTTTCCCTGCTGAGGCCTTACCTCTCCCTACCTCCCAACTTCCCTCTTAGACATGAGTTAATAATACCCTGATGGTTGGTCTGTAACCTCAGTAAGAATTAAAACTGATGTCATTTACTCATTTTGGAGAAAGAACTTGCTTTGAAGTCTTCTAACCTCTTTTGGTGAAGGTTTCCATTTTAGAAAAAAAGGTGGCAGACACCTCCCCCCACTTTTTTTGTATCTTCTTTATTCCTACACCAAGGAAAAGTTGGGAATTCTAAGATCCCATTTCAGTTACTATCTAACCTAGGTAGAAAACTTGACTTTCATCCCTGAATATTCTCTCCTCCTTATAGGTCCTTGGTCTTAATTATCATGGAAACATCTAATTCTTCCACTATTCCATGGCTTTTGCTGTGACTGTTCTGAGGTTTCAGTTGAGACTTGTTTTAAAAGACATGGACAGCTGACTGGTTCATAATACATTGGAATAGCTGGATCCAAACTAGTAAGAATAAGCTGTACAGGAATTAGTGCTCAATATAAAATGTATAAACTTGTTGAAATCTTTTGGATATACATGTGTTATTTCAAGTGGCTTATATTAAGATTTTCTCAGACTTACTTGGGTGTTAAGAGCAAACCCAAATGTGTATTTTTTGTTACGGAGCTCTGCTTTATAACTTTGTAATAAAGTTTCAGTATAGAAAAAAATAAATAAAAAGTCTGTAAAAGGTGAAGGATGACTCCAGAGAGATGTCCATGGACAGTGTGGTCCAAACCAAGGAAACAGCACATGCATCGAGTGCCTTTTGTATGCCACAGTGCTCAGCAGGGGGCCAGGCAGGATTGGGGGATGACTGGGAAAGCTGTCATGGTAGGAGGGTCATTTGACCATTGTCTCAAAGCCTTCAGAGCCTCAAATATAGATGTTGACATCATCTCCCAAAGAGATTATGCACAGACTCATGGCGATTGACTAAAAGAATTGAATGAAGATTCTTCTGTAAGAATAATTTTTTTTAATAAATCTGTAACTTTCTTGTGAATAGCATGAGTGAATTCAAGACAAATAAGACACAACCCCTGGCCTGGAGAGATGGGGGCTAGTTAGGAGAGGGGAGTATGTGAATAAAACATTTTAAAATGATGTTGTAAATGTCCTGATGGCAGCATAGGAGAGGCCTTTGGAGGGCTTTTTTTTTTTTTTTTTTTTTTTTTGCGGTACGTGGGCCTCTCACTGCTGTGGCCTCTCCCGTTGCGGAGCACAGGCTCCGGACGCGCAGGCTCAGCGGCCATGGCTCACAGGCCCAGCTGCTCCACAGCATGTGGGATCTTCCCGGACCGGGGCACGAACCCGCGTCCCATGCATCGGCAGGCGGACTCTCAACCACTGCGCCACCAGGGAAGCCCTTGGAGGGCTTTTTAACATTCAAACATTTTTTTTAATTGTAAGGGAAACTTGAGGCAAAATTTTATACAGATGAGCGGTTTCCAGCTATAATTTAACATTAGTTACTTGGCCAGGAGTGGATTTAAAACACTAATTCAATGGAATTCCCTGGCAGTCCAGTGGTTAGGACTCAGTGCTCTCACTGCCAGGGGCCTGGGTTCAGTCCCTGGTTGGGGAACTAAGATCCCACAAGCTACTTGGCACAGCCAAAAACAAATAAATAAATAAAACACTAATTCACCTGAAACTAACACAACATTGTGAATCAACTATACTACAATAAAATTTTTTAAAAAACCAAACAAAACAAAAACAAAGGAGACACTGGGGGTGGACAGGAGGGAAGAGTTTGTGTTGGGTGGGTATTCTATTTATTCAGACTTCTATTTATTCAGACCAGAGCAGAACAAATGGATAGATTTAATAAAATAATAAGCTAAGATTCCATGCTTTTAAAAATAAATAAAATAAAATAAAACATTAAGTAATCTCTACTGAGTTCACGCCTCTCTAGCTGACAGGGTCTTCTCTAACCATGACCCTTTGGGATCACCACCCTAAAATGTAAGTAGGGAATTCTTAGACAAAGAGAGATTCAAAGACCTGAAGATATTGCCTCCAACACACCCTAGCTCCTGTTCCAGCATCTTCCAGCTCCTTCCTCTTGTTCTCTCATGAGAGTAGGTCTCCTCAATCTTGTCCAGCTTCCTTGACCTATCTGTGCTTTCTCCCCATAGCTTGGTCCCTCCTTTTACTGACAAAGTTTTCAAGCCACTCCCATCATCTGCCTCCACTTCCTGACCACCATCTCTGCTCTGACTTACCCTACTTGCCTCCTTCTGTCTCCAGTCCCTGGGAAAATCCTGTACCAAACCACCCAGCTTGGCATAAATGAGCTTTTGTTCAGTGCTTGCTCTTCTTGCCCTGGTTGCTGTATGTGGCATCATGGACCACCCCTTCCTCCTGAGATGTTTTCCTCCTTGACTTTCCACACGACTCCCTACCCTAGTTCTTCTGTCTCAGACCTTTCTCACCATCTCCTTCTTTGGCTTTCTTCCGCCTCTTTCCCTTTAAACAAGGGGATTCCCCAGAGCTCAGGCCCTTCTCAATCTACTATCTTTCCCTTGAAAATATAACTCATGCTTATGGTTTCATCCCTCAGTTTTCTATCTGTAACTCCATCCCTTACCTGTTCAGACAAACCAACTCCCTACCCCTATCTCTGTTATTTCATGCTACTACTGCCTCAAATTCAACATCTCTCAACCTGAACACAATTTCTTAGCCTCCAAATTGTTCCCTGTTCTGACTTCTTGACTCTCATTCATGGTAGCATGACCCTCGTTCTCATCCTGGCCTGAAACTTTGTAGAAACTTTTGACACCTCACCTCTCCTAAGTTCCCCATATACAGTCAGTCAGCTGATTCTTCCTTCAAAATTTCTCTCTTAATAGAATAAATGGCTATTTATTCTCATTGCCACTGTCCTCTCTCATCAGCACTATACAAACAGTCATCACGTACGCCTTCTCCCACCTGCCATGGGACCTTCGCACAGAGAAGCTACTTCCTTCCCACTCTGCTTACTCTGCTTCTATCATCCTTCAGTTCTCAACCTTAACATCACATCCTTAAGGGAAACTTTCCTGCCCTCTCTGACTCTGTAAAATCCACACTCTGTTACATGAGCTCATAGCCCTCTCTTCCTCTCCAGGACTTACACTGTTGAAATTTTTGGTATGATGAATTGATTAATGTCAGCCTCCACCACCAAGCTGTCAGCTCCAGCAGGTTGGAATCAGGTCTCTTTTTTCTTGTCACTCTAACCCCGGCTTCTAGCCTGCTGCCTAAGACATAACAGACACTCTGCAAATATTTGTTTTGAATGAATGGCTTTTCCCATGTCACTCTCTAGAGCAGATTGTATTTTGCAAAAATGGCCCCAACAAGATTTTTGGTTCCATATACTCTTCCTCCATCAAGAGAGAGGCTCTACTTTCCCTCCCTTACTAATTGGTCAAGACTTTGCCACTGTCCTGATGGACAGAATCTGTGGAGAGACGCTGCATCACTTCCAAAGCTGTGTTAGAAAAGGTATTACAGCTTTCTGGCTCTCTTGGGATGCTAATCCTTGGAACCCAGCCTCCATGTTACAAGGCAGCCCAGCCTACATGGAGTGGCCTTGAGTACATGTTCTGGCAGACAGACACAGCCAGGGATGTAGCCAACAGCCAGCATCAACTGCAGACATATGAGTAAACAAGACTTCAGATGATTCCAGCCCCAGTCACCACCAATTTTCAGTCTTCTAGCTAAAGCCCCAGTCATTAGGAAGCAAGGACAGATTGTTCCTGCTGTGCCTAGTGTAAATCCCTGATACATCTCACTCTGTGAGCATAACAAATAGTTGTTTTATCCACTATGTTTGGGCATAATTTATTCCACTGCGATAGATAGCTAAACCACTCCCTTATCACACTTGCAGTGCCTCCCATTGCCTCTGGGACACAGTGCGAGATCCTTGGCTTGGCCTTCAAGGCCCTCAACAAGCTGGTTCCAACCTCTTTGTCTCCATTTATTGCCCTCTGGAGGAAACTTCTGCTCCTGTCAAATTTGTTTAGTCACCGCTTCACTAACATTTTCTATTCTTTCTTCGGTCCCTTGGACCTCACCGTTGCTCATGACTGGGATGGCATCACCAAGCAGCCCAGTGAAACTCTCTTCACCTCTCAAGGTTCAGCTGTCTGTGATTCCTCCCCACAGCCTCTAGGAACATCCCAGGTAAACAAGGCTCTCACTCTCCCTGGAATTTAGAGCTTTCATTATCTTGCTCTATCATTTTCTAAAGGGAAAAACAAGATCCGTGATCTTAACATTTTTTTTAATGATTTGTGCATTTACTTACAAGGAAAATTGGATAAAGAAATTGAAACTTAAATCCATTTATTCATATATTTAATGAATAGCTTTCTCTGAAAACTATAAGATTGAAACCTCACAAAGTAGGTATGATTATTTTCCCCATTTTACAGATGAGGGAACTGAGAATTAGAAAGATTGAGTAAATTGCCTATAGTCATACATCTAATATTTGGTGGGACTAGGATTCAAACCTAGATCCTCTAAGCCAGATCTTAATCACTGCTTCCCCTGGTAGTAAAATATGTATTGTCTTGTATTATGTTTTCATATTTCATGTTTTCCTTTTATAAATCAACTCTTTATTGCAAAAATTAATACATGCACATGATAATATAATAAAAAATATCAAATAGCTCCAAAATGTATGCAATATAAGAGTAGATCTCTCTTCAAATCCAGGCTCTATCCCCCTTCCCTAAAAGCAACCACTGCTGATGGTTTTTTTCTGTATTTCCAGAAATGTATGTGCACATACAAGCATCCCTTTATTGTACAAAGGGAGCATACTATTTACATCTTTTTCTTTGTAATGTCTCTTGACAAGTGTTCCAAGTCAACATATATGGAGATCTTTATATCCTTTTTCCTGGCTTCATAACATTCCAAGGCAAGACCATACCATTGGTTATTCAACAAGCTCCCTGTTAATGATCTCATAGTAGACAGAGCTATTGAGAGAGAGAGAGAGAGAGAAAGGAGTTTGGATGGAAAATTACAGTAAAATGAGAAGGAGCAGGGGAGACAAGTAGTACTAAAGGAGGAAATGCCTGATTCCCAGGCATGTTGCAAAGAGAAAGAAAGCCTGGCTGGGGAATAGAAGTGAAAACAGAGGAGTTTCTGAATACATTGTGTAAAAGTGGGTCCAAGAAGAAGTGGGGGGGAGTCAGCCCTGCAGGCTCAGGGAGATGAGAATTTGCCCTCTAACATCCTCTTTCTTGATGATTTCATCACCATTCCTTATGCTCTCCCCTTTGCCAACCCATCATTAAAAAAAAAAAAAATACCCCACCCAAAAGAAAACAAACATGTTACTATTTATTCATGCAGGAAGGCCCACTGGACACAATAGACAGCAGCACCAGCCCTAATTAAATGAAATGGGGCAGGTGTAATTCAAACCGCCTAGGGAAAATATAACCTGCCACCAAAAAAAATTCCCACCGTTCAGACCACAGGGAGATCAGACCAGCCTCCCGCCCAGGTTCCCAAGCAGAAAGGCTGGACTCAGGGTAGCAAGACAAGAGAAGGTCGATTTCTCGCCAGCAATCTCCTCCCCCGCCTCTTAGCTCCATGCACCCCCCAACCCCTCTCAGCTTGTTAACTGACAGATCAGAGCTGCTCCCTTTGTAGGCTGGATTGTTTAGCTCATTCACCCATGGAAAATGGTTCGGTTCAGATTCCAGGCTGAGGCAACCAGACACCCACTGTAAATCCAAGCTTGGGGATTGTATCTCTTTAGCTGCTTCCAGACACAAAAACTGCATCCCTCCTCCTCCCCGCTCAGCTTTCCTCTCAGCCTGGAAGGGACTTCAGAGAGGGTCCAAGGTGGACCCTCCACTTAGAGCAGATCCAGACCTAAGGGATGGGGAGGGATTCTGGAGAAACTTTCAACTGGCCTCTTAATTTAGATATGGACACTGAGAGTCAGAAACAAGCTTGACCTAAGGATGCTCCCTGGGTACCAGTGAAGAGCACGCAACCAAATGAAAATCTGACTGCATTCTCCACATTCCTCTCACCAGCTGCAGACGGGCTCTGGAATTAGACCTGCCCTGATTCAAACCCCAACTGTACAACTAATTAACTATGCAAGTTTGGGTAAATTGCTTAATTTCTTTCTGCCTTCATCTTCTTACCTATAAAATGGGAGAATAATCCCTCTCCTCTCTCCCTCATAGGATTATTGAAAAATTAAATGGGAAACCCATGTAAAGTTCTTGGCAATAGTAAGGGTTCCATAAGTGTGAGCTCGTTCCCTTCCCCCAGAAAAAGAGTCCTTACCTACCCACTTTGACCTCACTCCAGTCTTCCCTTCCAGGGTCCATTGTAGAAGTGGGTGACCTCATGCAGAGGGTGATTAATGGGCACTAGACAGGCTCCCCACCTGTTCAAGAATGTCTCCACCACTCCCATGCCAGCTGTCTGAAACACACCACTCACGAGTCATTCTTATAGGCTGAGAGGGCTTCAGGACCTGTTAGCTGCAGTGGCTGTAAATCTTAGTCACTCTCATTTACAGAAGGGGGCAATTGTGCAGATAACCTGAAAAATGCAGCTCTGCCTTGCCATGGGATTTCAAATGCATTGGGAACTCATGGTCCACCCCCAAAAGCAAAACCACACATGACTCTGATTCCATCCTTGCAGAGCCGGAGCAGAGCCAAGACCTGACCCCTCAGGGGCTAGAAATGCCTCTTCCCCCAGCCCTCACCCCCGCCCTGCTCCTGTCCAGGTGGAGCCAGTCCCATTAGCTTGACCTTGCCGCTGAGCTCTAGTTTCCAGCCATTTCATCACCTCCGAACCCTCTCCAAGTTCCCTGTGTCCCTCTCAAGCTGCCCGTCAGTCAACACTCATTACTGAGCTCCAGCTCTGTTCAGATGACTGTACTCAGAGCTGGACAAGGGGTGGGAGCCAGAGTCTGGCCAGGGTGGACAGAGTATCCTGGGGAGATGACCTCATGGGCCCTTCCTCCACCGAGTATTTTTAGGCCACTTCCCTCCTTCTCTCACTCAGCTTCCATGGACTTCCAGTGCAATCCAGAACTCCCCAAAATCCCCAAAAGTGCTGCAACTCTTCTCATCATTTTCAAAAGCTTATGGGATAGAAACAATAAATACTCCTTCATACACTCAACTCCTGCTTTGAGGAACTGGTTCCTTTTCATCTCTACCCCACTTCTTTTCAGAAAATAAGGACTGACTCTTGTCCTCAAATATCCAGGAACTCAGAGCATCCTCCTCAAGGCAGGCAGTCCCACCCACCTCCATGGCGTGGCCCTTCCTCGTGTGGCTGTGTTGTGGATTCCTTTGTTGTTAACCTAGTTTCAAGTCATACAGCCTAAAATCCTGGGAGCAGCCCTTCTCTCTGGTGTATGGAGAGACCCAGATCTTTTTGGAAAATTCCAGGTAAGCAGCATCCAGAAACCCCAGGCTCTAATTAGGAGCAGTATGTATGGATGAGAACTTGAGTCTGGGACCCAGGGTGTCAGGGTCTCTGTCTAGTCCCACCTTCAATTTGCCTGCCTTTTTGGAGGAGTTAACTGCTCTGATTTTTCTCCTGAACAGTCTGAAAATATTCTCTCCTCTTTGCTTTGCTTTGCTTTTTTTTTTTAACCCCCAAAGCACTTGACCAGAAATGTACAAGTGCAGCCACAAGAGGATGCAGCTCAGGACCTTGAGATGGAGGTGATTTTGACACTGCCAGACTCAGCAACCCATCTCCTCCTCCCTTTACGCTCTATCTCCTCAGCTACATGCGCCTAATCTAAACTGAGCTCTAGGAAACCCAGCTCCAGGCCATGCTCTGGCCATGGCTGCCAACCCCTCAATGAGTGCCGAATAGTGAGAAAACCCTCACAGCCTGGGATGAGAAGGGAGGGAGAGACAACGCAGGAGGTAAGAAGCATACTGTCTCACCCCACCTCGCCCAACTCCAGGGAAGATAGACACCAAACGGAAAGCAGTGCTGAGCAAACAGCTGGCTCTCAATAAATACGTGTCGATTTCTCCTGGGTGATAAATGTTACCGAAGTCCAAGAGGGACTGGAGCGGGAGGTGGCAGAGCTTCACGCACGCCCTGTGTAGTCAGGTAGGATTTGAATCAGTGGGAAACTAGAGGCAGCTCCAGCTCAGCTCAGGGCTCGGCATAGAGCACCTCTCAGTAGTCCCAGATGACAGATTTGTGTGTCTCGTCTGCGATGTTCTCCTTGCCCAGAATAGCATCTGCCCACATCCACTGACACGGTCTCCAGATCAAAGGCACCCCCTTGTGAGCAGTCCCCAACCCCGAGATCCAAAGGCTCCCCCCCACCTCAGGGCACTTTGCTCAGAGCTCTTGGAAGACACTTATCTCCTCTCGCTGCAGAACAGGCAGGCACCAGCAGGGCAGCCCCTTTGGCAGGCATCTGGTATGTAACTGCCCCTTGTGGCCTTTGCAAAATCAGAGGCACCCTGGCCGGGAGCCAGAACAGGCGGCTGGAAAGTGGCAGCTTCCAGGGGAGATGGTCAAGGGGACTGATTTGTGCAGTGCTCACGAGGCATTCTTCAGGGGTTCCAAAACCTATCTGGGAGAAAGTAGAGGGAGCACTGCATAGAGTTGCCAAGACACATCAGCCAGAGCAGATGTGTTTGGGAACTTGCTGTGACCCGATTTTTTCCCCAATCAGGTAATCCCTGGAAGGTGAGATTACGTGCAAATGTTTGCGTTCCATCCAGGAGTACAGGTTGCTTCACAACTCCCAGTTTTATCATCCCCAGATCCTGTTTGAATTTTATCACCCCTAGCAGGGGTGAAGGGCAGAGCCCAACCCAGAAGAAGGAGCCTCTCATCTGAGAATGTAGGAAATATTGAGATCAATAAAGCAAACAAAGCTAAATATATATGGCCAAGGCAGGTGTATCATAGAAGCTGGGCTGGGGGCACTCCAGAGCCACACTGCCTGTTTCAAACCCCAGCTCTTACTGCTCACTCTCCTGCTATGACCTCTCTATTCCTCAGTTTCCTCATCCACAAAGTGTGGATAATTTCGTTGCACGGATTAAATGAGTTAATATATGTAAAGTGCTATACATTTGCTATGTTGTTATTGTTGTTATTCATATACATTGCCACAACTGAAGAGGCCACAAGCAGAACTTGAACGTCAGTGTGAGAGCTAAGAAGGAAGCGTCAGGAAGGAGTGGGAGAGAAATGTAGCTTCAGAGATGTGGGAAAATCCAAGATATACTGTTAAGTGAAATAGAACAAGGTGAAACAGTATGTATTTTATGATATATTATTTAAGAAAAAATAAATAAAATACAAGGATTTAAATGTAATGCTTTTTAAATGTTTTTAAATGAAGTATAGTTGTTTTACAATGTTGTATTAGTTTCAGGTGTACAGCAAAGTGATTCAGATATATATATATATATGTATTTTTTTTTCAGATTACTTTCCATTATAGGTTATTACAAGATATTGAGTGTAGTTCCCTGTGCTATACAGTAGGTACTTGTTGATTATCTATTTTATATATAGTAGCGTGTATATGTTAATCCCAACCTCCTAATTCATCCCCCCCCCAGAATACTCCTTTTCATACAAGAAATATTTGTGGAAATATACCCTAAAAATTGGGAAGAGAAACTGGGGAAATAGGATGAGCAGGAAAGGAGCGTTTGCTTGTCACTGTCAGCCTTCTTATATTGCACAAAAGTTTGCCATAGGGTATAGGACGTTTTTATTTAACATAAATAGGCAGGTGGTTGGATGGATGGTGAATGAGGAACAATCTAAAGCAATTGCTTAAATCTGCTATTGTGATTAGGTTTGGTGTGTTGGTCATCATATCACGAGAGGGTGACTAAACCTCATTTTCAGTGTCAGGAATGGACAGGTATCTCTTTCCTCTTCATAAAAAAAAATAGGAGCTATCAAAAGTTTATATTTGGATCTGTTAGAAATTATTTACTGGATCAGATCAAGCCCCTCCTCAACCTTCCACGTCAGATCACTTATAAAGAGAGAAAGGGCAGGGTAGCATCATCTGGTCACCTGTAAAGACAGAAGAAGTAGCCCCAGGGAGTGGAATAGGGACAGGACAAGACTGTGAGTTCCCTCAGGGCTCAACCGAGTTCATGTCATCATTGCAGCAGCGCTGAAGTTCTGAGAAGTGGCTCCGTGAAGCATCTTACATGGAGATTAGGTTCCAAAGTCAGCATCTAAAGCAACGATGTCGTGAGACCAACATGAGCTTCCAATTCCATTCACCCCAGAGTGCACACCATCTCTCAGTAGGTCCAGCAAAGCCTGTTTTAATTCCAGCGTAGAAAGAGATCCGAGTCTCTGATTGTGCAGCCAGTGAGGTCGCTGAGCAGTGTTTAGGGGCCATGGTGTAAACCTAGAGCCACCCTTCACCTGGTGAGCTTCTCACAGTGGGGCAGGTGCTCAGGGACAGAGGCTAGAAGCTGGTGGCAGATGGACACACCCACCTCAGGCTCACTTCACCACATACACCATTGTAACTGGCTCACTGTTTCTTTCTTGCTCTCTTTTAATTTCATACATATGAATTCACATTATTTAATGTGACTCCAATTCAATGGTTGCTTATTGCACAACGACTAAAAAGGAACATCTAACAGATAAAGAGATAGATGACCCAGAACACCACCACTCCCACTGTCATAGAAAATATAGTCATAGAAATAAAAAGGAGGTATTAATAATTGTGATTTACCTGCAATTCCACTGTTGGAGGTGAGCTGGAATAAGATCATGATAACCCAGGGAAGAAGACAACTGCTGAGACATCATCTTCATGTCACTAATTAAACAACATCAAATAAGTAGATACTGACCATTTGAACTGCAAGAACTTCAGGACATTGGCCAGAGTCATCTCAAAGCCATCAGTTTTCCTCCTGAAGCCCTCGAGGAGAATTGGAGGGGTCAGCATAGATTGAAAGGACAAACAGAGCATTTACTAAGCAAAAACAATGTGTCAGGCAGGATACCGGGATGTGGGCAGAGCCACCGTGGAAGAAAAACCAAGATCACCAGCTTCCAGGAGTCTACTGTCCAACTGAAGCCATAGGGAGATGGGCAAGTACTAACAGCACACTTCAGTGTGTAGCATAACAAATGTAAGTGCAGAGAGGAGGGAGCAACTATGTCTCTTGAAAGGAGAGCCCAGGGAAGTGACGTTTTTTTCAACCCAGTTTGGCTCCTTCACAGCACCTACTGCCAGGACACACCCCCTGCAAAGCCATTTCTGGACTGAGATATGCACCCCTGACCCTAAACTTCCCCCTCTCTGCCATCCTAGTCACAGGTTCCCCACAATGTCTCAAGCCCTATGCTCACTCGGTTCTCTGTCTTTGATCATGGCATGGCCTTGACTCCTCCAGACCACCACTGAACTGTCCATCCCGGCAGAGCTGCTCAGAGCATTGTCCCTGATGCCCTGTAGGGCTCTCTCTACTCCAGGGACACTCCTTCCTCACACTCATCCCCCACCAGGGTGACACACAAGCACATTCAAGCTGGTCCTCCAAGTCAAATAGGAGTTTACTGAGTGGAGAAGAGGCATGGCTTTGCAGGTAGAGGAAGGTGTGTGGAAAGGGGCCAAGGTGCAAAGCAGTGTGAGCGTGGGGATTCAGGAGAGCCTCTGTGGTTGGCACATATGGTGGACGGCAGGGTCTGCACGGAGGGATGACAGCCCTGTTCATCAGTTTCACATGAACAAGCTGTCCATTTTCCTGCTTCTAATCTCTCCCCTCTCCAGCTCCACCTGCACATCTCTGCCGAATGAAGCTTTGAAGTTCCCTAAAATACTGCTTTCACCAAATCACTCAAGGAACTTCGGAGGCTCTCTGCTTGTGGAGTCAAGTCCAAGCGCCCTACCCTGGATTTCTGGGCATTTCGGTTGGTTCCATGGCACCTGCTCATTATTCTCCAGCAGAAGTTCTCCAAGGTGTGCTCTTCTCCAGCAGGGAGATCATCTCATTGCCTCGCACACATGTCAAGGTCACCCCTGCCTCCAGGCCTTTGCTGATTCTGTCCTCCAAGTCTGGAAAGACCTCAAGCCGCTTCTCCACAATCAATTTACTTTTCCTCGTGATCCAGCTGGAATCCCACCTCCTATAGTAAGCTTTACTTGACTATTCCAGTGCTCTTCCCTTCTCATCAATTAAGTCCCTCGTTTAATGTGTCATTTAAAGCTTGTGTTTCCTTATTTATTTTCATTTTGGAATATCTGTCCTTCGGTGAAAGTGGGGTGTTAAAGTCCTCTGTTATGATTGTGTTACTGTCGATTTCCCCTTTTATGACTGTTAGCATTTGCCTTATGTATTGAGGTGCTCCTATGTTGGGTGCATAAATATTTACAATTGTTATATCTTCTTCTTGGATTGATCCCTTGATCATTATGTAGTGTCCTTCTTTGTCTCTTGTAATAATCTTTATTTTAAAGTCTATTTTGTCGGATATGAGAATTGCTACTCCAGCTCTTTTGATTTCCATTTGCATGGAATATCTTTTTCCGTCCTGTCACTTTCAGTCTGTATGTGTCCCTAGGTCTGAAGTGGGTCTCTTGTAGACAGCATATATATGGGTCTTGTTTTTGTATCCATTCAGCCAGTCTATGTCTTTTGGTTGGAGCATTTAATCCATTTACATTTATGGTAATTATCGATATGTATGTTCCTATCACTATTTTCTTAATTGTTTGGGGGTTGTTATTGTAGGTCTTTTCCTTCTCTTGTGTTTCCTGCCTAGAGAAGTTCCTTTAACATTTGTTGTAAAGCTGGTTTGGTGGTGCTGAATTCTCTTAACTTTTATTTGTCTCTGAAGGTTTTAATTTCTCCATCAAATCTGAATGAGATCCTTGCTGGGTAGAGTAATCTTGGTTATAATTTTTTCTCTTTTGTCACCTTACATATGTCCTGCCATTCCTTTCTGGCTTGCAGAGTTTCTGCTGGAAGATCAGTGTTAACCTTATGGGGATTCCCTTGTATGCTATTCGTTGCTTTTCCCTTGCTGCTTTTAATATTTTTTCTTTGTATTTAATTTTTAATAGTTTGACTAATATGTGTCTTGGCATGTTTCTCCTTGGATTAATCCTGTATGGGACTCTCTGCATTTCCTGGACTTAATTGACTATTTCCTTTCCCATATTAGGGAAGTTTTCAACTATAATCTCTTCAAATATTTTCTCAGACACTTTATTTTTCTCTTCTTCTTCTGGGACCCCTATAATTTGAATGTTGGTGCATTTAATGTTGTCCCAGAGGTCTCTGAGACTGTCCTCAATTTTTTCATTCCTTTTTCCTTATTCTGCTCTGCGGTAGTTATTCCCACTATTTTATCTTCCAGGTCACTTATCTGTTCTTCCGCCTCAGTTATTCTGTTATTGAATCCTTCTAGAGAATTTTTAATTTCATTTATTTTGCTGTTCATCATTGTTTGTTTGAGCTTTAGTTCTTCTAGGTCCTTGTTAAACGTTTCTTGTATTTTCTGCATTCTATTTCCAAGATTTTGGATCATCTTTACTATCATTACTGTGAATTCTTTTTCAGGTAGACTGCCTATATCCTCTTCATTTGTTTGGTCTGCTGGGTTTTTACCTTGCTCCTTCATCTGCTGCTTATTTCTCTGACTTCCCATTTTGCTTAACTTACTGTGTTTGTGGTCTCCTTTTCACAGGCTGCAGGTTCATAGTTCCTGATGTTTTTGGTGTCTGCCCCCAGTGGGTAAGGTTTGTTCAGTGGCTTGTGTAGGCTTCCTAATGGAGGGGACTGGAGCCTGTGTTCTGGGGGGTGGGGCTGGATCTTGTCTTTCTGGTGGGCAGGGCTGCATCCGGTGGTGTATTTTGGAGTGTCTGTGAACTTTGTATGATTTTAGGCAGCCCCTATGCTAGTGGGTGGGGTTGTGTTCCTGTCTTGCTAGTTGTTTGGCATGCGACGTCAGCACTGGAGCTTGTAGTCCATTGGGTGGAGCTGGGTCTTAGTGTCGAGACAGCGATCTCTGGGAGAGCTCTCGCTGATCGATATTATGTGGGTCCAGGAGGTCTCTGGGGGTCCAATGTCCTGAACTTGGCTCTCCCACCTCAGAGGCTCAGGCCTGACACCAGGCTGGAGCACCAAGACCCTGTCAGCCACACGGCAGATGAGTGGTTTATTACTGAGAATATTAAAGCACAGGAACCAACAGCCAGATGAAGAGATTCATAGCGTGAGGTCAAAAACAAAGAAACTTCAGTCCTCTTAGAGTTTGGAGCCCAGCACAGTAGCATGTGGAGGCATTCTGCTTCACCAGCCTGGAAGCTCTCTGAAACCCCTCCTTTTGGATTTTAATGGTAGTTGCATATAGGGCTTAGTACAGGACATAGCACAGCAATACTTAGAATAATTGCAAGGTTTTTTTTCCTAAAACTAAGTAAACTCCATATGGTAAACATCAGTTATGCATTAATTAGCACTTAAGGCATTGATTTTAAAGATTTGGGATATGGAACACTATCCTTAAAGTTCCTAATCGTGAATATTCTACAATATGGAGGTCATGTGACAATAAAAGAAATCATGGGATCCTCAGTGATGAAAAAAAGGGGAGAACTTCTCATTTAATACAACCTCTTAATTTTTCAGAGTCCGAAGTCACCGGAGAAGCCATAAGGCACAGATCCTACCCCCGTCATCTGATTCCCTGCTAAGGTAGAGGCATTAGAATAGGAATCAGCTCCTACACATCTTCAGGATGTGAGAACATTCCCCTGGATGGATTAGGAATCTGGTCAAATGTAGAAATTCTGAGTTTTTTTGGCTTTTGAATCTGATTTGATGTCAAGCAAAACAACTGGGTGAAATATTGCAGGTCTGCCCCTGACCCACCTCCTTCCTTTACTCACCATCATCAAAGTCAACAGGCATTTATTAATAAGCATGTATGCCTGACACTGTGCTTCGTTCTTTGCAGGGGAAATGCAAGATTCCTTGACCTGTGGGAGTGGACAAGCTCAGGCAAAGCCTTGCTGAGCTATTCCAGGCAGCCCCAGGGAGGAATAAGAGGTGGAGGGGAGAGGAGGAGACAGAGAAGGGGCCAGGATCCCAATCCGGAGTGGAGACTGAGAGTGTGGACAGTACCTGATAAGATCAACCTGGGCTACAGTCTTGCAGGCTGCGTGGGGGATTAACAACTCCATGAACTAGAGTCCTATTTACACTCTTCTTTATGCTAATCATTTGCTGGATGAAGTACAGCATTGTGTTCCACCCAATGTATTTCAAGCTGGAGTTCAGGTTGAACCTGACTCCCCAGGGAGAAGTCTATCAAATCCAAAAAATGCTTAATTTAGTCATAGGCAGTAATAGTGCCCCCAATAAGCCTGAACCTTTTGAAAGGAATTATCTTTCAGAATGGTTGCTTACACACACACATACACACACAAAAAAAAAAAAAAAAAAAAACCACCTCCCTGGATTTATAAATTGTGCTTCTTGGCTACAGACCATGTCACTGATCTCTGGGGTTATACATGCAGGCCCAGGGTAAATTCATTGAGAGAAAGAGAGCTAAAGGAAACCAAATATAAATGTAACTCCTTTTAAGGTGACCTGGAGGCCTTCCTGCAGGAGGTGTGGTTTGTCAGGAGCTAATTACAAGTCCCAAGCTCTACCTTGTTCGTGAATATAGTTATGGAACCAAGTACTCAGAAAGTGTAGGCATTCTTCTGGGAAGAGAAAAGTAACTTTCTGGTGTCTTACAATAATTAGACTGGGGAGAGCCTGAGAATTCTGTTTTCTTCACCCTTTGTCATTCTTTCCATCTACACGTCTTTAGATCAATTTTTAGAATCTCTAACATATGGCATTTATTTTCTCTTCTCCATTCGGGGGCAGGGTGCATTCATAGCTCTTCCTCAAGCTGCTCAGCCCCACTTCCCCAGCCTCTGTGAGGCCCAAAGGGGCCCAAAGTTTCCCTAGTTTTGACAAAATGTTATCCTGGAACTCAGAAACCAGAAAGTAAGCAAAATGAAACCCCTAACCCGGTCCCTGGAGAAGGACAGGCTGCTGTGAGCCCAGAGGTTGCCTGCCTTGCCCACCCCCCCACTCTCCCCCTCCCCCACAAAGCCCAGGCTCCTTCCTCCCCAGGGATGGGGATGGCCCCCACACCCGCCCCCCCAGCCTCGCCCCTGTCACCCGCCTGGAGGAGTTAAAACAAACAGTCTTTTGGAAACTCAGTGAAAGAAAACGGCTGAGTCAGGCCTTCTGTTTAAATAGTCCCCACCTGTTCTCCCGGCCCTGGCCTCCCCCGCTCCCACCCTGGGCTCCCCCACTTCCCTTTCTCTTTTCTTTCTTTTCCCCTTTGTTGCTCATTTTCAAAAGAGCAGGGTTGACAGCTCTTGCCTTGAGCAAAGCCAACCCCGGGAGCCAGCCAGGAGCCACCTCGTGCTGCTGACCCAGCGCTCTCTCCCCGTGGCTCCCTCACCACAGCCTGCACGTGGCTGGGTGCGGTCAACGGGGAGGGGGAGAGAAAGGGGGGCCGTAGTCCCCAAGAAAGAGAGCACCATGCCCTCCCTTTACCTTCCCCTCCCCCTCCCCTCCCTTCCCCCTCCAACTCCCCCACCAAGACCCAGCACCCAGGCACCCTCTACCCGGCATCCAGGCACCCTCTGCCCAGCAGAATTCATGAAGCCTGTGGAAGGGGAGACATGAGAGACAGGGTGTGAGGGAGGACAAAGGAAGACAGACAGACCTTTACCGAGGGATGTGCCGTCTTATCTGGAACCCTCAGTGGCCCCATACACTTGATGCTGTGTGTGAAACTAACTTCTCGGCACTGGAGGAGATGATTTAGTTGCCCATATGCAAAAACATACAAAATGTTTCCAAAGTGGCATAAGCTGAGTTAGAGACAAAGCCCTGAACCCACTAACTGCCTTCAGGGCACATGTGCAGGTTTCTAGAACTCCCCTGTGCCTCCTTGGAAGGCAGCAACATCTCCAAGTCTGTTGCTGGCTCTGTAAGTCAAAAGCATTTTTTTAAATTAAATTGTCTTACAACTGCACATGAATCTACAGTTCTGAGAAAATAGGAGGTTCATGTACAGTTATAAGAAATAATACAGAGAGATTTCCTGTGCCATTTACTTAAGTCCCGCAGTGTTACATCTTGCAAGACCATAGTACACTATCACAACTAGGATGCTGCTATTTCTACAGTCAAGATATAGAACATTTCCCTCACTACAAGGGTCCCTTGTCTTGCCCTTCTAGAACCACATCCACCTCCTCCCATTCTACCCCCTCCTTAACCCCGGGCAACCACCAATCTGCTCTCCATTTCTAGAATTCTGTTATTTCAAGAATGTTATATACCTTTGCATCAAAAAGAATAAAATACCTAGGAACAAACTTACCTAAGGAGGAAAAAGACCTGTACTCCAAAAACTATAAGATGCTGATGAAAGAAATTGAAGATGACACAAACAGATGGAAAGATATACCATGTTCGTGGATTGGATGAATCAATATTGTCAAAATGACTATACTACCCAAGGCAATCTACAGATTCAATGCAATCTCTATCAAATTACCAATGGCATTTTTCACAGAACTAGAACAAATTTTTTTTTAATTTGTATGAAAATGCAAAAGACCCGAAATAGCCAAAGCAATCTTGAGAAAGAAAAATGAAGCTGGAGGAATCAGGCTCCCTGACTTCAGACTATACTACAAAGCTACAGTAATCAAGACAGTATGGTACTGGCACAAAAACAGAAATATAGATCAATGGAACAGGATAAAAAGCCCAGAAATAAACCCACACACCTATGTCAATTAATGTATGACAAAGGAGGCAAAAGTATACAATGCAGAAAAGACAGGCTCTTCAATAAGTTGTGCTGGGAAAACTGGACAGCTACATGTAAGAGTGAAATTAGAACATTCTCCAACACCATACACAAAAATAAATTCAAAATGGATTAAAAACCAAAATGTAAGACCGGATACTATAAAACTCCTAGAGGAAAACATAAGCAGAACACTCTTTGCCATAAATTGCAGCAATATCTTTTTGGATTTGTCTCCTAGAGAAATGGAAATAAAAACAAAATAAACAAATGGAACCTAATCAAACTTAAAAGCTTTTGCACAGCAAAGGAAACCATAAACAAAATGAAAAGACAATCCTCAGAACGGGAGAAAACATTTGCAAATGATGCAACCGAAAAGGGATTAATCACCAAAATATACATCTTCTACAGCTCAATATCAAAAAGACAAACAACCCAATCAAAAAAATGGGCAGAAGCTCTAAATAGACATTTCTCCAAAGAATACATACAGATGGCCAAGAGGCATATGAAAAGATGCTCAACATCACTAATTATTAGAGAAATGTAAGTCAAAACTACAATGAGGGCACATCCCTGGTGGTCCAGTGGTTAAGAATCCGTCTTCCAATGGAGGGGATGGGGGTTCGATGCCTGGTCAGGGAACTAAGATCCCACATGCCACAGGGCAACTAAGCCCACATGCTCTAAAGCCCTCATGCCACAGCTAGAGAGCCCGTGCACCGCAACTACTGAGCCTGCCTGCCCTGGAGCCCACGTGCCACAACTAGAGAGAAGCCTGCGTGCTGCAGCGAGGAGCCCATGTGCTGCAACAAAAGATCCTGCATGCCACAACAAAGATCCCACATGCTGTAACTAAGATCCGATGCAGCCAAATAAATAAATATTAAAAAAAAAAACTACAATGAGGTATCACCTTACACTGATCGGAATGACCATCATCAAAAAGTCTACAAGTAATAAATGCTGGAGAGGGTGTGGAGAAAAAGGAACTCTCCTACACTGTTGGTGAGAATGTAAACTTGTTCAGCCACTGTGGAGAGCAGTATGGAAGTTCCTTATAAAATAAAGCTACCATATGATCCTGAAATGCCACTCCTGGGCATATATCCACAGAAAACTCTAACTTGAAAAGATACATGCACCCCAATGTTCATTGCAGCACTATTTACAATAGCCAAGACATGGAAGCAACCTAAATGTCCATCAACAGATGAATGGATAAAGAAGATGTGGAATATATATATATATATATATATATATATATATATATATAATGAAATATCACTCAACCATAAAAAAGCATGAAATAATGCCATTTGCAGCAACATGGATGGACTTAGAGATTATCATACTAAGTGAAGTAAGCCAGACAGAGGAAGATAAATATCACATACCACTTATATGTGCAACCTAAAAAGAAAAAAGATACAAATAAACATATGGAAACAGACCCACAGACATAGAAAACAAACTTATAGTTACCAAGGGGGAAAGGGGGGAGAGATAAATTAGGAGCTTGGGATTAACATATACACACTACTATATATAAAATAGATAACCAACAAGGACCTACTGTATAGCACAGAGAACTATACTCAATATTTTGTAATAACCTATAAGGGAAAAGAATCTGAAAAAGAATTTGAATCACTTTGACCGAATCACTGAATCACTTTGCTGTACACCTGAAACTGGCAAAACATTGTAAGTCAACTATACTTCAAAAAAAAATTTTTTAAAGAATGTTATATAAATGGGGTAATACAGTAGGAAAAGTTTTGAGCTTGCTTTTTTATATTCTGCATAATTCTCTAGAGATTGATCCAAGTAGTTGTGTATATCAAACGTTCCCTCCTCTTTCTTGCTGAGTAGTTTTCCATCATATGGACGGACCACAATTTGTTTAACCATTCACCTGTTGAAGAACATCTGAGTTGTTTCCAGTTTTTTCCTATTACAAAGAAAGTTGCTGTAAACATTCTTTATATATATATAATTTATTTATTTGGCTGTGTCAAGTCTTAGTTGCAGCACACGGACTCTTCGTTGTGGCACATGGGCTTCTCTCTAGTTGTGGCACGTGGGCTCAGTAGTTGCAGTGTGCGGGCTTACTTGCCCCACGGCATGTGGGATCTTAGTCCCCCAACCAGGGATCGAACTACGTCCCCTGCATTGGTAGGCGGATTTTTAACCACTGGACCACCAGGCAAGTCCCTAAACATTCATTTTTATGTGAAGATAAGCCTTCATTTCTCTGAGTAAATGCCAATTGCTGGGTCCTATGGTAATTGCATGTTTAGTAGTACACCTTTTAAAACTCTTCTCTAAAACTACCCCTTATGCACTTCTAGGAGTGTTCCAGGCTGGAAGGTAAGCAGAAGTAGAGCTACAAGTAGAAGGAGGATGTCTGTGAGACCTTAATTCATGGAGCTGAGTTGCTGCCAAAACACACAGCCTGTGCGTGCACTGGATGGTGAAAGTGGTCCAGGAGAAAAACCAAGTATGGAAGGCAGAATAATGGCTCCCGAAGATGACCATGCCCCAATCCCCAGAACCTGTGAGTTACATGGCAAAGAGGAGTAAAGTTTGCAGATGGAACTAAGGTTACTAAACAGCTGACTTGAGATGGAAGAATGGATGATATGCAAGTGGGGCCAATGTAATCACAGGGTCCTTAAAAGTAGAAAAGGAAGGCAGGAGAGTCAGAGAATGATATGACTGTGGAAAAGGACCCTCAAAAGATTCAGTGTTGCTGGTTTTGAAGAGGGGGAAGGCAACCCTGAGCCAAGGACCTTGGTGGCTTCTAGAAGCTGGACAAAGCGAGGAAACAGGTTCTCCCCTATAAGCCTCTAGAGAGGAATGCAGTTCTGGTTTTTGTAGGCCAATGATTCTTGTGTCAGACCTCTGATCACAGAACTTTAAGATAAAAAAATCATGTTTTTTAAGCCACCAAGTTTGTGGTAACTTGTTACAGCAGCAAATAGGAAACTAATACATCAAGTGACCTCTCCATGGGTTTCAGCCCTCGGAGTTCAACACTCCTGCTACTGAACAGAGCCTGTCTTATGAGGAGGGAGAAGGGAGAACATGGGACTGCTCTCATGGTCATTTACAAGCCCCTGGTCTCTCCTTGTTTATCCACACACTTTCTGATTGGCCTCTCCCTTCCCACATCAGACCTGTTGCCTGTTGTCCCTTTCCACCGGACCTCACCACCCTCAGCCTCTCTGGGCCTTATGCTATCTCTCCCCAGACAGCATCTTCTGCATCAAAGACTCTGAGAGTGTTCATCCAGCAAACTAGAACCTCAGCCCATCCTGACTCATGCAAAAGATAAAGAAGTTTTGGGATTTGGAACTTGTCTGCCCACTGGGATCTAGCACTTAATTACAATAATATAAACCCATGGGTCCTGCCTCTCTTACAGCCAGACACTGCTCTACAAAATCAGGCATTTGGTGTTGCATCAGCTTATTAATGAGCTGGGCTTTTTTCCCTCTGATAATGACCCTAGAAAGTGATGAGCCCAGAGTGTGGATGAAGGAGATCCAGAGAAATAAAGTCGAAACAACCTTTTCATGAGGATGCAAAAATGAAGTGACAATTCCCTAAATGAATCATTCTCAAGTGAAGAGTAAATCAGGATCAACAGGGAATTTTTTCAACCTATACACACATTCCACCCTCACCCACCTGCAAGCACACACAACAGAGACACTCCCTACTCTATCAGAATTGTCATAATTCTATGAGGACCTAGCTTTGAGAGCTTCATCTGTGAGGGCATCAATATACAACCTAACCAATATGCAAATACATGCCTACAAGCCACCCCCAACACACATACACAATTTTAATTTGATCCGCTCTTTTACCAACTAGTTAGGCTTTGGCAGCCAAGACTAAGAAACTGGTCTAAGGAGGAAGACTCCTCTAATTAATGGTCTCCCCTCAACTAAGTCCTCTCTCACCTGAATGTGGCATTCCTCACCCTGGCCCGTTTTCTCATTCTATACATAGGGTTGGGCAATAGGAACTAGAAAAAAAGAATGGATGAATTGTCAAAACCCCAGAGATTTCCAGAGATACAACCAAAGAAATATCTACAGACAATAAGACCTCTGAAACACCAAGAATACCTCACTCATTCATTTTACAAATATCTGTTTAGCAAAGACATAAGAAGTGTCATCCTAGGTCGTGTAAGTTAGATGTAAGCTAACTTACATCTGACCATATGCTGGAGCCAGCCGTCACAGGCTGGGACAGTGGTGCTCAGCCACTATCCCCCGACCTTCACCCGTGAGCAACCGAATCTGAATAAGTGTGATATTTATTTTTGCTGCACTGGAGTATACACGCTGGTAGGGCAGTGATGGTCATGTAGTTCTCTGAGCTGACGATATTGGGTGACTCAGTTTAGCAAGTAGTACAGCTTGCTCTGGGTAAGGGGACCGTCTTAGTCTGCTTGGGCTACTGTAACAAAATACCATAGACTGAGTGGCTTAAACAACAGACATTTATTTTCTCACAGTTCTGGAGGCTAGAAGTCCAGGCTCGTAGTATGGTCAGGTTCTGGTAAGAACCTTCTTTCTGGCTCGCAGGTGGCTGCCTTCTCATTGTGTGCTCACATGGCCTTTCCTTGGTGCCTGCATGTGGGAATAGAGAGAGAGTTGATCTCTCTTCCTCTTCTCATAAGGACGCTAATCCCATCATGGGGGCCCCACGACTTCATCTAAACCTAATGACCTCCCAAAAGTCCCATCTCCAAATACCATTACATTGGGAGTTAGGGTTTCAACATATAAATCTGAGGGGACACACACATTCAGTCCATAACAGGGACAGAGGTTAAGTCCTGAGGAAGGAGCCCATGTTCAGTGGAACACATAAAAATCCACTGGAGAGAATGTAACAGAGTGTGTCAGGGTAATAGAGAGTTCTACTCATAAGGACCACAGCACTGAAAAGAACACAAGCCATTTACGAGGAGACTGGATGCTTTTATACATACGGAAAGACATTATTATACTGCTGTTGATGACTGCACTGTAGTCATTAACGGCTCATTAGTGCTATCTTGAGGTCTTTAATCACATCAAATGTATCTCCAATATGATGCCACAAGTACCAAAAAAAGGCTGGAAGCCACCAAGTTAGGGACATAGTCCTACTCCACTAATTTCACTTAGGCTTTTCTGTGACCCACCTGTAGCACCTCTGGAAAGTAATCATCTCTATAGAAGGTATTAATGGCTCTGTAAAGTATGTGTCCTTTTAAATTCTTTTCTAAAATTACCCATATCGTGCTAGGGATGTTCACTTTTTCTCATAAGAAGGTGTTGAAAATCATATTCGTGCTTGTCCTCTTCCAACCCCGGAGAGCTTCATAAATATGCACCGTATATAACTCCTCAGCCTCCATAGTTTCAGTGTGGGGAATCCTCTGTAAAAGCAGACAGAATGTCTTCCATAAACTGGATTATGGGGTGAGCCTCTCTATTATTTTTACGTGAGACCCAGCAAGTAGCATGTTTTGGCATCACAGTCTGTATGAGGAGGGCAGGGCAATGGCTTCTGGTCTCAGTATCCTTCTTGACGAAGCTCAGCACCACATTGGCATTCCTCCTGCCACACCTACTGGCCCTGTCTTCAGGAAACAGTCTGTAAAACTCTTAGTTTCTGTTTTTAGGGCTGTAAAATTCCAACAAAAGTTAAAGAAGTCCTGCCTGACCCTAAAGAGTCCCGGTGAAGAATTTCCCACCTCTCGAATATGTGTAATGAATTTAACAGATTTTTTTGATTATAAAAGCAGTACATGTTCACTGTAGAAATGTGCAAAGTAAAGAAAAAGCACAAAAGAAAATAAAACTCATATTTTGTGTATGTATCTGTATATAAATATTTCAGCCTAATCAGGGTCATACCACATCTCACCTGCTTTTTTGATATATCAATAAGACTTGAACATTTCTCCTGTCAGTTATGTAGATCTTTGCCAACACAATTTTTTTTTTTTTTGCCAACACAATTTTTTATAGTAGATGGCTTGCTATCCTATGGGTGTATCATGATTCATTAAACCTATCCTTTATTGTTGACTACTTAGTCCGTTTCTAATTTTTCACTGCCTCAAACTATCCTCTTAAAAGGTATTGCATATTGATCCTAATCTATAATTCATTATAGAGGTAAAGATTATCAAACATAAAATGAGCCTTAAGCATGTTAATTTCATGAATATTGACAGGTAGCTAACTTACATCTATGTAAGCTGAGAACTATGATAGGAAAAAGGAAAGAAACCAAGAGAAACTAGAGAGACCGAAATGAAAGCCTGAAGATGGTGTTGCTTCAATGGATTTGGAGAAGTAAATGTAAGTACGTCAACCAACTAAATGACAATTCATCAAATCTAAAGTGCATTCATTGTAAGATGCACCATTTAGTTTAGGTCCCACTAAGGAAGGAAAAAAAATCTGCCAAGCTATCAATTGTAACCAACATTCAGGTAGTTCAGAAGACCAAAGGGCAAGGAAGAAAGCCTTGTTAAAGATATGCTGAACAGGAATAGAATCTGGGTTGGCAGGAATGAGCATAAGGCAGTTTCACCCTAAAACCAATGCCAATCATTAAACATAAGCCTTTAGACTTAACACACTACCCTTTAGTCATCATCTACTCACAGCTCCGTGACTCCACCAGGCTGTTTCATCCTTCTGTGCCTTTTCAAAAACAGTTCTGTCTGCCTGAAACACCTGTATTCATCCAGAAAATGTTCCTCACCTTCCTGGGGACCTTCTTGAAGCCTCACCCTCTCGGGGACCTTCCCTGACCTCCCTAGGAGGAGATGGAGTCTCCAGCACCAAAAGAGAGAATCACTCTCTCCTCGGACCCACCACTGACTTTGCACACCAGCCCCTGTGTCAAACATGGCCCTCCCAGAGGGCCAAAAAGCTGGGCAAAGACAGAACACCAAAAGAGGGCTCCTTTGGTGGTGTTGCAGCTCTAGAGGCCAGAATCTTGTCTGATTGTCAGGCAAGGTTCTCACAGCCTGGAAGCAATAACCTGAACCTGCAACACTTTGTGAGTTGTGTGAAGATGCTCAAAGGGTTTGATGAGGCAGGCAAAGCCCCAACTCCACAGTGAGATCTCCTGACATTTAACTGAACAGGTAACATTACCTATCCAATGCAACCGGGAGGCTGTGGGTCGGGGTGGGCATCTCATATTATCTGCCAGTTTCCCTTCCCACCAAAGTAGTAAAAAGGCTCAACTTTTAAAGAACAGACTGTTGAGTCTTGGCCTGTCCACCAAGCTGCGCTCGCAGCGCCTCTGTCCTCACCTGTGCATCCCACAGCTTACCCTACATCCCCAGGGCTCACTTACTAAAGCTCAAATTGCTCAGTTTGTTTAATTTTTTTAAAAAAAGCAAACCCTACCCTAGTAATAAACTGTGCAAGAAAGCTTGGACCTGCAGCAGCTCTCCAGCTAATCTAGGCATTAAGACTTCAGACTCCCAGCATCCTCTGCTGCCAGACTGGGAGGATCATTCCAAATTCTTTTTGGCGGGAAAAGGAAGTTCTTATTTGGAGACTTGGCTAGAAATGGATCAGTTGTTCATTCCTCAGGACCTGTAGCAATTTGGGAACCTTACTGTTTAACCATTTTATGACCACTCCCTTGTGGATACCAGTAGTCCTAAGCTCACCATTTTTAATCACAGATTTGCCTGGGAGTTCCTGGAAGCCTGGAACCATGTCTTTACTATCTTTAAATGAATGGTGCCTGCAACTCTCAATAGGTATTAGTTTAAGTGAATTAATGCATGAATGAATAAACAAGTGCTGAGGTTGATTCAAACTGGGTATAATTTACCATCTCTAAGAGAGCTCAGTGCACTGAAGGTTGAGTTAATCATGCTCCCATACCCCCTCCTCCACTGTGTACCATCCTCATATGACCACCTGTCCCCAAAAGATGCTTCTCTTTAACCATTGGTTTCTTCCTCTGTTTCCTTTTCTCGCTGTTCCCCATTTCCATCCTCCCCTCAGCAACACCTCCCCACCAAGCACATGAAAGTTAAATGGGCAGACCATCTACCTACATAACGTTTGTTCCACCCTAGTAAAGTCACTTGGCGAAGTTAAACAGGTGAAGAAAGATTGTGCAGACAGTGCAAGAATGCAGGATATAAAACAAGAAGGAAGGCAAAGACCTCTAGGTTGAGGTTTTTGGAGGTCAGCCCATCCTTGGCTGCCCCACCACCTCATTTTCTCGTACAGCAACACCTGAAGTTATCTGGAGCACATATTAGGGAGTCTTCTCTATTGGGGTACCAGTGGTGCTTCCCCAAAGTCTTCATTCTTCTCATGAGAAGGCATTTCATGGACTTGGCAATCTAGGATTTTAACCTCTGAGGGCTTCTGTCTATGATGGATCCTACCAAGTGTCAATTGCCAAGCTTATCAGTCAGGACGAACAGTCAGGATATGCTCTGTAACAAATAACCTCCAAACCTCAGAGGCTTAAAACAACACAGGTTTGTTTTATACCACATGCGTATTGCAGATCTGCTGCAGCGCCCCATCTCTCCTCCCTCCAGTAGCCAACCTTAGATAAGGCGGGTTGCATCATCTCAAGCATCATCAGTGGCAGTGACAGAGGGCAAAGGTGAAGGTGAATAGCAATCCCACAGTAGCTTTTAAAGCCTCTAACCGGAAGTGAGACTCATCACTTCCACTCACATTCAATTGGCCAAAGAGAGTCACTGGCCACGTCTGGATTCAAGTGGGGAGGGAAGGGTGACTCTACCCCATACCTGTAAACAGCCCTAATGACCACCACACACAGTGTCTCCCATGGAGTTGGGGGTCAATTAATCTGTTTGACAGAGAGAAAAAAATACCATTTAGTTGTCTCCTGGGTAAGGGTAAGAAGACCCTTGTCTTACAGAAAGGAGGGGAAGTGTAGGTATGCATAATGAGATGGCAAATCAGCACTGAATTGTTCTACATAAGAGAAAGACGAGCCCAGGAGGAGGTGCAGGAGTCCTGTGTGGGTGGAGGAGGCTTGGACCCTCTTTGGGGCAGGAAGATAGAAACTAAAGGGGAGATTTTATAGAAAGAGAGCAAAAGAATACGGTAGCCACCAGAGGAAGAGCGGAGATGGTTAAATTTTAGAAAGTTGTGTTACATGGGAAGGGATATACCCTCTTCAGGCATCTCCTCTGTTTTAGGAGCATGATTTGTGGGTTTGGAAAGGGACAACATGCTGAGGCTGGTCTCCAGGCAAACGCAAGCCAAGGCCAAAGACTGCCAAGGAGGCCGTTACTGTCTACAGGCCAAAGTGAAGTTCATTTCATTTTGTTTTCTTGATCTGGCTCCAACTAACCTACACTTTATCCTGCACTGCAACCCAGCACCTCTCCAGGGGCTGCTATGGTCCAGCCCCTCACCTCACGTGGGCTGCTCAGCCCTTCCCACCCTTAGGCCTTGGTTCTTACCAGCTCGCCCACGTCCTAAGCCCCAGTCCCAAGTGTCCACGCTCCACCTCTCTGTCTCTCAAAATGTGTCCTCTCTTTAACCTACGTCTCAGAGGCCTTCATTCCCTTGAACCCTAAGCTGAGGTTCTCACCCCTCTCTGTGCCACAGCCACCCCTTCACAAAGAATGTCACATACTAAAACTACTGGTTGACATGTTGTCTCCCCCTAAAAGATGATGAGACCCTCAAGGGCTGGGGGTAATTTCTACTTAGCTTAACTTTTTGTCCCCAGCCCCCATCAGAGGATTTAGCATGAAGTAACAACCATAATGACACTAGGTAGTAGGAACAGTGACGGGTGACATTTATCAAGCCTTTATGGGTTGGGCCCTGTGCTAAGAGCTTAAGTAAACATGTTTTTATCTGTACAGTCTTCTGGTGAGTACTGCTAGCCTCGCTTTACAGATGAAAAAATGGAGGCCCCAAGAGAGTAAGCAACCAGCCCCAGATCACGTAGCTCTGGTGTCAAAATGACCCCAGTTTGAACACCGTCCTCTTCACTTAACTGCAGTGACCTATTGTTTCTCCAAAGTTCTGAGCACACACTACTTAGTGGTGGGACTCAGCATTCAGCTTAAGTCTGATGCCAAAGATTATGCTCTTAAATTCAAGGTGTTTGAGGCAGAGACCGTCTATCTGTTCTCTGAGCCATTGGTCTTTACTTCCAGGGCAGTACATTTCCAGCTTCCCAAATAATAGATGCGGCATGTGCCTGACATGCTGGGGGGAGTGATGAACACACCTATAGACCCAGGCCATAAAAACTCTCCAGGGGCTCCTCCATGGGCTCTCCTTCCTCATCCCTGCCACAGAGTGGCTCCGAGTGTCCACAGAAGACTCAGAGCTGTAGATGAAAAGAGCCACTGGATGGATGAGGGACTTCATGGAGCAGAGTCCTCCCACCCCCACCCCAGGCAAATCCACCCCTCCAGCCCTGAAGATGTAAGAAATCAATGTATCCCCTGCAAAGCCATTGAGATCTGAGTGCAGACCGTTGAGGCAGTTCACCTAGCCTGACCAAAACAGCGCCCAATAGATGGCCAATTTTAAAGTGATATTTGGGGCGCACAATGAGATGGTGGGAGCCGTGTTATGTCAGCAGGGGCAGGGAGGCGGCTCCTGGGGGTGCTTAGAGAAGACCTGATATCCATTCATCCCTTCACCGTGCACCTGAAGGGCAGGGTGTTGACTGCTCTCGATGAACAAGCTGGACAAAAGATGAAGGAAAGGCTGGAGATTGCTGGGCCAAGTTCCTGGGAGCAGGGAAGCACCGGAGACCAGCATCGGAGTCCTCAGAGCAGGGCTACTTGTGTTTACAGGGGCCAAAAGGAGCAGCTGAGGGCAGCTACAAAGAGGGAAAGAGTTAAGGCTCCCAGTGAGGGAACACCAGCCAGGTGGGAGAGAAAGCCCACATGGCCGGTGGGGCGGGCCTCCTGGGCAGCCCAGGGGCTTCCTCTGAGACCTGGCCCAGCTCTTTCTCCAGCAGCCCTCTGAAACACGAGCTGGCACTGTGTCCCAGCAGCTGGCTTCCCACTGCCCGTTCTCTTTCTCCGTTTTCTTTCTCCGAACCCTCCTCTCCCCGCCACCACCCGCCTACGCTTAAGTCACTGCATTAGGGAGAGATTGACAGTCCCCTGGGGCAAAGAACACCCTAAATCTGCAAGCAGACCATCCCTCTGCCCACCCACACACATTTTGCCCCATTTATTTCCATGTCAATACCCAGAATGCCTTGCTGGTCCATGCCAGAGCCATCAGGCACATTAGACAGTCATCGCCAGCATCTGGAGCCTGGAGTTGGCAGAGCTAGGTGTCCCTCAAAGGGCAACGTGTTTGCTTTCATGCCAGCTGAAATTGGGAATGAGCTGATTCGCCCGCAACCTCGGTCCCCTTGGCTCAAGTTGGCACAGGGCAAAAAGAAACCCAGATGCAATAAGAAACGATGTTTAAAGCCATGTGACCAGCTTTCAAGGTCCCCATGCAGCTCACCAAATTCATCCACCAACACAGACCTTCCACATTCCCACTCAGCCCAGCCCTCAAGAGCATGGCCTCTCTTAAGGGTTTCAAGAGAACTTTTCACAATCCAGATTAGGGACATTTTTCTACCCCCCCCCCCCCCGCTTCCCATCGTTTCAGGGTGCAACGGCTTCTTCTTTGGATTCAGAGAGGGCAAGCAACTTGCAAAAAATGCACCCAGGCCTAATGGGCCCCCGGCCTCGGTCCCAGGCTCTCAGAGTCTCCCCAAGCTCCTGCTCGAGAGGTATCCAGAGAGCATCTTGGGGAAAGCTGCCTCCTTGGGGTCAGGGAGGAAGTAGAGGCGGCCGTCGGGTGGGAACAAGAAAGTATCCAGAACAATCAGAAGAGAGGACGATGAATGTGTGCGTGGAAGGTGGGCAGGAAGGGGTAGATATTACAGAAGAATAAGAAAAACGGCAAACCGAACACAACCTCACGTTCTGCTTCATCCATAAAGGTTTCTTTCGTGCAGCATGTATCAGACACATCTGCTCCTGTTCCTACAGGAACGTAAAGCGCACCGTCCCTGACTCAGACAGATATTTAATAGCTGAGCAAGCCGTTCATTCAGTTGAACCTAACGAGCTTACTATGTGTCTGTCACCACGGTGGTAACTGGGGACACACAAGTGAAAGATGTGGCCTTTGCAAGGCGGTACCTGTGTATGTCTGTGTGGCCAGCAAGCCCCTTTCCTCCCTGTCGTATGTGATGACTGCTTTCTGGGTGTCAGGGTTGGGTCCACCTGGGGCATCCGCACTCCCTCGTCAGGGTGGCAGTAGGCCTAATAATAGCACAGGTGTAAGCGTGGACTCTGGGGCTGCACTGCTCACGTTCAGGAAGAGCCTCTGCTGCCTTCGAGCTGGGGGATCCCAGGCCAGTTCTTTATCTCCGTGCCCTAGCTTCCTCACCTGCAACAGAGCCGAGAGGAGGGCTGAATGAGCGAACATGTATAATGCCCTCCACAGAGTGTCAAGCACTCGATAAACATTAGCTATTGTTGTCATTGCAGCTGGCCGCGCAAATTAACAAAAGTCACTGCCAAGCTTCAGGGAGCAGCGGCCGAGGCCACAGACCTGAACACAGCTAAATGTTTTTTACAAGAAACTAAACCATGAATCTGTCTTCCTTTTCTCGGGGCTCTAACCAGGTAAGTACAGGAAAATAAGCACTTATCACGTGTATAGGCCATGGGATAAATTGATTACGGGAATGGTGATTGGCTAGGAAGTGAGAATTTCAGATCTAAACATTCATATGAAAGGCCTGCACCTGCTCCCTGGCTCTCAGCCACCGCAGGGCTGTGGGGTAGATGGCAGGTGAAGCAGGAAGGGAGTCAGAGAGGAACTTCTGAGACTGTGCTGGGGCCCAGACCCAGGAAAGGCAGGGGTCCTAACATGAGGTCAGTGTAACTCCAGCCCCTTGAGAAAGGTGATGGGGGGCGGGGGACTGCTGAATATTTCACGACCTTGACACCACCCTCTCCTTTGTGTCTTTCCACCTGCCTTCCCCCATCCCAAGCCTCAGGGTGGGGTCAAAGACAGAGGGATTTGGAGAGCTGAACTCCAAGTCCCAGGAAAACTCCTTTCTCTATTCCCCAGGATTAGAAGATTAGGAGGAGAACAAAGGAGCAATTCACCGGTGGTTTCTGCAATTCTCCCACGTCCGACTCAGCAGCCGCTGAGTTCCCACCATCTCAAGTGGCTGGAGAGAAGCTGGAGGCCAGCTGGCTGGCCTGAAACAGTGTCTGTACAGACGCCTCTCCCAGAGACACTCAATGCCTTCTGTGCACGTAGCCTGGGGTAGAAGGGAGTAAGTGTGTGTGTGTGTGTGTGTGTGTGTGTGTGTGTGTGTGTGTGTGCAGGTTGCTTAGGGAAAAATCAGAGGTGAGGGAGATAGGTACTGAACCAGAAAAGCTTCTATAGATCTTTTATTTGGAAAAATGCCTGGTTCCCACCCAGTTTTTTTAAAATCCAAAAGACAGACAATGGCCAAGAAAGATGACACCTGAATGACTGATACACTCAACCCCACCTCCAACAGATACATGCTCTACAAAAGATACATTTTGAAACTTTTGGAAACTGAGAAAGAAAAAACTTCTCATAATTTCATCATCGATAGTATTGGGGGTATATTTCTTTCTGTTTTTTCCACTATATATCTTTTAAAATACATAACTATCATTCAATTCACATTTTCTTGTGTCCTGTGATGTCTTCATGTTCCTAACATTATACCATAAGCAGTTTTCCATGTTGCAACACATTCTTTCCATCCAGCCTTCTTACAGCCCAATTTGAGGACTGGTTGTCGAAGGGGTCCAAGGTGGTTCACAAGGGGTCAGAGAAGACAGGAGACCCTGGGGCTTGCATGTTTAAGCTCATGCAAGGCTACTTCCAAATACAATATGGAAGGCGCAGTCTTCTCAGTTGCTTTACAGCCCAAATAAAATAAGAGGAAAGCAATGAAAATTGAAGCTGTGAAGGAAATCATGCGAACTATTAAGATAATTATGGTCTAAAGTGGATTGAAATTCCCTGGATCTTTCTGTGCAGGGTGAATGGTGGTCACTCCTTTCTAGGTGCCAACAGAGGTACAAAATATGGCTCCTCTTACCAAAAGGTTTAGTATTTGGACGTTCTTAATGGATCCTTTCTTCAATTCCTATTTTCCTCTGTAAAATAAATTCACATGCATTCTCACTTTCTAGAACCAAACCTTCCCACCTCCTAAACACCCACACCTTCTCCTCCTCATTTTCTCCAGACCGGGTATGCTCCACATAGGCGGCACTGAGGGAGTCCTAAAAACACTGCTTTTCCTCAGGAACTGGAGGTTTGTTGGCAAACATAACTTTCATGTTTAGCGAGGGCGACCATATCCTGTTTCACAAGTACTTAGCTTCTACCTTCTTATTCCTTAGTCAGAGATGCCAGAAAGGGGCTTGATTCAGGATCAGAGCAGGAGAAGTGTCTCGGTTAAACAAAAAAAGAGGTGTTTCTGGGCTTCCCTGGTGGTGCAGTGGTTGAGAGTTCGCCTGCTGATGCAGGGGACGCGGGTTCGTGCCCCAGTCCGGGAAGATCCCACATGCCGCGGAGCGGCTGGGCCCGTGAACCACAGCTGCTGAGCCTGCGCGTCCGGAGCCTGTGCTCCTCAATGGGAGAAGCCACAACAGTGAGAGGCCCGCGTACCACAAAAAAAAAAAAAAAGAGGTGTTTCTTAGATGGGGCAGATGTTGCTTTGTGGAGGGGATAGCCATCAGAGAGATGAAGATCCTTGTGGAAGCAGGAGCAGGACAGAGCAGACAAACTCCCAGCCTTAGCTTGTAGGGTTAACACGTCCTGCCACTCGACTCCCTGCTCTGGTCCATAGAGCAGGGAGGGGACACTAAGACCAAGACCTTCCTCCCTCTCCAGTCCCCAGCGAGGTGTCAGCTGTCATCATCTGGGTCCAAAAAGACAAAAGGCCCCAGTTCTGTGAGGTGCTCACGGAGCAAGCTCTGGCACGGGTTTGCCATGATCCGCAGAGCTCAGGGAAGAATAAAAATAGGAGCGGCCACAGTCTGGAAGAAAACAGGTTCTTCCTTCCGAGGCTAGTTGCCTAAAGGCCTGGGATGGGAGAAAGGAGAGGAATATTTTCACGCTTACGCAGTTATCATCGGAGGTTTGGGAACCCACTGGTACCATTCACAATTGGTGCCCTCCCCCTACCTTCTTTGGAAGACCCATTCCTAAATTGGCTTCAGCCTTCGGTGTCTGAGTTCTCAGGCCCCTCACCCAGCTGCTCACGGGGAAGTGCCCTTCTGACTAAGGATGAGCCAGGGGTGGGGACTGGGGGGAGGGGGGCGGCGAAGCAGCATAGAATCAGTCTCATAAAACTCAAGGCAAAGTTAATGAGAAAAGCCAATGTCATCACCAGCTCGCAGAGCCACTAGGAGTCCCATTTGGAAAAACGCTTTTGCGAGCCCTAAGTGGTTGGTAAGTGGGACACAGACACTGTGGGGAGAAGGAATTGGTGATTCTGTCAACCAAAATTTTTTAAGTCGTAACATACCAATAGTTGGGGAAAAGAAAAAACCTCAAAGCTAATCTCAAAGATTCCTCCTTCTGCAGATGAAGGCATCCAGGTCAAGTCAGCCTAAACGGCCTCCCCAAAGTTTAGGCCAGAGCCAGGGCTGCAACCACAGTGTTTTGAATCCAGCCCTAGCGTTCTTTGTGCTATTCCATGTTCACGTTCACACCACCAGCATGTAAACCCTCCCACCCTCTCCCACAAACAGCACCAAGACGCATCCCACTTTGGCGTGAGGATTATTTCCCATCAGGGCTGCCTTTATATGTACTGTATAGTCTGATGCCATGCAGCAGGTGGCAAAGTGTGTTGAGGGGCAGGACATCAAGTCTCTAGGGAAATTTTCAGGAAAGGGACAACTGGCCAAGAAATAAGGAAAGAAGAAACACCTCTAAACATTTGGAATGGGAAAGATTAAAAGCTTATAGTGATATTGGAGAAAAAGCTAAGAACGCTTCTGCTCCAGGCAGAGCCAAAGATGCAAGCAAGCACTTGTGTTCCATGCTTCCAAGTTTCCTTTTCTCTGCCTTTCTCCCTCCCGGACATCGAGCTCCTCTTCCTCATAAGCAACACTTCCTGTCAGGAAAGATGCTAATGAGTGCATCCACACTGAGGCAGAACTGACTGAACATTCTCTCAGGCAGATTCCATAAGATGTCAGGGCTAGATGGGACCGAGACTAACGTTGCCTAGTCTGGAAAAAAATGTTTTTAATCTAGAAGCTGAATAATAGGTATCATCATCACCTACATCGTGGACCAAGAATTTAAATCTAAGCACTTATCAGCCTGTCTGGCATATAGCAAGACCTCAGCAGAGGACCGTAACTCAGGGGTGACCCCAACTCTGCATCTCTTCTCAAGAGAGCTTGGCCTAGGTAGGTATTTGCAGGATCAGACATTATTTTTTGTATATATCCTTTCAGGATGCCCTGCCACAGGCTTCGCCTCTGGTCACCCTAAAGATTTGAAGCCATATCTCTTCCAAGATGGCATTATCCATTCTCTACTAGAACTCAGGGCAAGTCTAGATGGGACAATACATCCCCCTCCTTTTTCTTGTCCACCACAAGACTAACACTCCATGTTGCAGTTATATGTACATCGCTTTGTTGAAGTAGGGAAACTAAAAAGGAAATGGTCAATTTAGACTGGTCAGACTTTGAGTGAACTGTGAACACGGAGTCTATCTTTCAGCTCCCAAGGGAAGGCATCTAACATTTAGGCTTTCACAAGGAAGAGGTCATCTGTGCAGGTCCTCCATATTGCACAATTCCTGGGAGCACCATTCACATAACAGTCTATGTAATGGCTCCGTTGTGCAAGGTCTGGCCTACTCAGCTGGAAAGACAGCTTTGCCTCACCCCTAAGTTGACCCCTCTGCATTCAGATCATTCACATGGCCTTAAACACCCACTTCTTCAAGTCTCTGTGTCCTAAATGCTACTCTCCTTCAGGAACCCTCCTCTTCTTTCTGTACAAAGAAGTGTCAGCTCTCTAAATCCCTCCTACATTTTACTTCTCATGTATAGCTAGAGAGGCAGCCACGTGGTCAACATCAGTGGGGCGGTCATCACTGAGTCTCAAAGACCATAGGAGAGTGGGCTCCAGTCCCATAAGCAAGAGTGACTGTGGATCCTCCAATTCTCCTACCAGGGAGAGCTGTCCCAAAGACAAACGTTAAATGGAGGAGAGGAGAAAAAAGGTACAATTCAAACCATAACGAGTAAAATCTCTAGCTCTACCCTTAGAAGTACCCATTATTGTGTGACAAGCATTTGGTTTCTTTGGGGCTCTCTCCTGTGGACAGCCGTGCCCACAAAGTGGCTACACCGGGGTTTATGTGTTTCTACATCTAATCAAAAGACTTTAATAATAACCTGTATGATTCTCCAGGCAGCAGAACCTCTCTCTAATACATGCATTCTCAACTAGGGAATATATCATGGTGAAAACTAGCTCTTAGGGGGATTAAAAATATCTTAGATATTACAATGATTTGCAGCCTCCAAAGGGTCAGAGTACACGAACAGAGTTAGAGTATACAGCCGAGGAGAGGAAATGATAAGGAAAGCAATGCCTAAAAAGGCTACTTAGGGGAGTACTAATGAAAAACGTTGGGAAACAATGCTCTCATAGAGGAGAAAAATGGGGATGAGGAAAAGTTGCCAGTTCTAACTGGTAAGATAGTTATCATCATCACCATCATAATTAAAAACATTTTGTATGCATGCCCTAAATTAATCCTCCTAACAATCTTAAGGAGTAAGAACTATTAGAGTCAGTTAAGATGATGAAATAGCTTTAGAGGTATTGTCCAAGGCCACACAGCTAGTAACTGGCAAAGGCATGATTCCAACCCAGTTCTGCCTGACTCCAAAGTCCAAGGTCTCAACCATCCTAGAAAGCTGACTGCATCGTCAGCCCAGTAGAAGGAAGGTTGGCAACAGAGCAGCCCATCTTTAGATTCTACCATCTACTCCACCAACCCAAGTCTACCTCTAAGACCACGGAGGACAGTTAAGCTCTGAGAAAGGAGACAGACAAGTCTGGGAAAACACTGCGTTGGGTTGAAGATGAGGAGGGAGGGAGATGGCCTCACTCTCCCCTGAGTTTGCCTCCTCTTCCTCTTCTTGAGAAACAGAGCCACTGGGACCAGGATCCTGGAACCTAGGACAAAGAGAGAAGTGAGAAGGGGGAGGGTGGCCCCTGCTATGTGCTCAGCTACTACTGCTGAAACCCCAGTGTGGGGTTGCAGCCAAGCCCGGGGATGGGGTGACCTCTTTGCAAACAGAACTTCCCCAGGCAGAGCTTCTGCAAATATAAACACGGACTCACCACGTGACGGCTTCAACCAGTTCATGTAAACACCAAAAGGAGAAAAAAAATTCAAGGGGAAAAGTATGCTCCAACCAGACGAAGCAGGATATGTAGTTCTGTGACTCGCCGAGGGGAAGGTCAAGAGCTAAAGGGCTCAGGACCCACTGGGCCTGCAGTAGGGCCACAGGTACTCTTGCAACCTGGGCACAGGGAGCCTTGGTTCCCCACAGTGTGGGAAATTCTTTGTCAGGGGCAGCGAAAATGGGTGGCTTTTCCTGACTATCTGAAGCACATTGGGTTAGACTTCCATGGAAAACAGAGAAGGTAGTCCTGAAGCAGAAGGACCTATAGGTAGATATCAGAAGGACTTCCCCATTGCCAGGTGCCTTTGTAGAAAGAAGGTGCCTCGAGAGGTCTATCTAAGCTTGGGAACAGCCGTCTGCTTGGAAGCAGGGGGTGGATGGATGGAATAAACTCTGAACAGCACACCCTTCCTCCCTACCCCCACTCCCACAACACTGTTTATGCTGGCAAAGAGGATGCTCTCCCGCACGGCCCCATGTTATCTATAAGAATGCCAGCAGAGTATCTGGTTTTTCTGCAGATAATCCACTCTGCCCCTGTAAAGGAGCCAGCTCTCCACAGCATTTGCAAATACCATACTCTCCCGGGCCAGAAGAGTTTTGACAACACTCCATCTCAGTCTTTCCAAGGCACCCATTACCCTAAAATAAACCAGCCAAGGAGGAGGTTGGCAGATGGATGCCATGGACAATGGGGGACAGGATGCTCTATGCTAGTGTTGTGGTCTCCCCAGCATTTCCAGAAGAAAGCACAGAGCTCTAGAACGCCACCGTAGCCAGGGCAGTCAGAAGTCTCTAACTCTGGAGTCATCCAAGAGGACAGTGGGTTCCACGTCAGGCCCTACCACTGTGTTGGGATTCATTCAAGCAGGCATAGCCTCCTACCGCTCAGCAGGGGACCCAAGGGCCCACTGACCCTCCTGGGAACTGAAATCACACCGAAACCTATCCCGGCACAGGAATGAGGCAAGGACAAGGGGAAGGAGACCTGAGCAGGCATGGCCTGGAGAAGACTGGAAGGGGCTGGGAGGCAGTATAAAGAGAAAATAAGGACAGGTGGATTTCAGTGTTTTAACAGCAACACACCCTACGTATGCACCTTATCGTAACCATTTACTTTCATATTATCACATGTAGGCATGTAGGACTGTATATAGAGGACAAATCAATAACAGATTAGTCTTATAACAACAGAAGATATTTGGGGCAACCCAGTCCCTAGCCCCACCGCTCCTTATCTGTACAACCTTGGGTAAGAAACAGGACTTTTCTGTATCTAAGTTTTAAAATGGGATTAATAATAGTACATATCTCATAGAGTAGTTATGAGAATTAAATGAGTTAATATTTGTGGAGCACTTAGAACAGAGCCTGGCACATAGCAAGCATTATTAGCATTTGTTAAACACACATAGACTCAAATGAATTTGCTTAGTATTTTATGCCTAACCATTCCTCACCCTATTTTTTTTCTTTCATTTATTTACTCAGTAAATATTTATTGGGTGCCTACTACATGTCAACTTCTATGCTGATACTGCAGCTGTAAAAATGAGCAAAAGTAACCGTGGCCTACCCACTCTTGGGGCTCAGAGTCTAAATGTTACTCTTTGGATGAGCCTTTCCCCCCAGGCACCTCCAAATCCATGTCACGTTAAACCATCCCAGCCCAGATCACATCTTGCCTAGGGCCATACAGCTCTGAACGCGGGACCTGAAAAGGAAAATTGCTTGTGGTTTTATAGCTGTCCCAGCCTTGTGTACAGAAAAGTGCTGGAGTAACCGGAATGAGCCCCAAAATTTGGAATGCAGTTGGCAAAACCCAAGCTGAGCTGAGGTGCCAGGCTCAGTAGATTCCCTTCCTCAGTTCCCATTCCAGCTTCTAGCTGACCTTCCTGCCCAAGCCGTTAAGGTTTGGGATGTGACTTGGAACTTATTAATCATATACACTCATTCAAGACTTTGATTTGGAATCAAATTATGAAGGAAGAGAGGACGAGTATGGGATGTATATTTAACTGGAGCAGACTGGAGCAAAGGCAGGGGAGCAAGGGCAGCCCGCTGTGGCTATGCTGGCTTTCTGACCACAGAAGAGGCAGCAGGTTCCGTGGGGGTGCAATTCTGCAGTGTGGTTTGGGGAGTCATTCCTGGAAGCTCAGGCTAGAATCTTTTTCTTCAGACCCCCCACTTGGTCCATGGTATATCTATACTTCTTAATAAATCCTTTCCAGCCTGTACTAGCTGGAGTGGATTCCACTTTTGGCAACTAGAAGTGGGAGACCCTATTTAGAACTGACCATCCCTAACAATGTAATTATGGTTGAACGAAGGCCTAAACCTAGTGAGGAAACTATATTCCCTAAGCTGCTGAGAAGGAAGACACCATTTTCCCTAGCCTTTGGCTAGCACCAGCAGTAAGACCTGGCATGAAATTCAACAAATTCCTCCCAGGCATTTGTCTTTATAGTAAGCTTTCCCACTTACCAGGTAGAGAACAGTTTGGAAGGTTTTAGCTGCATAGGCCATGATGAAATAGTAAAGGAAGAGACGGTATAACACGGCTTTCTCCCCCTAGCCCTCAGTCATGCAGGACTTCTTTCTCTCAAACACACCAAGTGTAACCCTGCCCCAGGGCCTTTGCACTTGCTGTCCTAGCTGCTGGGAAGTGACTTTCTATCACATTTCCCTCTTCTGTCTTCTTTGTAACACTTATCAATTATTTTATTGCTTTACTTGTTTGTGTGTTTATATCTGTTTCCCCCCATTAGAGCATAAGCTTTTGGAGGTCGGGAGTTCTGACTTGTTCACACTGAATTGCCAGACTATAGAACACGCTTGGCACCCAGTAGGGGCTCCAAACAAGCTTGCTGACTGACTAACTTGTTCCCTGACTCTCATTCCTCAAACCTACTTCCTAAAGGTCAGAGGCATCTGAGTCAACTAAAAAGGCCCAGCCTTTGGGCTATGAATTAAATCCCAAGTACATCTCGAGAACAAAAGTGGTTCATGGGTTAAAACCTGGAGGTCAACAGCAGGGAATCCTTCTCCCCTGAGAAATTAATAAGTTAAATCAGATGGAAATAAATTTAATCTTCTCCTTCTCCCCTTGTTATCTTAATTGGTTTAATTTTGTGGCAACTTTTCAGCATTCTCACAACAGAAAGCAACTAATGTTGCTTCGGTAGCCCAGAAAGTAATTACCCTGTGGTTTTACTCTAACTCACTAACAGACACTCTCTTTGGCTTTAAGGACCCCTGAGAGTAAAAAAGAGAAAACTGAAGATTAGGAAAGGCTTTTTTCATTCCTTATGCTTTTTTTAAAGTTAAGAGCTATGATAAAACGATTAGGCATGACGATTATCTTTTTTTTAGTTAAAAAAGGAAGGTGAGTGATTTAGAGTACAACGTAAGACATGAATAAATAGACGCAAACATTTAAACACAACTGCGCATCTCATTCGCTGACCTTTATCCGGTTTCAAATATTGCTGAATGCAACCTTGGTTTTACTCCAGAATTGAGTAAATTAAACTCTTTTTGATTATCCTAACTTGGACATAAAGTCTCCCCAGGGCTTATCCCAAGTCTAGTGTGCTTTGTGTCTTCGTAGCAGTTTTTTATAACAAAAAAGTACAAGGAGCTTCTATCCAGCTTTGATCTCTTTCTAACTAGAAAGACCTTGAGAATCCCACTTGCAGTTTATTAGAGAAAAGTCCAATTTGTCCTTTTAAGCCAGCAAGCTCTTTTCCTGCTTTCTTTCCCACTTTGCTGCCCACCAAAAACAAAATAAAAATCAGACAAATGTTTTCCAGCTTTTGTACAAACTCACTTTGAAGTACCTGTAAATTTGCATATAGTCATTCCCACACTCCCAGGAAATATCTGCTGTGGCTAGAGTCCTGTTAAGAAAGGCATCAATGATTGCCCCTTGACACCGAGCTAATTTTTAACAGGCAAGAATGCTCTTTTCAAAGGTATGGGAACTAATTTCTCTACCATGTTTTCATCCCACCCATTTCACCCAAACTTATCTGCAAGATCCTTTGAAAGTCCTGAATAAAGTGACAAAATAGAGACTAGTACAACTGCCAACAGAAGGAGAAAGCACTGGGGACAGTCACCCAGGTGCCACAAATGCCTCAGGTGCCTCTTGCCCCATCCATCCTTCTTTGTTCTCAGTTTGGTGGTATGGGTATCCAGGGTAGAAAACGCTCTTCTATCCCAGGGCTGTGAAGTTTAATCTACCCCTCATCAGGCAGTGGAGCAAACTTTCCCAGCTGTCACCATGAGTCAGTTCACCCAAGCAGATGTTGACAGTTCGGTTTACAAAGAAGAGAGCTAGAGGGAGGAGTGGGGGCTAGGGAATATGGAAGGGAAAGGGATGTAGCTTCAAGGAGTCTGGCTCTCAAAGGACACACCAGGTCTATGATTTCCACGGCAACCCTATTTCTAATGTCTCTCACTCTGAGCTAGAACATCTATATGTGGTGAACCTTCAATGTTGTACAACTTCAGTTCTCTGCTACCCCATCTTTCTCAGCCGCATTCTTCCTTCCAGGTGGTTCCTCGGGCTCAGAGAAAGACCTGAGGATCATCTAATATGGTGGTTTATAGATTATACAGAACAGTAAAGTGTCCTCCAAAGTTTAGGGCCAACAGGGGGGATGCCAACTCCTCATTTTCTAACTTTGACATTGTGATTTATAATAAGAAATATATATTTGGTCTTTGTCCATGTTTCTGGCACAGAGCTCCTAAAACCCTTGAAATTTCCTAAGGGATAAGAGCCATGAAGATGTCTTTTGTTATGTTAATGATGTGACTTTTGGAAAGCACCTATGGATGGGGACCAGTTGCCTGGAGAACCAACCACATGATTAGAGGGTTGGAACTTTTAGTCCCGCCCCCTTGGCCTCAGGGGAATTGAGAAAGGCTGGAAGCCGAATCAATCACCAATGGACAATGATGTAATCAATAACGCCTACATAAAGAAGCCTCCATATAAACCCAAAAGGACTGAGTTCAAAGAGCTTTGAGGTTGGTGTAAATGTATTGCTGCAGGGAGAGGATCGCATAGAAAGGGCATGGAAGCTCCAAGACATTTCCCCATACCTTGCCTTGTGCATCTTTTCCATCTGTCTGCTCCTGATATCGTTTCATAATCAACCAGTGATTTAGTAAGTAAGATGTTTGTCTGAGTTCTGTGAGCTGCTCTAGCAAATTAGTTGAACCTAAGGAGGAGCCACTGGAACCTCCAATCCATAGCCCATCAGTCAGAAGCACAGGCTCACTGGCATCTGAAGTGGGAGCAGGGAGTGGGCGAAGGAGGACGGTTTTGTGGGATTGAGCCCTTAACCTGTGGGATGTGATGCTATCTCCAGGTAGTATCAGAATTTGGTTAATTGGTGGCATTGGAAAACACACACACACACACCAGAACTGGGTGTAGAATGATATTGGTATTATTGGTAAGTGCTATATCAGTTACGGGGCTTTCAGAGGTGAATAATGAAGAATCCAACTCAAATGGAGCCAGCAGTGTAGAGATTTATCTTCTTATGTCACTGGAAGAGCAGAGAGTGGCTTCAAACAAGGTCACATCAGCAGCATTGTGACATCCTACCAGTGGCAATGGAGACAAAAAGCTTTCACATCCAACAAGAGAGAGCAATCTCTGCCCCAGACATGAAATATAAATCTTTCCATGATCTAATCTGATTGGGCTAATCTGGGTCACTTACATAAGCAATAGCTGTCACCAGATTAGACCATTGGTTTTCAAATTTTTCTACTTGAGACCCCTTTAATATTCTAAAAATGGACACCAGAGAGCTTTCATTTAGGTGGATTATAGCTATTGATGTGTATTGTGTTATAAATTAATACAGGAAATTTTTTTAAATATTTATTTGTCAATGTATTTTAAAGTAACAATAATAAACACATTATATGTTAACATAACTTGTTATAAAAAATAACCATTCTTGTTAAAGGTTAGTGAGAAGTGTGGCAGTGTTCCACATTTTTGCACATCTTTTTAATTTCTAGTTTAATAGAAGACAGCTGGGTTCTCATATCTGCTTCTGCATTCAATCTGCTGCAATATCACATGACAGCCTCTGGAAAAATCCAGTGTATACTCATAAAGGAATGAGAGTGAAAAAGGCAAATAATGGCTTAGAATAAAAATAGTTTTGACCTCCCAGACCCCCTGGAAGGGTCTCATGGACACACTGAGAATTGCTGCCTTAGGCTCATCAGAATTGCCCTCTGAAGCAGGGGATAGAGTGGAAATCTGAACAAAACTGGATTCTGTTGGGAAAAAGGAAGGAGTCTGGGTTTCAGTAGCAATCAACAGTATCTCCATCACTGATACTGAAAACATACGAACAGCCAAAAACCACTGCCACCTACCATCTCCTACACCTCATTTTTTTCTAAGTATTTTGATATCAAAGACATGGGATGAACACAATTTCGAAATAAAGGATAGTAGTTTTGATTGAATACATAAAATTTTATGAAATACTGACTAAAATGGTTGGACGCGGAAGGAAAGGGGAAAGACAACATAGAGATGGGCTCCAGCTTGAGGAGTAGGTGAAGAGGATGCCATTGACTGAAACAGAGAACCAGACGGGGAGCAAGCCTGGGGCAGAAGTTATGAATTCCACTTTGAACATGTTGACTGGGGCCTGGGAGAAAGCCAAGCACAGAGGTCAGGACTCAACGCAGAGATCTGGGGCTGAGGGAAAAGATATTAGGTAAGTGAATGATGACTGAAGGCTCTGTAATGGGGGAGGTGCCTGTGGGACCATACAGACAGGAGATGAGAGATGACCCAGGAAAAACCCTGTGGAGACCCCATCTTTAAGGGTGGGTACAAGAGGTAAGACAGGCAGAGGAGAAGGAAGAGGAGTTGCTAGAAAGCTACAAAAACATGTTCCAATCCATGGTCTTGAGAGCATTCAGGAAGGGAATGATGATGGCAAAGCAGGTGTGTATAAGCCAGGTTCTAGAGGGCTGTGAGCGTGGGCACGGAAGCTGCCTTGCTGGCAGCCTTCATGGTTAGCCTCTTATTACCTCCAGTGCCTGCAGCCTCCAGCCTCCTCCCTATTAAAAAACAAAAACAAAAAAACAAGAAACCTGCATAAAAGAACCTCTAAAAATATTTTTAATGATCATATAATATTTTGCCCCATGGGTGTACCATCACGTGATAGGAAGTGCTCACAATATATTAACAAGTGAAAAAAAAGCAAGACACCAAACAGTGTAAGAAGAAAGATTCCTGGGCTTCCCTGGTGGCGCAGTGGTTGAGAGTCCGCCTGCCGATGCAGGGGACGCGGGTTCGTGCCCCGGTCCGGGAAGATCCCACATGCCGCGGAGCGGCTGGGCCCGTGAGCCATGGCCGCTGAGCCTGCGCGTCTGGAGCCTGTGCTCAGCAACGGGAGAGGCCACAACAGTGAGAGGCCCACGTATCAAAAAAAAGAAGAAGAAAGATTCCTGTTTAGGGGGTCTACCTAGGCACATTGCTCTGAGTGTGTCCATGTGTGTAAATTGACCCACCCATGGCTAGATAAAGTGAAGCCCCGGGGGTGTGCTTGGTCAGGATTTGGCTCTTTGGTTCTACTGAGTGCAGCTGCTAGCTTTGTAAGCTGATGAGATTTTGAGGCGGTGGTGGGAGGATTTAAGTGCCAGGTGGCTGGAGAAGCTGAGGATGAGTTTCTTGGGAAAGACAGAGAAGAGAGGATGGGACAATTTCCACCAGGATTAAAACTTTGGAGAAAGCTCACAGATGTTTAAAGTGCATGGGGAGAGGGAGAATTTGCTGCATAGTGTGATATAAACCTCTCCAACATCTCCCAAGAAATTCTAGAAGAATCTACATCACTCAGCAATGATTTAGGAGTTGGAATTGGATGAGTCCAGGGACTACAGGGATTGGCCTCCAGATAGCACAGAACAAGAACCACGGAGGCAGCCCAGGGAGGCTTAGTTATGTGTGTGTTACAAAACAATAACAACAATCATAATAATAATACTAACAATGATCATTTCCTGAGCACTTACTATATACCAGGCAGTGCTCTAAGCACTTTACAAGTATCAACTTACTAAATCTTCACAACAGCCTTATAGAGTAGCCACCACAATTATCCCCATTTTACAGATGAGGCAACTGAGGCGGAAAAAGCTTAGTCATTTGCTAAGCATTTGTGCTAAGAACACAAAGCTAATAACTGGCTTAGCCCCTTGCTCAGAGATTTTGCTTTTAGCCTCTCAGTAAACTAAGCAATGTGCCTGCTAGAAACTAGAACAAAATCTCAACCACAGTTGTCTCTGGGTTATAAGAACATGGGTGATTTTTGTTTCCTTATTTAAGCATTTTCTATATATTTCCATTTCTCTTCAGTGATCAGGAATAACTTTTATAATTATATGAAAATAAGAAAAAGATCTTATTTCATCACCAACTACATCATCATCAGTTGCAACTGATCAGAGCATAAGTGAGACCTCTCTTCAGAAGGATTTACATTTTAATGAGTAGCAAATTCCTAAAAGGAAGAAGAGAGATCTCTCATCAGCAAGCCGGCTGGGAATTGCAAGGAGGGAGGGGAAAATCCCTCGGACTCTGAAGTCACCTCACTGCCCACCAACACCTGGATGTAACTATGCTTCAAAGAACAATCCCCAGAGAAAAGGGAATTGGGGGGATGGTAATCCCCAGAGGTAAGCAAACCCTGTCGGGGGCCATGGCTGTAACTGAATCCTGTATTTGGGTGTGAGAGGAGGGGGATGCCAAGGGCCCTGAATCAGAAACTTGGCATCCGGGCCTGGCAGCCTGTGGACAGTTGCAGCTGAAAGAACATGTGAGCTCTGACTTGTCCATCTCCATAACCCCTTAGTTTAGTACCGTGTTACACGGTAAGGCTCAGTAAATGTTTAACAAATTAATTAATATGATTTTCATTTTCACCAACGACCTACAAAGAAGGGAAGAATGAAAGCTGCCCCCAGGGAGAACATTTGGGAGGACTTCCTAACTCTTAAGCATGTGAAACCAAAACATGGGGTCCAGAGAAAACAAATTTACCTCCCTGGAAATATTTCTCATCATGATAGACCTCCGTCAGCTTCGCAGGGGTGAAGAGGTCAAAGGATGGCTACTGTGACCTTTGATGGCCCTAATGGCCTAGACAGAGGCAGCATGCCCTAACTGAAAAACAAATAACAAAACACCTCCAGGCCTGGGTTTGAGTCCCAGCTTACAGAGTTTGTAGAATCTGGGTGTTCGTTGGGACTTCAGGGATTTTCTCATCCCCCTCCCCTGTCCAAGGGCAAATCCTTCCCACCCTCTCGGCATCTGGCAACCGTCCAACCTCCATCTGACCACATCTCCCTGGTTCCCCAAAGAGCCTCTTCTATTAACGGACCCTTGGAAAGATACTAAGCAAATGCCTCTGGAAATGTCCATCCCATGAGGGACAGATGTCCTGAATTATCCTAGGACACAAAGCCTGGTTGATAACCAAGCCGTAACAGTCATGAGACTCCACTCTGCCGTTGCTCACGGCCCTTGGGGCTACAGTCTCTCAATGGAATAACCCAAACCCACCGGCCGATGCTCTCCAGGATACTCGGTTCATGTCTTCAGTTTTCAAAAAAGACAAATCACTGCTAACTCTGAACTTGACTAACTGTCTAACCTTTCTTAGGCCTCCAATGCCTCATCTGGAAAATGGGAAAATCAGATCAGACGATCTCTCACTGAAATCTGATCTAAGGCTAACACTACGATCCTGTGATAACTCTTGCTGGTAAAGTGGCAGGTGGGAGGAGAGAGGGGACTCAGGATTTATGTGGGAGTCACACCTGAGCTCCGGGTAGAAATGGCCTTGGCCATGAGCAAAGGCTGAAAACATGAAAAGTAGTGTATTCACACTGGAGAGCTGGATGGCTGTCCAAGGCTCCAAGTACACAGAGTGAGGTCAGGAGCTCAAGCCTCCTGGATGGAATGGCCCCGGCTGCCCGACAGCTGACGGGCTAAGGGAAAGGGTACCCAGAGCTCCCACTCAAGCTGCAGCTTCAGAAGGCACCCCTACCTAGCACAGCTCTGGGCCCACAAGGGGCTTGGGGAGGCAGGGTCTATTCCAGGTGAGGCTTCCAAGGTTTCTTAGCAGGGCTTGGGAGAGCACTGGGCAGGTCATTACTGAGCGAGGAAGAATGGGGTATAGAAAGAGTGAGATAGCAGAGAAAGCAGGCAAAAATAAGAATTTATATATATCCAGAGTTACAGTCCAGAGAACACTAACCCACTGTATGGGTAAGATGCGGGTGGCACCAAGATACCCCACCGTATTCCTCAGCCGGGTCCTAGCACAGCGCCGGGGCAGACAAGGTAGAGCCGGGGCGAGCATGGGCTCTGGCCGAGAGTGCCTGGCCCCCGTCCCACCCTGATTCACAACTGTACTACTTGGATCCCGTAAGTAACCTCTCTAAGCTCAGTTTCCTCATCTGCATGATGGGGATGATAATAATCTGTAAAATGGGGATACAAGTAACCCACCTCCTAAGGTTCTCATGCGTATAAGGGGAGATGATTTTAGGAAGCATTCAGTAAAGTGTCCAGAACCTATGACACACCCAATACTGTTGGTAGTATCAGCAGTCATTGTTATCTTGTCATTAGACCAGCCCCATCCTGACAGCGGAGCTACTGCTCATTCCTGAAGTTCTTGATTTTGGAGGAGGTGACGGAAGGGAGGAAGCAGGAAGGAAAAATCACCCCCAGTGATGAACCAGAAGAAAGGTCCCTTTTTAAATCTGCCCTCCACACACAGCTGTGCCCTAGGGCTCCTGGCAGGGGGTCTGCAGAGAGGCAGTCCATGTCCCACAGGTGACATGGACCCCTGTCCGGTTCTACCAAGTGGTCAAGAGGCTGACCTCACAGGTAGCAGTCTGGGGCCTGAGGGACAGCAAGTGGGTCACAGGGCTCAGTGGAGAGATGGGAGAAGAAAGGTCTTACAATGATGGGAACAGGGAGAAACAGGAAAATCAGTGGCCAAAACCCAGTTCGGAAAGTCTGGCTGTCAGATAAAGTACAGGATGCCCAGTGAAAGCTGAATTTCAGAAAAACAAGGAATAATTTTATAGTACAAGTATGTCCAAATACTACGTGGGGCATACTTATACTTAAAAAAAAAAAAACAACTGTTGCTTATCTAAAATTCAAACTTAACTAAACAGCCTGTGTTTGTTTTTTGTTTGTTTGTTTTTGTGGTACACGGGCCTCTCACTGTTGTGGCCTCTCCCGTTGCGGAGCACAGGCTCCGGACACGCAGGCTCAGCGGCCATGGCTCACGGGCCCAGCCGCTCCGCGGCATGTGGGATCTTCCCGCACCGGGGCACGAACCCGTGTCCCTGCATCGGCAGGCAGACTGCGCCACCAGGGAAGCCCCTGTGTTTGTATTTGTTAAATCTAGCAGCCTTGGCAGGAAGCACCATGACAGCAGGCTGGAGAGGGTCCTGTGGGGTCCGGGGAGGGGAGGTGGAAGAGTGGGGTCAGGACAAGGGTACAGGGGGAGGTGGTGGAGAACCCATGCTTGGCTGTGAAAGGACAGAGACCGGTCAGGCAGAGGAAGGACAGCACTGCAGGCCTCGTGTGCAAAGGCCCAGAGCCTGGAACAGCACAGCATGTTCTAACAACTGATGGCATCCAGTGTCCCCAAGTGTCCCCCAGTGTCACCCAGTGCAGCACGAGGTGAGGAAAGCAGGGCCCCGGCACCCACCTCAGGGGATGCCTCATATTCAGAACATGTTTATGTAGAACTATTTTAGCATCTACAATGCGCCAGGCTCTCTTCTTGGGATACAGGAAGTGAACCAACAGACAAGCTCACCACTCTCATGGTGCTACTTACATTCCAGCAGGAAGTGAGGGCATTTCGGAGGATAAACAAGTAAACAAGGCCATGAGAACCAGTGACAGATCTAACTCCCATTCCCATAGTTACCTGGCTAACTCCAATTCACCTTTAGATTCTACCCGGATATTATCCCCTTGATCAAGCCTTTCCTGAAGCCTTTAGCTGGCGTTAGGACCCTCCTTTGTTTTCTCTGCACAGCATTGAGCACACCATATGGAATGAAGTGTTTACTTCTCTAAGCCACATACTAAACCATGGGTCCTTAAGGAAAGAGCCTGCTATTAAGTCCATAGTACTTAGCATGGTGATTGGTATCTGGTACATGCAAAAAAAAAAAAGAAAGAAAGAAAGGCTCTGTTGAAGAAACTTGTAGGTTTTGTATATGAGGCATGGCTATGTACACCCTGGTAGAGAAGCCTAGTCAAAGTGAATTTATCGATGTGGAAATGGGGAAAGGATCAGGGACTTAAAATCAGATTTTTAAATTCTAGTATATTGATTGTATATTGGAGCCATGAGTGTGAATATTCTTGTCCAGGGAAAGTATATGCATTATGAAGTTAGATAAGTTTCTTTGGTTAGGAGAAAACAGAATTCACACTGGCAGACTCAAAGAAAAACAAACAAAAAACAAGCTGAACCACAAAAACAACTCACCTGGGGATCGGGGATTACTTTGGGGGCCAACATGGGTGGCTCACAAGGTCAGAGGAAAAGCTGGTGGCCAGGTTTAGAGAGGCTGGGTCCAGAGTAGGTCAGGGCACGTGTGTGGTAGGAAAGAAGCCCAGCCTGCCAGGAGCTCCTCCAGAACGGGCTCCACCAGTGTGGCTCATCCTACTTGCTCGTCTCAACTAAGTCCTGGGAGAGAAAATCCACCGCATAGCTTGGGGCATGGACCCACCTCTTGGTTAGACCAGGACAGGACTTTACTGAGACGAAGACTGCACCCATGGGTAATTCCACCATTTGAAATTAGGGTGGCGTTTTCAGAAAAAAAAAAAAGAAAGAGAAAATGGATGTCGAGCAGCCAATACATACGTCCTCATCATCACTAAGCTTTACCAAACTGTCAGAATGCAAAGCACTGAATGAGATGACGTATGACGTCTCCTTCTACGGTAATTTCAAAAGAAAATCATATACAAACCTGTTCCTGAGATTATTTGAATAGAACATTGTCTAGAAATAGGAGAATGAGCAAAGTAACATCTTTAGTTGTTCCCACATCTACAAGAATCAAAGTTTCAGGACAACCAAGGGAATGTGGAAGGGTTGATATTGTCCATTAGTGTATTTTTTTTATGTGAGAAAGTATGAAATCATGCTGTTTCATTTTTGGTGCGCTGGGGTGGGGCAGAAGGGGACACGATGGGGTGAGCTGTTGGAATAACCAACTTTAGGTTGGATGGGTAACGTCTAATTTATGTGCAGATGTGCCTTCAGTGTTGCAGGTGTTTACGTCAAGATAGACATCTAGATGTGTTGATAGGCTGCAGGCAAGTTGCCCTCCCTGTTGGAGCACCTGGGATTTACAGATTTGGAAGAGGCCTCCCCGTGCAAGCAACTGTCAAGAATGATGGATGCTGAAATCTCAAGTTGGAGGAAGGCATGAACCAGAGGCCTGGGCCCTGGGAACCTGTTGGAACTTAATTCCATTCTCTTTACCCTCAACTATCAAGGACTGATGACCCGTGATTGGTGATCCCTTCCAAGTTGCCTAGAAGATATCGGAGCCAAGGCACCAGAAGAGTGATTGGAGAGGTAGTAGGGACAGCTTAAGAATTATTTGTGGGGAGCTGGGGTAGAGGGTAAGGAAAGCAGAATGGTAATGGGAGGGGGAGATGATGGGGTGGAGACCCAGGGGGAGAGACCAAGAGGTGATTTTACATATCAGTAAGAAATTAGTATGATTTGCCTCTGAAATTATTGTTTTGGACAAGAAATTCTATCCTCTAGCTCTAATACCAATCACCTTTCTCCTAATTTTTAAAGCTCAAGAGTCTTTTCATGACCTTCCCAAATTGCCCTGCCCAATTTACCTTTCTTTACTAGACATTCTTCTGTTTCCTATGTAAAATCTGGAAGAGACTTGCATGTTAAGCCTTCAAGATGTTAAAGCCCGCAGACTTTAGAATAGATAGCGGCAATCCTTTCCATACATATCATCCTGACCAGATTGAAAAGCGTTTTCACTTACGCACTCTCATTCAATTGTTACAACAGCCCTCTGAAGCAGGTAAGGCTGGCATTATTTTTCTTCAAAGCCAAGAAAATAGTGATAGTGGGACTTCCCTGGCAGTCCAGCGGTTAAGACTCCACACTTCCACTGAAGGGCTGTGGGTTCGATCCCTGGTCGGGGAACTAAGACTCTATATGCTGCCCGATGTGGGGGGAAAAAAAAAAAACAGTGATAGTGAAATAAGGTTATGGGTTCAAGATGACGTACCTAGTAAGGAATCAAGTGGAGGGGTTAATCCCAATCTTTTTTTTCTTAGTATTAGAAACAGCTTTCATACATGTATGTTTAAATGCTATTTACAATTTTCACAGTGTGGTGGTCATATTCATTCACTGAAATAACACTGATCTTAAATCTGCGTGCAAGTAGCTCACATAGAATCATCATTTTTCCCCCAATTTTACTGAGGTATGATTAACAAAACAGTTTAAGGTATACAATGTGGTGTTTTGATATAAGTAGACATTGTGTAATGATTACCACAATCAAGCTATTTAACACATCCATCCCTTCACATGTTAGCATTTGTGCATGTGGGGGGGGTGAGAATACTTAAGATCTATTCTGTTAGCAAATTTCAAATATACAATGCAATATTATTAACTATAGTCACCATGCTATACATTAGATCCCCAGAACTTATTCATAACTGAAAGTTCATGCCCCTTGACCAATATCTCCCCATTTCCCCTACCCCCAGCCCCTGGAAACCACCATTCTACTCTCTATTTCTCTAGGTCTACATTTTTAGATTCCACATATAAGTGATACTATGCACGCTTTGTCTTTCTGTGTCTGGCTTATTTCATTTAGCATAATGTTCTCTAAGTTCATCCACATTATTGCAAATGCCAAAAGTTCCTTCTTTTTTAAAGCTGAATAATATTCCATTGTAAATATATTCATTTTCTTTACCCATTCATCTCTTGACAGACACTTGTTGTTTCCATACCTTGGCTATTGTGAACAATGCCGCAGTGAACGTGGGAGTGCAGATATCCCTTCAAGATACTGATTTCATTCCTTTAGATAGAAACCTAGAAGTGTGAATTCAGAGTTCTTTCCCTAATTCCACACTGCCTGAAATCTATTTTCTTCTCCACTCAACAGAGGGATGGATAATTTGCTCTGGACAAGAGGGAGGGAGGAGAAAACAGCAAGGCTACTTCTTGAGATGGGAGCTCATTTCAGATGCTTGTCTGGTGGGAAGATACTATGTGATCCACCCATTCTGAAACCATGCACAGAGCCACTGATACATAACTGTGTTGATTTGTGGCGGCCTCTCCTTTGTTTTAGTAGCACTCGTAGTTTGGGTGGAGCATGACCCAACCTGAACTCCAAAAATGAGCCCTGATTGGTCTGAGCCAATCAGATAATTCCATCCAACTTATCATAAGAATTGGTCCACATTGCACAGCAAAGGAAATGATAAACAAAAGGAAAAGACAACCTAGAGAATGGGAGAAAACATTTGTAAACAAAGGGACCAACAAGGGATTAATTTCCAAAATATACAAGCAGTTCATGCCGTTGAATATCAAAAATAAACAACCCAATCAAAAAATGAGCAAAAGATCTAAATAGACATTTCTCCAAATAAGACAAACAGATGGCCATAAAGCACATGAAAATATACACAACATTGCTAATTATTAGAGAAATGCAACTCAAAATTACAATGAGGTTAAAAACTAACCATGCCATATTTTGGGCCTGCCTTCTGAGATGACCCACACTCTGTCTGTGGAGTGTGTTTCTCTCTAAAAAATCTACTTCTTACCTAAAAAATTAAATTAAATTTAGTTTAATTTAAAAAACAACACTGCAATGGGGTATGACCTCACACCAGTCAGAATGGCCATCATCAAAAAGTCTACAAACAATAATTGCTGGAGAGGGTGTGGAGAAAAGGGAACCCTCTTGCACTGTTGGTGGGAGTGTAAATTGGTACAACCAGTGTGGAGAACAGTATGGAGTTTCCTTAAAAAACTAAAAATAGAGTTACCATATGATCCAGCAATCCCACTCCTGGGCATATATCTGGAGAAAAACCCGTAATTTGAAAAGATACATGCACCCCAATGTTCATTGCAGCACTATTTACAATAGTCAAGACATGGAAGCAACCTAAATGTTCATCGACAGATGAATGGATAAAGAAGATGTGGTACATATATGCAATGGAATATTACTCAGTCATAAAAAAGAATGAAATAATGCCATTTGCAGCAACATGGATGGATAATCTAGAGATTATCATACTAAGTGAAGTAAGTCAGATAGAGAAAGAAAATACCATATGATATCACTTTCATGTGGAATCTAAAATATGACATAAATGAACTTATTTACAAAAGAGAAATAGACCCACAGACATAGCAAACAAAGTTATGGTTACCAAAGGGGAAAAAGGGGAGGGATAAATTCAGAGTTCGGGATTAGCAGATACACACTACAATATGTAAAATAGATAACCAACAAGGACCTACTGTATAGCACAGGAAACTCCACTCAATATTCTTTAATAACCTATATGGAAAAAGAATCTGAAAAAGAATGGATATATGTATATGTATAGCTGAATCACTTTGCTGTACACCTGAAACTAACACAACATTGTAAATCAACTATACTCCAATATAAAACAAAAATTAAATTAAAAGAGAAAGAATTGGTCCATGAATGAGCAATAACCCAAATAAGCCATTCGGCTCATGGGATCCTTCTGGAAATCATAGTGATTAGTTCAAGTTGGCCCAATAAGACTAAGCACAGGACCAAGACCAACCTCACGTGCATGTGACCTATACAGTCACACAGTGCTCTACACTTACTAAGGTTCCATAATTGGTTTAATATTCTGGTTTTGCCTTCTTGAAATTCTCAATAATTGTTGAGCAAGAAGCCCACATTTTCCTTCACACTGGACCCCACAAATGATGTCACCAGTCCTGCACAGGACTCTACTTTATTGGTTGAGGGTGGACAAGAACAAGGAGTATGTAGCCACGGCTACTGTACACTGCCATCTTGCAACCATGAGAAAAGTAACCTGAAGACAAAGCCAACACTTAGAGGGCAGAACTGAGAGAACCACAGACAGCTGGCGCCCTGACTGAGTCATGCCTGAAGTCCACCACTCAGTTGGGCTTCTTGATTATGCAAGCTAAAACATCCCCTTCATGGTGAAGCAGATTTCAGGGAAATTCTCTGTTATTTGCAACTGAGCACATCGTATCTGATGCAATGATTAAAGACATTTGTCAATGCGATAACTTAGACACATAGAGCCACATCTCTAGGGCAGGAAAGGGTGACCTCAGCTACCTCCCCCACGTATTCTGCACCCCAGTTCCATCTCCTCTGTGACATCTGTCTTGCCCATTTGCTCCAGCCCCAAGGGGTGCCCCCCACCACCACTCCCGAAGAAACTCAATCAGATTGACACCCATTTCTTGAACACTTGGCATAAGATGTACCCAGCGCTGGGTTGGGCTGAACCATTTATGTTCTGTATAGCATCTGTTTCTGTAAGAAGCATAACAACTAGCATTTAGAGCTGGACAGGGCCTAAGAGACTGAGTCCAACACCCTTTCATTTTCCATATGGGAACAAAGCCCACAGGGAAAGTGACTTGTCCAAGGACACATAACAAGTCAGGCTGATCCAGGCCTCTGCCTCTGTCCCCTGGCCCCCAGCTCTCTCCACCTACTCTGCCTTGGGAACCATCCAGATATCACTACGATACACTGACAATTGAATCTTTGGTCCTACTAAAGTTGGAGAAAGCACAGTAGCCCTGCCAGTCACAGAGAGTTTGACGTGCAAAACCCCTTCCACCTTCTCCATAGACTCCCTCAGACATGTATCAGAATCTGCCCAGTGTCTCATCGTGATAAAAATTGTATTTTCTCCCTGTTGGAACTTAATCATTCATACTCTGCTATTAAATAATCTGGGTTCACAGTGTGGATTCCTCCATTTACTCACTCTGTGATCTTAGGCAAGTCTTTCAGTGTTTCTATGATTCAGTTTTGTCCTTTCTAAAACAAGGTAATTGTTCTTACCTCAGAAGGGAGTAGTAAGGATGAAATCAGTTAATGAATACAAGACACTCAGGACAGGCCTTGCACATAACAAGCGGTCAATAAATATTAGCTATTATTATTTGAATTAATACAATAATACTCTCCCTCACGATACTGGCCATGGTTATCTTGTATTGACATTATCTTGTATTGTATTAAGTCTTAAGTTGATGTTTAGTTTTTTGTGCATACATGCTTTATCCTCTCCCAAAAGCTCCTTCGCGACAGAGAGCTGTCATAATTGATTGCTATCTTCTGTGACACCCAGGACAGGCTCTGCATTCAGTGAGTACTCACCAAAGAATTGTTGACTCAGTGGATCCACCTCCACCAGCAGATGGGATGCAAGAATTTCTCTTCTGTCAGCTTTAGAAAAGCCTATCTTTCTCTTTTGCAAGATGGAGGATCTAACAAATTAACTTTAAAGTTAAGGGAAGGTTCCGGGGCTCTTTGACGTGATGGAGACAAAATAGCTGTTCTTTGCGCCAGCTGGAAACAAGACCCAAAAGAATGGGGCTCACTACAGCGGAAGAGATTTGAGTTGGGTATCAAGCACTTCCTCACTCTACTGGGGCTTAGATACACTTTCAAAGAAGGTCGTGGTATTTTCTTTTCTGAAGATTTTTAGAGAAGGTAGATACTGCTTGATTTCTAGGATGGCTGGGTGAGGTCCCTCTGGGTTAAGTAGACAGATATCTAAGTGTTCTTTTGAAGGCTTGGGGTGGACAGAACAAAGACAACAGAGCCTTGGGACCCAAGTCCTAGAAGTCAAGGGCTGCACATCCCGGCAGATCCCACTGGAGCACCATGCCAGCCACAGACGCTGTGCCAGGGCTACCTCTTTCTCTCCAGGTTGTGCCGGGGGAATAGTTTGGGGGCAAAAGAGGTGGGAATGAGCTGAGGAATTAATGATGTAATTTCCTGAGCTCCTTGGGAGAAAGGTGTGGTATTATTATTATGAATCAAAATTTCTTCTCTTTAAATCCCTTCTTCACTTAATACTCTAAACAAAATGAACTATTTCTAGGAAAAGGGAGCAGGAGACTTGAGAAATGGTTTTCCAATAGAGTGGAGTGTTTCAGATCCTTTCAACCAGTTTTCCCAGACTTCTTTTTTTTTCCTCTCAGGATCAAATGTCGCCAACTGACCAGACACTATTCTGTCTAAACAGGAAATTCCCTATCCCTGAGCTCAATCTTCTCCTCCCTTCTCCCCTCATTATATTTATCCTTTGACCTGAACATAATATAAATATTTAATCTCATTTATTACCTGAAAATTATCTGTATTTATTCTGTTTATTTAGTGACAGTTACTTGAAAACAAAACAAAAACTATCAGATTTGTTCAAACAAACAGTGTGTCTGATTTTTCCACTAAGGTAATCTCTTTTGGTGTTTAATTTAGATAATTGACTAGTCACTCCCCAAACACACCATGGATTTTCCCAGCCTCCTTGCTTTTGGCCTTTCCTCACATTCTCCCACATACATCTTTTCTCTGTCTGGCAAAATCCGATTCATCTTTCAAACCCTATTTCAAACACCCGCTTCTCTGTGAAGACTTCCCTGATCGCCCCGCCCCCACCTGCTGCTGGACCAGCGCTCCCTTCCCTGTCTTCCAAGAGTGCCTTGGGTGTACCTGCATCCTTGGTCTTATCACAACATAGGATTCCCTGGGACCTACTAGGAGGTTTTAGAGGATTCCAGAATCATACTCCCTGACTTCAAGTACAGACTCTACAACTTTCTAGCTTTGAGACCGAAGGCAAGTGTCTTAGGTTTTTGATGGGCCAGGGAGCCCATCTTATTAGGTTTTACTTAATAAGCCCTCGGCTTCTAGGAGATGCTAGTCAGTTCTTGCGGGGTGGTTACAGATAAAGAAGAAAAGGGAACTGACTGGAAGAATAAAGATGGAGATGGGGGAAACTAGAGGGAAGAAGGGGGAAAAGAGGAAGGATTTTTCTAAAGAGGGAAGAACGTCATCTGGGAGTGTTTGAGACCCCAAACATCTAATCCTTAAGTTAGTATCCCAGACCCCAACCCAGCAGCCACCATGGCCCATGGTTTGTGGGGTACAGGTTCCTCTATCAGCCAGCTCTGTGTTCCTGTATACCAGCGAGGCCCGGGCTGCAGCTAGAGAGCAAGAAAAGGACGAGGCGTGGGTAGGCAGGTTCCCTCGGTCTGTCCTGGCGCAGCTCATGAAGTCTGCCTCTCAGGCAGGACCTCGCTTTGGGTCTATACTTCCTCCTCCCGTACCAGGCCACATCCACTTAGCCTGGGACTGGGAGTAGCCCGAGGTCGGATAACTCGGGATCAGCTTATTATTTTAACACCCACGTCAGAGCATGCCGGTCCCTTGCTCCCAGGGCCCCATGGCTGCCCCAATCACTCAGGAGACAATCCAAGGTCCTTAACATGTGGCTTGGCCCCTGCCTACTTCTTTGCACTCTGCCCCCACCTGTCCTTGCTGCTTCTTAAATACACCAAACAGATTCCCTCCAAAGGTCTCTGCACTTGCTGTTCCTTTTCTGAGGATACACTCCTTGAGAGACACGCCTGGCCCTTCCCCTCCTTTCTTCATGTCTCTGCTCAAATGTCACCTCTTAGGAAATGTTTCCCATGACCGCCTTACCTAAGGCAGGCCCCCATCCGTCACCTCCCACTCGCCCCACTGCACTTACCTTCCCCACACCCATCTATCTGACATTACATCTGCTCCCCAGTCACTCACTGCTTCCTTTGGCTTTTGTCTGACTCCCCCTGTGCATATGCTCCATGACTGCAGAAACTGTACTGTGTTTACCACCATGTCATCAAAGTCTGGCATGTAATAGGTGCTCAGGAAATAGCTGTTGAGTGGATGACAGAATGAAGTATTCCAGCCACCTTATTCGCAGTGAGGAACCCAGGGCCCAGAGCAGGAAGAACTTGTTCAAGGTCATATGTGCTGGCTCATGTGTGGCAGATCCCGAGTCAGCCGTGTCTCCTGGCCCCCAGATGGAGGCCACTGTGATCCGGGGAATGGCCCCCTCACTCACACACACCCCCAGATTGGACTCTGAAAGGGAGATTTAGCCCCAGACAGCCCGGTGCTCAAGGTTGCTTTCTGGCTGCACCTGAGTCTCTTCACATCTCTTACACCAAGTAGGTTCTGACTCCAAACAGAAAGGTGCATAAAAAAAAACAGGTCGGGCTTCCCTGGTGGCGCAGTGGTTGAGAGTCCGCCTGCTGATGCAGGGGACGCGGGTTCGTGCCCCAGTCCGGGAAGATCCCACATGCCGCGGAGCGGCTGGGCCTGTGAGCCATGGCTGCTGAGCCTGCGCTCCGCAACAGGAGAGGCCACAACAGTGAGAGCGTACCGCAAAAAAAAAAAAAAAAAACAGGTCAAGGGACTTCCCTGGTGGTCCACCGGGTAAGACTACATGCTCCCAATGCCCAGGTTCAATCCCTGGTCGGGGAACTAGATCCCACATGCATGCCACAACTAAGAAGTCCACATGCTGCAACTAAAAGATCCCACAGGCCGCAACGAAGATCCCATGTGCCACAACTAAGACTCGGTGCAGCCAAACTAAATAAATAAATATTATAAGAAAAGAAAGAAAAATGACCCTACTATTAAAAACAAAACAAAACAAAACCAGGTCCTGATGATTACAGGCTGGGGGTGACCAGTTTTGGATTATGTCCACAGAAGGCAAGACAAGAGTCCACTGGGTTTGGTTAGAGTGTGGTTAGAGGGCAGAAGGAAGCCAGAAGAAGAACAGTTGGAACCGGAATGGGTGCCCAGGACAGGGTGAAACATTGTGAGAACCCTGGAGAGACAGGAGAAAGCCACAGCTATCCATTTATGTGACATTCAGGCAATCATTCAGCAGACACTCGCTGAGTGCCCACTGGAGTGTCTCAGGATATCTAAGGACTCTGCATGGGTGGGACAACCTGTGAGTCCTCACAAGCCCACGGAACCTAACCCTGTATGAGTTGTCCTCAAAGAGTCTCTTTGTAGAACAGCTCAGGGGATGAGAAGTCCCCAGCAAAGAACTTGACACCATCTTCCTCCTCTTTGCTCTGGTTCAGTGACTCAGGTGACAATGACATCCACACCAGATTTATGGATGCTGGACTATCTGGACCCTCTGTGGCTCATTTTGTCCATCCCCCTGCCCCTAAAAATAAACAGTACTTTCTTAGACCCAGGCAAGGATGGGCCATTCTTAGAGATTGCCCAGCAGAATTAATCCCACACCTCCTTTGTTCAACATTGTGTAAGTACTCTCAGCCTTTCCATCATAAAACTTCTTCTGCCATCTGCCCTCATACCTTTCTGCCAGAGCTTTTTAAGTTCTTGTTTTAAAGTCAGTCTCAGTCATCACAGATGATTCTCCAGACACCAGACCCCTTTTTGCACCATTTACTAAAGAATACATTACAAAATTAATCAATCAGCCAACAAATACACGTTGAGTATCAATGATAGGCAAAAATCTCTGGTAGGTTTAGGGAAAGGCACAAAGGGAAGGCAGAGGAAAGAGCAGTGGGTCTGGAGACAGAGATTAAATTGGAATCACAGCTCTGATACTTGTCCCCATGAGGACAAATCCTCTTCCTCCTGTGAAGTTTATCATCTGTGAAATGGGGTGAGCAGTTTCTGCTCTCTCTATCACCCTGGGTTGTTGTGGAACTCAATAAAGATTATCATAGGCAGGGGCTTTATAAACTGTAAAATTCCATAGACATGTGAGTCAGATGCAATACTGTATAGTGGAAAAACACTGAACTTACAGCCACAGGGCTGAGTGGGCCTGACTCTGTCAGTACTGATTCCATCACTTACTTCCCCTGGGACTTTGGGCAGTTCATTTCACCTCAGTTTCCTTCTCTGTAAAAATGGCTTGTTGTGCAAATAGAGACACTGCACATAAAGAGCATCCCTCGTTGTCTCCTAGTAGCTCACAGATCCTCAGTCTGGATTTGTTCATTCTTTTGCAACTGATGCGGGGAGAGCAGTACACGCCAGTAACCAAGAAGAGATTGTAGCAGTGAACACCTTGGTCCAAGCAGGCCTGAAGGGGCAGCCTGAGGATCAATGAAAAATGAGACCAGAAGGGCTGTGATATAAGGGAGATGGGGAGGCGAAATGCCAGACTAAGGAGTTTAGGCTGGAGAGAACCATTTATGGGCATGAGGGAGCCATGGGTGGTGTTAGAGCAGTAGGATAATAGATGAACACTCTTTCTGCTCTTTTTGGGAAGTGGCTCAGGAATGGGGAATACCCTGGAATTGTTGGGTTCTTCACTCCAGGGCTAGGCGTTAACCAGCTGGAAAGGAACACAGGTTTCAGAGGATCAAGGTCTGACCAGCACCTCCTTTGCATAGCTAGAGCTCAGAGCAAAACCTGCCCACCTTTCTAGAACTTGGGCCTTGTATTAGTCATAAATAGCTGTGTAACAAATTTCTTCAAGAAGTAGTGGCTAAAAAAAAAAAGTTTATTTTCTCATAGTTTTTGAGAATATCCTAGCTGGGAGGTTTGAACTCTGGGTCTCTCGTGAAGTTGCAGTCAAGATGTCAGCTGGGGCTGTGGTCATCTGAGGGCCTGATAGGGGCTGGGGTTTCCACTTCCAAGCTGGCTCAGGAATGTGGCAGCCAACTTGGTGCAGGCTGGTGGCGGGGGGCCTCAGTTACTCACCATATGGACCTCTTCACGGGGCTGCTTGAGAGCGCTCGTGGCATGATGTCTAGTTCCCCAGCGCGAGTGTCCAAGAGAGAGCACAGCTACAATGACTTTGATGCCCTAACCTCAGAAGACACACACTCTCACTTTCATGGGGGTCTCTTTCATCCTGGTACAATGTGGGAGGGGCCTACATAAGGGAACGAGCAAGGACCAATGGGGGCTTTCTTAGGGGGCTGGCTCCCATACCCAGGAGAGTGGGATGTGGAAGAGAATGATCTTGGAACCAAACGGACCTGAGTTCAAATCTCAGGTCCTTGACTTACTCCCTGTGTGACCTCGTGCAAGTCACTGAAATCTCAGGCTTTAGTTTCATCACTGTAAAATGAGAATAAAAATAATAGCACCAGCATCAGAAAGGGTTATGAGGAGTCAGCAAGGTGCTCCTCACAGAGCTTCTGGTCCGGCTCCAAGCCCAGAGTCCGTGTTGTGTAAGTGGGAGTTTTGTTACTGGTATAATGCTCAGGCAGGTAGGAGGACTTTTCTAGAAGCACAAACCATCCGTGCGGTAGACTGAATAATGCCCCACCCCCCCAGGGATGTCCATGTCCTTATCCCTGCATCCTGTGAATACATTCCCTTATATGGCAAAGGGGATTTTATAGATGGAAGCCAATAATCTTGAGATGCGGAGATTGTCCTGACTTATCTGAGAGGACTCAAAATGCAATCACAAGGGTCCTGAAAAGAGGCAGACTTCACTTGCCCCTCTTGGACCCTGGCCACCCTCCCTCCTCCTCCACTGCTCCCCCTCAAGACCTTTGCAAAGTCAGCCCCCAAATCATTGTGGAGAGAAACCTGCTTCAACCAAGTTCTTGCCAGCATCTCCAGGCCAGCCCTGAGGAAAAGGCTTCTTGGCCAGGACACTAGAAAGTTTCCAACCCTTCACAAACCCCCTCCAGGCAGGGAATTAAAAGAAGAAGAGAAGAAGGAGGACAGAGAAGAAGGAGGAACCATCTGAGAATTAAGCTTTCCCCAAACACTTGAGCAAGTCTTAAACAAAGAGAGTGGCGTGGACATATGTACACTCCCAAACGTAAAATAGATAGCTAGTGGGAAGCAGCCGCATAGCACAGGGAGATCAGCTCCGTGCTTTGTGACCACCTAGAGGAGTGGGATAGGGAGGGTGGGAGGGAGATGCAAGAGGGAGGAGATATGGGAACATATGTATATGTATAACTGATACACTTTGTTATAAAACAGAAACTAACACACCATTGTAAAGCAATTATACTCCAATAAAGATGTAAAAAAATAAAATAAAATAAAAAACGTCCTGAGGACTGGGGCCCAACAAGTTCTAACTCACCGAGAGCTCTTCCCCTCCAGCTGCACCAACTAATTACAAGGGAAAGGGTTAAAGGGAAGTTTTGGGCTTTTCGTGACAGCACAGTTTTCTCTTTCTACTCTCCTGTCTTTCTCCTCCACATCTCCCTTCTCCATTCTCTCTCCCTTGCTTCCTCTGTCTCTCATTCCTGGCAACAGTTTCCTGCAGGTAGGTAGGAGCTGGCTGGGCCCACTGAGCACAGACTCAGGTGTTGGTAGGAACTACCAGAGGTCACAGAATCAGATCCCAGCGTCTACACAAAATCACTGCTCCCCCGTCAGCATCTTCCAGAAAAAGGTTAGCAAACAGCCTGGACTTCTCCTTCTCAAGACAGCATTTAAAGGTAATAATTTCTCCTTGTACAAGTAATGCATACTCACACAAAAGGTACAAAGAAGACACTTGAGATCATCCATTATCCCAACAACCAGAGATAACACACTATCAATATTCTGATGTGCAGTAAATCCTTGACATTCCCAAGGATTGTATCTCAAGAGGTTCATGAATCTCCAGAGTTAAGGAAGTGGAAATGTTAGGGGCAACCAACCTCTACGGGCTTTACAAAGAGATTACAACTCCATGGAAGCAACCTAAGTGTCCATCAACAGAGGATTGAATAAAGAAGATGTGGTATATATATAGGAATACTACTCAGCCATAAAAAAGAATGAAATTTTGCCATTCGCAACAATATGGATGGACTTGGAGGATATTATGCTTGTTGAAATACGTCAGAAAAAGACAAATACCATATAATATCATTTATATGTGGAATCTAAAAAACACAACAAACTAGTGAATATAACAAAAGAGAAGCAAACTCACAGATAGAGAGAACAAACTAGTGGTTACCAGTGGGGAGAGGGAAGAGGGGAGGGGCAGAATAGGGGTAGGGAATTAAGAGGTACAGATTATTATGTATAAAGTTAGCTACAAGGATATATTGTACAGCACAGGGAATATAGCCAATATTTTCTAAAACTATAAATGGAGTATAAGCTTTAAAAATTGTGAATAACTAGGTTGTACACCTGTAACTTACATAGTATTCTACATTAACTATACTTCAATTTTTAAAAAAAAAGAAAAGAGAAAAAATGTATTTAAAATAAAGATCTAACAATATTTCTAAAAAAGAGAGGGACTTCCCTGGTGGTGCAGTGGTTAAGAATCCACCTGCCAATGCAGGGAACATGAGTCCGAGCCCTGGTCCAGGAAGATCCCACATGCTGTGGAGCAACTAAGCCCGTGCGCCACAACTACTGAAGCCCGCGCGCCTAGAGCCTGTGCTCCACAGCAAGAGAAGCCACTGCAATAAGAAGCCCACACACCGCAACAAAGAGTAGCCCCCGCTCGCCGCAACTAGAGAGAGCCCGCACACAACAACGAAGACCCAACACAGCCAAAAAATAAATAAATAAAATCCAAAAAAAAAAGAGAGAGATTCTAACTCCATATCTAATCTATAGCATCATAAGCTTAAGGAAGGGATGTCCTAGTTTGAAGCTGAGGGATGGATGAAGTACCACCTACTTTACAGACGAGGAAATTGAGGCCAAAGGGATAAATCAGTTTGTCTGTGACCCTCAGCTAAATGGGAGTCAAAGATGCAGCACAGAAGGGAAATGCTTTGGCAGTGTCTGCAGAGAACGGGCTGGTGCACACGTTGGCCAGGAACGTGAAGGCGCAGGGAAGCCAGTAGGAATCCTGATTTCCCACTTGCACAAACAGGTTGAGTCTCCAGCTTGATCAAACTCAAGTTTTCCAGGATTTGCAGCCAGGCATATTGTCTGGATCTGGAGAATGAGATACCAGCGAGGCTGAATATCCTCCTAATTGGCCGACGGCCGCTCACTGAGACAAGGTGTGTGTGTGCTCCCAGGTATCAGACCTGGGACTAGTGTACCCCCACAGAAGGTCGCCAAGAAGGAGAGGAGCTCACCTGGATGTCACAGGAATACTTGGTTCGAAAGTGTGTGTCCTACCCAGGCAAGCAGGGAGAGCTTGCCAGAGCTGGAAAGTTAGGACCAGCCTGCCTCCCACCCCTGCCCTGCACTTAACACTGCTTAACCCTGGTCAACTCCTCTGACAACTAGCATCAAGTAGTGTCAAATCTGCCTTGAACAGAAAGATCCAGACACCCCAGACTGGCAGTTGAGCTTACACCTCCATTCCAGGGCAACCAGAGAACTCTGGGCAAGGCTTTGGAGTTTGTTGCAACCTGTAAATCTGCCTGTTCCTCCTGTCCTCCTCCAGGATTTAGCCTGGGGCTAAAAGCCCTCACTTGCCACTCCCTTTGCACCACCAGGAGCCAGCTGTGTAGAGTCTTCCATTCCTAGACCTGCCGGGACTGATTCATCTGTTGCCAGATTTCCCTGAGTCCCGGCCCAGAACCTGTTCTCCCCGCACCCACAAAGCCCTCTCTGGATGCCCCTCTCTCTTGCGCAGGAACCTCTAAGAGTCGATTTATTTTTCCCCAACCACGCCTAAACTCCTACAGCTTCTGTCTTCATATTTTATCTCCTCAGTGGTCATCAAAGAGAAGAAAGAGGAGTGTAATGAGAAAAATCCTAAATAATAATTTTAAAAACTAATAATAAAAAGAAGGGGGAAAGTTCTACATTATACTCTTAGAATTTTAGTTAGCTCATTCTTCCAAATGACTTAATGGGGCTATTTAATTTAGGAAGGTCAATCGCTCAAATTTTAGAAGGGCCTTTGGAATTCTCCAAGGATCTCTAAGGTCTTGGGAAATGTTTGCAAATAAAAAATAATTTTGGAATCAATATCTCTGACCTAGATATTGTTTCCTCCTAAGATACAGACACACTTTTACACATACACCGTTCCTATTTGCTTTGGTACCCATGCCTCCTACATGCAAACATATGCACATATTACCTTCTCACAAACTTGGAGTCACCAGGGACTGTGCTCACCCCAGGCAGAGTTGTCAGATAAATATAAAAATATAGGGCACCCATTTAAATTTGAATTTTAGATAAACAACAGATAAATTTTAACTATGTCTCAAATATTGCATGGAATATACTTATACTGAATGTATTCACTGTTATTTAAATTCCAATTTAACTGGCCATTCTATACTCTGTCTGGCGTCCCTAACCCTAAGGCATCTACCACTAGATGCCCCACAGAAGTACTCTCACCTAGCCCCACATAGACACTCTACCATGAACATGAACCTTGATCCATTGTGAATTTTCAGACAGTCGTTGAAAATAACCAGGGCTGAGGCTCTAGAGAGAAGCAGGCTATTTTCAAGCCCTTCACCCATTTGCCTTACTCCTGATCTCACTCAGGAATCTGGTCAGTAATTAAAGGTGGGGGGGGTAGGGGTGCACAAACTCACCAAACGTCAAAGACCTTTGGTATCCCAAAAGGTTATTAGCTCACTCATTCTAATTTTTCCCTCCACGACAGTGCTGGTTTGGACTAAGAAAAGGCTGAAGGTATTAGCTCATATGAAGAGTTTAATTCCCAGGTGCTAGAGAAAATCAAAGAAGCAGCTTAGCTGGTTTCTAAGGTAACATCCCAGAGACATCCATGACAGCAATGGTGCTGTCTTAGCAGATCTGGTGTTAAAGGACTAGAGGTGGGGCTTCCTTGGTGGTGCAGTGGTTGAGAGTCCGCCTGCCGATGCAGGGGACACGGGTTCGTGCCCCGGTCCGGGAAGATCCCATATGCCGCAAAGCGGCTGGGCCCGTGAGCCATGGCCGCTGAGCCTGCGCATCCGGAGCCTGTGCTCCGCAATGGGAGAGACCACAACAGTGAGAGGCCCGCGTACCGCAAAAAAAAAAAAAAAAAAAAGGACTAGAGGTGTGCTTTGTGCCTGTTATGCATGTCCCCCAACCCTGTGCTCCATGAGACTACCACGGCCATGGAGACGGAGTCTCGGGACATCTCTAAGTCCCTTCCCTGCTCATTCCCTGGAGAGCTGTATATCCTCCAAGTTGGTGAGCTCTCTCCAAGTGGATAAAAGCAAAGATCTCCCAAGTCCCTGGTAGGGTTCCTTGAAACATCTCTGTTGGAGATAAGTCTCCCTTATTGGGCACATGTAGACAGAATCCCTCATGTTTTTGATTCCCCCTAAAATGAGCTCTGCCCAAGGCTCAGGACTGTAGCTGGAAGTTTGGCAGTGAGCCTGAGATAGTAGGAAAGGAGGCATTCTACCCAGGTTTCCAAAGCTGATGTGCTTCAAAGACCCCTACTGTCAACCAGACTTCCTCTGAGCTTCTATGTCCAGGTTGGTAGAATGGGTTCACTTAACCAGCCAGGTATTGTCAGGAGGATCAAAGAAATGCTGTCTGTGAATATATGATGATTTTTCAGAGGCACGGCATCAAGATCTGAAATAGCAAGCATCTTTCAAGGGTAATATATGGTTTAAGACTTTCAAAACAGATTTTGTATCTCCAGGATCTCTCTGCTGAGAAACTCCAACACTTTTGGATGCAGAAAAGAAGATCTCCAGTGTCCTGGAACCCAAATAATTTGGAGAAAAATAGGTAGCGCTACAAGGATCCCAGAGGGAATAAAAAGAATTATGAAAGAAGAGTCCAAACTTCAGCAAAAGGACCAATGTTTAGCACATCAAGAGTTTCCTAAGAGTGAAAATTTTCTATGTATGAAAATTGACAGGATGATGAACTCTTATCACACAAACTCTTGTAGAGTCAACATTCCATAAAGACACACAATCCCAACAGTCTTCAAGGTTGGAGAAGAAGAGGACTTCCGTGACAGCCCAGCACCACCCCAAATCAGAAAATGCATGAAGATGTTTTAATAAAAGCTCTTTGGGGATATATATACACTCCCAGATGTAAAACCAATAGCTAGTGGGAAGCAGCCGCATAGCACAGGGAGATCAGCTCGGTGCTTTGTGACCACCTAGAGGGGTGGGATAGGGAGGCTGGGAGGGAGACACAAGAGGGAGGGGGTATGGGGATATATGTATATGTATAGCTGATTCACTTTGTTATAAAGCAGAAACTAACACACCATTGTAAAGCAATTATACTCCAATAAAGATGTTTAAAAAAGTAAAATTAAAAACAAATTAAAATTTTTAAAAAAAGCTCTTTTGGTTGCAAAATGCCAAAACCCTCTCCAACTAGTCAAGGGAAGAAAGTGGCTGTTGAAAGGGTGGAAGGAATGTCATGGGATTGTGAGGACAATCATAAGACCGTGGAACAAGAAAACCGAAAGCCTTTGTGAATCAGGGCCATTTGCTGCTGAGTATGTGTTCATTCATCTTGCTGTCCTATTACCTCAGTCTCCTAAGACTTCTCAGCTCCCATGACCACCACCAACTGGTCCTTCCTTCTGTGTTTTTCATTCACATTTATGAAAGGGAGAATCTAATTGGCCCAGCCTCACCCATGGGTGAGCCATGACAGGGTCAGGTGTCTTCCCTGGAGCCAATCACTCTGATTGGCAGAGAGGGTTCAAGGCACTGAGCTTGGCTATGAGCAGGGGCAGGGCAGTCGTCATTAAGCCTAATAAAAAGGGACAGATAGAACTACCATATGACCCAGCAATCCCACTACTGGGCATATACCCTGAGAAAACCAAAATTCAAAAAGAGTCATGTACCAAAATGTTCATTGCAGCTCTATTTACAATAGCCCAGAGATGGAAACAACCTAAGTGCCCGTCATCGGATGAATGGATAAAGAAGATGTGGCACATATATACAATGGAATATTACTCAGCCATAAAAAGAAACGAAATTGAGCTATTGGTAATGAGGTGGATAGACCTAGAGTCTGTCATACAGAGTGAAGTAAGTCAGAAAGAAAAAGACAAATACCGTATGCTAACACATATATATGGAATTTAAGAAAAAAAATGTCATGAAGAACCTAGGGGTAAAGCAGGAATAAAGACGCAGACCTCCTAGAGAACGGACTTGAGGTTATGGGGAGGGGGAAGGGTGAGCTGTGACAGGGCGAGAGAGAGTCATGGGCATATACACACTAACAAACGTAGTAAGGTAGATAGCTAGTGGGAAGCAGCCGCATGGCACAGGGATATTGGCTCGGTGCTTTGTGACAGCCTGGAGGGGTGGGATAGGGAGGGTGGGAGGGAGGGAGACGCAACAGGGAAGACATATGGGAACATATGTTTATGTATGACTGATTCGCTTTGTTATAAAGCAGAAGCTAACACACCATTGTAAAGCAATTATACCCCAATAAAGATGTTTAAAAAAAAAAAAAGGGACAGAGGAATACATTGAGAAGGGAAGGCATCTTTAAAAGATGTGTGCACTACTGTGTGTCCACCACCCATAATGAGTATGAAGGTCAAAGCCCATGCATTTAGTTGACAGAGTGCTAAGAACTTTACATATGTTTTCCTGTTTAGTATTCCCATCCTGCACAGTGGGCTTATTTCCATTTTATAGGTTAGGAAAACTAAAGCAGAGCTACAGAAAGCTAACTCACCAGGGTCACTCAGCTAAATGCTTCAACTCAGGTCTGTATGACTCCTAACCAGGATGTTTTCAGATGTAGCAGCCACCAAACAAGGTTCTCCCTCTCTAAATGGAGTCAAATTAAATGCACACGGTAAAAGGCAATCTACTCCCCAAAGCACCCTAAATGAAGGAGAATGAGAGGGAGGAAGGCCAGAGGAAGGAGAAATGGATTTGCTTTTCCTGAGTAAACGGGAAGGATGAAATAGTAGAAATGTGGAAGAAGTCTGGCCCATCTGAGGACTCTGGGCAGGGGTCGGGGGCAGAGAAAGTGAAATCCAAGGCCATAGAAAAGTGTTCACTTTAAAGGAGTGATTTTTTTTGTTTTTGTTTTTCTTTGTCCCTGTACCAGAAGTGCCTATTTAAAAAAAAAACCTGCCGTTGCTCCAGCAACAGACAGAACCAGGGCCCTGCAAGGCCTTTGCCAGGTCAAGAGCTTTTCCTACTACCCCGATCCTCAACATTTCCATTGTCAAGATGAGGGGTAGAGGCTTGCCGAGACATGCCACTCAGAAGATGCAGCAGAAACGCAGACCTCACTTGAGCCAGCAAGTAAGCTAAAGAGAGGCGTAGGGGGGTGAGGGGCACTGTGGCTCGGCCCAGTCATACTTGAAGACAGTGACAGAAGTGGAGCCCAAAATCACATCCTGAAGCTGGTCCACAGAGAAAGTAAGAGGACAGGGAACAGAGAGAAATGATCACAGCTAAAACACACACACACACACACACACACACACACACACACACACACACACACACACACACACACACCTAAAGACCCAGAAATAGACACAATCACACACTCACACAGCAACAGAGACCAGAGAGGGAGAAACACTGCCTTGTTTATTCTTGTGAAAGGCCTCTGGATTTCTCAGTGAAATCCCGACTTGGGTCTTTTCCTCATTTTCCAGCTGGACTGAATGGTGAAATGCCTGGCATGAGAGGTGGTGTGAGGCAGCCGCAGATCCAAGCTCCATCCCTCTGCCCCTTGCTCTGCTCTTTGCCAGACCACACAGCCTCCCTCCCCCTCCTGCCAAGCATGGCTTAGCTCACTGTCCAGGTAACACACTTCAAAGACTCGGGGGTGAGATGGGCCAGACTCAGGAAGGGAGCAGATTCCACTCCCAGCCCAAACATTCCTCGTCAGTTTTCTTGAATGTCTTCCCTTCCTCTCATATCCCTGACACTTTGAATAAGCCCTGGAAGTTAGAACTGGCAAACCCAATTTTTCACCAGGGCTGTCATCCTCTTTTGCGCTGAGGGGCTGTGCAGCTTTAGTATTGTGGGGTTGACCAGATGTCAGCCAATGCTGAAGCACAGCCTGGCAATAACAGTCTGTATGTTCTTCCCTGGAGTTGGTCATGCTCCCTATGGCAATCAGAAATAAAAGGAGGTACTTAAGTGACCAGAAGCCATAGGACATCTATCAAGGTGTGTGTACTATAGGGATACCCCTGAGTAAGGGTCTTATGGCTCCCAGGCTGGCTGCCTACATCTCATAAGATATTTCCTTTAGGCTACTTTGTATTCAGTATATGTGTCTGATCTCACAGAAAACTGTAAAGATTTCTGCAATCAAGAAACACACTCATCTTTGTGTCCCTGGTAACACAAAATGAAAGACAGTGCCTGGCACTAAAGTGCTCTCATTAAATGTCTGTTGACTTGAGTTCATATGCTGGTATCCTCCTCGGACTTTTTTGAAACACTACAGAACTTGAGAAGCTTGAAGACAACTGAATATTTCTTCCTCTCTTAAGTCCATTCTCTCTTGACAATTAGATCTATACATGAGATTTAGCACTGCTCCAAGGACTCAGAGTCCTATTATTGTACTGGTGGGGAACCTGAGGACAAAAATGGCATTGACCTGTCAAGCACTGGGGTAGGCAGTATTCTAAAATGACCCCCAGTGACCCACACTCTTCTATAATCCCTTTCCCTTGGATGTTGGTGGGACATGTAACTTGCTTTTAACCACTAGAACATCATGATAGAATATCAAATCCTGTGATTATGTTACCTTATATGGCAAAGGTGAAGAGACTTTGCAGATTCAATTAACTTGCAGTTGACTTTGAGTCAATCAAAAGGTAGATTTTCCTGGGTAGGCCAGACCTAATGATGTGGCTTTTAAAAGAGGCTCTAGATGTTCCCTGAAATTTGAAACTCAAACCAGCAGAGGTTCTCTCTCTCTCTCTCTCTCTCTCTCTCTCTCTCTCGCTCTCGCTCTCGCTCTCTCTCTCGCTCTCTCTCGCTCTCTCTCTCCTGGAACAGATAACTTTTGGTGTGGGTAGAGAGGTTTCCCTTCTGGGTAAGCAGGCAGTCACTTCGTCCTATGAGTTTCCCAGGAGTCCTCTCTCCCACCCAGTCCATCCGAGCTGTTTCAAATGCTCATGTCTCGCCACATGTCCCAATCTCCTCCCACCTTCACATGATGACCAGTTCTTGATTTCCTTCACCAAGTTCAAGTCAAACAGGTGCCCTCCATCACTTCCTCCAGCACCACCTCTCTGCCTTCCTGGGAAACAGTAATAACTAGGTTCCTGGCAATAACTTGAGTTCTCCTGCTAAGCTCAGAACGAGGTGCTCTTCTCTGCCCAGAGCTTTCCCTTCTGGGCATTCATGTTCATACTGCCACATTTTTGTGGATGACCCCCAGGTCTCTCTCACCAGCTCTGCTCTTTCCAGACCTGCTGTGTGCTCAGGGCAGCTTCACTGGAGGTACCCTCTCCACCTCATTCTCCACCTTTATTCAGTGCTTCCTCTGCCCAGATCATCTGTTTCCCCCACCATCCTCTCAGATGTCCAAACTCTGGAACCTCAAAGTCATTTATCCTCCACTGACCCACTTTCCTCAAACATTATTTTATTGGGCATCAATTTCCTCCTCTATAATTTAGAAGGAAATCATCTATCTCCCTACTTATTATTTGGAAATGTTTGGGTGAATTTTCAGGGTTCAAGAAGAAAGAAGCTCCAGGACTTTCCTGGTGGTGTAGTGGTTAAGGATCCTCCTGCCAGTGCAGGGAACACGGGTCCAGGAAGATCCCACGTGCCGTGAAGCAACTAAGCCTGAGCACCACAACTACTGAGCCTGAGCTCTAGAGCTCGCGAGCCACAAATACTGAGCCCACGTGCCACAACTACTGAATCCTGCATGCCTAGAGCCCGTGCTCCACAACAAAGAGAAGCCACCACAATGGGAAGCCCACACACCACAACAAAGAGTAGCCCCCGCTCACCACAACTAGAGAAAGCCTGCACACAGCAACGAAGACCCAATGCAGCCAAAAATAAATAAATAAATAAATTTATTTTAAAAAGGAAAAGAAAGAGGCTCCATAAACATAATTGTGAACCTGAAGCTGAAGAGTTATGTTTTCCATATGTTTTAAAATTCAGTCAATGGAAATGGACGAAGTGAAGAGAGCTGTGTATAGGGGGCAGGATGGCCACAGAATAATGGTTGTTTCCGGCTGAAGGATGGACTCGTGGGGATTTGTTATACTATTCTGTCTACTTTTATGTATGCTTGTCTCCACAATAAAAATAAAAAGGGTTTTGTAATAAAGTTAAATATCCAATTAAATCATTGCGGAAAAAAAAAAGTCAGAGTAGGGTGGGGCAATGCTGTTTTCATAGTCCCAAATGGTAACAATAGTCTGAAAGTGAATTGTAACATCCCCTCTTGAACCCATGTTTCTCCCCAGTCCCCACCCAGCCTGCATCCTGTGACTTACCAGGGCTATGTACATTTGTGACATCTGTTCTACAGCTGTGAGAAAATAGCTAAGTAGATGGATAGATACGTATACGCATGGATGGTGCCAGTCGATCAGTAAATTATTAGTGTGTTTTTAGTTTTCAGACACTTCTTTTTAGCCCATGACAACTCATCTCTGGGTCTCTAGAATACAGAGCATTGTCTCCCCGTACTTGACACACCAGCTCCTGCTTGAGTTCAAGATTTATGGAACTCCTTGTTGTCAGACCAGGGAACCATCTGACACGGGTGGTCACATCTTTGGGGCCTGCGCTGGTGGTTTGTGGACCAGGGAGTCATTGCACCAGACAAAGGAAGCATGCATCTTTCTGAAGACCAAGTAAAGCCCCTGTACCTTTCTGGCCTGTGGCTCCTGATGTAGACATTGACTTTCAACCTCTAGAGCCAATATTGACCTCACTGGTTCCTTCCCAGACTCTCAGGGTAGAGTTGGGTCTCCTTCATTCCCAAGTCTTAGACCTGGCCAACATCAAGTCCCAGGAAGTGCTCCGAGTGGACTCTAGCTGGCTCCAACACAGGCACCTGCACCCCCCCTCCCCCACCAGCACCCCAACTGCCCTTTGCCATCTGGCTGGGTTTCTAACTGGCTACAGAGAGCAAGTGATTAGGGAGGATTTAATAACTATCAACAAAAAGGAAATTAAATTTTGTTTGGTTTCATTTCTTTTGCCTTTAATACTTTGGCAATCGAGAAAAGATAACTAGAGAGAGAGTCTGGGCTAACTGAGAAATCAAAAAAAGAAAAAAAATGGGAAAGAAACAGACATTATTTATTTATCCACAAACCTTCACTGAGTGTCTGCTATGCACCCATCGCTGTTCTAGGCACCCGGCAACACGATGGTGAACACAACAGCCCAATCGCCTGTTCTTGGGGTACTTTCTAGACATAAACAGGCCAGGAAAGACAATGAGAATAAAAATGAAGATCTGAAAATTCTGACTATAAAACTACACCATGGAAAGGTGATTGAAGAAGGCATTGTGAATAATAATAACTACCACTGGAGTGTTTACTATGTGTTGTAGATGGAATTGTGTCCCCACAAAATTCACATGTTGAAGTCCTCACCCCCAGAATGTGCCCTTATTTGGAAGTAGGGTCTCTGCAGACATAATTAGTTAAGATGAGGTCATACTGCAGTAGAATGGGCCCCTAATCTACTATGACTGGTGTCCTTATAAAAAGGGAAATTTTGGACACAGACACACACTCAGGGAAACAGCACGTGAAGATCAGAGTTATGCCGCCATAAACCGAGGAGCTCCCAGAAGCTAAGAGAGAGGCTTGGAACAGATCCTTCCCTAGAGTTTTCCAGATAGCATGGCCCTGCCAACACCTTGATCTCAGACTTCTAGCCTCTCCAAACTTGAGACATGAAATTTCTGTTGTTTAAGCCTCTCGGTTTGTGGTCCTTTTTACAGCAGCCCTAGCAAATTAATACACAATGTAATAGGTGCTGCACCAAGCGATTTACATAGATTGTCTCATGTAACCCTCACAACAACCACTGATAGGTACTATAGCCCATTTTACAGAATAAATGGAACCAGAGTAAGGTCAAGTAACTTGCCCAAAGTTGAGCTGCTTTAATGTAAAAGGACAGAAGTATTCAAAGCTTGGGGCTCAGGGAAACCTGCCCTCCACACCCATAATCTACCCTAATTCGGTAACTCCTACCTCTCCACTCGGCCTTTCAATCCTTGCTCCAATCAGGTGTTGTCTCTTCAGTTGGCTTATGGTTAAGATGCCCCCACTTCATGTTTGGTGGTCGAATTGGTGCCTTTACCTGTTCTAAGGCTATACAAGCAGAATGACCTAGTGAGTCGTGATGTTTACGCTGTATGCAGTGACTCATTTACCAACAAACTGGTAGTCAACCCCCCTCACTTCAGGCCCTCTCTGTGTATGACCTCCAATATATACCACACACACACACACACACACACTCAGACCAGCCATAATAGTACAGGTTGTTCATGTTGTTTTTTTTAATTTGTTTTTCTCCAAAGCTCATCACCCAGTTGTGTAAGTTCCTTACCTCAGCCTTGCATCCAGCACTAGAAGACATTTTCCATTTTCAAAGGTATAGGATTCACGTAATTTCATTGTGATTGTCATTTGCTAATGAGCTAAAAAGCAGATGTGGATTTGATCCTGAGACAATGCATAGGAGCTGAGTGAAGGCTGGGTGTCCTGATGCTATGTTATAAAAGTGAAGGTTTTGCAGTACTGTTTTGTTTTTCAAGTGACTTAAGGGGTTTTCATGGGTAATTTTGATTATCCTTAGTTTTTGTACGTCAAGCTGACTTTAACCACTATATAGGCCATGGCTCCACTGTAGCTTAAAAACAAAAATAGTGAGAGAGTTAAATCATCAAATAGGACATTGAGCCTGTGTATGCCAAGCTCAAAAACCCTGCACCGTAACAGTTAAACCATAATCACAACGTGAGTAGTGATTTATTTCCAGCAAAACATCAACCAAACATCAAACAACACACTAAATTAATGTTGTCATTTTGGATTTTGTTGGGTTTGTAGTTTTGACTGAGTTTACTTACATATTTGTTGGATTTTACAGTGAGATAAGCTTACGGAGCTTATACCTTTATATGTTTGTACATGTTTAGGTTACACTACAATTAACATATTTTAAGTCCAACAATAGGAGTATACTGGAATTTACTGGAATTTTTAAAGAGTTCATAAATTACTCAATTTGAGACACAAAGCGTTGACCAGACTAGAATATAAAGGTACAAAGTAGAAATACATCAACATGGATAGTAAAACAATCAGAATGATGAAGAGATAAAACTCATTGTTTAGGAAGATGTTGGAATAATTAGGGGGTGGTAAATGTTTTTCATTCAAAAATAATTTATTCTGTGCCCTCTGTGCTAGGAACTGTACTAGGGGCTTATGGCTAAGAGGTAGGGAAGGAAGAAGGAAAAGCAGAAATAAGATATCAAGATGAGGGACTTCCCTGGTGGCGCAGTGGTTAAGAATCCACCTGCCATTGCAGGGGACATGGGTTCGATCCCTGGTCCAAGAAGATCCCACATGCCGCAGAGCCACTAAGCCCATGCGCCACAACTGCTGAGACCGTGCACCACAACTACTGAAGCCCGTGTGCGTAGAGCCCGTGCACCACAACAAAGAGTATCCCCCGCTCGCCACAACTAGAGAAAGCCCACATGCAGCAATGAAGACCCTGGGCAGCCAAAAATAAACTAAATAAATTTATTTATAAATTATTCAAAAGATGTCAAGATGAGTAAGACCTCAGGTCCTTCAAGACATTCAGTCTAATGGGAAGATAGGGCTACAACAGGTAATATTAATTAAGCACTAATGAGGTTCACATAGACTGTCTCATTGAAGGCTCACAACAACCCTAGGGGATGAGCAATATGATTCCTCCATCTTACTGATGAGGTCACAGAGGACCTCATGGGATAAATGGTGCTACTCAGCTAGATGCCCTTAGGAAATTACACATGGGAGTCAGGGAAACCTTCCAAATGAGGTGTGATTTCATCCGGGTCTTTAATGATGACTGGGATTTCACCAGTCAGCACAGAGAGGGAAAGGCATTCTTGTCAGAATAGACAGTTTGGGGACTTCCCTAGTGGCGCAGTGGTTAAGAATCTGCCTGCCAATGCAGGGTACATGGGTTCAATCCCTGGTCCGGGAAGATCCCACATGCCGTGGAGCAGCTAAGCCCATGCACCACAACTACTGAGCCCACATACCACAGCTACTGAGCCCGTGTGCCACAACTACTGAAGCCCACGCACGTAGAGCCCGTGCTCTGCAACAAGAGAAGCCACTGCAATGAGAAGTCTGCGCACCATGACGAAGAGTAGCCCCTGCTCACCATAACTAGAGAAAACCTGCGTGCAGCAATGAAGACCCAACGCAGCCAAAATTTAATTAATTATTATTTTTTTTAAAAAAAGAACAGACAATTTGTGCAAAGCCATGGGGACATGGAAAAGCATGGTTTCTCTAAGTAATGGAACAAAGGTGTAGATTGGCCCAACTGAGAACACGGCCAGAGTTAGCTGCCCTGAAGGGGTTCACGCCCATCCTTCAACCCTGGTAATGGATCAAGCCATGTCACTGGACCGATCCTTCCCACACTAGTAGAAATGCAGTGCTTCCTGATGGTTTGGTAACCAGGCTCAACTCTTCCAAACAGTGCCACCGGATACAGCTGTGCACACTGTGCACTGCATGAGAAGAGCCCCATCGAAGTGGCACAAGCCACACAGCAGACGTCACAGATATACACACTCATTATGACGGTTTCCTGGAAGGGGTAGTAAAGTTTCTTTTTTCTAATAAAATCTGTATGTTATAACAATTTTCTGACAAATAGAAGTAAGGTATCTTAGGGAGGGGCATCTCTTCCTAATTCATTTAAATGTGTCCTATGAGCTAATGGTGGTAAGCTAGCTCTTACTGCTTTTCCCTCTTGCACTGTGCTGAAACCTATTCCAACGGCACACCATGATCTTATTTGGCCTTTTCATGACTCAAATGCATTACATCAAACCTGCTTCAAGCAGGTAACGCTTTCTATTTCCTCCTATCCCGTGTGATTCCAGCTTCCCTACCTGGTCCATCGCTATCCCTCCTAGATTTGGATCTATCCACACTGTCTTCTGACTCACAACAGATCACTTTTCCCGGTTAATCTCATTTTTTCCAGAACTCAAACACAGCCCTGGGCCTGCCTGTTGTCGGAACATAAGAGGTCCCATGACCCAAAAAGACAGGAGGCCTCCAACCAGAAACTGTATTCATGGAGCCCTCCCTGTTCTGCCATATATTTCTGGAACGGCTCCAGAAGCCTCCTAAACATGAATTCTTAAAACTATCAATTTATATATTGCTCACATAGAAATATAAATCATGCTGAGCTGTAGTTGGCTCCAACTCCTTCAAAAGTCAGCCTTGGGTCTATTTAGACGTTAGTTAAATGGCCACCGTAGCAAGCCCTGCTACAAAATGAGCTCTAAAGGGGCACATGGGTTCACCCTCAAAATCGTTCTAACTCTGTTCTATAAGAAACTTCCTAAAAAGCCTAGAAAAACATTGTGCAGAAAGGATACAAAGCTATTTTAGGAGGATGGCTACCTCTGCAGAGGGAAGACAGGCATGGGCTGCAGCAGGAGGTGAGCTGTTCTCTGTAACATTGTTATTTCTTTTTAACAAAACCTCAAACAAGATGGTGAAATCTTAGTGTGGTAAATGTGTGTGGTGGGTAGAGGATATCTGTTGCATTATCTTCTGCTTTTAATGTTTGAAATATACCATAATTAACATTTTAAAATGTAAAAAAAAAAAAAGGACATTTTTATGCACTTTGGCTGAAGACCATATTCTAATTATTCACCAGAGAAGCTTTAGGGCATCCTTTGATGAACCCCAAATAATCAAGTTCTGACCTGGCCCTTCCTAGGCTCGGAGGGAAAGGTTCATGCATACAGCCGCAGGGGGGGACTTGGAGGGTCTCCCACCTCCAGCTGGACTGGTGCTGTCACAGCAAAGGGCAGTGCCAAGGCCGGGACGGTGCACAGTGCACCCAGTGGGCGTCGAAGTGGCCGTCCGTCCGTGCTTTTGCTTCCCACGTCCCCCCACCCCCATTGTCAGACTTTCACCAGTGTCAGCTTCTTTTCCCCTCTCTAAAGGAGGCGTGTTTTAAATGATGTATCTATTCTGCCACCTAGCCTTCAGCCACATCACTACAACAAAGCTGCCTTAAAAGGCTCTTCTGCACAGACCTCAATCTTGCTGGATTTCCCTAACCTTGGCTGGGGGACCTGAGCGATTGGGTACTTTATTTCTTAAGGGTCACCGTACCTTAGATTTGGGCCAGGGTGAGATGGTAGCATTAGAATGCTCAATGTGAAAGGGTATTTTCCTTTGGGAAAGGGATTGGTCATTCTCAAAAGGGCTTTATAATGGAATAATAACTCACTGTGGGGAACAGGTTAGGCAAATCTGTCTAGAACAGTGGGGATAGCCATTCATAGGAGTGAATGAAGGCAAGACCCTTAGCTGACATTCTTCCTCTCCAACCAGAGGAATCCATGATATCTTATGTCTCATTAAAAGCCTTGCTTTCTCACATCAGGCATCATCCTGGCCTCAAAAACCAATTAGAAACTCATGGAAAATGACCAGAGGAAAGGACTCACGCTTTATAAAACACAAATGCTATGTACCCTTGGAAAAGTTGTCCATATAAAAGCACAAATCTTTACTGGGTTGCATTTCTTGAAATATGCAGTTAATCTTTTAAAGGAATGGAAAAGGGTGATCTCTGGGGAACTGGACACAAGTGGATGATATTTAACTTCTTACTCCTCCAAGAAAGATGCGGTTGAAAGGCATCAAAGCTGGAATATGCCAGAGTTAGGAAGCAGAGTTGGGAAACTTGTGGCAGAGAAAGAGGGAAGGGACCCCGGCCTCTGACGTTTGAATGTGGCAGGCATAAGTGAGCCACCCCCCAGCCTCCAAACTAAATTCACTGACGCAAACGACTTTTTTTCTGGAAGCAATCTTCTAAAGGTGACTGTGAACAGATCTGGGGCTTCAGAACAGAGGCGAGGGGGAAATGGAATAAAGAAAGGCTCCTAGGCACCCTCCATAATCCAACATCCTGGAACAGACCTTCCCACTCTGCCGTCAGACGTTAATTATGGGCTCTCAGGGGCAAACCCATCCAGCCAGGAGCCCATCTTTGGACCGAATTACCATAGACAATCCCAGGCTACTAAGCGTTCTTTCTCTCTTAAGCCCTCGCAGGGAGCCTACCTGAGCTCCCATCAGCCAGCTTTCAGCCCCTCATGACATAAGCCCGTCTCTAAGTGGAAATACAGACAGTCACTTAATGTCTACAGACTTACAGAGTTCCCCCTCTCCCCGGCTCCCTGCCACCAGACCCCATGGACCAGCTCTGGCTTCCTTTCTCTCTACCCTTTTCGTCTTCTCTATGAATCATCCCCCTCTCCCTTTTACCCGTCTTCACACATTTTATTTTCCAGCCACTGGAAGTCGGCTAGACAAAAAGACGTGTCACTGAGGCCGTCTCCCTCAGAATAGAGGGTGGCTGGAACTAGGCAACTCATGTTTCTCTGGAAGGAGCGCCACAATCTCCCCATTCATCTGAAATGCTACCACTGTGCCTTAGCCGGCTCTGCTGCGGAGTGGCTGCAGAAATAGGATCAGGGGCTGGAACACACACGCCACGCTGTCCGCACTTGACACAAAGGGGAAAGTAATACGTGATCTCCCTCACTCTTCAAATATTCCAACCAGAGTTTTGAATATTAATTTTGTGCCTACCTTACCGAGCCCCAGACACAGAGGAGAAGCAATGTTAACGAGCCTTGCTTTTTTTTTTTTTTAATCATTACACACAGCTCCTCGTCTCTCAGCCAACACCTAAAGCCCCTCTGGCGATACGAACAAAAGCACAACTTTAAACTTTTGCCTTGACTTTTAAACGTGCCTTTCGGCAAGTAGATAAGTGGGAAGAGAGATCAGGATCTGGGGGTGTTAACAGCATAGAGCGAGATGCTTCTGAACCAAACTGGCAAGAGAAATATTTCCTTCAAAGCAGCCCTACAGAAGGAATTCTTATCATAGATGAGGGTGCAGTCTAGTGGCAAACTTCATGAAATGCAGCCCCTTCTCCAAAGGGAAGTTAGAGCACTTCCAGAGGGACGAAGAGAAATGTAAAGGGGTGACAGTCCCACCGCAAGTTCCCCCAAGTGGGGCAGCAACAGTTGCCCAGCTCTCTCTGATCTGCCTCTGAAGTCTATGACCCACCCATGCCAAGTGCAGGAGAAAACGACAAGCCCCACCTTCATTCTTTGAAGACTTCAGCTCTCTTTCGTTTTACTTAGGAAAGAAGGGTCCTTAGGGTCCCCATAGATCACATGAGGTTCCAAAAGGGATAACAGTGCTCCTGGTCGGGATCGGCAAGTCCTGTGGTGACGTCAGCTCCGATTCCCAGGCTGTGCCTGCTGCCACCAGTGTCCCTCATAACAGTGGGTCCCTCTGGTTTGTCACCCCGTCCCTCCAGGGATGCGGCCCTGACCAATGGAAATACCCCTTTCAAAGAACCCGGAGGGGAAGGATGACCACTCTGCCTACCTTCCCTCTGACAACCCCACACCAGGACACTTCAGGCCTCCAGGCAAGATTTTCAGACCTAGCTTTCCTCCGCAGTGCCACTCTCTGTAACTCACTGCTGCCTACAGGCTGCTGCTATGACTGTCCCTTCGAGCAAGTACACACACACACACACACACAGCTGCCCGGGGCTAATAGTGTAACTGAAGGAAAGTGGCCACTTCTTCACCCTGTGACCAAAGACAGTCACTCCGCCAGCAACAGAAACACTACATTAAATCCCCTTCCCCAGATTTTTAGGGGGGAAATTCAGTTTTTCTTTTCTTTCTTTTTCTTTTCAGTCACCACCCATCACTGGCCACCCTACACTAACGCCCACCCCAACACATACATGCGAGACAGAGACAGAGAGAGACAGACAGAGACAGAGAGACAGAGACAGAGCGCGCACGCGCGTGCGCGCGCGCGCGCGCACACACACACACACACACACACACACACACACACACACACACACACACACACACACACACACACACACACACACACACACACACACACACACACACACACACACACACACACACACACCCCTTACTTGGTCACTCAAAAACCAGCAGACAGCCATTTCCCAAAGCTAAGGAAGGATTTCTTGGGCACTGTATATATCCAGTTGGCTAATAAGAAAATACTTCTCCCTCCAGCCTGGGCCTTGGCTAGTTAAGGGGTGGGAGGGACCGGGAGACGGGTTACTCCGTATTGTATCCACCGTGCTGCGAAGAACTCTCCTTCACTCGCCCCTCGCCTCCTGCCCGCTCTGGGCAGTCCGAGCCCCGTCCCCCGCGGCCCTTTCTCCACTCCGGGAGAGGAGGGCGCTGTTCGGGCGGCGAAGGGGAGCCCCCGTGTGTCTAGAAGGCCTCTCCCCACCCCCACCCCGTGTGAGTTTGTACTCCTTGGCATCCTTGCCTGGGTTGGGTGTTGGGGAGCTCAAATTGCAGCTACAAACTGGCTGGCAGCCAGGGGCCGTCTATTTAAAAGCGCCTGCTCGACCGGAGCCCGTAGTCTCTTTGGAAACTTCTGCCGGGGAAAAAGAGCTAGGAAAGAGCTGCAAAGCGGTGTGGGTTTTTTCCTTTTTTTTTGTTTCTTTTCTTTTTTTCCTCCTTTTCATCACCCCCTTCTCCGTTTGCACCCTGCTTCGGGCTTCACGCAGAACCTGCGAATTTCGAAGAGGTGCTGGCAGAGTGGGAGAAAAGAGGTGTTAGGGGCTTGAATTTGGTCTTTTTTTTTTTTTCTCTATTTCCACATTTTCCCCCCACCCTCGCGGCTGCAGCCTCCGCCTTTTACCTGTTCCGAGGCAGCCGCGCGCCGCTGGCAGCTGAGGGTTAGAAAGGAGCCGGGTGCACTTGGAGATTTTAAACAAAAATTTTGAAGACGAAATCTATTTTTCTCCCCCCGCACCCCCTCCTCCACAGCCTCCGATCTCATTATTCCGGTGGTGGTTTTGGGGTGAATAATTTTTGGCCCCCGCCCCGCAATTCTGACCAGGTCAGGCTTGGGGAGGGGTTGTTTCTCCCGCCTCCGATCCCTCTGCGTGCACCTGGCGCTGCTCTTTTTTCCCCTACCTGTTGCAAGTCCGTAATCTTTGCAACTGAGACTTGCTTGCAGGCACCCCAGCCCTCCATCGCTCCCTACATTTTGCAGTTGTCTGGCGGAGGCCACCTGCTCTACCTGCCAGAAATTTTCAAAAGAAAAATCAATTCTCCGCGCGCCCTCTTGGCCCCCTTCTCCCTTCATTCTCGCGCTCCTGCCCCGCCCCAGGTAAAGGGGGAGACTCGGAGAAGATGGTGCTCACCGCGGTCCTCCTGCTTCTGGCCGCCTGTGCGGGACCGGCCCAGGGCCTGGGCTCCTTCGTGCACTGTGAGCCCTGCGACGAGAAAGCCCTCTCCATGTGCCCCCCCAGCCCCCTGGGCTGTGAGCTGGTCAAGGAGCCGGGCTGCGGCTGCTGCATGACCTGCGCCCTGGCCGAGGGGCAGTCGTGCGGCGTCTATACTGAGCGCTGCGCCCAGGGGCTGCGCTGCCTCCCCCGGCAGGATGAGGAGAAGCCGCTGCATGCCCTGCTGCACGGCCGCGGGGTTTGCCTCAACGAAAAGAGCTACCGCGAGCAAGCCAAGATCGGTGAGCACGCTCAGTGTGCCAGGCAGCTATGCGGCGCACGGGCGGGGGACACGGCACAGGCTGGCCCGGCGCGCTCTGCCCAGCAAGTGGCTTAGAGCCTGGGTGCATCCCGGGAGGAGGGCGGGGAGGGTCCTTGCCCCTCGGGATTGGAACCCTGGCCGATCCTGCTACCCGGGTTACTGTCTAGCCGAGGCTCTCCCTGTTTTCGCTTCTTTTCCTCGCTCCTGCCCACACCTCCTCCACCCCACCCCTCCCCCTCGACTAAACACTGACTCTAAGATCCTATTCAGTCTCCAGGTCCAAATCCCCAGGTACTGAATCTCCAGTCCGAAAATGTACACCTTACATTATTAACTCCCTCTCCACCACCCCCATCTACCCAATATGTTGTGGGGTGGGTTTGTTGGGGTTTTTTTTTTTCCTGAACTTGAAAAAAAATAATGTCTTTTGTTAAAATATTGCTTTAACTGGGGACCTGGAGAGAGAGAGGCGTCACCGGTCTTCTGTGGTAATTCCACCTTTGTCCTTCCCAGCCCCCTACCCACCCACCCCCCAGTCCCTCCTTGACGTTTCTATTCTCCTACCCCACCAGACACACACGCACACTCACATGCACACATAACACACGCACGCACGCACCCTTGGTAGCTAATGCTTTTGGGTGGGGACTTCGATGCCCCTCCCACGTGCACACCCATTGCTCTTGACTCGATCGGATTGACCGCGGTCAATTATACAACATACTGAAATGCAAAATACCGTTTTTCCTCCCTGGAAAGGAAAGATTACTTTAGTCAAGCTCAGAGGCGGCGGGAAGGTGGTGAGGCGGTAAGTGGGGGAGGGCGGGAGTGATGGAAAGAGATAAGAAGGAAGGGTTTGGTGTTCCAGGGCTGGTGTTTGTCCCCGAATCTAACTCCTTTTCCCGTGCCCCAGTTCAGATTTTACCTAGGAAGAAAGGTGGATACAGGGTTGGGAAGCCAGAAGAGGCATGAAATTCAGACATCACAGCTTCCCCGCCAGTGCTAATCGCCCACTCTCCCGCGTTGCCCCTCAAGCTCTCAAACCAGATCACAAGTGGGCGTGGTGTAAATGGAAGAGGGGCCCTGGAAACGCAGAATGCAAAATCAAGGGGGCGGAGACGGAAAAGCCAAGCTCCCGGAGCCTCCCCTCCACCTCCAAGTAGCCCCGCCTCCGGGTTGCCCCGCCCCCAAAGTCTCAGTGCCAGGAGTCTCGGGTTTAAAAGGTTGACAGAGCTCTACTTTTCAATCAGAACAGTTCTGCGCCCCTTAGACTGGGTTTCCTTTTGGAAAGTTACTTGATCTTAAATTTTTAGCAAAAGTTTAATGAACTCTACACAAGAGTCTGGGTTCTGAGACGTCGTTATCGGTCCTCTCCCAAAGGGGTTCAGACTTAGCTAAATAATGTTTATTCCGTGTAGTATTTTATTACTGGGACAATGCTCTTCTTACCTCCTATCCCCTTCCATTACGAGCACCCCAACGTGAGTTTTCTTAACTGCACACTACAGACACTGTCGTGTAAGAAAGGAGTGCGTTGGCGCTTGAGAAGAGGCAGGAGACCTTTCCTGGGTTCGACCTGGATGCCCACAAACCCTGCAGGTTTTGCCTGTCGCAGGAGGCCGTCCCTCCAGCTTTGCAAGAGGTAGTCTTTCTCCAGACTGCAGCCTGCAAAAAGGGAGAGAGAGCAACGTGCAGGCCCCGGAGGCCCCAGAGGCCGGTTTGTGAAGTTATTTTTATTAATAGCCACTTTTCAAAGGCGGTCCCCCTCGCCTTCATCTTGTGGGATGTGGATTTGGAAAAGCTTAGCACGGGGTGGGGGGTGGGGTATGAATCGATTTCCTGGCTTGGAAGCGAGCGCTCTGGGTAACAATCCGGTCACATCGAAAGCATGCAAGCTATCGCTCAGCCGCCTTCTGGCCCCATTTTTATTTGCCCAACCGTATGGTTGGTGTGATGTGGTTGGTGTGGAAGGTGCCCGCGCGCGCAGCTGCTGGGAGAGCAAACGGGCGCATCCAACGTTCCAGTTCAACCCAACACACGCGCGCACACACACACACACACACACACACACACACACGCTTTTGTCCCAAGCAAGATGCCTTTTAGACTTCTCTGCAGCCCCTTCCTCAGCCCCCACCTTCAAGGTGCCTCTGGACCAACACGGAGCAGCCTTCCTCCCCCTCCCGCATCCCCATCCCCATCCCTCTGGAAGACTCCACCCGCCTAAAGCAGGTGCCTAACCCACTGTAGTCGCTGGATGGCTGCCCTTGACCGGTGGCCGGAGTTGACGCCTTCCTCCCGGATGGATGGGATGGGAGTGGGCTCTCCTGGCTAGAGCTTTTCAGCCCGAAAACCACTGGGTGGGTCCCCCAAAAGTTGGAGATGGTGCAGCGACGGTACTTAAAGAGAGCTCAACGAACAGAGAGAGGGAGGAGAGTGTCAGCTCCTTTAGGCAAAATTACTGCCCCCTGACACTCCACCACCACTCCTCCCTACCGATACCAGCAGTGCGAACTTGGATTTGCCCCAAATTTAGATACAGACATAGATGATAATATACATATGCACATATATCAAAAAATATATGGAGAGAGAGAGATTTAGGGGGGTTTTCCAACCAAAAAAAAAGTGCATTTCTAGAATCAGAAATGGGGAGCTGAGGAGAGCGAGATGGCGGGCAGCCAAAGCTTCTGGGAGGAAGAGCGGAGGGCGGGAGGGGACTGGTGTTTTGCTAGGCGCGTTGCTGAGCAACGGGAGAGGGCGTCCGCCCGCGAGCCTGGTGCCGGGAGCGCTCCAGGCCCTGCATTTTATTCTGGCCAGTTCAGGGGCAAAGATAGATATAGAAACAGAGGGCAATGTGAGGGAGGGCTAGAGGGAGGCGGGAGACAGGAGTTATTTATTGGACCGAGCTCAATAAATATGGGCGAGCTGGGTCGAGTCAAGGAAGGACCGAGCTTTGCTCTCAGCTTTGTTTGGAGAAGGAGCCTTGCGGCTTTACTGGCGCACATACTTGCCCGGGTCTGGAAGATCTCTCTTGTGCCTGTGAGATATTAAGTTTGGGATACAGGGAGAAGTGGGTTCTGGGTTTCAGTTCTGCCATTTAGAAATAAGAGAGGAAGAACAGAAAATATGCTTCTGGGAAAGAAAGAAAAATTACCTAAATAAAAATGAATTCCGCCTTTGCTTCTTTGAGGGGTTTGGCCCTCCAGCACCCTGGCTTCCATTCTCAGCCTGGTCCAAATGCCATGTTGAAATCAAGTTCCAGAGTTAGGTTTATTGGCCAAATTTTTGTCTGGGTTGAACAAGATCACGGAAAACTGAAGGAGACAGATTCCTTTCCCACCCGTATCCCCTCCCTTTGAAACAAGTCTTTAAGAGGCTGGCTGTGCCCTGAGCCAACCAAAATGGGAGCTGGGAAGACGAGAGAGGGTGCTTTTAACTTGATTTTTCTTGCCTTCCCCCTCCCCTCCCTTCCCCCTCTTTCTGCTTTGTCAGTTCAGACTGGAAGAGCAAGCACAGTTGGCCACAGTGAGAGCTCATTTTCTTTCCACTTCTCCCCCTACCCTCCCCACCTCCACCCTGACCCCTTTCTTATCCCTCCCTCCCATCCCACCCCCTTCTCCATCCCCCAACTCCAAGGCCTTCCCCTGAGGGCTTCAGTTTTAACTTGGAGCAGCTGTGCGTTAGTCCTGGGGCTTGGATTGGATTTGAGCAGGCAGGTGGGCTTGCAGCTGCAGAGGGGGGACCAGCCTGACCTAGGAGCCAGAGGTCACCATGAGGGTCACGGCAAAGGGCATGGGAGCAGGAATCCCAGCAGAAACCCTGGTCCCCTTAATGGGGAAGGGGGGGGTGGGGTAAGGGGGAAGGTGCTAACAGGAAAAGAAGGTGATTTTTGTCATCTAAAGTTTTTACTTTGTACCTGAGCAGTGTCTTTGAAACTCAGTTATTTAATGTATGGAAAATAAAATTTTGGAGAAGGGCCACCACACTCCAGGTCTATTGCCTCCAGAAATTGGAAGAACACCGTAAACAGACCAGGTACCAATGAGGTCCCACTGGAAGCAGAAGTGAAGAGGGAGGAGGCTGTTTGGTGAGGTTTTGTTTGAGATTTTGTTTTGCATTTTTACTATGGTAGGTCCAAAAGTTGCAACCCCCAGAGACCATCCTTCAAGTGTAATCTGGACATATGTTTTCCAAAAAATAAGATTTATTACATATCTGCAGGAAGAAATAAGCAAATTAAAAAAGCCAGTTCTAAGCTTCTGGTCCCCTCTCCCCATATCCACAGAATCCTCCATTCTTGTTTCAAGCTCCAATTCTTGCCATGATATCTGTTATGATGTCTTTTTTTTTTTTTTCCTTCTTAAATATAAATCCAGAGAAGTGACTGGAAATCTCTATGAGAGGCAAAGTAGCCTTTCCTGCCTGGCCACTCAACTTAGCTAGGTCCGAGAGTCTCTCCAGGAATTGTCTGGGTGTTGGCCAAAGAATGCTACAGCTGGAAGGAACCCGCAGGGATCATGGCATCATGGCAGTCAAGGCCCTCATTTTACAGATGAGGACTCTGAGGCCCTAAGTGCAAGTCACTAGCCCAGAATTAGGCGCAGGGTTAGAGGCAGAGCCAGGGCGAGAACTCAGCCTTAGAATCGTGTTGAGCCTAGGCCTCCGTTCCGCTCTCCCTGGCTTTCTTCCTTAAGTCACTAGGTCTCTGGCCTCAGTCTGGTCTAACCTGCAATGAGGTCTTTGGCAAATATCACCCGAGGCTGTCATCCCATAGCTTTGGGGGCGGGGGGAGGAGCTGGGGGGGGGCGGGTTGTGAGGATGAAATAAGAACTCAGAACTGGGAGTGCTCCATTTGAGGGGAAGAAGTGAAGTGACGCCAAAGTGGAGAAGGCAGTACCCCTTTATTTGCAATCCCTCCCCGTTCTGTCCCTTTTTCTGCACGGTCTTGCAAGCAAGGCTGGCTTAAGCCAGTGGTTTGGGATGGGGGCAAGAAGGGTGGTGTGTTCAGTCAGGACTTCAGGTCCATGTGCCAAACCTCATTTCCTGAATGACAGGGAGCTGTCCTGATGCGGGCAGGCAGGCAGGCAGGCCCTCGCTGCTCCTTGGCTAGGCAGCGGTCCACAGTCTCTAAGGAGCCCACGGCACAGAAGTGGCCGGCTTCCCATGGCAACCAGCCTCCACCATCACGGGCTTCCATGGAGCCGCGCAGCAAGATGATGAGATCTGAGCTCGGGTGGGGTGGGATGAGGGTGAGGGAGTGATTGGGGGATTTGCGCATCAGAAGAAAAAGAGAGAAAACCACATGCCACAAAAGTTGTTAAGGAAGAGAGAGAGAAGGTCACCGGGTTTTTGAACGTAGTCAGGTATGTGGGAGCTCTTTCAGAAAGAGAGGAGAGGAAACCCTCCAGATTACAGCTGGGGGCCTCACGTTGATCTGAGGAATTGCTGGGAGCCATCCTCATACATCCTGGTTGCTGGTGCAGCTCCTCCTTTGGGGGTTTCTTAAGAAGGAGGCAGATAAGGCTGTCTTCCCAATAGGTTAGACCAGCTGTCCCCAACGTTTTTGGCACCAGGGACCGGTTTCATGGAAGACAATTTTTCTACGGACCGGAAGCAGGGGTGAGGGGGAATGGTCCAGGCGGTAATGCCAGTGATGGGGAGCGGCAGGTGAAGCTTTGCTTTCTCCTTGCTCACCTGCTGCTGTGCGACCCGGTTCCTAACAGGCCACGGACCAATATCGGTCTGCAGCCTGGGGGCTGGGGACCCCCGGCTTAGACCACCAGGTGAGCCCTGGGGGGTGTTTTAAAGTAAATAGGTTATCTTATTTTTGATCCCTCACTTAAACCATCAGAGATCAGCCCTTCTCTTACCAAATCCTGAAGCAAAACCCAGATTGAATTTGCACTCAGAACCTAGCCTCATATGACCTCTCCTGGTTTGCAGGGATGTTTTACATGGGCCCCTATTATCCTGAACTGGGTAGATTGTACCATTACAGCTGTACTGGGGAGCTGCTCCCCAGTCTCCCTGTCACCTCAGTGAAGATGGCTCTCCTTCCACACCCTTTAGAACAGCACTGTCCGACTGAAATATAATACAAGCCACATACATATGTAATTTCAAACTTTCTAAGAGTCACTTTTTTAAAAAAAAAAAAGGTAAAAAGAAACAGGTGGAATTAATTTTAACTGTATGTTTTAACTCAACATACCCAAAATATTATAATTTCCATATATACTCAAAATAAGCAATTATAATGAGATATTTTACATTCTTTCATGTTAAGTCTTTGAAATCTGAAGTGTATTTTACATTTACAGCACATCTCAATTCAAACACCAAATTTTCATTGGAAATACTTGATCTGTATTTTTAGTTTTCATAAGATTTACAGTTGGAAAAGTAGATTCGTATACCTGAGTTGCCCTAAATATACTCAAAAGTTTTCCAATAACCAAGGATATTTTTTTAATTTAAATGAAATAAATCTTAAAATTCAGTCCCACTAGCCACATTTCAAGTGCCAAAAGCCACATATACCTAGTGGCCACCGAACTGGACAGGGCAGAGGCCACCAGCAAGCCCCTCCCATACCTGAGAAGGGAAATACTGTCTCTACTCCCCTCCTGCCCCAAAGAAGTCAAAAAGGAAAAGAGTCTGAGCTTTAATTGCCAAACAGGACAGACTCCCTTGTTTGACCCCTAGCAAGTCTCTCTTCTTAGGGGAACCAGGGTTGGGAGGGGAAAAAAAAAAAAAAGTGTTCAAACCATCCGCTCCCTGCCGCCCCCTTCTGGTCATACAGGACTTCTCAGGGAATTTGGCTACTTAATTGTGCTGTTCTGAATGGGCCGTGATAAGTCACCAGTGGGAGTGTGGCCAGGTCGGAGAAATGGTCCCTCACTTCCTGCCTCTCCTCATCTCCCCTTCCCCCATTCAAGGCTGCCCCCCACCTCACCCCTCCATTACCTTCTGGTTTGGGGTGTATATAGGAAAGAGATAGAGACGTTTCTACTGAGCATGTGCCTTCCCCAAGTCTAGAGAGATACTGGATGGCTGGATATACTCATCTTGGGAGTTGCGCATAAGTGTGTATCTCTTATGGGTAAATTTATCACCAGCTGCCGCCCAGGGATCAAGAAATGTGTGTCAGAGTCATGGCCCTGAATCCTAGTTTGTCCCCAGGGAGAAAAAATAAGGAGGATCCTTCCTTTACAGTGGAGGATGTGCGAGTGGGACCCCAGCCTTTCATTCTGGGGAAGTGTCACCAACCTGACACCTGCCGTATCTACACTGCGGAAAGGTGGTGGGTCACCTTTTCTCTCTCCATCTTTAGGTAAAAAGACCTAGTGCCTTAATGCAGCATGAAGGAATGGGATTAGACAAAGGACAGACTCCCAAGCTGAGTTCTCTAAGTGGGAAGCAGTCCTCAGAAGCTCTTGGGCAAAGCCCCTCTCACCTGAGGTTGGCAATCAGTCTCCCCAGAGATGAAGGTAGAGCCATCACTTCCCAGCAGACCTTTCTTCAGTCCAAGGCACCTGAGATCTTGTGATCTACAAGTAGGCACCTGTCAGCCACATATCACAGCAACCAGATTTTTAGTTGATGATGGGAACAAGGGAGGTGGGAGGCAACAGAGACCTACCAAGGCAGAGACCTACGCTGAGAGTTCATTAGCACGTAGCAGCTCATAGAATCCTCACAACCCTATGGAGAAGTGGCTGTTGTCATCCTCCCCATGACTCAGATGAGAAAACTAAGGCAAGGAGAGGAGAGGAAGCAACTAAGAGAGGTCAAAGTACACCTGCACCAGGATTTATTGAACCACGGTTAGCAGCCCCATCTTCCTCCCAAGAAGGATGACTGAAGGTCAAGGGCTGGTAGTCTGGCTCCTGACTCTGTTTCTTTGCTTTGCTCTATGGTGTCTTTATTTCTGTGCTCAGGATAGAGATGTCACATACCCACGTTGGTTTTCCTGGCCTGAAATGGCGGGGGGCTGTAAAGGAGCTCAGGGGGCTAAGCCTGTTGCTCTCTCTGTCCAGTCACTAACTCTCTGAATCTGCTCCCCGCCTCTGCCATGTACCCCAGGTCAGCAAGACTCCCCTCCAGTGTCTTTTTGCAACTCCTCCCTTCTTGCAACTGGTTCCTTAGGGTAACAGTCGTTTGGGTTTCTTTTCCTCTTGGGAAGTCAGTGTTCCTTCCCTTCTCAGCCCATAATTCAGGTGAAGAAGAGCCCAGAACATGCATGTCTGTTACTAACCACAGAGGAAAAGAAAACAGAGTCTTCCAAGAGAGACTGGGGCAAGGTAGGCACTGGTCAGTGATGTTACGGGTAGGAGCAGGGACGGGGCAGCTCCCCTGGAGGGCTCTGCAGCCCTCCCTACTGCCCCGTCCCCTTTTTCTTTATGCAAAGGCACACACAGTGTAATTGAGTCTCTTGGCATCTGCAGCTGGGAAATGGTCAAACTTCAGGAGACTGAGACACGTCTCACATCTTTTTAAACAGTGAGCAGCTGATCCAGCGTTTTCGCAGAAGCCTTACGTGTAGCAAAGAGCAGGAGACTGCAGGTTGGCTAGGAAACAAGGCCAAGTGGAGAGGAGGCACGGAGAATCCAGCCATACCCAGGCATGGATCAGTGCCCTCGGACGAGCTGCCCAGGGGAGTTTTCGGCAGTGATGGAGGTGTCGTCGATCTGCGCTGTCCAACACAGTAGCCACTGGCCACATGTGGCCATTGAGCAGCAGATATGTGGTTGGAGCAACTGAGAAGCTGAGTTTGTAATCTGACTTAATATTTATTCATTCCAACTGTATTGGACAGCACAGTCTTAGATCAAAGAAGCCCAGTAAATCCAGGGGACCCTACTTCTTCCCGCTCCTGTGAGGCTCACCTCCCTGCCGCCTTGTTCCCTCTGCAGCAGCTCCTGTGTTTAAAGGCAGGTGCATGGGTGACATGACCCCTCAGGGTATCCACTGAGCTCTAACATGCCGCCGCTGGCATTACAGAATTGCTCCTAGACCTGCGCTCTGTCTCGTGAGCAGATTCACGCATCTCTCCATTTAAAGATTATTTATTGAAGACCATAGGCTGGAGAGACCAAGATAAATGACAAAGTTCTCCCCTTAAGAAGCTTACTGTTTGAATTCTACAGAGGGAGCTAGAATGAGAGGCAGTGGAAACCCAGCTCCCCTTTTCATTCCTTGTAGAGAGATTCTGGGTGAACCCCTCTTGTCTTCTGGCTAGGAAAAGAGACTACTCCCAGGTCCAAGTGGCCTGGCAAAGCCCCACATCCTTCCTGAGCTGCGCGTTCCAAGTACACCTCAGCTTCTTCAGTTTCCGTAGGCGAAGTCACAATATCTGGTCCACCCATTTTCTCTACGTTTGATTATGAGGTCAAGATAGTGTGGGAAACAAACACCAGGCTGGGCCCAGGCTGTTAATGGTGCCAAGGTAGGACTCACAGCCCTAGGGTGGAAGGTTCGATTGCAGGAAGCAGAAGGTCCCCAACTGGACCCACCCCATCGCTGGGCTCGGGGAGCAGGTGGGATGAGAAGGCTTCCTAAGAGCAAGTACCTGGTCCTGCTGCTAAAGCACCCTGTGCCTTCGGGAGAACTACAGTGAGAGGGCGGGTTGGAGACCGTGGTGGGGCTTGGGGAGGGAGCATGCATTGGCACTTGTGCTGTGAGGAGCAGTGCCCGCCCTGGGATGCCTCTGGGTCCACACTAGCTGGGCCTGCACCCAGACACACTCAAGGTTCACTGGGGGAATTCCCTGGCGGTCCAGTGGTTAAGACTCAGCACTTTCACTGCCGGGGCCCTGGTTCAATCCCTGGTTGGGGAACTAAGATCCCACAAGCTTCATGGCGTGGCCAAAAAAAAAAAGGTTCACTGGGACATGAGGATGGCACAGTCCTCAGGCAGGTTTTCGTGTTGCCCTGGGGAGTGGATGTTGCTGCATCAGTGTGAACGCACAGCGCCTTATGAAGGAAGGAGAAACTGAGTTGCCCACCCTAACACTGCAGGGGCTGGGAGCATCAGAGAGCCCGGGTGGCAGGACTGGGGGCAGAATAGAGCAGAGAATCAGATAGTTATCCAAAGGTAAATATCGGGACAATATGAGAACCCTTGCTTCCTTAGTTGTTGGATAGATCATGGAGTTAAAGGGCCCTGCCTCAACAGTTTCCCAGAGGAGGGAACAATAGTGAACATTCCCTTGCCCACTCTCTGCAGAATCCTTTCAAAATAACATCTAGAGATAGGAAGGGAGGTCCTCGATCTGTTTCCCTTCTTTCCCTGACCGTGTTTCAGGTGCAGATTAAAGAAACAGCAGGGGATTACACACTGGTAGCATTGCCCCCGCCCCACACCTGCCTTCTCCACCCTGACCCCCCCGTGGGTCCTTCCCAGTCCGTGCATGTCCATCTCCCTGACTCTTTCCATGCATGCCGCAGACACACAAAGAGGGGAGGTTTGGGGTGGCTGTCAGAGAAGTAGGGGAGGGAGGCACACAAATTCCAGATTTTAAAATTGTTTAGTCCCTACAAGGAAGCGCCACGGACGTGTTCTGCGGCCATCGGTCTCCTCCGCCACCTACTGGCCGTATGGAGGTATTGACATGCTGGTCGACTGGGTTCCAGAACTACTGCATTGCTAAGTTCCCTAGATTGCTATTCACGTGCAGGGCAACTTCCCTTATATCCCACCTAAATCCCTTCTGCAACCTTGCTCCATTTTCTTTGGATGCAACAGCTCAGGAGCTGCCAGTCTACTTGTGCCTTCTTGTTTTATCTAAAACTTAAACCCTCCCAAAATTGCAAGCCTATTTATGACTCAGCTGCAAAGCAGCTGAGTAGGGCTAGTTGGCTCTGGCATCCCAGCTCCAGTCTTACTTTCCAGCCCTTTAATCTTCGTGGCTCTGCCCTGGCTCCGCTCCAAGTTTCCACTGTCTCTCTGGAGCCTACAGGTGACCACAAGACCCTGATTAGTATCTTTGATACTCGACTCTCCCGCTGCCTAAGTAATAGGTCCCATGGGGTTAAGTGGCACCGAAACCCGGGAGGCACATCAAAACTTTAAGTCTGCCCTTCAGAAACAGCCAAAGAGACTGCAAACTGGGGAGGGTACGCCCTCAGGAACCCGGCCTTGGTGAGGCCAGGGGAAGGACAGAGGGTTTGCAAAAGTACTTTGAGTTCCTTAAAGAAGGCACTTTGTTCTCCAGTATCATCCTTGCTTAGTCGCAAAGCTAACACTTTTGGACATAAGACCAAGAGAGGTCAAAGTAAATTGCCCCAAAGTTTCTTGAACCATTGTTAACAGCCCTATTCTCCTCCCAGGAAGGGTGAGTCAAGGTTAAGGGCAGCCACAGCACTTCTCAAAGATCCTAAAATATGAAGAGTCTTGAGAAGGGCTGCTGACGCTGGGGGAGGGTGGGCATTAGCCAATGTACTTCCACGACCACCAAAGCCAGAGAGAGAAGCTCCGTGAGAGAAGGTGAAACGGCATCTGGAGGATCACACCCTCTGACCAAAGGGACAGGGGGCCCCCAAAACAGGTGACCAGAAGAAGGTGGGTGGCACTCCCACCCCAGATATCTTTAAGAGCCAGAAATAGTACCGCTGGGATGGGTGCGTGTACTTGTGGACACAGGGACGGACTATTGGAGGCATTCGGGGAGCTGGGACAGCCAGCCACTGGGAGTAAGCAGCCCCGGGGACCTCTCCCGGTGAACAGCCCAGATCCACAGGTGCCCCTGAGGACAGTCTGCTTTCCCTCTGGGCCAGGCCAGAGCAGCCCCCAAAGGAGATGCTCATCCTTCCTCCACGCGTCCCACACCCAGCCCTCTCGCCCTCCTCCCCTCCCTTCACCTGGTTACAATCTTGACTGGGGAAGGCGTGTGGCCATGCACACCCAGAATGCTCCCAGCCTTTCAATGGCAACCATCTCTTGCCCCTTCCCCTCCCCCACTGCTCAAGCGAGGGTCAGAGCGCTTGGGGATGCCCAGAGAGTCTGAGTGAAGTGTCAAGTCACTCAGTAAGATGTGACTAGGCAATGGTTCGCTTTTCCTCTCCTCACCCCCTCCCTCAAGACCTGGGCCTCAGGTTTGGGCCTGAATTACTAGATAACAGAGCCCTAATCTTTCACTTCGCACAGAGTCCCCCAAATCAGCTTGCTCCACCCTGCATCCCACCCCCATCCTAGCTAATCCCACAACCAGGAAAAGTTGGTTTACGCCAAAAACATCCCTCTGTTAGCTAATCTCCGGAAGGCTCCATTCCACCTGCCAGGTGCATCACCTTGTTGACTTATCATCCCGATGGGTTTTGATAGAGTCAGAGCACAGGGCAGGACGTGGTGGGAAGAGGGAGTGAAAGGCCGGAAGGGGACAGGGATCCTGGTACTGAATTTTGTTCAGGGAGAGCCTGCCCACTGCTTTGTCATTTGCTTTCTCACACCTTCTTCTCCAGAAACTACTTCCCTTCCTCTCCTGTGGATAAATACCCAAATCGGCCGCCACCCAGGACACTGCAAACCTCTGGAGGCGTCTTTAGGGTGGGGCACTTCCCTGCCCGGGGCTTAAGGACTGGATTACCTATTTGATTAAATCTGACAAATCCCGAGCCAAGAGACAAAACAGGTGCTTGGGTGCTTCCTGCCACCTGCCATCCTGACCAGGTTAGGCCAGGCCTCCACATACCTCTCTTAACACACACCTGGAACTTCCCCTGGGCTGAAATCTCCTGCCCCGGGGACACAAACAGTGTCCTCTCACAGAACTGCTCCCTCCCTGCACCTCTCCTCGACACCACCTCCTCAGATTCCTCTCCTTCTATGTCCCAACCCATGCCTTGCCATCTCAGCTCCAGGGCAGCCCGGTGAGAGCAGCGAGGGTGGACAACCGGATTCTTCTTCAGTCTATTTGAGTTATTCAGGGTCACCCCCAAAGCCCTATTTTCTTTTTCTAGAATTTGAAAAGAAAAGAGGGCAGTGAAGACAGAGTTCCCTGCCCGCACCCCCCCCTGCCCTACACCTGCTCTTACCCTGGGCATCCTGCCCACCTGGGAAGAGCAATCGAAGACCTCCTGCCCTGGGTCTGCCTAGGCTGGTGAGATCAGGGCGCTGAGAGGAGGGACCCAGAGAAGGGCGCCTGTGAGATGAGAATTTCATGGAAATCTGTGGACCAAGAAAAGGCCGGAGGCTGGAATGAACAGATCGACAAATAAATGAACAAAGTCCTAGTTCTTTAAAGGTCATAAGTCAGCTAAATATAGACTGTCACCAAGTCACTGCTATATATAACCACTCCACCCGCAGCCAGCAGTCTGTCTCTCTTGGCCTGGAGCTGAGTTATGTCCCAGCCTCCCAGGGCACAGAGCACAGAGCCAGCTCTGAGAAGGAAGCAAGGCCCCGGGCTTCCACGTCACCCCCAGCCGCCGGCACTGATCCCCTCCAGACCCCACATTTCTGGCTTTCCCGGCTCCCCTCTTCCTGTTCTGCCTGATGGTCCCACCTCGCTGCCCGTCCAGACACCCCAGGACCCTCCTGCCCTTGGTTTCCCGGCTCCAGATATATCTCAACTCCAGCAGTTCCGAAAACACCAAAAGGATGGACTTGGCCTCTTGTCCACGTTCTGGCCATCGCCTACTTCCCCCGACAGCCTAGGTCTCAGATTGTGTTCTTACATCACAGCCCCGCCTCCGGCCACCACCCCATCTACTTAGCCAGCCCCCCAACAAGCAAGCCCCTTCCCACAGCCCTCGCCCTCCCCGTCCCCAGAATATCCTCTCCCTCCTGTCCGACGTCCCCTCCTGTATCAGCCTGACTTTTCCAACACTCTCCTACCCCATGAAGTCGCCCTGGATTTCCCACCACTTACACGAGTGTCGACTCGTGCCGTGGTTCTCAGTTCCCTGCTTTCCCCAGTTTGGACGAGTCCAGGAGGGCAGAGAGCCCGTGCCCTCACCCCAATCCTTCGAGCCTCGGGCTCTGCACGGCTGGGCCTCAGCCCCCTTCTCCCTGCAGAAAGAGACTCCCGCGAGCACGAGGAACCGACCACCTCCGAGATGGCGGAGGAGACCTACTCGCCCAAGATTTTCCGACCCAAGCACACCCGCATCTCCGAGCTGAAGGCCGAGGCCGTGAAGAAGGACCGCAGAAAGAAGCTGACCCAGTCCAAGTTCGTGGGGGGAGCTGAGAACACCGCCCACCCCCGGGTCATCTCTGCACCTGAGATGAGACAGGAGTCTGAGCAGGTGAGTCTCAAGGATTCTCTCCCCATGCCCCTCTGCATCCACACCCCGCAGCCTCCGCCACCGCCCCAGCGTTCCACCTTAGCCCGCGTCTGAATGAGCGCGCATGCCAGCACTTTATACGCCCAGGAGGTGCGGCAGGCGAGGCGGAGGGAGACCTTGGGTGGCAGGTATTGGGGACGGAAGGCGGTGACTCTGCGCACAGACCCTTTACCACGCCCCCCATACCGCAGCCATGCTTTCTGCGCGTCCTGGTGGTTCCCGCGCGCCCTGGCACGCCTCTCACCCCTCCTGTCCGCACACAGGGTCCCTGCCGCAGGCACATGGAGGCTTCCCTTCAGGAGCTCAAGGCCAGCCCGCGCATGGTGCCCCGCGCCGTGTACCTGCCCAACTGTGACCGCAAAGGATTCTACAAGAGAAAGCAGGTACGCCCCGTGCCAAGCCCCAAGTTCAGGGCACTTGCCAGAAACCTCCACCTCTAAATGCCTGGATTGCTGTCATTAACAACACTTTGTCCCAAACCTCCAAAATCCTTGCACCCGTCACAGTCGTGATTGTCCCCAATCCCTCCTACACTGTAATCTACTGACGTTTTAATGATTCACCTTACATACATGAATTCATCTAAAAAGGAAACTTTCTGTCACTGTGTCACGTCACACGTTGGATGTGTTATTTTCTGATAGTCACACATAAATATATACATATACATGACTCTAAAACGTGTTTTAACCACATACCACTTGAAATCATTTAGTGTCCCATTCACAGCCAGGCTACCCTTTGGGCAACGGCTGATTAAGCAGTCATCTGAGCCCATTAAGGAGTACACATTACCTTAGGGTAGTGATCTCAGACTTCCTAGGGCATCAGTATCACCCCGAGGTCTTGTTAAAACAGATTGCTGGTCCCACCCCAGAGTTTCTGACGGTAGGTCCCGGGCAGACTCTGAGAACTCGCATTTCTAACAAATGCCCTCCCAGATGACTCTGATGAGGGCATCCCTCCTCTAGGTTAGGAGTCAAGAACCAGACAGCGTTGCGTGAGTGCTTGGCTCTCCTGTTTACTAGCTGTGTCCTCTTACCCCAGTTAGTCAATGTCTCTGCCTCCAGTTTCTCATGTAAGATGGAGAATAATTTTACCTATTATTCTCACATGATTATGAGGAATAATGGACTAATCTTTATAAAGTACTTAGAACAGTACCTACAATATAGTAAGTGTTAGGCGGTGCCTTGTAGGTGATACAGCTATACAAGTGATGCCTCCTATTACTACTATTATTTAACAATTTAATTTATCATCATTTTCATCATCATGATCATGATCAGGTTATATCATTCTCTGGAAAATACCAAGTTGGAGGACCCTGAATGGGTGACATGAAACAAAGTCGTAGGAGCTAGCCTAGGGAAGACTGCCTAAATCAGCACTTCCCCCCCGCCCCCCCCCCCACCGTCCGCCCATGCAGTATGGACATCAGAACCCCCAGGGTTGGGTACAGCTCCCTCAACTCTCCGGGGGTGAGGATCTGTCTTGAGGCAGGGAGGATGAAGGGCCAGGCAGGAGCAGAGCCTCGGGGTACAGCCATCCTCACTGCCTGTCACTCTCCCACCCCAGTGCAAGCCTTCCCGTGGCCGCAAACGTGGCATCTGCTGGTGCGTGGACAAGTACGGGATGAAGCTGCCAGGCATGGAATATGTGGACGGGGACTTTCAGTGCCACACCTTCGACAGCAGCAATGTTGAGTGACGCGTCCCCTCCCCATCTTTCCCTCACCCCATCCCACCCCCCCAGCCCCGACTCCAGCCAGTGCCTCCCTCCACCCCAGGACGCCACTCATTTCATCTCATTTAAGGGAAGAAAATACATATATCTATCTATTTGAAGAAACTGAGGACCTCGGAATCTCTGGCAAGGTCTCAACTTTGAAAACGGCAACAACGGAGATGCACAAAGCTAAGGAGACACACCCCCCCCTTTAAAAAAGTTTTTCTTTTTGAGGCAAGTTGAATGAACAGGGAGGGCAAGAGAGGAAGAACAAGAGAAAGAAAAGGGAGGGAAGCAGATGTGTGTGAGAGAGGGGAGGATGAGTAGTCATGAGAAGGAAAAGCAGAGCGTGGGCCGGAAGCAGCCGCCTTTACGTCCAGCCCCGGTCCGAGGTGGGGAGCCGCTTGGGCAGGAGCGGGTGCAGCCCCAGGTGTGGCCTTCGATGACACCCTTGGAATTTGCCCAGTTTGGATGGGTCACAGGGGGAGAAAGGAAAAGACAACAGGCGTCAGTGCCTCTCCTGGATCAATCTCCCCCTGCCGCCAGCAGCTTGCACAGCTCGACGGGTCCTTCCTCTCCTCCCACCCCGACACTGTGTTCTCTCTCCCTCAAATTTACAAAACCTAAAATGCATTCCATTCCTCTCAACACACAGCAAATTCATAACTGAGTGATATTAGATAGGCAGGTGTCCCTAAGTGGATCCATGAGTATGAAGTACGTGCGCATATTTCACTCCCACTGCAGACTCTGAGAAATCAATCCACACCCCCCAGAGTGGGAAGATGGGTTCTTCCAGGGCGGCTAAAACTCTGCCCTGAATGAAGCCTGTAGTTTCAGCCCTTCATTGCATCCAGTTCGCAGCTAGCACAGCCTTTGTGGGGGAGGATAGGCTGGAAAAACAAACAGTGGGCTTGTATTTATCTACAAGGCTCCATATAGTATTATATAGGCATATAAATCTATTTTCTTGATTTTTTTCTTTCTTCCTTCCTTTCTGTCAAAGGTTTGCATTCACTTTTCCAAGTAGTTCCTCTGGGGGCATTGAAGAGCGTCCTTATTCTGGGAAAACCAAGAAAACCCATCTTCTTGTAATACAACCCATAATGCCTGCCTCCCATGAGCAGCGGCAAACTCAACCCTTTGTGGGACACAGTGTTGGATTTTTTTCATGATTTCCCGTGTGTGTGTGTTCATGTACCACCAAGCCAGGTGGACGAGCACACCCAGCGGTGCACCCACCAAGCTCCCCAGGACATCCCATTCACCTTTAGACCCTTGGGAAGTCACTGTCTCTGGACTCCCACACCCAGTGAACCCAATAGGTCCAAGTTTGACCCCCTGGTCCTGCCCAGCCTTTTTGTTTCATCTGGACAGAGCCTGCCTTTGGAAAGCCTCTTTCAGCCTTCACGCTGGCAGAGCAGGAGAGAGACTGAAATGAGAGACGGCAAAGAGAGAGATGGAGGTGAAAGGTTTAAATATGGGGAAACAGTAAAAGTGATTGTTCAGGCCAGAGTAGATGAAGCGAGGGGCAGAGAGCTGGAGAGACAGGGGGCTGACTGTCCCGCTCTAGCTTTGGAGCGAAGCGACAGAAAAGAGAACAAAGCCAAGAGACACTTCCCTGGGTCCCCACCTGATAATGCCTCTGGAAGTTAAGGGGAAGGAGAGAGGAAGATGGGGGAACAGGTTGTAAGAGAGAAATGTGCTTAATCCAGGCCTTGGATCCAGGGAAGGTGGGTAACTTTCGAGGGGTTCTAGACTGTAGCGGCTGGACAGAAACAGGATCAGTAGAGACTAGCCGTAGTTTGGAAGGGACAAGCCTATGTGCTCACCTGCCCACCTTCACCCTGCAATAAGGGACTGAGGCCAGAGAGGGTTTCAAGCTCTTCATCCACTCTGGCCAGTTCTGGCTTCCGTCCTGGGGTGGAGGACGGCGGAAAGGCCCAGGACAAGCGGGGAATGTGTGTTTTGGGGGTGCTGTCATTTGGCAGCCAGACTTTGAACCAAGAAAAATCCCATCCTCCACGGACTCCCCCCAACAAATGCGCGGCCCTGGGGCTGCCCTCTGAGGATGGAGATCGCCGGCCAGGAGAAGGGTCTTGGACATGGCAAAGGAGACCCTGTCTCGCTGTGAACGCAGCTTTCTCCACTCTTTCCTGATGACATGACGCCGTGGAGACCACACCAGCATCTAACTGGGGGACGGTGAAGAGGGATAGCTAAGGAGCAAACACACTCCAGCTAGTGGAAAGCCTGCAGCTCTGGAACTTGGGGGGATGTCTCCTGCTTCCCTGGCCAGGACGGTTGGCTGGGATGGAAGAGGCAGTCGATCTTCGCAGGACAAAGGGACTGAGGGGTTTGGCAGCCGTGAGGACTTCCCTGACCTGCCGTGTCACTGTGCCCCAGCTCTCTGCGCAACTGTCCCCAAGCCCCCGATTCACATTTCAATGTCTTAGGCCAGTATCGTCAGCCTTTCCCACTTCACTGTTCTTTCCGCCCATTCTTTCTTTGCATCATGATCAGTCGTCTACCTGGGATCTACCGAGTGGATACTGGGGGGTCATTCCCCCTAAGAAAAGACTGAACCAGGGATTTGCAGAGTTCTCCCCACCCCCCAAGGCCTGGACCTGGTTCCTGGTTCCTGAGAGGGGCTGTCTTTTCCTCCCGCTGTTTACTGGACTTTGAAGGGGCCTGTGCTCCTTCCATGGGCTCTTTGCCGTCAGCCGTAAGGTGGGGGATTGGGACCTGCTTTAACACCACCCGTCTCTTCAGGCCTCCAAAGCTCACACTGACTAACCCAAACCTGTGAGTCTCTCTCTAGTGCTTGCAGGGAGGACGGGGCGGGGGGAGGATTCCGGTCAGCTGGCCACTCCCTAGAGGATGCTGGACCTTCAGACAGAGGGAGGTCTGGCCTGAGCCCAGGGTGGGAGCCCATGGGGAGGCAGACATTGAGGAAGGTGAGCCCTCCCCTGGGCGAGGTGGCGGGAAGGCAGGTGTGGTGAGCTGCCAGCTGTGAAGTCCCGGAGCAGGGACCTTCTTGACCCCAGGCTGCCTGTTGGCCGCTGTCTGCTCACCCAGAGGCCTTAGGCTCTGGGTTTTCTATGGCCTCAAGTCTAAACGTTGGCCCACTGCGCCAACAGGAGGTCTCTCCCCATCCCCCTTTGACTCATGCCTCGCTCTGGCAGTGAAGACCTGTGTCTGCCTCTACTGCCAGGTCACTTAGGGAGGCCTAGCCAGGACTGATTCCCCCTGCCCCTAGAGCGGCCCCACGCACAGGGGCAAAACAGGGCATCTGGGACGGAAGAGACTCGAAAGTTTCTCAGACAGCCAGGCCTGGACAGACAGGCCTGGAGACATTTAGCCCCCACACGGAGGGGGAGGATGGGAGGCCCTGTGTGGTCCCATCCCTTGTCCTCTCGCCCATTTCCCTATCACCACCTCTGTGGTCTCCATGGTAACCCAGCAGGGCCAACCTCCTCCGGGGGGGTGGGCCTGGACCACCACTCTCCCACTGCCCAGCTCGTCAGCAGCCACAGGGCTACCAAGCAACTGCCCAGCCCCCCTCCAACTGGGGCAGTGCCCCCCCCTCCATCCACTTAGCCCCCAAGAGGGATCCAGCTCAGATGACAATTGCAGAGAGGAGTGGGCCAAGGAGAATCAACCCTCTGGTCTCGGAGAGGACAGATTTGGCTTCCAAGAGAAAGGAGGCTCTATTTTGAGAGGTAGTGGGCCAAGGAACGGAGGTTACCGGCCAGCAACCTGGGCGTTGTACTGTCTTTATTTTTAAAACCACTAAAGTGCAAGACTTATTTTGCACTATTCTCCACTTTTTTTTTTCTCATAGGCTTTTGGTGTCTTTTTATAAACATACTTTCTTGGTTTTCTAATGGAATATATAGTTTAGCCATTTCCACAGACTCTGGCCTCCTCTCTTTAACTTTTTTTGGATGGGAGAAAGGGGAGGTGAGGGGGGTCAGCCGCCCTGCACCCGTTCACCCCGCCTCTCTGGTCCTCGGCCACCAGCCTGAGTCCCGGACCGTCCACCACCAGCATCACACAGTAGCCCACACGGATAGACAGTTGTCAGACAAGATTCCTTCAGATTCCGAGTTGCCTACCGGTTTGTTTGTTTTTTAGACAGCAATAACCACAGCACATATTACTGTAGTTCTTTATAATTTGACATACATACATACCATAGCGCTATTCTCTCCTCTTTTTTTGTTTTCAACTTTTTTTTGTTAATAAATGCTCATAATCTTTACTGGTGAAAAGGATGAAAAAAAAACAAAAAACCAACAAACAAAACCTGTTTGTGGAAAAAAAAAGAAAAAGAAAAAGCGGGGGGAAAAAATCACCTGAATGTGGAAGAGCTCGCCTCCTGTTTAGTGTTTTGTACGTAAGGAAATAAAAAACGAGAAAAACAAAAAAAACAAAACAAAAAACCTGAGGATCTCACGTTTTATTAAAAAAGTGAAGATTGCTGTATACTATTTATTCAACTTATAATTTATGTTACTCCTTGATCTTTGTCTTTTGTCGTGACAAAGCATTTATTTAATAAAGTTATGCATTCAGTTAGCCTGCGTCACCTTCCTCCGAGGGTCCAGGGAAGGTAGGCGAAGGGAGAGAGAGGACAGAGGGAAGGAGAGAGGACCAGGTGGAAGCAAAACCAGGGCCTGCTCCCTCCAGAGGGGCCCCCAGACCCAAACCCAGGTGCCCCCTTCTCCATCTCTCCGAAACCCTTCCAGTGAGTTTCCTACACAAGGCGCTTAGGCGGGAGGGTGATCCTGCAGTTCAGCAGCGTTAGCACTAGGACTGTTATCATTTTTACCATCTAATCTCAGCTCCCGCTGCTAAAGAAAGCGATCTTAATCAACTCCTAAGCAAATGATGGGTCTCTTCTCCTCAGAGAGGACTTTAAGGAAGGCAATGCTAGAATGTTCCTCCCAAGCTCTCAACTCCTGGGAACCTCTGGCAGAGGTGAATCCTACCTCCTGCTCTTGCCCAGCACCCCGTTGCCATTTCCACCCACTGAAGAGGAAAGTTATGAAATGGCTAGTAACTCTGGTTTCAACCCTCCAGCGGCGTAAGGACCACAATTCCTACACTGTTCTACCATCCGCCCTTCCTTCCTCCGGCCGCTTCTCCTCATCTCCATGTCCCCTCTTTATCTGCGAGCCCACAGCAGGGCACTGCCCTTCATGCATCCCCCTGGCCACCCCCAACAAGGGCCTCCATCCATGGGCACAGCAGGGGGACAGAGTTGGGGGCATCTCCACTCTGCCCGACCCGGACACCCCCCCCCCGGTGCCCTGCCCCGTCCGAGTCACATGGCAAAGCAGAGACATTGGGAGTGTCCCTGCCTGGCAAGGGGCTGGCCTGTCATTGGGCATGTGTCCTTCGGAAGCATCACTGAAGCTCTCTTCCCTGAGACCACTGGGCCCGTACACAGCTTTGCAGATGTGCAGCCGTTCAGCCAGCGCCCGGCAGTGACGGCAGAGATTGGAGGGTATGACAGCTGCGCTGGGAGGCCAGAGACGGACCGGCCTTCCTCACTTTCCTGGGCGGGAGTGCTGATGAGTTGTGCTGGGCGGGGACAGGAAGAGTGGCACGCAGGAAGGCCGTGTGGTCCAGGTCAGGCCACATGGCATCACCTGCCCCGGGACTGTCTCCTGGCCTCTCCGCTGGCAGCTGCTCATCCACGTACTGCCTGGGGTGGGTGGGGGGCAGGAGGGGGCCAGGATTCTTCTCAGACTTGCTCCCCCTTCAGGGCCCATGCCACCCCCAGGCCCACTCCACCATGCCCCCTACTCCTACAACCCTCACCTCCGGACATCCTGCTCAGGTACCCATGTCATTTGGGACCTGGCTCCGGGCTGCTGTGCACCTGGTCCCACCCCCTCCCTATACAGTTCGTCATCGGGACCGAGAGCACGCTGCTGACCACGTGTTCACCCGGGGGGCCTCGGGAGCCGGCAGGACTGGGCTGGGGCCTGGGGTCTGCTGTGTCCCAACCTCACCCCCAGGTTTGGCAGCTGGTCCAAGGCCACACTCTTAGAAACACTCTCAACTCCACGGTCTCACCTCCATCCACTGAAGCCCCTCTCTGAGCCTGGGCGCCCTCAAGGGTTCCGCATGGCAAATCTGAAGATCGCCCTCTCCCATTCCAAGCACGGTCAGCTATTCCAGTGAGAGAAATGGAGTGAGGGCGCTGCAAGGTCAGCGTTTTACTCAGTGGAGAACGAGAGCCTTTGGTCTCCCCAATTCTGCTGTTCGATTCATCGACCCTCCCCGGCTCTTCCCCGGGGATCCTGGAGCCTGTGGCTCCACTGTTAGCATCTACTTGTCCGGGTGCCACCTGCCCTGCAGCCCCTCGGCCCTGGATAAACCTCCCCTTGTCACTCCTGCACAGCCCCACTGTGCCCTGCTGGAGAAAGTCCCAGCATCGTGTGGGCTGACACCGCCACAGAATCCCCAACCTCCAGATCCTGCCTGAGGAACCTCCCAGGTTCCCCAACACACTCTCACGTTCCTCCTCATACTGCCTTCTCGCTATCAGAGAAAACCAAGACCCGCCTCTGAGAGCGTCCTATCTTCTCATCCCAACCCCTATGGAGTCAACCTCCGTCATGTTCTCTCCCACCTCCCCCATCAGTCCTCCTCTGTTTCCAAGGGACAGTCCCCTTCCTTCTCTCTCCCTGCCCGCTGCTTCCCCATCTCCTCCATCAACCAGCCCCTCTCCTGCTGTGTAGGCAACAGAGGAGAGGGAGAGAAGGGGATGGGTAGGAAAAGTATCTTTTTTTTTTTTTCCACACACACACACTGTATTTTTTTTTTTTTTTTTTGCGGTACGCGGGCTTCTCACTGCTGTGGCCTCTCCCGCTGCGGAGCACAGGCTCCTGACGCGCAGGCTCCGCGGCACGTGGGATCTTCCCGGACCGGGGCACGAACCCGCGTCCCCTGCATCGGCAGGTGGACTCTCAACCACTGCGCCACCAGGGAAGCCCTGTATTTTATTTTTACAAGAGATAAGTGAACTGACACCAAGCATTGTGAATGGATGGCCACAACAGAAGCAGCAATGATTGCAATTACCAAACACAAAACACACTCATACTATGTCATGATATTGACATTCAGTCCAGGGATCCTCCACTGTAACAGCTCCTTTACTTTGCAGTGAAAATTGATTTGTATATTTTTTGCCTCTGAGTCCTTGTGGGATTTTTTTTTTAATTCAAACAGAAAGTCACAAAAATTATCATCATCCTCATCAGTTCACTCAGTCCCATGTAATTAATTGTTTTTTCATCTTGATCTTTTGTTAGCACTTTTATGAATTCATCAGTTTTCCATTAGAGTTCTGAGAATACTTATTCATTCAGTTCAGCAGTATACTCAGTTACCAGAAACCTGTACTTGTCAGAGTCTGGAAGAGTATCTTGTGCTTAAAGCTGATGGGACTTGTTCATGAACTGGATGTCGGGATGAGGGGAAAGTTGAGGATATCTTCTCCACTCAAAGTCCCCCAGACAACTCAAGTTCAAGGTGTCCAAAACTGAACTCGTACTGTAAGCTCAGATACTTCACCTGTCTTATTTCACTTTATACCTTAAAAGCACCAGTTCAAAACCACGAACAAAATTTGAACTCATCTTCCCTCTTAAACTCTCCCCTCTTCATCTCCCCTCTCCATCTCTCTCCTCCCTTTGCTCTCTCAGAGAATGGCATCTACCCGATTGCCAAACCAGCCCTCCTTAACCCCCAACATCTAATAAGTCCCCAAATCTCAGGAATAAACGACTTCACCGACAGCTCTCCAATCTGACCGTTCTCAGCACCTGCCCTGCCCGGTTCAGACCACGCTCACTTCTCACCTGGATCACTACAGTTTCTTCCTGCCGGGACCTTCCATCCCCACCCGTTTCCTCCATGCTAGACATCGCAGTCAGAGTTCACTTTCTAAAACACAGATCCAGTCATGTCGTCCTCTTCCTAAACTCCTTCCTTGACTCTTGAGAGCATTCGGTCTTAGAATCCTTCATCAAGACACCCAAGGTCCTTCCTGGTGGGCCCTCCTCGCCCTGCACCTCCCATACCATAGGCAACCTCAGCCATCGGCAGGTCTCCACGTTTATTGTGTAGTTCATGCTGGCCCCTCTGTCTGAACCCCACCACACATGTGCACGCGCACGCGCGCACACACACACACACACACACACACACACACACACAACACGCCTTTCCCCGAATTCCTATTTCCTCTTACAGTTCTGTCCTTACGTGCCTCCTGAGACAATTGTTCTCCTAATTGCACCAGGCACACCTCCGTTGTACGGCTGCTTCCCTTTACTAGAATGTCAGCCCCTTCAGGACAGGGGCCATGATCTTTTTCACCTTCATATCCTAAAACCCTAACACTGAGCCCAGGATACAGTAGTCACTGCCTGTAGGCAGCACTTATCATACGACAGAAATGAGTTTATATTCTCAAAGCAATTCTTTGAGAGAGACATTATCTCAACATTTAAAGATGAAAACAAATGAGGTTCAGAGGTGAGAAATGTGTCCAGAGTCACATGTCACAAGCAGCAGCCTCCAGATTCTGTTCCAAGGCTGCCTCACCTCCTCCAAGCCCATGCTCCCAACTCTCCCATCACAGGTAGCCAGTATTCCAGACACATCTGACAAATGCGGTCGCTACAGCGGTGATTCTCCACATTCGGAAGGCATGAGAACAGGCAACCTAGGATAGGTCCCGTGGTTCGCAAGTTCAACAAGCATCCCCAGTTGACGCATTCTGGACTCCTGGGACCACCTCTTAAGCAAATGACGCTTTGAGACGGTGTAAACTCAGTTTCCCATGCTGCCACACAGTGGCAGTAGAGCCGCAGTGTTTGTCCACGGCCCGTCCTAAACTAAAATTTAAACAGTTCCAGAAGGCGAGCCATCAGCTTGACATCGTCAAGATCCCTGCCCAGCCAACCATCATCCCACATGGGTGCAATTAAGCTTTGCCTCAGAAAAGGTTTCTAGGTCACAGTATACATCAGTCAGTGCGGTTCCTGTAGCTAGAGCCACAGCAGAAGTACTGATCACATACCCGGAAAATCCACCTCTTCAGAGGGCTTAGAGTACAAGAAGGCTGCAGGCAAGCGACATGGAAATGGGCAGGGAGACTGTGGCATCCTCAGGAGTACGCTGCAAAAATATTACAGAAAGGACTCAAGTGAGTTAGCAACCTTGGGGCATGGGGGCTGGCATGAGGGCTGACCCCAGCAGTGGCCCCATGATAACCCCTTTCATTTGGTACACTCCTGCCGTTCTCAAAGCACATTCACATCTATTGTCTCACATTAATAACCACCGTTATCAATTGGGTGATATATCAACCCTGTTGAGGCTGAAATCATCCCCATTAAACAGATGAGGAAAACTGAGGCTCAGCAGCGAGTAAGGTACCTCCAGGGCAATGGAATAGTAAGGGACAGAATTCAAGCCCAGGTGTTCCGACTTCAGTATTCATTGCCTTACTCCTTGGCTTTGCACTAGAACCTTAATCAATCAATTAATGTTAGGGAAAAAAAAAGAAAGAAAAAACGCCTGCAGTCCACTCCAGACCAATGAGATCAGAATTCCTGATGGTGGGGCATCAGCGTCAGCATGAAAATTGTTTTCAGTGCCCCAGTCAATTCAAATGTTAGCCAAGTTGAAAAGCACTGCCCTTGCTGGGAAAGGCAGCATAGCTGCCCCACCCAGGCAGCAGCCACCGGCTGCCGACTACGGCTGAGGGGATGGGAGAGGGATGGTGGGAATACCCATCAGCAGACAAAAGGAAATTCGTGTAGGGACTGGTGACCCACAGGCTGCAGATCCAACCAGCACCCAAAGCCCTCCAGGCTCTCCCCGAGCATCCGCCCTGCTTCCGCCCACAGGGGGCAGTGTAACTCCGGGCTGAGCAGCACCCCCTCTCTGGAGTTAGGGGCCCCAGCCCTGGGCGGTGGAGGTGGGGCCCTTCCAGGGACCATTTCCTCATCTGTGAAGTGGAGCTAATAATAGCTCATTTGTGGATTCATGACCATTAACTGAATTAATGCACTTCCGGTGCGGCCAGCCACTAGCTCCTGGCCCAGCCTAGATACTCTGAAAGAGGATGTCTGCTTTGGGGGACCTGCTTTTCTTCTTCAAGGAGTGAAACTCATCTCACCCCTGGTCCAGGCCCCAGGTATCCCTCTGCCTCTCCTGAGATGCTAAATGGACGGTCAGGAGGGAGGTGGACCAGGCAGAGCTGCCTCCGGTCCCCTCCTCCATGGCAGGAAGGGGTCAGATGCCACAGAAGAGGGGTGGCACCATGAAACATGGGGCCAATGGGGCCGTGTGTGGACAGTGGGTCTGAAAGCACTGCACACTCCTTCCCCCACGCCCCCCCCCCCGCAAAGTGAGGAGCCCCCTGGAATTGGCCAGGGCTGAAGGGGCCAACAGAACCAAGCGGGCAGAGCCCTCACACAGAACTGTGCTTCAGACCCACATCTGTGCCTCGTTCCCTAGTCCCTCCGCATTGGTCAACACGTGCTATTCTGGGGCCAGACAGCTCCTCAGGCCCTGATTCTCAGAGGTCACAACAGCCCCATCCTTTTCCTTGGGGGCTGAGTAGATGTCTCCCCCTGGGCAAGGGAGCTCTCCTTGACTTCAGGGGCCAGAGGACCCCAATTCCACTGTTTCCCTGCTCCCTTTCTTCCTCTGCAGTGTCATCTGAATGTGAGAGAGAGAAAGAGACACGGGCTCCACCCTTCCTCCCCCAGGGCCCACCCAAGGGCGGGAAGGTCGCTAGAGTCTCAGCTGGGAGTCCACCTGGATTCAGGACTTCTGAGTTTCCATAGCCCCTCTTCCTGCCCCATCCATCTCATTGCTGTGTTATGAATGGAAAACCGAGACCGTGCCTGTCCCACTTTCCCGCGAGTCCAGCCAAGGCTGGAGGGAAGGAGGCTGGTGAGCCTCGAGATCTCTTTCCCACGGGGGCCCCAAAGACTCAGGCAAAAGACACGTGCTTTATTTTTCCTTCCTTTAATCTTAAGCAAAAGAGACACAGGGGTTCAAAAATAAAAATTTCTTTTTTCCCTCTCCCAAACCTTTACCCCAGCTCCGCACTGCAACCACCCGCTTCCTGCCCAGCAGGGACTTGAGGAGGGAGGGTGCAGGCATCTCCAGCTGGGGAGGGGGAAGGCGGGGAGTGGGTGGGTTAGGGGGGGCGGGGGGGTGTGCTGAGCTCGGTGCTGGTCTCTTTCCAAATATAAATACACGTGTCAGAACTCCTGGAAAATCCTCCCTCCACCCACCACGCAAGCGCTCTCCTTGCTCTGCCAGCTTTGGAGAGGGGTGGGGGGCGGTGCCAGGCACCGGCGGCTGGCTGTAGGTTTACTGCATCCGCTGGGTGTGTAGCCCGCGAGCCCCCTGCTGCTCGTTGTAGAAGAGATGACACTCGGGGTCCCCCCGGATGGTTGGGGCCCCCTGGATCAGCTTCCCGGTGTTGGGGTTCACACACCAGCACTCCCCACGCTGCCCGTTCAGAGACATCTTGCACTGAGGAGAGAGAAGAGGAGGACATAGAGGACACCCCGATAAAACGGAGGTCCCGTTTTCATGAGGTCTGGGTGTGCCTGCAATTCTGCACGGCTAATAAGCTCCAACATGACTCACGCTGGTGCTGCTGGCCCAGGGACGTGCTCTGGCTATCAGCAAGGCTGCTGGGGACGCCTCGCGATGGAAAGACTCAGCCCCCATCCACGGGGAGGTCCCATCCAGCCAGGGACCCAGTGTACTGGAGTTCACTCGTAGTGTGAGGCGGAAAACGCACATGAAAGTCAGCGTTAGCTCGGGTCCTATTATGTGCTGGGCGTGGCGTGAGCAGTCATATACACTGCTCATTTACACTTCATATCTAACATATGCTCTTTTTTTTTTTTTTTTTTTGAGGTACGCGGGCCTCTCACTGTCGCGGCCTCCGGCCTCTCCCGTTGCGGAGCACAGGCTCCGGACGCGCAGGCTCAGCGGCCATGGCTCACAGGCCCAGCCGCTCCGCAGCATGCGGGATCTTCCCGGCCCGGGGCACGAACCCGTGTCCCCTGCATCGGCAGGCGAACTCTCAACCACTGCGCCACCAGGGAAGCCCCTAACGTACACTCATTTAATCCTCTCAACCACCTTGTGAAGTAGGTACCATTACTTTACCATTTTAAGGACGATCGGAAGGAAGCCCAGATGGGTTCAGTAACTTGCCCAACGTCACAGAGCTAGTAAGGGCCACAGCTGAGATGCCAAGCCAGGCATTCCCCTCCCAGGATCCCTGATCTTACCCATGAGCCAATTCCTCTTGCAAATCCCCGTTTACCCATAAGCTTCAGTAGAAAAGAAGATCACTATTTCCTCTTTTGAACTCCAGACGAAGTAGCTGGCTTACATCTAGAGGGCAGGTGTACGAACCAATAGCTTTTAACGCTAGACTGCTATTTCAAAGGGCAAGATGCCTGGGCTGTGAAGGAGATGGGGAAGTGAGACCCCCACCCCCACCCCGGGGGATCAGCAGAGCCCCGTACCCCATCTCCTGGCTCTGCACACCCACCCTTTAAAAGTCAGTTCTGACTTCCCACTAGGACCACCAGGGGAGCCTCTGAAAAATCTGGTGCCCAGAAAGCACCCCAGACTCACAAAATCTGGATCTCTGGGGGTGAGGCCCAGGAATCTGTATTCTTTAAAGCTCCCTAGAGAAGCCCAGTGTGCAGCTGGGCTCAGACCCTCTGCTGGAGAACAGAATGGCCGGTGGAGTCCACACCATCTCAATCCTTCTCTCTGCCTTACATGAAATGCACACAGACTTTTTCTCCCTATACCAGGGATGAGCTGGAGGAAGTGAGCAGGGCACTAGGTGAAAGGACAACTGACCATGTTAAACAGCCACTAACAATCATCGCTACAAACTCTATGTGGTTAGGTAAACAATATTAATAATGATAAGGGGAAATATGCATACACACATAGATCATTAGAAGGCATATGAACAGAATGGAAAGAGGAGGAAAAAGGGCTCCTGGGTGTTTTACTTACACTTTCTGCATTTTCTCTAATGTACTGATAACACTGTTCTGTTAACCGTTTCTAGAAATATTTCAAGTGGCGTTTCTCCACCCCTGATTCTCCATTCCCTGAGATACTTGAAAACCAGAGAGTCTACTTGGTCAACAATGGTTTAAATCAGTGATTCTGGAAATGCCGTCCACGGATCATCTGCGTCCTCTGACAGCTGGTTAGAAACGCGAACTCTCAGATCCCACTCGACTGTCTGAATGACAGCCTCTGGGGACGAGGCCCCAGAATCACCTGCAGGTGATTCTAACGCTCAATAAAATCAAGAAGCACTGGTGTGAGGCGCTATTTGTCCTCCAAGAGGCTCCCTCCTATCCCGGACACCAAGCGCTGCTGGCAGGTAAGCTGGGTACATGGAGTCAGGCTCTGACAAGCCTGAAGCCAAGAAGAGAAGCCCCGCCCCCGCCTTCCCTGGCCTGGCAGCTGGCATCCCCTCCCCTCTTGGCTGGCATCGCCACCCGCCTCCTCACAGAAGACTAGGTCTCCCGCTCAGAGGCTTACAGGTGATGGGGCAAGAACAAGACACACCCAGCGTCCGGGGCCAAGGAGATCCTCGCTCACCTGTTTGAGGTTGTACAGGCCATGCTTGTCACAGTTGGGGATGTGCAAGGAGTAGAGGTGCTCCAGGGGCCCCCGCTCGTCGGGAAGGCGCATGGTGGAGATCCGCTCCAGCACCTGGTCCAGTTCCTGCTGGCAGGGGGTCTGTGGGCACAGGCACGCGGAGAGGATGCTTAGAGTGGGAACAGGCCCGTGATTCTTCTGAAGGGACTTTCCCAAGGCCACACAGCTAGCTAGTGGCACCAGGAACTTCTGACACCCAGCCCAGCAATCTACCTACCATATGGTTATGCTCCACCGCACCCCTAAAGAAAGCCACCTGCATATGAGTATTCCCTCCTCTCCTCCATCTGTGTCAACGGCTTTCAGGGGTCAAAATGGGAGCTACTTGCAAAGACTGAATTCAAGTGGCTGCCTCTGGAGTATCTCTACACCCACCCGGTGGCCCAACCTCCATTCCCTTCCGTCAACCCAACCAGGGCCTAGACAGCAAAGCTGAGCTGGAAAGAAGAAGTGGGGTAGCTGAGTGAGGGCAGCTGCAACGCGAGTGGGCAAGCTCCAGTGGATCCATCTATATCTCTACCATCCATTGCTTTGCCTGTGTCCCAAAGCCAAGCAGAAACGTGGAGATTTCAGAAGGGACTTCAAGAACCCGTACGCAGAGCCCATTTCACAGCCAAAGATACTGAGCGCCCCGCCCACAAAGAGAAACTGATCAACCTGAAGGTCCCTGAATATGTCAGTGGCAGAATCAGAAAGGGAAGTGCTTTGCCCACAGGCCCACAGGACATGGATCTCATCGGGGGGCCCACATCCCCGCTTGCTGGGACACTCCCTTTACACGTCCTCCCACCCCTCCAACCAGACCCGACCCGTTCTGACCCTGGCAGGCGGCGGCCGCAGCTTCTTGGGCTCCTCCAGGCCGAGGTGATGTTTGCCACCCTTGCCCATCTGCCGGTGCTGTTCCGTGACCTTCTCCCGGAACACGGCCAGCTCCTTCATGCCCGACTTGAGGGGCTTCCGGCCAGCACCACCTCCACCTCCCAACAAGTTCATGTTCCCGTCCACGTGGTTCTCGACCAGGCCTCCCTCAGAGTGGTCCTCGCCATTGTCTGCAGAGAGAGGGAGGGAGGAAGAGCTGCAGGTCCAGTTTCCAGAGAGGTGGGCCCTCCAGGGACTATCTGGACCCCTGATAATGACAAGGAAGGCGATGACCAACATCTAAGCAGCGGTGCTAAGGGACTTATGTGGATGATCCATTTCGGTTTCACAGCAATGACGAGCACAACTAGTAACGTCCCCCAACCTCTAGACAGAGAAGCTGAGGCTCACGGAGGTCAATTTCCTGACCAAGATCAGAATCCAGGATCTGAACGCAGGCTCTCTGACTCCAGAAAAATGCCTGGGTCACCTACTGTGCTCTGCCTCCATCCCAGGAGGTCAAGGGGGAGGATGCGCGTGGGGGAGCAGAGGGGCACAAACGAAGGATGACCATGTAGGCAAGGCTCTCACCGGGGAACGGGGAACGGCCACCACTCTTCCTTGAAAGACCTCTGAGATTCACCCACCACTAACTCCCCCCGTTTAAAGTCTTCATGTCTGGTTGGAAAAGGCATGGATCGGATGAGCTTTTAAAACTCATGCCGCAGAGATCACTGGGCCGTGCTGTGTCTGGCGGGGAAGTGAGGTGGAGAGCCACGCTGACACCGGAACACAGCGTCCAGCCCCCTCCGCCATCACTCTTCATCTGCCCGTCTGCTTCCTCCTCTTGTTGCCCTGACGCTCCACTCCTATGGCCGCTACAGCACCATCCCGGGACCCTGATTTGTGTCCTGTCTATGCATGCTGCCCCACCCCCCATTACATCGAGAGCCCCCAGAACAGGACCGATGACCACGCTGTAGTTTCATCTTATCGCAGGGCGCGTAGCCTCATCCAGATGTCTGTCCAAGGACCATCCACTGAGTCTTTCGACTTTCTTAAACCTCCAGCTAGCCGGCAATAGGGAACGGCTCCTACGGTGCACACAGCTCAGGTGGAGGGGCCCTGAGAGCACTCCTCCCCTCCCACGGTCTCATGCAGGCTTAGGCACGTCCAGCCAGGGAACAGAGTCAATGGTATGGAAGGGTCCTAACCAGGGAGACAATTTCTGGCAAGCTCTAGGTGGGCCGGGGTGCAAACAGCCCCCCGCAGACACGGCAGGGCCAACAGGGTCTCAGACCACACTGCCTGGAGCGGCCCCCTGCAGGGCTCAGGGAGCAGGCAGTGGGAGTTTCCAAACAAATCGTGCACATTTTCTCTTCCCCTCTAATGCACCTCTGAAAACTTACAGCCTGGATAACATACCCGAATGGCTTTTACAATATTTCTACACAAGGGTCTCAGGCGAGGCGCCTAGTACTTGGCAGTCCTTTCAGAATTCAGGCACAGTGTGGTGGGCTCAGGGGGTCGCTGTCCTGGGCATGCTATACGGTGTAAAGAGCTGGCCCCGACCTGTAAAAGGGGGGCCATGACACCCCCTCTGGATTGTGAGTTTCGGTGTTCACTCCCTCACCAGCGAAGGTGTGGGACCCTCTTCCGTGCCTTGGGGAGCCAGCGCCTGCATCCTCGGAGCGCGCTCCAGCAGACTCTGGGGGACCAACGGGGTCCCTGGAAACGGAGGAGTTCAATAGAGGTTTACTCCCATCCCTTCCCTTTGCACTAGGCCTGATGCCTGGTCGGTTCTCACGAGCTGGAGCATCCTTTAGAACCAGGCACGTAATCTCCCGCCTGGCAAATGCTGGATATAGGAGGGCGGACTCGAATGGAATTCCAGCTCTGCCACTTTTTATACCAGCTGTATTTCTCCTGCATATATATCCACACTGTGCCTCTGTTTTTCTGAACCGTAAACTACTGGATAATAATAGTTCCTACTTTACAGAACTGCTGAGAGTATGTTATAGGTAAAGCCGTTAAGATACAGTGTGGAACGCAGAAACTCTATGTCCTGTGGGTGGCGATTACTTTGACGATGATGATGATGATGACGACAGCTGCCTCAGTGATCTGCTACCCCTGCCATGTGGAACCCAATCAAGAAGCAGGAAGCAGAGGAAGATAAGCTTCTAAGCATCAGAACAGCAGACACCACATCCATGCATTGTGAAGCCGCGATGCTTTCCTCACAAGTCAAGGGAAGTCAGTGCACGAAGAACCTTGACGGTTCGCAGTAGCACTGGTCAGATAAGCCTGGTTTCTGCATGTCTGGTTTCCAAGGCCACCACAGAATAAAATCAACAAAATTAAAAGGAGAAAAAGGAAGGCACGTGGTCAGTGGCGAGAAGTATCAAATGGCAGAGAGGAAAGAGGACAGTAAAAAAAACCAAACATAAGAACTCCGGGGACATTTGGTGCACAGCAAACAACTCCACAGCCATTGATGACCCCTGAAAACTTCCACGTTGTGTGGCCTGAAACAAGACTAGTGTTGATAATACGACTTTGGGGCATCCAACAAGGAAAGGGATAAACATGACAAGTATTCAGTATTAAGAAAGATTATCTATCCAAAATTGCTAAACTTTAGAAAAATAATGGAAATATTTAAATGAGTAAGCCCTGTGAAACCCGGAAAATTTTTCTCTAGAATGGCTATTTCTCCAGGGGCTCCGGGTAGCCCAGATTTTATCATAAATAAACCAAGCGCAGATTAGATCCTGTTCCAGAAGCCCCAGCACCACCTGCAGGGGAAGGCTGATTTGAAGCATCTGCCACCAACTTGGGTGGGAGTCCTGATCGACCACGTTCTACATTCACCCACCCCAAACTTCCCTCACCCACCCTGCCCTCCCCTTTCTGTCCCTGAAGCTGAAACAGCAGAAACCCAGAGGCCCCAAGAGAAGCAGTCCGGGTTCCCCGGCTCCGCTACCGGCCCGGTTCCCCTGAATGGGGACCGGCTGCAGCTTTCCCCTGGGACTGGTCAGGCAGCTGAGGCCAACCACGAAGATGATCCCACCTTCCCGGTTCAGATGCCAGAGGTAGAGGGCAGAAGGCTGAAGGAGAGGCTTGCGAGAGTCTGAGACAGACCTGGCAAATAAATAGGATGGGCTGATTCAGGTAACCCTCCATTCTGCTTAACATTAACCTTGAAGCATAAGGCAGATGTTGGCACAAATGGGTGGGGCGGGGGGGACTCATCTCCATCCTCACCATCAGTTCTAACATTTCCATTTCTACAGGCTTCTCTGCTTCTCTGCACCTGGACCTGGTGACACAATTTCAGGCTCCCTGTCTTCATCCCTGCAGGTGCTGGCCCGGGGAACACAGGAGGAAGACAGCAAGACGCCTAGAAAAGTCTTGCTTCCCCGGCTGCACTGGGAACCGTGCAGGATCAAAGGGGGAAAACAATGGGGACCTCTGGGTTGCCCTCGCCCAGCCCCTCGTACCCGAGTTCACCCTGGGCACAACAAACCCATCCTCATCGTGCCCTGCCCAGCCTGCTTCCTGCCCACGGTGACAGAGAGCATCTATGGAGACCTCAACACCACTTCTGCACCCGACGCCTGAGTTCTGCTCACAAAGTAATTAGACAAGGGCTCTGGGAATTTCCCACCATTTCTGGAACCATCCGCTCTGCTGTCACGAAGCCTGTGACTCTCAGAAGTTCACCGGGTTCCTCTCTTTTGGGGGCAGGTTTGCCCGCCTGCCCCGAGGCTTAAATTAAGACAGCCCGTCTCCACTGTGGCTGCAATTCCACGTTCTCAGGTTGAAACACAGCAGGATGGCCCACATTTAGTCCTCTTCAGGAACGTCTGGGAAGGCTCCACTCACCAGAACCCAATGCCTGGGACATTCTCGGGATCAGGGTCTCCCAACCCCAGCACTACTGTCTTTGGGACCAAAAGATTCTTTGTTAGGAGCTGTCCTGTGTAAGACGCCCAGCACCATCGTGGGCCTCTACCCACCAGATGCCAGCGGCACCCTCCCCGAGTTGCAACGATCGAACACGTCTCTGAACATTGCCAAATGGTCTCCAGTTGAAAACCACTGTTCGCAGTTAGGATTGATCCAGAGGCCTGAAGTTCCCGGCCCAGTGCTGAAGACTCCCAGCCTCACATAAAGCAGATCTGAGCTTTACTGTATCCCCTCCCTCGGCTAAGAGCCCTCCACCACTGTTCCATCACAAGGAACACTTCTGGCCTATGAGCCTTCCTTCTTGGTGGTGGTGGTGGGGACCCCAGAGGACTCTTAGCCTGCTGACCCCTCTTCCCTAACTCTCCCGGGCACTCGTACCACTGACAGGGGCCAAAGAAGCATCCTTTGGATGAGCCCTAGAGGTCAGCCCACAGTTAACGCTCAGAACCAGGCCCTCTGCAAGCTCTGGAAACACTGGATGGAAGAGAGGGGCACACAGATTCATGCACGTTCAGGATGGCAGGCTCCAGGCAGGGCTGGTCTGCTCATCAGGCACAGAGGGCACGGTGCCCAGGGCCCTAGGAAATGTTTTCATTTCTTTCAAAATCAGAAGAAAAAAAAAACTTTTAGGTCAAAGCAAACGTCTTCATATAACACGGATACGTTTGCAGTTATAAAATACGATTTTCTAATTCTTCTGTGTTTGCCCACAAAGGCAAACATGTCTGGTGCCCCCTGCAGCCCCTCTCCAGGTCCCAGAAGACAGGGCTCAAGTGGGCAGTCCTATCCCAGAAGGACAGAGGTGGCTTCCTGTCCTGAGATGTCCCTGACGGCTCTGAGCGGAAGGTCAGTTCGTCCACCCTCACGGAAGCCACCTGGGTTCAAGGGTATGTTTCATTCCATTCCTTTATCGATCTCATCGTTGCCAACGAAAGTGCCAATAAGATGAGGAAATCCATGGGCCTGGTCTGCTGACGCAGGTGCCGACACCCCACATCTTGAAGTGGAAGCCCAGGACAGGGAAACACAATTGTTGACTGGGTGGAGATCAGAAAGGACTGTAGGCTGAGAAGAGCCTCGATTCCTTGAGATCCTATCCCCAGCCAAAGAGGTTCAGGGATTCAGCCTCCAAAGTCCGACTGCCTGGCTGAATCCTAGCTTTACCACTGAGCTGTGCAGCCCTGGACAAGTTACTTAAGCTCTCTGTGCCTTCACTGCTCGTCCGTAAAACACGCACAAACAGGATCCACCTCCAGTGGGTGGCAGAGAGGATTCCGAGGGCTGCTGCGTGCATACGCAGTGCCGGCACAAGGGGCTCGCCCTCAGCTGCCTCCTCTGCGTCCCACACTCGGGGAAGCACCCGCACGGCACCGCACCCTCACGCTCTGCTGGACAAGGACATTATCACACGTTACCAAGCTCTGCCCATACGTTCCCTTATAGGTGTGACAGCGCAGTCCGCAGGAAAACATTCCACATGGAGAACTCCAGCTAGAGATGGAATTTGCCCTCAGAACAAAAATACCAAGTTGCATTTTTTTTTCTGCCTAGGAGAGTTCGGTGCAGAATAATATTTATTAAGCAACCACTTATGTATGCAGCTCCATGGGCTACAGTGCAAAGGTCACTCTAAGAGATGGTTCTTAGCAACCCAAATCACATAACTGGAAAAGCCTGCGGGCTTAGAGATGACTGACAGGGACCTCCAAGATTCCTGAGGAGATGTCCCTGTAAGGATCAGTAAGCAGTAGCTGTTCCCTGCCTAGTGACCCAGGAAAAGAAGGGAGTTTCCCAATTATGTAGAGAAGGTCAAGCTTTTCCAAAGACAAGTGGGGGAGATGATAGAGGGAGAGTAGATCTCCCTTGTGGGAGGCTTGAAGGGCGGGGAGAAGGCCCGTCCTGCCGTAGGGGCACTGCCACACCTTCCCACCTTACACACCTGGAGGAGAGCTGAATGCGAGACAGATGGACCAAGAGGACACAGACAAGGTGTCCTATTTTACAGACAGAAAACCCAAGGCCCAGAAGGACCAGCACCTGGGTCCAAGAGGAGCACGCACAACCTCTCTGCTGTCATCAGAGGTGCTCCACGACTGGCCTGGGGTCCCCGCACCGCCCTGTGACCCGGCCTTACTAAGCTAGCCAAGCAGGGCAGCTGGAGGGGGACAGTCCGGGAGCAGAAAGATGCCTACTTCTGTGCACTTACACTCTGGCTTTAAAACTTAATTTTGGCACAGTCCTTTCCCCCGCAGTGTCATGTGGCTTGACTGTAGCACTGACAACCTTACTCAACGGATGAAGATCCTTTCTCTCATGAAACTTCACTTTCTCCTATTGCGACGCTCCGACCTCTGCTCCATTTGACAGTTGGCAACTCCTGATCTACCGGAGACCTTAGAGCACTCTGGGGAAAACAAGCCCTAAGAATATAACAGCAACCCCCTACCCCTTCCTGCTTACGGTGTGAGGCATCTGTCCTCATGCAGGCCTGGTGAGAAAAGGAGACCTCTTCCCAAAAGCATCACACATCTTCATAAGAAGTTAATACATCTTTCTTTCTTCTTTTCTTTATTCTGAAGAAAGTCTAGTCATTTTCCAACCTTCTCCTCAGTCTATCTCATGATTATTTGGAAATCTAAGAGCTGAGGGCAACAGAGGGATGATCTAACCCAACCCTAAATCCATCACTCCCTCCAGTGAACTCACCTCCTTCTTCAACAGGTAATAGCATTCCAGGCCCTTTGAGAATGGATTCCAAGTAACAGGCCAGGGGAATGCCAGCTGCTTTCCTGGTTCCACGCTGGTTGGGCACAGAACTCACATGGCTCCTTCTTTGTTGATTTCTCCCAAAATTCACTTAACCTTGACATACGTTGGGCAAAAGAATAAATACTAACTACCATCTTCCTCCTCCCTCCAGGAGGACTTCTCCACTAATATCCATGGCAGTGGACAATTCATTCACAGACTCAAATGGGCAAAGAACCCCAGGAGTCAAGAGCCCTGAATTCCAATCCTGGCTTTGCCCCTGACAACTCACCCGTGATTCTGGCCAGACCCTTTAACCTTTCTGAGCTCTAATGTCTTATGTCTGAAAAATGAGAATCATCACCCTACTAAAGTGAAGGCTGCTACTTAAATAGGCTACAGCATCAGTACCACTCAAACTCCCAATGTGGGCAGAATCAGGCTTTGGAAGAAATGTGCAGATGATCTAGTTCTTGAAAGAGTAAATGAAAGGTGCATTTGTTTGGTAGAGGGGAAGGGTGGGTGATACCTGGTCTGCAGAACGGCCAATGCATGGGGGGAAAAATGAGTTATAAAAGAGTTCTGCATCTACATCTTTCGACATCTTTCTTCTAAAGCTTGATTCTGTTGATTGTATAAATTCCATATACTGCTAAACATCAAAGCTCTCTGCCATCTGATGAAGTCCTTGGGCAAGGGTGGATTTGCCAAAATTACTTTAACTTTGCTTATAGCATTTAGGCAAAGGAAAGATGGGAGGAAGGAAGGCAAGAAAGAAGGGGGAGAGGGAAGGAGGAGAGAGGGAGGAAAGATAGGTAGAGTCTCATAACCGCCGTGCACGCATAGGTGAGGCAGGGTTCACAGGTAAACGCACCAACACACAGGGGAAGCAGATGTTGTTGGAGAGGCTCTGAAGCCAGTCCCCTTGTATGGCTGACTGCTCACTTAACTTCACCTGGCATATGGCCACTCTGGTCAACAGCACAAACCACCCAGAAGCCAGGGTGGGTGATTCAGGCCTTGCTGGGAGGTGGGGGAGTGGGAGGACGTCATCGGGGGCAGAAGTTAGAAACAGGTGGGGTAGGAAGGGGGCCTATTGGTTAATTTTCAGCTAAGGTTAAACCTGAAGTCCTTAGTCTCTCTGCGTGAGAGACATCATGTGCCCTCCTCCACCTGTTTTTAGCCTGTCACAGGCGGGCAGGCAGCAGCGGCCTCTTACACTGGAATCCTGAGTAGTATGTGCGTGGATGTCTCACGTGGTGGCATTCCAGCCCAGCTAATGGCGTTCCTGGACGGGCCATCTACGCCCTGCTGACACCCAGCTTCACTCCAAACTCCCTTCCCATTCTCTGAGCCCCTGCTCCCTGCTACGGAGCCAGCTAAGCAAACCTGACATCTCTCAGATGCCACCTCATTCTGGGAAAAATCCCTTCGGCAACAGACCAGTAGCTCCTCAGTATGGTTTCTGAACAAAAGGTCTCCTCTCTGATGACACCCGCCGCCCACCCGTACGTAAGGAAATGGCTGCAAACAAGCGGCCTCCTCTGATGTTCTAGACCCATAGGTCCCACAGGTGATCACATCACACAAGGGCAGGAACTGGCCTTTCTCACCTTGAGACCATCTCCCTGCACCGACAGCTACCACGAGCCCATCACCTAGCTAAGGGCTGCAGAGCTGGGTGAAGTCGGTGGAGTGCGATGGCCAGTAGGCACCCAGCCCCATCCTCATACAGGGAAGAAACCGCTACTGGAGATAACGGCGACGGTGGACAACAGGAGGGCAGAGGGCCAACTACCTGCCACGCCACTCTGAGCCCTTTTTGGATTTCCTTTGGAACACAGGCTCTGGAGCTCGAAGCCTTGGCCATCCGGTTCTAGTGTGGCAAGAAGGGCATCACTGGCCGCAAAGCCAGAGGCCCAAGGTTCTGATCCTGACATTACTGCCAGGCCTGGGATTCTGAATGATGCCAGCCTGGGTGTTTCAGATGTGCAGGCCCCGGTGTGCTCAGCTGTAAATTCAGAGAGTTAGACCAGTCCTACACTCCAGCCCCAGAGCTCTGGAGACAGCAAGCCTTGGGGTGGAGCGGGCAGGAGGGGTCAAGGACTCTGTACTTTTAACAACCACCTTCCAGCTCAGGGCCCCATTCCTCTGTGATTCCTGACTCGGTTTCCTGAAGAATTTCTTGGTGATGGGAGAAAAGGCTTCTATTCAAGAGATACGCCTTCACGTGTACACTTTGCAAAGGCGAAGCCTTGTAAGCTCCTTGCACCCACTGACGTGCGGGTTCAGGAACAGACACGTATATGCTTAGATGCACATACAGGGGCCCTCCTCGGCCAAGCATCATGGAGGTTTTCTAGAGCATCTCTCATCGCGGGGTCCCCCTCGAGAGACCAGAAAGTGCAGGGCCTCCCTGCCTCTGCACTCTCCAAAGGAGTGCTTCATAAAACACCAGGGTCATTCCTGGAATCGCCAAGACCTGGGGAGGGTCAGGGCTGAGGCAGACAGTTTGAGAAAACAAAAACATGCTCAAATTCAGCCACGGTCCTCTGGGGTTCTGCGAGCCAGTCTGTCCTTGAAGAGCCAGAGAAATTGATATCAAGATGGTCAACAGTACTATCAGCTTTTCCCTCCTTCCCGTGAGTCCCCAGCGTTTCTCGTCTGGTTCAGCTAAAGCCATCTGAGAACCTGGCAAGGGGACCTACCTGCCGAAGGCCCAAGTGAGTGGAGAGCGTGCTTTGGTGCAAACGTGGACCAAAGGCTTATGGGAAGAGTGTGCCTGACCCAGTAATTCTACTTCTCTCTGACATGTGCACAAAAACGTTCATTACAGGGCCTTCCCTGGTGGCGCAGTGGTTGAGAGTCCGCCTGCCGATGCAGGGGACGCGGGTTCGTGCCCCGGTCCGGGAAGATCCCACATGTCGCGGAGCGGCTGGGCCCGTGAGCCATGGCCGCTGAGCCTGCGCGTCCGGAGCCTGTGCTCTGTAACGGGAGGGGCCGCAACAGTGACAGGCCAACATACCGCCAAAAAAAAAAAAAAAAAGTATAGCTCTGACCTGTGTCTATCAACATGGGTAGATATCAAAACCTAAAGTGGACGGGGGAAAAAGTTGCAGAATGAAACCTTTTATGTACATTTTCCATTATCTCAGAGAATGACTCTGAAATATTGGTCATTCATTAGCAAACCTGTTTAGCTAAGAAAGAGAAACACTAAATAATGCTAGTGGTTGTTTCTGGGGAGGAGGGACAGGGAACAGGTGGCTGGTGGGGAGGGCCATCAGCGGAAGCTTAAAAAGAAGACTTGAAGTAAATATGACGACGAAATATCAACGTTCCCAGCTGTGGGCGGTAGACTGGCATTATTATGTCATTCTTAGTATTTCTATGCATTTTTAAAGTTTTCTTTTAAAAGAAACTCACTCCATCCACCTCTCACCCTCCTTGTCAAGCAGGGGTATCAGTAAATACGGGTGCCCCTTGAACCCCACTGGCTGGAGGAGGACCAAATGACAGTGACATGGCCAACTTCAGTGCCACTCTCAGAGGCCAATGTCACAAGAGCCACCTGCCTGCCAGTCGGAGACTGACCACGGGCTCCCGGCCAGGTCTGTGCAGCATGAAGAACTGGGAAATGAGTCAGAGGAAAGACTCGAAGAGAGTGGAAGCCGGTCACAGGGTCAAGGAGGAGAAGATGCAGGAATCAATACTCAAGGGCCACTCATGCCCAAAGGAAGGGAAACAGCTGTTCTGGCTTCCTAAGGAGCAGGGAGGTAGCAGCCTTAAACCGAAATGGGAGAGATCCACGTTAGAAGCCACCCGAGTTTCAGAGGAAGAACTAAAATGAGTAACAAATTGCAGGTGTAAAAAAATTACACATCTTCCTCTGGTATCGTTCGGGAGGAAGGAGGATGGACAATATGGCCTCCAAGTGTCCAAAGGCCACTTGATTGAGTGGATGACGGGCATCCTGGGCCAAGCACTCGTCACTGGACTCAGCCTCCTTCACAGCCCCGTAGCCTGAGTGCAGTGGCACAGAGCCAGGGGTCCGCGCTTTTCCTTCCTCCTCCAAAGGAGGGAGCTTCTTGAAGACACAAACGTGTACTTAGCTTCCATAGAGTGTAAAACAAAGTACACACATCATGAAAGGAGGGCAGGAAGGGAGACATTTTGTGTGCTCACTTTGCCTTTTTGGAAGAAAGAGATTGCGCTTTCGTCTTCCAAGACTGGAGATTCTTTTCCTTCTGTAACTTTATCCACCAGAGAGGGGTCCCATGATTTCACATCAAGATCTTCCCAAGAGCCTTGGTCAAAAGGCTAAAACAGCACCCGTTTACTTACATGACATGTATATACATCTCTACTGACTTGGTTTCTTCTTAGATAATATCCAACTTTTTCAAATGCTTTTCTTGCTCCCCTCCACGATCAAACAGCATGTGCTGTGGGAGAGGGATAGCTTGGGAGTTTGGGACTGACGTGTACACACTGATCTATTTAAAATAGATAACCAGGACTTCCCCGGTGACTCAGTGGTCAAGAATCCACCTGCTTATGCAGGGGACACAGGTTCAATCCCTGGTCGGGGAAGATCCCACATGCCACGGAGCAACTAAGCCCATGCGCCACAACTACTGAGCCTGTGCTCTAGAGCACGCGAGCCACAACTACTGAACGCACATGCCGCAACTACTGAAGCTTGCGTGCCTAGAGCCCGTGCTCCGCAACAAGAGAAGCCACCGCAATGAGAAGTCTGCGCACCGCAACGAAGAGTAGCCCCCGCTCACCGCAACTAGAGAAAGTCTGCTCGCAGCAACGAAGACCCAACACAGCCAAAAATTAATTAATTAATTAATTTTTGAAAAGGCTATCTGTATTAAAAAAAAGATAACCAGATTTCCCTGGCGGTCCAGTGGTTAAGACTCCATGTTTTCAATGCAGGGGGCATGGGTTAGATCCCTGGTCGGGGAACTAAGCTCCCACATGCTGCATGGCACAGACAAAAAATAAAATAGATAACCAACAAGGACCTACTGTATATGTACAGCACAGGGAACTCTGCTCAATACCCTGTAATAACCTACATGGGAAAAGAATTTGGAAAAGAATAGATACATGTATATGTATAACTGAATCACTTTGCTGTACACCTGAAACTAATACAATATTGTTAATCGACTATACTCCAATATAAAATAAAAATTTTAAAAAAAAGCATGTGCTACAGGTGGTATGATAACTGTATCTGTATAGAGTCAGTCTCATAGCTTGTACCTGTGCTCAATCAGTGTTTAAACATTAGAAAAGTTGACTATCCAAAGAGCATTCCACCGCGCTCTGGCCTAGAGTATCCTGTTATATTACTTCTTTTTTTTCATGTTTCTGGTCTCTCCCTCACCATCTAAGCCCCAGAGCAGCAAGAGTGGTTAGGAGAGAAGAAAGGCACTGAGCGAACAGAAGCATGAATTGGAGAGGAAGGCTACTTCCCTCTACCAGGACCCACATTCAAACAACTGTCCCTGCACTCAGCTCTGATGTCACCACGCAGACCAGCTCCCATGGACCATAAACACTGGGTCCCACTCACCTCTCTCCTTCCACCCTCTCCTTCTGCCAATTCTTCTCCATCCCCAGATGTCTCCCAGCTATCCCAGGCCTGACAAATGGAACCCAAAGGATGCAAAAAGAAACTGAAAACCTGCAAAGATGTCCAGGATTGCCGGCCACACTCTCAAACCAGCACAAGAAGTGTCTTGAATATAAATAAGTGTCTTTAAATAGGTCACCATGCTTTCTTTTCCTTCCACTAAAAGTTCACTAATTTTGTATGATATAAACCTGCAGCACATCAGTTGTCTTCCTTGGTTATGCTCTATTGGTTTAGAGGCAGCAAAGGAACCAGAGCTAACTAGCAGGGCCTCAAGTAAGAATCCTCTCCTCAAGGGGCATGCATGGACCTTGTTCCGAGGTCAGCCATAGCAGAACCACAATGAGGTCACGACTGCCCTCTGGAAATCCCTCCACCACTGACTCCATTCTGGACTTTCCAAAGCAAAGGGCAGCTGTCCAGGTAAGCCACACCCTGTGGAAGCAGCCACACTTCCTTGCAGGATTCTTAAGTGCCCCTTCTTAATAAACCTGGCCAATCAGCAAACAGCTAAAAAACAAGCATTTGCCTTCTTCTGTTCTGTGTGTTGACATCAGAGGGAGAAGAGAGTGGAGAGGTATCACCATCAGTACGACTCACCTGATTCTCTGAGTTTCTAACCCTGTGCTAAGTGGTTTGCGTACAGAACGTTGTTTTATCATCAAGCAATCACACGAGGTTGATAATTTCTTATCTCCTCTCATGCTTGGCTAAGAAGCCATAGGGTCTGAGGCCAGTGGCACAAAATCAAGCAGCAACAGCAGAGCCAAAACCAAATCCCAGGTGGTTTAACTCCATAGCTCTTAACCAACCAGAATGGCATTTGGGCATTGGTATCCTGGTAAACTCCTGACCAAGACCTTGTAACCCCAGGGCTTCCTTTCTACTGTTCCCCATCACCTTGTCTCTCTTCCCATCTCCACAGGACCCTCCCTCATCTTCCCAGGGAAGGAAGCCATCAGTCATAAGCCAGCGGGCCCCCACCCAACCCCAAAAGCCCTTAGGATCCAGTAAACCCATTCCTCCCCCACCCCCCTTTATCTTGCCTGACACACCTCCTGCCGGTGTCTCTATAGAAACCACCCAGCCTTATCAGGCAATTGCAAGGGCAGGGCCCAGGGGAACTGTCATTTTCATTTTATCTTGGCCTCAGGCACTTTAGAAAGTAAGTTCCCAAAAAAAAAAAAAAAAAAAAGAAAGAAAGAAAGTTCCCCATCCACAGGCAACTTGGCACCTCGATCCAGAAGTCCAGACAATAGACCTAAAAGAGACTTCCCGGGGAGTTGCATAAAGGAACATTTTTGAGAAGTTATGCCTTAATTACTACCTCCCAGGGAAAAGGAGCTTTTCCAAGCAGCAGTGTATAATTCACTGCTTCTCTGCATGTTTGAGTCTGATGGAATGGAGCTCTGGAACGAGAATCTGGAGACCCAGACTCCGTTCTGGTCCGTCCATTCTGGTCTGCACTTGCCTTGGCATTTGAACCTGAATACGGCCTTGATTTCTTCACCTGTCAAGTGGGGAGAATCTTGAGGCTAAAACAGCTAGAAAAAGCAAAAAACCTGCAGTCAGACTTCCCTGGCGGTCCAGTGGTGAAGACTCCATGCTTCCAATGCAGGGGGCGCGGGTTAGATCCATGCTCAGGGAACTAAGATCCCACATGCCGCTCGGTGTGGCCAAAATATTTTAAAACAAAACAAAAAACGACAGGCATTTGGGTAGAAGTAGACAATATCTAGAAAAAAAAGCAATTTTAATTATGCTTATGTATTTTGTCATTTACCCTTCGAGGCAGACCCTTTGCTCACTGCACCCCTACAATCCAACTCAGATCACTCCAGCTAGAAGGTCCCCATCTCCTCAACCCCTATCAGGAAGGAACCCCTGAGCCTCCCCCCTCCTCCCCAACTTACCAAGGCCTCCCCAGGCCAGTGCCCCTCCCCTCAGGGCTTCCTCACCGGCAGAGCTCAGTTCCTTGAATGAACACAGGCTGACACACCTACACCCATCCACTAATTAGAAACCTCCCCAGGCTCTGCTCGGGGCCAACTTAACCAGGGCCTGTGGGCCAATTCCCCAGGCCGGCAGCTGGAGGTTTGCCAGGCCCTGCTCCCTTCTCCCCAAACTTCACTCCTGCCCTGCCTCCCAAGAGCCAGGAAGAGATGTGGGGCTGGCGGCCAGAAGGGGCCCCAAGGGTTGCCAAATGCCCCCCTCCCCCCCACAAAAAAAAAAGGGGGAAAGGAAACAATTCCTCACTACAGTCGACTCTGTATTTCTTTCCGGGGGAGCCGGCTTTCTGAGCAAGGTCTCCCTCTGCGTCCTGACTGACACCCAGGAGCTGAGCCAGCCCAGATCTTCCTTGGCTTTGTTAAGGAACAGGAGTGGCCCCAGAGGGGGAGGGGAGGGTCGAGGATCAGAAGCCAAGCAGGGGGAGGGACAGAGGGAGATGGTCCATTTTCCAGTAGGAAAAAAAATCTCCTAGAGTCCATCCACTCTATTCGGCGTCGGGGAGAGGGTAAGGGAGGGGGCAGTTACTCTGGAACCTGAAAGCCAGCACCTTTCTCTGGACCCACCAACCCCTCTGTAAGGAGAGCTTTGCCTCTCCTCCCCCATCCTCCCCCCACCACCAAGGTCCCCGGAGTTTACCGTCCACCCCAGATGCCCAGTGGCAAACGCTGTGCTTTGTCCCTATTGTCCCTGGTTTCACCACAAGCATCTGCTGACCCCTGAAGACTCAAGCATCCAGCTTCTCTGCTTCCTGGGGCCTCAACTCCATCAGATGCTTGACAACAGACAGTGTCATGTCGTCGTGGCCAGACGGGCCATTCAGAGGGCTTTCCGGGACCACAGGTGGAATCAGACATCAGGAAGAACCCCAGGGCCCAGAAGACACTTCCCCATGCCTGTTGAGAACCCCTCAGGCCCCACCCCACTGGGGAGTGAGGTCAACGCTGGAGATGGCGTAGTAAGAAAACATCGCTTTTTTGGATAGAACATCCAGTTTCTTTGCCAGGATCATGTTCAACTTTCTGGCACCCTAGGCCCAGACAGGATGGACCCAAAAGCCCACTTTCCTGGGGCAGGAAACGGGCACCATGGGGTCTTCACTGGCTGCACTGACAATACGACACAGCTCACCCGGCACACGCCGTGTACCAAACGTGTGAGTACACACTGGTTCTGACCCTCTTCTGCTAAAGCCTGGGTCCTAGCAGGTGTCCTGTGGAGGCCATCGGTGGAGGAAGGCGCTGCCCACCCCTGAAATGTGGCCTCAGGGATTCCCCAGTCCTCTGAGCTCCAGCAACTGGAGAGCTGGGTCCTAGAGGTCGGCTGGCAGGTGAAGGCAGGACTCAGCTTCTGGGTGCCGGTGTTCCTCCTAACGTCCAATTCAACCTGTCCCATTTCTCAGTAGCAAGGCCAGCAAGAGTACCCAGGGTCAAACTCTGGGGCTCCCTCTGCCCCCTACAGTCCCTCCACCCCCATTCGGGCACCACAGTGAAGCTGCCAGAAGAATCTTGGTCAGCTCCAGATCCTCGCGCACGAGCCCTAAAGAGCATCACCTAACTTATCCGTAAAGATTGCAAGCCCTGGACCTCAGGCCATCCGTTTATTGTCAACTGGGTTTATTCTGCATTGAAGATAGTTTCATTACCTTTTCCACAAACAGCTCCACTACAGTCTGTCTGTGAAAATGGGTCAGAGGTATGGATGCTGGAAATCAAGTGGCTTGTTACAGAAAAAAACAAAAAACACCCAAGTGCGTAGACTTTTTACGTATTATCTACCTGTACACACGCACGCACACACACACACAGATGTGACCCTATGAAGCTGGTGCTATCGATTCCTCATTTACAGATAAGGAAACTGAGGCTCAGAGAGAATTATCTCTTGCCTCGGGTGGCAAGTACGTGGTAGGAAACTGGGTTTTGAACCAAAGCCACTTCACACCAGGATGAGGCCCCTTAGCGCCTGGTACAACCTTCAGAAACAGGTGGCCCGCCTGACACAGCCGGTTCGGCCTTTGTTTTAAAGGCCGCCTAAGTGTCAGAGAGGAGACATCGCTTGCCAAGATTAAGGCAGCTAAGAGAACCTACTACGTGCCAGGCATTTTGCATTATCATAGCTGACCTCACATGTACCCCATTTGAGAAATACAATCATCCCCATTTCACCAAAAGATAAGACCCTGGCCCATCATCACTCAGGTGCTCAGAGACGGGCCTGCATTGGAACCCAGGTCAATCTTCCAGCAAAGGCCAGGCTGCTTCCACATTCATCCACTGCCCACCAGCTCTTCTCTCTAGAGGCCTGTCCTGGAACCCTTCTGCCCCTCCTGACTACTGCACGCTGGTCACTTCCATTTCTGAATTCCCCAAGTTCTAGGACTTGGGCCTCTCCAAAGAGTCAAGGGAATGCAAATAACTGAACGGTGGCCCAAGCATCACCTGCACGTGGCAGGTGTCCAGGAACAAACCTTCTGGCTGACGGGGGTCAAAGGTTTTTTCTGCCAACAGCCCGCACTCACTTGCTTGGTCACAGAGGCAGAGGGGTACAGAGGAAAGGCGGCCAGGTTAGCCTCTCACCTCAGTACTTAGCTGCTCAGGTGGCCCCTCCATTGAGCCCCAGGGTCCACACCTGCGGAATGGAGGTAAACAGCCTCCCTTGCAGGGATGCTGTAAGACAGGAGACAAAGCAGGCAAAGAAGCAGTTCATACCAGGATGAGGACAGGCGGGAGGCTGCCTGCCACCTCAGCGAAATGCTGGCCAGAGACAGCAAGGAGAAGCAGAGGGGCTCCAAACATCTGCCAACCAGATCACCAGCACCCTGGCGCATTAGAAGTATAACCTCGCTCCCCTGCGCCTTGGTTTTGGCAGAAGCAGCCCTAGCAGGCACCCCCGCCCACGAAGCCCAGTCCCTACACTGCCAGTCAACTGCCCTCCTCATTTAAGGGTCAGATTTGGTTCAAACACGCCAATCCCCAATCATCTACGTGGTCTCCATCTACTTGGATCCCTGAGGAAGGCCGGGCCAATCTACTTCCCATGTCACTTTCTCGAGCCCTGTCCACCTGCTTAGCAACCAGCCAGGTGTGCTAGAATTATAGTGGGAGAAGCATGGGAAAGAGAGAACGGTCCAGAGTGGGTTGTGAAGACAGGATGGAGAAAGCAGAGAAGGAAAAGGGGAGCTGGGAACACAGAGAAGAGAGAGACTAAAACTAAATGCAGTCCCTGGATATGCAGTCTCTTTAAAAAATAATGATAATGATAACCGAGCCTTGTTTTTTTTGGTACGGTTTTGTAGTATGTGAGGAGGACCAATAACAAAACCAAACATGGGCACAGCCTGTTCATTTTCTACTTCTCCCTCATTCCCTTTAGCAGCCCCTGCCCTGCCCACCCCTCCCCGCCTCGGATACTCCTGTCCTGCATTTCATTAGAACCACGAATTTTTGGAACCTGCTCATATCAGAACTTAGCAATTGTGTGTCCCATTTTCTACAGCAGAGAATAGCTAATCTAAGAACCGAGAAGCTAACCTGATAAATGGGCTAGAGAACAGTGATGCTCTCAAAGTCACCCTCAGTGTCTGACAGCTGGTGATTGAACACATCCCGACTCTCAGGCACCTTGCAGGCATTTCTGTAGAAATTCTTTCCCCCAAAGGAATTATGTGCCTGAAAAGTTTATTTTAAAGCTCACTGCTAAGGTAAGCTAATAATGAGAACCATCTAACCCTCCCTTTTCCCTTTGCCTGCCAGGAAACTCAAGGGTCCAATTAGGCCAAGAACCACTGCATAGATAGACCCTCATGTCCACAATAGATGGGTTTTTCTTTCCCCCTCTCCTCCACCACCTATTCTAATTCAGAGACTCCTTACCTCTGGTTTTGTTTTTGTAAGATCTTTTGACACTGTCAATAGGATTTTTTTTTTTCTCAAAGCTTCCTCAAATATCTCATCAAAGGAACAGATGGGGTCATTATCACTACACATTGGGAACGATCTCCGTGAACACTCTGGATGGGAGTGGAAGGTGAGCAGGGAGACTGCGGGCAAAGACTCCAACACTGCCTGCCTCTGCCTAGCTGGTTCGGGACCTGTGGAGTCACACCCTCCAGACCAGCCCTGCTTCCAAGGCCACAGCGCACAGAGCCACACCCTGCGTAATTCCTGTAGTCAAGGAACTACAGATCTCCGGTCTCCCCAGAGGGACCCAGAAGCAGCAGCCCTCCAGTCCCCCATCTCCCCTTCCAACACACTCAGGCAGAGCAGCTTAGCAGAGCTAGTTCTGGGTATTCTGTCTAGGGTGGGGGGTGGGGGAAGGTAGTGACGCTAGCAATCGGTGACAGTAGGTCCCACTCATTCCCCAAGACTATTTTACGACTTTGAACTCAGTATGCAAATTTATGCAAGACAAGATGCAAAGCAGCGCTCTGAGCCAGAAGTCCCGTTGCTTTTTCTCCCCCTTCTTTGAAGCTGCACTGAACCACTGTAAATCAGCCCTCGCCTCTGCCCCCCTTTATGCTCCCCCAGCAACTGCAGATGCAAAGCCTCCCCAGGCCCGCCCGCCCGCCCGCCGGCCGGCCCTGGGACTTTGAATGACTGCACATTTCTATAGCACCTTTATAAGTGCAGCGGGCCAGACGGCCACTTGGGCAGCTCCGCCCCTCGGCATAATCCCCGGCATTGTACACGGAAGGGAAGGAGGCAGGGGAGATGCTTGAGGGAGCCAGTCCGGCCCGGCCGAGGCCCTGAATTCTGAAAGGGCCCGGACTGGCCCAGGCCTGCTTCCTTCCCTTTCCCTAACATTTCTAGGCACTTCTGCTCACGCCACCACCCAACACACCCACGCATTTCTCAGGTCCAGACTTCACGCAGATCTCAGGGTCCCCCTCCTGTTTTTCTTCCAGGCCCACCCACTCTAAGCCCCCACCCCACAATCCGCGCCTCCGTCTGACTTCTGGGTTTCTTTGAACCACCAAGTCCCAGCCCATCACCCCCATGGGATGCAGGCTCAGCACCCGCTGATGTGCCCACCCCCACCCCCTGCATCCCAGCCATCCCCAGGAAGCCAGCAACACAGCCCCTGAGTCCAGGGAACAAAGACAAAAGAGCTAACAGCAAAGCCGGAACTGCTAGGGTTTGCTGCCTCGAAATAAGAGGGTATGTTTAAAATTCTCAAAAGCAACCTGCTCAAAGAGGAATGCAGGCTGGGATGGGGCTGGGGGTGGGGGTCATTCTTCAGAGGGGGGAGGAGAAATGGGAGACGGGGAGGAGGCGGCAGCATTCAGTGCTAAGGTTTCATCGGGGCCACGTTCTTGTCGGCACACCCCACCCAACTCGGACCCCCGCAGTCCCCACGCAGCACCCCGATCCCCACCCTGGCTCAAGACCCTCTCCTGCACAGGAGCCTCAAAACCCGCCCCTCTCTCTCTTCCCTGCACCCCAGCAAGCCCAGGCTTCTCTCCTCTTCACAGTGCCCCCGTCCCCTCAGCCCTCTTCACGCCTCCAACACCCCGCTCTTAGCACGTCTTTCCAGGGCACCCGCTCAGCTTCCGCCCACCCCCAACCTTGGTGTCCCCTCTTCCCAGTCTGGAGCACAGGAGAAAAATGCGGAAGGCGGCTGTCTGGCCGCTGGGAGCAGGCTGTGGAGGCAGCTGGGGCTGGCTGGCGGAAAGGAGTCCCATAACCAGGCAGAAAATCCACAGTGACATTCTTCCCATGAACTCACCCCATTGTCCCCAAGCTCCCCTGGCGACTCCAGGAAGGAGTGAATGGGAGAATTCCCAGCATCTGTTCCCTTCTGAAGACCCTAACCTGCCTCTGGGGGCTGGGAGGCAGGACAGTTGGTTTTCAGGCAGAGAGTGAGAGGAATGAAGAATGACAAAATGCCCCCAAACAAGTTTTTTGAGGGACACAGCCAGGCTAGGAAGGTTAGGAAGGACATGTGCTACGCACTTGGTTAAAACAGTCAGAATCCAAACGCTTCTATGAACGTGGAGGCCTTTTGAACAAAAGTTCACCCTGCTGAGGGAGATGTTTAGTTTGTCAGAGTTCAGCTCAGAAACCACAGTACCTTCCCGGTGGACCACGGGGTGCTGGGGGGCGAAGGAGGAGGAACGCGGGACTGGGGGGATGGGCACCCACAGTGAAAGGACCTTTGCTGAGTCTTTTCCCTTTTACTATTACTTTCTAAGAGAAGCTGGAGGAAAGGGTTAACTTCGAGGCAGGCTAGGGAGGGAAGCAAGCCGGAGTGAGAAGAAAGGGACTTGAGGGGTTCCGCTCAGAGGAAGCCCTAACTTGCTGTGCACTCAAGGTCAAAATGCGACAAAGAAAAGATTTCAACTCTGACCCCTAATTGTATTCCCAAGGAGAACAGGGAAAAAAAACAATAGGCTGAAGGAAGGGGGGGCGGGGGGTGTCCGGGGCGGGAGGGGGCCAAGGACCGCAGAAGCTGACGAGCAAGCACGAATTTTTCACTTTTTCTTTTCTTTCTTTCCTTCTTTTTTTTTTTTTTCCCTCTAAGTTTGAGAAACTTGCTTTTTAATCAACAGCAGCAGGCAGTGGACACATTTCACCACCGTCTCCAAGAGGAAAGAAAATAATTACAGCTTCCTCCAGACCACTGGGGCAGGAGGCTTTTGTAATTTAAAAAACAAAAGCGACAACAAAACAACAACAACAAAAAAAACCAACACGTGAGAGATCTTTAGAGCCTGGTTGTGTCCCCAAAAAAACTTGTTTGGGGGTATGCGAGCTCCGTACAAAGAACCTCAGGGCCCCCATTCTATGGGACAGGAAGAGCTCCCTCAATTAGGATGGGGGGCGGGGGGAGGACAACACCTCGCTCCGGTAAGAGTAGTTGCGCCCCGGCCCAGGCATCCTCCTGCCAGACGCCCGGGGGCCCAGATGCTAAACTGAGCGGCCTGGCTGCCCCCGCCCCGGACCGCAGCCGGCGACCCGGCTTAAGTTACAGTGACTCAACGAATGGGGTCTCTTCCTCGCCTCCCAAACGTCCCTCTCTTATCGTTCCACCCGACATAAAAGCAAGAGCCTTCTTCGTCCTCTCTGAAATAACAGCGTTCCTTTTTAATTTTCCCCCTAGGCAGCCCACCCTACAAAGTACCAACAAGTCCTTTCTTCTCACCTCACAATCCCAGAAAGAAGGGACCTCAAGGCGCCGCTGCCTTCTCCTAGCGCCCCCTTCTCACTAGAGGTCCCTGGTGTCACCGGTACCCGCCAGCCTCAGCCCCCGGCGGCGTCCTCCACCAGGACCTCTCCAGGAACCTTCGGTCGGCGGTCACCAGCTCAAGCTCCTACTCACACCGATCTGACCGACACCCTCCTCCCCAGGAAATCCCCCCTCCAAAAAAAGAAGTCAGTAGAAGTACATTCCACCGGGCAAGCCTATGGTAACAGGGATGCCTTCTCTCTCCCCATTTTTCTCCACCAAATTAGTAGCCAGGGATCTTCCGCACGCTCGAACTCCAGTTCCCCCCACCCCGGGCCTGACTTTCGGGTCCCCCCTCCCAACAATCGCCCAGAGCCGGTCCAGGACTCCGCTCTTCCTCCGCTAAAACGGTCTCTGAGGTTCCGCCACACATTCCTTCCCTCCAGAAGGGCCGCCAGCCAGGCTCCCCCGCTGCCCTCCAAGTTTCTCCGAACTAGTTGTCCCAACCAGCGTTACCTGCAACCTGCTCGGGGCTGGCGCTGTACTCGGCATCCCCGTGCTTTTCGCAAGTGCCCTCGCCGTGGACCAGCGCCCGCAGGGGCAGCTCGGAGCCCGGGTGGGGATAGCAGCGCAGCCCCTGGCCGCAGCGCGGGGTGTACACGCCGCACCGCTCGCCCTCCAGCCGGGCGCACACGGAGCAGCAGCCGCAGCCCGGCTCCCGGACCAGCTCGCAGGGCACGCGGGCGTCGCCGGCCGGCCCGGCCTCGGCGGCGGGCTGCGCGGCGGGCGGGGGCTTGCAGGCGGCCAGGCTCTCAGACGTGCAGGGCGGGCAGCGGAACAGCACCTCGGCGCGCGCCCCGCGGCCGCCGCCGCCCGCGCCCAGCAGCAGCAGCAGCAGCGGCGGCAGCAACGGCAGCGCGGGGCCGCCCAGTCTCGGCAGCATGTTGGCGGCGGTGAGCGCGACGGCGGCGAGCGAGCGGGCAGGTGGCACGGCCCAGCGAGCGCGGGAGCCGCCTCCTCCGCTTCTTTCTCCTCCCCCGCCGCCGCAGCCGGGTCCTAAAGGGCCCTGCTTCTCCCCGCCCCCTGCCTTCTCCCCTCCCCCTTTTGGAGACCACCCCCTTCCCCCGACACTCCCGCGCGCGGGCCTCTGCGTGCGCGCACGCCCACTCGCCCATCTCCACTTCCTTGCATGCTGCGTGGGTCCCCTACACCCCCTGGCCTCTCTCCCTCCACACCCTTCTACCCCGGGCTCCCTGACTCCTGGAGGATGAGAATAACTTGGGGGTTTGGGTAAGATTGGCGCGGGAGTGGACAAGAGTGGGTGCTTTTGTCTCCTGTTTTCGGTTCAATTCGGAAAGGCTTCGTTTGCGCGCCTCCCATGTGGCCGGCGCTGGACTCACTGCTGGAGGGAATGCAAAGGACGGCAGACATGACCTTCAAGTAGATTTCAGTCCCCTCCCAGCAATTCCCTCCATCCTCGGGTCCCACTGCTGTCGTGTTGCTTGGGACAGTGACTTAGGAATCAGGAGGCTGTTCACATCCTCTAGATCAGCCTACCCCGAACAGCCCCTCTTAGGGACCATTTCAGTTTCTCAACCCTGCAAGCATTTGGTAACATATTAGTACCTGAAATGCAATTTCTGGACACTAAGAAACCTCCCTTCCTCTCCGCCTACTCTGCTCCACCTCCCCCCACAAATAGTCCCTTGGGGACCTGGGCCTCCAGCCACAGATCTCGAGGCATTTGCTGCAGGACAGAACACCCTGCTTCAGGGGTCTTACGTCAGATCAGCTTTCCAGGTGTAGGAGAATGTCCTGGGGTAAGGTCATTTAGAGCTCTCTCCAATAAATGCAGATGGACAAGAATGGCCTCCCTTCATTGTTCAGATTGATTCTTTGATCCAAGCTGTCCCCAGCTCCAGGAAATTCCAGGCTGGACCCCACTTTAATCATCACCCACCTCCTGTGACCCTAACAAAGCTCCTTGTCAAAGAGACTCTCTTGGAGGGGGTTGGACCATTAATCTACCTCCAGCCCAAGTATAATTTCTCAACACCTCCGTGCCACCCTTCCCCCACCAGGGCTCTCCACTCCAGCTCTTTCTAACTTTAAAACTGAGAGCCATTTGATTCTACTGAACAGCAACTTACCAAGTGGCCACCTGACCCTGAAGGTGAGCTAGATGCCCCAGGAAGGCAAGTTCCTGATCTTAAGGAACTAACAATGTTATGGGTGAGAGTTTGGTGAAATGAACAAATAACTGGTTGTCAGAGGCTTTGAGGAGGAGAAATATTTAGATGGTAAGGTGATGGGGATTGCACGGGTAGGTCAGAGTTGAAATTGAAGCTTGGAATTCTACCAGGGGAAATGCAGGCATAGCAAGGGCATCCTGAGCAGAGGGACCAGCTAAGTCAAGGACCTGGAAATGGGAAAGCGAGGTTAGAGAGAGGAAGTCCACTTTGGCCAGCGGAGGCTTGGGGGCAGGGGGAGGACCGGCAGGAAATCCAGTTGACTTGTGTGGAGAGTTGGCTTCATTTAATTGAGCAGGGGGGTGCAGCATCCTTATTTGGGCAGAGGAGTGAAAGAGACAGAGCTGGACTTCTGGAAATCACTAGAGCTGTGTCTAGAGCAGATCAGACAGAACTAAGAGACAGGCATGAGGAGGCAGCCGGTCACTCCTCCTCTGTGTGCCCTGGCATACTGGGCCAGCTCAGTAACATTTGTTTCTGTTGGTCTCACCCACTAGAGTCTGAGCATCTGCAGAGTAGAGATACTCTAGCGTGATGCTGTCCAATAAAAATCTATTGCAAACCACAAACGTGAGCCACATGGGAAATTTTCAATTTTCTAGTAGTCACTTTAAAATATTGTAAAAAGAAATAGATGAAACCCATTTTAATATATACTTTATTTAACTTAATTTGTTCATATATACTTTGTTTAACTTAATTTGTTCAAAGTATCATTTCAAGGTGTAGTCAACATTAAAAATTATTAGTGAGAGATTTAACACTCCTTTTTTTCGTACTAAACCCTCAAGCTCTGAGGTGTATTCTATGCTTACAGCACATTTCAGTTTGAACTAGCCCAAATTCAAACACTCAATAGCCGTATGTGGCAAGTAGCTGCCATATTGGACAGGAAACAGGTCTAAAATATAGTGCCTGGCACCTAGTAGGCACTCAATAAATGTGTTGAATGAATGAATTAGTGAATGAATGAAAAGTACTATCGCTAGAAATACCCCTCACAGGGCACCGATCTCAGTCACCATTGCAATGCCCAGCAGCTGGGGATGAAAGGTAGGAATGAATCATGAATCTACTGAGAGGATACGAGAGGCATTCATTCATTCATTCATTCACTCATTCATTCATTCACTCGTTCATTCATTCGTTCAGAGATGCATTCTCCTTCCATCTCCTTTAAGGTTCTTGATCCTAAGGTTCTTCTCCTAAACCAAGAACCAAGGAGATGAGCAGGCAAAGTAAAGCTAACTTGCAAATGCCAAGTGCTCAATGAGATTTTTCTTTCTAATGAGTCTGAAGATCCTACACCAATTCTTTTCTCTTCATTCCCTGGTTAAGAGTAACCCTCCTCCCTGTGTACACACATCCACTCACCAACAACAACCCCATCTTTTTCAAGTCCTTTCCTAACCACTCTGAGGTTCATAGTTCTACTCCAGAAAGGCCAGCAGCTGCTGAGGCTTCAATCACAGAACATCCTCAATGGATTGAAGTCTCGGGAAGAGGAGGGGCTTGACCAAGACCACAGGTGGGTTACTGGCTGACCTGAGACTCCAACGTTTTGTTCATCACTGCAGGCCCAGGGCCTAGAACAGTGCCTGGTACAGAGAGGCTGGATAAATCTTGAAAGAATCCAGGTTCTCAGCTTTTAGCCCCCTGCTTTGCCCTCCATTCCTGGAGCATACCTTCCTTTACGTTTCTCATGAATTCTTCTGTGATGTCCTTTGGCCTGAGAGCCCTGTCTGTGCCGGGCACTAAGCAGTAAGGACTCGTTGAGAGATGGGGACAGGTTGAAACTGGTTTTCTCCCCTCCCCCTAATCCCTGCTTTTTCCATTTGAAAAGTGTTTCACAGACTCCACCCTCACATGGTTTACCATAACTAAGTACCACCTGTACTATCATTGACATAATATTTTTTTAATGTAAGTCAATTTGCTTTTTTTTCCTTTTTTACTTAAAGCTATTTTTTAAATTTTGTATCACTACCATAAATGGAAAGGCAGTATTGATGGCCATGTATAGATAGCAACAATAAAAATAAACAAAATGAAAACAAAACAATGTTATTGGGCTTCCCTGGTGGCGCAGTGGTTGAGAGTCCACCTGCCGATGCAGGGGACACTGGTTCGTGCCCCTGTCCAGAAGATCCCACATGCCGCTGAGCCTGCGCATCCGGAGCCTGTGGTCCGCAACGGGAGAGGCCACAAGGGTGAGAGGCCCGCGTACCGCAAAAAAAAAAAAAAAAAAGTCCACCTGCCAATGCAGGGGACATGGGTTCGAGCCCTGGCCTGGGAAGATGCCGCAGAGCAACTAAGCCCATGTGCCACAACTACTGAGCCCACGTGCCACAACCACTGAAGCCTGCGCTCCTAGAGCCCATGCTTCACAAGAGAAGCCACAGCAGTGAGAAGCCTGCACACCGCAATTAAGACCCAACACAGCCAAAAATAAATAAATTAATTTTTTTTTAAAAAAAAGAAAGAAACATTATTCAGTTCAAGTTGGATACTGTTGCTTACTGCAGCCTCTGAAGCTGATATACTCTTCTGGTTAACAAAAGATGAGCCAGAGAAGTTTTGTTGTTTTTTTTTAAATTTTTGTCTGCATTGGGTCTTCACTGCTGCGTGTGGGCTTTCACAAGTTGCAGCGAGCATGGGCTTCTCATTGCAGTGGCCTCTCTTTGCTGCGGAGCATGGACTCTAGGCACACGGGCCTCTGTAGTTGTGGCACGTAGGCTCAGTAGTTGTGGCACACGGGCTTAGTTCCTCTGCGGCACGTGGGATCTTCCCAGACCAGGGCTCAAACCTGTGTCCCCTGCATTGGCAGGTGGATTCTTAACCACTGCGCCACCAGGGAAGGCCCGAGCCAGAGAAGTATTAAATGCAAGCCAGACCCAAGCTGAAATTTTTCTCCATTAAGTCATCAGGAGATGGAGAAGAATATTTTTAAAACATTTCATGGAAATGTAACATACATGCAAAAAAGTACACATATCATAAATTTGAGGAATGCTCACAGATTGGCCAATCCCTGTAACCAGATGAAGAAAGAGAGCATTAACAGAACTCAGAAGACTCCCTTCTGGCTACCTCCCCACCAAGGGTCACCATTATCCTTACTTCTACTAGCATGGATGAATTTTGCCCGTTTTTGCATTTCCCATGAATGAAAACATACAATACGTAGTCTTTTTGTCTCTGCCTTCTTTCGCTCAACATCAGGCTCGTGAAATTTGTCCATGGTCTTGCATGTAGTTGTTCATGCCTTCTCCTGTTGAGGAGTGTGCCACGGTATGACTACACCACAGTTTATTTCTCCATTCTACTGGTGATGGCCATTTGGCTAGTTTCCGCTTTTTGACTCCTATGAACACAGCTGCTTCTAGTCTCCCAGAACATGTCATTTACTGAGTGTGGGCACACAGTTCTGTGGCGTCCCTACCTAGACGTGGAATTTCTGGATCATGGAGTATCCCAGTGCTCAGCTTTAGTAGATCTAGCCAGAAAGTTGTGCCAAATAAATGTATGAACCTATACTCCTAACAACAGTTTATGAGGGGACTTCCTTGTGCGCTCCAGAGCCCGCGAGCCACAACTACTGAAGCCCACATGCCACAACTACTGAAGCCCACGTGCCGCAACTACTGAAGCCCACAAGTCACAGCTACTGAAGCCCGCGAGCCACAACTACTGAAGGCCGCGAGCCACAAGTACTGAAGCCCGCGTGCCACAACTACTGAAGCCAACGAGCCACAACTAGTGAAGCCCACACGCCTAGAGCCTGTGCTCCACAACAAGAGAAGCCACCGCAATGAGAAGCCCACGCACCACAGTGAAGAGTAGCCCCCACTTGCCGCAACTAGAGAAAGCCCGCGCACGGCAACGAAGACCCAATGCACCCAATAAATAAATAAATAAATAAATAAATTTTTTTATTAAAAAAAAAACGGTTTATGAGGGCTCCACTTGCTCCCCATCCTCACCAACACTTGGCATTTTCCGTCATATCTCAATGTACCCGTTCTGGCGGTACATAGTTGTATCTGATTGTGGTTTTATTTTGGAGTCCCTGATGACTAAAGAAGCTGAGCATCTTTTTAATGATAGAATAGGAGGAATTTTCAAAAGGAATTGTGTCATATAATGTGATGTAATGTCATGCCCATGTATCATAATTAAACATCTTGAGTAGCACCTAAAATCATCTTGCGTGCATGGGTTGCCACTTTTTTTTATTAGGGAGGTTTTAGTCTTAGCTGCTGTTTCAGCAGGAAGGGAAGAGAGAAAAGGTAGGAGTACTCCTTGAGCAGAGGAAGTGTCCTCTACCCTCTATCCATACCCCTGGGAGTTGCCTCAGAGCAGCGTCAGCCACCTCCTCTCTGGTACGGCCTGAAACAAACGAAACAAGCAAGAGGACCTCTGGCTTTTTTGATCCAATGGCTGGAAACTCAACCAAGCAATATGAAAACTGAAGAATGTGCTCTGAGAGGCCAAGGCTGCATGCTTTATGATGATTTCCCAGATGAGCCTCAGGTACCAGGGCAACAACTTGGTCGGATCACCATCATCATCTTTGTCTTCAGAATGCCTTTACCAAATCCCTCTCCCCAGATGCTCGCTTAGGCTTTTGTGTAGCCCTGTCCTTTAGAAGTTACTGTATCAGGTTGGATGACTCTAAAGTGACCGAATGGAGAGGACACAAAGGAAAAGAATCAGATGAGAACATGAGCATTGGAGGCTGGTGGAGGAATTCAGAGAAAGGGCTCTGCAGCCAGGCTGTCTGCATTCGTGTCCAATTCCTCCCCTCCCTGGCTCCGTCATTTGGGGCTAGTTACTTCCCCTCTCTGAGCCTCAGTTTCCTCATCTCTAATAAGGAGGTGATAATAATTGTACCTGTTTCAGAGAACTGCTGCAAGGAGTGAATGAAAGAATCAAGGTGAAGTCCTTAGCACTCTGCCTCTCATGCAGCCCTCGACAACAGATAGTTGTGCTACTATTATTACCTGCCGCTCATGAGGCTGAGAGTTCCCCAGTATGAGGTCAGAAAAGTGCCAAGTCCCTTCCACTAACACAGCTGGGAAGATGGCTGCAGGGGGAGGAATTCACCGGGCTTAATGGGAAGGGGTGGGGGGTGGTTCCCCGGTGTATAGTGAGGTGGGAGGGGTTAACCGGAGGCACAGAGCTTCCAGGAAGTGCACTGGAGAAAAACAAGGAAGAAAGAGAAGAAGACATCAGAGCATAGATGCCTTAGAGACCTGGAAGAAGGCATAGATCCAGAACTTTCTCCCTCTTGTAAGAAGGAGGCCCAGCAGATCTGCATGGCCAAAGCAACAGGTGATGACGTGCAATGACAAGAAGAAAAGAACAAAACGAAGAGCAGTAAATCTGTGCAAATACTTTCCCAGGTGTTACTTCATTTCATTCTCATAAATGTCATAGGAAGCCCAGAGAGGTTGTGACCTATGTATGTTCACCCAAAGAGTATATAATAGAGCCAGATGTCAAACCCTTACCTCCCCACAACCCCAGGGGAGTCAAGAAACCAGAACTCAATTGAAAATCAGCTTCTGACTTCAAGGTGTGTGGCCCCAGTTGCCCCCTCTGCCCCTCATGGCCCATGATGCCTTTGTCCTGGACTGGTTACCTCTCACTGTGGAACGAACCATCCCAAAGCTTAAGTCTTAAAACAACTATGTGTATGATCAGCCATGGTTCTGTGGATTGGCCGGGCTCAGCTGGGTCATTGTCACATGGGCTCTTCCATGTGGATGTAGTAGACAGGGTCTGGGACTTGGGTCTGCCTGACTGAGCTGGGCATCCAACAGCGTTACTCACCGTCCTGGACAGTAGTTGAGCCGGATGGTCAACACCCTTCCTATGTCTTCTCCACATGGTCTGGGCTTCTCAGAGCAAACTCAGAGTGGCTCAGTTTCAAGGGGGAGGGTCCCAAGGGCACGTGTTTCAAGAGGCCAGATGGAAGTTGCGAGGCATCGTAACATCCAGCAGTCCCACAGTATTACTTCCCCCGCCTTCTACTCGTCAAAGAGTCACGGGGCCAGCCCTTCTTCAAGGAGGGTGAGAAGCGGCATGTGGGACAGAAGATGTTATTCTGGCCCCCTCTGGAAAGCATGATGGACAGCCTCCGCCCCTTCTCACTGATGAGAACATCTGTACGAAAGCCAGGCTGTTACTCCAGTATCCTCTGCTTCTCAGACTCTCAGTCATTCCCTGGGGAGTGAGGGGCACTTCTGCTCTCCAGAGACAGGCTGATAGGGATAAAATGAATCAATGTCTTTCCTTCCACTGGGTTACCACTCTATCCCAGGCTCACAGTTTTACAAAGAGCACAGCAGAGCTCCAAGCCTAAGGTAGAGGTGCTACCCATTAAACCATTCACAATATTTTCCTCCTTTTTTGGGAGATCGTTGAGGTCAAGGTGTTGTGGAAATCCCTGATGGGCTCGGGACCTTGAGCCCCATTGCATATGAAGGAAGAGTGTTGAGCAGAGCACCCCTCAGCCTTCAAATCAGTGTTCAGGAAACTGTTTTAGTAAGAAAAAACCCAACAACAACAACAAAACCACTCGGTAAATATTTTAGGCGTGGCGGGCTTCATATGGTCTCTGTCACAACTACTCAACTCTGCCATCCCATCCCCAAAGCAGCCAAGGATGACATTCAAACAAACAAGTATGGCTGTGCTGTGTTCCAATTACATTTTATTTACAAGAACAGATGGAGGCCAGAATGGGCCTGAGGTCTGCAAGATGCTGACCCCTGCGCTAGGGCCTCCTTGATTCTAGAGAACAGGCTTGCAAAGGCTGTCAGGACCAGGAGATAATACAGACCCTAGAGTATTACTTCCCAGTCTGCATCCAACTGACCGCCCATTGGAACGTGCCTACATGGGAGCAGCAGGATGCCTGTTGGAAAGTCCCCTCTCCAGTGGTCCCCACTCCTTCCCAGAATCCCACAGTGAGGTGTCTGAGTCCCCAGCATCACCAGAAGACAATCTCAGTCCGGCACCTGGTCAGGCCCCGGCAGACCTGCCCTCCCCCCCACCCCCACCCCCACCCCCCACACACACACAGTCATCTAGGACAAGCCTCAGAGCCGGACAGGGCACTCCCCGAGACTTCTTGGAGGAGGCAGGCGGGACAGGCGGCACCAGGAGGCAAGGCAGATGCCACGGACCCGATCGAGAGAGAACTGGCTTCCCTGAAAAGGTTTCAAGAAGGGTGCAGCATCTGTGAAAAATTCGAGCGGGGCTGCTGCCTCTATTAGATGGGCCTGCCCCCCTCCTATGGGCTGCAGCTTTTCTTTCGAGGAACAAGAATACATCTGTTTGGCGATACTCTATCTGGAATCGTTAAATAAACCTTTCAGGCCCTGGCAAACAACAGCCCATCTTATTCCGATGGGGGAGCTCCTGAAACACAGCAGACTTCTTAATCCTAAATCTGTCTGCAGGCCTCCCCTCTCCTCCCAGCAAATCCCTGCCGCCCCTACTCTCTGGCCCTCCGCTGGGAGAAAGATTGCTCACCCTTGCCTCCTTTGGCCCCTCTCAATGCGAACAGATTCTTGGCTTTGAGTCTTCACGTTTACTTTTAGTATTGTTGGACTTGCTTTTCCTCTCCCTCCCTGACTCTTCCCAGGGGGTCTCTCTCCCTCGCTCGCTCAGTGGATCGCAGTCACACAATCCTGTCTGAGCAAACTTGCTCAGGGCCTCACAATTATCTCATCTTCCCATTACCCCCACCCTCACCCCCTTGGGGCCACTGAGAACCAGGCAGAGCTAAACAAATAAAGGACGGGAGGGACCCAGCCAGCTTTTCCAAGGCCCTGGCCATGGGGAATTGCAGGCTCAGAGGCTCAGGCTCAGCTTGCCTTCTGCTCCCCAAGGGCACCAGCCGTCCCCATCATCACACACACACAAACTGAGCCCCTCCTACAGCTGAAACCCAAGTCCACCGCAAAGGCGTGTTGCAATGCGGGCTAAGGGATCTGTGTGTCCAGCTGAGCACACAGAGCTCACCCCGCCCCCCAGTCCTCTCCAGCTTCTCACACTGTCGCACACACTTCGTTGCCCTAACTCCCCTTTCCAGGAAATCTGTTGCCTCCGCGGGGAGTGAGGGAAAGCATGAAGTTGCTGTGGGCACGTTTGGGCTCTTACAAAATTGCTGCCGGGTGGTGGTGACACATGGGTTCGAACGTGCCCTTCTGCCCGCCCTCCACCTTCCCGCCCGGGAGAGGACTGTACGGACCTGGTTTCTCCTTTGCTCTGTAATTAAAGCACAGCCTCTCCCCTCCAATCAGAAGCCGGCTGGTGAGAGGGCCACTGCTCAGCTGAGGTTGAGGGGGAAGGGAGGGAGATTTGAGTAGGGGAGGAAATGATGAAATCAGGCAGTCGGGAAACTAAGCCATTGAGGGGGTTGGAGGTAGCAAAGAATCATTCTCCAGGGGAAGAGGAGGACCCTCAATTCAGAGACTCTATACAGGCCAGCATGAGGATGCAGAAAGTTTCCTGGAGGACAAAGCCTCTCTTCTAATATGATTCTTGCTAATATGATTCTCGCTTCACTCCTGGTAGAGCACCTTCCTGAAGGCAAGGCCAATCCCATCTGACCCCATCCATTGCGCCGAACACCACCGTTCAGGAGTGGAGCTCTGTCCCAGCTATCCTAAGATCTGTGTTTTTGTGTCTTGCATCTGTCTCCTCCATCTCCCCGTGACACTGAGAGCTCTGTGAGGGCAGAGGCTGGCCTTCTCTGATTCCTGGGCAGCCCTCTCCTCCCACTACACACCCCTTCTATCTGGCTTTGCCCACAGTAGACGGAGATCATCCCATCCTCTCTACATGCCGACATGTGGGCAGCCTCAGCGAGTCCTCTTTGCATAAATGGAAGAACTGCAGCCTGAAGAAACGGAGCTCCTCCTCATTCAGGGTCATTGGACCGATCCGTGGTTTCACTCCCCAAGCACTGGTCCCTTCACTTGGCACTCCTATCTCCTCGTCCTGGCTGTGGACAGGCAGTAAAACCCCACTGACGGGACCACTGCGGACAAAACTGAGACTAAACAGTGTTTCCCAAACATCAGTCCTTTGGGAACCTGCTTCTCATTTTTGCCCCATCTTTGAACAACTCCGATTGTTATGTCTTTAATATTTATCTTTAAATCAACTCACTTGTTTTTACGTAAATAAAATACTGCAAGTAACAATATTTCTGAAAACACAGGTTTCATATGCTACTTTTCCTTTACACATGAAAACAAAACACAGAACTTAAAATATGTTCCTCGACATACACCTAAAACCAGCTTGTGTACCATACATTGGTGCAAAATGTAGAAGGTATTTTAACCTTTGGGCCAGGTTAAGTATTTTAGGCAAGTCTCTGAGGTTCAGTTCCCTCCTCTATAAAATGGGAATGAAAATGCCTTACTCTGCCTTCACGAGGGCGTCAATACCTCACGAAGGACAGTGGGCAGTATAAAAAGCTATCGAGTAGGAAGGGAATTTTCAATAGAAGCCACAGGCAGGAGAATGTCCCAAAATTTAATAAACATGGGAATTTTTTAAAGTATAAGTTGCTAAAAGAAGATAGAGAGTGCTGTACAAACTCAAAAGAACAGGAGCCCTGCACCAGATCCTGTGAAGGATACACAACAGAAATAGTAGAGAAATGTACAGGCTATTAAAAGAAATAATACACTCCCACACGAAAAACACAAATAAAAGAGCCTATTGAGAATTATAACCCTGATTAGAATCTGTTGAGCCGCGAATGTGAAGCAAGGGGACGATGAGCCTCTGGACGGCTCGTGGTGAGCCCCACAGCCTAAACAGTGGGCTGGGAGGGCTTCCTGGAGGTGGTGTTAGAAATCAGAGCTCTGGCTCCTTGGTTGTGAGGGTGGAAGCCTTCTTCCCTCCCCCAACGTCTCAACTCCACATCCCCCTCGGCTTTCTGCTATGGACAGCAGGTGCGTGTTGGAAACTACTTTTCTGGGAGCTGATGGTTGTTGGCAGGACATCAGGGCCATCAGAGGCAGCAGTGCTGTCTCCCAGTGCTCAGCACCCTCTGTGGCTGAGTCCCCTCCACAACCCCCCACGCACTCCCTCACCCACAGCCTCCCGAGTGCACCTGGGAGGAAATCTTTCTGGCTGCTGCCTCCAAGGAAACTTGTCTTCCTCACTTTCTGTAGTGTTTCTCTCTCTATGCAACTGTCAGAGCGCAACTATTTCTATCTCCTCTGCTGTTGTTCCTCTCTGCTACCCTGTAGCTTATCTTGGCATTGGTCTCTTTCTGCATTCCCTGCCTCTTTACCGCATCCTCGTTATCTTCATTAATAACATTTTCAGCCCCACGTCCACCCCCAGCAAGAGGTCTCTTTTTATGACCCAGCCCTTTCCTTCTACAGAAAAGAGGCCCCGGGACTTCCCTGGTGGTGCAGTGGTTAAGAATCCGCCTGCCAATGCAGGGGACACGGGTTCGAGCCCTGGTCCGTGAAGATCCCACATGCCACAGAGCAGCTAAGCCCGTGCGCCACAACTACCAAGCCTGCACTCTGGAGCCCGCGAGCCACAACAACTGAGCCCACGTGCCACAACTACTGAAGCCCGCGTGCCTAGAGGCCGTGCTCTGCAACAAGAGAAGCCACTGCAATGAGAAGCCCGCGCACCTCAAGGAAGAGTAGCCCCCGCTCGCCGCATGTAGAGAAAGTCCACGCTCAGCAACGAAGACCCAATGCAGCCAAGAATAAATAAATAAATAAATAAATTTTTAAGAAAAGAAAAGAAAAGAGGCCCCGGGGACGCTGCTCTATTGTAATGATTATCAGTGGCCGTGGGACTCTAAGGTATGGTAGTCTGGGATTTGGGCAGAAGGGAAGGTTTAGAGTCACAGTTAATCCCCTGCCACCATTACACACACACACACACACACACACACACACACACACACACACACACACCCCGGAGCTGCAGTGTGGCATCGGGCATGTTGCCAATACTATCCAAACTGGGGCTCCTGCCCAAGAGCCGGAATGAAAAATCAATAGTTATTTCCATCCACATCTTTACAAAATAGTGAACAACCCGGAGACTCAGCCAAATGACCTCAGTTCCTGCTTTGGGCCCAGAATTCTGGTCTCTGGACCCTCAGTGTATAAAGGGGCGTTTGAGTTGTAACACCAAGGACTTCCTAGCTTGAAACAACCAGGACAAGCACACCTACTTTAGAGGCGGTTCTATGGGGTCCCAGTGCCAGTTCTGCCCTGTCACACACCTGATGACTACAAGTCACCAAACTGCTGCAGCCTCAGTTTCCTCATCTGCAAAATGGAGTAAGCACACCTAGCTCGCGGGCCTTCTGTAAGGATCGAGTGGAATCACTCATGACGGCCTCTGGCAGGATGTCTGGTCCAAAGAACAGGTCCAACCGAATGTCTGCTGAACCTGAGTGGGGTCTTAACTGCGGGTGTCTTGCTTCTCGGAACAATCCCCTGACCGTGAAAACTTTGATCCAGAACACGGGATGCCTGGTAACCTTCAAGGCCACCTGTGTGCGCCTGAGCCCCCTCCCTCCTCCCCTGCTGGCTGTAACGATTCTGAAGGCTCCACCCGCCCGAGCAGCCCCCTCTGGAGACCTTCACCTTGCAGGTGTGCCATCTGCTGCTGCCTGTCTACCCTGCCTGGTCCTAGCCATTTGGAACAGGACCTTCTCTCTGGCGGAAAATATTATTGTTTTTTTGGCCACTTGTTTGATCCTCCAGAGTCAATATTTGCAGAGATAAGCACAGTGTCCTGTAGCAGTGCAGTTGTTTATGACTCTGTCCCCATCCCATTAGATTCCAGTCCCTTCTGGGCCACAGTGGGAGGCGAGGGTACATTTCAACAGCAGTGGGTCCCAAACTGCCTTGGCCAGGACATGGAAGAGGGGCTAGGGTCAGGCTGACCCCGACTTTCTCCACTAGATTATGAGGTCCCGGACTGGTCTTTTCTATCAAAATGAGATTTTCTGTTTTCACTTCATATAAAAATGCCTGGTGAGATTTTCCACCCAGACTGGAGAGCTTATTTCAAAGGATTTGACTTAAAATATAGGCTGTGAGGGGTATGCAAAATTTCCTTTGAAGTGGCCTGGAGGGAAGAGCACCCCCGAGGGCTGGGTGGGCAGCCGTTGTCTCGCGTAGCTACACATGAGATGCCACGGAAGGCCCGGATGACATCTGATTAGGACAGACACGCTACACATATTAAGCCATTGGGGACACAGAAGGCAAGCATGGTTTCAAACAAAGCCCCAGAGCAAAAGGCATGAGGCCGTGCAAAGTTACAGTTGAACTATTTCTCAGGTGGACAACTCTATATAATTATAAGAGAGTAGAAACAGGGATTGATTAACCATGGTTAATGGTTTTCTGGAGAGACATGAGGAAGGCTGGCTAGCTAATAATAGTAATAACAACAGCAGTAGGAGGGAGGAGAAAGGAGGGGGGAAGGGGGAGGGGGAGGGGAGGGGAGGCGTAGCTGGGTGGTCTGCTCTATACCAGTCTCTTAGCAAAGTGACTTACAAAAATAATCTCATTTAATTATCTTATTTAATTCTCACAACAACCCCACAAAGCTGTTCTTATCATCCCCACTTTTCACATAAGTAAAGTGAGACTCTGAGAGGTTAAAGTGATCTGTGCGAGGTCATACAGCTTGCAGAAAGCAGGTACCAGATGAGATCTGTTGACCTTGAAGAAGGAACCTCCCAAAGATCCATTTTTGATAAACTCATCATTTGTACTGAAGACAGCTGGCCCTATTATCCTGCCTTAGCCATTTCCTTGATCATTCTTCTTTCTTCCCTTTGAGACAATGGGATCCTTTGAATCCTTGGCCTGAACCCATGCTAGGCTCCAGGACAAGTTGGTCAAATGAGTCAAGATGTCTTTCTTAGCCACCCAGGGATCTGAGATTGACTTAAACCTGCCCTAAAGCACTTGCAAAGTTTGGAGACATGCAGGAATTTGGGAGCACCCGCTATGTACCAGGCACGGTCTTCGTTGTTTGGGATAAACCAGTGAACAAAGCAGACCACTCTTCCTGCCCTGGCAGAGCTCACCTGGGGAGGGAGCACAGGAGTTACTGGCAGACACAGTAGGGGATTTCTCCTTACAGCCTTCCTTTTAAGAAAGCTTGACTCAGCTCCAGTCTGCTCTCCACACTGCAGCCAGAGGGGATTCTGTTCCAAACACAATACGAGCAACTCAAACCCCTGCTCAAAAAGTGGTCTCCTGGGGGCTTCCCTGGTGGCGCAGTGGTTGGGAGTCCGCCTGCCGATGCAGGGGACGCGGGTTCGTGCCCCGGTCCGGGAAGATCCCACATGCCGCGGAGCGGCTGGGCCCGTGAGCCATGGCCACTGAGCCTGCGCGTCCGGAGCCTGTGCTCCGCAACGGGAGAGGCCACTACAGTGAGAGGCCCACGTACCGCAAAAAAAAAAAAAAAAAAAAAAAAAAAGTGGTCTCCTTTCACTCTTAGGAGAAAGACCCCAAAAAGCCTTAGACGGGCCGTCAAGGCCCTACATGGGGTCTCCACCCATCTCCTGCCTCACTGCCCACTGAGGACCCTCCCTCTCTAACCGGTGCTTCCAGGCCCTTCCCTTTTTACCAGCCAGCAACTCCTTCAACTGTCTCCTCAGTCACCTCAGCCTCGTGGAAGGCCTGCTCACCCTGGTCAAACCCCTCCTTACAGACTCCCTGAGTACCCTGGACCTCTCTGTGGTGCTTCCCAGCATTACAGCTTCACACTGAGTCCGACAAGTATCTGATGACTGTCTGTCCCCACACTGGACTGTAAGCTCCTTGCACACAGGACTGACCGTTGCACTCACCACCGTGTGCCCGGAACCTAGCCAGGGCCTGGTCCAACACAGTCTGCTGAATGAACGACCATTCCCTGCACCCCACCCTCCTAATCGTCTTCTCATCTGATCGGTGCAAACCTCCCTTTCCTAAAATGTGAACAGGCAGGGGGTCAAGAGCTGAGGGCAGGGCGCCCATGACACTTCAACCTCTAATTGGGATCTGAGGTCTCAGAGTATAGGTGCATATATTAGGACAAAGACAGAATGTTTGACCTCAGACATTCCAGGTCATATGGTCACGGCACCTGTGATGGAAAACAGACGCCACTGTAATGTGAAATCCTGGAGAAAGAACAGGGTGAAATGAGTCACCAGCCAAGCTTTATCTCTAGAAAAACGCTGAGCAGGAACCCTCCAGCCTCACGAAGCTTGGAGTCACACACCCGAGAGCTCTGTTCCGTATCACTGACTCACCTTTCATTGGGAAAGGGCAGGCCTGGGCCGCAACAGTTGCCTTCTAACTGGAGAAATAAGAGGCATCCCTTCACTTATTCATTCAGTTATCATGCATTGATTAGGGATATAAAAATAGACTAGACCCATGCAGTTCTTGTCCTCAAAGTTCTGCCACACAAACAGCGCAGGCAAGCAGGCTTTGTGGGACGACGGGTGAGGGCAATGGGACAGGCACCCACTTATCAGGGGAAGGGCTTCATGGAGGTGTTGAGGCTCAGGAACTGAGTCTAGAGACAGATAAGAATTGGGTTAAAAAAAAAAAAGGGCTTCCCCGGTGGCTCAGTGGTTGCGAGTCCGCCTGCCGATGCAGGGGACACGGGTTCATGCCCCGGTCTGGGAAGATCCCACATGCCGCGGAGCGGCTGGGCCCGGGAGCCATGGCCACTGGGCCTGCGCATCCGGAGCCTGTGCTCCACACGGGAGAGGCCACAACAGTGAGAGGCCCGTGTACCGCAAAAAAAAAAAAAAAAGAATTGGGTTGGGCTGCAAAGGGCTTTCCAAGCCACTGGAATGGCACAGACAAAGGCATGGAGGTAGAGACAAAGGCTTGGGGTGTGGTGGGAACTGCTAGTGGTTTGGTATTGCTGGGAAGTCAAGGGTAAGACTGGAAATGGTGAGAACGGAGCTGGTGCAGGAAGGACGGGCTGGGTCTTGGAGCAACTTTTAAGTCCTATGAAGAATCTTGAAACCTTTCGTGTCCAAATAAAGAAGCAGCATTGAGGGCTTTAAGCAGGAGAGTAAGATGGACAAAACTGCATTTTAGGTAGATCCCAATGTGGGGAGAAAGGGTTTGAAGGGGACCACAGAGAGGGAGAGAAGCCAGTCAGAAAGCTGTGGCTGTCTCGATAGAGAAGAGACAAGAGCTAGTCTCTTTTAAATTGTACCTACTTATTTATTTATTTAGGCTGTGCCGGATCTTCGTTGCGGCACTTGGGATCTTTTAGTTGTGGCACATGGATGGCCTTCTTAGTTGTGGCATGTGGACTCTTAGTTGCAGCATGCATGTGGGATCTAGTTCCCCGGCCAGGGATCGAAAGCTGGCCCCCTGCATTGGGAGTGCAGAGTCTTACCCACTGGACCGCCAGGGAAGTCCCAAGAGCATAGTCTTGAGTCGTAGGGGAGGCATGGGGGGAGGGGTTCAAGAAAGGTTTAGGAATCTATACTTAGAAGAACTAGGGTATAATAGAAACGATAACCACACTTTCCAGTTCCTGAGTTCTTTCTACATGTTCGCCACTCTGGAGAGCTTTTTGTACATTTTGTAAGTTTTAATACTTGTCCAAGTAGGTAGAGGACTCGGGATGAATAAAGGCTTGGAGGCTCCTGGACCTGTGCAGACAGTAATGCCAACTGAACTGAGATTAGAGGAGAGGAATGAAGTAGGAGCTGGAGTACAGAGTAGAAATGAAAAAGAGCGGGTCCCAATGATTAGTTAAGATGAGAATTTTATTGGGGACTTTGGAAGAGAATAAGTTTGGACAAAAGTTTGCAAAGTCAAATGTTTCTGTGTACCAGAAAGGTAATGTAAGTAAGTTAAATAGGCAAAAGGCCAGACAGTCTGGAGTGGTGAGGACTGCAGCAAAGGGAGAGCCCACATACTATCGAAAGAGGTCAACTGCTGCACGGCTCCAAATGATGGTGGCCTTGCAGGAAGGAAGGTTCAAGGTAGCCAAACTGGCTGATTATCAAAGTGAAACCAGTTCTCCAGACTTTTGTGTGAATTCTCCCAATCTGAAAATATTGGTAATTAATTTAAAATTTGGAAAGGAAAAGAAAAACATTGTACAAAGCACCCCAACCTGCCTATAAGCTGGACGTGAGTCTGGGGTTGGCGATGTGAGCACTCTGGTGTTGACCACTTCATCTGGCAGTTCAGGGTCCCAGAGGCTTGCCAGCTTCCTGACAAAAGACCAAATGCCATTTGGAGAAGGAGAGATCAGATGTGGTAATGTCTCCTCCTCAACAAGTGCCGGGATCTGCACAGACATCCCTTCCTGGGGTGAGTAAGATCTGTTGCGCTGTGAACGGGGATTGTCGGACATCGAGAACATCTTCAAGTTTCTAGAAGCTCAAGCAGCAAAGGTACATGCTCAGCACTTGTCAGGTAGGTGTGAGTGGGCTGCACTGCCTGTTGGAAATATGCCACCGTCTCCCGTTCATGTTTCCTGGGTCCATCCTCTGCTGTCCTTGCAGAGTTCCCATTTCAGTTCCTATTCTGTGATTCAGGTCTTATGACCCTTCCCACTCCCCTCTTGATCCCTTCTCTTGGGACCCCAGTAGCTGTCCCTGGCCTCCTGCTCCACCCTGCCCTCCCTAACCATCCTCAGCTGTGAACCCACTGCTCTGGTCTGACCCGACGACCCAGGGGTCATTGTGTTGTCCTGTGATTTAAGACAGTGGGTCGGGCTGGAAACGTTTCCACGTCTATGGAGAGAACTTGAATCAGTAATCACTTAACAGCAAACAAAGAGTGGGAATAGAGCTACGTCCTCAGAGAGCTCCAGAAAGAGGGTCGGTGGAGAGTGATCTTGGTGGTTTAATCAACTCTAGTCAAGAAGCCTCCAAGAATTAGGAACGGCTAGCACATGTGCCCCTCACTCTGTGCCAGGCAGTCTTGGGTGCTCCTACGCTGAACTCGGGGAATTTGAATTCTCTCAACTATCCCATGAGGTAGGAGAAACTGAGATCCTGGGAGAGAGGTTAAGTCACGTGCCTTAGGACGCGTCGCCTCTTTCCCATCCCAGACTCAGAGCCAGAGTCTGTGCTCTTAAACAGCACTTCTCAAATTACCTCTAAGGGAAGACCAGTTCCCCCCCCCCCAATTCATCACAGACCTACTCCTGTAAAATACAATAATAAACGAATTACTAGAAAAACGATCATGCGCTTGGACGGTGCGGCAAGGCAAATTGCTCTAAAAGTTTCTGGATGCTTCAGTTTCTACACCTACCACGTCGAGATGCAGAGCAGTACTGGGCCACATGGGCTGAGGAATGCTAATCCACTTCCTATACCCTCGCTCATCCGCTGAGGATGCGAAGGAATGAGTGGGGCGCAAAAAAAAAAAAAAAAATCACTTGTCTGGATTCCAAAGGCTGAGCTGTTAACCTCAGCGCTCACTCCAGCACTAGGGATGCAAGAGAGCCTCTCACCCCGTGTTCCTGGTTTGGGTGACTTAGGGCGGTGTGCCCCGCATTGTCCAGGGGTGAGGTTAGTTAGCTCCAAAGGGCCCTTCCAAAACCACAACGCTGGGATTCCGTCTCCTTCTGCAACAGGCCAACTCAGCAGAAATGTTTGCAGGGCCAGCTGTTTTTGCTCCCGCATTCATTAATAAAAGTAGTGAATGCAGCCAGGGCCACCCTTTTCTTTCCTTTGTCATGTCCTGAAAGGGGGCAGGGAGGGAACAGGAGAGGCTGCAGACGCAGGGGACGTGCCAGACGTGCAACAGGAAGGGCTCGGAGATGAGGACTGAGAGGAAGGAAGGCAGGTGGGCGGATGGGGGACGGGCGGCGGGGCGGGGGGAGGGGCCGTGTGACAAAGGAGGAGAGACACGTGGAACCAGTTTCCCCAGGCAATGGGGTAGGGGTGCACCTGAGGACTGAAGAACACCTGGCAGTTTCTGGAACAGAGGAGGATTAAGAGCTGCTGAGAAAAATGGGGCTGGTGATAGAGCAGGGCTGGGTGGGATGGGGGGGGGCCTCCGAGGAACCGCTCATCTTACTGCGGACCTTCTTTTGATCCCTTTAGTACTGGGGAGTGGATATTTCTCAGTCCATCAGTAGGCGGGGAGCGGGGGCGGGGCACACTCTGGGTATTTTATTCAGACTTTAAAGCAGGAAATTGGTTACAGAGGTGGTAGAAAGCTTCCCTGGGCTAGCGGGAGCATCAGTTGAAGGAGCAAGGATTCTCCAGCCAGAGCTCCCGCACGGAATACAAGACGCTGCTGAAGCTGAATTTCAGAGAAATAAATAACTTTTGGTATAAGAAGTTTAGTATATAATGTGTTAAATGCCACAGAATTGTACACGTTAAAATGGCAAATTCTATGTTATGTGTATTTTACCATAATAAAAATTGAATATAAAATGTTATTCCATTTATCTGAAACTCAAATTTCACCAGTGCCCTGCAGCTTATTAAATCTGGCCACCCTAGTCCCAGCAGGAGCTAAGACAATGCCAGGGGGCTTCCCACATGGAGCTGGGGCCACAGAGGAGAAACAGCTGCTGCTGCTGGTGGAAGAGAGAGACAGGAAGTAGAGGGAAAGGAGGAAAAATGATCCGGCCATTGACCCCCAGTTCCTCCCTCCCAGCAGCCAAAGCGCCTTAGCAGCCCAAGGGCAAAGGAGTCTCAGAAATGCAAGAGCTGGGAAAGCTCTTAGCAAACTTGCAATTGTTTTAGATGACCCAGGAAGGCCACCCAGTGACCACAGTTTTAATTTATCTGTGTCAATCAAAATAATAACAATGACAATGACGATGATGCAAGAGGCTGCAAGTAAGAAAAGAACTTATTCGTGGTTTTAAAAATTGCAATTTGGAAGACACAGACCTGGGTAATTGCAAAAGAGTTCCGGGAAGAGAAAGAGTCAGGGGCTTATAAAGACAAAAAGCCGCAAGGTCCTTACTTACGAGTTGCCTGGGGAGAACCGTGATTGACTCTGACTCGAGTCAGAAAATATTTGTCCTTAAGGACTCATGAGCTGTTTTAGGGTGAGGGTCCAATAACTAGACAGGCTGTAGTGAGTTTCTGGCGGATGTTTTGGATGACTTAACATCAGATCAAAAGGTCAGATTCCATCCAGGCTGAGACATGCATAAGTCACACTTCCTTAATGGCCTCCCAGATCCATTTTAGAGAGCTCTCTTAGCAATACTAACTCCATTTTGATTTTCCTTTCACATGTCTCCCTTTTGGTTGAGATCTTTCCCTAGAAAGCATCAATGATCAACCACTTGGGTTTTGGGCATCAGTATGAACTCTGTCAGCACTGGGAAGTCTCGTTCCCAGAGAGCTGTGTTCCAAGGAGCGGGGAGAGAGGGGGTTTGTGGGAGAGGTCTGCTTATAGAGAGTTTACAGCCATATTTGAGCAACGAGGAGCTATCCACGAAGAGAATCTTAGGCAGTGTTCAAAATAGGCATGGATCTCCATCAGGAGGAATCTTATAGGAGGGAGCAGTCACCTCCACATGTCAAGCTATCGTTATTTCTCTGGCGGGTGTCATAGCACAGCGGTGAAACACACAAGGCCTAAACAGTTTAACAACGACATAGAGAGAACGATTAGAACGATGATTAGTACAACTAATTGCAATTTGGACGGCACTAAGCCAACAGACCAGAGGGGAGCCAGCTGAAGGAGATTTCTAGATGTCAAGGCTGAAGCATCTTTTGGCATTTGGGATGTCTCGGATGACGTCATCGGGTGTTTAGGTAAAGGGCAGTTTTAGTTCTCAGTGACTCCAAGTTAAAATGATGGGAGAAAAACTGGAAAGGTTAGTTTGGAGAGTTGTAGATACTGGAAGAAATGAGAATTTAAGATCTAATCCAGTTTACAGGTAAATACCAAACCCCCAAAGAAAATGAAAGGCACTAGACCCTAATGTCCATGAAGGCATGACATTAAAACAATTTTTCTCTCTAAATATCACCCTTATTTACATCAAATATAGTCAAATTAAGACTGATTTGTTTGCAAAATAAGTATGGTTTCAATAAATGTGGCCTGATTATTTACATAAATGTAACAAGAATAGCAATTGATCTTATAGGCTCTTTTAAATTTACTTTGCTGGAGTTTTTCATAAAAATATCAGATTGAACTTTTAAAGGCCTCTTGGGGCCAGGAAAGCGAAATCAAAGGACTTACCACCAGATTTCATCTGCAATACCTATGGATTTATGTGAATTCCTCGCTTCTTGAGGTCCCCAACATATCTTGAGGTTCCTGCACGGGGCAGGAAGTGCCCTTCCTTACTCCCTGGTAAGGCTGCTGGGAACCTTGTAAGTAAGGTACCGGGTTGTTTTTCCATAGGTCTTCATTGGCTCTATAAAATCAATCTTAGCTCTTTAAAGCTTCTGGTGATATCTGAGCCTATGCATGTTTCTCTCAGACATTCCAGTCAAAATCTTGGTAACATAACCAAAGTTTCCAATTGTGTCTTGTTATAAGGAAAACAGATTCTAACTGAATTTACACAAATTACTATATTGCCATCAAAATAAGAATACTCAGTAAGAGTTTCCAAATTCTGGAGGACTCAGGTAGGGAGAAAAAGATAAATGTTTCATCTTTATTTACAAAGGTATGGGGCTTCCCTGGTGGCGCAGTGGTTGGGAGTCCGCCTGCTGATGCAGGGGACACGCGTTCGTGCCCCGGTCCGGGAGGATCCCACATGCCGCTGGAGCGGTGAGCCATGGCTGCTGGGCCTACGCGTCCGGAACCTGTGCTCCCGGGCAGGGAAAGGCCGCGATGGTGAGAGGCCCGCGTACCGCAAAAAAAAAAAAAAACTCATTTACTTAATTAAATTCATTCCAATCTTAGCCAGTCCTGACCACAAATAAATTTCCATTCCAAAGATTCCTTTTTTTTTTTCCATAAACCTTCTACAACTTTCTATATCCATTTTAGTTTGCCCGTTGTTCTCTTTCCCATTTAGAAATAGACAGATTTAGGACAAAATCACTTTCTATTCCCTTAACAAAATGCATTTTCATTTCTTATACCTTTTCTTAAAAATTTCCATATATACAAAGGTGTTTTCCTTATTAATTTTAATTACATATATTAATTAGAATTTTAACACTTAGAAACCTTAATTTCTATTGAAAAGAAGTAATCAATTATGAACTATCTTTTATATTAGCGTTCAATAGATTGGCAAACATAAATACATTTTATAGTCTCTAAAAACATGTGCTATTTTATAGAAAATTTCTCAGCATGGCAACAAGCATATCTACTAATAGTCCCAAATATCTTTAGTTTCCTTGTAAAAGGAAGTCTATGTTTAGTCAATGCTTCTGTATCTTATTTTATTTGGGAACGATCTAAGTATTTAATAAATTTCCATCATTTACTTAATCTAGCAAAACTCTAAAGTTTCAAGTTACCAAAATGATTTGAGGAAACTTTTTTTTTTTTTTTTTTGCCCATGCCGTGTGAGATCTTAGTTCCCCAACCAGGGATTGAACTCGTGCCCCCCGCAGTGGACGCACGGAGTCCAACCACTGGACCGCCAGAGAATTCCTGAAGAAACTATTTTTAGATAGACACATCATAAAACATAATTATTCATAAAGAGTTCACCTAAAAACTATCTCATTTACATTTACTTACTCTACTTATGAAAATATCATACCAGGTTATTTTTCTTGATGACAAATTCTGTAACAGAAATAATATGAACTTATTTGATTTTTAGTAAACCTAGGTACAATAAAAGTATTATACTTAATGTTGATAACTCTAAAGACATGTCTGTATTAAGACAAAAAGCTTAAACTAGCTTTAATAGTGAATATTAGTTTAATACTAAATATTTCCCAGATTATGTGAACCTGAAATTCATTTGGATTAGTTTCTATTATATTTCTGAGAATTTGTATAAGTGCTCATTTTCTTTAAGCCAATTCAATAGAACTTCTTTACAAATTAATTTTGGCAATACTATCTAGAGGTAGAAACATGCTAAATATACAACGTACATACATAGACATACGTACCTACAGATAGACACAGACAGAGGTCTTATAGTTTTCATTTTAAAACTTTAGTCGTGAATTAGGTACGATACAAAACTTACTAGTTTATTTATTTGGAATAAATTAAGTCTACTCATTCAAATGGCCTAAGCCTTTCATTGTTTTCGTGGAGAAGACTTTTAAAATCTGTATTTGCCCTTGACAAGCAATTTTAAGGAGATTAGGCAAGAGAGTCCTTTTTGCAGTTTGAGTTTAAAAAAGGCCTCTTTTCCTTGTTTTTTTTTTTTTTTTTTTGCTCAGTCATAAAAATTGGAGATGATCTAGAAGACCAGGTAGAACACTTACATCTCAAAGGCATGGAGAGAGAAATGCAAGCTCCCCTTAGAAGGACTTTTGTTCCTTTAAGGTCAAAACTTTGAAAAACAATCTTTTTTCAAAATGGCCATAATAATCATAGACATTTTTATCAGGCTATTGGTTGCATTGTTGCCTTCTGTAGGGGATGGCTCTCACTGTCATAAAAAGGAAGTTCAGAGAGAGATGGGTAATAAATTCATTCCCAACAGTCCACCTTCATTGCTTTTCTTTTTTTCTCTTTTAAATTAATTATTTATTTATTTTGGCTGCGTGGGTCTTCATGGCTGCGCGTGGGCTTTCTCTAGTTGCAAAGATTGGGGGCTACTCTTCGTTGTGGCGCACGGGGCTTCTTATTGCGGTGGTTTCTCTTGTTGTGGAGCACGGGCTCTAGGTGCACGGGCTTCAGTAGTTGTGGCATGCAGGCTCAGTAGTTGTGGCTCATGGGCTTAGTTGCTTTGTGGCATGTGGGATCTTCCCGGACGAGGGATCGAACCCGTGTCCCCTGCATTGGCAGGTAGAATCCTAACCACTGCGCCACCAGGGAAGTCCCCAGGTCATTGCTTTTCAATCTACGGTTACGAACCACTAGTGGGCTGTTAAATCACTTTAATAGGTATAATAGTACACTTTTAACATAAATATTATAATTACACAACAAAAGACAGGTATGTAGGAAAAAAGGATGAAAATAATAGAAAATATTAGTGTATCACATGTAATAGTAAGGGTAAGTATTGCTCTGTGAAACTAGGGTTTCAGTTGTGTGTGTGTGTGCACATGTGTACACTGTTGCAATGTAAAATATATCTCTTATGGTGGGTCATGGTCAAAAAACTTTGAAACCACTGTTTTTGGTTAAATCACCATTCCTCATAATTCTACCCTTCCTAATTGTCAACACCCTTGCTCCTTCAGACCCCCAAACAAACACCACTTACTGTCTTCCTCACACACTCACCACTTCCTTTCCCTTCCTTTCCTCCTCGGGATCCCAGAGATACAGCCTTTCTCTGTCCCTGATCCCCAAGAGGCCCCCGTTCCTCCCCTCCCAGCCCTGTTCCACTGTAGGACACCAGAAAAGTGCTTTGGGTACCAAACAAGTGGAAGACAGCAGAGTTGTCCCCGAATATCAGCGGTCCCGGGACCAGGAGAAGAGGAGGGTTAGTGAGGGGAGATTTGGCTTTGTATAGTCAGAGCCCCGAGAAGAAACGGCAGAAGCAGGCTTTGGGTTCAGTTATGGAGGGGAGTATAGGTCAGGGTCTGCGTCACTTCGGAGGGAAAGACATTCCTGAGGGGGTAGTCGGGTTAACCTGGAGGGAGGAGGAAAAGGAAAGAATCTGGAAAGAATACCTGGAAGGGGAGTCACTGAGACAGTGAGGAGTCGAAGAGGTGCTCGAGAAGGGAAGTAATACACGGAGCTGGTAGAGGAAAGACTGTGTCTCAGCGGGAGCAGGGCTCAGCCCGCAGGGCCGGACAGGGTCTGCAGGAAGGAGTTTCCCTGGAGGCCTGGAGACCACCTCTGGCCTTGCAGGGCCCTCCTCCTTTTCCTCCCCTCCCTCCTCCATCTCCCTTTCCCCTTCCCCCTCTGCTAAGTGAAATAAATAACCCAGGTTGCTCAGGATTAAGCAGACTTAGCTTCAGCCATCATTACTTTAGCCACTGGCCCCTTGGCTTTGTTCATTCCAGCTTCCCGTCTGATAGCACTGAGGGATGCCCACTTTGCATGAGAAAGACTGATGTCCAGGCTGGGCCCCTGCAGATGTCCAGGACCCTCTTTAGCACAGCCCCCTCCCCCATCCCTCTTTTCCACCTAGCGTATTTGTCAGGTTGAGAGCAGAGCAAATTAACAGACCCTCTCCACCAGCTTGCCCAAACGCCAAGGCAAAGGGAAATGGTCTGTATCATCTAGAGTCTCATCCTTGAAAGCGTCTCAGTGGCTTAACTTTGGAGTCCCTGGCTGGGCTGGCAGGACGAGGGGCTCTAGGAGGTGCTAATTCAATCAGCTGATCCCTTTGCCTCAGTTCCCCCAAGAGAAAAGGTCTGAGAGTCCTATCACCTTGTACTCGGTTTGAACTTGGCCCTACGGCCACCCATGTCACCTCCCCTCCATGAGTTCTGCTTCCTCATCTGTGCAAGTTGGGGCTCCTATTGAATGATATCTAACACCCTTTATCGAGAAACACTTCTGTTACAGGTGTTTCACAGGGTCGAGACAGGTAAAGGGAATGAGCAAAGCTTGCCACCCTGCCACAGGGAGTAGGATTGGATGAGGCAAATGGGAGAACACTTGCTCTGTTTCAAGGGGCAGCTACTACTCCACTCTACTATTCTACTGCCAACAGAGAAGCTGAGAATCTGAGATTTTATGTGAAATCTCCAAAATTTTAAACATTGACACCTAGTTTCAAAATTTTTAACCATCATTGCAGGCCAAGCATAAACATCTGCGAGCCTGACTCAGCCTGTCCATACCAGTTGTCTGCCACGTCCAAATGGTTCTCGAACTTAAGCATGCATCGTAATCACCCCAAGGGCTTGTTAAAACATGGACTGTCGGTCCCCACCCAGAGTTTCCAATTCCATAAGTCTGGACTGGGGCCTGAGGAGCTACATTTCTAACAAGCTCCCAAGGTGACGTTGCTGCCGCTGATCCAGGGAACATACTTTGAGAACAACAGCTCTACTCTATAGGAATAGTGACAGCATCCCATGTAATTCTTTACGTGACGCCAAAGCAGCTCTCATGAGGCGCTGTCAATATTTGAGGTCCCTAATTTGACAAGTAGAGTGAGGACGATCATGATGATGATGAAGATAGCAGCTAACTTCTTAAAATGCATCCTACAAGTGGTAAGTATTTTACACGCATTATGGCCATTGGTCTTCACAAAGGCCTCAGAGGTCGGCATTATAAATAGCCCCTAATTACAGGTGAAAATAGCTAATATGTGGTGGATTTGAAGGCAGACAGTGAAACATCAGAGACCACCTTCCCCCAGTGAGGATTCACAGCCTTCTTACACACTCCATTACATATTCAGATCCTCTAGATCATACTTTTTATAGGTAGATCTCCATAAGTCAGAGCAAATTGTGTGTCAGTTAATCATTCATTCACTCAATGAATGTTTGAGCTTAACATATAACTGCAAGTCACGCTATATAAAGTGAACGTAACAAGCAAGGGAAAAGGATAGGAAGTGATGGGGGGAGGTGGGCAGGGCTATTTTAAGGTAAGCATTCAGGGAAGGCCTCTCCAAGTAGGTGACATTTGAACAGAGACTAAATGAAAGGAGGAAAAGGGAGTAGCAAGTACAAAGGCCCTGGGGTGGAAACAAGTGTGGCACATTCTAGGACCAGCAAGAAGACCAGTGAGGCTGAGAAGAGTGAACAGAGAAGAGGTTGGAGAACTGAGCAGGTACCCTAAAGGCCACATCAGGAGTCTGCCTGTTATTCCAAGTGTGATGGGGGAGCCGTGGGAGGGTTTTGAGTCAGAGACTGACCAGCTCTGATTAGGTTTGGACCAGGATCCCTCTGTTCACAGGGTGAAGACCAGACTGTGGACAAGCAGGGGTGGAAAAAACGGAGCTGGTGTCTAAATGACAAGATGCTCAGAGATGCCTGAGCCATGAGCTGCAGCTTTTCTCAGCCTCGGTGGGTAGGGGAGAGAAATGGTGAGGGATGGAAGGAAATGGATGCCAGATGCAACATTAAAACTATCTGATAGGGGAGTTCCCTGGTGGTCCAGTGGTTAGGACTTGGTGCTTTCACTGCCATGGCCTGGGTTAAATCCCTGGTCAGAGAACAAAGATCCCACAAGCTGTGTGGCCAGGCCATAAAGAAAACTATCCGATAAATCATGGCATGGGAAGTTCTGCCTCCCTGATGGGGACCCAGGCAGAAAGGTGATGGTGCCACTTCTAAGGACACCAGCAACTCAGGTTTCCTGACTCCTGATCTCAGTACCTACAGCGTGACATTGTTGGGGAGAAGAGGTGTCTGTGTGGGGTTTGGATCTATAGAAAGATGATTCCGGTCCTCAGACCCATCTCCTCTTAAGCCTGTCTAAAGTAATCAGAATTTCCCATCATGGGAGATGGAAATATTTAAAAACTGGATTGTGACGATGGCTGCACAATTGTATAAATTTACTAAAATTCATGGAACTTACTAGGGGGTGAACATAGTGGTATATAAGTCCTACTTCAATAAGGTTGTTTTAAAAAGAAAAAACATTGGCCCACAAGGGAATCATCCTTTGGACCTTGAACTTTTGAGAGTTTGTCTATCACTAGGTAGCCCACAGCACTTTAAAAATATACACGGTAACATCCACCTAATGGAATAACAACCATGGTGATTCATACTGTGCATGTAATTTCAATTTTATTATATGTGTGTGTGTGTGTGTGTGTGTGTGTGTGTGTGTGAGAGAGAGAGAGAGAGAGAGAGAGAGAACCCAGACCTTAATTCTAGGCTCTGGGATTGTTTTATTTCTGTTTTTTGTTCCCAGCTTTTGATTTTCCAAATTTTCTACAATGAATATTAATAGTAAAGATGTCCTATTAAACAGGTGAATGAAAATAAAACCCATAGAAAATTGAGTTAGAAAAAAGGCCAGGGAATTCCCTGGTGGTCTAGTGGTTAGGACTTGACCCTTTCACTGCCATGGCCTGGGTTCAATCCCTCCCTGGGAACTAAGATCCCCCAAGCCCCACGGCGCCGCCAAAAAAAAAAAAAAGGAAAAGAAGCCAGAAAATAGGTCATATGCAGTTATCATTGCCACACACTGTCTGTATGTGAGATCAGCAGGGGCAGAGACAAAGCAGAAAGGAGAAGGGGAAGAAAATAAGTTAAAATGTTAATCATGGAATCACAGGCGATTTCAACATTTTTCTCTTTGCCTGTATCTGTTGTCTCATTTTTCCACCACGAACATGTATTATTTGCCTAATGAAAAGGAGACATAAAATCTCCTAAATCATTGGCACTATGATCTTACAGATTACTTTCTGTTTTTTCATGGACTATTTCATTCTTCTTTTTCCACTGTGAAGATTTAATTTAGTTCAAAAATTTCACAACTATTTATGGAATGCTTATTCCGTGCCAAGCACTGTCCTAGGCACGGCAGGAAATGGAAAGATTATTAAGGAATGATCAGGTCTCTTTTCCCAAGTAGGTCATCGGACCAGTCAGGAAGACAGATACGGATGCGAAGAACTATACCACTGCTCAGCATGGTCATGGGCGCAGAGATGGAAATATAAGGTGCAAGGAGAGTTCAGCTAATTAGTCAGCAAAACTGCTTTTTTTTTCTTAATTCTATTATTATTGCAAACACTTCTGTCAAAAGTGATCTCTCTTGCCTTACTAGCTTGCCAAGTACAGATCTCTGATGGCCTGAGCTATGTGAGTAGGTGGGACTTTTGTTAGGAGCTAATGGTGATTGGCTGTGTGCAGGGCTGTTTTTCATCCTCACAACTGCCTGAGCACAACGTGGGGGCACAGAAAGAACAGTACAGTTGCTAGAAGACCAGGCTCTATAGTTAAGCTGCTTGGACTCTAATTCTGCTTCTTCTGCTCCATAGTTACAGAACCTCCAGCAAGTACCTCAGTCTTTTCTTCTGTAAAATGGACATAATAACAGTACACACCTCACCGGGTCTGTGGCAAGCACTGAAAAACTCATCACGCACTCAGAACAGAGCCTGACACACAGAACACACTCTAGGCTTTTATTTTATTTTATTTTATGCCATGCCATGCCATGCTATGCCACGCACGGCATGTGGGATCCTAGTTCCCCATGCAGGGATCAAACCCGTGTCCCCTGCATTGGAAGCATGGAGTCTCAACCACTGGACCACCAGGGAAGTCCCTAGTATTTTATGATGTTATATTTATGTTCCACCAAGTAAATATTCATACTATTTGGTATTACCTTTTTCATGCACTGCTTCAAATGTACCTAAAGACCCAATTTATGACAATGATTCAGCACTTTTTTTTTTTTTTTTCCGGTACGCGGGCCTCTCACTGTTGTGGCCTCTCCCGTTGCGAAGCACAGGCTCCGGACGCGCAGGCTCAGTGGCCATGGCTCACGGGCCCAGCCACTCCGCGGCACGTGGGATCTTCCCGGACCGGGGCACGAACCCGTGTCCCCTGCATCGGCAGGCGGACCCTCAACCACTGCGCCACCAGGGAAGCCCGATTCAGCACTTTTGATCACCTACTGTGTACCCAATACTGTTCCCCCATGCGGGAAAAGCAAAGAGGAACAGACAGGACCCCACTCTGGGGCTGCTCACAGATCAGTGCGGGAGAGAGACCCAAATACAAATAACAGAACAGGGCTGGTAATTAGGACAGTAGTTGCCTAAAATGTCCTAAAGTCCCAGAAAACATTTTTGTCTCTCTGTCTCTAATAGTTAAAATGTGGTTCCCATTACCATGTTTATAGCATTTGCTTGTGAAGGGAAGAAGGAAACAAACGTTCCTTGAATGTCTGGTGAGCGCCAGACGCGGTGGGACTGTCTATAACTGTGGGAGGCTCACCGTGTACCAGACACCGTGCTGAGGGCCACATAGGCTTATTCCCCTTTAATCCTATGAAGCAAGTATGATGATTATCCTCCTTCACACATAGGGAAATCAAGGTCTTTATCTCTGAGGTCAAGTAACTACCCTAGGTTATATTGCCAAGAAATGGCAGAGTCAGGATTCAAAATCAAGCCTGCGCCCTCAGCAATATGCTGTGTCTCCTCCCATGTGTTTTTCTACACGGCATCTAATCTAATTCTCGTAGTAACTCTTGGAGGCAGATGCTACTATACCTACTTTTATACATGAGGAAACTGATGTTCCAAAAAATTAAATGCTTTGCCCAAGGTCAAAGAGTTAGTAAGTGACAGACCCAGGTGCCTCCAAAGCTGTGGTCTTTTCAAAGTTACTGTGCAGCCTCTCATTTCGCCCCGTGTGGATTAAAGTTGAATTTTCACCCAGGCCTGCAGGAGCACATCCTGGATTGGGATGTGGGAAACATGACTTCTCATCATGACTCTGCCTATTACCAGCACTGTGGCCTGGGACAAGTTGCCTTCCTTCTTGAGGCCTTCATGCCCTCATCTATCAAAAGATAATATAGGGTTCATACTTCCCAGGAGTTCCCAGAGGAATGTTATAGAAAGTAAGCTAATACCAGGCTCTGCTGGTATAAACCTAGGGTAGGAGGCTGGGGTGATGCCCAAGGAGTGAAGAGGGGAGAGTCTCTGAAGATAAACACTTCCACACTGTGTGCAGGAAAGGGGTCTCCATCCTGCCATCCGCCAGAGAGGGAAGTGCAGCCTGGCAAGTATACGACTTCATCAGGATGAACAGATGTTCTATTTCATCTTTGTCAACATCAGCAAACACACATGAATGCCATACATCAGAGTCTAGGGTTATACACAGTCCCTGCCTCATTGGAGAGGCAAGGCATAAGAAAGAAAGGAAAGAAAGAAAAAGAAAGAAAGAGAGAGAGAAAGAGAGAGAGAGAAAGAAAGAAAGAGAGAGAAAAAGAAAGAAAAAAAGAAAGAAAAAGGAAGGAAGGAAGGAAGGAAGACCAATGCCCATGGGAGTTTAGAGGAGGCAACAGGGATGGAAGAAAATGAGAAAGACTTTATAATGAGGATGGAATGGACCTGGATGAGGACTCGAGGAATGGCTCACATGAAAAAGAAGAGGAAATGAGGGCATCTTGGACTGAGGGAATTCTGGAAAGCAAGAATGGATAAAAATGGACATATTTTGAAGCTAATTAGTAGACCTGTTGCCTGAGGTGGTTAATTTGCAAGATGAGATGGAAAGCTAGAGGCCAGTTGTGGAGGACTTGAAATGCAAGGATTAGAAAACTGTTTTTATCCATTATCCTCAAAGAATGTTTAGCAGGAGAGCAATGTGATCACAATAGGGCTTTACAACATTATGTGGAGCCCAGTACGACAAACAGGTTAAAGTCCAGGAAAGATGAGCAGTTGAGAAAAATATGATAAGGCCAAGCAAAGATCAATGGATTTGGAAAATAAGGCACAATTGATGACCCTGGCATAGTGCTCCCAGAGTGACCTAGGTGGAAGCCAGGTCACAAAGGAGGGAGGACAGGGTAGCTAGCGCCAAAATGAAGATTAAGAGTATTACAATTCTACTGAGAAGCTTCCGAGTGAAGGGAAGGTCAGTAGCTTACGGGACAGGTTTGAGGAAATTTGGAGGGGGGTTCCCCAACAGGTTAAAGACAGAAAGGAAGGAGTTAGCAGAGAAAAGGAAGAAAGGTGCTAGAAGAAGGAGCAGAGTGGGGGAAAGGACCACAAGGTGGAAAGGACTCCCAAGAAAAGGTAGACAGGAGTTGCCAGCTTTTCCCTCACCCTTCCCTCTCAAAGTTAAGATATATGGATATATTTGGAAGTTTTAAGGATACAGAGGTGAGTGGATGAGGTTATAGAGCTCTTCACATAAACTCAGCTGTCCTCAATGTTCTGCACACAATAGGAGATGTTATCAGCCGTGAGGGAGAGAGATGAAGAGAGATGGTGTTTTGGTTTGGGTAACCCCAGAAGCAAACTCTGAGACAAGGATTTGAGACAAGTAGTTTATTTGGGAGTTGATTCCGTGAAGCAGCAGGAAGGGAGCAGATAAGTGAGACAGGGAAGGGAAAGTAGCCAGTAATGGATGCGTACGCTCAGGCTGGTGACTGCTGTGGGCACTTCAAGCAGTGGAGAAGTCTGGGAATCAGCAGAGAACAGTTATCCTTCAGGAGAGGTGAGGGAGCCAGGGAATTTATCTCCCAGCTCCCATCTGTCAGTGCTTTAGGGCTGCCTCCAAGGGCTACACCCTGCAGACACATTAGTGGACTCTAGCATGCACACTGGCAGAGAGGATGCCGGCAATTGGAAGCATGCCTGAAAAGGACACTAGCTGAGAAGATGTGGACCCAACACCAAGAAAGTCTGCTAGATGTAAACTATTATATATCGGATGGATAAACAACAAGGTCCTACTGGATAGCACAGGGAACTATATTCAATATCCTGTGATAAACCATAATGGAAAAGAATAGGAAAAAAAAGCATGTCTATATGTGTATAAGTCGCTTATACTTTATATAATTATACTTATACAGTATATACTTATACAGTCGCTTTGCTGTACAGCAGAGACTGGCGCAGCATTGTAAATCAACTATACTTCAATTAAAAAATAAAGAACATCTGCTAAAAACGGGGGTAAGGAAAAACGTTCAAAATCGACAAAGTGAGGTGTGTAATAATGATTCTTCGGAGATACATAAAGGGAGTTCTCAGCGACAGTAAGAGTCAGCTCAGATTAAAGGGTGTGAATCTGGTAATGATCTAACAAAAGCACGACTTGGGACCCAATCAGATTCCAGAAACACTTCACCGTCTGAGGGATGTTGACAGGGAACGCAGATGGTCAGGATGAGCTACGGCCAAGCATAGGCAGCAAAGGGCACAAAGTCAAGGGACAAAACCATTCCTAGTGCTGAAGACCCAGAAATGGGCTGGTTGCTGCAGCATCTAGACATGATTTAGGGATGCAAAAAGTAAATGCCACCGTGGACTTGAAGAACCGGAAATGGGAAATTATTGGTTGTGCTGCCCTCATTCAGCTGATGGAGGAGCTGAGAGGAACAGAGAGGGGAAGTGACTTGGACAATGTGGCACAGCTGGTGACTTTCAGTGCCAGCATCACAGCCCACATGCCCCACCATTGCCTTGGGCTGCTTTCCCTTGGGACAGATCCCAGTGATTATGAAAAGTTGAATCAGCAGATGGAGGGAAGCAATAAGCTAAAGAGAGTGTAATCAGAGCATGGTTGGAGCTGGAGCATCTGCCTGGTCGATGACAGTGGAGCAAAGTTATGGCCTTAAGGAGAAGGAGATGGTGTGGCTTTGCCATCAGGGCAGCCCTGGCTCCAGAGCTCTCACACAGGAGGGTGGGGGCAGTCTGATGGGAAGGAGATTTTGTGGATATGTCTTGCAGCTGTGTTTGCAAAGAAAGCAATGTTTTTTTCTTAGATTTGGGGGAGGTATTGGTGAAGATTACACAGAATGAGCTAAAGCCCACTCCCTGCTTTCAACAAACCACCCCTTGGTGCTGTCATAGATCAAAATAATAGATGGATCATCAACACGGATGTCACAGAGATGTTGTGTGGAGGAAATGTTTGCTTTTGGCAATTTAGCTCTAGGGAATGAGCAATTTGTTTGGCTAGACACAGTGAAGATAAAGGTCATACTTTTGAGAATAAGCCTACGGCCCATAAATCTTAAAAGCTGACCTGCTCAGTTTCACAGGACCCCAGAAGCCCACGTGTCTTTTCTACAACTTCCTGCACTGTTAAGACATGACGAGAAGATGCAAGTCTTACTCTCTAATAGGTTTGCCTCTTGCTCAGGATTGGGGGGAGGGTTCAGGGATGGGGCAGAGTGAGAAATGACCCAGGTGGGATCATGTGACAGTCATGCTTAGAAACAGTACATCCACTCAGTCTGTGGGCTGGGGGCTGAGAGCCCTGGTCCCACTCTGTTGGTCTCCTCCCTATGGCCTTTGTGACATTTAGGGGTGAGAGCAAGCTGCTAACCCAAGTTGGAAGGCTGCTGAAACCTTGTCTGGGGCCTTCAGGGGCCACATTTCATACTGGAAGACACTGCTGGAGGTGATCCGGAGTTGTCTGCATCAGGAACGGCCTTGGAAGTGAACAGCAGCAAAACAGGAAGAGTCTCTTAACACAAGTGGGACCCTGAGGTGTTGCACTGAACTGATGCTTGTGATGTGACAAGGGTTCCAAGGTGAGAAAAGTGGATGAGACAAGACTTCAAGGGAAGAGGTATTTAATATGGACAACTGGTTTTCAACAAGGGTTCTAAGACCATTCAATGGGGAAAGGACAGACTTTTCAACAAACGGTGCTGAGGAAATTGGACATCCACATGTAAAAGAATGAAGTTGGACCCTGACTTTACACCATATACAAAAATTAACTCAAGGGCTTCCCTGGTGGCACAGTGGTTGAGAGTCCACCTGCCGATGCAGGGGACACAGTTTCGTGCCCCGGTCCAGGAAGATCCCGGGAAGATCCCACATGACGCGGAGCAGCTGGGCCCGTGAGCCATGGCCGCTGAGCCTGCGCATCCGGAGCCTGTGCTCTGCAACGGGGGAGGCCGCAGCAGTGAGAGGCCCGCGTACCGCAAAAAAAAAAAAAAAAAAAAAGTTGGGCGGTGGCCCGATTCCTGGAAATCCCCGCCCCTCCTCGAAATAGCTGGAATACTCCTCCCACTCATTAGCGTATGAAATTACCCACCCCTATAAAAACTGACAACCCCATACCCTGGGGCCACTCTTGCCTTCTGAGATGGCCCACACTCTGTCTATGGAGTGTGCTTCTCTATAAATAAATCCACTTCTTACCTAAAAAAAAAAAAAAAACCTCAAGGTGGCACAGAATTGGAGAATGAACTTATGATTACCAGGAGTGAAGGGTGGGGGGAAGGGATAGTTAGGGAGTTTGGGATTGACATGTACACACTGCTATATTTAAAATAGATAACCAACAAGGACCTACTGTATAGCACAGGGAACTCTGCTCAATATTATGTAACAACCTAAATGGGAAAATGTATAACCGAATCACTTTGCTGTACACCTGAAACTATCACAACATTGTTAATCAACTGTACTCCAATATATATTTTAAAAAAAAAAAGCACTTCAAGGTGGTGTAATGGAAGGAATTAGAGACGGGGGAAGAACTACGCCAGGGAGTGGTGGGGGGCTGAGTGGGTTGAGGTTGGCATTGGGCAGGAGCTGGCTGGGGGATATTACCAATAGATTCTTCTTTTTAAGCAAATAGTCCCCAGGCTGGAAGGGGGCATCAGGACCACAGTTAAGTGTTGTCTCCACTGTGCTCCTCAGAGTGTGGCTGAAAGAAGCCTGTGGCGCCTCCCAGGGGACGGTACCCATGTCTCACAGGGACAGATGCTCTCCTTCCACTTCTTTGCGGGACTTCCTGTGGCCCCGGGTAAACCTCCCCATCCTTCCCCATCCCTCCCCATCTGCCTGTGATCAGCCTCCAAAGGACACGACCGTGGTTCTAACTTGGCTTTTCATGTTCTCAGCTCTGGCTTTGGAAGTCGCCCAGAGGAAGGAGCGGGATTAAGGAGAAATGTTGATATGCACTGTGTTCCCCCAGAGCCATAATCAACTCCCGTGGCCAGCACTTCAACATATTTTGAGCTGTGGGATTTAGAGTAGAAGTTAATTTGGGAGATAGGAGCTTTTGTCCTTAAGGACTTTGCAGCTCCAGGAGAGAGTGTCGTATTTTACCGCCGTGACAAATTGGAACAACAACAAAAAAGTGGTCTTTCCAAAGATGGGGTTAATTTACACACTAAGCAAAAAAACTGAGATGAGTGTCAGGAAAATGAAAAAAAATGAGGAAAGCCAGCCGGGGCCCAGGCAGAAGTCAAGGTAATCTCTAGAACCTGCTTTGGCTTGTCAAAAATTCTACTTCGATGTCCTCCACGTCAATTGAGGTAAAAGGAGGTGGGGAAAATTCTTTCTCCTGCCATTGTGGGGACATAAAAGTCCTGCTAACCAATGAGCTTCCCCCAGACAGAAAACGTCGTGTTCCACCCTCTGGGGACCCCCAAGATGTCTGGCCTTCAGCAGGGTATCACCCACTATGAGGAGAATGAATGATGGAGCCAATAAAAGAATAAGCTGAAAGAATGACTGGAGAAGCCACATTCCAGCCCACGCTTCACTGATAACGGTCATAAAATGAGGGACAAAGTGGCCTGGATTGTTATAGTATTTTGACTTTGTTTAACTTTGTGCAAACACTTTGTTTAGCTGGGATAATGGGAGTACTTGGACTGGTAATAAACAAATAAATGAGCAAAGAAATGATGTCTTACATTTGAAGTGATTTACAGTGTACAAGGCTATTAACGCACACATTTTTTCCATAGAGCCTGTTAACCACCTTGGGCACAGGCATGACAAAGAATACTTTCTCCTTTGACGAAACTGCAATTTAAGCAACTTCAGTAACTGCAATCACAGAGCTGAGAGTGAGAGCACAGATGTAAACCCAGAGCTCTGACTCTCAGTGCTCCTTCTGACCTGGGGTCCTCGCTCTCAGGGGACCTACGCTCTGGAAAAATCATTCCACCATGTGTTCAGCCTGGTCGCCTTCTCAGAGAGCCTTCTTTTGCGATCCAGGTGTCCACGGGTAACATTTGGTTTTGTTTTGGGCAGGTTGTTAATTTCTTACAAATTGTGCAATTAAATGATGAAATGTGTAACTCAAGCATTTAGGTCTTCTCCCACACACAGAACCATCCATTTATCACATCTCTCCTGATGATCAGACATTCCCATTTTCATGTTTGCCCTTCCCGTGGTTGCCCTCTCCCCCACCGCGTGCGTCACTTCTCTGCGCGTTTCCCCTGACGCTGGTCTTCCATTCCGAGCTGAAGCATTTTGCCATGCCCTTTGCTGCCTCGCTCACTTCAAATGTCTGCCCCCCTCCTCCCTCTTTACTATTCCCCAAGGCCCTGGAGTTGCCTACCCATTCTTTCTTTCCACAGCTTTGGCCAGCTGGCCCCAGAAATCAATCAGTGGCCCTTCCGAGACCAGGCTAGCAGCTGTCACTCCCACCACGGAATTTAGGTAAGTTCCCCAGAGGCCGGTTAGTGCAAACATTTCGTGAGTCAGCTCTGCTGCACGGAATGCTCCCGTTTCTCCAGAAGCCATGTCTTTATCTGCTAAGCCATCGATTTCTACTCCATGAGTATGAATACTCTTTTTTTCTTTCCTTTTTTTTTTTTTTTTCATTTAAAAAACTCACTGCGTGGTTTCCCAGGAAGCTTTTATAGCCTCCAAACACTCTGCCACCTTCTTCACCCTGCCCTTTCACAGATGTCTTTTGCCCATTTTTTTGGTTTTGCTTTGTTTTGTTTGTTTGTTTTTTTGCGGTACGTGGGCCTCTCACTGTCGTGGCCTCTCCTGTTGCGGAGCACAGGCTCCGGACGTGCAGGCTCAGCGGCCATGGCTCACGGGCCCAGCCGCTGCACAGCATGTGGGATCTTCCCGGACCGGGGCACAAACCCGCGTCCCCTGCATTGGCAGGCGGACTCTCAACTACTGCGCCACCAGGGAAGCCCCTTTTGCCCATTTTTAATGTGTTCCTTCTCACTGTCATTTAGAGCTTTAACATTTCGGCCAGCTGCCCACGCCCTTAGCCTTCTTAGGTGATGTGCCTCTTACTGCCTAGTTTGGAGGCTGATGGGAGCTTCAGAGAACTTTCAGTCCAGAAATTCCTAACCCAGTGTCCTCATGGGCCATCCATGGGGTCCTTGGGAAGCTGTCATGCTCGGAAGTTTCATGCAAAATGTGGAGGGTCTGGGCACTTTTCTGGGGAGAGAGTCCATAGATTCCCATGCTATCCTCAGAGATGGGATTATGGCTCAGGCCCCACCCCTGGTCCAGCCTCCTCATTTTACAGATGCATAAACAGATGCCCATTGTGAGTTAATGGCCGTGAGACAGGAGTTAGGTTTGGGGCCTCTCTCATCTGTGCTCTGCCATATCTGTGTGGACTTTCCTGCCCCTGGAGGCTTCCCTAAACACTGTTCCTCCCTCCTAGATTTTTCTCCTTGGGTTTTTGCTTTTCCTCATGGGCACACACATTGAGGACTCCCTTGCACTTATTCAGTACTCAAGGCTGGCTATTTAATTTGTGGGACCCAGAGCAAAATGGGGCCTGGCAGGGAGTAGGGAAGCTGATACCCCCTTCTTTTGGGCCAGCTGTCCCAGGGATTTTGACCTTGGTGCCAGGGTACCCTGTGTCCTGGAGGCAGGGTGGGCAAGATGCCCATGCCCAGGCGTACACGAACAAGTCCAGGCATCGCAAGCCAGGGAGGGCAGCCACACCTCCCCCCGTGCGAGACACCACGGGGCCCAGGCCTGTCAGACTCCAATTGTCCCTGTACCCACACCCAGGCCAGGGCGGATCAACAGTGGAGCTTGGCCATCCAACATGCTGGGCAGAGGGCGGCAGTCATATGGGGTGAGGGTGGGGAGGGGAGGCTAGACAGGGCCCAGGGGCCAGGACTCAGCCTCCTGTGTATGCTCCACTGTCCCACTTCACTTCGTCTTCACTTCAAAGATGAAAGTGTTAAGAATCTCAAGATGGCAGCAGCAGAGCATTAAACCAAGCGTAGGTCCCTCTGCACCAGCCACAGCCCATGAAGCACCTGGACAGCGTTTCACAGGTTGCAAAGCACATTCACATCCTTGCCTTTATTCTGACCTCTCAGTAGCCCTTTGAGTTAATCAGATCAGGGGTCTTTCAGCCTCATTTTATAGGCAAAGACAAGACTCTAAGGTAATAGACAGAGCTTACATATGTGAATGCTGGTGTCAGGTCAGCTTCACCCCTCTGGGCCTTAGTTTCCTAATTTGCAAAGGGAGCTTATCACCCCTTCTTCAGGGTTGTTGTAGGATTACAACAAATATTGTATAAAATGCATTCCGTAGTACCAGATGCAGTCAGTGCTCAATAAGTGGAAATATCCGTGTGCCCATTGTCCTATCTGGCTTTTCCCAAAATCTTGTTCATGAACATTTTCCTTTTTTTTTTTTTTTTTTTGCGATACGCGGGCCTCTCGCTGTTGCGGCCCCTCCCGTTGCGGAGCACAGGCTCCGGACACGCAGGCTCAGCAGCCATGGCTCACATGCCCAGCCGCTCCGCAGCATGTGGGATCTTCCTGGACCAGGGCACGAACCCGCGTCCCCTGCATCGGCAGGCGGACTCTCAACCACTGCACCACCAGGGAAGCCTGAACCCTTTCCTTTTCACTAATTTTCATGAATACTTTTCACTAATGAACACTTTTCACTAATTTTCAATATGCACAAGCCATCTGTACCATTATTGGCATAATATTTTTATTTAAATCTACCTATGTTTTTATACTTTATTTTACTAGTTAGTTTTATTCTAGTGTCATAAGTGAAAGACCAATAACACTCACCTTAAATAGAAGGTAGTCATAAAAATAAATTTATAGAAAATGATAATGGTATGAGACTCTCTCTTGATACCTTTGCTCGCTGAAAACTTAGAGCCCATATTTTCTCTTTGTTAAAAAGGGAAATTAGCAAGTATTAAAGATTTAGCCCCACCCTGAGACTTCTCTTTCATCTAATCTGCAGGGAATAATCTTGTCACTATTCCATTCAATGGTATTATGTGCCCTGCACATGGTAGAAAGAGGTGGAACCAACGGTCACCAGACATGTAGCACAATTGCAAAGATAAAAATCCCACACAAACCAATTCCAAATGTCTTTTATGGACACATGGATTGAAAGAATTCAAATCAGTTCCTTAATAGTGATTGCCTCTGAGGAGGGAGAGGAGAGGAAAAGGTTGTGGTCAAAGGGACTTGAACCATATTTGTAAAGTTTTAATTATTTTATCAAAAGTACGTGAAACAAATAGGAAAATGTTCTTACAGTTGCCAATTCTGCATAATGAGAGCATGAATATTTAGTATTCTTCAGACTTTTATTTATTTTTTAAATTTCCCTAAAATTAAAAAAAAAAAAAAGAGAAAATGAAGAAAAAAAAGTTTGATCAGGCAAAATGCTCCCAGATAAGGTTGCTAGAAAGGATCGAAAATTCTTTGGTAAGTAAGGGACTGTATTACTTTGCAAGGCTGCCGTAATCAAATACCACACACTGGGTGGCTTACACAACAGAAATTCATTTTCTCACAGTTCTGGAGGCTGGAAGTCCAAGATCAAGGTGGCAGCAGGTTCGGTTTCCTCTGAGGGCTCTCTCCTTGGCTTGCAGATGGCTGCCTTCTCACTATGTCTTCACATGGACTTCCCTCCATGCATGTCTGAGTCCTAATCTCTTCTTCTTATAATGACACAGGCAGATTGGATTAGGGCTCACTCTAATGACCTCATTTGAACTTAATTACCTCTTTAAAGACTCTTTCCAAATACAGTCACATTCTGAGGTACTGTGTGTTAGGACTTCAACATATGAATTTGGAGGATACAGTTCAACCCATATCAGGGACCTTTAACTGATGACCCCTGCCAACCTACCTTATCATCCAGGAGTCTCTTATCACCACCCTTCACTGACTCTGCTGCCTTCCCCTCCTCTTTCCAATGTCCTGGACATCCAGCCAGGGTTTCCTGACTGCCCCACTGCCTGTACCTTATTTTTTTTTTTTATTGAGGTATAGTTGATGTACAATATTATGTAAGTTTCAAGTGTACAGCAAAGTGATTCACAGTTTTTAAGGTTATATTCCATTTATAGTTGTTATAAAATATTGGTTATACCTGCACCTTCTTGAGCCTTCCTGTCATTGACTCCTCTTCCTCCAGGCAGCCTACTGAGGACCACCTGTCCTCCTCACCCTAGCTCAGCCCCTTTGAGTCCACACCCATCTTTGGATTCTCCACTCAGGAGCCCAGTGGTATGGCATCCCAGACTGCAACTCTGCAGCTTCACCCAGCTCAAACTAACTACTCATGGACAACACATGCAAGACATTTTCCCCGCCTCAGCTCTAGCCACTGAATGTCCACACCCCTCTTCCTGTCTGCCTTCTTGAGATGTGTCTGCAGTGAGTATGTCTGTGGCATTCCCTTGCCCATTCCTGTCTCTGTAGTTCTTATCATTTTTATTTATTTATTTTTGGATGCGTTGGGTCTTCGTTGCTACGCACGGGCTTTCTCTAGTTGTGGCAAGCGGGGGCTACTCTTCATTGTGGTGCACGGGCTTCTTGTTACAGTGGCTTCTCTTGTTGTGAAGCACAGGCTCTAGCTGTGCGGGCTTCAGTAGTTGTGTCACGCAGGCTCAGTAGTTGTGGTGCACGTGCTTAGTTGCTCCATGGCATGTGGGATCTTCCCGGACCAGGGCTCAAACCCGTGTCCCCTGCATTGGCAGGTGGATTCTTAGCCACTGCGAGACCATGGAAGCGCTCTTATCATTTTCAAGTCACAAATTGTATCAATAAGCATCCAATCAAGAGAACAGAAGCCTCCCTAGACAGTTAGACAGAGGGAATTTAATATAGGGAATTGCTTACACAGGGGTTGGGAGAGCTGAGGATCTGGATGGGGCATGGGTGAGAGATGTGAACGTGGAGGCCCTTGTGAGTAAGGGCGACGCCCTAGTGATAGTGGAGCAGCAAGATAGAAAGCACTTGGGTCCAATGCTCCATGGAACCGCCACGCTAGCTCTGAACTATGTGAGCCCAGGCTGTTAAGTGGAAGAAAAACGACCTTCTATTATGTTGAAGCCACTGTTGCTTGGAGTCTCTGTTAGGGTAGCCAAGCTCATATCCAGCAAATGCATCTCTTTTTATGTTGCCTCTTTGGGGGCAGATTGCAGAGCCCTTTTCCTTCCCTGAGGAGACAGAGCTGTAGCCTTGGCCTTGCCATCTGAAATACATTTAGACACACTCTTTATACTCAAATGACTGCTGGAACTTGGGTGACCAGTTGTCTATGGTTGCCCAGGAATAAGGGATTTTGTAGAGATGGAATTTTCAAATAGAGAGAGTCCCAGGCAAACCGAGGTAAGTGGGTCACCCTACCTTCTTGTACTTGTAGCACCTGCCAGAGTCCCAGCGGCATCCTCCCCTCCCAGGTCCAAACCACAGTGCAGGCTGCCGCCCTCACTGAGTCTGGTTGCCTCCCAGTGTCCCTTTGAACAAGACCCAGCAAGTACTTCTGTGTCCACTGCTTCATTCCCAAAGAGAATAAACACCTCTCCAACCTCAGCCTGCCGAAGAGAATCACCAGAGTTCTTCCAGCAGCCTTGGCCCTTTGCACCTGAGGCTTTTTCCAAAATAAATTCAGTTTCTCTGGATCCGAGGCTCATGTTGCATTCCTTGCTTCTAGGAATTTCCCTGACCATAAGTCAAGTCTCTGGTCTCACCTCAAGTAGTTGAGAGTGGGGTTCTCCCACCACACAGTCCTTGCTGAGCTGTTCTGCACAACCTCTCGGAAGGGGGACCTCCCAGTGAGGGCATCCTCCTCAGCAGGGCCCTTCTCTCATCCTGCTTTCATCTGGGGCACAGCTGACTGGACTGGAAAGAGCAGTAGATTGAGTTCAGATCCCTGTGTTTGGAAGCCTGCCTCTGCCTCTGTTCTAATACTGGGCAGGTTGCCCCACCTTGCAGGGCCTCACTTTCCCATCCCATCCCATAATAAGGTATGATCATAGGCTGAAAAATTACCCCCCAAAAGATATCCACATCCTAATCCCTGGAACCTGTAAATGTTACTGTATTTGGAAAAAGGTTTCTGCAGATGCGATTAAGGAATTTAAAATGAGGAAATTATCCTGGATTATCCAGGTGGGCCATAAATGCCATCACAAAGGTCCTTAGGAGAGGGAGGTAGAGGGAAATTTCACAGACAGAAGAAGAAGGGGCAATGTGACCACGGAGGCAAAGATTAGAGTGATGCAGCCACAAGTCCAGAAATGCTGGAAGCCACTGGAGTCTGAAAAAGTCAAGAAACAGATTCTCCCCTAGGGCTCCCGAGGGAGCACACCCTGCTGTTATGGGCTGTACTTGTGCTACAAGTACAAGAAGGTAGGGTGACCCACTTACCTCGGTTTGCCTGGGACTCTCCCTATTTGAAAATTCCATCTCTACAAAATCCCTTATTCCTGGGCAACCATAGACAGCTGGTCACCCAAGTCTCAACCCCAGTACCTCAGAATATAACCATATTTGGAAATAAGGTTTTTAAAGAGGTGGCTGAGTTAGAATGAGGCTGTTAGGATGGGGCCCTGATCCAATACAACTGGTGTCCTTATTAGAAGAGAAAAGGACGCCAGGGACTCACACACGCACGGAGGAGGGACCATGCGAGGATCCAGCAAGAGGGCTGCCATCTCCAAGTCAAAGAGAGAGGCCTCAGCAGAAGCTAACCTTTCTAGCATCTTGATCTGGACTTCCAGCCTCCAGATTGTAAAAAAGTAAATTTCTGTCATCTTAAGCCACCGGCTTTGTGGTACTTTATCATGGCAGCCCCAGGAAGTTAACCCAGTTAGATGGTGACACCTAACTCATAGGCTTGTTCTAAGATCAAGGAGATCACGAGGTGTACCTGCTGGGGTGTGGGCGAGTACTCACTCCACCTTAGTGGCGTCCGAGTTCTCCTCTCACGGAGACTGGTCTGCATGTTCACTCCTCTGCCCAAGCAGAAGTCAAAGGGGGAAAAAAAAAACCAGCCATAGTGGCTCTTTTTTTTTCTTCTTCCTTTTTTTGGGTGCCTGTTTCCCACCTCACCATTCCATCTTCCTTCAGTGAACTCCATCACCCACCAGGACTCCACAAACAGCTGATAATTGCCTGTATACATATCTGTCTTGCCACCACTTAATAGCAATGACAATAGCTAACATTTATGGGCTTCTGTATATAGTCAGGCACTGTGCTAAGTGCTTTTGCTAAATTACATCATTTAAGGCTCTGAGTGTCCCTTTAATATGGGACACTATTATTGTTCCAACTTGACAGATAGGGACACCAAGACACAGAATGGTTAAAGAGTTTGCCCAAGGAAGTGGCAGAGCTGGGAGGCAAACCCAGGTTGTCAGCGCTCAAGCCTACACCCTCACCCCTGTTAAACCACAGGAGGGCAAGGATCCACCCTCTCTTAGTTAATGTTAACGCTCCACCCTGCACCTGACACAGAATTTGGACTCAGCGAAGGCTGCCTGGCCAGCTGGCTGGCTGAATGAATGAATGACACTTGCCATATACCAAGAAGATGCTCTCCAGGGCTCTGCTCTGTCCAATTTCTCTTTAGCTTGACTCTGCCGCTATTGCTGCTGCAGCCCTGACCATCAGCCATCCTGCGTGGCCCGTGCCCACATCACCCTCTCTCTGCTCTCGGCCTCTTTCATCCCGGAGCTTAGAGAACCTGAGCTGAGGCATCAGCCCCTGCTGCCCCTCCCTCCCCATCACTCAGTAGTGTCCTTGTCTCCTCCTCCCAGGGACCTCTACTCACCTATGTGGACAGAAAGACTGGAATTCCCAAAAGCCTAGTGAGAGAGGTCTGAATTCAAAAGGATTACAGAAATTGCAGGGGCCCATTATACTCGCCCAAAGCCACAGAAAACTGGGTGTTATTTTTGACTTCAGATCTGGTTTTCCTTCCAACATACCAAGTCAGTAAGAAAAAAGAGACAAGATGGGGTGTCAGAGCCTGGTTTCAATTCTTACCAGCTGTGTATTGCTAGGTACGTTATATAAATTCCCTAAACTTGAGTTCCTTGGCCTACAAACTGGGAGATAAGACTGTTTACTCTGCTTTACAGTTTGTGCCCGTTACAGGAGTCACCTAGCCAGGCTCTCCTGGGCCTACGTCACTGAGACAATCCTGGGAGAGAGGACGCAATTCCAGAACCGCATATTTCAGTAATTAACCAGTCTAGACTTTGATCAGTCTCACTGCAACTGCTGATCCAGGCCCTTTGAGGGAACAGGCTAGTTTCCTACAAATAATGGGGAGGGATCTCAAAAACCTTGATTCCACATCAGTGGTTGCTGCATCTGCCCCTGGATGAGAACCAGAAAAATGCAGGGAATGTAGCAGCTCACCTGAGTAATTCCATCCCTGAGTAAAACTCCAGAACTTTGGAGTTCTCCAGAACTTTCCTGACCTTGGAGTCAGGAAAATATTTACCTGGCAATTGTATCCTAACTCATTCAGTTGTCTCTCCTTTGTGATGTGTACCTAATCACTATGGAAAATCATCTCTTCTCTAAACTATGTATTTCATAATTTAACCCATACCAGAAATGTGCTCCCATATTTTCTAAATATTTTAAAACACATTTGAATGAAAGAAAACAATGCTTTCAACAGAGATCTGCAATAATGTTTTCATTGAACGCAAGACAAGCCAGCCCTGATGTCATCATTGCAAACCCCTAGAGCAGAGTTTCTCAACAACAGCACTATTGACATTTTGGACCAGATAATTCTTTGTTTGGGGGGCTGTCCTGTACATCATAGAATATTTGGCAGCATCCCTGGCCTCTACCCACTAGATGCTAGTAGCATCTCTCTTCCATCATGACCATAAAAAAGGCTGCAGATGTTGACAAATGTGCTCTCAGGGACAAAATTATCCCCAGTTGAGAACCACGGTCCTAGAGAAAGAGACCTGGCCTGGGGACTCTCTTTGCCCTACCCTACCTGAAATTAAATACTTTATAAGAATGCTTTTTGAAAACACTGATAAATTAAAGGTAGGAATAAGAGTTGGGTGAGCAGTGCAGAAGACCTAAATAGACATTTCTCCAAAGAAGACATACAGATGGCCAATAGACACCCGAAAAAAATGCTCAATATAGCCAATTATTAGAGAAGGCAAATCAAAACTACAGTGAGGTATCACCTCACACTGGTCAGAATGGCCATTATCAAAAAGTCTCCAAATAATAAGTGCTGGAGAGAGTGTGGAGGGAAAGGAACCCTCCTACACTCTTGGTGGGAATGTAAAATGGTACAGCCACTGTGGAGAACAGTATGGAGTTTCCTTAAAAACTAAAAATAGAGTTACATATGATCCTGCAGTCCCACTCCTGGGCATATATCCAGAGAAAACTATAATTCAAAAAGACACATGTGCCCCAATGTTCATTGAAGCACTATTTACAATTACCAAGACATGGAAGCAACCTAAATGTCCATCGACAGATGAATGGATACAGAAGATGTGGTACATATATACAATGGAATATTACTTAATCATAAAAAAGAAATAAATAATGCCATTTGCAGCAACATGGATGGACCTAGAGATGATCATACTAAGTGAAGTAAGCCAGAAAGAGAAAGACAAATATCATATGATATTGCTTATATATAGAATCTAAAAAATAGCACAAGTAAACTTATATATAAAACAGAAATAGACCCACAGACATAGAAAACAAACTTATGGTTACCAAAGGGGATGGCAGAGTGAGGGGAAGGATAAATTAGGAGGTTGGGATTTACAGATACACCCTACTATATATAAAATGGATAACCAGCAAGAAACTACTGTATTGCATGGGGAGCTATACTTAATATTTCTTTATTTCTTTTCCCTATAATGGAAAAGAATCTGAAAAAGAATATATATATATATATATTTATATATATATAACTGGATCACTGTGCTGTACACCTGAAACTAATACATCATTGTAAATCAACTATATTTCATTTAAAAAATGGAAAAAGATTTTAAAATTTTAAAAAAGATTTGGGTGAGCAGGGAAGGAAATATATATTATACTCTTCGATTATACAAAATGTGCACATCTTAACAGACCATTTACAAAGTTGGTTTCTGGAACATGATGCATAGTAGATTCTTCCTGGGATTCCAATATTTAGTTAGACACATATGGCAATACTGCAAAGTGGATGGTTTGTGAGTTCATGTACTTCCTTAAAAATGGCAGCGTTCCCAGATGTGTCCTCCCCCAATAAGTGTTTGTCCTTACTCAGTTTCTCTACAGAAAAAGAAAAGTTTCCACTGTAGAAAGTCCTCCGCAACTTGTTAAAATTTATAGAGAATATGGTGAAGCTACAATGTGTATAAACAGGGTGTGCAAAGCTTGGGGGAGGGCGGGAGGACCTCCACACTTGATATGCTGGCACTGGGAGCCACATTTGGCACCACGATATGCTTGAATCTCCTGGCAGTTGAAAGTGATGCCTTGGAATAACTGATTCAGTGGGAAGAAGCTTGGACTCCCTGTTTTGGTCCCTCTTGGCTCCAATATTCTAGGATCTGACAGTTGCCTTATGTGGTCGATTGTTACCATATGGCTCCTAAGGAGTCATGCCTCCCTGGGGCCCACTTCTCTTTTGCTGGGTCACTTTACAGGGTCTTCCATCGGGAAGCAGAGTCTATTTTCCCACTCCTTGAACCTGGGATTGGCCTCATAACTTGCATTGACCAATAGAATACAGGGGAAGTAATACTATGAGACCTTCTGGGTTAGTCCTTAAGAGACCTTGCAGGTTTTGCTTTCACTCTCTTGGGTCACTGCCACGGGCATGTAAGAACACAGACCAGTCTCGTTGAGGATTAAAGACCATATGGAGAGAGAGGCCCAGCCTTTTCTGTTACTGCAGCCAAGCCCAGGGATTTGCAGACATGCTACTCATGGGACCTCCCTGTGAAGACCCACCCAGTAAACCCACAGAACTGTGAGAACTAGTAAATGGTACTAGTTTTAAGCCACTGAATTTTAGAGCAGTTTGTTCACAGCAGTAGATAACTGAGCATCTTCTCAAAAGATTGTTTTTAAGAAGCAACTTGTGAACTATCTCCTACGTGTACATCATTATCAGCAGGACACTCCTAATGTTGGAGCTTTTCTCTCAAACTAGAACAGACTTTTAGGCTTTTTCTTTTTTCTCTGTTTCAGGAGCCATGTCTTCATGTCTGTATTCATTCACTCTCTTCTGTCGTTAGCCTGGGTGCTGAAGGGATACAAGGAAGACATGAGACAAAGTTCCCTTTAACCTCTAGTCTGGGAGGAGCAACTCTCATGTGAAAACACAGGGCTTTCATCTCTGGAGAAACTGAAGCTTGTTTAGGCTGCTAAGGCAAAACAAGTAGTATTCCATTGTATATAGGTACCACATCTTCTTTATCCATTCATCTGTCGATGGACACTTAGGTTGTTTCCACATCTTGACTATTATGAATACGGATAGTGCTGCTATGGACATAGGGGTCCATGTATCTTTTTGGATTAGAGTTTTATCTGGATATACGCCCAGGAGTGGGATTGCTGGGTCATACGATAATTCTATTTTTAGTTTTCTGAGGAACCTCTATACTGTTTTCCATAGTGGCTATACTAACTTACATTCCCACCAACAGTGTAGGAGGGTTCCCTTTTCTCCACACCCTCTCCAGCATTTATTGTTTGTAGACTTCTTTGATGATGGCCATTCTGACTGGTGTGAGGTTGCACCTCATTGTAGTTTTGATTTGCATTTCTCTAATAATTAGCGATGTTGAGCATCTTTTCATGTGCCTGTTGGCCATCTGTATGTCTTCTTTGGAGAAATGTCTATTTAGGTCTTCTGCCCATTTTTCAATCGCGTTGTTTGGTTTTTTGTTTTGAGTTGTATGAGCTGTTTGTATACTTTGGAAATTAAGCCCTTGTCAGTTGCATCATTTGCAAATATTTTCTCCCATTCCATAAGTTGTCTTGTTGGGTTTTTTTATGGTTTCCTTTGCTACTTCAATTTTTTTTTTTTTTTTTTTTGCGGTACGCGGGCCTCTCACTGTTGTGGCCTCTCCCGTTGCAGAGCACAGGCTCCTGACGCGCAGGCTCAGCGGCCATGGCTCATGGGCCCAGCCGCTCTGTGGCATGTGGGATCTTCCCGGACCGGGGCACGAACCCGTGTCCCCTGCATCGGCAGGCGGACTCTCAACCACTGCGCCACCAGGGAAGCCCTTTGCTACTTCAATTTTTAAAAATAAAATAAAAAATAAGTGCAGGGGAAAGAAAAGAAAACATCTTCAGGAAGGAAGATGCCCTCTTTGACAGCACGATCAACAGTGTGTAGATGCAGGACAACAACGCGTATAATCTGTCATCACTAAGAATCCACTGTAGTTTTGTCTTTTTCTGCTTCACCTTTTTTTTCTTCTTTGCTTTATCTCTAATTTCTATTCAAAGAAGTTTAGAATAGAATTGTTCTAACACATCCTATTTCCTAAGTATCAACAAAAGGAAACAGATAAAGGTCACAGAGACTTTCTGAGTTATTCACCAACTGATGGCTCATCTTCAGTCCAACAGACAGAAGGTCAGAGGGCCAACATGTATCAAAACAACCTTGGCATATTTCCTGATTCTATTACTTTTTCTTCATAGAGCATAATAGAACTCAACCGCAAGAATCAGAGAAGGATAGATTATCTTATGAGAAACACAATCTCCAATTCCAAAGATACTTGAAAGGACTGCATATTGCAGGGCCCTCCCTATTGAATTATTATCTGAACAAGTTGGAGTGTCTGTTAAGGACAATGGGTGGATAGTTTCTTGCCATAGCAAATTAGAGGGCTCACTCAATCCCATTGCCATCGACCTGGTTTTATTTTCCTGGACTTGGTACAGTCCTAGGAAGAAGTTGAATTTGTTGATTAGTTTTGCTGCAGGGAGAGGCTTAGCATCAGTGAAGATCATTGGTATTTGGTAGGTGCCCACTTGATCTCTAATCAGTTGTGTGTAATTCTCCCACTTAGGGATGCATTTTGCAATTCATTCACATAGGCAATTTCAAAAGGATAAAGTCCCGTTTAAAATCAGAAAGAAAAAAAAGAGCACTGTAGTGGCACACAAACCTTCTTTTGCCCAATGTAATCTATTAGCATCACAAGTATTAGCTACAACTGTGTTTCTAGCTAATACAAAGCTAATGTGTGATGAGTACTTGCTCTTCATCCCCTGACATCACACACACACACTCACACACATCCAAACTGCTCCAAGCTCAGTTTTGAACATGTTGAGATGTCCGTTACTCATACAAGTGGCGATGTTGAGTAGGAGATGGGATTTACAAGTCAGGAGTTCTGGAGAGAAGACTGAGCTAGAGGTAAAAATCAAGGGATGTAAAGAGAATAATGTAGTAGAATTTAACGCATTAGCCTTACCGTACCTCACAATTTTTGCTGCATCACTAAACATGCTCTCTTGTTCAGCTAACATTTTTTTTCTCATAACGAGACTTTCTTGATGAATAAAGTAGCGTGTTACAGGGAACTATATTCAATATCCTGTAATAAACCATAATGGAAAAGAATATGAAAAGAAATATATATGTAAAATGTATAACTGCATCACTTTGCTGTACAGCAGAAATTAACACAACACTGTAAATCAACTAGACTTCAATAAAATAATTTTCTTTTAAAATCGAGGGATGGGCTATCCACATATTGAGGGCCTACTGAGTGCTCAGTGCAACAACACAGCACGGTGTAGTAGTCAGAAGACGAGGCTCCAGAGCTGGCTGTGTCTATGTAACTGGTGACCATGAACATGACCCTTCCCCCGTCTGAGACTCCACCTCCCCATCGGTAGAATAAAGGGGTGAGATGAGATGATCTCTAAGGTTCCTTCTAGCAAAATATGTTTGTGATTTTAGGATTCTAATCGATAAAGTGTTCCCTACCCTAAAGAGTGTACTCTGCTGCCAAGATGAGCTGATCGACAAGCCAAACAGTCATGGAAGCACAAGGACAACAGAGCAGCGACCTTCTGCCCAGAAGTCAGCCTAGCAGTGGGAACAATAGCATTACTGTGCATGGGAATAGTCAGGAAGATTTCTTGGAGGATGGGCTGGAGGCTTGGGAAGCTCTGGATTGGAGGAAAAGGAGGAAACTCGGTTGCATATTTTGGAAATGGAATAAATGAAGCACAGAGAAGAAGGGCATGTTATTCAAAAGGGTTTAACTGAAGAGCGTTGCATAAAAGAACCATTTACAACAGATATGGGCAAAGATCAGGGAACCACGAAGGGATGGTGAAGCACCCAGGGCTTAGCAACAGTGAGGAAGCAGTGTCACGCTGTTGGGGTCGGGGAGAGAATCCTGTTTCCAGAGCCTGGGCAGAGATAGAGTGCTGCAAGAGGGGCCGTCTGACAAGGGCAACAGCTGCGGAAGATTGCAAGGCAGGAAGGGAGCAGGGCAATAAATGCTCCATCTTCTCCCTCTCCTTCTGCTTTTGGGTCTCCAACCAGTGCCTCCCGAACATTGGAAAACCCAAACAGAAGGCCAGGGCAACGGAGTCTGGGTGACGTAGTTCACAGAGGTCAGCATCCCAGGGCATGGAGCAGAACAGAGAGAGGCAGATGATGAATCTGGCGGGGGGAGGAGGGCAAACGAAGAATAACGAGCACACAAGATATCTAGAGAAGAAGAGTACAGTATGAATTCTTTCCAAGAAGGCTTTCTTTTCCTCTGTCCAAACATGAAATTTGCTCTGAGTCTCAGTATTCCTGATTGTGAAATGGCCCATGCCTATGTCCTAGGGTGGTAATGAGGAGTCTATAGTATGCCACATGGAAGGGCCAAGCACAGGGCCTGGTCCACATTGGAGGCTCCATGTATGTTAGTTACTTTCCTCTTTTCTGCACATGCCTACGTGGCCCTTTGACCAGATTACCTCTCCAGGTCTGAGTCTCCAAGTGATTTAATAAGTTGCATATGTCTCCCTCCATCGATCTATTTATTTATTCATTCATTCAGTAAGTGTTTATTTACTGAGCATCAGGTGTGATTGCTGTAGATTCTACGGTGGACAAAGCGGATATGTTCCCTGCCCCTTTTCCTCCCTTCCTCTCAGAACTGTCCCCGTCTCTTTGATTTGGGTCCCTAGTTCTTCTCTCCTGATTCTCACTGATTTTATATCTTCAACATCTCTCTATCACACACTCTAACAGAATTGTGAGAACAGCCCTAGGAGGAAAACTCCCTTGTTTTTACCTGGAGAAGCTGCTACTTAACTTTTCCAGGGACATGAGCCCAACGAGCACAAGAAGACAGAAGAGTAGTTGGCTTAGTTCTGACCATGGGTCTGCGCCAGAATCAGCTACACAGCCATGCGTGCAAGAGAGAAGGGTCCACCAAGAGAAACAGGGATGGAAAGATATTGACAGCGCAGAGACTTTCTGAACTGTCATAAGAACACCATGAGTCTGGGGGCGTGTCCAGAGGTCACACGATCCAGAGAAACTCTTAACTTAGTCTCATTCCCGGCCCTCTGTGATGCTGTTTATTGCCTTGCGATTCTAGCAATCTGTGACTATTCAAAGTACCACCCTCTCTCCAGGACTCAGTGTTTTGATCTGTAACATGAAGAGGTTGGACCAGATGACTTCTAAGTTCCCACAGAAGAGTCTAGCTCAGATGTTTTGAGTCTATGGCTGTGGGAGGCTAATGAGAACTTTAGAGCCGATTTTATGGTTTTGGATATTCTGCAACTTCAATCATTTTCAAGAAGGTTGAAGATTCTGCAGTCTGGGTAATTGTCCTTCTGAGCTCCCACCCAGTCTATCCTGGAAAAGAGCCTACACAATTATCTTTCCCCCAGGGGGCTTTAGGTAGGCCTCTAGTTATGCAAACACTGCAAAGAGAGTGTGAATCAGAGAGCAAGTGCTAATTGGTGCACTGGCGTCTGAGCCCAAGGACTGGCTTGGTCCCTAAAGGGTGTGGCTGAACAGGAGGTTTAGTCACTTTGGCTATCAAAAGAATCAAACTGAACTCGATGAGAAGCTGAACCTGGAGAATACAAATAAATAATCACAGTAATAATCACTCTTTACCGAATGCTTACAATATGCCAGACGCTGCGTTAAGTACTCAGCAAGAACCTCATTTAATCTTTACAACCCTCTGGGGTAGTTACTATTATTATTCCCAGGATACAGATGGCAAACTGAAGTTTAAAGGCTTAAGTAACTTGCCCCAAGTCCCTCAGCTATTAAGTGAGGGATCTGGATCTGGGATTGAAACCCAGGTCTGTCTGACTCTGAGATCCCTGAATAAGTACCCGCTCTGCTCTCTGAGCCCCAGTGTATTTGGAAAAGCTTTAGTTCATCATGTCTGCCTCTGAGGGATGGCTCAGTAGGACCACAATGTTCCTGATTTAAAGACCTTTGGGACAAACTCTGCAGATTTTCTGTATTCATTACCCCATCTCTGGCTGTGTTAATGTCTCAGCCACCCCTCCTTCCCCTGTTTCCAGAGGTCTCTGGGCCATGTTAACATGTCTATTTACAAAGTCACTGGCTCCACACTCCCTAGCTGTTTCGTCTGGTGTCATGTCTAAATCCTTTGGGAGGTTGCAGGAGGGGAGACAGCCAGTTGGGCTGAAGGGCAAAGACCAGGCAGAGGAATATCCAAAAATGTGATACACACGCTCTTTGCTACCCATAGGAAGCTTCGAAACGCATCTTGATACAGAGGTGATGAACATGGGCTTTGGAGTCAGCTAGACCTGGGTTCTGGTGGTAGTTCTAAAGCTTCTTCCAAGTTATATCCTCTCTCTGAGCCTCAGCTCCCTCATCTGCACAATGAGGTAGGAAGAAGTCCATCCAAGGTTATTTTTGGCACTCCTGGAGATAGCGCATCTGCAGGGTTTAGCACAGCGCCTACCACACACAATAAATGCTCCAAAGTGGAGAATGCTCTCATTGGCTGCCAGCTAGTTCCTTCTCACTTACGCCATGCTGGGTGAACAGTGCCATGTCTTTTCTGACAGGTTCAGAAGTGTGCTGTTTTTGGAACTCTCTTCAGACGTTGCTCCCTTTCCCATTTTGCGAGCAGAAATAGGTCCAAGGGCTTTGAGAAGTATGATTAATTAAGCACCAACAATGCTTTGATATGTACAGAGCACCAAACCAAGCATGGGGGAACACACTAATCATGGAGTAGAGCATCTAGCTGAAGAGATAAGACCAATACCCACGAAAGAACTAGGCTGTAAGAATACAGGACTGCATCACTCAACACTCTGCTGGTACAGAGAACAAATGCTGAAGTTGCTTAAGACTCAACTAATGGCTCATCCAAATCTGACAGATCTTTATCAGAGGCTCTAGGGAGCTCAGGAATCTCGTACTCAGTTAAAACACAAATAACCTGTGAGAGTCAGGATCCTATTGCTGGTACTCAGCGTGGGTGTCCTTGCACCGGCAGCGGCAATGATTTGTGTGTGGGCTGCTCTTTCCATTTCCAGAGGGCAGAGCTCATGTTTGGGCTAGTAGGGTGTTTCCCACTCAATAAACAAAATGTGGCCACAACAGGATTGGGGCAAAACGGTGAAGGGAAAGATCACTGAACTAGAGGTCAGGGGACCTGGGTCCTAATTCCATCATGACCACTAACTCCTTGTATGACCTTGAACAGGCCCCTTGCCCTTCTATTTATAACTTATGAGAGAGGTAGTCAGATACGGATTTTGAATTGTATTCCCTGTTACCCTAGGTTTTCTAGAAATTCTGGAGCTTCAAGGGCACCAGTGGGACAAGAGGACAAAGGAGTGATAATTTGGGATTCTACGCAATCCCCACTTATCTTTCCCTACCTTCAACCAGAACAGCCCCCACTTTTTACACACTGAGGTTCTACAGTAGCTTTCTTGGAAAATCATCTAACTTGTCTCCCTCCACCAAGTTCCTTCTCCATACAGGTCAGCTGAGTCCCAGAGAAGTAAAGCAACTTGACCAAGGTCATCCAGTAAGTGGCAGAGATGGTACTAAAGTCTCTTTTCTGATAACACTGACAATTATTTGGCTGTCCAGGGATAAATGTCACTCCCCATATCCCGTAGATTTGGAAGATATATGGCTCCTAAATTCTGAAAAGGGGCAAGCTGAAGGGAAGGCAGTGAGTAGGGGTTGGGAATCCATCGGCAAAGACACCCGAGTGCCAGCTCTGACAAAGTCCACCTGAAGTCTGGGCAACGTCCAATGGAGAAGCTGACACAGGATTGGGTCACTGATGACTCCACTCCCTGTTGACAAAGAAGGGGACCCCAGCCAAAGCAAAGAGACCCATTGGTCACTCTGAGGTCTTTCTAGAGTGCTTGTCAGCTTCTTCACCCTGTACCTCCTTAGTCCCTGTCCCAGAAGTCAATATGGCAGCAATCAAAGTTTCTTTACCCTTATTTTTATCCATTAATAGACATAAATTTTTAAAGAAAAAATGAGCGGACAGTACAGAGAGCTCCCATATACCCCCTTTCTACTCTTGGGTTTGTGTGGTACATTTGTTATAATTGATGAACCAATACTGACACATCATTATTTGCATTAGAGGTCACTCTTTGAGTTGTACATTCTCTGAGTTTTGACGAACGCATAATGTCATATATCCATCATTACAGTATCATACAGCGTAGTTTCACTGCCCTAAAAATCCCCTGTCCTACACTGATTGATCCCTCCCCTCTCTCTCGAACTTCTGGCAACCACTGGTCTCTTTACTGACTCTATAGTTTTGTCTTTTCCAGGAGTCATATAGTTGGAATCATACAGTATGTAGCCTTTTCAGACTGGCTTCTTTCACTAAACAATATGCATTTAAGTGTCCTCTGTCAACCAAATAATAATAACAATGCAAGAGGCTGCAAGTAAAATAGTTTATTTGGGAGTCTTGAGAATTGCACTTTGGAAGACACAGATTCAGGTAACTCTAAAAGAGTGTTCCAGGGAAGAGAAAGAGTGAGGGACTTATAAAGACAGAAAGCCATGAGGCTGTTAAAATTTGCCTGGCGAGAATTGTGATTGACTCTGATGAGTCAGAAAGTATTTGTCCTTAAGGACTCATGAGGTGTTTTAAGGTGGGGGGTCTGATAAATAGACAGAGTGTCACAGGTTGTTTTAGAGTAAGTGTCCGATAAGTGTCTTGAGTTTCTGGCAGATGTTCTGGATGACTCTGTCAGGTCAAAACATCAGATTCCATTCAGACTGAGACGTGCGTAAGTCACAATTCCTTACTGGCTTGCCAGCTCCATTTTAGAGAGCTCTCTTAGCAATACCAACTCCATTTTAACTCTCCTTCCACACCTCCATGTCTTTGCGTGGTTTGATAGGTCATTTTTTTTTTAACACTGAATAATATTCCAGTGTATGGGTGTACGATGTAACACAGTTTATTTATCTATTTACCTATTGAAGCACATCTTGTTCACTTTAAATTTTGTAATATGAATAAAGATGTTATAACCATTCATGTGCAGGTTTTTGTGTGGACATAACTTTTCTACTCATTTGGGTAAATACCTAGGAGTGTGACTGCTGGATCATATGCTAAGAGACTGTTTATTTTTTTTATTTTTTTTTATTTTTGGCTGTGTTGGGTCGTCGTTGCTGTGCGTGGGCTTCTCATTGAGGTGGCTTCTCTTGTTGCAGAGCACGGGCTCTAGGTGCGCGAGCTTCAGTAGTTGTGGCACGAGAGCTCAGTAGCTGTGACTCGCGGGCTCTAGAGCACAGGCTCAGTAGTTGTGGCGCACAGGCTTAGTTGCTCCGCGGCATGTGGGATCTTCCCAGACCAGGGCTACGAACCCGTATCCCCTGCGTTGGCAGGCGGATTCTTAATCACTGCGCCACCAGGGAAGTCCCGAGACTATTTATTTTTATAAGAAGCTACCAAACTGTCTTCCAAAGTGGCTGTCCCATTTCGCACTCCCACTGTCATAGTGTTTTTTTTTTGTCATAGTATTTTAATTGGCTATTAAATGTTGTTCCAAGTAAAGAAAAAATTTTAAACTCTAAATTATTAGCATGAATTTTACTGTTCATTTTTATATTGTACAATGCCAGTTTTAAATGCAACTATGAAAACATTCACTTATATGCACAATCACCGAAATTACACAATTTGTATTTTGTAGCTTGTACATGCATATGTATTTCATTCTCACCAAAAGTGTAGAAACACTGCACAAAACTAACTCAAATGGTTTTGATATGTGCACACTCTACCGAAACTCTCTACCTTCAACTTAATAAGCAATAGGACTCAAAAGACAAGGAACTATTCGTTGCCCTGTCCTTTTCCTTCTGTCATCATTACAGCATAAATGGTTGACTAATATAGGGAAGTAACAGGAGTAAGAAAGATTCCTCCATTGTCCTGTTCCTTAGAATTACCATTGCCTTCTTTCTGCCTTTAAAGCAAGTTGATTGGAATGGAAAGCATAGTTTTTCAGGGCAGTCAGCCCTGTATGGAATTCTGATGTTCAGTGAGACTCAAAGCACCCAGCTTCCGTAGCACACTTATACTCATTTTGAGTGGCACTGAACTGCCACACATGGTGTCCACTGGAATTCAGTGCTCCTGGGGTATCCCAAATGCTCTGTGTGAAAGGGGCACCGAGGAATGGAGGACACACATGTTGCACAGATCTGCTCTGCTCATGGGCAGGCTCCATTGTCCTATCCATCTTCACTCACAAAATCTAAGTTCATGGATAAAATCATTGTAAACTTCAAGATGGCTAGCAGAGCACTGGACCAAGCACAGAGCCCTTCAGTGAATGGGGCTTGGTGAGACTGCACAGGTTGAGCATCCGTGAACCTGGCCCTGAGTTTCCTTGAGAACGTTCTGCTCCATTCAGGTCATAGCTCTGTCCTGCTACTCTGTTGTATCACCCCTTTCCCTCCTTTGTTTCCAGGAGGTCATAGGAACAGAGCTCTTCCTCCTATCAGCTGCCTGATGTTCAAACCAGAAACCTGAACATCATTCCGTATCCTCTCTCTCCCTCAAAGTCCACATTCCATCACCAACTCCTATCAATGCTCCTGTGGAAGCATCTCGTGACTCCTCCCATCTCCCGTCTCCACCGCTGCCACCAGGTTCTTCCTACAACCACTGCAATAGCTGCCTGATGGATCTCCTTGCTCCCACTTCTTCCTTCAGGTGGAACCCCAGACAGCAACCAGAGTGAGCTTGCTAAGAATAAAATCAAGTCAGGTTGCTTTCCTGCATAAAATCCTTTGACGGCCCCCCAGGGTCCTCAAGATCAAACCCTATTCTGACCACGGCTTCTAGACTCTCTCTGGTCTGGCTCTGCTAACACTTCTCACTGTTCACCTCTTGTTTTTGGCGCTCCAAAAAGTTGAACAATGCACAATCCTTTGAATATATCTTGTTTTTTCCTTCCTTCAGCTATTCTTACTCATTCCTCTCAAGCCTCAGTTATGTCTCCCCCTACCATATCTATCATCACCCCCATCATAGAACACTTTCAGAGACACATCACAATGACTTATCTGCATCTCTCACTAGACTCTAAGCTCCCGAGAGTACAGGGATCTTGTCTGAATCACTATAGTGTCCCTAGCACATTGAGTGCAGAGTCATCACTCCATAAAAATGTGTCAAAAGAATAAGCTCTCCCTGGGCCAGCTGTGGCCTCTTGTCACAAGTGAGATAAAAGCTCCTGAGTGGGTGATGGGGTGAGTCAAGCCCATCTCCTCATTTGCCTGGGGCCAGCCTTGGCTAATTCATACACATTCCTTGAAAGGCTGTGTGTGATTCTTTCTGGGGGTTTCCAAATGCTTAGCAACTTTCCATTTGTTAACAGCAAGCCAAGAAGCTAAAGGCCAGAGGGAATTACTAACCTGTATGTGAAATCAAGACTTTCAGGGACGTCCCCTTGTTTGGCCCAATCCAGAGTTTCTCCAAGCAGGGCACACCTAATCTGACACAGCAATAGAGAGGGAAAGAAAGGAGGGTAATTTATGTCATTTCCATCAGAAAATGTCAACACTGCACACAGAATGGTTAATCCAGAATGAAATAGCAAACATTTGCTCAAAATTGATTTAACGCTTTTCTCAAAGCACCTCAGACTGTTGCAAAACCTCTCTGGGCTATTAAAAAAAAAGAAAAGAAAGAAAGAAAAAACAAAACAAAAAAACCCAGCAGTTTGGAGTTGGGAACAAAGAGTCCCAGAATAGTTGTGTTTCCACACCACAGTCACAGCAAAACAACCCTTTTGAAAATGCTTTTTAATTAACAAGTCTATTTACTTGTCTCATTGGGTCCTTGCAACAAGGCAAGAGTTCCTTGCAGCGTTTGATACCAAGTCCAAATCCTCTGCCTGCTTTTGAGGTCATCCTTGATCTCAGTCCCACTCTCTGTCTCACGTTTGCGGGGCCCTGCGTTATGCAGGCTCCACTCCTAGGATACGTGTTCTAGGAACACCCATGCTCACGTGGTCTTCATGGCTTCTCACGGGCACTCTCTACTACAATGGATCTCACCTGGTCTTTTCTCTCTGGTTTCTTTTATAAAATTTGCTATTGGTGTTTTGCAGTTTTGCTGTGGTGTTTTTGTTTTTATAGAAATTTTATTTATTCATTCATTCATTTATTTATTTGGGGCTGCATTGGGTCTTCGTTGCTGTGCGTGGGCTTTCTCTGTGGTGCTCGGGTTTCTCATTGCGGTGGCTTCTCTTGTTGCGGAGCACAGGCTCTAGGCACGTGGGCTTCAGTGGTTGTGGCACGCGGGCTCAGTAGTTGTGGCTCGCGGGCTCTAGAGCTCAGGCTCAGCAGTTGTGGCGCATGGGCTTTGTTGCTCTGTGGCACGTGGGATCTTCCCGGACCAAGGATCTAACCCGTGTCCCCTGCATTGGCAGGCAGATTCTTAACCACTGCACCACCAGGGAAGTCCCCAGAATATTTGGCTTTATTTCTCTACTTTGGGGTTTGGTGTGATTCCTGAATCTAAACATTCTTATCTTTCATCAATTTTCAGGCATCTTCCCTTCAAACACGGCCTCACCCCATTCTCTCAGTTTTCTGGAAGTTACTTCTATTAGTTATATGGGAGACTTTCTCATTTTCTCCTCCATGTCGCCTGATATCTAGTTCATAGTTTCCATCTCTGGGCTCCCTCTGGATAATTTCCTAGATTTACCTCCAAGTTCAATCCTTCTTTCTTCAGCTCTGTCTAATCTACTATTTAGTTTCTTCACTGAGTTTTAAATTTTAATGAGTATTTTTTTTATATCAAAGTACTATTTGTTTTATTTTTTAAGTCTGCCTTATTTTGTTCACTTTCTAGATATGTATTATATGTTTGAAGGCTTACGTTATGCTATTAGTCATTTTAACATGCCTAGTTTGTGGTCTCCTAGGATGGTTCCGTAATCTAAGGTTCTGGGAAGTCGAGTCCTGCTGTTTGTTGGATCTGTGCACTCCAGCTCATGGTTTTCCCTTGTGTGTTGTGTGATTTTGGATTGTGAGCTCCTCTTCAGCAGGGCTTTAATCTGGAGAAACCAGTATCATCAAAGTGTTTGCTTGTAACAGAGTATCTTTGGCCCAGACCAAATTTTATGTCATTTCTTAGCCCAGGGGTTTCTAGGTTGTATAGGAACTATTTATTCAAACCCCAAACCCACTAAAGGCTCATGCCAGTGGTTTTGAATTCTTAAGGGAGACATTTTCTCCTCCTGACCTAGAGCTCAGTTCAATATAAACAGGCTTTCTTCCCATTTTTTTTAATGCTAGAGATTGACTATTTCTGGTCTACAATTGTTTAAAGGATGTTGTCCTTCCACAGTCTTGGCTTTATGTGGAAGTCTCAGTGCCAACACTCCACCTCCCAGAGGCTCAAGATCTTGTTTCTTGTCCCTGAACAGTATGAAAACCCAAACCTCTGTGTAAATAAAACCAGCTCTCACACCAGCACCACTCCTCCACCCCATGGTAACGGCAAAGGACAGCCCACGGGCTTACTTTTCTAACTTTCAGTTCCCTCTTGGTTTCTGACTTCTGGAGGCTTTCTGTACACTCAGGCTTGTTAATAACAGGTAGTATTTCTTGTATGTAAGCACCACACACCATGCTAAGTGCTTACACATATTAGCTTATTTAACTCCAGTAATACCTCTTGAGGTAGGTACTGTTATTATCAGTCTCATTTTCGTATAAGAAAATCGAGGCACAGAGAAGCAGAGTAACTTGCCCAAGGTCTCATGGCTAGTAAGTGAAGAAGCTCAGATCGAAACTTAGGCAACCTGGCTTCAGAGCCTGTGTCCTTCGTCACTACCCTACCCTGCTTTCTTATTTAGGATATGTAGGTGTTTTTGTATTGGGAAACTATTTTGACTTCATATTGCATTTTCACACTGTTTTTCCCCAAACTAAGTGAAGAGTAACTGCATGAATTGACGTGATTTCTGTCAAACAGACAGGCAGCCTGGCGATTTCTACCAGCTAGTCTCATAAAGTTGAAGCCTATCTTGGGGGAGAAGCTAAAATCCAAGCTCTGTCATGGGTACTTCTGCTCACTCAAAGTAAGTGACTTGGATTTGGAGAAATTTTAGTCCATCAGCGTCGTCAGGGACTTTGGAGACAGGCTTTTCCAAGGCTTGAGCCATGGACCATCTGCATCAGAATAAATCCAAGATACTTCTTAAAAATGCAGATTTTGAGACCCTACCATAAACCTATTGAGTCAGAATTCCTAGGGTTGGGCCCAGGAATATGCCTTCTAAAAGTAATCTCTCCATCAGGTTCTCATTCTAATGATCACTGGAGTTTGAGAACCACTGTTCAGCATTCGCTTTGGAGGCCGACCTGGGTCTACGTTCCTTCTCAAGACGTGACCATGACAGGCACACCAAAGCCCCTTTACCTTCCTTTTATGATCTGGGACCACACATTTAGTGCACAGGTGAGAAAGCAAGCCCACAGAAGATGGCCCTCTGTTAGGCTCCATTGCACCTGGGTTCCTCCCGGCACACCAAGCACCACCCTGCGGTATAATTAATTGTTGTGATGGCTGGTCTTTCTTTCCATATAATCTGTGCAAATAGAAAATATTCCTCAGTCAGCTTTATGTTCCCAGTGCAAACCATGGTACCTGATATGTGGCCATCACTCAGTGTTTGTGGAACGGATGGGTAAGTTGATTTGAATTGCCAAAGAGCCACCTGTTAATCAATGATAACTTGACGGCTAGAGCCCAGGTGTTACTTTTCCCAGGAAGGCTTTAAATCTTCCAACCCTGTCATCCCAGCAGCAATTTCTCTCCCATTCTTTTAGAGGAAGATGGGATTTCCCTTTTTTTTTTGGCCAAAAGCAGGTGAGAGGTATGGGACAGCCACTCATTCCTTCCGCTGAATCTCACTGTGACACAAGGATTGCTGTCCAGGTGCCTCACTGGCAGGGGAGTGAGGGCAGACCTTTTAAAGGCTGTGATGTGGGAATCATTCAGAAGTGTTGTAGCCCAGGCAATGATGTAAAGGGCTCAGCAGCCTCCAGACAAAACCTTCATGCTTGCTGGTGCTGGAAGGCAGGGAAGCTGGGCTGAGGTGCTGGTAAGCTCCCACCATCTTCCTCCTCCAAACGTGACCCTTTGACTTGCAGGCTTGCTCCCTTATGTCTGCAATTCTAGTGAAGGTTGGCAAGGAGGCCCTGTGTCAGGGGAACTAACGCTTTTCCCCGTCAACACTCCCAGCCCACTGATGTCTCTCTGAGGGACCTCAATCCACACACCTTTCCTTACACTAGGGTTTGCCCCAAAAACTCAGTCCTGAGTTTAGCCAGTGTGCTTAGGCTTGCTCTTCTGGGAAGAGGAGAAGGAGTCCGCTGAAGTCTCCCAGTTTGTTTTTGTGTGAAACGTTCTGTTCTAGTTCTTTCTATGTGCCAGGCACTGTCACTGTCTGGGTTCCTCTGCAAGTTACTGAGATAAACAGAACTTGGACCCCACCCTGACTGTTCAGATGGAAGACAGACATTCACACACACACTTAACACACCCTTTGCCAGCTCATCATTTTCAGGGGACATTTCAGGCCTCACCTTCTCCTGCCTGAACAACTTTCACCATTTGATGTCTCTCTGAGGGAGTCACATCCTGGGTGGTGCTGTTTTAGTGTTCACAGGGCCTACGTGACAAGAGGCACTGAAGCTCTGGAGGTGACCTGCATGCTTCAGGGCCATAGAATCCCAGGCCTCCCCACAGAGCATCCCTGCGCAGGAATTTAGAAACAGCAAGAACACTTCCAATTCCCTCACAAGTCTCACTCCCGCTCTGTCTGTCTGCAGTCTCTTCACCTCCCTTCTGTCACCTCTGACTCACACTTGACTGTATGTCTCAGTTTTCACTAATCAGGAAGCCTCTTGTGACGCTGTTACTGAGCTGTTGGCAGGAATGGAGAACTCTCAGCGGTTATCAATTTCCCTCCCCCCATCCCCACAAAATCTCCAGGGGATTAAGGAGGGTGGTGGGTCCCAAAACACTGGGACACCAAACATCAAGGGGTCTCCCTAGCAGTTTCCTGTCCTCTGTCCACGGACACTGTTTATTTGTCTGTTCAGATGTATTCATTTAAGACAAAAGGGAAGGTACTGGCTCAGGTGTGAGCTGAAAACTCCGGCATGGAGCTGAGGCATGATGTAGAGACATTAATTATTTCCCCAGGCCCCAATTTCTCTCTCCTCATCTCTCAGGTCTGCTAACTCTGGTTGGCTCCGTCTTAGACCTGTTCTCCCCTGGGCTGGCAAGGTGGCCAAGCCTTCCGAGAACCACACCCCCCTCACCTCTAGTCCAATTCCAATGGAAGTGCCCCGACTGGTTCTCACTGGCTCTAACTGGTCTGGATTTGGTCATATGACCACCCTGAACCTATTACCATTGTCAGGAAAATGCAGTTCACCCACTGGCCAGACCTGAGCTTCCTGTTACACCCTCTTGGGGGTGGAGTCAGCTCCACCAGGACCACACAGACTGGAATAGAAGTGGAAGTAGAGAAAATGAAGGCAAATGTTTGTTACGACTAATACTTTGAGCACCATAAACGCTTCACGTGCGGTTATGTTGCTTGGCACCTACCTCTAAGGTACCTATACTGAATGATGAGAAAACCCAAATTTTACCCCAAATGCTGGAGAAGGGGTGTGAACCCAGCTCTTCCTGGTTTCAGAGCCATTCTCATTCCATTTTGCCTATAAATCACTCCATCTTACAAACCACTCAAGCTTGAAAGTCCTGTCTTCTGGCACCTCTCTTTCTCTCTTATCCCCCACATCCAAGTGTCATCAGTTCCTGTTGTTTCTCCTTCCCCCCACTCCCCTGCACATAGGCTCTACTCCATCTGTCTTGGCCCTGCCAGCCCGCTGCCCCTGCCCCAGGTGGCCTTCATCACCTCTCTCCGAATAAAGACAGTAGCTTCCTAAGGGATCCTGGAGTCCCTACCACAGGACCCCACAATGATGAGCTCAGACCGGACACAGTTCATAGACCTGCCTCATTTAGCCTGTTTTTTTTTCTGAACCAACATTTTTTAATTGGTGGAAGAGTCCTCAAAGTTAATTATTATTTTCAGCGTCTCTTAAAAATTGGAAGATCTAGAAAGCTTTTAGGCAAGTTTTTAACATTTCTCTGAGCTCAGTTTTCCCATCTAAAGTGGAGATAGTAATACCTACCTGATAGGGTTGCTGCGGTGCTCACGTGTGGACCCGTACAGAGAACGTAGGCTCAAATGGGCTCCCGGGGCATTCCTAATTATGAAAATAATCGCCTGGATTCCTGTAGCAACTTTCTCTAGATACCCAAATGGCTCTCATCTGTGTGGTCTCCATGAGCCTTGCGACAGTCCTGTGAGAGGGTTAAGAGCAGCTCTGGACACCACTATGTGAAAAGAAAAAGTACGATACTGGGACACTATGACTTTTCTAACACCATGCCATCAGGTAGAACCAGGACTAACCATTTTGTCCAATGCATTATCCAGGAAACTTGGCCAAATCATATTTTATAAACATTCTTACAATGTTTACAAGATGTAAACATCTTACAATGCTTACAGAAGAGGTTCAGATGAGACAGAAGCAAGACGAGCCGTTTGTTCTACCTGCGACTAGCCACCAAGGGGAAGTTACAAAATCTTCTCTGAGGCTGAAGGATTTAGGGGTACTAACCATGCAAACAGTGCTCCTGCTGGGAAAACAACACGTCTACCAGCACACCATTCATCTAACCAAATGACGTAATCAGTTTTACCGTTAGAGTCATCAGGTATGATTATTGGTGAGAACAGCATTATAAAATACTTTGAAGCCATTAAAAAACAATGAGGCGGGCTTCCCTGGTGGTGCAGTGGTTGAGAGTCAGCCTGCCGATGCAGGGGACACGGGTTCGTGCCCCGGTCCGGGAAGATCCCACATGCCGCAGAGCGGCTGGGCCCGTGAGCCGTGGCCACTGGGCCTGCGCATCCAGAGCCTGTGCTCCGCAACGGGAGAGGCCACAGCAGTGAGCGGCCCGCGTACCGCAAAAAAAAAAAAAAAAAAAAAAAAAAAAAAAAAAAACATGAGGCAGATCTATCTCTATGTACTGAGATATGGTTTACTAAAAAAGTGCAGAGCAATTAAAAAAAGGGAAGATCTGTCAATATTAAACCTGCATCTCTCCATACTAATAATGCGTAAAGCTGCACGGCAGCTGCCTGCCTTAAAAAGGGCATCCACGCTTCTGTTTGCCCACCTCCTCTTATTGTTCTTATTTTTTTAAGTAAAATTTAAATATTAGGAGAAGTACTATATCCACAGACTTTAAAGTCTGAAAGTGCAAACAGGGATACAGTGAACAGTCTCCTTTCAACTCCTATCCCACAGCCAAACAGCTCCTCTCTTGTAGCCTTGCAGAGATGTTCTGTACATACACAACCAAATACACACACATATATGTACTCATACTTTTTCCCTTTTCTTTACAAAAATGATAACTCACTAAACTCTTTGTTCTTTACCTTGCATTTTCTCTTAACAGTGTCTCTTGGAGATTATTTTGTATCTGTACAAAAGAGAGCTTTCTCGTTGTTGCTTTTTTTTGTTGTAGTATTTATTTGTTTGGTTTGGTTGGGGGGGATTGTTTGTTTTTGTTTTTGTTTTACTGCTGGATAGAATTCCATTCAATGGATGTACCATGGTGTATTTAACCAACACCCTACTGGTGGACTTAGGGGATAATTCTAATCATTTGCTATTATAAACATTTCTATAACAAATAATCATCTACAAATGGTACCTCACACGTTAATAAGAATAAATTCTAGAAGCAGAATTGCAGGGTCAAAGAGTAGATGCTAAAATGAAGCTTTTAATCACAAGGGACAAAACATGGTATCAGAAAGATTAAAGATGGTCTTGCTATACTTGCTACACTACACTGACTGACCCACTTGATATCTTGCATTATCTCTTCCACCATACAATAAGTTCAAGCAAGGCAAAAATCTGTCTGTCTTATTTATCATTGCATCTTAGAACACAGTGTCAATAAATAGTCGCTAAAGGAAGGGAGAGAGGAAGGAAGAGTATATTTTATTTTTTTGGCTGCGCTGCATGGCATGTGGGATTTTAGTTCCCTGACCAGGGATCGAATCCATGCCCCCTGCATTGGAAGCACAGAGTCTTAACCACTGGATAGCCAAGGAAGCCCAGAAGAGTTATTTTAAATAGAGGCTAGTCCTTGGGTATGGTGACCCCAGAGAGGTCCTGCTTACCCAAAGACCCTGATTTTTATGACCTAATGAAATAAGAAACCATCAGGCTCCCTAAAAAGTCTCCAAAGTACACCAGAGGGAAAAATAAGAGAAACTCAACACCAGGGTCAGGCCATAGGAGAGTGAACATATTTCCTTCTGAGACAAGGAGCTGTGTTAGATGCTGCTCTCCTAGTTGGCCCGAGTGAGAACAATATTGTGGATGCCAGACTCACTATTCCAGGAAGGGAAGAGCTGAGCTGGAGATAGAAAGATGGTCCATCAGGGGAAAAGATAATCAACCCTCTGGCCTCATTTTAGTTTTAACTAGATCCACATTTGCTCTCCAGTTTGACAGAATGATGTTGACAAATGCCTTTTGTTTTCATCCAGATACTCCCCAGATGGTTTCAGGAGTCCCTGAGCGGTATGTTTTGGCACAAATCTACCCATAGGATCTTCAAGAAAGCTCATCCCTAAGCAAATTCAATAAAACAAAATGAACAGGCTGCTAGCTAGAATTTTCTCCAAACCCAACGTTAAGGCCTGATGCATTTTTCAAACATGGAAGCCACCAGTAGGCCCACAGTAAAACTTGTTGAATCTTATGAATGTGTGAAGGCAGAGCGTTGAAGGTGTCACAAGATGACACTAAGGGTTTGAGAACTTCCTCCCTCCCAATCCAGTAAAGCCAAGTTTGGGAGGAGGAAGGAGAATAAGAAGGAGTAGGGGGGAGAGCGGGCAGGAGAGACGTGGTCCTGACTGCAGAGACGGGGATGAGCCTGGGAGGGAAGCAGGAGGGCAGTGAGGCAGAAGTCTTCCACACTCTGGTTCAGAGAGAGAGAGAAAGAGAAAGAGGAAGGGCAAGGAAGGGAGGAGATGGGAGGAGAGGAGGGCAGAAGACAGAGGAGAAGAGAAGAGAAAGGGAGCGAGGAGAGGAGAGGAGATCTGGGGGCACACGAAGACCTGCTGGGCTCCCCAGGTACCGTCTCCCCAAGCTGGGAAGAGCGAACACCTAAATACCCGCAAACCTCCTTCATGGAAAAGGCAGGTCTTCCTGGAGGAAGACCACAGAGTCCATGAGAGGCTGCCTCCTGGGAGGTTATGGAAACAGGGGCTGCGGGCAGGCCAACTGGAGAGGCGTTTCGGCGACGGTTTGCCCTGGTATGTGAAAAATTTTTCCTGCTTAGATAGTTGGCAAACATTTTAGAGGCAAAATGGAATTTATTAACAGAAAATATTTGTCAAGGATTATTCCTTCCCCCTCCCTCTGTTCTTTTCTTTCTTTCCTTTCTTTCTCTCTCTCTCTCTTTTTTTTCTTCCTCTTCTCAGGGTGGAGGACTTCATCAGCCAGATTCTTTCATCTTCCTTTGTGGTTCGGATCTATAAGCCTGGCTTGAAGGAAGAGAGAGATGGCTTTAGGGGAAATGCTCACCCCCCACCCCCAATAGGATAGCTTCCTCCTCTACACACAGGTGTCAGCTTTCTGCCCGGAAGAGCTTGGACTGACATGGAATCGTCTTTCCAGAGGAATTCCTTCTGTTTCCCCCTGGCATGGGCTTGAAGCACCCCCAGAATTGCATCTGAATCTATAATTGCTATCAGTGCTGTGGCTTTTATCTTTTCGAACCTCCATTTCTTCAGGAGGAAAATGAGGGGAGAATAATACTTAGCTCTTGCCATTGTTGTGAAGAGGAAATGATAAAGTATATGTTGAGTGTCTGGTACAGGGTCTGGCCCAGAGTAAAAACCTCAGTGGATGGTAGCTCTGCTCCTTCTGATAAAGGACAGAGACCCTGGTGGCAACCTGCTCACAGGGTTAATCAATTTAGACCTAGAATATGGTGCTTTGGGTATCAGTTAATAAAGAAGAGGTGACACTCAGCCTTGATGAAACCTACACTTAACCAGAGGTAGCAAAAATGGACAATGTTTATTGAAAGTTTACTAAGAACCAAGTGTTCTAAAACTTTACAGTATTATTTAACCCACCCAAGTACCCTCCTATTTTCCCAAGGCTAATAGTATTAAAGTGGCCGAACCAGCATTGAACACAGACCATCTTCTTCCCCAAACTACTTTCTTAACCGTAATGGATGTTGCATCGAGGTAGCAATGAAAGGGAAACACGGAATCATATTTTTGTGGATTGAACAGGCTTGCAGATCAGCTTTTCCAGATCTGTTTTGAGGAGGAGGGAAATGAAGCCCAGAGACAGGAAATTCTCACTCAGGGCCATGTAGCTGGTGATGGTGGAGCCAGGAGCAGAAGCCCGGCTTCTGGAATTTCGGGTCAGTGTACTGCCACCTAGAAAGAGAGGACCAGCAGAATCTGCTGCAAGGGAGAGACTGCTGGCTAGCCACATTGCTCTTGAGAACTGCGGGTCTTGACTTGGATCCCCAAATGGGAATTTAATCTAAATTGAACCCACCCCAAACCACATGTTTTATCAAGCACCTTGACTGAGTGCTTGCTGTGAGGGGGGCACCCAGGCGGGCAGATACCATGGGGGAGACTGAGGCGGAGGGCCCCTTATTTGTGGGACTGGGAACAGGCTCTGGTCCATGTTATGCTCATCTCTGATGAACTGGAATGTGGCAGCTACAGGGACATGACTCCAGAAACCATTGTTAGGCTCTGGGTGGAGGCGCAGAGGAAGAGGGACCTGTGGGGAACAGCGGTCAGGAAAGACTCATTCGCAATGACCCTAGGAAACGACAGGCAGGGCGTCATTGTTTCCCATCTAAGCAGAGCCCAGCCACACCTGTACACACGGGTACAGCCATATCAGTTCTTAAACTGAAAACATCCTGTACCACTTGGTAAACAGCCAGTACCCTGAGCCCCACTAGTGATTAGGCCACCCCATTCTCTCTCCTGGCACCTTCATACCTCCCTCCAGTCCAGCAACTAAAGAGTTAACACTTGCCCGAGCAGAGGTCCTTGGAGCGCAGACTCCTGCCTTCGAGCTGGCTCTCTGTGAAGACTGGTCTCAGACTAAACTCATTCTCACTGTTTTTAAATAGTTTGAATGTCACCTCCAGATGAAACTACCCAAATGGAATGAGGCATCTAACAGAGCCACATGGGGTCCATTTGGGATGGCTCCTCGGAGGACAAACCTTGCAAAGGAAATCTGAAGGGGTAAGAGATGCAATTTAGTGCCTGGGAGAGTGAGGGATTGGACAAAATCTCTGATTAAGGGGCACTCCTCCTGCGCATGCTGGGGCTTAAACACAGGGTTCAGGCGCCCTGCACATCCCTCTGCCCTTAACCACCCTCTGGGCCCCTCCCCTGTGACGGACCCTGAGGGCAGGCCTAGCAGCCAGTGGCCGCATTATTAATACTCCTTGATCTGCCCGACTCCCCGTTGTTTCCCTGCCAGCTGCGCCCTCCCTCTCCTCTTTGCTCCTAGACAACATGTGCTGGAAGAATGCGGGTCAGAACAGCCACAGAGGGCTCCCAGCAACCCCTGAAATCCTCTGCCCGGCAGGGGCCTCCAGAGGTTATCTAGGCAGGGTCGAGGATAGAAGACTTTCACTGGGATGCAGATGCTTTTCAGGGAAAGAGGTTCGATAACTTCTGGGGGATGGTGTCCTATATCTTGTAACAGTTGGGAAAGGGCTCCTTAAGGCTTCATCTCAGTTCCTTCTATTCAAAGGGAGAAAGAGTGAATTGGAACAGGGAGGAAGGGAGAGGAGGGGAGGGCCAAAGCCCATCCCCTCCCCCTATCTTGCTATGGAAATGGAGAAACCAGATGGCAGCTCATTTCACTGGCTCTGGAGCTGGACAGCCCTGGGTTCACCTCCGGGCTCTCTCCTTACCAGCTGTCTGACTCCGACAGGTTATCTAACCTCCCAGGACCCAGTTTTCTCATCTATAAAATTGGAATAATAATAACTCAGGGTCCTTGTAAGGATGAAATGAGGCAATGGATGGAAAGCATCTACCCATGTGACTACTGTTAGTTCCCTTCTCTTCCTTCCTCATATTAAGTTGGGCAAGAAGACAAAAACTGTCTCCCTAGCCATTGAAATATTCATAAAATAAGCTTAGGAGTTCTTTCTGCCAGCTACATATTTTCTCGCATATCTTCACCTGGTCTTTTCTTTCCTCGGGTTCCCCATCCCTCCCTGGTCATCTCCTGGGAATAAAAGAATAAGAGATGCCCAGACAGTCAGAAGATGGTTCCTGAAGCCAAGCAGAGATTTCAGAAGGGACAGTTTCTACCGTTTTGTACTGCATACCAGGAGCCTCTCCAATGTTCATAGTGTATAACCTGGAACTTCACTTCCAGGAATCAAAGTGAAAACATTTGAAGATTTAAAGCTTCAAAGATTTATGTATAAGGGTATGAGATATGTGTGTGTATACACACACACATAAGTCTGACACATATATTTACTTGACGTTTAGGTTGTGATATACATATGATGTGATTGATATATATATATATATAAAAACATAACCTAAATGTCAGGTAAATGCTAAACAAATTAAATAAGTAAATAAATAAAAAAATAAATAATTTTTTTATGCTAGAACATTATCAAGCCATTAAAAATTAGGTTTGGTGCACCCCAATGTTTATAGCAGCGTTATTTACAATTGTTAAGATATGGAAGCAACCTAAGTGTCCATCAACAGATGAATGGATAAAGAAGATGTGGCATGTGTATACACACACACACACACACACACACACACACACACACACACACACACACCAATGGAATACTACTCAGCCATAAAAAAGAATGAAATTTGCAACGACACAAATGGACTTGGAAGGTATTATGTTTAGTGAAATAAGTCAGACAAAGAAAGACAAATACTGTATGATATCATGTGTATGTGGAATCTAAAAAACACAACAAACCAGTGCATATCACAAAAAAGAAGCAAACTGACAGATATAGAGAACAAACTAGTTGTTACCAGTGGGGAGAAGGAAGGAGGGAGGGACAAGACAGGGGTAGGGGACTGAGGTACAAGCTACTATGTATAAAATAAATAAGCTACAGAGATATATTGTACAGCACAGAGAACATAGCCGATATTTTATAGTAACTACAAATGGAGTACAAACTAAAAATTGTGAATCGCTATGTTGTACACCTGAAACATATGATATTGCAAATCAACTATACCTCAATTTTAAAAAAAGGAAAAGTACACTGGAGCAAAAACAAATAGGTTTGGGAAAATATTTAGTGAGAGAGAGAGACTCTTAAAATATAAAGCACAGTGAAAAGTCAAGACACATACTGTATTCATGGCACGATCTCAAATATTCAAGAGATGTTTGAGTGCAGACAAAAGGCTGCAAGGAAATTCACCAGAATATAAATTCTGGTCAACTCTGAGTATTGGAAGGAAAAGTGAGGTTTATTTCCTTCATTACAAAAGTAATCCATGTCACTGTAGAAAATTTGAAAAATGCAGAATGGGATAACCAGAAAAGGTTGATTTGAATTTTTAAGTATCTTTAAAAAGAATGGGTGGTTTCCAATGAACCCACCAAAAACAGCGGTCAAAATCATCAGCTCCTCTACTACCTGCTACCCACCTCCAGTGTTTGTAACACTATCCTCCATACACACCTACACACACGCACACACACATGCACCGACCCCTGCCTACACATATGCACACACATGCATGCACAGAACACACCTGAGATTCCCACCTAGGCATGTGGTCAAGTCCCTTGGGGTTGTTGCAGGAGCCCGAGGCTAAGGAGAAAGTGTCTGCTGGAAGGATGGAAGAGAAAAAATAAGAGGAAGTGGGCGTGGGGCTTGTGAGGGAGGAGTGAAATGAGAAGGGAGGGGGAGTGGACTTCTAGGAATAAAATTCCTGCAAATCACCATCTTCGTTCAGAAAGATGAGCTGAGTTTTTCCAGGGAAAGGAGAGTCCACAGGATGGTTGGGGTGGCAGTTGTTTTAAGAAAAATAGAAGCAACTGGTCCGGAAGGACTTGAGGGGCTTTTGCTCCCCAGCACCAGGGGCGCCAGTGTTCTGTTGTCCCTTAACAAACCACCCCCCACGACTTAGCGACTCTATGAGCAACAAGCATTTATCGTGCTCAAGGACCTGCAATTTGGGCGGGGCCGGATGGGAGCAGCTCACCTCTGCTGCACGTTCTGTCTGCTGGGCTGGCTGGACCGGGGGCTTCCAGGACGGCTCACTCACGGGGCTGGCACCTTGGCACTGGGTGTTCAGCCAGGGCCACGGGCCTGGAGCCTCGCTTCCTCCCCACGTGGGTCTCTCCTCCCCACAGGCCGCTTTGGCTCCCACTCGGCACAGGGCTGGCTTCCAAGAGCGAGCATCCCAGGAGACAGGAGGTGCCGGCTGCCCGTTTCTGAAGAGCTGGACCCAGACATGGGCACAGCGCCTCGTCTACTGTATTCTTTCGTCAAATGGTCACAAGGGCAGATTCAAGGGGAAGGGAGACAGATCCCGCCTCTCAAGAAGCGGAGGGTCAAAGGATTTGGGAACTGTGTTTTAAATTTCTACAGAGGGCGACAGATAAGATCAGTTCTCAAGGGGTTCCTCCAGACCAAGCTGTTTACAGCATCACGGCACTCATGAAGGGTGGATGGGATAAGAATCTGTGGGGTGAGCAACGTTGCATCATATCCATAAAGAAGCAGCCTGCTCTGGCCTGGGAAAGGAAAGTCCAGTTTTTCTTTGTGGTCTGCTTCCCAGCTCCCACAGCATGGACCTCTGCAGTCTCTGGTCCCCACCACTCCTCCACCCATCCCTAATGACTTCGAACAGCCTCAAGATGGTCCTCAGGGCTGTGACTCCTCAGAGCCAGCTCTAGAAGCCACAGAATGGCAGGGACCACTCAGGTGTCCCTGACAGGAGAATCAGGCCACTTTCTCTCCATGGGAAGAAGGAGGGGACCTGGCAAGGGGGAGGAGGGAGCTAGTTGTGCTTCATCGAATCAGTGTGCAGCCCTGGGGAGCTGCTCTTCTCGTGGGACTTTAACTCCTGCAAGTCTCTGAGAAGGGACCTCACAGACAGAGTCCAGCCCTCATACTCAGACGACAGTGAGGCTTAGGACAGGGCAGAGGCTGCCTGGAAAAGCAGGACTAGAAGCCAGTTCTCCTGACCCCAAGCCCAGCGACCTCCTCACCAGCCCGTCTCTTAGGGCACATTCATTCCCTACTATGGAGTTTCTACTGTAAGCAAGGCACACACCCGCCAAGGAGCTCGTTTTTGTTGAGAAGATGTTTCCAATCCAGCACCTCCACCCAGAAACCCCTAAGAGGGCATCTAAACATTTCCTCTAACGAGGCCAGGAGCCGAGGAGAGATCTGCAAAGCCAAGGCAATCTGCTTTCCACTCCTGAGCTCACCACCACCACCCGACCCACCAAGAGTGAGACTTCTCCAAAGTCACCAGTGCCGTCTTAATGGTGGGAACTGTGCTTTCTATGACATGACGTAGCCAAGGTTGATACGCCATAAAAAACATGCTTCCGGTGAATTAGATAAAAAGGATGATGCATTTACAGCATGCTCCTTATGCCCCCCTCCGGATACACCACACACACACACACACACACACACACACACACACACACACACACACACACACACACACACACACACACACACCCCGCCCCTATGCCCCATGCCCAGGGTAAGAAGTGCAGCCCTGGTGGGGATTTTGCTAGCTCACTTGAGTGTTGTGGCTGGCAAACTGGTGGGAAGACCGGCACTTGAGTCTGGGCGTCTGGGCACGAAAGCCAGGAGTGTTAGAATTCTCCTACAGTCATATAGCACACCCTACCAGGTCACTGCACATGGCTGTGCAAGTCGTAACCTGCCTCCGGACGCCCAGAGGAAGGGGCAAGTGAAGGCTGAAATTCTGCTGGGGACTGACTTGCCCAGACATGCCACAGGCAGCAGGGCCCCTGTGCCCCTCACCCTTCCCCAGGCAGAATCCACCCTCCCAATATTTTTGGTTGAATAAACCATTTAACAAATATTTATTGAATATCGATTGTGTGCTGGGAACTGTTACAGACACTGGGAATAAAATGAAAAAACCAGGCAAACAAGGTCCCTACTCCTGGGAAGCCGTCACCTCCGGGAAGAGACAGGAGAAAGTCAGGGCTTGTGAACGCTATCAGAACAGCAAAGTGGAGAGGCTGTGGCAGGCGCTGGGGGCGCTGCTTCAGACACCCTAGTCTGGGAAGATCCTGCAGAGCTGATGTTTGAGCCGGGACCTGAGTCAAGGAGCCACGAGGAGATAAGGTAGCAAGGAGACCACCCCCCCACCCCCCCACCCCCCACCCCCCCCCCCCCGAGCTGAGGCGGAAGCAGGCATCAACGCCCCAAGGCGGGGGCTCTTGGTATTCGAGGCTGGAAGGAGGTGAGTAATGGGAAGAGAAGTAGAAAATGAACCTGCAGAAGTAACTAATGAGGGCTCCTGCTCTCTCTATGCTGGTGAAGAAGATGTAACCGGCGCTTGTTTAGGGCTGACTCTGTGTCAGGTACCAATCTCACTCAATTCTCAAAACCGCCCTAGGGGGGCACACTCAGAAACCCCTAAGAGGGCATCTAAACATTTCCTCTAACGAGGCCAGGAGCCGAGGAGAGATCTGCAAAGCCAAGGCAATCTGCTTTCCACTCCTGAGCTCACCACCACCACCCGACCCACCAAGAGTGAGACTTCTCCAAAGTCACCAGTGCCATCTTTCCTAAAGGTGGGGACTGCACTTTCTATGACATGATGTAGCCAAGGGTGATACACCATAACAACTCAGCCTAAATCCCCAGCCACTGGATCCTGTACTCACCCTGTCAGGACATGAGAAAGGATTTGGGGAGCGTTGCCACTTAAGACAAAATTTGCTTTCCCTTCCAATTCTGAAGATTCAAGACGTATTTTCCATCCACTTAATAGAGAAAACCTTCTCAAAAGAGAAAAGCTTCCTTTCAGCCTTCCTCCATTCCTCTTTTTCTTCCTTTGTTTCCTTTTCCCTTTATATGTCTTCCTCATTTGTGCTCAAGTTCCCTCTCCCTCTCTCTCTCCCTCTCTCTCTTTATCTATCTCTCCTTTTTCTTCACAATCTAAAGCAATGGAATATTCTTCTTACGGGGTCATGGGGGAATTTCTGACATCTGGGAGCCTGGATGACGTATATGTATTTACACTATATATTGAGTTCTAGCTCAAGAATTTGCTGCTCCTTTGATTACAGTCTAAAAAGATGCAAGGTCAGGAACACCAGCCTTGAGAGACACACTTCCAGCTATCACAGCCTCCTCCCTGGTTGTTCAGTTCAGAAGCGACATCAGACATCCCTGGACGATTTGTTACCAGGCAAAAATTTTAGAAGAACCATGCTTCCAAAAAAATAATTAGGACATTTAAAAAAAGACATCAATCATAAAACTTGCTCCTAACTTCTTTGAACAAAAATTAGCATTGGAAGAGGTCAATCTGGGATTTCAATTTTCGAGGTGGGATTAAAAGAAACGCATATATGGGTTTAATGCTAACAGTGATTCTAAATGCACATCAGCTTCATGTGTCAACCTGTTTTTCTGATCCAATGCATTTATGAGTGCCCTATGCCCCACCTTAGAATAGAGACATGGAGTCGTGAAAGATGCTTTGTTATCAGGCAACACTGGTTTCTAACCCTGACTCGGCCACTTACCAGCTGTGGATGTAAAAATACTTCTCTGAGCTTCAGTTTCCTCATCTATAAAACAAGAGACAAAAAGCATCCAACTCTTAGGGTTGAAAAGAGTCAATGAGATGATGTCTGAAAGCTCTGGATAAATGTTAATTTGCCTCATTCCCACATCCTTGCCTTGGGTGCAGAGAGAGGTGATTCAAACAGGTATTGCACTCTTACCATCAAGAAGATTACAGCCTTGTTGAAAAGACAATGCTTAGTAATATAACATAAACTGCCAAATTGGTGCGAAGTTGGAAAGAATTAACACACGAACGGTAAGGGCATGAAGGGGATGACCCGACTGGGAATGCTTCACAGAAGAAATGGGCCTTGAAGAATTGGTGGTTTGGAGCAGAACTGAAGCTGGCATTTCAGGCCCAGGTGTGGAGGGAAGAATCAAACTAACATGCTTGTGGGAGAGACAAGACGAGACTGACCAGAGAAGAGAAGCCATGGAAGGGAGCCACACAAAATGATTCATCAGGAGAAGGGCAAGGGCATGATGTGGAGACGCCAGGAAGCCAGGCAGAGGCAGGTGGGCATGACTTCATCGGAAACGGGGTTAATTGTAGGTTCTGATATCATGAGAGCAGAGTCTGATGGAAGGGAGAGCTAAGGGCCTCCTGTCTCCCCCGACAAGAGGCCTGCAGTAGGAGCCAGTAGGAGAATCACCCACACAGGGGGGAATGGCGAGGTTCACCATGGCATAGATGCTGGGGGTAAAGGGGAGGAGGAGATGACTCCTGCCATAAGTCAGGAAAGCAGGGGGAGTACACTGACAACACGGAGACTAAGAAGTTACGAAGGGGGTTGCCTGAAGGAGAAAGCCCCGTGGTTGATGTTGTTTATGTAAGAGCCCTCCAGGCGGATGTCTCCAGGGTCTGGTTCCGTTTCTACTGAATGCTACCCCTCCTCTCACTTTCTTCCAGCATCATGTTTTCTAAAACCTCAGCTGAATTCATCTCTAGGTCTGCCTGGAGGCAGGAAGTTATGCAAGCTGTCCAGAGGTAACCAGAGGTATGCTCAACACCTGTGTTGCCTAAATCTTTGTTGGGTCCCTGATGCAGTCAGCTAGCGGGTCCCCCTGTTGTTGTATTCAGACCCCCTCGCCTTTTTTTTTTAATTAATTTATTTTTGGCTGCGTTGGGTTCTCGTTGCTGCGCACGGGCTTTCTCTAGTTGCGGCGAGCGGGGGCTACTCTTTGTTGTGGTGCGCGGGCTGCTCATTGCGTTGGCTTCTCTTGTTGCAGAGCACGGGCTCTAGGCGCATGGGCTTCAGTTGTTGTGGCACGTGGGCTCAGCAGTTGTGGCTCGCAGGCTCAGCAGCTGTGGCGCAGGGGCTTAGTTGCTCCGCGGTGCGTGGGATCTTCCTGGACCAGGGCTCGAACCCGTGTCCCCTGCATTGGCAGGTGGATTCTTAACCACTGCGCCACCAGGGAAGCCCTCCCTCACCTTTCTGCAGAAGAAAAATAAGAGTTTCTGGAAAGGCTGTGACTCCATATCAGGCAGAATCTCATGACTTAAGGGGAGTCGATGCCATAGAGAATCTTAGAATCCTGAGGTAGCCTGGAGATGTTCTTTATGGGTTCTTGGTAATATTCTTCCTCGATTATGTGCATTCCAACTACCTCCTCCTAGCTGGTAACGTGTCTTTTCTCTTTCTGTAAGGTACCCTTTGATGAATGGTCACGGGTGCCTCGCGTGGATCCTCCGGTCCGTGCATCCTGCCTCCAGGCAAGCCCACCCTTACCTGCTGCTGCAGTTCCCCATGGCTTCAGCTGGCAGGGCTGTGTGGGATTCTGGGCACCGGCAGAGCAAGCAGGCCCGGAGGCAGCCAGCATGAGGAATTGAGGAAGGGAGTTCCAGATGGAAGCAGCAGAGTGTGAAGATGCTTGACTGAAGGCCAGCCCCGGGGCGGGGGGAGAGGTGCGGGGGCTTGGAATGCCCTAAAAGGTTCCAGACCAGTGGAGAAAGGCTGCTAGGAAAGGCTGAGAGCATCGGCACGCAGACCCAAAGGAACGTCTGGTATTCAGTCCCTATGTTAATAAGATCTGGGGAATTACAGACTCCCCAGGATTGAAATCACCCTCACCCTGAAATTCTCATGCCCACCCTCAAGCCTCCTGCCAAGATGACCAAAGCGGTGTTTCCCAAAAAGAAGTGGAAATCTGCCACAACTCTTATGGGTCATTCCTTCAACTCCCCCGAATACTTCTATTGCCTTCTATGAAATGTCGAGAAGGATAGGAAATCCAACTTCAGATTTTTCTGGACAACTAGAAGGAAACAGGTAAAAGCAGAGGAAATGATTTACATCAATTACAACGAAATGAATAAACGTTAGAGAACAGAAAGAACTTCTCAGGAGTCTGAGAGGGTGTGAGGTACAGACTATAGTCTCAAAAGTGAGTTTCCACATTCTTTTATGGAAGAGACAACCACACTGGGCCTCGGATCCCTCATCTGTCAAATGGGGAGACCATTCCCTGCCTTGTCTTACTTGATATTGCAAAGAGTAAAGTCCACTTGAGATGCTATAGACCTTACCATCTTCAAAGGAAGTTTCTTATGACTTCTGCAAAGTAGAGGCTTATGAACCGTGAGATTATCCAACCAAGGAGATGGGAAAATGAGGGCCCTTCTCCCCTAGATCATCTTCCAGAAGCACTAGATGGGTAAATGGGGCCAGAACCATCTGTAACATGCTACCAGACTGTGCTTATCCTTTCAGTTGCCAGATGATAACCTATCCTGCTTTCAGCTGATAACCTATTTTCTTCCCACCAAAGCAATCATGACTTGACCACTCCCGGGACTTGCTGATCCCGCGTACTCCAAGACCACTTCCCACCTGCCTCCATCAGAGCTCCCAAGTAGCAGGTGCAGACTCCTTCTGGAACCAGGGACCAGCCACATGCCCAAATGGAGGCAAAGAGAGAACATGAGGAAAGCCTGAAATACCGTCTCAACCTATGGCTTTCAACTGCAGCTGAGGGAACCCCAGAGTCCCGGTGAGGTGTTTCAGTAGGCCAGGACTAGTTTTGGGTCTCCCACCCCTAGCTCAATCACAGTAGCTCTGATGTTATTGGTCTTATATACTGGGGTTCCATATATGCTTTTGTTCACTAAAGGGGTTCTGTGACTCTAGAAATGTTTATAAAACTTTGTCTGCACTAATATATTTTATAGGTAAAGAAACCAAAGCCTAGAGGTGTGAATTAATTGTACTCAAGACTTCTTTAGAATCAGATACCAAATCCAACAGAAGAATTTTATTGGGGAAAGCGTCTATGCTGCCGACCCCAAACTAAGGTAACATGCACATGAGTCCCATCTATCCTTATGTTCTTGCTGTTTCTTCAGCTCTCCCCATTCCCTCAACTCCTAAGCACTTCTCGGACAGGTAGAGATGCTATTTAGGAAAATGTCCCCTATGTATCCTCCCTCTGGGGCACTGCAGACCTTCCCCTCAGCTCTGTTTTGTGCATCCTCCATCACTAACACTCCATACTGTTGGTAGATTTAGGCTATGAACACCTTGAGGGCAGGGACCAGGTCTAATTCCACAAATCTGTATAGTCTCCACGTTAGGGACAGTGCCAGTAACTCAGGAGAAGCTCAATAGATGGTGGAAGGAAGGAAGGAAGGAAGGAAGGAAGGAAGGAAGGAAGGAGGGAGGGAAGGAACTTCTGCACAGACATAATCTCTTGGTTTCTCTTCCCTAAGCAAGCTAACCTCCTCCACAGTTTTTGGTTTTTTTTCTTCTGGGTTACAGAGGGCAAATGCTGTAAATTCTCTGTAAGGGAAAAGCTGGGCAGATGTACTTGGGAACATTTAAAAAACTAGGTTGGCATTGGAAAGGAAACAGCCAATATATTTAGCTACCCATGGCACGCCAAGGCCTTATTGAGACAGAAATAAGCACTGTAGGAGGAATCTCAATTAAATATTTTTCTAAGCAGTCAGTTCTGGGCTTTGCCTGAACATGGGTATAGAGCTGGGGCAAAGCATAGGACAGGAAACCCAGAGGACTCTGAGTGGGGCTTCTGAATCATCTTGGGGCTCAGCTGCTTGCAATGTAAAGCTAGTGACCCCAGGGATAGGGGTCTGCCCTACTTCCATGGTCCAAAGAGCGGGATACCTTCCTTTTACGCACTTTCCAGAATCCCTGCAATGGAGGGACCCAGCATCTCCTCCACACCTATTCTTAAGTGGCACCATGTCTCTGAAATATTCTTCCTACCAGTGCTACCCAATTTTCCCAAAGCTCTTTCCATTCGTTAACACTCTCTAAGAGTCTTGCCTTATCGAGAAATAAGGTTCCTGGAATGACCTGAGTGGAAGCAATGACAATTTGCGCATGGAACTCCACACGCATCCTGCTTATCTTTGTTCAAATAGGCAGTACATCAATCCAGAGGCACAAGGATGACCGTCCCAGACTGACTGGGATGTGAGGATGGGCTCTCAGGCTAGGCAGGGTGAGGATGAAAGAGGGTACCTGGTGGTGGCATAGGCCATAGGCAATCCAGTACGGAAGCCAGATCTGTCTGCCAAAGTACACACATGTGAATAATAACAAGTATCTTTCCTTTTTCATATTTGGGATCATACTGTTTTGAAAACAGCTTTTTTCACTTAAAAACGTATCCTCAACATTTTCCCATGTCATTGAGTATTCTTCTACGACATGATTTTTAACATCTATATCACATGCTCTCATTTGGAAGTCAGACTTTATTTAGCCAACCTCCAGCTGTTAAGCATTTAGATCGTTTCCTGTTATTATAACGCTAAAATGAGCACCCCCAGGGCGCAGCCTTGTGTTCATTTCTAATCATTTCAAGAGGCAGAATGGCCTAGTGGTTAAGAAGGGCCTTGCAACTGTTCTCTCCGAATCTCGATCCCTCAGTCGTTGGACCTTGCTCAAATGTCAGGACCTCTCTGGCCTCATTTTCTTTATTTGTAAAACGAAAATTTACTCGTAAAAAGAATGAATAGTACTGACCTTATAAGATTGTCCTGAGGATTAAGTAAATTAATAAATGTAAAGTGCTTAAAAAAATGCTATCCTTAGCAAAGGGTACTCTGCTCAGTATTCTGAAATAACCTAAATGGGAAAAGAATTTGGAAAAGAATAGATACGCGTATTTGTATAGGTGGATCACTTTGCTGTACACCTGAAGCTAACACAACATTGTTAATCAACTCTACTCCAATATAAAATAAAAATTAAAAGAAAAAGAATGCTATCCTTGACGCTGTGTTGTTGGTTGAGAAAGTACTCAATAAACTTTAATTATTATCTCTTTTGGGTTACATTCTTTGACAAAGAATTTCTGCATCAGCAATTTTATAATTTTAGGGCCTTAAACCCCAATCCCCTGGTTCTCTGTCTTTTTTTCTGGGCTCTCCTCTTACACCTCTGGTCTTTCTTCCATGTCTTTTGTTACACCCCTGTCCCTGGGACCAGGTAATGCTGAACATTTCCTCAGGTCCAGACCTCAGCAGCGTCCTTCTCTTTCACCACATCCTTGTCTTGGAGGTGTCAGCCAGTCCACGCCCTCAGCTTTCTCACACCTGTAGGTCTCACTCATCACTAATGTCCCAATCCTATGCTTCTTGCCTGCTTTGGGGTAACCGTGGGATCCAGTGCTGGCCCAAAAGTCATGGGGGCGTTTGCTGGGGATCTTCTGGAGACATTATCCTAACTCTTAAGAAGGAGACACAAGGTTTTCTGACCTTTTTTCCCCTGGACTATGCCATGTCTGAAGTCTGATGTCTAGGATGTGCAGCCTGAGGAGGGGAGGCCTCAGTGTTGGTTGAATGATGTCATCAAGGATCCAGACTCTCTTGTCTCTCTGCTCATCCTCTTCCACGTGCTGGTTTCTTCCAAGCAGCAAGTTGGCTGTAGCAGTCCCAGTCATCACGTTCCAGGCACAGCGACAACCAGAGGAACAGAGAGACTGCCCGTTCCCGTGGCCATTAGGAGTGCAAGAAGCTTTCCCATAGGCTGCCCAGTAGCCCCCTGTTCCCGCCTCATTAGCTGGAATTGTGTCACACGGCCTTTCTTGAACCAACTAATGGCAAAGGAAATAAGGAGCCCAATCCGGGCAAGCCTAGACCTGGGAGAGGGGTCATCGTCCTGAGACAGCGATGATGCTCCTGGCAGCATCTCTACTGTCTCCTCTGTCCACTGGAAGTGGTGTCAAGATGAAGGACTTTCATGTAAGGCCCAAGAGACCTGCGTTCGGGTCCTGGCAAAATGGGCAGCTAGCTGGGTGACTTAGAACAAGTCACTTAACTTCTCTGGGTCAGTGTGCTCATCGGTAAAGTAGGAAGAGTAACGCTGTCTTCCTGTTGTAGGAATCCAAGGAGAATACGTAAGACAGCACTTTGTGAGCTTCAAGTTGTTCTATAAATGTAAATAAAGTGTATGAATTTTAAGGGGCTGTCTTCCTTCTTTATGAATCTACTCTCTTAGGCAACAGAGCTCTACAGCCAGCAGCCAACTCAGGGAGTCAGGAATCTGTCTCCTTCCTCTTGGCCACTTGCTTGGGCTGCCTCACCTTGTGACCCACTGTTGTATCAGCAACCCCACCACGGGTCGTCTGTCCATCTCCACTCCCATAACCACAGGCCTTTTTTGGACTGGAGAGTCTTTTTTTTTTTTTTGGCTGTGCCGTGCAGCATGCAGGATCTTAGCTCCCCGACCAGGGATTGAACACCACCCCCTGCAGTGGAAGCACGGAGTCTTAACCACTGGACCACCAGGGAAGTCCCTGGACTGGAGAGTCTTTAGGGAAGAAAAATGTCCTGCTTACTTCAGATGCCCAGGTCTGTGTGCCTCAAATCTCACTGTCAGAGGGCTGGAATGTTGCATTTCCATCTAGAAGCTCTAGGCTGTCTTGCTTTTGAACCAGTATCCTGAGATCTGTAAAGGCCAGACAGGAAGGTTTTAGAAAGTAGCTGTTCAAAGCATAGGCTCCAGAATCAGGCGGTCTCTGAGTTAGAATATGGACCTCAATGCTCAGTAACTGGTTGATCTAAGCAAATCACTTAGCCTCTGAACTTCAGTTTCCCCATTTTTAAAATGAGGCTGTGAATGTCTGCTTCATAAGGCTGCTCTTAGATAAGATGAAACATGTAAACTGCTTAGCACTGGTTTGTACCTGGCATATAGCTAGAACTCAACAAGCAGCAGCTAGGCTTTCTAGTCTATTTATAACAACTGTTGGGGAAAACTCATTCTAGCTCCTGTCCAGCCCTTGAGGAGGTAGAAGCCTTGGAAAGCGGAGAAGGAGATCTAGGTTCCAGTCCTGGTGCTACCGCCATGAACTGTGTGGCCTTGGTCATCCCATTTCTCTCTCAGCTTCCGTTTCCTGATCCGCGAAGTGGTGGGAGCTACACGGAGCGACTCGCAGGCTCCTCCTTATGCCACATGCTCACGAGCTTATTTCTGTGGCTTCCATGTTCTTCCATGGCAAGACTTCCAGAGTCTCCTTCTGTCCATCTGATTTTCAGCATTGGCTCCCGGGACCGTCTGTGTCCCGGAATTTGGTCCAGGGTGCTCACCATTTTCGGGTGTAGACACTGCATCTCCAGATCGGTGTCGCTGCTGCCCTTTGGCTTCTATCTAGGGCTCCTCCTGGGTTTCCTGGAGGAGAAGCCATCCTCACCCACTGCCCACCCCCCGCCCCAAGCTTCTGTGTCCTTTCACTTTCTTGACTCCTGCCAAAATTCCTGGCTCCCTAAGCCAGGTAAGAAAGCGGTTTAGTTCGACCCAACCTGGCAATTTCTCAGAACCTCCCCTGCCTCTGGTACATTCCTTGTGTTTGGGCAGAACCCAGAAAGCTAGAGAATTCTTCTCCCTCCTTAGCGTGGGTCCCCGTGTTGGCATGCCAACAGTCCCAAATATTTAAAGCAATCATGAAAATGAGCTCAGAGACCCATGCCAGAGCCTTGAAAGGAATTAGGCTAAAAACAGGACAAAGGAAGAGGTGAGGCCAAACGGAAGACGCCATGAAAGGCACTGCCCAGCCTGCCCGGGGCCCAGCGCCCTACTCACTGGCTTCATTCATCTGCAGCCAGGCCCTGTACTGAGCACCAGCGATGCAAAGTTAAATGCATCATCATCCCTACCCTCGAGGAGCAACAAGGTCAGCCAGGGAAGCTATACAAACAGACAATCAGCTGCGGAGTGGTAAGTAGGGGCGAGAGATCACCAAAGGCACAATGGAGCCACCAAGGAAGGGGGCATCATCTCTGCCAGGGAGGTCAGCAAGGCATCTCCCAGAGCATTGGCCCAGGCCTGCCTTAGGACAGGCGTTCTCCAGGGGACAAGGCAGAAGATGTGCTTCCAGGCAGAGGGGAAACGGCAGATGCCAACGCGCTGGAGCCTGAGACAGGGTGGAGGAGAGGGAGAAAGGGCTCATGCATAACTGCTTTGTAAACTGTAAAAACGTCTCCACTGGGCATGTTTATGCACATGTAATGCACAGGACAGAGAACAAAATTAGCCTTACGATTTAATATTTTTTAAAATGTTGACAGGGATTGATATATATACACTAATATGTATAAAATGGGTAACTAATAAGAACCTGCTGTATAAAAAAATAAATAAAATTAAATTAAAAAAATAAATAAATAAAATGTTGACAGAGATGTACACTTGGCTGCACGTAGACAGAAGGAAGGTCTTGAGCAGAAAGCCTTTATCAGAAGGGCCTTGGAGTGCAAGCCAAGCATTGTGCATGTGTAGGGAGAGTGGCAGGGCTGCGTGTCCACAGAGCAGCACCTTTCCTGTGATGAATCCAGGGAGACTGAGCCCCTGCTGGAGGGGAGGTGGGATTTCCCAGGTCACTTGTGTGATGGAAGAGAGTCAGCTTGGCAAACTGGGAGAGCTGGCAGGCCTCCAGGCCCCTGGCACTGTGCAGGGAAGGTGCCAAGGTCAAAAGCAGATGCCTGAGTGAGCTGTGATTAAGGGAGCTCCAGAAGGAGATGGGAGAGGTGGGGCAGGCCCAGTGCCTCCCTCCTGCCAGGCTGCTTCCAAGTCCTCACAGCAGGTGTGGGGAGTAGCTTTGATCTGAATCTTGGTGTGCTGGGCAGCCATGGGGAAGCCTCTTTTGGAAAGAAATGAGCAAAATGAAAATGACACAAGTGATATGATCGTCAGGTGCTGTAAAAAAGGACAGTTATGACCAAGACATCTGCTAATAACACTGGTGCTGTTAGCATCATCATCTTTATTTATTTAAATGGTTCTAACGGTTACTAAGCACCTACTATAATGCACGCTATGTTAAGCCTTAGAGCCGTCTTCACAACGACTTCAAGAGATCAGTATCCTTACTAATCCCATTTTACAAAGGAGGACATATCTCCTCGGAAGCCTAAATGAAGGTCCAGGATGCCCTGAAACCGGGCAGCGTGCATTTAAAAAGTGTTAAGTGTTGGAGGTTGACTTGTGTCCTACCTCCTAAATTCATATGTTGAATTCCTAACCCCTAGTACCTCAGAATGTGGCTATATTTGGACATGCGGTCTTTAAAGAAGTAATTGAGTTAAAATGAGATCATTGAGGTGGGCCCTAATCCAATATGACTGGTGCCTGATAAGAAGAGGAGATTAGGCCACAGACAGGTACAAAGGGAAAACCATCTGAAGACACAGGGAGCAGATGGCCGTCTACAAGCCCAAGAGAAAGGCCTCAGAAAAAACCAAACCTGTCAACACTTCGTTCCTGGACTACCAGCCTCCAGAATTGTAAGATACTAAATTTCTGTTCTTTAAGCCACCCAGGCAGTCCAAGCAGACTAAAACAGGGAGCAGGGGCCCAGGAATACCTTAAAGGAACGAGGCAGATCAAGAATGCAGGGAGCATGTGGTGCCCATGAAGGGGAACCGACTACCACAAGCCTTTGCCTTGCCCTTGGCTGTAGGGAACCTAAGGACATCTCAGCATCCTCAGCTGAGCGCTGAGGCTTTGCAGTTGTGCAGCAACAGTGCCACTGATGGGTGTCTTCCTTGACAAGATCAGGGCTTGAAATCAATGGGATGAAAACTGAAGTTTAAAGAGATTAAAACACTAGCTCTAAAACAAAGCAAAGACATCATAATCTTTCCTTTATATACCTTTATACACCAGACCTCCAGGAGAGGTGAGGTCAAGGGGGCTGAACAATATTTCTACTTGCTTGAGAAGCAAAACTAGTGCCACAGCGGAATTCACATTCTCACCTGAAACAGACCAGAGCCCAGAGGATGGACCCTCATGAGAAACACCACTAGGATTGGTCAGTAACTAGGTCAGCAGTCACTGTGTCTGGGTTCTTGAATTCTTCGAAGCAAATTAATCATTAAAAGGAAGAGACTTCCCTGGTGGCGCAGTGGTTGAGAGTCTGCCTGCTGATGCAGGGGACACGGGTTCGTGCCCCGGTCCGGGAAGATCTCGGGAAGACCCCACATGCCACGGAGCGGCTGGGCCCATGAGCCATGGCCGCTGAGCCTGCGCGTCCGGAGCCTGTGCTCCGCAACGGGAGAGGCCACAACAGTGAGAGGTCTGCATACCGCAAAAAAGAAAAAGAAAAGAAAGCTGGATTTCTGTGTTGAGAATAGACTTTATTTATTTATTTATTTTTTGGCCAAGCCACGAGGCACGCAGTATCTTAGTTCCCCGACCAGGGATTAAACCCGTGCCCCCTGCAGTGGAAGCATGGAGTCCTAACCACTGGACCGCCAGGGATTTCCCTGTGTCCTGGGACTTTAACGGGGAGGATCACTTGGTCAGACATCTTTGGTGAGAAGTGGCGCTAACTAACAGAGCCAGAGCTGACAGTAGTGGGGTGTGGAGTGAGCTAGGAGAATTCAGCAGGCGCCTTCCTGGGCAAAGGGGGAGCAGGGAGAAAGGGTCGTAAAAGAGGCCTGCTGGATTTTCAATCAGACCTGGAGTGTCAAGTTGCAGCTCAAGTGATATCCAAATGTCTCGTATTTCTATTTGATCATTTCCACACTTAACTTCCAGCAAGCAGAGCTCACCATCTGCACAATGTCAGGCCAAAGAAAGAAAACCCGAGAGGAAATTGCACTCCAGCGCAGCATAATCGGCCCGATACGCCTGGGATATTAGCTGAGACATGTGTGTCTTCACTTATCTAAGTATTAACATCTTGACTGCTTCGAAGCAGGACGTTTCCCATTTGGTCTGGCCGAGAGGCAGCTCCAAAATCAGCCGTGAAGTGGCAGCTTTCCGGTCGCGCTGAACTCCTCTCCCCGGCTCCTAAATCATATTTCTCCCCAGTCACTGCAGATGATTCTCATGTGTTGACAGGTTATACGTTTCAAGACAAGACACCAGCGGGAGTCCGGGTCTGAGCAAGAACCAAACAGTGCAGCAGGGAGGCAACGTGAGATGGATGCTAAGTGACAGGGGCAGGAGGGGACCTGCCCGCTCTTCCCAGCCGGCTCTCTTCTTGGCCCTGCTGACGTGTCCTCTGCAGCCCATGGGCACAGTGGCCCATCTCAAACAAGTCACGTAAACTCGTCAAACCTTAGTTTCTTCCTACGAAAAGCAGGCTCAGCAATGCCTACCTTGTAGGGCAGTAGGAGAAGCTCTAAACACAGCACCTGGCACACAATATCCACAACATCAAGAAATGCTTCGCAAATAATACTAATAGTGAACGCTCGGGACTTCCCTGGCAGTCCAGTAGTTAGGGCTCCTCGCTTCCACGGCAGGGGGCGAGGGTTCGATCCCTGGTCGGGGAACTAAGATCCCGCAAGCCAAATGGCGCAGCCAAAATAAAAACTAACCGTGAACGCTTATATCATGCTTACTACATGCCAGGAATGGTCTTCATTTATATGTCTGATTTAATCCTCCACAACCCTGGAAGGCAAATCCCATTATTATCTCCACTTTACAGAGGAGAACGGTAAGGCACAGAGGGGTTCTGTAACTTGTGCATGGTCACAGGGCTGGTAGATCTGGGGTTCAAAGTCAGGCAGTCTGGCTCCAGAGGCTAGGTGTGAATAGATAAACGAGTGAATTAACCAGCTGGTGTATTGGTGTTCAGGAAGCGGCAGGTTATCTAAGCAGCCCATTGATGACTTGCAGTCTGGAAGGTCCCATCCCAGCCCCATGGCGCTTAGGAATACCGGTTAATCATCTAATGTTGCTGTGTAGTGGCCTCACCGACTCCAAGCTAGAGGTGAAGGCTATCTCCCTTACTGAGGCAGGGATAGTACATGCTATAATCTGGAAAGTTAGAACTGGAAAGGACCCAGAGATCCTTTCCAGTTCTCATTGGACATTTGAGGGAACTCAAGAGACAGGAAGTGACGGGCCCAGGGTCACGCAGTACCTGCTGAGACAGGACCCGCATCCATGCCCAGTGCTGTTTTCACTACACCATATGGCCTCTTCTTCATGCCAGGAAAGTCCTATCTGACTACCTGGTCTTTTGTTGCAAAAACTCCTATACATCCTGGCTCCTCCCTCACCTCTTCAGAGCAGTCTCTCAGCATTATCTGAGATGCTGTGTTCCGGGCTTGAAGTCCTCAGAATGTCTGCCGAATGAAACATAACTCAAATTTTAGGTTGTGCGTTTTTTTTTCAGTCGACATGAGCGATCCCCCACTCTCCATTTCTACCCAGAACTTCTGAAGCTTATTTAGAATGGCAGTCAGCACAGGCTCTTTACAAAAGCTGTAACCCCTGCTTCTGGTTCCAATGAACTCATCCTGCTTGTGTCCAGTTCACTCCGACTGAATGCGTGCTCACTGAGCACCGATTTTGTGCGGGGCTCAGGGTGCAGCAGGAGCGGAAAGATGAGCTTGGCCCAGTTCCTGCCATTAAGATGGGTATCTCTTTAGGAGGGAGATAAGATGTAAACCCAAACAACCATAAATCAAAACAGCCTGTGGAATAAACCTTCCAGGGAGGCAATCCTCTTTCCCATTTACTGAGGGCCAGGACCTCTGCTACATGCTTTCTGTACATATGTTAATCTCATTTCTATAACCCCACAGGAGGGGATTATTTCCCCATTCGATAAATGGAAAATGGAGTCAGAGAGACTGTTAAGGTACTTGCCAAACGTCGCACCCTGATGAGCTGAGGATGGAGAATCACACCCAGGTCTGGCTGATGTGGGAGCGAGAACCTGACCCACTGCCCTCAAGTGGCTCAAGCCCAGAAAGTCCACTCTGGCTGTGCCAGTTGGGGAACAGCAAGTGGCCCATTTGGCCGAGGAGGGTGCATACCAGTGTCCGGTTCGCTCTGTGCGTCCGTGCAGCTTCCTGAGCCTTCAGGCAAGAGGAGAGGCAAAGCCTGATGATGTCACCAGACTTACAAAAATAGAAACTTCTTGCAACAAAAGAAGACCTTTCCATTGTGAAACAATCTGCCATGTATTCATGTGTTCAACTCTTCTTCAAAAAAGCTTGCTTTTTTTGTCTGTCATTGCTCTTCCGTCTTTCAGATAGGACTTTCCTGGCATGAAGAAGAGGCCATATGGTGTAGTGAAAACAGCACTGGGCATGGATGCGGGTCCTGTCTCAGCAGGTACTGCGTGACCCTGGGCCCGTCACTTCCTGTCTCTTGAGTTCCCTCAGATGTCCAATGAGAACTGGAAAGGATCTCTGGGTCCTTTCCAGTTCTAACTTTCCAGATTATAGCATGTACTATCCCTGCCTCAGTAAGGGAGATAGCCTTCACCTCTAGCTTGGAGTCGGTGAGGCCACTACACAGCAACATTAGATGATTAACCGGTATTCCTAAGCGCCATGGGGCTGGGATGGGACCTTCCAGACTGCAAGTCATCTCAATGCTTTCTGCTATGATGAGGAATCCATTTCTTTTGCTGAGACCCGCCCCCCCGGAAGACGCAGCACCAAAATAAAACATAGGTATGGGGGCTTCCCTGGTGGCGCAGTGGTTGAGAGTCCGCCTGCCGATGCAGGGGACGCGGGTTCATGCCCCGGTCTGGGAAGATCCCACATGCCGTGGAGCGGCTGGGCCCGTGAGCCATGGCCGCTGAGCCTGTGCGTCCGGAGCCTGTGCTCCGCAACGGGAGAGGCCACAACAGTGAGAGGCCCACGTACCACAAAAAAAAAAAAAAAAGATCACTGTTAATCAAAGAAAACCAGACATCTCAAGTTAATGAATTTAGCGCTTTTCTATGTATGGGAAGATACAAAGTCTGGGCTCATTGAAATCACTCCTTTGATATGCAGCTCAGGTATCTGGGGCCAGTATTCTGCACTCTCTCATCCTGAGTCTCCTCAGGGTGAACTGGCAGGGGAGGCTGCAGCATCCTCTTTCCCTCCTGAGTTCCCTCAGGGCTCACCGTCAGGGCAGCTGTAATGTGGTGGTTTGATGGCTGCAACATCCTTTGTTTACCGATACGGCAGGCGATATTTTAGTTCACACTCATGACTAGTTTTCTTATGAGTGATAAACACAATAATGGTAACCTCCACCTACAGAGGACTTCAAATAGTCCGCATCAAGTTCTTCACACCCTCTACCTCATGTCATGCTCACTGAGCTAGGCATCATTATCCCTATTTGAGGGAAAGGAAACTGAGGCTCCAAGAGACGACATCATCTGCCAAAGGTCCGATGGCAAGTGTACATCTGAGCCGGGGTTTGACCCCAGGACTGTCTGACTCCCAAGTCCATGGTTTAAGCTCAGGGGCTGAAAAAGCCCCTCCCACTGTCTGGCCCTGTGCCTGTTTCTATATGGCCATCAAGCAAAGAAGCGTTTTTACACTTTTAAATAGTTGGGAAAAAAATCAAAAGGAGACGTATTTTTGACACATGAAAATTATACGATTCCAATTTCTGTGTCCATAGATAAAACTTTATTAGAACGCAGCTACATCATTTCATGTATGTACTGTCTGGCTGCTTTTGTGCTATAACGGCAGTGTTGGAGTATTTTCAGGCGAGACTATGTGTCCTTTAAAGGTTAACTATCTACTACCTGGCTCTTTACGGAAAAAGTTTGCTGCCCCCTGCTCAATGCCATGCTACCTCTTAAAGATAAACTTCCTGCAAAGAAAACATCCCTTCCCACAAAAGTACCGTTATAGAAAGGGCACCCGCTCCTGCAGCTATCAACACTGCAGCTATCAACATTGGTCCTAGATTCTGCCTTTCCCTATGCCAAGCCAGCTCTGGGTTCTCACAGCTATCACCAGCTCCCGGTGCAATTCGAAAGGCAGAGCTGGAGGCAGCGTCTGGACTCTGCCAGGCAGGGACAGGCCGGAGCAAGCCTGGAAGGAGTGGGAAAGGGATTCAGACACAGAAGTCAGCCCGACTTCTTTAATACCTTCGCCCCCTTGATTCGCAGTTTCCTGCCACATCTTGTTCAGCTGTGAACGTGCCCAGGCACCAAGCAGGGACAGGCGGGCCAGAACCGATGAAAGCACAGGGGCCCCGTGCCTCACAACATTTCAGCGGGCTCCCACCCTGGAGGAGGACAGAGGCCCAGCTCGGAGGCGCCTCTCTGGGGAGCCTCAGCCTATTCCATGAAATGAGAGCTTGGCCTGACTGCTCTATCCCCAACCTGACCCACGCACCTGCGAAAAGCAGGCCTCTCCTTCGCGCTGCACACCGCTCTGGGGGAGTCTGTAACACCCTCTGCCCTTCCACTGCCCCCCTGGGGGGTGAGTTCCAAAGAGCAGATTTTGCTCTCTGTGGCACTCCTTCGTTCAATGGGACATTTGAACACCAGCTAGGTCCACCTCTGTAGAGATACGAAGGGAGTAAACGCAACGGAGGAGATTTCTGTTTGCTTCAGGACACGGATGCACCAGATGGAGAAGCTACAGAACAATCCGGGCCAATTCGGATCCCTGTACCAATGCTGAGCGCCAGCTGTATACCTGGCACGCTCCAAGTGCCTTCACATCCACGCTTTCACTTAAGCCGCAAAACATTCCTGTGGCCCAGGCATCCTCACACCCATTTTACAGATAAGGAAAATGAGAATCTCAGAGTTTGCCTGATCAAATGGCTGTTAAGAGGTGAAGCTAGGCTTTCCATGCAGGTCTCACTGGTTCTAAAACATGTGCATCTTTGAAAAACGGGGCTACCTCCACGGCATGCAGCTGGGTGCCTGAGTGGGTGCAGCCTGGCGAAGGAAAAAAGTCTTTTTTTTTTTTCTTTTTGGTCACGCGGTTTGTGGGATCTTAGTTCCCTGACCAGGGATTGAACCCGGGCCTCCTGCAGTGAGAACGCCGAGTCCTAACCACTGGACCACCAGGGAATTTTGAGAAAAAAAAAAGTCTTAATTGAACGCTTATATAGCAGCTGAAAGAGCACTGGACCAGCAATCAAAAATTCTTCTAGACCCAGCTCTGCCTTTTAATGAGCGATATGCCCCTGGGTGAGATTTTTTTTTTTTTTCCATCCTTGGGTCTCAGGGGATGAGTGAAACTACAGTGGAGAAGCTGGACCAAGTGATCTCAAAGCACTACCCACCTTCATTGCTTCTCTCTGTACCTGCTTCACAGGTGCTGCACTTTGGCACAGGATTCATCATTTAGCTCTGGCCGTGAGTCACAAGGCTCAACCCTAGTGCCTGTATCAAAACCTTAAAAAGACAGAGAAGCCCTCATAAAACTCAGATAGTTGAGCTATATGGGCTCATTTGGCAATGAGAAGGGAGTGGAAACGGTGTGATGGGGGCAGGGCAGGGGGCAGAATTGTAACCGTATGTCTTTTTCTATTGCCTTTGAATTTTCCCTCCCTCCCCCCAACCTTTTAACTTTTTTTTGTTTGTTTTTTTTTAAATTTTTGGCTGTGTTGGGTCTTCGTTTCTGTGCGAGGGCTTTCTCCAGTTGCAGCGAGCGGCGGCCACTCTTCATCGCGGTGCGCGGGCCTCTCACTTGTCGCGGCCTCTCTTGTTGCGGAGCACAGGCTCCAGACGCGCAGGCTCAGTAGTTGTGGCTCAAGGGCCCAGTTGCTCTGCGGCATGTGGGATCTTCCCAGACCAGGGCTCGAACCCGTGTCCCCTGCATTGGCAGGCAGATTCTCAACCACTGCACCACCAGGGAAGCCCCTTTTAACTTTTTGAATCATGTAAAGGTAGTACTCATTCAAAAAATAAATTGAAAAATGAACAAAAGGAGTTGATTTACAGAAAATGATTAACTCAAATACTATCGAGGTGAAATGTGGATATGACAGCAGTCATGAAGGTCCTGTGCAAACGACTGGCACAGAGAAGCTCTGCCCCACTCTGTCAGCAGCCTGCCAATTGTGCCTTGGTCTGCTTCCTAGTAACTGACTGATTGATTATTGATCACCCTTTAAATCTTACGGGCTGAACATAAAGTGGTAAGAGAAGAAAAAACACAGCAAGACAATTCACAGATTTTTAGACGGAGAAGAAGCTGAGAGAGCTTCTAACTCAGCGCCCTCACCAAACAAAAATTGTTGGGGATGGAAGGCTCAAGGCTTGTCAAGGCTCGTTGGCAGGACTAAGACGTCCCTAAGCCCTGGGCCCTTGTTCTTCTGGAGGCGCTATCTCCCAGCAAGCATGTCTAAATGCACCTGCATTGAATAAATGTTGTTCGTATAATCTCTAAAGCATAATTCTAATTTTGCTTTTGAAGTGGTTTGACTCTTTTATTTTTTTTATTCTTTTTTAAAATTTTTATTATTTATTTTTGGCTGCATTGGGTCTTCGTTGCTGCACGCGGGCTTTCTCTAGTTGCAGCAAGCGGGGGCTACTCTTCGTTGCAGTGCGTGGGCTTCTCACTGCGGTGGCTTCTCTTGTTGCAGAGCACAGGCTCTAGGCGCACGGGCTTCAGTAGTTGTGGCACGCGGGCTCAGTAGCTGTGGCTCGTGGGCTTCATTGCTCTGCGGCATGTGGGATCTTCCAGGACCAGGGCTCGAAGCTGTGTCCACCGCATTGGCAGGCGGATTCTTAACCACTGTGCCACCAGGGAAGCCATGGTTTGACTCTTAGTAATGTAAAATTTATGGTTGCTTATGATTCCTGAGTATTTGAATAATTGTGTTCCCTGGGATTCCAGCAAAAAACGAAAACCTCAATAAAAGTTGTTTTCCTAGGAACATTCTAAATCTAAATTTCATACTTAATGAAGGTGACATTAAGGAGAAGTTTTAATTAAACGTATATTAACTTTGATCTTGCAATTTCCTTTGGTATCATCTTTGTTCATGACTTAAAAGTTTCCTAATGCCTGCAAAGCTCCTAAGTAACAGGCACTGTGAACTGGTGGCAGCAGAGGTAGGAACCCACTCCCACTACCTCCCAAACCACTGTACCCTCTGAGAACACCAGTCCTTCAAAGGGAGAACTCCCACCACTGGCACTGACAAACAGAGCCCGTCTCCTACCCACTCCCACCTACACGGATGCTGCTAATAGTGGAGGTGATGGGAGCCCAGGGGGTCTATCCCCCCGCCCCCATTCCTGAAATAACCTGCTGTGGAAGGGGCTGTCCCTCCCTCTTTCAGCACCTCCCTCCCATCAGCCCTTCCGGCAACTCCATAAATCATCAAGGCTCTGCACAAAATTCTCTTACAAGGTTTCCCAGAAAGAATCACTATTAAGTAAAAAAAAAAAAAAAGGGAAGGGTGGTGCTTCTTAGAGGTTGACCCAGGCATGAGGAGAAAGAAACCAAGAATGTAAGCTGGGGACTGCAAGCTGATGCCTACCAGTTTTGTTTTCAATAACAGAGTTCTCAGGCTGCCTCTTTTTCATTTCCATTTGAAGTTGGGGGGGTGGGGAAGGGGGAGAGCTTTGGAGTGAGGTTTGGTGCTGAGAATATACCTACAAATGAAGATGAGTCAAGGCTGGAAGCATCCAGATGACCAGGATGAAAAGCTCCCAGGGCACAGAGTCACAACTTCTATTCTCTTTAGGGACCCAAGAGATGACTGCAGGGCAACACAAAGAGTCTGAATGTGTCTGGTTTTTTTGTTTGTTTTTGTTTTTGCGGTAGGGTCCTCTCACTGTTGTGGCCTCTCCCGTTGCGGAGCACAGGCTCCAGACGCGTAGACTCAGTGGCCATGGCTCACGGGCCCAGCCGCTCTGCGGCATGCGGGATCCTCCCGGACCGGGGCACGAACCCGTGTCCCCTGCATCGGCAGGCGGACTCTCAATCGCTGCACCACCAGGGAAGCCCTGAATCTGTCTGTTTTAACAGGATGTGGCAGCCCAGGGACTGCTATGTAACTGCCCCTACTCCTATACCTCAAAAAGCACACAGGAGACAGAGGCACCCAATTAGATATGCATTTATTGTCCTTGGTATGTACAAGTGTCAATGCATTATTCATCACCCTCATCTTTTATCCACTTAATTAAATCCTGTACTTGCTCAGTGCTTAGCCTGCGTCCCTCCAACACAGGCCCCGTGAGGTCCCAGAAAGCACTGGTCTTAGCTTAGTCCATGCAAATATAATAACATTAACAGCTAAAACTCATGGGCTTTTTTCTTGTGCCAGGTATTTTGCTAAGCACTCTATTCATATCTCATTTAAATCTCAGAGTACCACACTGAGATAGGGATCGTCATTATCTCTATTTTATAGGTGGGAAAACTGAAGTTTGGAGAAATTAAATATCTTCCAAGAGCCAATTAGCTAGGGTCAGAAAAACCCAGGTAGTCTGGCTCAAGCCACTCTTTGAACCAGTCCCCTTCACGGCCTTATTAACTGACTTCTGACTGTTATTTCAGGTTTGCTGGTGACCTGTGCTCATGCTCACTACAGGCTAAGATTAAAAACCCTCTACTGGGGCTTCCCTCGTGGCGCAGTGGTTGAGAGTCCGCCTGCCAATGCAGGAGACACGGGTTCGAGCCCTGGTCTGGGAAGATCCCACATGCCGCGGAGCAACTAAGCCCGTGCGCCACAACTACTGAGCCTGTGCCCTAGAGCCTTCGAGCCACAGCTACTGAAGCCCACGCGCCTAGAGCCCGTGCTCCGCAACAACAGAAGCCACCGCAATGAGAACCCGCGCACAGCAACGAAGACCCAACGCAGCCATAAATAAGTAAACAAATAAATAATAAAATTGTAAAGAAAACCTCTACTGGCCTCGGAGTGGTCACTCCTAAAGCACCTGTTCTCAGGGGCTCCATGTCTCCGCTCTAACTCCACCTCACTCCCCCACGGCACTCTCCCACCATGCAGCCGGCACTAGCTTAGCTTTGCACACCCTCTCTCCTTTGAGCCTCACAGCCCCCCTATGAGGTGGGCAGGGCAGGCCTTTTATCCCCACGCAACACAGGGAACTGGGCATAACAGGGATGGAGAGACTTGTCAAAGGGCACTGCAAACATTTGGTACAGTTGGAATTCTAGCCCAGTTTTCTAGAGCCAAAGCCACCTCCTATTGCTGGTACTACATCTCAAGGTCATGATGAAGAAGGGAAGGAGACTCTCTAGGGTCCTTGGGTCTATGGCTTGTCCTCCTCTCACCGGAGGTCAGAAAATAGCTCTCTGGGATTCTCCAGAATGACTGACAACGGTGATTCCTTCCCAGTTAAGACTCTCCCCTTAATTATCTGTTCCTTCGGGTTATGCAGTTCCCCAAACTGGTCTTATGCTCAAAGCACAAATGTGCCCCAGGGGAGAGTAACACAGTAGCTTCCTAATTCTTTCATGTTGAGAGAGTTCACAATCCCTTTGCGACAGAAAGGAGCCCACCGAGCTAAAAGTGAGGCAAGGTGACGGGTAAGGGAGACAGCAGAAGGGAGGTGGGGCCCATAAGTCATAGAAACCTCCTTTAGAGTTTTGCCAAAGTTGGTCCAGCACACTGCAGACAGACTGCTGAGTTCAGGGACTGGGAGAAGGCGGCCTCTGTCTTCTCTTTGATCTTCTCTTCTGCTCTCTCTCCCTCACACTCATACTTGTTGATCTGGTGGTGTTAAAGCACGCCAGGATTCAAGAGGGGGTTCAGGTGATCGGGGTGGGGTTCATGGGGCTTTCCTGAAGGAGAGTCAGAGGCAGTCTGGTTGTTAATGAGGCAAACTATTCACCAGGGTCTTTAGAGTCAAAGGAATAATCCCAAAGGCTAAACTCTCAAAGAAGTTCATCATTCTTCAGCACAGCTAACTTACCAGTTACCTTATGTGACCTTGGACAGATGGCCTATCCTCTCCAAACTCAGTTTCCTCAACTGCAAAATGAGGCTAGAAGAGACCTACCTCCTCAGGATTGGGTGAAGATCAAATGAGATAATCTAAGTTCTTTGTCAACTCTAAGCCAACAGAGAGATGTCATTATTCCTCATTCACTAATCACCTTTACCCCTAATTGGCTGTTGTACACAAAGTGAGTACCAGAATCTGCCATTAAATTGTTTTATTGGAAGAGGTAAAAAGGCAACACACACTGAAAAAAAGGTTAGCAGAAGAGAGCAGACAGTCCTGGACTGAAGTCAGTGGCAGCCTTGACGAGGAAATGCCAAGTTCTCTAACCTTTGCACCACACCTCCAAGGGCATTGGCCCCTGACTCACAGGTAACACAAATATTTTTTACTCCAATGTATTTCTTCGTTCAATACACTCATCCCGCTTTCCCTGGGTCCTCTCCACATTTATCAATATTATGACTGCCTTGTAAATAGTAACCTGAGTGTGATAAAAATATCACAGTCACTTATTTAAAATGCCAGCTTCTGGGTTCCATACCTAGAGACTCTGGGGTGAGCCTCACAATGGGTGACCCCAGACCCATTCTTTCAGACCCTCTGCATCGGTTTAGTTAAGTCCCAAAGGGCACAGACTGTGTCATTTAACTACCCAGAATATCGTCAGTGCCCAACACTCAGAAATGATGCTTGCTAATAAACAAGAAACACCAGGAAGTCTGAACACTTGCTTCTTAAAAGACGTAACACTTTGTCCCCAGTATCATTTCACAACTTCAACCAGTTGCATAATTCCCACCCCTCCTTAAGAATGAAATTCCAGCCACGTCAGTTTTCCTGTAGTGAACTTTTCTGACACCCCCAGGCTGGATTAAGTGGCCCTCCGTTGTGGTTCCACAGCTCCCAGACCAGACCAGCACTTACCTTATATTCTAGTTGTCAACTTAACTGTTAATCTTCCCCCCACTAGCAAAAAGTTTGCCCCTTCCCTGAGGACAAGTGCTGTGTCCCCTTCTCTTTTGTGTTTCCACAATCTAGACTGGTGATCGGCACTAAATCAGCAGTCGTTAATGAAATGAACCACAATGGGTATGGAATGGGATGGGACAGGTGATAAACACTTTGGAATGGAAGAGGGATGAGAACCCTCTGTGATGTCCTAGTAGCTGTGCTTTGAACATCTTGGAGGAAGCCACAAGAGAAATGGAGGGGATGCCCCAGGCCACAGAGGAGGATGTGCCTCCCCTGGGTGCAGGGTCTGCTCCAGTTACTTTCCTCTCTAAAGTTGCTGCCTTGCTGTGTGAGAAATGTGCCACCAAAGCAGAAAGCCTGCCTGCTCTTGCCGGCAGACTTTTACATAGAGATGGAGATCACGTACTGGAGAAGTGGTAGGCAGGGCGGGGGCTTCCTCTGGGGGAGGCCAGGATGAGGAGGTGTGGCCTCATTGTGTGGCTCTGGACTCGGGTTTGCAGCCCCAGGTCACAGGGAATTTTGTTCATTTTATCCTACTAATCCTCACAACAGGCACACCTCAGCCCCCTAAGAAAGGAGCAAGGCATAAGAATTTTCCCTAGTGGAAGCCCAACTCCTTTCATAGAATGACATTGGAGGAACACACAGAGATTTCCCATATCTTGAGCCCAGTGAGACCCTGCAAGGGACCTGCGTCCATCTCCCTTCTTCTGTTAGGCAGAAAGGCTGTTTTGAGAAGACACTTTCATTCTCTCTTGATGACCTGGCTCTAGAGATTGAAAAGAGCTCGAGTCCAAATGACGTGAAAAGAAACTGGTTCCTTCAGAAGAACAGAAATGCCAAACTAAGGGCCTCCAGAGTCTCTCAGCCAGAGGGCAGTAATGAAGCTCTCACCCATCAATCTGTCCCCAGAACAATCCTGACCTCCTTCCAAGGCTCTTGCAGATTCAATCCTGGGTCTTGTCATGGAAAGAGCCCGGAAGTAGACTCCTGGCTCTGTCATTATCTAGTTGTACGACTGGGCAAGCCACTTCACTTCTCTGGATCTGCACCTCCTTCTCTGTGAACAATGGATTTGGATGAGACAACCTCTAAGTATGCTCCTAGCAGTATGATTCCAGGATGCCATGGGGTCTGTGGTTCTGGGACCATATTGGCATAACTGTCTTGCCTGACCATTAGCAAGAATGGCATCATTGGTTTACCTCCTCCCATCCACTCCACCCTCCCTAAGTGTTACTGGAAGACTGGTGTCTCTTAACTTCTGTCCCTCTACCTACCTTCCAGCCACATCTAACTCTCCTCCTGTCCCCACTACCAGGGTGTACAACCTGTGGAGGGGAAGTACAGATGGATGCCGCCAAAGGTCATCAGACACTTTGTTTTGACCCTCAGCAGCTCTGGCAAAGGACACGGCAGAATTGCTGTTGGGGTGTTTATGAGGATTTCACTCACCTGCCTTCTCATCTTCCGTTAGCTGACTGAGTTCACAGAGATTTGGTTCCATTTTGGCATCCCTAAGAGGAGAGTTGAAGCACGAGAGGGACAAGATGGACTTTTTTTTTTTTTTTTTTTTAATGATTGACTTGGTACTTTTTTTTTTTTTTTTTTTTTTATTTATTTTTGTCTGTGTTGGGTCTTTGTTTCTGTGCGAGGGCTTTCTCTAGTTGCGGCGAGCGGGTACCAGTCTTCATCGCGGTGCGCGGGCCTCTCACTATCTCGGCCTCTCTTGTTGCGGAGCACAGGCTCCAGACGCGCAGGCTCAGTAGTTGTGGCTCAAGGGCCCAGTTGCTCTGCGGCATGTGGGATCTTCCCAGACCAGGGCTCGAACCCGTGTCCCCTGCATTGGCAGGCAGATTCTCAACCACTGCACCACCAGGGAAGCCCAAGATGGACTTTTTTTTTAGGGCCCTAAGCAATATGATGTGAGTAACCCCTCATGTTTTTCTATGAGAAAGAGTTCTACCAACGGCTGATGGTCAATGACATCAGCAAATCAACCCCCTGCTCAGGCTCCTCTGATCACAACTCCAGTGCCCCCCATTCAGATGCTCTTCACCATGCCTTCCTTTGGGCAACTAAATTCTTACTCCCTCCCCTGCAGGGGAGTGTCCTGCAGTACTCCCCCCTACCCCCAGCTGATCTGGGGTGCTGACTCAAAGAAAAGCAGACCCCTCAGGCGGCCGGAGGGTGGACCTGGGCCAGAGCCTGCAGGAGTGGGCAGGAGGGCAAGCAGAGGCGGGAAACCCATCAATCAGCCTGTCACCAAGTCTTTGCCGATCCCCTCCCCCACTCCCTACCGGGACTTGGTCCCATGCCGAGCTGCACAGTGGGGTCCCAGAGAAGGAAGGGGAGAAGACAGGAGTCTTTATTTTGTAGCAGCTAAAGATGTAAAGATGGAGCTCATTCTTTTGGGGGTCCATCCCCAAGTGTGCTAACCCACCGTCACTCACAGGAGGAAGGTCTGAGTACTGCCGGTAAAGGCTGCCACGGTGGAGTTTAGGGAAAGGGGCAGCCAGGGTAGAGTTTTGAATCAGTATTTGCAAAGTTTTAGACATAAGAGTGAGATAATGTCAGTTGTTTATAAGAAAGAGAGGAGGCAAATGGAAAGTATGAGCAGAGTTTAACGCCCTCAAATCGACACCCTTGGTGCTACCATTGCCACCGCCCCCCCCTTTTCTCTCCTACAGGCTTGCTGGGTATGGGGTAACTCCTTTGAGTTAAAGCACTGTGTTTTTAAAATGTCCCTGCTGAAATGAATCAACTATGCTACTCTGAGAATGTCTTTTTAACCCTGTTAGTACCCAGGATTGCATTTGCAGAGAGGGAATACAGGCCCATAAAAGATTCAGGGGCACAGAAAAGTGACTTTGGGATGAGGAGGATAGACTTTAGAACCGCAGAGCCCTAAGCAGTGAAATCGTGACTCAATGACTTAACCTTGTGTAACTGAATTAGGGGCAGTGAGTCAACTCCTTTGAGGCTTATTTTCCCCATCTAGTGAAGAGGAGTAAAGCAGAAACCTCCACAGGGCCTCGGTCAGAGAGGCACAATACTAGCACTGCATAGGCACTCTGATACACAGGCACTGAGTAAAGACGAGAATGGGGAGAAGTGAGCTCGTGGGCAGGGAGCGCCAGACACAACGGCACTTTCTCGTCCTTCTGAGGCCAGGCTTGACGAGCAAAACGTATCCAGGGCTCCCTCTGCTGTCCATTCTTTACACCCGTCTTCCTGTATCAGATACAAAGTGCCCAGGGTCCTGAGCCTGGGGCGCAGAATGGGCTCATGCCCTAATTTAATCAGTGGAGTCCTGTTTGCACTTTGTTAACGTTATTTCTTGAAAACTTTCTTTCCTTTCCATTCTGCTGTTCCTTCGCTAATTTTATGCCTTTGTCTCATGCCTAGGTTGGCCCTCCCATCACCAATATCCTTCACAATATATCACTCTCAAAAAACCTCAGTCTCTTTATCTGTAAAAAGAAAATGTTCTCTGAAGTTGAAGCCAGTAAAATAACAGAGTTAAAGTTCGATAACGGAACTTCTAGGTTCAAAGTTCATCCTTTTTCCACATTATCACCTCTCTCTGAAGTGTGTGACCTTAAACATAACATTTAACTTCCCTAAGCTTTTTCCTCGTCTGTAAAATGGAGGAAACAATTGTATTCATCCCATGAGCCTGGTGTGAGGAGAAAGGGTGACAATGAAGGAGCAAAGGAGAATCGACAACAGAAAGAGCACAGTCAATACTTGCTATGGTCCTAAAGCACAGTGCGTTCAAGTAACTGGAGCAAGTTAGGTGCTTACAGTGGAAACAGAACATGAAAACAGATAAGACTGGAAAGGTAAACAGGAGTCAAGTCATGAAGAGCGTTGGAAAATATGGTCCCACAGTCAGCCAGTGCAGGCTGTCGTGAGGATTACATGAGTTTATACGGGTCAAGCCCTTAGAACACAGTCAGGCTCCCCACAAGGCGCATGTGTTAGGTATTCCTGATAAAACCCTCCCGCTGCTAATCACGACTTAAAACGAAAGCAGGGAAATTTATGAGCAGAACAGCCTTGAGTCGATGAGTTAAGGAATAGCTGCTTGAAGGAGAAAAGACAGAAAAAAGAACATCAGGAAAGAGAAGTGAAGACCCACATCAACCCTGTAATACTGGCCTTTGAATTTTAACAAATTACCTCATTTCATGTGCACGTGTGCACACTCATGCGCGCACACACACACACACACACACACACACACACACACAGCTCCCTCTCAACAGAGAGAAGCCCCTCTCCTACTGGCTCCCTTTCAAGCTACACCTCCACTCAGCAACCTGTTGGCTCTGCCCAGTGGTAGCGCCATTAGGGCATCTCCCTGCGTCAGTGTAATCTTTTGACCTACTTCTGGGGGGCCATGCTCTCACTTAGGTTCACCCACTGGCTTGTGTCTTCATTGCTCTAGTTACTCAATTGGAAAGCCCAGTGTTTTTGACAGTGCATTTATTTAATACTTTCCTCCTGTACTGACCTTCTGAAAGGGAAAAAAAATTCTTGAAGACTCTGAAAATGTGCTTAGAGACCTGAACACCCTAAGTTTGACAAATGCTTGATAAATAAAATCTTATTCAATTAAATGCATTATCACTACAGAAGAGTTTTGTTTTTACAACTGGTAAAAAGAGTTTTTAGTATTATTAACAAAATGAAAATACTAAATTAAAATGTTCTCTTCAAACTAGCAAACCCTAGAAAATACACCCAAGTTCATCTTAAATATTTATTAGTGGGTTGTTTGTCCCAAAAGACCTGTAATTATTAAATCCTTTGGTCTCTTTCTTTACTTAGTCTGCTTGGTCACATGATGACATTATGGAAATTTAAAAATAACTTAATACTTACTAAACTTTAATTTTACACAAGCGCTTAACCATTTTATATACGCCCTCAAGATGAATCTTCCAAACCTTACACTTCATTGCCAGGCTATGTTCCTTTCTTGTGGTTATATTGTATCACCCCCTAGCGTTATATATGATGCTTGCAGCCAATACATGATGTCAAATCTCTGATTTACTGAAGGAATGAATAATATCTGTAGATAAGTACTTTCTTGATTTATAGATTAGGTTTCCAAAGAATATATGTAAATCCGTTGGGTTCCAAGGCCAAAGTGCACTATATAAATCTTCAAAAACATCTAGAGAGCTAGTGACCATACCATGATACCTTACGAAAGTTGTTTTCCAAAGTCACTGCACAAAACATATAGTGAATATAGTGTTATAAAATCAACAATGATTATTCTGTTACCCCTGCTGACATTTCTAGAGATACATCAATGTTTAATGTCAATCCAGGAAAATGCAGCAGCAGGCTTCAGTAATAGAGAACAAAACCAGAGACAAAGAGATGGCTCTAGTTCTACTTAAAAGGTTAATTTCTGGGCTTCCCTGGTGGCGCAGTGGTTGAGAGTCTGCCTGCCGATGCAGGAGACACGGGTTCGTGCCTCGGTCCGGGAAGATCCCACATGCCGCGGAAAGACTAGGCCCGTGAGCCATGGCCGCTGCGTGTCCCGCAACGGGAGAGGCCACAACAGTGAGAGGCCCGCGTACCACAAAGAAAAAAGGTTAATTTCTTTTAATGATTAGCATCTATTACTATTATATCTTGAGCTGCTGAAATAGTTCTCGATATTTTTTAGTTTTTTTTGCTTCATAGAATTTAATTAACATGTTTTCTAGCTTATAATGACTCCAGCTTGCTGGGTCTTCTTGTTCATTGGCATTGACTTTGTAGAATTTATCAGTTCTCCTTATTTTCTCTAAATTCTTCTATTAATTCTTCAGTGTGCTCCTCAAGAACATCTTCAGAGCCATCCCCACCTATTTATCTAGTGTTTCCTATCTTCATCATGGCCCAGAAATGCTAAAAAATCATGCACACATTTATTCTGTTTAACAATATAAATGTCCCTATTTGTTTCTAGCAATGCTTTTCTGCCTTGAAGTCCACTTTGTTAAATATTAATACTGCTTTTGTTTCATGGATTAGTGTTTTCAGGTTATATCCTTTTTTATCCCTTTACTTTAAACCTTTCTGTATCTTTATGTTTTTAGTGTCTGTATCTGATTCTTTAGGTCTTTCTTTAATCTTTATATTTTGTGTATGTAATCCAATTTGACGATCTTTATCTTTCAACTGAAGCCTTTAGTCTGTTTATATGTAACGTTATTACTGATACATAAATACATACACATGTGTGTATTTATGTATATGCTTAAATCTACCATCTTACTACGTACTGTCCTACTAGTTCTTTTCCTATCCCTTCTGATTGTTTAATTCTATTTCCACTGCGTTAATTTGTTATACATTATTTTCTATTCTTTTAATGATTACCAGAGATTACAACATATACTTGATTTGTAGTTTGACCTCTTCCAGAACAATCCAAGAACCTTAGAACATTTTAGCACTATTTACCCTTTCTCAACCTATATGCTGTTGCTATAATACATTTTAGTATTACCCCCAAATTTATTATTGCTACTATTTATACAGTCTATATTCACTTGTACTTACCTATTCCTCCTTTTTTGTTGACTTTCATTACTTCCTGCATTTTCAAGTCTTAGTTACTTTCTGTCCAATAGGTGGACCTGAGATAATAAATTGTTTTGTTTGAAATTGTCTTTATTTCACCTTCATGTTTTAAGAATATGGTCACTGAGTATAGAATTTGAAGAGCTTTGAAGATATAAATCTATTGTCTTACAGAGTCTATTGTTAAGAAGTTGACTGCCTTAGTGCTGCTCCTTTTGTTCTACTAGCTGCTTTCAAGATATTCCTTTTGTCTCTGGTATTCATAATACTATGATATTCTTAGGTGTGATTTTCTTTGTACTTATTTTGCCTGAGGCTTACAGGGAGATTCTTGAATATGTGGCTTGATATTTCTTTATTGATTTGGGAAAATTCTTACCCATTATCATCCCTCCTCTTTCTCCTTCTGGAACTCGTTACACACTTGTTATTAGAACTCTTCACTTTATTTCCTATGTTTCTTACACTTGTTCATACCTTTCCATTGTTTTTTGTGCTTCTGGATATTTTCTTTTGATTTCCCTTTCTAGCCAGATTCTCTCTTAATCTGCATCTAATTTGCTGTTAAATTCATCCATGGAATTCTAATTTTAGCTACTAAATTTTTTACTACAACAATTGTTTTGTGTGTTTTTTGGTAATAAAATTCTTAGTCTTGTCTTTTATTACCTTGTTCATATTATGTAGTTATTTTAAAGTCAATGTCTGATATTATTTGGATACTCTCTGGATCTGTTTCCATTGTTTATTGTTTCTCTTGTTTTTTTTTTAAATTTTTTTTATTTTTTGCCGTACGTGGGCCTCTCACTGTTGTGGCCTCTCCCGTTGCGGAGCACAGGCTCCGGACGCGCAGGCTCAGCAGCCATGGCTCACGGGCCCAGCTGCTCCGCGGCATGTGGGATCTTCCCAGACCGGGGCACAAATCCGTGTCCCCTGCATCGGCAGGGAGACTCTCAAGCACTGCGCCACCAGGGAAGCCCCTCTCTTGGTTTTTAAAATCAAACTATCTTGTCTCCTTGTACACTTGGTTATTTTTACTTGGGTGCCAGATATCATATATTAAAAAGTATAGAGATAATTGAAGTTTAGAATATCTTTTCTTTTTCCAGAGAGTATTTACATTTGCTTCTTGTAGGCAGCTAGGGCACTAGGAATTCTAAATTAACGAAATCCAGTCATGGGTTTAAGATGATTCAGAACTCATCTTCAGTCCCAGTGAGGACTTTTTTCTTGCTCACTTCTACTCCCGGTGTGTAGCCTGCTGGAGGAGTTTTACTCCATACTGGGATCTCACCAAATCAAAGGAAGAGCTAATATCCAGACAAGAACCTGGGCAACGTCAGGGAATCTTAGAGGCAAAAATTCATGATCTGTCTCTTAGGGTATTTCCATTAAAAGACTCAATTCCAGCTAACCACCTCTCTCTGTGTGTGACTCTGCCCAATTGATAAATTCCCCAAAGAATAATTTGTTTGATCAATTATATCAGTTTGTATTATGTGACCAAGGGAAAGGATCCTGCTATTGGTAGCCCCACCATAACCAAATGGAATGAAAAAGGTAAGTTGCTCAAAGGAAGAGATTTGGGGAGACAAAAATGTCTTATTATGGAATATAAGAGAGAGTAAGGAATCAGAGATCACAGAAGATGGGGAACGCATTTGGAGGAGAATATGATTTCAGCTCTAGAAATGTCAAAACAGGTTTCTGTGAAACATCTGATTTGGTCAGGGTGCCAGCAGAGAACAGATGGGACACTAAAATGGGGAGACTGAGGAGAGCTGAATAAAGGGACTAAGGTCAGCAATGGGTGAAGCCTTCAAGGACTAGTAACAATGGGGAGTCGCCACCACCCTAGGCCTTCAGGAATAAGGGGGAGTGGTTACTAAATCTCAGAAGGAGCAGCTGTAAATACAGGAAGAGAGCCACCTAAGAGAGCTGAAGCCTTCAGCAGAAGGTCTACCTGAACCAACTCTGCCAAGGAGGAACAGAGGAAATAAACATCATGATTCTGCTTTCTTCTCATCTGCCAAGTCTTCTGCTGGTGCCTCCCGTGCATTGAACCTAACCAGAAGCCAGAGAACAAGAAAACACATTGCTACAGCCCATACAAGGCAGAGAATCTCCTGGAGCAGAGCTGGGTGGTAAGATGATGTATCTGGAGAGACTCCCTTTTCTGCGTGTTGCTTCAGTGGCATAAAGAACCCAAAATGATCAAAGAATTGCCTCAAGATTTCAATTTAAATAGAACCAAGATTGTGTTCCCTGGAAGAAGCATTTCTTCCTTAGGCACTGAGACCTCCAAACTCATCAAATTCAAGGTCACAAAGCAAGGGAAACAAAGAACGCCTTCAGTGGGTCAACTGGCATAATTCTCAGTGGTGTAAGTCCCACTTTGATCCCTTGATTTCTTGACCTGTGCATCCTATGGGGGAGAAAGCACCATATACTATTAGGTTTAAGGCATATACTGTATCTCCTAAAACGGTACCTAACCTCACAGAAAGTTACCGCCCAGCTGATCCTATAACTGAGCCTTTGGCAAACCATTAAGTCTATCGAGCAAACTGTCTCTGGATAACGGGGCACATGGTAAAACAACAGATTTCCGTGAGTGTGAGCCAACTGCTGCAATTCCTTTACTTCCTTCACTGTCAGAGACTACATATATCACTGTATGGGATATCACAGTGAGGAATTAGGCGTTCTGCAAGTCCATGAACATTGATGCTGGCAGACATGTTGTAGGCAAGAAAGACAAATCCACACCTGTAATACACATCTATCCCTAATTAGACAAACTGCTATCCTTTGCATGATGGAAGGCATCTAATATAATCACTTGGCCAAGTGGCACCCCTAGGGAATGGTGTCACTTTAGCTCAGCACTGGCCTCTTGCAGTTCACCACTCAGCAGAGGCAACAGTGTCATCCTTGGTAAGGGGAGATCCACCTTTCTGAGCTCATACACAGGCTCAGTCGCCACTATCATGATTGCTTTGTTCATGGGCCTCCTGAGCAAGCACTGAGGTGGTGACAGGAAAACTGCTGACATCCACAGAATGGGTTATTTATCTGCTTAGTGAAAACAACATCCATAATGGATGCTTTCTTGCAGGCATTTACATGGGATACACACGTCATCAATTCTGTACTCATTCTAAGAACTGTCTACAAATTTGTCCTTGCAACATTCCTGTCACCAACCTTTGATTCTTATTCTTTCCAAGTCCAGCTGGTTAAGTCTAAGACTCTGGAGCAGGTTTAAGTTGTAGTCCAAGTCACTCTGCCACTCAGTCTCTACAATCCATCAAAGGGAACATTCCACTTTAGAAGGCTGCTGTACATTTATAATTTTACAATTTATACCATTTATAATTTTATGGACCAGGTAACAGATGGGCAGTTTCACATGCACAGAAACTCTACGTTCTGTGTTCAGGCATTCTACCAGTAGCAAACAAGAGCTACTTTTCAAATGGATAAGAGATGTTATTAGAAGTCTCCAACTCCAAACCCTTAGTGCATGTGACCCTTCTTTTAGAGCATCACAGAGCACCTCTACCACTGACACTTCCAATCTACTGGGATTTGCTAGGTCATAGATGAGATGGCAGTAACTTGGATTATGACTTGGACCTGTTCCAAAGTCCTTTCTCCAGTCGCCACTCAAAACTGATTGCCTTACAGGTTACTCAGTAAATGTGACAGAGAAGCAAACCCAAATGTGCTGTTTTGTCCCCCAAATCCAAACAGATCCAATAAATATCAAGCCCCCTTCTTAAGTAGGGGTGGTCTAAAGTGAAGAAACTTGTCTGTCACTTTAGATAGGCAGGGTGACCTAAATCACTGTATGCATGTCGAAGGCATGTCAGGTTCACAATACTGCCTGATCTCACTTGGTCCAGTTATTTCATCAGTGTAATGGATCACTCTGATATTCCGTGAGACGTGATTAAGATCCATCAGCATTATGACAGAGAACATGTGAGTTGCTGGCCCTGAAGTAAAACAATGAAAGTATACTGCTGAAGGCAAACTAATTTTGATTACTTTGCATATAGGGATGAGGGGAAACATTTGTTAGGTTAATAGCATGCCAGGGCCAGAGGTGTTGCTTTCCTCCAATACAGAACTACATTTGGAATCACACTGAGATTGGTTATGACCAAGACCATTGCTTGTGACAATTTCAGTTGTTCAGTCTTACCATTAATCTGATTCCCCAGGGATTCCTTTCGGTTTACTATCTTGGTATGTTTTAGGTGCAGGGGGAGGGGAGGAGGCAGAGGAGTACAATTCTAGGTTTGTGCTTGACTTTTCCAAAACTAAGAGCCTTCCCTCCGTTGGCCAAGGGATGAAAGTTAATTCACCAGCTACTAAGTATTATCTAGTCCCATTCTACATTCTGGGAGTGGGGTAAAAACCCCAGGATGGGAGGCAGCATTCCACACTACCCACTGATGACTTAATCCAAGATAGCATCTGACTTCCGTAAGCTCCTGTTCTGATCATAGTCAATGGCCTCAGGTTTCCACGCGGAAGAACTGAGGCACAATTTACAGTGTATACTTGTAGCCTAGTTGTAATGTTCTTCAGTGAGTTGCAATTTGCAAGGTGGTTTGAAGGACAAAATGCAAGAAGTGTTACTTTTAAACTAGACGGTTTGTAAGTTTAGAATACAATTCCAGTAATAAGTTTTATGTTATGGATACTTGCCCTTCTAAAATTATAGCCAATCTGATTTCCTCTTGGAGATTTTTCTTGTCATGTGTAGTTTTGATGAGACGGTTGACTAAGGTGCCAAGGGACAGAAATGTAACCTCAACTAAGCCAATTGGACCCTCTCTTCAGGTTTTTGATTCCAGAATAATGCCCAAAAGAAATAAAGGGGGCTTCCCTGGTGGCGCAGTGGTTGAGAATCCGCCTGCCAATGCAGAGGACATGGGTTCGAGCCCTGGTCTGGGAAGATCCCACATGCCCCAGAGCAACAAAGCCCGTGCGCCACAACTACTGAACCTGCGCTCTAGAGCCCGCGAGCCACAACCACTGAAGCCTGTGCGCCTAGAGCCCGTGCTCTGCAACAAGAAGCCACCGCAATGAGAAGCCTGCGCACCGCAACAAAGAGTAGCCACCGCTCAATGCAACTAAAGAAAGCCAGCGCAACGAAGACCCAATGCAGCCATAAATAAATAAATGTATTAAGAAAAGAAATAAAGGGGACTGTCTCTCAGCTCCTCCATTGGTAACTGTGCAGATGCCCTGGTTTCTTCATCTTACAAACCTAGTCTTTCTCTTCTAGCCTGTGAAGCGCTCAATTATGCTCCAGTAAATATCTCTTCTGCTTTAGTTAGCTTGAGTCAGTCTCCTACATGCAACCAAAAAACTAACTGAAACAGGCAGGAACTGGGGCAGCGCTGTGATCTTGGCAGGAGTCCATGAACGTTTTCCAAAGCTTAGTGCTTTGCCTTAGTGCATCTGTGCCATTTGATTCAAATTCTCTAAAAAGAAATGATTGGAGGAATTCCCTGGCAGTCCAGTGGTTAGGATGCTTTGCTCTCACTGCCAAGTGCCCAGGTTCCATCCCTGGTTGGGGAGCTAAGATCCTGCATGCCACAAGGCACGGCCAAAATATATATATATATATATATATAATGATTGGTTCCATTTACTCTATTATTTGTCCATCCCTTTTCAATAGTGCTTGGGGAAATTCTTTTATGATTCATGTGCAAAAAGCAGCCAAACCATAACTTGCTTTCTCCACAGCCTGGAGTAAGCTAAAGAAAGACTAATCTACAGCACCACTATCTCCAAACTTAGCACTCTTTCCCTCTCCAAGATCCAGTTAGTGAGTGTTCTAAAGCCAATTTTACCTAATTTGTTGTTTGAGGGGGAAACTAGTATATCCTTTCTACAAATGAGGAAATTGAAGAAACAGAGTAAACTTGTCCAAGGTCACTAGCTAGTAAGAAATTTAAACTCCTACTTCTGACTCTAGAATCCATGTTTTTAACCACTATTCTACATTTTCTTTTTCTTGTCCTTGTCCTAATTTTGTTCCCAAATTAAATTTTGGGAACATTTTGCAAATTTCAGGTAAAGAAAAATTAGCATTTTGATTGAAACTGCCTTATATAATTACTTTACACTTTTATCACATAAACCAGGAGTTTGTAAATGTTTAATGAGCCAAGCTGTTTCACCCCTGCTAGCAAACTTAAAATAGTGATCATATCTTGCCCTTATTTCAGGGAGTGGTCAATGCACACTGGTTTAATGTACGGTCTCCATCTTCAATTAACCCCCTTCTTCACTGGCTGAACCCACAAATATACCTGAAGTTCTCTGGTGTCAGCCATACCTCCCACACTCCTTGATACGCCTTCTCAAGGGTCCTGGCTTACAGAGCTGACGGTGGCATGGCATTAACTTGACCCCTGACTCATTTTGACTCACGAATCCCAAAACATATACTCAAAGTTTCCCTTCCCTGTTGTTGAATTCTGGCCCAAAGTGCTATCAACAACAAAATGGCTTTTGGTTTTCCAGAGGGAGATCGTTAACAGTGAAATTTTAAAAACTCTGTACAGATTGCTTGGCTCTGGTTCTACTCCCAAACTGCTGATGTTATTTCCAATCTTAACTGAGTCCTCCCACAATTCCTTCTTAGCCCATTTTTGGTCCTAAAATTCAGTCTCTAGTCCTCGTCTCTCGCTAATAATCCTTTGAAACAAAGCTCAAGTATCCTCAGCCCTCACCTACACACCCAAAACAAAACTTGCAATTAGATGTGTTCCTGTTTGGGCTTTCTGGTGACCTGTATACACACAAATAGCATTGGGTTGGCCCAAAAGTTCATTCAGGTTTTTCCGTAACATCCTTAGGAAATATTTAGAATGCAATGAGATGGCCTGTAAGCTTAGAGTCTAGTGAGGAACACAGGCATTATTACTCTTTATACCCTGATGCAAAGTCAATTAACAGCTTAGAAAAACAAAGGCTCAGAAAACCACTGTAAAACCAAGCCAAAGGGTGGGGAAGCAGATTACAAAGGGACACACTCTTGAGCCCAAAAAACAAGGCAGCCTAGTACAGTGAGAAAGCATGGATTAGGGGTCAGAAACCTAATTTCCAGCCCTACCCCTACCAGTTGCCTCCTGTAGTCTTGGAAACGTCACTATTTTTTTCTTATGAATTTATTTATTTTTGGCTGTGTTGAGTCTTCGTGGCTGTGTGTGGGCTCTCTCCAGTTGCGACTAGCAGGGGCTACTCTTCATTGCGGTGCATGGGCTTCTCAATGCAGTGGCTTCTCTTGTTGCAGAGCATGGGCTCTAGGCACGCGGGCTCAGTAGTTGTGGCACAGGGGCTTACTTGCTCCATGGCATGTAGGATCTTCCCGGACCAGGGCTCGAACCCACGTACCCTGCATTGGCAGGCAGATTCTTAACCACTGTGCCACCAGGCAAGCCTGAAAAGTCACTATTTTTTTAGCCACAAAAATATTTACTGGGCTTCCCTGGTGGCACAGTGGTTTAGAGTCCGCCTGCCGATGCAGGGGAAAACGGGTTCGTGCCCCAGTCCAGGAAGATCCCACATGCTGCGGAGCGGCTAGGCCCATGAGCCATGGCCGCTGAGCCTGCGTGTCCGGAGCCTGTGCTCTGCAACGGGAGAGGCCACGACAGTGAGAGGCCCACGTACTGAGAGAAAAAAAAAAAAACTTACTATTTCAACAGCCTTCTAATTGGTCTCTATGCCCCCCACCCACTCCTCTTAAACTATCATAAAAAAAACAACTATGTCTAGGCGTACCAGCTCTGGAGCTAAGAATGCATGGGTTGAAATCCCAGCTTCATCATTTACAAGTTATATAACTTTGTCACGTGTAAATGAGATTATCTACACTTCATTAAGTTATTGTGGTATTAAATAATACTCTATGCTTAGAATACCCAGGCTCAACAAATGTCACCTTACCATTTTAAAATTCTAGTAATTCTCTATTGCCTACAGAATCACACCCAAATTCCCAAGCAAAGTAACACAAAAGCTTTCAAACAAGACTCCAAATTAGTAATCCCAGCTCCCATCACATACTCCATTCTACTACCAGGCATTATGCGGGAAACTAAGCAGAGAAGTTAAGAAACTTAACATACACCACACAACTACCTACGCAGTTTGGCTGAGTTGGTGCTTCTTAACCGCAGCCACCTAATGCTTATTCAACTCCCTATGTGGATCCAAAATCCCATTCCTGCAGGCCTGTGTCAAACATTTCTACAAGATCAGTGTGTGGTCAGACAAAACACCAAGTTAATAGGCAGTGTATGTCATCCTACCTTCAAAATATTAAAATCTATATATTAACTGTGATTTTAAAACAGTTTGCGTTTTTTGAACCAATGTATCTCAAAGAAATCTAACTGGCAAGAACAGACTTAGGCTCATATTTTTATGTCATGTACCATTTGACTATTGAAAAAAACTGGATTATGACAACCCATCTGAGCATGTTCTTCCAACAAAAATTAAAAGAATTTTAATATCCAAGTCCTTTTTTAGAAAGCAAGTTAATGCAATGCAAATAAGAATGTCTAACTAATAGAATTAACAACAAACCAAAGTAATTTTGTTACATAAATTAACCCATTTATTATAGGCTAGCAACGTATCAAATGGTGGCGCTTCTACTGGTCCTTCAATTCCTTCAGTCTTCTGATGGCAGACTTTACTGTGACGGCAGAAGTGGTGCTGGAAAGAAAAACAAATTTGGTTCCAAAACTAGTTAACATGTAGAATGGCAAATGAGAAATGTGCCTCATTTTTACATTACAATCTTAATGATGATGATGGCATCTACTAACAGCCATGTCTTCAGAACCTGAAGAATTAGGCAATCTCATGCGTCTGATTTCTCAGACAGCAGAGCATGAAATTAACATGAAGGAATGACTACAAGAGACTGACTAAACTCATTAAAAGAGAACGGACAGAATGTCCGAAGAAACTAATAAACTGTAAGTTGGTACGGTGAGATATCAAGAAAACAATGACTAAGGTAGTAAAGCAGACTACAGTACATTGTGGAAATGACAGAAGAATGTTTTGCCACAACACTCAGGAACTGCACCTGAAAAACATACACCCACCCCACCCCCACGTGGCAGATGAATGCTAATTTAACCATCACGGCCAAGAGAGCAACCAATTCCCCACTTCCCTTCCATCCTCACAGACACTCCCACAGGTGCTTTTATGTATATCCACATTATCATTTCAACATTCTCCAACGTTTTACATTGTTTTCATTTTAAATTTAAATTTAACAAAAATCAACAACTTCAACTACACTAGCCAAGTCCCTTAACTATATGTAAGTGACTAGTGTATTGGACAGCACAAGTCCACACACTAGCTAGAGGAAAAACATGTCAACCTTCAGGGTCAGCAATGAATTCCAAGGTTAGCGGCCTTCAAGAGTGGCCTGAGTTTCCAGAAACGGATAAACTCAGGAGTCCACACAATCAATAACCAGCACAGAGGTTTATCACAGCAATAAATATCACCTGGCCCTTGTCAGTCACAAAGCTGAAAAAGTCCAACCAATACTGTTTAGAGTGGCAAAGGCGTGGCGGCCCAGATGGCCTCAATACACATACGGTAATAAGCTAACCGACCTTAGTTTTTATAAAAACAGCCTGCCACACAAGCGTTCAGCAGTCAGCCCAACTAACAGACCTGTTAAACAAACCAGCCCATCCAGCAACAAACCTGGAATTTCGACATGCTCCAAACACTTCCAAATACCATAAAGAAATGGACTCACTTGTAGGTCCACGCACCGCCAGCTACCGTTTTCATGCAGGAACCACAGTGCCAAATGCCCACAGCTCGTCTCTTCATCTTGGTCTGTAAAAGACAATCAATGTTTCCTATGACCAAAAAAGAGCCTTTTATATAATAAACATCCAGGGGTCTAAATTACACTAGAAAACTAAAGCTGGTGTATCTTATGTGGCTATTCGTGTTTTTTCTACTTTCAAGTTCGCTGGTGCAAAATTTGCATTCACCACGGTGACACTACCAGGGATGTGGAAGACCCTTCCCTCTCCCCAAAACAAGCATTGCCATGACAGTGCTTCTGCACACAATAAACAAATATTTAACAAAAATCTCTAGCAACATCAGTAGACAAAACACAGAGCGTGTCCCACAAAGCAGGTTTGGTTTCGGCTAGGGCTGCCAAATAATTTTCCCCCTTTAGCTCCCAAATAGTTTTCTTTAAATGAAAAGCGTCTGACAAAACCTGAAATTATAAACAATACTCTTATCTCACAACGGGTCACCCATGGTATGTGCAACTCTAACCGCTCAACAACTTAGAACCAGCAAACCATTTATAAACTTCCTTCAAGAGAGGGCTCACTTCAGAAGGAAACCTTCCCTCCCTCTCCCCGCCCCCGTCCCAGAGCCCATCTTACCTTGCCACAGAAGGAGCAAGTGTACTTGGCGTGCTGGCTGATTTCAATTTTCTTCACCATTTTCCTCAGGGAGGCACCATAACGGGTCCCGTATTTGCCCACGATTCCGACCTTCTTGGTGCGTTTCGCCTGTTAAGAATGAGATAAGAGAGAAACCAGCGATATTAGGACCAAGAAACGGAGACTTCGCCCCTCCACCAAGTCCCGGGGCCTCCATACGCCATTCTTCCACCCACCCAGCCCCCGCCTGTCACGTAGCTCCCCCCATTCCACCCTATCCCGGTAAAACCAGGACCGACGGTGGGCCCGGTGCTCCGAGGGCACCCGGTTAACCCGGCCGGACGCGCCAGCCCTCCGCCAAGCTCCCCCGCCCATCCGCTCCAGGCCGCGTCCGAAAGGAGTGGCGAGGGTACAGAGGCCGAGGACACGGCACAGAGCGGGCGAGCAAGAGAGGTAGGTTACGACGAAGAAACAAACAAAAAAAAGGATAGATGCAAGCGGATACACATCTAGGCCTCACCCGGGAGCAACACTCACCATGACGCAGCAACATAGGTCCAAGCCCAGAGAGGAAGTAGCCAACTGCGCAGGCGCGGTTTTAGGCGGTCAAGCGGAAGTGGAGGGCTGGGAGGCCCAGCTAGGAACTGAACTCTATGGTTCGGAGGTTTTTCTCATTCCGGGTGCCTCCCGGAGGGTGTGGCTGGATGCTACTGAGACAGGTTTACTCTTTCACACGTTGTAGCAACAAACTGTGTAGCAGAAGCACTTTCCCACATCGACATTATCTGACACATATCTCACGAAATCCTGCAAAGCAGGTACGATTTCCGTCATTTTTATGGACAAGATTCAGAATTTAAGTGACTTGCTCACTGGCGCTTGGCTTAGATAAGGGCTTAGATCTTATGATTCCAAATCTCATTGCTTTCTACACTATGCCTTCTAAAAGCGGCAGGCCCTGTGCAGGGGTCCGGCACAGAGGTGACGAAAGACCAAGGCTCCACTCATAAGTTACAGTTCAGCCAGAGAAAGCCATATGACCACATTAACAAGTTATAAAACCGATCAGAGCTCTGAAGGAAGGAAGATGGTTCCACCGACTCCTAAAACGGAAGAGCCTTGGGTTCCCTGAGGAAAGTCAGATCCGAAGGCTGGGGAGGAGTGAACCATGTAAGTCTTTCAGCTTCTCCCTCCATCTCAGTTCTGATGGCCTACCTCCCGCTTCATTTCAGAATCCACTCCCACGGCCCCATCCTCAGCTGTCAGGTCCCTCCCTGAAACCTTAAGCCCCAGCATCTCACTCTTGAACCACATCTATTATCTTTCCTTCCACCTCCTTCATAAGGGTCAGCAGAGAAGAACTAGGTTTCTGGTTAAGGCCAGGAACTGAAGGATATGTTCAAATAAAGAGGCTGGGAACATGTAGAACACGCTCTTGAAAGTTTTGCTGCCTTTTCTCAGAAGAGAAAGCTCAGAGAATTTTGAAATTTTGAAATAAAAGTGTAAGGGAGGATCCATGATTTAGGAGCTAAGAAAGACCATGAGGGCCGAAAGGCATTGTGGGATTACTTGACCTTGTTTCCAGTCAGAATTCAGGTTAAAAACTGGCTTCACGGGCTTCCCTGGTGGTGCAGTGGTTAAGAGTCTGCCTGCCGATGCAGGGGACATGGGTTCATGCCCCGGTTCGGGAGGATCCCACATGCCGCGGAGCGTCTGGGCCCGTGAGCCATGGCCGCTGAGCCTGCGTGTCCGGAGCCTGTGCTCCGCAACGGGAGAGGCCACAACAGTGAGAGGCCCGCGTAACGCAAAAAAAAAAAAAAAAAAGGCTTCAGTTCACAAATGATTGTGCATGTGTTCATGGCTCATGGTATATTAAAATTCTACAAGCCACCTGGCTTCAGCAGACAATTAACCACCAATCCTCGCTATTGAATATGGGCAGGGAAATTAAAAACTGGTTCTCTAGTTTGTTCTCTTGGATCCCACAAGGTATAAAAAACTTTCTGGTAGGAGGTTTTCGTTTTCTTATAACCCTTTTCTTTTCAGTCATACTGATTTATGCTATATTTCGTCTAGTACTCCGTTGTTTTCCCTACTGTTGTAAACCTGTGACTAAGACTTTTTTGTCCAAGGAGACCTGGGACCAACAGGTCCGACCTTCCACTCTAATAATAGAGAAACATGTTAAACTTTAACCCTGAGATGAACAAAAATATACACCCAGAAAGAATGGCTTCTTGGTAGGGGTGACAGCGCCTCCCCGTCTGGTCAACAGTTAAAGAAGCCCTCCCAAAGTTAACCTGGTTCCTTCCCTTTCTAGACTCTTTAAGGCTGTTGTTGTTGTTCTCATTTTGGCCCGTGTTTGTTTAACCTTTTGGTTAAGTTTGTGTCTTCTAGGCTCCAACAGTTTGAAGTAAGGCTCACTATGGCTCAAGGAATTCAACCCATTCCAGCAGAGAGTGGCCCAGGTCCCTACAGGTCCTTGGAACAGTCAGCGAGGGACTTCTACACCTCTAGGGTAGGCTACGGTCGGCGGCCCCCGTCCAGCAGGAAGAAGTTTCAGAAGAAGAGACGTCTCCTTCGGCCCCTTCCCCCTTAAGAATAAGGGTGTAGGGGCTTCCCTGGTGGCGCAGTGGTTGAGAGTCTGCCTGCCGATGCAGGGGACACGGGTTCGTGCCCCGGTCCGGGAAGATCCCACATGCGGTGGAGCGGCTGGGCCCGTGAGCCATGGCCGCTGAGCCTGCACGTCCGGAGCCTGTGCTCCTCAACGGGAGAGGCCACAACAGTGAGAGGCCCGCGCACCGCAAAAAAAAAAAAAAAAAAATAGGGGTGTAGAATCTCTCCGGGGGAATGAGACAGGCTGCGGCCAGGGACCCTTTGCTGCCGCGCTTGCACCTGGACACACCTCTCCTCCAGCAACAAAATACAAAGAAACTGTATGGGACTAAAAATAACTGTGTGCATGACCAGGTGGGGCAAATTCTGGACAAAAGATACAAAAGACCAATAAAGCCCAACTGCCATTTCTGAAGAGCCAGAAGCAAAAACTGGGTGAAGGGAGCAAAGGCAGGGTACTGAGCATGCCCCCTGCACTCAACACCACCAGAGGGGTGGGCAAAACACCTAAGCCGCGCCTCCAGTCCGACCCCTGGACACACTCCCACCCTCGCCCCATATAAGGAACCTGCTCTCCCCACCCTCGCAGTTCCCCAGCAAGCAAGGAAACCTGTTGTCAGTTCTCACTCCTCCTTGCTGCAGCAGGGGCCCCAGTAAAACCTTACCTGACAAAAAAAAACCACACACACACCTTGCAGACAGTTACATACTTCGAATTTCATATGGTTACGATCATTCAACCCTTCAAGATTTGAGTACAGGATGGGTAGAGTTGTTACCGACCAGGGTTCTTGGCCTTCTTAATCAATAGAAATTGATCAGAGGCCAGACAAGAAATTCAGGCAAGGCTTTATTGGGGCCCCTGCTGCAGCAGCGGGGATCGAGAAGAAACAGCAGGTCCCCTTGCTTGCTTGCTCCCTGAGTGGGAGCCAGCTGGCTCCTCTTACGGGGCGCGGGTAGGGGTGTGTCCAGGGGCCGGGCGGAGGGGTGGCTTAGAAGGCGTTGTGTGCAGGCGCGTGTGCAGTGCCCTGCTTTTGCTCCTGGCTCTTCAAAAGTAGCAGCTGGGTTTTTTGGTCTCTTTGTGTCTTTTGTGCAGAATTTGCCCCAGCTGCTCATGCACGCAGTTATTTTTAGTACCATATAGGTTCTTTGTATTTTGTTGTCCAGATGCAAGCACTGCAGCGAAGGGCTCCAGGTCCTAGCCTGTCTCACTGGGGCTCAAAGCAGCAGAAGTGATAACAATAACGCCAGCTGGCATGTTCTGGAAGGTACCGTATGGTGGGCACTGTTCTGAGTATTTTACATGGATGTTCACATTTACTTTTCACTATGATCCTTTGAGATAGGAAGAATCATTATCTTCATCATTAGGATAAAGAGAGGAGGTCTTACTAGTTATGGTAAGGAACAAAAGTCTGGTTTCAAAGCAGGGCTCTGCTATTTACCCCTTGTGAGGCCTCTGATAAGTTATTTTCCTTTTCTCTGTGTCGGTTTCCTCAACTGTAAAATCTGAATGATTATAATACCTACCTCATGATGTTGTTGTGAAGAGCCAATGAGTTAAACCCATGACAAGCATTTGCCACAGTGCCTGGAACATAGTAAATACTATACAGTTGTAACTATTACTGTTATCATTTCAGATGGAGAGACTGCCACTCAGAGAAGTTAAGTACTTTGTCCAAGGGCACACAGCAGTGTGGTGGAACTAGAACTGAAATCCACATCTATCTGACCCCAAAGTAAGTTCTGTTAATTGTTGGCTTATACCACTCCAAGTCATAATATTTAGTGCACTGAACTAAATCATAGCAGAAGACGTTCTTAACTTGAAATCGGGTCTCTGGCACTTGGTCTAGGGCAGGCTCTCTGACTACCTTGTGGTATGATTTTGGGTTAGCCACGGTCCCTGCATGGCCTGGAGAACCACCTCCTGCCTCCCAGCACTGACCATCTTTACAATGAGGGGCTGGACAAGATGACCTCTAGGGGCCCATCCAGTTCTTGTGTTCTGTGATTCCAGGAAGAGTTTCCAGACCTTGAGTGCTGTTGGGACAGAGGACTGACCGGGCAATTTGTGTTCTCACCATCCTGTAGACTTTTTGTGTGGAACAAAAGCAGTTCTCTCTTCACCCTCCCTGTTCTGTTATGCCAGCTCTGGCTATGTGATTCCAGAGAAAAAGCAAAAAGTCTACTTTTCTGTGGTTGTGGGTAGTGGGAATATTTAAATTGAGTTTTGTTTTTATACATTTCTGCATTTTCTAATTATCTTTTATAATGAGTATGTAGTTATAATTGGAAAAAAAATTTTTTAAGTCCATTAGCAATGAGTACACCTACCTCTCATCATGGTTTCTAATATCATTCTGTTACACGATGAAAGAAACCAGGGCTCCTTGGAGAAATGACTGATTCTAGGACTGGGGCAGAACATGTACAAGATGAGCCTGGAGCATCTTGTAGTGCCAGAAAGTAAAGGAGTGCTCACAACACAAAAAGCAGAAAAACCCTGCTGTGACGGAGCTGCGTCAAAGAGCCATGGGAACCAACTGAAAGAACTCCCAATGGGTAAGTCTGGAAATTTTTGAGCAAAAAATAAAGTTTTATTGATTTTTAACCCAAAGTAGAAAATAAATGTCCATGAGTTCATGCTGATATAAATAAATGGTTGAATAAATAAATAAATAAATGGGGGAGAATCTCTCTTGCAGAAAAATTCTAGATAATTTTTGTGGATTCTGTGCCCTCTAGGAAGGGGGATATAACTCCTCGCTCCTTAAGTGTGGGCTGTGCAGAGTGACTTCTTCCAAAGAGCACAAAAAAGGGGAAAAAAAAGAGTAACTTTAGAGTGGAGAAACCTGCCAAACAGGTCAAGGTCAATATCAAACAGTCGTAAATCATGGAGAGAGTGTGTCCCTCTGATAGATGTGGTGACAATGGCACTTTATTTCTGTGATCCTCCTCCCCCAAACCCATAACCCCAGTCTAGTCACGAAAAAAAAAATCAGACAAATTCCAATAGTGGGGTGTCCTACAAAATACTTGACCGGCACTCCCCCAAACTGTTAAGATCATAAAAAGCAAGAGAGTCTGAGAAACTGTCACAGCCAAGAGGAGCTTAAGGCGACATGATGACTAAATATAAAAATGAGATCCTGGAACAGAAGAAGTTAGGTAAAAACTAAGGCGCTCTAAATAAACTATACACTTAAGTTAATAATAATGTATCAATATTGTTTCATTGATTATAAGGAATGTACCATACTAATGTAAGATGTTAATAACGGGGAACTGGGTGAGAAAGTATATGGGAACTGTCTGTACTATCTCTTCAATTTCTTTATAAATCTAAAACTTTTCTAAACATGAAGTCTATTTGAAAAACAACAAGCCAAGGTCACCACAAGTCAACTCCCTGAAGACAGGGCCTCAGTTGTCCACCTCTGCATCCCAGGACTGAGCACAGAGCCTGGCACATCAGTGGTAATGGATATGTATTGAGTGGGGAAGTGTTTGTTACCTTGGACGGTATAATGGCGATGATGGGTTTTAAGGGTTTTATTTATCTGGGCTTCTCTGCCTTACAAGGTCAATCCACTTACGTTAGAACTAAAGAAAGGCTTTAGAGATAACATAGCTCCAACTGGAAACTGAAGCCCAGCGAGGTCAAATGACTTGCCCAAGGTCATACAGCCAATAAATGACTTCCGGACTAGTGCTCTTTCTCCTATATCACAAGATTCAAGCTGTTTCCTCAGCTGCAAAATGAGTATAACCATAACTTCTAAGGTTCTTGGGACGATTAAATACTTTCCGTGAGGTACCTGGTGGGCATTTCTAAATGACGGCTAGTATTGTTGAGATGGTGATGATGATACATGATTTCAATGTCTCTTGATGCCTTTTCAATCCTATTTTCTGTTCTGCCACACTCAGGGAACTTCAACATATCTGCTTTCTACTTCTTAAAAATATGCGCATCTCTTGTCTCCTTTAATTTCTTTAGCTTGAGCGCAATGAGACTATTATAGTCATGGCTACTGCCACCGACTACATGGCTACTGCCGATGGAGTAGGGTGTACTCAGTGTCCCTCAGTTTCACCAGAGGCTCCACCCACACATTCTCTGTCCCTTTAGGGTGGAGGACGGCAAGGGGCCAAGGGAGCAAGTCTCCTCCAGAAGAGAAACACACTGCCTTTGGGGGACAATTTCTGGAAACCTTTCCACCCAAACTATGCCCTGTCTCCAGAAAACTGAATTAAAACGTATTAGTGCAAACAAACAGGACTGGTGAAGGAGTGTTGAGAAACAAGCGCTTGGAAGTTCCCTGGTGGTCCAGTGGTTGGGACTTGGCAGTTTCACTGTGGTGGCGTGGGTTCAATCCCTGGTCAGGGAACTAAGATCCTGCAAGCCGTGTGGCTTAGCCAAAAAACAAAAAACAAAACCCAAGCACTCTCATGGCCCTCCTGTTCCAGTCTGTGCTCTAGGCCAGGCAGGAGTGGTGCTCACTCGTCCAGGGTGGGTGGGTAAGCACGGCCAGCCTCGCACTGGGGCAGCCCGAGCTGAGATGAGCTCTCCTGGGCTGGCTCTAGAGTCTAATTCAGACCATCTTTTAGCACATTTACCATCGCCCACCCCATCTCCTGTATAGCCTCCTATGTCTCTGGCCTTCAAATGGACACAGAGAGCAAGGGAAGAGAGGATGCATGAGTAGAAATGCAGTAGAGTGCCTGAAAATGAGACACTCCATTATAAGAGGAAGTCGTTGGGACTCCCCTGGTTGGTGCAGTGGTTAAGAATCCGCCTGCCAAGGCAGGGGACACAGGTTCGATTCCTGGTCTGGGAAGACTCCCACACGCCGTGGAGCAACTGAACCGTGGGCCACAACTACTGAGCCTGAGCTCTAGAGCACGTGAGCCACAACTACGGAAGTCCGCACGCCTAGAGCCCGTGCTCCGCAACGAGAGAAGCCACGCACCACAACAAATGAAGAGTAGCCCCCGCTCGCCGAACTGGAGAAAGCCCGCGCGCAGCAACAAAGGCCCAAGGCAGCCAAAAATAAATAAATAAAAGAGGAAATTGTTCATGCTCAGAGCAGTTTTTTCAAAACTCAACACTTCACTTTAAATAGCAAGCTTGAGGATGTACAAGTAGCACTCTCACGAAATCAGCCCTAAGTGACTTCAGAGAACTGTGCGTGGAGTCTCCATTTGTCTTACCTGTGGGCTAATAAATCTCCACCCCCATTAGAGGATCATCAGGTGTAGAAGTTGTTAACTGTGATGTGTGCCCCTAAAAGTCCCAGTCAACACCTCTGCTGAGGGCGTCCCTGGTGGCGCAGTGGTTGAGAGTCTGCCTGCCAATGCAGGGGACATGGGTTCGTGCCCCGGTCTGGGAGGATCCCACAGGCCGCGGAGTGGCTGGGCCCGTGAGCCATGGCCGCTGAGCCTGCGCATCCGGAGCCTGTGCTACGCAGCGGGAGGGGCCGCAAGAGTGAGAGGCCCGAGTACCGCAAAAACAAAACAAAAGCTCTGCTGAGTCACTCCTCCACAGGAGCCCTCAAAATTCACTTTTTGCCTTTAGAAAAATAAATAAGTTAAAAGTTGCCTCCAGAGAAGAGTTCTTGTAGCTGCTGCATTGACCAGTTCTCTTGGGGGCATATGGAACATTTTATTCTTGAAAGACATCTGAGGTGCAAGCATCATGCTACACTCATCTCATGCTGGAGACAGAAAGGGCTTATCCCGGGGTCCCGGGGCCCATGTTGTTTCTTCACTTTGTGCCTGAAGAGCTCTTGCTCGCCCTTCTCTGATGGCCACAGACAAGAGCAAAGTCTGCATCGAACTGTCAAAGAGTACTGCAAGCCAGGCTCCCCTGGGAAGAGCTGACTCAGCAAGAGGAGGGAGAGGCTGCCAAGGCCAAGGCCTGGACACCTGGAGAGAATCAGCTGTCTGAACTGGATTCAGCGCATGGACTCCTTCCTTCCTCTCTTCTCTCTACAAATTTACTTTAAATTCATTCTAGTGGTTGGTTGTTTTGAATGGACATTTCATAGAGAATTGACACAGGCAGTTAAATCCATCAGGGTGGGAGTTACTCGGCACCTCTTAAAAGGGATAAGGGAGAGCAATATGAAACAATGGCCAAATGTAGTATGTAAAATGAGTCATTGTCAGTATGAAGCATTTGATACAATTTTTATAAAAGCAAATTCTCTGTATATTTACACAGATTTGTATACAAAGGGAATAAGTTACCAATGGCTTCATCCCAAATTGTTTATATTAGTTATTACCTCTAGGAAATAGGGCTAGGAGTAATGAGGATGTAGGACTTTCATTTTTTTATTTAGGCATTTCTAGATTAGTTCATTTTTCTATAAAATTTATAGTAGTGAATAGAGCAGTGGCTGAAGGGACAGGCTTTTCAATAAATGGTGCTGAGATAACTGCATATTCATATGGAAAAATATTAACCTTGACCTTATCTCACTCCATGTGCAAAAATAAACTCCAGTTGGATTGTACATCTAAACATTAAAAGCAAAACAAGCTTCTAGAAGATGATATATTCATAACTTTGGTGTCATGGTTACACAGGTTTTTATTTTATAAATATTTTAAATAATATTTAAATAATATTTAATAATATTATAATTATTTTATAATATTTTGTTAAGCTGTAAATTTGTTTCATGAACTCTTTTGTATGTTCTGTTTCATCCCCCAAAAGAGGGGTTAAAAGGAAGAGGAAGAGTGCTTGGTACTCAATGTATCTGTTGAATGGGTTGGGGGGGGGATGTGGGCAGAGGGTGTTACAAAATCAGATAACTGTTAGCTGTCATAATACCCCAAAGACCGTGACTCACAGGCTTCTCAATGCTTTCTGCTATGATGAGGAATCCATTTCTTTCGCTGAGACCCGCCCCCCCGGAAGACGCAGCACCAAAATAAAACATAGGTATGGGGGCTTCCCTGGTGGCGCAGTGGTTGAGAGTACGCCTGCCGATGCAGGGGGCGCGGGTTTGGGCCCCGGTCTGGGAAGATCCCACATGCCGCGGAGCGGCTGGGCCCGTGAGCCATGGCCGCTGAGCCTGCGCGTCCCAAGCTTGCGCATCCCGAGCCTGTGCGCCGCAACGGGAGAGGCCACAACGGTGAGAAGCCCGCGTACAGCAAAAAAACAAACAAAAAACATAGGTATGAGAGACTGAGCCAGTGAATCCTCTTTAAGCTTCTAAGCCTTTTTTTACATTGTAATCCTGAACTTGGTAAGAAGTCAGAGGATAGGGTAAAAAAATAAGGATAGACTTCTTTTCATCCCCTTTGCAGTTTAAATTTCACTAAAAAAGAGCTTCAGAAAACATTGTTTCCCATAGACAAGAATGCACAGATAAGGCAAAACCCAAGAGCCGGGAAGGAGGGGAGGGCACCTCCAGATCTGTTTCTCAGTTCTCCCTCTGACCTAGAAAAAGGCTCGTGGGAAGCCAAGACGGAAAAGACATGATTAATTCAAGCACAAGCGGATCAAGGCTAACAGGCTGCCTTTTGGAGTCTTCCTGACGCCGGCCCTAGAGGCAGAAATTAACCAGGGTCATTCAGGGAGCAAGACTTCACTTGCTGACCTGGTGAGCAGAGGCAAAGCAGCTGCAGTGGGCCTTTAAGGGGAACATTGATGGCGGGGAGAGGAGTGGTATGAGATGGCCCCAGATTTTCTTCAATCCAACTGATGTTTCCAGAAAACATGGGAGGCCACTCTGTGTGGCAGGCCCGGGGTGAATGCAGCAGGTTATCTGTTAATTTAACTTAGAAGTGATTCTTCTAAGTGGCACTGTATGTCTCAAAATCACCTACACATTCATTTTTCCTTTGAATTGTACCCCTTGTATCCTAGCCATATCCCTGGAGTAAGGAGGGACTATTAATAGAAGTAGGAAATGAGATCCTAAGCAATTAAAGAACTTGACCAAACGCCGCCAGTGGAGCCCATGGAGAAGCTGTACCCACACTCCCCAGAGGCTCTGATAAGGGTGGAGGGAGCAGCAGGCAGGAGGCAGCATCTCTGCAGATGTCTACAGACTCACAGGAGAAGGCTTCTTTTTTTTTTTTTTGCGGTACGCGGGCCTCTCACCGCTGTGGCCTCTCCCGTTGCGGAGCACAGGCTCCGGACGCGCAGGCTCAGCGGCCATGGCTCACGGGCCCAGCCGCTCCACGGCATGTTGGATCTTCCCGGACCGGGGCACGAACCCGCGTCCCCTTCATCGGCAGGCGGACTCTCAACCACTGCACCACCAGGGAAGCCCCAGAGCTCCCACTCTTGAAGGGACTTATTACAGCTTATCTGATGAAACTGCAGCCACTGCTCTATGTTAATCACTCTTAGGAAAACATTTAAGTTGCTATTTAGGGGAAAATTATAGTAAAATTTATTTACTTATTTATGAATTTTATTTTATTTTTTTATATACAGCAGGTTCTTATTAGTTATCTATTTTATACGTATTAGCGTATACATGTCAATCCCAATCTCCCAATTCATCCCACCACTACCCCTCTGCTTTACCCCTTTGGTGTCCATACGTTTGTCCTCTACAGCTGTGTCTCTATTTCTGCCCTGCAAACCTGTTCACCTGTATCATTTTTCTAGATTCCACATATATGCATTAATACATGATATTTGGTTTTCTCTTTCTGACTTACTTCACTCTGTGTGACATCTCTAGATCCATCCACATCTCTACAAATGACCCAATTTCTTTCCTTTTTATGGCTGAGTAATATTCCATTGTATATATGTACCACATCTTCTTTATCCATTCGTCTGTCAATGGGCATTTAGGTTGCTTCCATGACCTGGCTATTGTAAATAGTGCTGCAGTGAACATTGGGGTGCATGTGTCTTTTTGAATTACGGTTTTCTCTGGGTACATGCCCAGTAGTGGGATTGCCAGGTCATATGATAGTTCTATTTTTAGTTTTTTAAGGAACCTCCATACTGTTCTCCATAGTGGCTGTATCAATTTACATTCCCACCAACAGTGCAAGATGGTTCCCCTTTCTCCACACCCTCTCCAGCATTTGTTGTTTGTAGATTTTCTGATGATGCCCATTCTAACTGGTGTGAGGTGATACCTCATTGTAGTTTTGATTTGCATTTCTCTAATAATTAGTGATGTTGAGCAGCTTTTCACGTGCTTCTTGGCCATCTGTATGTCTTCTTTGGAGAAATGTCTATGTAGGTCTTATGCCCATTTTTGGATTGGGTTGTTTGTTTTTTTTAATATTGAGCTGCATGAGCTCTTTATATATTTTGGAGATTAGTCTTTTGTCTGTTGATTCATTTGCAAATATTTCCTCCCATTCTGAGGGTTGTTTTTTCATCTTGTTTGTAGTTTGCTTTGCAAAAGCTTCTAAGTTTCATTAGGTCCCATTTGTTTATTTTTATTTCCATTACTCTAGAAGGTGGATCAAAAAAGATATTGCTGGGATTTATGTCAAAGAGTGTTCTTCCTATGTTTTCCTCTAAGAGTTTTATAGTGTCTGGTCTTACATTTAGGTCTCTAATCCATTTTGAGTTTATTTTTGTGTATGGTGTTAGGGAGTGTTCTAATTTCATTCTTTTACATGTAGCTGTCCAGTTTTCCCAGCACCACTTATTGAAGAGACTGTCTTTTCTCCATTGTATATCCTTGCCTCCTTTGTCATAGATTAGTTGACCATATGTGTGTGGGTTTATCTCTGGCCTTTCTATCCTGTTCCATTGATCTATATTTCTGTTTTTGTGCCAGTACCATACTGTCTTGATTACTGTAACTTTGTAGTATAGTCTGAAGTCAGGGAGTCTGATTCCTCCAGCTCCGTTTTTTTCCCCTCAAGACTTCTTTGGCTATTCGGGGTCTTTTGTGTTTCCATACAAATTTTAAGCTTTTTTGTTCTAGTTCTGTAAAAAATGCCACTGGTGATTTGATAGTGATTGCACTGAATCTGTTGATTGCTTTGGGTAGTATAGTCATTTTCAAAATGTTGATTCTTCCAATCCAAGAACATGGTATATCTCTCCATCTGTTTGTGTCATCTTTGATTTCTTTCATCGCTGTCTTATAGTTTTCTGAGTACAGGTCTTTGTCTCCTTAGGTAGGTTTATTCCTAGGTATTTTATTCCTTTTGTTGCAATGGTGAATGGGATTGTTTCCTTAATTTCTCTTTCTGATCTTTCGTTGTTAGTGTATAGGAATGCAAGAGATTTCTGTGCATTAAAAATTTGGTATCCTGCAACTTTACCAAATTCATTGATTAGCTCTAGTAGTTTTCTGGTGACATCTTTAGGATTCTCTATGTGTAGTATTATGTCATCTGCAGACAGTGACAGTTTTATTCCTTCTTTTCCAATTTGGATTCCTTTTCTTTCTTTTTCTTATCTGATTGCCATGGCTAGGACTTCCAAAACTATGTTGAATAATAGTGGTGGCACAGTGGTTAAGAATCCACCTGCCAATGCAGGGACACGGGTTCAAGCCCTGGTCTGGGAACATCCCACATGCCATGGAGCAACTAAGCCCATGCGCCACAACTACTGAGCCTGCACTCTAGAGCCTGTGAGCCACAACTGCTGAGCCCATGTGCCACAGCTACTGAAGCCCGCGTGCCTAGAGCCCATGCTCCATAACAAGAGAAGCCACCACAATGAGAAGCCCGCGCACTGCAACGAAGACCCAACACAGCCAAAAAAAAACAAAAAAAAATAGTGGCAAGAGTGGACATCCTTATCTTGTTCCTCATCTTAGAGGAAATGCTTTCAGTTTTTCACCATTGAGAATGATGTTTGCTGTGGGTTTGTCATATATGGCCTTTATTATGTTGAGGTAGGTTCCCTCTATGCCCACTTTCTGGAGAGTTTTTATCATAAATGGGTGTTGAATTTTGTCAAAAGCTTTTTCTGCATCTATTGAGATGATCATATGGTTTTTATTCTTCAATTTGTTAATATGGTGTATCACATTGATTGATTTGTGTATATTGAAGAATCCTTGCATCCCTGAGATAAATCCCACTTGATCATGGTGTATGATTTTTTTTAATGTTGTTGGATTCTGTTTGCTAGTATTTTGTTGAGGATTTTTTGCATCTATATTTATCAGTAATATTGGTCTGTAATTTTCTTTTTTTGTAGTATCTTTGTCTGGTTTTGCTATCAGGGTGATGGTGGCCTCATGGAATGAGTTTGGGAGTGTTCCTTCCTCTGCAATTGTTTGGAAGAGTTTGAGAAGGGTGGGTGTTAGCCCTTCGCTAAATGTTTGATAGAATTCACCTGTGAAACCATCTGATCCTGGACTTTTGTTTGTTGGAAGATTTTTCATCACAGTTTCAATTTCATTACTTGCGACTGGTCTGTTTGTATTTTCTATTTCTTCTTGGTTCAGTCTTGGAAGATTATACCTTTCTAAGAATTTGTCCATTTCTTCCAGGTTGTCCCTTTTATTGGCATAGAGTTGCTTGTAGTAGACTCTTAGGATGCTTTGTATTTCTGTGGTGTCCTTTGCAACTTCTCCTTTTTCATTTCTAATTTTATTGATTTGAGTCCTCTCCTTTTTCTTGATGAGTCTGGCTAAAGGTTATCAATTTTATCTTCTCAAAGAACAAGCTTTTAGTTTTATCGATCTTTGCTATTGTTTTCTTTGTTTCTATTTCATTTATTTCTGCTCTGACCTTTATGATTTCTTTCCTTCTACTAACTTTGGGTTTTGTTTGTTCTTCTTTCTCTAGTTCCTTTAGGTGTAAGGTTAGATTATTTGATATTTTTCTTGTTTCTTGAGGTAGGCGTGTATAGCTATAAACTTCCCTCTTAGAACTGCCTTTGCTGCATCCCATAGGTTTTGGATCAGTGTGTTTACATTGTAACTTGTCTCTAGGTATTTTTTGATTTCCTCTTTGATTTCTTCAGTGATGTCTTGGTTATTTAGTAATGTATTGTTCAGCCTCCATGTGTTTGTGTTTTTTACGTTTTTTTCCCTATAATTGATGGCTAATCTCATAGTGTTGTGGTTGGAAAAGATGCTTGAAATGATTTCAGTTTTCTTAAATTTACCAAGACTTGATTTGTGACCCACTATGTGATCTATCCTGGAGAATGTTCCATGTGCACTTGAGAAGAAAGTGTAATCTGCTGTTTTTGGATGGAATGTCCTACAAATATCAATTAAATCTGTCTGGTCTATTGTGTCATTTAACACTTGTGTTTTATTAATTTTCTGTCTGGATGATCTGTCCATTGGTGTACGTGAGGTGTTAAAAGTCCCCCACTATTATTGTGTTACTGTCGATTTCCTCTTTTATAGCTGTTAGCAGTTGCCTTATGTATTGAGGTGCTCCTATGTTGAGTGCATATATAATTGTTATATCTTCTTCTTGGATTGATCCCTTGATCATTATGTAGTGTCTTTCCTTGGCTCTTGTAACATTCTTTATTTTAAAGTCTATTTTATCTGATATGAGTGTTGCTACTCCAGCTTTCTTTTGATTTCCATTTGCATGGAATATCTTTTTCCATCCCCTCACTTTCAGTCTGTATGTGTCCCTAGTTCTGAAGTGGGTCTCCTGTAGACAGCGTATATATGGGTCTTGTTTTTGTATCCATTCAGTGAGCCTGTGTCTTTTGGTTGGAGCATTTAATCCATTCACATTTAAGGTAATTATCAATATGTATCTTCCTATTACCATTTATTAATTGTTATGGGTTTGGTTTTTTTTTGTTTTTTTGCAGTACGCGGGCCTCTCACTGTCGTGGCCTCTCCTGTTGTGGAGCACAGGCTCCAGACGCGCAGGCTCAGTGGCCATGGCTCACAGGCCTAGCCGCTCCGTGGCATGTGGGATCTTCCCGGACCAGGGCTCAAACCCGTGTCCCCTGCATCGGCAGGCGGACTCTCAAGCACCAGGGAAGCCCTGATCCTTCATTTTTAAAAATACTCTTTGGAAATAAAGAAGGATTAAATTAGTAATACTAATACAACACATATGTGCCCTGTGTTACGTTTCTGTTGGACGGTGCTGCTCTAATCCAGGGGTTAGCAAACTATGATCTGTGGGCCAAATCCTGCTCTCTGCCTGTTTTTGTATGGCCTGTGAGCCAAGTACAGTTTTCATATTTTTAAATGGTTGAAAATAATAGTCATTTGCGACACATGAAAATTATGAGAAGCTCAAAATTGTGTCCGTAACAGAATTTTATTGGAAAAGAGCCACAGTCACTTGTTCCGGATTATCTAATGGTTGATTCTGCACCACAGAAGCAGAGCTGAGTAGTTCCAACACAGACATCCTGGCTCATAAAGCCCAAAGTAATTACTATCTGGCTATTTATAGAAAAAGCTTGTCAACCCCTGCTCTAAACCCTCAGCTTACTGTATTTTTTTCATAGAACATAGAACTATTGCCTCTCCTGTTACATGATAACTTTGGCAAAGGCGTGTACTTTCTTCTTTTCTTTGGTGATTTGCTGCCAGCACCTAGAAAACAGTGGCTGGCACACGTGAGGTGCTCTATAAATATTTGTTGAATCAATACATTTTACAAATCTAGATTTCGGGTCCTGTGTAGGAAGCACCTCGTTAATTAAAGAACATGAATCACCACTACTACAGCCTACTGTCTGTTTCTCAGTAGGTTAAGCTAAGGTTAATTAAGACCCAAGCAAACCCACACATAATGAAAGGAAATGCTGACACATGCCTGGTAACCCTCCGGGCTTGGAGACAGAGACCAACACTGTGGTAATGACCAGAGGAGCACAGCCTTTCCAAAAAAGTGCCTCATTTTATTTTAATAAATTCCATGATTTTGAATGCATTTTTGGCCCCTCTTACAGAGGAGAGGTGAAGCTGTCCCAGTTATCAAAAAATTCAAATCTGCTCTTCTTCAGCGGACTGCCTGTCAATGTGCTCTCGTCCAGTGTGTCTCCCGTGTCCTGGGAACCACTTCCTGGGTCAAATGACTCCGCTGCCTCCAGGAGCTCCATATCGCTTCCGTCTTCCTCAAAGGACTTCTGGAAAAAGTCATAGATCTTCTGCTGCTTTGGGTCCTTCACCAGAGGAAGAAAAGACAAAGACATCAGCACCCAGGCACCAACACTGACATTCTCTCCACCACTGTGGGACCAGCTCAGTAAACTATCGCTCAAGCAGCCTCACTGCCTTTGTGTCTGGCTTCTTAGCTTCTCTGCTGCTTGCTGGGTAAAGAAGGAAAAACAGAAAACGAACGGTTGTGAAAGCGACACAGGACCTGCTCTCACACTAATTTATGTTGGGAATGTTTTCTCCCTTCTAGCTTTACAAATCAGTATTTCAATATTGAAACAGCTCCCAAGCCTTTCTCCACTAAGAGGTTAGTTAGCCTGTAATTCAACTCCCGAATTGGTGTGTTCAGCCATGGCTTATACCTAATTCTCTGAGTGGTTATAAAACACACACTTAACATATTGATAAGTAGATACATGTACCTGATTCTGACTACCCTAAAGTTACAAATGATCAAAATGCCCTCCAACTGCATCTATGCATTGACAACGATGGTGTAGTGCTAAAATCACACCCAGCCGTTATGACCACGGCAGATGACGGGCTTGCTCTCACCCCTTTGCTGATCTCTCCTCTGTCTAAATTCCTAACCCTGGCCATCATTCAACCCAGAGGCACATATTCAGTATCTCCACTGACCTCCCACAGGTCCATAAAACTAAACCTGTCTTAAAAACCACAACCATCTGTCATCTCACTCCTACATCCCCAAAGCAGGTCCTGTTCCCTAGTTTTGATGGTCTCGCACTGTTCTCATAGTACCCCTAGCTTGCAATCACCAGGGCATCCTGACTCCGGATCTCACCCATCAAACTGCATCAGGTTGGTTTCTCCGTCTGTTCCCTCCCAGATACTTCGTAGGCAGGCTCTTTACTTGGGCCACGTTGCTTTGTACCTGCCTGAATCTGAAATGGCTTCACTGCACTTCCCACCTCAGGCCTCTTCCCACGTCAACTGCTCACCGGTCTTTTCCAGGCTAATTTTTCCCCACAGACTATCCTCTAACAAGATTTTCCTGTCACATCATTGGGCACCCCTGTGCCTACCTCATCGAGTCTAATGCTGCTTCCCTGGCTTTCCAGGCCCTTTGGAGTCAGGTCTCAACCTAACTGGCCACTATTTCTTTGCTTTCACAGAAGCCCTCCACACTAGCGAAGTTCTTGAAAACTGACCCTGCAAGGACTCTAGATTATTCAATAATCTGTACCCTACATTCTCTCACCTTTCAGGATCCTAGCTATTCAGATGGGAAGTGACATTAAAGGTCATTAAGGTCAGCCCCACACCAGCCGCATGTCCTCCTCTGTGATATCAGCTTTTGTCTGAGCAACTGCAAGGTCGAGGAAATGCCGCCCACGAGGCAGCCTACTCCAGGTAGAAACAGCTGTCCACGTGCATTTAAGGACGTGATGGCAACGCTATGTGCTAACTTGGAGCACGCATAATTAAAGGGAAGCAAGTTCCAAGATCAGACAGTATTTCACTTCCCTTCCCAGCAGGCAGGCAGACATGACCTCTTCTGCTTTTGGCTCCTATACAGGAGGCAACACTTTCTTTTCCTAATAGTTGATACAGTTTTCAGCCCTATTTTAATTTTTTTTAAGTGATATAATTATTAATCAAAATAAATATTGATAAACTCCATTTGTACTTTAGGCAGAAATTCTTTTTTTTAAATTAATTTATTTTTGGCTGCATCGGGTCTTTGTTGCTGTGCGTGGGCTTTCTCTAGTCGCGGAGAGCGGGGGCTACTCTTTGTTGCGGTGCGTGGGCTTCTCGTTGCGGTGGCTTCCCTTGTGGTGGAGCACGGGCTCTAGGCGCACAGGCTTCAGGAGTTGCGACTCGCGGGCTCTAGAGCACAGGCTCAGTTAGTTGTGGCTCGTGGGCTCCAGAGCACAGGCTCAGTTAGTTGTGGCGCACAGGCTCAGTAGTTGGGGCTCGCGGGCTGTAGAGCACAAGCTCAGTAGTTGTGGCGCACGGGCTTAGTTGCTCTGCGGCATGGGGGATCCTCCCGGACCAGGGCTCGAACCCGTGTCCCCTGCACTGGCAGGCGGATTCTGCGCCACCAGGGAAGTCCCTAGGCAGAAATTCCTAACTAATTCAAAGCAACTGAGGGTCAGGCCAGTATAAATAAATGAGTTATAAATAAACCTATTCTCGTTAGTTGAGAAGCCTTTAAAAATAAGGCTCTTTCTTTTCAAAGGGCACATAACAACCAAGGCTCTGTCAAAACAGTCACCATTCAACTGAATTAGACAGTTCTTCAAAAAGTTTAAAAGGAAGGTTGTCTTAAAATTGGCTTATTAATTATAAGGATAGTTTATACCCTGTGTTTAAAAATATGATCTCCCCTGAGTCTTATTTATCCCAATAATTACATTACGAAGAAAGAATTTAGTTGCAAGCAAATGTAAATGAAAGGTTATATCCTCAGACAAGTCTTAGCATCACCTACAAGATCGTGTCGACCTGACAGCTTCGGATGCTCGGCAATTCCACAGGAAGGAGGCGGCATGTCAGCTTCCTGAAGCGCAGGGCCGCCTTTCTACACGACGCTCAGACCTCTGTCCATGCTCTCATTAGAAATAACCCCCCAGGGGTCGCCCTCCATCAGGCAGGACCCCCCGAGTTCTCACCCTCCTTGTCAACCACCCGAGCAGGTGAAAGAAGACCAGCCTTTGGGAGTCTTTGCACCTCTGGCTCCTCTACCTTGCTTCACTGAAATGGAGGGGGAAGGGCTGTGGCAGCCATGGGGCTGGAGAGCTAGGCCAGGGCAGGCCTGCTGGGCCCTGGGCTGCCCTCTCCAGAGGCAAACAGGCCTCCTCTCAGCACCTCTGACAAGGCCCCACCTGGTCACGGAAGGATGCTCACCAGCCTCTTACTCTCCTTGACAGTGAGAGGGGCCGTCGCACAGGGAATGCTGGCTGAGTCTGGAAGCCTTCCGCCTGGGCTGGCTTCAAGTGACCCATGACTGCGGGAGAGTCTTGCTGCTCCGCAAGCCTCTGCTCACCCCTTTATAAAATGGGGAGTCACTGAGGATAAGGTGCAGCAACAGAGGGGAAAATATGCTACACAGAAGCAACAGCCTATGTGAAACACTCCCCGTTCTGCGCTGGGGATGTGTTTGGGTGCTGTTGCTATGTGCTTCTTGCAACGATTCAGCTGTTGCCATGGGGCGTTTTCTGTCCGTTTCTAATGGCCTGATGGAAGAGGCAGCATTTGGAGGCCCTGGTTTTTGAGGAGGGCATGTCAGAAGCAGCAGGAGTTAATGCCAGCACTTCTCCATAAACAGACGCACACACACAGATTGACCCGAGAACGAATGCAACCATCATTTTAGCTCCCCAGCTGGGGGAGGTCCCCAGGAGTGATTCACACCTTCCTGCTCAGGACCTCTGGACACCCCAGTGGCAGGGAGCCACATGCTGGTGTTACCTTGTAGAAATAATCTGCGGCTTCTGTCATTTCTGAAAAATTGGTCTCAGAAAGCCCGGCTTCACCCAGAACTTTAATCTTCTCTTGAATCAGCGGCCTGTTGGGGAGAAATGAGCTGCAGTGGAAACAACCTGCACAGAACCAGCAGACTGATTATAGCGAGACCAGCCCCTGTCCTTATGAGACACGCTCACTGTTTCACATCTCTCCATCTCTTCAGGCACAAACGCCCATCCCGAAATACTGACCTCCTCTCTATTGTAAACCGACCAAGTCAGGGCTCACATCGTCAGGCTCAAAATTCTTTCTACTGGAAGATGTGTAGGAAATAAATGCTACTGCAACAAAAACTTGAACCTGGCACTGTTATAAGCTGCTCAGTTAACAAATCCATTAACAGAAAGGGAGGTAGGGACAACCCACACGCAAAATAAAGGTAAGATGCCTTAGTCATAATGCTGGAAACAGAGATAGGTAGTGGAAACTAATAAGATAATCAAGAAACAATATGAGGAAGGAGGAAATGGAACTGGGGAGGGAGCATTTGGGGAGTTTTGGCCTAAGTGATGGACATGAAACCCCAGAGTTAAAAATCTGACCCCATCTCTGCTAAGGAAGCACTACACGGCCCAGCAGCAGCACTGTAAGACGTGGCCTTACGGAACCAGCACACCTCCCAAGGGGCCAGGGGGCCAGTCTCCCTGACTCAGCAAACGCCTTCACGTCTGGGAACAGAGTGTTTTACAAACAAAGTTCCACCTAATTGCATCCCAATAAGTTCTCCTCCCTTGTCTCAGGTCAGTGGGAAGGAGCCACATCCCCTTATTCCTACAGGATTTCCTCATGCCTCCTGCAGCCACCAGTTAACACTATGCAGGAGGTCAAACAGGGTCATGAGGAAAGGGGGAGCGCACTACTAGCAGGTCTTCTGTGTGGATCCCTGGAAACCTGCCCCAAAGCAGAGGCTCTTAGGGAGCAAAGGAAATACGTCATCGGTGTCGACCCAACTGCCGGGCCAGCCAGGGGCCTCACCAAAGGTAGTCATCAGCCGTGCCTCTTGCCACCAGGTAGTGGATGCCCACAGAGCTCGACTGCCCGATGCGGTGCACCCGGTCCTCGGCCTGCATCAGCACCTGCGGGGCGGGGATCGGGACGCATGTCGGTCAAGGCTGGAGGCTGCTCAGCCCACCACAGCAGGTGGCCTCTTGCCCCGGAGCCTCACCACAACCCTTCCTCCTCACTGCGTGTCACGTGGCAGGGGGCCTGCAAGCCTCTGTCCACAAACGGTCTGTCATCTGACAAAAGGGAGAAGCAAGCACAATACTGGCCAGCAGGGGGGACCTCGATCTGCAGCTGGGTAGCTGTGGATGACCCTTCAGGGCCGGGCCAGCTGCTGGGCGCTGCAGAGGGAGAGCCAGCTTCAGCTCTGCCACCAGCTGTGACAAAGGAGACCCGGCACACTGCCACTCTTCCTCCATGGAATGAAAAGTTATCTTCTAAACAGATAGAGATACCGCGCCCAGGGAGAGGCCATATGTGATCAGGGGGTAGGGTGGCTTTTTTATACGGTGGAAAAACCCTACAACGAATAATGAAAACCAAGAACATGGTTTCCATTATAAAATGCCTTCACGCTCTAAGCCCAGCCACCGTTACAGCCGTCACCGACGTGTGGTCGATGAGAGCCACACGGGTCAGAACATCAGAAGGGAAAGAACTTCTTTCTGGGGTTGAGGAGAAAACTTTGAGTCCCAACAAATGTCTTCCACCTGCTGCCACAGCTGATCAGATAAGGCCAGTGGGCACCCTGGGCGTGTTCAGGGAATACCCACTGCAGTCGCCCTATTGTGGCCCCACTGGTAAAGTGGCTCCCGGGGTCGGTTGATAAAAAGGGGCTGAGGCTGGGAAGCCAGAGGCCTGAGGCCAGCGCTGCCACGTGCTCCCCTTAAGTGACAGCTATGCTCTTGAGCTCTCTGTGCTCCAATTTCTTCATGGAGACATGGATCATGAGACTCCTAAAACTTCAATCTTCCCATTGGTAATAAGATGGTCGATAAGCCTACTACTTAGCAGGTTGTTGTGAAGACCTAATAGCTGGCCAATGGATGGCAAAGTATAAGCATGTTTACCAGGCCTAACAGAAACAGAGGGAAGATGACGCAGGCACCAGGGACAGCGCACAGAAGCCCCACTCCCCGCCCCCCCACCCCGCCCCCCTGGCTCTCTCTGCCAGCAGCCAGGAGTACGCCCCTCACCCCTGGGTTCCAAAAGAGCTCCGCGAACACCACCAGGTCAGCCGAGGAGAAGGCGAGGCCCATGTTGGCGGCGGTGATGGACAGCACGGCCACGGCGGGCCCCTCCGACAGCTGGAACTGCTGGCACAGGCCCTCACGGTCGGCTGAGGAGGTGGAGCCGTCGATGCGGATGTGCTTCACACGCTGCGGGAACAGGAGAGGGAAGCAAGGTGGGCGCAGGTGCGGGGCCTCGGCGGCACAGCTCCAGGGACACAGCCCCGCGCTGCTCTGGCTCCAAGCCGGGGGGAGCATCGAGCTCGCCGCTCCGTACTGCTTTCCGAGCTTCTTTCCTGGTCTTTCCATTCCTTTCATAATTGAAACTTGTGTTGAGATAACTGTAGGCTCGCATGTAGTTTAAGCAATAATACAGAGAAAGAGTCCTCGTATGATTTGCCCAGTTTCCTCCACTGGGAATATTGGTAAAACTATAGCATAATATCACACCCAGGATACTGACTTTCATACAATCCACTGACCTTATCCAGATTTCCCCAGTTTCACTTAAACTCCTGGGTGTGCGTGTTCCCTACAACTTTATCTCGAACGTGGGTTTTCACGTATCTGCCTTCACAGCCGAGACAGTGAACAGTTCTAACCGCACAGGGATGCTCTGTAGCCCATTTAGAGCCCTGCCCGCCTCCCTCCTGCTTCCCCCTCACCCACCCAGTCCCTACTAATCTGTCTTATTTTTTTTTTTTTTTTTGCGGTACGCGGGCCTCTCACTGCTGTGGCCTCTCCTGTTGCGGAGCACAGGCTCCGGACGCGCAGGCTCAGCGGCCATGGCTCACGGGCCCAGCCGCTCTGCGGCATGTGGGATCTTCCCGGACCGGGGCCCGAACCCGTGTCCCCTGCATCGGCAGGCAGACTCTCAACCACTGCGCCACCAGTGAAGCCCTGTCCTGCATTTCTAAAATGTTCCATTTCAGGAACATTTATAAATGGAGTCAAACACTGTGCAACCTTTGGGGCTGGGCTCTTTTCACTGAGCATCACTGCCCGGAGAGTCACCCCTGTCGTTGCACGTACAGTTGGTTCACACACACCTGTAGCTCATTCCTTCTCATTGCTGAGCAGTGTTCTGTGGCAGGGATGTACCATACCATGGTCACCTATTCACCTTGGGCAGGACATGTGGGTTGGTCCAGCTTTGCACTACTACAAATAAAGCTGCCCTGAACATTGGTGTACAAGTGAATGTAACTTTTCACTCCTCTGGGACAACTGCCCTGAAATCAACTGCTGAGTTGTATCTGATAGTTGCATGCTTAGCTCAGCTTATTTTCTTTAAAAAAACAATTTTTTTATTTGCAATTAAAAATTTAATTTTAATATATATATATTAAATGCTTTATAACCTTATGTAGTTATGTCTTGTTATTCACAGTAGTTATGTTCTATATAGTCATTATTATAAAATCTGAATTAGCAAATCCTGGATAATTTCCCCTGGGGAAACACAGGATTAGGTTCCTGAGATCAGCTTATTTTAAGTGGCATTTATTGTTTTCTAATGATAAAGACAGACATTATGAGGAAAATAAATTACTGATCTATTTTTTCCCATCACTCTTTTCTCAATGTGTTTGCTACATCTTTTAAATAAAAAGTTCTATATCTTGCTTTTCTCTGACAAACATTATATTGTAAATAAACTAAATGATTAAAATGTTTTCTAAAACATGATTTTTAATGGCTGTGTAATAGTTCATTATGCAACAATAGTATCCTTTAACCATTTATCTATTTCCTCACATTTGGGTGGGTTTCCACTTGTCACTAAAAAAGGATGGGCTGTCTGCCTGTCTCAACTAAGAAGTCCGCATGCTGCAACTAAAAGACCCCGCATGCTCCTACTAAAGATCCCACATGCCGCAACAAAGATCTCGCATGCTGCAACTAAGACCTAACGCAGCCAAAATAAATAAAAAAAAAAAAAAAAAAAAAAAAAAGGATGGGTTGGCAAATGTCCACCAACAGGTGAGTGGATAAAGTGTGGTACATGCATACAATGGAATATTACTCAGCAATAGAAAGGAATGAACTGTTGATACACGCAGTAACATGTATGAATCTCAAAATATGTTGAGTAAGAGAAATCAGATTAAAAAAAAAAGGAGTACACACTGTATGATCCTGTATGATTCCACATTTATATAAGGCTCCAAAAATGCGAACTAATCTACAGTGACAGAGAGCAGATCAGTGGTGGCCTGGAGATGGGAGGATGGGGAGAAACGGGGATTACAAAGGACAGGAGGAAACTTCTGGGGCTGACGGATATATTCACTACCGTGTGGCTGTTAGCAAGACTGGTGCCATCTTGGGCCCGTGCAGTCCCTCCTGTCCTTCCAGTGGCCTTACCTAGGGCTGTCCTGTAGTGAACCTCTTCTTTGTCATCTAGGGCTTCGTAGTGAATAGATACTGTTTAATGATCTTTGGGTCCAGGTGGCCTGTATGCTCGGTTAGTCTCCAGTGATGACAACCTTCACTGACGCATTCCTGATGCTCAGGAGGCTAGTAACCCACCATAGATCTGGACTTAGGAACGTACTTCCTGTCTCCAAGCACACACCCCTATGCTCTAGGTTAACTATAATTGTTCCAGTGGCTCCTCTGCACTGCAGAGTGCAGCTGCAAACGCTCTGGATCACCATCCACCCAGGCCTACCCTCCCTGTAAGTTACCCTTTAATAAATGGATCCACTGATGGTGTGGAGCCGCCTGCCTTGTTTTTAGGTCTCAAGATACCTTCTCAGTTCAGTGGGCACTTTTCGTTCCTTCTGTGCAACAACTACCTCCACTCTTGCTCAACTGTATACTTCAAATATGTGCAGTTCGTTGCATGGTAATTATACCTCAATAAAGCTATTAAAATAAAACATTTTAAAAGAGGGGTTGGGGGGCTTCCCTGGTGGCGCAGTGGTTCAGAGTCCGCCTGCCGATGCAGAGGACACGGGTTCGTGCCCCGGTCCGGGAAGATCCCACATGCCGCGGAGCGGCTGGGCCTGTGAGTCATGGCCGCTGAGCCTGCGCATCCGGAGCCTGTGCTCCGCAACGGGAGAGGCCACAACAGAGAGAGGCCCACGTACCGCAAAATAAATAAATAAATAAATAAAAGATGGGTTAAAACAAACCTGTTCATGGTTCTACAAGCAAGAAACATTATTCGGAAAGTCGACAGAAATGTTTCCGGAAACCTTCACCTCATTTCTTTGCTCAGATCTGACCTTGGCCTGCTTAGCAGTCGACACAGAAACAAGAAAAGCATCCTGTGCTGAATTTCAAAGGGAGCTTACCTTCCTCTCAAGCTCATTAGTAACTGCATCCAAAACCACCTTATGGTGTGCAAACACTAGAAACTTCTCTCTTCCACTTTCCAGTAGGTCCAGGATATATTCACTGCATTTGACAATGACAACACAATAAATTAAACACATACGCAATCCAGCTGAGATTAATATCTGAAAAGTGACTGCATCTGTAGCAGATACCTTCTGGGTACCTGCCTCCCCAGCTCATTCTCTCCCTCCTCTGAGAGCTGACCTCTCCCCCTTGCCCTCAGGAACTGTGGGGAAGTCATCTTCCGCCATATGCAGAAAGAGTTCTTCCATACTTTTTAGTCATCTCCCAAACACAAATAAATCAAAGTATCCTTATGTTTTACGTGTCTCTGATAGGTTACTGAAACATTCTTATTATTACCTGGGATCATACAAGATAATTAACAGTTTGCACTTTGGCTGCTACTATCATTATAATGTGTTTTCAATAAAAATTGAAGTGTTGTTTACAGATCTGAAAATGCCTGGGCAGGGACTGAGGGATTCTTGACAGTAACAAATTTCTGGCAATGTAGTACTGAGACGTAAGTAACAATACTGAAGAGACGTCAGGGATCACCCTCCAGCTCCCTCCCACATCAGACTGCAAACCACAGGGCCAGCAGTTAAGGCAGTGGTATACGTGCATTCTTTTTTCCAAGGCCAAGGAATATGGGTGAAAAGGCCTTGTTTACATGGTCTTCATTCTGCTTTTTACTTCTCTCCTCCATCCACTGCGTTTTTTCTTGACTTTCTGCTCCTTATCTTTAGCTGTGGCCTTAAAGGAAGGCAGCGACCCCCAGGAGCTGTAGGGAGGAGAGTCACCCAGCAGACAGGTCCCAAGCTTGCCCTGGCACTCGCGCCCTGCAGAGGGTTCCCAGACCCAGTACAGGCCGCCGTGGCTCCTGCGCGGGCGGCGGGAAGGTCAGCTTCCTCTGACAGGACACAAGGAGCCCTCGCTCTGCCTGAGGCCATCCCCACACGTGGGTGTGTGTCTGGGCAAAGAACAGACATTGCTCTCCTTGGAGAAGGACAAATCTCCAAGGTTTCCTATTACAGTACAGGCAGGCGGGGAAAAGGGAAGCGGACTCTCTTCTAAACGTCTAAGAATTTTTTCAAACAACACTATGACCAACTACGGTATGGATTTGAGTTCAATTTGTGAATTGTTGGTACTAATAGAATCTACTTTAATTAGTTTGAGAGACATAAAATTTGCCACGATATAAGCAAAAAAGTTAACTGCTACAGCATCAGAAAGTCACAAGGCCATAAAATCAACTTGGCCAGCCATAAACACCACGGCCCCCAGTTTTCCTGATGCCTCTCATCGTCTACATCTCAGACGTGGCATTGCTGCTCTGCCCTTCCTCACGTCCCTGAGCTACCGAGCTGGAAATATCTGCCGACCACAGTAACCTTGGCTTTATGTTGAAAGATGTCCATTAAAATGAAAACGAACAACAGCAAAAATGGGAAGAAAAGCAACTATCAGAGGAAACTGGGGGTTTAAGATTTATAATCTAATTTCCACTTACTAGCTGTATGATTCTGAAGTTTAGAGATTTACGTTAGATTTACTCAGTTTCTGCATTTTAACTTTATTCTACTGATCTCACAAGGAGTCTATAAATGTGACATGAGTTAACAGATGTCAAAACTGTTGGAAACTATAAATCACTATATAATTTATCATGGAATTTTGAAAAAGTATGTATAAGGTATGTTATGATTTGAATGTGTGTGTCCCTGCCCCCCAGTTCATATGCTGAAATCCGAACCCCCAATGTGGGGCCTATGGGAGGAGATGGAGTTAGTGTTCTTATAAAAGAGACCCCAGAAAGCACCCTTCCCCTTCCACTATGCAAGGACACAGCGAGAAGAGGGCTGTCTATGAGCCAGGAAAAGAACTGTCACCAGACTCTGAATCTGCCAGCGCCTTGAACTTGGACTTCCCAGCCTCTAGGACTGTGAGAAATATATGTTTGTTGTTTAAGGTGCACGGCCTACAATATTTTGGTCATAGCAGCATGAATGGAGTAAGACAAGGTATTACCGAAGTTTATTTATAAGGTGGAAAATGGTTAGATTTAAAATTCCTAAGGGAAATGGATGGCTCTGGGCCCAGCACTCAATGGACCCTGGATTTTGTAGGTCACAAGCTGAGAGAGCAAGGGAAGAGGCTCACACCCATGCCATGTGTTATTCAGCAGCACATGAGAAATGTCAGTGGAGGCAATTCAGATTAGTGTCTGAGAGAGAAGTTTCCAGGCCATAAAAACCACATCTGGAGTTCACTGGTCTCTTAAACAGTATCATAAATGAAAAGGGCAGTGCCCAGAGGGTGAAGGAGAGCTGCCCGACATTCAGGAGTCTGTGGAGAGTCTGTGATTTAAACAATGCAGCGAACTCACTCTCCAACCACATTTAAGGGTGCAGAGGGAGAGGCCGGTGAGGCTGGGAGATGCAGAGGCTGAGTGAGAGGGCAGGGCAGGCTGTAGGTCTCCATCTATCCATGGATCTCGGTCCCCACAGCCAATCTGGGACCGCTCAACCCACGCTAAATTCATTTCATTGTAATTGAATCACTTGGACCATTACCCTGCCTGAGTCTCACACAAATGTTAAACAGTAAAAAATTAGGCAAGCTGCATGTCGTTAGACTTGCTTCAAGTTTCTATCTCAGTGATATGTGAAGAGCAGTGGGCTTTTCTTTCTTTAGCCAAGGCAGACAATTGAGATTTTTTTCTTTCAAGTCAGTGAATAATTTTAAGAACAGAAATTATTACACCAGCTTTAGTTGAGAAGACAGAAGGAGACCAAGTGTGACAACAGCCACTTGCCCGTATCTTTTGAACAAACGATGGTATTCACCTTCTTTCTTATTTAGGTAAATGACAGCTGAAACATGATGTCTTTGGAGACGACCAGAGAATCTCCGTAAGGCAGCTTCCTGGTCTTCTGTGAAACCCCTAATTTGTTTCCTACAGGCAAGTGACCACAGTTCTCTTAGCAAGAGGAAAACTCCCCTTCAGTGTTTGGGTCACCCAGCCCTGCTCATAAGTGGCCCCAGCTCCAGCTCGCTTGGGTTAAGACGGGATCTCGCAGGCCCAGCGCCCTGGCAGGGCTCCAGCGACAAGCCTACTTATGCCTCCTGGGTGATGGTGCCCTAAACTTTATATTCAAGGCAACTACCATTCAAATCGCTAATCATTTCTCACAGAGCAATAAAACCATCCTGACGGACTAAGATAACAGGTATTTCTTTTTAAAAAAGAGAGAGAGAGAGAAGTCGACACTTGGTGTTCACTTACATGACAGATGGGATTTTAGCTTCAGCTGTTCTGTTGAAGAAGAGAATAAGGGCTTCTTTCTGCTGCTGTTTCTGTGGAAGGAGAAATCAGAGGGTTTGAAGTCTCCCACTCTGAGAACTCCGTGACACGCTGACATAATCATCACCACCAAGAGCTTCACAAATCCCAACATCCATCGCCAGAGCCGAGAGGCCCTGACTTACCCACCCGCTTTAGCCACGCCACAGACACTGTCTGCACTCTGGTTTTGTACTGGGAGACAAAGTAGCATTACAGATGTTCTGTCACCCTTCGAGAACTGTTGTGAGAATCCCATGAGGCAAGGAACATGCAAGCTCTTTGGAAGGGCATTGCAGGTAGTGCTTCACCATCCATGCCAAGCTCATGTGCTCAGCGGGAAGGCAGCCCTGCTAAGCACACCTATTTACTATAGGTGTTACAGCCTGGTGACAACTTACACATGACAGTGGCCCACGATGTTCCCCCATCCCTTTCCTTCTGCCAACTTGTGTCCATACCCAACTGACTAAGCTCACCTCTAAGACTTACTGAATCATTTCCAACTGACCCCAACTAGTCTATTCTAGTATCATCTCAAAATGTTATTCACATGTTTCTGGCCTGTGTGCACAGAAGGTAATTGACTTCCCTCAAGAGGAAACGGTATTTTCTTTATAGTTTGCATCTAAATAAATCCCAATAAAGAATGCTAACCCAGGAGGTGCTTAACCAGTTTCACAACAATATGAGATAACATTTACCATTACTCTTGGGTTCCCAGAGAGGACAGATACTCTTACCATCCTTGCTGGGGCAGCCATCCCCTTCCACTAGCCAGCATGGGTTTATAGATGCTCCTACATTTTGGGCCTGGGCCCTGTGAGGCCAGTGATTGACATGGCAGCTTCCTCATGGAACAAAGAAGTGACCCAACAGTAAAAACACCTATGGCCCGGAACTCATTAATAACTCAGGAAAGCAGCCACAGCTGGACTGTACCTTAAACCACACACACCACAGATGGTGAGAAAAGCTACCTGGTCAAAATCGTTTTTTGGCTTTAAATAGCATCTCTCCTCTAGGCCTTGACAAGAAAGAAGAAAGAGACCCAGGAACCACAGGAATCCGTAGGGGCCCTGACGGGGTAGTGGATGCATTTCATCTTCTACACGAGTCGCGGCAGTGGTGGGCACCGTCCCTCCTGTTTTATGGCAGCAGTTCAATTAGACAACTCTAACCTCCCGGGAACTCACACTGAAGATGTGATTCTGTGTGTGTGTCTTAACTTGTTTCTCAGCCCCAGGCCCAGTCAGGATTCTCATGAGGCTCTGGACACACACACTTTTCGCGTGTGGCCCATGAACTCGCATGGAGTCCGTTCGTGTCTCTCAAAGGGTCCCCTGCAGTAGGTTAGGCCCTCCAACCACCGGACGCGTCCCTAGTAGGACATGCTGAAGGGACAGTGTCAGGCTCCCATCTGACGACCTCACCCGCAGCGTGTACGCCTCAAGGAGACTGCACCCTACCCGTTCTCAGTCCGCAACTAAACTCCTGTTCCTTCAGAGACGCCTGTCAGGTCCTTCCCTCCCACCCACACTCAGGCCACACTTGCTCTTAGAAAGGGAGAGGGAAAACAGATGGAGAGATGGTAGAAAGCACTTTCAGAAACCCTGCCCCAAGATTTAACAGGCAGAGCCAATGTGGGTGTGAGAAAACAAACATCATCATTACACACAGCTTGGGAGATGGGACCCTGGGCTAATAACCCTTTTGGGGCTGTTATCAATAGGTACCAAAAGTCTTCAAAATATGCCCATGCCCTGTGATGCAGCAGCTCACTCCTAAAATTTACCCTCAGGATAGAACTGGAGGTACACAAATTCAGATGTAAACTGCTTTTTCAGTGTAGTGTTACTTAGCATAGTGAACAATTGAAATAACTTCAATGTCCAACTACATATGACTGGCAAAATTACAATATAGCCAGGTGAGAAAACATCATGCAGTCTTCAAATATTACGTTTTAGAAGAACATACAACATGGAAAAGGGTACAGATAGTTTTGTAACCTGCTTTCTTCCCCACTTGATGTATCTTTATAAGATCCCAATTCTGCTTTTAAAATACATACGTTGCTTATTATGTACGTAAGTTATAATATATATATATAGAGATAAATAATATATATTTTAAAGCAAAAAACACATAAATTTTATAGAAAAAATACCAAAATGATATATGCCAAAATTATGTAATATAAATAGATGGGTTAATTTTTTTTTTTTTTTTTTTGCGGTACGTGGGCCTCTCACTGCTGTGGCCTCTCCCGCTGCGGAGCACAGGCTCCAGACGCGCAGGTCCAGTGGCTCCGTGGCACGTGGGATCTTCCCGGACCGGGTCACGAACCCGTGTCCCCTGCATCGGCAGACGGACTCTCAACCACTGCGCCACCAGGGAAGCCCTCTATTGTATTTTTAATGTGGGAGAAATCAATAGTTTTATCTTAAAAAAAAAAAGCTCCCCAAACTGATAGACATAATACTAGCCCATTAACTATCTTATTACTTCTTTTGTCAGCCATGGACTGGGAAATTTTAAATAACCTGCATTCTTTGTTCCTGCCTCTTAGATTTTTATTAAATTAGATCCACTGGGTTCTGAATTTATTTTTCTATGTTGGAATCTAAGTGGATTGTCAAACGGCAGAAAGGTGAGCTGATACTGTCACCAGGAAGTCTGCATGGACCAGTTCCATTTTTCTGTTCCTGGTCTTGCTGATCAAAAAAACGGCTTTAGACAAAAGATGATTAGAGTCAGCTTTTCTTAGCCTGTGAACAGCTATCTATTATTTTGGCTGAAAATGAGAAAAAGATTTCACTGTACATTATGTTTTATAAATTGGCCGCTTCACCTCGGCTTCTGTGATTTAAAGCTTTTTAAAAAATGTCTTCCTCCAGATGGGAAGGTGTGAGGGAACAAAGAAAGAAATCACTTTTTGACAGGCTAGCAGTGCTTTGCTGGAACCACCATAATGTGTAAAATTGCAGGGAAACTTGGGGCTACAGAGTCACTCTAAAAATGGCGGTGGGGGGGTCCTTTCTGTAGATTCAGAGACTAAAACCACAAAACCATGATTCTCCATTTTAACACTTTCAGTTCAGGATTTCACAGCCAGTCAGGGCTTGGAAGGCATGTTGATGGCCATCTGGCCCCAGCCCCGGCTGACATTGGCTCCCCTTCCTGGGTTAAGTTGGCAGGAGGGTGCTCCCAGTCAGATCCACGGTTTGCAGATGCATCAAGTCTGGGGCTTTACAGTAAGAAAGGTTCTGATGTTCTACAGGGTCATGCTCATAAATTCATTTGCTACTTGGATTTTCCATTATAAAAATTAATTTACATTAAAGAACACAAAAGAAAAGCAAATTTTCAAGAATTTGTCTTATTATCTGAAAGAATTTAGCATGTGGCTTGAGCATCATATGCCGAAGGCAACCTGTATCTATTCAATTTCTCTCTCTTAGGGACAAACCTAAATTTCCCAAGACACCAAGGAAGCACATAGCAATTCTCAAGCACTGGACTGGGAAGAACTCAAGGCCCCTTCTCCACTGGATTCTTGAAGAATTACACTGCAATTTAGGGTTTGTTTTCACAATCTGCAAAATAGTGTTAAGACTCTGGGCTGTAGAAGCAGAGACAACAATCACACACAACAGGCAGGACTCAGAGCAACTGTCCCAAGTCCTTCATACTTTTCCAGCACCAAGCCTATGAGGTAGGTCGTGGCTCCCCTTTTTAGGGAAGAAAGTATCTACAAATCCCAAAGAATTTAAGGGACTTGCATAGCTACGGGGAGTTATAAACACCCAATATTCCTGATTTCCATGGCTCAGCCTAGTCAATTTCACATCACTGTCGATAAACTCAGAAATCAAACTTGCAGGTTACATATGAAATCATCTTTGGAAAGAGCCACTCACCTAACTGTGTACATTGGCGGAAAGTTTAAAAAATGCTCTCAAACCTTGCTGCACTAAGTTCAAAATTCCCATATGTCTTTTTGGCCATACTGCCTCTTGACCACTTAACGTGACTTTCCTCCTCAATTCTAATGCCCACAGACCGTTTTGTCAGTTGTCTACACTGGCTGCTCTCCACCACCTGGTTCAGGAGATGGACTGGGTACAGGTGAGGGTGTCCTCTGGGGACTCCCACGAAATACTAATAGACTTTCTTCCATCACACACACAAGGAACTAAAACATAGCATTTTATAAACATTCAGACCTCTGCATCTAAAAAGAGCATACACCTGAATTTTTCCCATTAATATTACATATGCTATACATGTTCCTTGGTTTCCTTGTCTGGTGGAGTTCACTGGTGGGCAAACGTTAGTAGACATTAAAGGTTTAAGAAAGTTCTAAGAAAAAACTAAAATGGAGAAAATATTTTTATTCGCTGCCTTTTTTTCTCTAGAAATCAGAAAAAGACACCAATGCTGATTTTAGCAAAGAACACCCCGGTTCTGCTCATGGTTCCACTGAAATATAATTTGAGAACCACTGGTCTGTATGTCCACGTCAACGTTAAGGAACTTCACTTGAAAACTCCACGGCAAAGAGATTACGCTTGCTCACTTCCTCCAGGCCATCCCGATTATTATGTATAATACAGCATAAATTAAATACTGCTAGACAAGTTACCAGTGCATCCTCTACCCTACACTGTTTCTTAAAAATGACTAGCCAGTCTTGTTCATCACATGGTAAAATAACATTAAAAAAAAAAATCACACATTCTGTCTCCTGTCATCTTATTTATTTTGTACTCTCCTAGAAGGCTAGTATCTCATGTAGATCTAAGTTTCCGTATACAGGGCAATATCAAGCCCAGATAATGCTTTATGATAATGTCAGAAAATGTCAATGACTGTCATTTTCTTGGGAATGAAAATTGCAAGGTTTTTATCCCAAGAGGACAGAAACGGGTCTGGTATAGATTACTTTATAGCACTTAGCACAGTATGACACTAAAGACAGATATGAAACGAAAGTGTTTTGAAAAGACAAAGTCACCATAGTGGAAAGAGCCCTAATATATAGGGCTAACAGGCTTGGTTATAGCCTCAGCTCTGCCATGGAGTAGCCATAAGACCTTGGGCAAATCCCACTCTCTGTGAGCTTCAGTTTCCCCCTCTATAAAATGGGGGTGCCAACTTGTTGCCAACCATAAATGACCGTAATAAGGATTAAAAGTTAAGAGAGTTTGAAAACTCGTTGTTATATAAATGTCAATTTGTTTTTTTGACTAAAGCAAAAGACATGAGATGATTAGAGCGTTAACATATATAACAAATACACTTAGGACTAATTTCTAATGACCGTTACTAAAGGAAGTATTCTCAAAATACACTAAACATAAACTCCAACTTTCTTTGAGGGATTCAGAATACATATCACCATCCTGTGGTTGCCTTGGGGTTTACCTCTATGACTGTCCATCAACAGTGATCTACACAAGTAGAAAACTGCAAATTATACGAGATTTTGGAAGTAGACTAGGTAGGCTGAGAAATGAAGCGGGCTCATCATCCTGCCCGGGGCGAGGGAGAGAGGTTACGGGAAGACAAGGTCGGGGGACTCTGGGTCAGCTCTCCAGTGCCCCTCCAGGGCAGGAAGAGCTGTGCACAAGGGGACCTTCCCAATCCCCATCTCCAGCCCCGGACTCACAGTGCTCTCCTTGGTGGTCATCTCCTTGGCCGCGGCATCCAGGGCGGCTCTGGTCCTGGCGCTGATCCGGCCTGGGGCGACCACCACCATCTTGCGCTGTTTGGCTGGGAGCTGGCAGAGGACGTCGCCCTTGAGGCGTCGCAGCATGACCGTCTCCTCCAGCAGGAGCTTCAGCTCCCCCAGGTTGGAGGAGCCTGAATAATCCCATCCCCAGGGCAGCTGTGGAGGCAGAACGGAGACACAGCTCGTGAGAGTCCCCAGGGCCCAGGACTGGAGCTGTCACCTCTGGGAATGGCCTTCTCGCAACCCTCGCTTCCCTTGGCTTTGTTCAGAGAACTTCAAGTGGCTTTAAGGGATGAATAAAATCTCACAGAATACAAATGAGAAACAGGAAGGAAAAGGAAGAAAGAAAGTCAGGAATGAGAGAACCAAAAACGTGTATCATGGCGTCCCACAGTTTGGCGCTATCCTTTCTAGCAGCAAAGGCAAGATGTCAAGCGGTTTGGTGCCTGTTATATTGAAGAACAAACGAGACACTCAGCTTGTCAGACTCTTCCCATACACTAAATGCACAAAGTTTCCCTAGGGCTTACCCGACTGAGCCTGTTGCACAAGGTAACAGATGATGCTGTAATATCTTTATTTGATGAGGGTTACAGGGATTACGAAGCTGCTCTTCCCCAGCGTGGGCCTCACCATGCGTGACCTGGTGAATGCCATTGCGGTGGCCATGCTGGAGGCGGCTGAAGGGAAGAACCCAGAACACAGGTGCTGCAGTCTTGCTGAAACCAGAGGTGGGTTTTAGAGCACGCAGGCAGTCCTTCATAAAAATGGTTCCTTCATTTAGCAGCTCAAGGAGGCAGTGAGCAAGAATGTCTACTTCCTACCACACATGTAGACAAGATCCTACCGATTAAAATAAAAACCCTGCCCTTCACTAACAATCTTACTGGAAACAGGACTGACTTTTACAGTCCTGTAGAAAATCAGGGAGCCAGGGTATCTGCTGCCTTAGGGTTTCAGCTGCTCAATTTTTCCCTCATGCCTCAGCCCACCCTGGACTGTGAACCACCGAGGGCAGGGGCTAGGCTTGATCATTTTCGAGGGCCAGTGGACCTAGTATAATGCTGGAGATGTGACAGGTGTCCTATAAACCTCTGCTAGATTGAGAGCAGGAAGAGACAGCCAAAGGTGGAGAAATAAAATGATCAAAAACTGCTTCTTCTTTTAAAAAAATACACTCTGAAACCAACTGGATGTTCTCACCAAATGCCTTCACGGTATAGGGTCGAAAATGAGCACGGCATGGGGCATTCTTTTCAGTGGCTTCTCTTAATGCAAGAATCTGGCCACAGTTAAAAGAAAAAAAAAAGCAGAGACTTCCCTGGTGGCGCAGTGGTTGAGAATCCGCCTGCCAATGCAGGGGACACAGGTTCGATCCCTGGTCCGGGAAGATCCCACATGCCACGGAGCAGCTAAGCCCATGCACCACAACTACTGAGCCTGCACCCTAGAGCCCACGAGCCACAACTACTGAGCCCATGTGCCACAACTACTGAAGCCCATGCGCCTAGAGACTGTGCTCCTTAACAAGAGAAGGCACTGCAATAAGAAGCCTGCACACCATGATGAAGAGTAGCCTCCACTCGCCACAACTAGAGGAAGCCTGTGCGCAGCAACGAAGACCCAACGCAGCCAAAAATAATAAATTAATTAAAAAAAAAAGTAGCTCTGGCCTACTGGCTGCATTATATAAAAATCATGCTAGGAACAAATGGATATCGTAATTAATTTAGGTATAATGTTCCTACCTTCTAATATTATCAACTCTTAACCTTGCAGGTTAAAACCCAATAATACCAAAGGTTTTAAATGCGTAATACCGTAATTACAATCCAACAAGCTTTTATTGAAAACTTATCACGGAGCAGGCATTGGGCTAGGTGAAAGGAAGGATACAAAGATGGGGAAGGCAGCGTCTGACTATGTTTTCTTGGATGCTGGGGCAGTGGCAGCAGGAGGAGGACAAGGGCGAATCTGAGGATGGCTTGAATGACTGCGGAGACGGTGGCCGGAGACTGGGAACCCAGGGAGGGACAGTGCAGCAGTAAAGGCAGGGAATGGCTCTGCCCTCAGCACCCCCCCGGCCCCTGGCTAAACACGACACCATGCGCCCAGACGGTCGAGGAAGATAAGATCCTTTTCAGAAATCAAGTTGTCTTGAGGGATCAACACAACTGCGCACAACCTAACCTGGACTGATCCACGGGGAAACTTTGTTAAAGGCGTGTATGGCTTTAAATACATTTAATAATAGAAATCTCCTGCCTCAATAACCAGCTAAAAACGGTTTGCCATTAACTTTGCCAAGCACCACAAGTTGCATTATAAGTACTCTGAATGTAAGTGGATATTTTTAAAGTACTTGAAAAGCTGTCTTTTCTTTTCCAAAAGTATTTTAAAATAAGGGAGATGATCTTATTAATATCACTAACTTGCATGGCAAGGCTTTTCTCTCCCAGGTGGCATGGGTGATGAGTGAGGGGCAGCCGTTTCTCCAAGTGTCAATGTCTTCGATGCAGACAGCAGCTCGGCGTATTTGTGACTTGATCAAAGGACAGGAATCCTTAAGGTCTGAAGTAATGAGGCTTTAGAGTCCAGTTAGAGCCTCTGCACAGGGACACTGCCCGCAGGAGAGAAGCCAGGGTGAGCTGGAGTTGTGGCTTCAAGGTTACAGCAGAACAAGTGGGGAAAATGAGAAGCGATTTGCCCTTGAGAGAGGGGCCAGCGCCTGCCATTCTAATTCAGTGCTCCTGGAACCTCACGGGAACAGGGTTTAGGCATCTGAGAAGTCTACCTTGCCGGACAAAGGACGACTGTTGAAGGATAAATCCATCACCCTGGCCAGTTTTGAAAGTAGAGATTAGAAAGAGAAGTGAGTGACTCTCTCTTTCTGGTTTTCAGATCGTGCGTGTTCTGGAGCCTGGACCAGAGAGAGCTACTCGGGGCTCAGGAAGAAGGTTCGAACCAGCCCCGTCACCTCCCACCTGTCAGCAATGACACCGACTGGGACTTCTGCTCCACCCATCACAGCACACCAAGGCCCCAGCACACCAGTGAACAGATGAGACTGTATCCCACTGGTGGGTCTGGAGAGAGTGAAGAGGGCACAGATGCCAAGAAGGAGAAGGCCACAGACTGTGTCTCTTCCTGAAAAGAGAACAGCCCAGTGCCTGAAGAAAACAGCTCAACTGATTAAGGAAAAACAACGAACTCCTAAGCAAACAAGGAGCTAATTCTGTGTGTCATCCTGTCTCGGGTTATTCTGGGGAAGAGCACTGGAAACGTGCACAGGCTTTGGCCAACCTGGCTATGGCTGCCTGACACGGAGAGACCCCCCAGCTCAGGCCAGGAAACATGCTGTGTCCACCAAGGACGCGCTGCTGAGCTACAAGGGAGACACGGCCGCAGACAAGGAGAGCGAGGAAATCCTGGAAGCTCTGGTCGTGCTCCGCCACACTCTGGGGGTGGCCTGGCTCCTGCCGAACCAAGACACAGAGGCCTGCTTCGACCTGAAGAGGCAGAGGGAACACGAAGGAGCGAAAGAACTACATGAGGGAGGCGTCTGGGGATTACCCGTCTCAGAGAAGGACCAAGTGCTGCTTGGGGCAGGGCCTCCTTGGCCATCTGCAGGCTGAACACAGCTCGGGCATACTTGGAAAAGGCACTTGGCAACATTATTACTGCTGAGGGTGACAGGATATCAGAAGTGATCGGTCTACAGAGGAACCATGCCCAGGCCCGCCAGCGCTGGCAGCAGGCTCATTCGACCCGCGTCTCTTTGTTCACTGACTCAGCCCCCAAAGCGCAGAGGTGAGCATGTTACCAGCTGAGGCCTGTGCCGTGTCTGGAGGGACCCAGCACAGGGAATCTCAGCCAAGTTCAGCTGCCAGGTGTGGAGATGACACACGCTACACATGTGCCCTGTGGAGACCACACACGCTACCCACGTGCCCTGTGGAGATCACACACGCTACCCATGTGCCCTGTGGAGACCACACACGCTACCCACGTGCCCTGTGGAGACCACACACGCTACCCATGTGCCCTGTACTGCACCAGCTGACAAGGAGACTGGTGAGAAAGGACAAAAACGCTGCCCTCTACCCCTTCCTCTGCTCTCCACCCCCTGACTCTTTTCCTCTGGTTTGCAAGAGAGATGGTGGTGGCAGCTAGAATTTTCTTGATCTGTATTCAAAAGTGAGGTGCTGGGGCATCCAGAGGAAAGCCCAGCGATGAATTCATCCTTCAGCAGTGGCCCTTTGTCTGGCAAGGTCATCCGCCTGAAAGCGGGGCTTTGGCAGAAAGGCACCGCTGAGGAAGATGGAGTCCCACGCTCAGCCAGGTGGCCAGACTGGTGACCGCCAATGGAGTCAACGGCCCGTCAGGAGGAATTCGCATTTGTGACTACTGTAATTTAAGTATTTTTTAAAATGTTGACTTTCTCATTTACGAAAGTAATCCATTTTGGCATACCTTATCTTCCAGTCATACATGAGAGAGACACAGAGGGGGGTGAAAGAGCAGGCAGGGGAAGAGAGGGAGACAAAGAATGAATAATTAACTATAGGGAAAGTTTCGCATCCTACTTTTTTCCACTCTTTATTTCCCCATGTCATTAAATAAACTTTTTTTCTTCAGCTAAAAAAAACTGAGGGGGCTTTCCTGGTGGCGCAGTGGTTAAGAATCCACCTGCCAATGCAGGGGACACGGGTTCGAGCCCTGGTCCGGGAAGATCCGACATGCCGTGGAGCAACTAAGCCCATGTGCCACAACTACTGAGCCTGTGTGCCACAACTACTGAAGCCCACACACCTGGAGCCCGTGCTCTACAACAAGAGAAGCCACCACAATGAGAAACCCTCGGCAACCAGAGAAAGCCCGCACAAAGCCATGGAAGATCCAACGCAGCCAAATAAATAAATAATTAAATAAATCTATTTAAAAAAACAGGTTTTAGAAATCGTGATTTTTAAAAATTTTTTATTTTTTTGGCTGCGTTGGGTCTTGCTGCTGCACACAGGCTTTCTCTAGTTGCGGTGAGCTGCACACAGGCTTTCTCTAGTTGCGGCGAGCGGGGGCTACTCTTCATTTTGGTGCACAGACTTCACATTGTGGTGGCTTCTCGTGTGGAGCAAGGGCCCTAGGCGTGTGGGCTTCAGTAGTTGTGGCTCGTGGGCTCTAAAGCGCAGGCTCAGTAGTTGTGGCTCACGGGCTTAGGTGCTCCGCGGCATGTGGGATCTTCCCGGGCTAAGGATTGAACCCGTGTCTCCTGCACTGGCAGGCAGATTCTTAACCACTGCGTCACCAGGGAAGTCCAGAAATCACGATTTTGATTGCAACGGCATTTGTTTACAAGGCTTCCTCTGCCATTTTTGGAGAACGGAAGCTGTGCAGACTGTAGCTTCAGGGGCAGCTGCTCCATTGGCACCGTATTCACAGAGATAATTTGCAGGTCAGAGGCTTCTGGCCTGCTGACCGGGCACGATTCACTATAATGAGTCGACATTTAAAGCAAAGGCCCACTGATGAGAGCCCACCAGGGGAGCCTGAGATCATGCTTCCCACTCCACCTGTTCAAAGGCTTCCTCTGTCCTTTTTGCACAGAGTATGTAGGGCCTCGGCCTCACCTGGAGCTCACCTCAGTGCCCTTCTCTGAGGCAAGAGCTGTTGGCTTTCAGAGCTCCAGGCACCTATGCATCGGCCACTGGTCGCTCTACTAGAAAACACTAACGTGGAATCACCACAAGCATTAGAACTCGGAGGGGCTGCTCTTATCTTACCGTAGAGGACACTCCAAGGTCAGAGTTAGGGGCAAAGCAGAGCTAAAATCTGAATCTAGCTCTATGGCCAGTGATCTTCTGATCACACCACAGCCAAAAAGAAGGAATGGAAAGGGAGGTGTGAAAATCAGGGTGGGGTGGGCGGGGAAGAGGGGGAATAAAGAACACATACCCGCTTGGCACCACAGTAGCGAAGTCCAAAGGCATGGAACTGAGGGAAGAAGGTCGGTCTGACGGCGAGGATCTGCGTGTAGAGCTCTGCCGGCCGGGACATGGCTGGGGTGCCCGACAGTAAGATCACCCTCTTGGCAACCTAGAACACAAAAGCCCAAGATGCTGAGACGCACAGAGGACACGCAAGAGATGTCCCCAGCACCCCCAGGAGTCGGAGCCGAGGCCCCCGGAACAGTACACCCCTGGAATCTTGCATGAACACCTTCACTTCCTCGCACTCTGACCGCAGGTACTTCTCAAGTTCGTGCATCTTAGATCCAAGGTAGATCTAGATTCCAAAGACACTACGGCTGGCCTCACTCCAGAGCTCTGGGTGGCCACAACCTGGGAACTCTAAGCGAAGGTACCATGACCAGAGAAAAAGAGCATGTGTGCTCCGAGAACCTCACGGTGTGACCTGGGTAAGAGGCTGGGCGTCATCTCCTAAGCTGCCTTGGCCACACCCTCTGCCTGCATGTACATCAGCACTCAGTCCCTTACACTGAATTCTGTCTTGTCTGTCTCCCTCACTAGACTGCAAGCTTCTTGAGATCAAGGACTGGGCTGTGTCCACCTCTGTTTCCGTAGAACAGTGGCTGGCACAAAGTAGGCAATCAATAAATATTCACTGTATGCCTAAAAATGTTCACAAGGAAGCTAACTGGTGTCCTACGGAACGTGGAGTAAACTCAAAGAATCCAGCATGGGTAGAGGAAGGGGAAGTAGGAGAGACAGCAGCAGGTCCGAACTTTTTCCAGGATGGATTTCTGACACCCAAGCTGAACCTATGATTAGATACTGACACCTAGGACCAGCCCTTTCTCAATCCCAGGAGAAAGCATCAGCAATGACCTGTGTATAAGCCTCTATTTGTTTTCTTTAGAGGAGGGAAAAAAAAAAAAGGCTGTCACTAGCTCAGCTGCACAATGCTTTGAGCCTAGAGATCCCTGATTCAAGCTCATCTGGTAGTTAATAAGGACTTTAAAAGGTGGGACCCGGATCCATCTACCCTACACTCAGCCCAGGCCTGCAGCAGCCTGCTCAGCTGAGGGCAGGATGGGCGTAAACAGTTGGTCAATTCCAGTGACAGACTTCGGGCTCCTCCTTAGCGTGACACCAACTTGACCCAAGAAGACCAGACCCCAAATCCTACCTCTTACTCAGATGAGAAAGAGGGTGAGATATAAAAGGAGACACTTCCCTACTGTGCTAGAACATGGAGTGGCCGAAGATCACTGGTGGTAAAATCCATTTCAGCTCTGGGAAGGGACCCTACTGGGGGGCTCGGTTGTCTAGAAACAGCTTGTTAACCACTGTAACCTCAAGTTAATGATGGCAGCGTAAGGCAATCGCATGCAGTCAGTCACCTAGGGGAGGAAATCAGGTTTTCAGATAGATACACGGCCTCATAAAAGTAAATAAATACAGGTGCAGCAGAGGGAAGGAAAATGATTATAAATATACAACATATATACCGTTCTTGAGATGCACTTCTGCCCGCTCAGCAGCTGCTAAGACCTAATTCCATTAGGACAGGAGAGCCATGAACTTCTCCAGCTATAATTTTCCACAGTTCAACTACCTGGGCCTTCTAATTTCCTCCATGGTTTAATGCAGACTCATTAAAATAACAATGAGCTTCTGGAATGACACCTGTTGCACCACTTGCCTTGGCTCGAGACCATTTCAATGAAACGGGGAAAATGAGAAGTCTTATCGGTAAGAGAAAATCAGCTCACCATCCAAGCCTATTCCCCACATCATCACTGCTGTAGCCTGGGGATGGAGCCTGGGCAGCAGCTCATAGATCAGGTGCTGGAAATGAACTCCAGGGTTCTCTGCCCGATATTTATAGGACGGAGTTAACATGGAGTCAGACCTCCCATATACTGTCCAGACTAGGGTGGTGATGGGACCGTTGAAAATGGATGCTTGTGGGTGTTAAAAAAGCAGAGGCAGCATTATGGAAAGAGAAAAGGCCAGCTTTGAAAAGAAACCAATACGGCGTCTCATCTATTATGGAATGACTTAGCCTGCTCAGCCCCGACACGTTTATTGTCATCACTGTCATCCATAAGGCCTTTAATTGTGCCCGGTTTCACGTGGTTTATATGCCACCCTCTACCCTTGAGAACTTCCGGTTTAGGAAAATATAAATGCATAAAACTACATAAATCAACCCTAAATTGAACGCCTTACAGGTAACTCTTCTAGCACCCAAGAAACCCACAATGGAACAATGCAAAAAAACGATTTCTATTTAGCGTCACAGAGAAGTTAGTTGATTCACACGAGCAGGGGACTCTTCCTGCAGCCTGCCTGATCACACTGGGGGTGAGAGCAGACCCTCCTAGTGGACACCGCCCCCGCTGTGGCCTGAAGAGGCAAAGAGCGATCTCTCCAAACGCAGAGGGACTGGGTTTTCTGTTCTAGGTGCAGAGGAACTGGGTTTTCGACTCCTTGCTTGTATATCACAAGTACTGCCATTGTAGTACTGTACAAAACATCCAAAACCTGGTTACAAATCCAACAAAAGGGATCAGATGATACACATTCTGACAAATTTATACAATAGACTACTATTTGTAAGAATGAGGTCCAGTTATCGGGAATGAGGTGGCATGATTACCAAGATACGCCATTAAGGGAAAAAAGGAAGGTGCAAAACTGGTTGTAGAACACTCTAGGGAGGGAGAAAGGAAACACACGTTGAATGTACTGACATGGGCACAGACTAGTTTTTACAACTAAACCCCAAAATCCAGTAACTGTGGCTGTCTTCGAGGAGAGAGATCAAGGGACTGGGGGATCCAGAGTGGGGAGAAAGAGTTATTTTTCACTGTACACCCTTCTGTACTCTTTGAATATATCACCTAGTTAAACTACTTCAATGAAAAAGGAAAAGAAGAAGCTCAGACACCTTAGACCACTATGCTCATCTGATCTAGCCAATCAACAGACATAAAAGGACTCTACTCCCACAAAAAGAGAAACAGCTATTTATCAGGGAAGGATGGTGGGATTCTGAGGGCCTTTCTTCTTCTAAAGAAATAATCTGGGTGAGCTGTGACAGGGCGAGAGAGAGTCATGGACATATACACACTAACAAACGTAGTAAGGTAGATAGCTAGTGGGAAGCAGCCGCATGGCACAGGGATATTGGCTCGGTGCTTTGTGACAGCCTGGAGGGATGGGATAGGGAGGGTGGGAGGGAGGGAGACGCAAGAGGGAAGACATATGGGAACATATGTTTATGTATGACTGATTCACTGTTATAAAGCAGAAACTAACACACCATTGTAAAGCAATTATACCCCAATAAAGATGTTAAAAAAAAAAGAAATAATCTAACTGGTTTAACAATAAAAAGCACTATAAAAAAAAAACACACACTAAAGGAAACTCAAATACACCTCACTGCTCACAATGGAGAAGTCAGATACCCTTCAGGGCTGGAGTCATGTGGAGAAAAAGACCATGTGATTTGGCCTGAGCAGGAGTGAAGGGGGTGATGCGTGGCCAGACTGGATTTCAGAGGCAACTATCAAAAGGTAAAACTACGACCCAGAAATTCTGAGTGGAAGAATTCGTCCTAAGAGGACAAAGTATACAAGCTATGAACATACGGATGATGTTCACTTGCAGAATTATTTATAATAGCTAAACAGTGTCCAACACTAAGGGTTAAATCATGGGATGCGTCCATACCACAGAACGCTCCCAAACCATTAAAAATGATCTTGGGGGCTTCCCTGGTGGCGAAGTGGTTGAGAGTCCGCCTGCCGATGCAGGGGACACGGGTTCGTGCCCCGGTCCGGGGGGATCCCACATGCCGCAGAGCAGCTGGGCCCGTGAGCCATGGCCGCTGAGCCTGCACGTCCAGAGCCTGTGCTCCGCAGAGGGAGAGGTCACAACAGCGAGAGGCCCATGTACCGCAAAAAAAAAAAAAATCTTGCCCTACAGCTGACATGTTAGAAAAATAACCAAACTGTTAACAGTGGTTTTCTGTGTTGGAGGGATTAAAGGTGATTTCAGTTTTGTTCTTTATAGCTTTCTGTCTTGCCTACTTTCACACAGTTGAACCTTGAACAACACAGGTTTGAACTGTACAGGTCCACTTAGGCAGATGTTTTCAATAGTAAATACTACAGTCCTATACTGCCTGAGGTTGGATGCATCTCAGTATGTGGAGGAACCTCAGATATGGAGGGCCAGCTAAATATAAGTTAAAGGCACGTTAAACCCCCGCTGCTCAAGGGTCAACTGCAGATGAAAACAGAACCACCTCGCTTCGCAGCCCAGGAAAACGGTGCTGTAGGGGAAGAAAGATGTCACATTTCCCATGGGACAACACCACTAGTTTCTTACAACCTAAGCAAAACGTCCTCTGCATGCAGCTGCTGTTTCCATTCAGGAAACCCACATGATGTGGCCTATCTCACAGAGAGTAGGATATAACCTAATCACCTCATCATGAACATCTGCTGAAAATATTTTGACATATTAATTATCAGAATATAGTTCTAAGAGATGCACAATTTAGAGGAACAGTCAAGTAGTATTAAATTCGGCCCTTCTTTGGCTCTTCAAAGGCATTATTTTCCTTCTTCCCAACTCTCCTCTTATTCCCAAAGTACCTAGATTCACTCATTTCCTTAGAGTATCTGATCAGTGGTTCTCAACAGAAATGGGGAGGGGTAATTCCCCCCTCCTCCCCAGGGACGCTTGGCAAGACCTGGTTGTCACAACTGAAGGAGCCAGTGGCATTCAGTGAGTAGAGGCCAAGGATGCAGCTAAATGTCCTACGATGCCCAGGACAGCCCTGTGGATAACAACGAATTATCCAGCCCCAAATGTCAACACTGCCAAGGTTGAGGAACTCTGGTCTCGACGGAAATATAGCAGAGAGGTGGGAGGTTTGATGAACAGAATAACACAGGATGCCTCATCCTCCTCAACAGTCCAGCACACGTGAAGTCAATGTCATGGATGACAGTGGCTTCGAGACACCCATGAACAGGCTATATTCACGGGTCCTGTTTTGAAACATTAATTCATCCGAGTTCTACGGCCAATGCAGAGTAATACATACTAGTTAGCGGTTAAAATTTTGTTTTAAATGTGTCACTCTGAAATATACCCAAGATCTGAAAAACGTAGACACTGCTTTAAAAGGTCTGACTCAGAAGCACATATTTCAGAAACCAATATTTAAGTCCAGCTTGCCTGACCAGGCAATGAGTGCATTAACAAGACAGTTGCTAAGAAGCTTTCCTATTATATCTTTAATGATATCATCTATCTACTGTGCAGTTTCTTTTCTCTAAACAATCAGGGGTATACAGATTTAATTTCAGTTATGGCTGTAAAATTGGAACCACAGTACCAGGGTCTATTAACATTTTTCAAAAGAAAACATATGAAAATTCCCCAAAAGAAGGGTCACCACTTTGGGAAAATCATTTAAGTGTGTCCATAAATGGCTCTCAACCTATAAACATTTATAGGTAATTTGGGCAGAGAATCAAGGCTTTTAAGTAAAGGACCTTTAGGTTTGGAGGGAATGACATAATCCTGCTTTGGAAGATGTTATCATATTACCTGTTACTCCGAACACAAAACCAACTTGAAATGAGCACTCAACTGTGTTTTGTGGGGAGTTGGAAAAAATTAATTTTCAAATGCTATTAAGTTTCACCAACATTTAGCATATTTGTCTTCCCTAGCTTAGGTACAACTTAAAGCTTCTTTTAAGCAATAAAAGCTGCAGTTTTAAAATCAGGTGCAACCCAAGAGCCCAAGATGAACATAACATGCGCTTTCGTTGGCTCAGTTCATACAAACCAAAGGAGATTCCCCCAAAGTCACCTGTGAGATATTTCTACCTTGTTACGAGAGAAAAGACTACTTTTCTAATTGTACAACTTTTTTCCCTGAAGTAGGAGAAAGCTCACCCCAAATAGATGGAAGGAAAGTTGGGGGCCTTCCCTCTGTTGGGGATGGAGGGGCTGGGACACAAAATACAGACACTGCAGTGTGTACCACACCAAGCATGGAGCTTATACTGCAGGTCAGAATACAATGCCTTTGGATAAAGATTCAAAGCTGCGCTGGACACACACACACAGACACACACACCCCCACACCCCTTCTGCTCTGAACCTGGACTCAGGCAGCCAAAGGGTCAGCATATGTTAGACCACCCCAGAAAAGGGTGTGGACGGCTGACCTTCCTGCTAACACAACAGCCTTGGGGCAGCCCCAGAAAAGGCTATCATCTTATCTGTAAGGCAGGCCTCCGCTTTGTGGCGCGTCTTGCTGATGCCCACGGCCTGGTTCTGAGTCTGCACCATGAGAGCTTTGCCCCGCAAGCCACGTGGAAGACAGGCAGCTCCTCCTGGGCGGTTTAGAGGACCCGCTGCTGGAGGCTGTCCCTCTGCCTTGTCCAGGAGGAGCCCGAGGACAGTCCAGAGTGAGTTCCCACCTGGCCTGTGTCCTTCAACAGGTCTTCATCTTTGAGAGACAGACGGCTGCACTGACCACTAGTTCCTCAGCAGGATGTTAGGAAGAAAAACGAATCTGGTACCAAAGTCCTAAGTAGAGATGCCCTGAGTCAATGCTAAGTCACATCCACGGCCTGCAGCCCTGGACTTGCGGCCCCTGCTCCCCCTGGACACCAGTCCAGCCCGAGCAAAATACAGCAGATCTCAGTGCCGAGTGGGCTCAGGCACGGAGCCCGTCCTCAGCAGCTCTCACCTTGAGGAGGGGCACAGCTGCACGACAGCGGGCAGTCTTAATGTTTTTGAGGAAGTGAGATTCATCCTGAAAAGAAACAGTCACGTAAGTGAACAAGGCCAAATCCTGAGCAGACGGAGAGAGAGCCCACGTCAAGCTTGACCCTGGTACAGCGTCGCACTGAGGCTGCCTCTCTTAGTGCTTTCTCCTTCAAGGAGACAGCTGGGGGCCTGGGCAAGGACCAGGCTCTGGGGCATCTTCTCTATGACATTGTGAGCAAGTCGCTTCATCTCTCAGGGACAGTTTTCCACTTGCAAAGTGGGGCTGGCGACTCCCCTGCCCTGCCCACCTCGCACGCGGCACGGGACAAACTCCTGAAAGGTGCTCCGCTGGCTTGTAAGATTGCACCCTCCCCACCCCTGCACGGCACTAACGCCGTGTGCTGAAGACCCGTGTGTGCCCCGAGCTGGCTCAAGGCTCTGCGGCCCAGCCCACACCTTCTCCCCCGCTTTCCCTGAGCTCCCACAGGCTCTGGCTCCCGCGTCTCCGAAGGCCCTGGAACGGACTGTAACGATCTGCGTGTGTGTCGGTCTGTCTTACTGGACTGCAGCTCCCCGGAGACCAGGGGCTGACCGCTCCCTCCACACCCGCAGCACACAGCCCTGGGCAGGGCACAGAGCTGCCTGCGACCTCTGGCTAGCTGAGCCAATGGACGAAGGCGCCTCCCTCGCAGTCAGCCCGCTGCCGGGAAACCCGAGGCAGAGTCCCCACTGCAGTCTTGTTGACTTGAGTGACTCAGAGGTCCTCAAAGAGTTTTCTAAAAGCCCTTTCTTTAGCTCCTTCTAGATGAGATGTGCACTAAACAAGATGCGCAGCAAGATCTGGGAGGCCACTGTAGGTAGAGAATCCTATTTTTAGAGGAGGAAAACACCACTGGCTTTTTCAAGTCACGCGTTTGAATTAAAAACCTTTCGTGTTACCCGGAGGCACTGGGTTTCCCTGTTCTGCCAAGAGGAAAAGCGAGGATAAGCTTCCCCTGGAAACCATCCACCGCAGGCTTCGCCCCGGGACGTCTGCCACCTGGACTAGGGGTGGTAGCTGGCTGGACGGGAGTGGGGATGTGAGAGACTCACACGTTTTCAGGGCTGTATTTGTGAGCCATGTAGACACACTGCGTACTGACAGAGGAGGCCGGAAGCCAGCATCTCTAGACTTTCCTTCTGGAGTACGAAAGGAGTTAGAAGAAGGAAAGCGGCAGCTAAAAGATGTACCATCACATCTGGGAGCAGGACTCTAAACTCTAAAGCCTCCTTTAAAAAAAAAACAACTAGGGTAAAAAGTAGTTTTCTTTGGTAGGAAGGGAGCGTCCTTATATCATCTGGAAGAAAATCTATTAACTGTTTGAACTGCACGTCTGAGTCACGCCGACAGAGGGCACCAGATGGCGGCACAGGTCCATGCTGTCCAGGCTGTAGCTCCCGGAGCCCCGGGCTGTTGGGGGTTCACGTGCTCGCCTCCAACATGACCCCCCGTGGGGAGAGGTGGGCTAGAAAGCCCCAGCACAGACCAAGTAAACCACAATTTTTCAAAAAGCGCCCGCCCCTGCCCCAGAAGATCCTAATATGTAGCCAGGGTCGAGAAGCGCTATTTGAGAGAAATGAAAGATCACTTCCCTACAAAACAAAGCCAGTGATTTCTACTCTCCTAGACACCTAGTGGGGCTCCATGAGATTACAGATATGGACGCTCTTTCGAGCAGAAAGTTTCCCCAGAGATAAAGTACTTAAGCACTCTGCCAAGTCACTTACAATGATGACAACTCTAAAAGGGGGTTTTAGCTGCTTTTCTAACTTGCTCAGAAGATCGAAACTGACAATGTTGACCAAGCCAGCTGTCAGGCGGTCCTTCCCAGTCACCACGACGTTGATGTGGTCTGGGCTCAGAGACGGCAGCCACTGACGAAAGGCCTGGGGGTGACAGGAGAGGACAAAACCCAAGTGGTGATTCAGCCTGGCAGGCGCCAGCTGTGGCCCCGCTAACCCACCCACCGCCTCTCTCCACGCGGACCAACGTTAACGCCCGCTGAAGACAAACTCGGTCTCTTCCCCTTCCCGCCCTCCCGCATTCAGCATAACCTTGTCCCCACGAACAACCGTCGCCTCCCTGTTCCTCCCATCCACCCACACCCCTTCACTTTCCACTAACGGGACACTTCTCTCCTCGGTAAGCAAGCCCTTGTTAGCAGTCGCTTTGGGGTGTCTGTGGATTCCACTTCTGTGACCTCTAGCAAGATGACAAGTTTCTGCGAGGAAAGAATGCAACTCTTTTAAAGAGGAATTTTATAAAGGAATTTTTAGCAGAGCCTGGTACACCACAGGCACTGATGATGATGAACATGTTCAGTGCTTTCTACAAAGGCACCTCCTTTCCCCAGAAATCTTGTCATCTCTAGCCAAAGCCAGTACCTGGAGCCAGTGGACGGCCACCAGGTGCCTCTATCATTGGCCGGGGGTCTGGGTGCTCCCAGTGAGCCTGGGCTGACACCATTCTGATTCCGGGAGCGCGAGGCCAGGCTCTGTCCTGGTTATAAGCCGCTGGCCATCTATTCTTGCCTAGAATTTCCGAGGGTGCTGTGGGAATCTGACGTGTGTTGAACTGTTAGTTCCTAGAGGCTCTCACACAGTTCAGATCACGAGCACAAGAAGGGAGTGAGGTACTGTTTCGATATGCACTTTTTTTAAGTTTTGCTTTCTCCTGGGTTGGAAGGGCATGTCTGGGCGTCAGGCCCCGTGGCTGCAGGCAGAGCTGCCTCTTCCCCAGGAGCAGCTCACGGGGGCTTAGTAACAGCCTTGGCATGAGGAAGCCGACAGCCACCTCGAGCAGCACGAAGCTGGGAAGAGCTACGGACGATGAACCACGTCTTCCATCCTCACCACGTTTGCTTACGTAGAGTTTCATTCATTTCATGGGACCACTCTGATCCCTGGATTTATGGGAGACAAAGCTCACAGCTGAGTGATAATACAATGGTCATGTCAGGTTTTTCTGCCATAAAGGTGCCCGGTAGACTGTGAACATCCTGCCCACACCACCCGCTACCGGTGTGGGCCCTGAGCCCAACGACAGGAGGCGCGACCTCAAGGCCCTGGAACCGTTCCTCGCTAGCAGCAAGCATGGTGCTTAACCTCTTGGAGAGGCAGTTTTCTCGTCTGTCAATGGGGTTAATATCTTGTGTCTGCTGAACACAGCTGTTTAAGGATTAAGGGAAATAAAGGAAGTAAAACTATTTTGAAACTTAAGTGGGGTAGAGGTGAAAGGTGTTCTTTGCAGGGGCACCGGAGGTGCTCAGGAAGCGTCTACTGACAGACGGAAGCAAGTCTGAGCTTGGTAAGGCCTTGCCCTTCCTCCCTAAAGGCCTAGCCTGATTCTAACTCAGAAACCCAGGAGCCTGGCCTCAGCAGGCTCCCTTCCTCCTCCAGCTGAGACAGATCTTTCGAGCTCCCCAGGTCCTGTCCCCAAACTGTCATTTGATGACTTTGACACTGAGGAAAGGCTTCCTCGTTAAAATCACGGCACCAGGAGAGCTGACCTGCTCCCAGGTGAAGCGCACAGAGGACGGTACCACCACCAGGAGCGGCCACTCCTTCCGGTAATAGGCGGCTATGCAGATGGCTTGGATGGTCTTCCCCAGGCCCATGTCATCAGCAAGCAGCAGGCGGCCTCTTTTCGCTATGGCAAAACTGAAAGCAGACACGGTCAGGACAGAGCACGGCGCGCTTCCCAGGGCGTCGGTTAACCCGCCATCGAGCCGCCGCGTGAAGCCACACGGCTGCTCGGTGTGGGCTACTGGCTCGCAAGAGACCTGCTCCGCCGAGAGGGACGCCAGGGGCCAAACACGGGGCAGAGTAATAATAATCAAGGAAAGACTACAAACAGGGACAACGTGAAATGTAGTCGAAGGGGAGGGAGAAGCTCTAGAAGACAATTAGGTCGTGGAAGCCGAGGGAGGGAGTTTCCAGTAAGAGGAGTCACCCTCTGCCCAGCGCAGGCGAGGCCCAGGGGATATAGAGGAAGAGCGTGGGAAACAGTCCCTAACGAGGGGCTGGGAGGGGCACGCTTATCACATGAGGGATCTGCCGGGAAGGGAAGAAGGAAGAGACGGTGGGGTGGAAAAATGGCTTTCTCAAGATCAGAGAGGACTCTGTACCCATAAAGCTGGCAAAGACAGAAAACGTTGGAGAAAAGGAGGATGGCCCGAGAGAATGATGGAGCAAGAGTGTTTGTCTAAGAGCAGCACCGACCTCAGCCGCATGTCTCATTACCTAGCAGCCTCCAGGGTCCCCAAGCCCTCCAAGGCAGCAGCCCTTGCTTACAGTTTGTGAATAAAGCATGGAATTATTATTCTACTCCTTCGGAGCCCGACTGGCCTGGGTTGGAATCCCAATTCCACCACCTGGGAGCCGTGTGCCTTTACGCAAGTTATCTGACCTCCTCATGCCTCCGCTGTAACGTGGAATAACGACGAGGCCTACCCCAGAGAGTGTTACGGGGGCTCGTGATGTTTAAAGCACTTAAAACAGCGCTTGGTGCCGTCGTAAGTGCTGGGGAAGTGCTTCCCTTATAACAATTATTCCCCCAAAGGAGAAAAATAACCAAGACACAAACAGTGATGGTGACTTGCTCGACTGGCATATGAATCAGAGAAAAGCTAAAAGGGTCCCCAGTGCCAGATGCCTGGCCTGCTGCAAACGCCACTCCTCTTTCATCGGAATTCCCGAAGAACTGATCATTGGCTCAGGAACCTGAGGATAAGCCAGTCGACTAGCTCTTCTCCTTTCCTTCTCACCCAGAAAAGACAGAGAACGGCCCCTCTTCTGACCAGCAGCTGCTATGGCCCACAAGAATTCCGGGCTGCACACGGCCTTTCTGAATTGCCCGGAAACGGCGTTTCTGCCCTTCAGAAGCCAGTGCCCAACGAAGGTGGTAAAGTGAGCAGCGGGTCTGCGGGGGGCGTAAGCCCAGGACACCCAGGCTCAGCAGACAACGAGCGTCCTGTCGTGGTCCTGGCACTTCTCTGTCCTCCCAGCTGCCACACGGCCCACCCGGTGAGAGGTGGTGCCCCCTCCCCTCCCCCTTGGCCGTGGCCACCAGACTCCTGCAATGGGGGCGGAGGGAGCCCACCCTCCCCTTGTCATGCCGACCTTGGTGAAATCTTCCGGACCATTTCCGGGATCACCTCAGACAGACGCATGCAGACAGACAAGTTGTAAAAGACTTATTTTTTTACATTACTTTCTGATTTACAAAACTGGTGGTCAGGATGGCCAGGGGCACCTATGCAACAAACCAGGGAGGGCCTTTCGTTTCAGCCTCCGAGGCGTCGCAACCATTTACAATGTCTGCACGGCTTCATCCACCTGGTCATTCCCAAAGCAGAACAGACCCTTGAATTTCATAGCCTTTCCTTATACTCTGCCTCGAGGTAGTCCAACTAAGGAACAAAGTGATCACAACTGAGAACAAAGATGTCGCCTGGATAATAGAGAGACAATCGCACAGCTGAATGCCGTAGTTTGGTTTTACACAAAAAACGCTGCACTCATCATCAGAGGATAGGATTTCAGCCCCAATTCCACTTTTGGAAACTGAGCAGCTTTAGACAGAGGACTGTCCTCCTTGGTCTCAACTCACTCCTCTATTAAAAGGAACCGTTCAGATATTAGAGCAGGCTGATATCTAAGAGATTTTGCTCTGTACATTTAAATGAGTTTCCAGTTGTAGTACTTACGTAAAAAACAAAACAAAAACATGGAATTGACAGCCCTTTCCTTAATATCAAACTCCTCCACTTCAGGGAATGAAAGTTAAAATCTGGAATTAATGCAAAGTTTTGAAGAAAGGCTGCAAGTACCATTAGCAGTTTCAGAGCCATAGAGAAAAAGATAGAAACAGCTGGCTGTGCTCTGGCTCTGATGTACATACCCTGGGGTGCCTCGCACCCACCACCTCTCAGCGTGCACCGCATGTGCCCAGGGATCTCCAGGGGAGCCATGAAGAACCTGGATTCTGAAGATGGGGGCTGCCCAGGAGCTGGGGGTGGGCAACCTCTCTCAGCATTAATGAAGGAGACGGAGGAAGAAAGATGAAAGGGAAAACCCACCTTGAGCCTGGGTAAAAGAAGGCCCAAAGGACATCTCAAACAGATGAAAGAAACGGCAAAGTGCGTTATCTAAGAGAGCTGGCAGCTGGAAGGCAAAGGAAGAAAAGGGTGTGGGCAGAGCTGGGACCGTGGGGATGCAGTGAGGTCCCACTGTGCCCAAACTGCACCCGGAGAACAAAATCCTACAGAGACAGCAGCCAAGCTTTAACCAAACCACCACAAGTGGGCTGCACGCGGGCAGGCTGCCTTTGTGGGCCATGTCCACTGACAATGTAGGTCCTTCCTTTGCATGGGGCTCTATCTCCAACCACACGACCTGACATCAGATCTAGCTCTTATTATTTCTACATGGAGCCTCTGCCCTCTCCTCCACCTCCCATCTTTCTACTTGGGGCAAACCTGTCATTTTGTTTCTCCTAAGAAACTGCAGAAAAAGGGACAGGTCAGGACACGGGCTTATCTTTTTTTCTTTCCGTCAATATAATAAGAGCACTTTCCTTTGGAAAACCACCACCTTACACTCTCAGTCCAAGTAATTGGGGTGAGGCAGCCCCTACCCTTTCGCTCCAGGGATGGGCCTGTCACCTGGTCTTACCAGTAAGACCTCCGAGCCCCCCAGGACACAGTGACTGACCAGTTCAAGCGTCAGCACCAAATTTCAGATATTTCGGTGTGGGACCCACTAGAAAGAGTTGCTTCCGCTGGGCTGCAGAACCGATGGCTGCAAAACGGAAGCCCCTGGCTGCCCCCGCTGCCACACTTGAGGAGCACCTGGCTGAGAACAAAGCAAACTAAGAGGAAAGCAGAGCTGAGAGGGGTACAGAGTCCTGATGAGCTCTTTAGAGACCCTGGGCTTTCCATCACATGCAATGAGAAATCTCTTTTCTTACACTACTTTGAGTTGGGTTTCTGTACACTTGCAATACAGAGTCCTAGTTAACTTATGGAATTTGAAATCAGTGGGTACCATCAGGCTTTGGTGACAGTGCACCTGGGCTGTTTAATGCTAATACCCAGATGCCTCTAGACGGCTGTGAAAGAGGAGCATCGTGCAAGAGGGAGCATCTGAAGCCAGTCCGTGGTGAGCGATATAAATCTGAGCAGGAGAGAGCAAGAGGAAGACAGATGAAGAACCTACTTGACTCCAGCTCTCTGAAAGGGCAGCAGGCTCGACACCAGCTTGGAATCCACTTTGGACAGGTCTGCCTCGGGGATGTCTGCCACGGGACACAGAGACGTCTTCTGGAGCTGAGCGGCGAAAGCCAGGGTGAGGGTCTTGGGCAGAGGATCCAGCTGAACTTGTGGAAGGCAGCGCACCCTTTCCACTAGAAAGGAGAACAGAGGTGTGTGAAGTGGAGTGTTAATGTCCAAGATTTCTGGGGGAAAAAGAAGGGGCTTTGAGATACAAAGTTCAATGGCTGGAATTCTGCTGCATGCCATCTTCTCCGAAAAGTAACTGGAGAGAAGACTGGGTGCAGACAGATGCATGGCAGAGAACCAGTTTTCCCTCTCTATTCCTAGTGTCTGCAAACAAGAGGGCACTCAGTAATGCGAAATTGATCTTCACTACACTACACAAACACCGGAAAGAACTAAAGTGTTCTTGCGACCTACCTATTTTTAACCTCAAGTCATTTAAAAAATTATCTTAGTATTCCCATTCAATAAATAAGGACCCATATTCTTCAAAAATCAGCCCAGGAAAAGCAAGGCCTAAAATCAATAAATCTTGTCTTGTTTCCATTCTCCTTATGTTTTATTTTGGTTTCAATGTTTGGGAAGATGGAGAACTTTAAGCTATACGTTGTCACCAGGCAAGGAAACACTGTGGTCTCTGCAGAGAAGCTGTTAGGTATTTCCAAGAAAGATCAGTAGGACAGTAGTGCTATTTACAAACAACAACAAAGGGCAGAGTCCAGGCAAAGGCCACCAACTGACAACAATGCACATGGCCCTGCACACTTCTGACCTTTTCCATAAGAGAATAAGCAGCTCCTCTTGAGAAAGGTGAGTTTTACAGGTATCGGCAAGCTAAGGCCTGTGGGAAAAACAGTCTATTACCTGTTCTGGTAAATAAAGTTTCACTCGAACACAGTGGTGCCTATTAGTTTATGGACTGTCGTTTACTGCTTTCATGCCGTACGGTGGACCTGAGTCGCTGGGACAGAGACCGCATGGCCCACGAAGCCTAAAATGTTTACTATCTGGCCCTTTACAAAAAAAGTTTACCGACCCCCGCTAAGCTTAGAGTCTAAACTATTACTAAGGGTGACCATGACTCTCTTTCAATTAAAGCTTATATTTAGGGGTCTTTACTTTCCGTCCATGTGTGCTGGTTCCAGACCCCAATATAATGGATGGGGAAATCTCTTCTAGTCAGAGTCTTTAACCCAGGTGGGAAAAATAAATGACCTTGGACCGACATGGAAATAAAAGAAAATCAATTTCACTGATTTTTCTCTTTGAAGGAATTTAGCTTCACCTGATTTTAAAATTAAGAGGAAAAAAAAAGCCCTTTATTCAATAGAGAAACAGAAAAAGAAGAAAAAACCCAGAGATATAAATAAAACATAATTCTGGGGGGCGGGGGACGGCAGGAGAAGACAAGTTAAAAATTCAAAAGTTAGAGAAAAGAGGATAGACCTAGAAATCCCTGGTAGTAGAATTATCATTAAACTTCTGATCACAGCCTGCTGTCCTACAGTTGTAGCTTTCAAGATGTCCTTCCCTTTCAACATTTCCTTTGAAAAATCTAACGAGCAGAGTTCGGAGAGTGACCACTGTTTACAGATCCTTGATTGCTCTCTACCTTTTACCTTTTCGGGGCACCCTGAGGTAGTCATAGTAACCCACCAAGGGGCTGACTTCTCCAGGAATCCAGGAGAAGGAATCAAATAGAGAACTTGCGTCTATTTCACTTCTACCCGATACTACTTGAAATTCTAAGGTTGTCAGTTCTCTGCTCCATATGGTCACAAGGTATTCGAAAAGTCTTCTGCCACCGCCGTCAATTGGCAATCGCAAATACTGATGTGAATATGGAGGGCTGAGCCGTCTACCGCCACCTTAAATTGCCTTTTGCCTTTTCAGTATATTTAAATCCATCTCTCTCTTTCCCTAAATATAGGTATCAGTTATTTCTGGAAACAGTTTGCATGAATAGAATCACCATGATAAGAAAGCAGGTAAGGTTGATGGCTTAATATAAAAGAGTGCCCATACTGATGCAGAAATACACTGCGTGCTTCCAAATTAAGTCTGAGCGTGCTGATTTCTGCACACTTCAAGAGACTAAGCACTCCACGTGCTTTCAGAACCCATTTTCATTTTAATTCTAGTGATCTTCAGCAATCAAATACCTGAGGAAAGCTAAGAAAGGGCTAAGGATCCGGCTGCTGTGAAACACAGTGCTTTGTAAGCATTATGTCCTTTCAGCCACTCAAGAGGAACAAAAACCACTTTCTACTCTGTTTCCTACCGACTACTATCTCCCCAAATCCTCTGCTGCTGGTTCAGTCAACTGAGTGTGTTTCTGAGACAGCCTCTATTCGCTGTCAACGACTCACTGCTATCCCTTCCCTGTGCTGGAAGACGACAGAAATGTGCAGTCTGGCTTCATGAGTCATAGAGAAGTGTTTCTGTAAAATAGCTCTCTGGCAGAGCGCTACTGGGCCACACAACAGAGAGATGTTAACGTTTTCAAATAGCAGCTGACAAGATCATCGAGGGGACGAAGAACCCTTCTGGACTGTTGACAGGTGGGGGGGAAACAGAAGGCTTTATGCCAACTTCACTGTGGGCACGAGGAAGCAAGTCACTTAGAAAAGAGGGAAGAGGATCGCTCTGCGACTGGCCTGACCTGGAGACTGTAGTCACCACGTTAGCAGTGAGCACTCCCACACTCAGTTCTCACCGTCATTTCTTAATTAGTTTCATACGCACATGGTCACTAGCTCAGGTCAATAATCTGATTTCACATACGAGACCTAGGGGTGAGGAGAGAGGTGCAAATTCCCCAGGTTTACAATCTGTTAACAGTGGAATTGGAACTAAACTGGGAACTGCAGTGTTCTGCAGCACCTCTTCACCTCGGCTTCTTAGTTCGCAAACCTGGGCTTCTAAGTTTCCTACTGGGTCACATCACAAACTCAAAATTGCAATTTTAGTCAGACTTCATTGTGACCCTAACAAGGCTCCCGACAAGGAAAACAACTGTTTTCCTTCTCTGGGTCCAAATTTTTCCCAATCTATGAAATGGGGAGAATCAGTCTTATATTCTATGAACCCTTGACTCTAGAATTCTGAACTCTACACCCATGGCATTATTAATATCAAAGGCAAAATCTTACGTGGGGCTGTTATGTGCATTTTTCTGGGTGAAGAATCCATTGTTTTCAGCAGAGGTTTCAAGGAATCTATGGCCCTCAAGACTTGGAACCATTATATAACGCTATGTAAGTTGCAAGTCATGGTTTTTCAACATTACGTTCATCTGCTAGTGCTGTAAATATCCTGCTTTTTGTTGCTCCATAAAAGTCAAAGCCTTTATAGCTCACATATTTATATGTCTTTCTGTGGTTGAAAGACAAAGGGGTGAGAGGGACAAACTCACTCCTACCGTTCATCAAAAATTCAGCTTTGGCCAAATAATCTGCTCTAAGTCACGAGTTCCAAATAGCAGACCCAAGGGGTCTCAGGTCAACGTCAGCCATCCCTCCTGCTTCAGCTCGTGGTTGCTGACACGAAATAACTCATCGTATTCAAACTTAGCCTCGAGTGTGCAGCAAGTCTCTCCTCAGGGAATCAAAAGCTCTTCCCTTGTATTTACTTTCTGTCAGTAGGGCAAATACGGATTAAACACCCCATTTTTTACTGAAGGGACACATGGGACCCAGAATATTGAATTACCTACCTGACGCTGCATAGGAAGTCACATAAGGAGGAGACAGAGGGAAGAGACCCTCTTCCTTAAAGCCCTAGCCTGGTGGGCAAGACAGCCAGTGATGTGGATCCCCACTCCCAGGCCCACTGAGCTGGAGCATGTCTCTCCTGGCCGAACCCTGGTACCAGAAAGTTCTCAGCGGGTCAGGCAGGAGGAACCTCCATTGTGCTGGCTGCACACCCACTGCAGAATATCGATGGTCTGGAAGATGGGTAACAGACCGGTATTCCAGGACAGGCTGAGCTATGACCACACCCCACCCCCTCTCTCTGCCATACTGGAATTCATTCACTGCCCCACCCAAGCAGAGCAGAGAAGAAAAATGGTAAGCCCAAACTGGCTTCCCCTTCTTGTAGTTACATCTGTACACATGGCCCTTCCCTTGGTGAGACTCCAAAGCGCTTATTAAACGCTGATGCGCCCTGGCCTTGGCTTCTGCCTCTGGCAGAGCTCAGCCCATGATGAAGCCTGTAACCACTACGGCCCTCCAGCTTTCACAGACCATCTGTTCTAGAAGTAAGCTGAGAGAGCCTGTTCTTAGAGGGAATCCAAAGTAGCTTCCATCTAAGCTCAGCAATCCTAGCTTGCCTCTGATTCCCCAAATCCACAAACCCTCACTTCTCATACTTCTGTGATGGGTGTGAGGTTTCACAGGCCTCAAGAATTTGACTAGTAGCGCCTCACCCTGATGGAAGATGAGACCCTGCATCTGCTTGGGCTGCCGTAAAGCCGCCGTCCCAGAGCACAGGGACATGGCTGCCCGAGACCAACTTCACCTTTACTAGTCCTGTACACAAGCATGCGAAGTTACCACGGTGGAGGGGAGGAAGGAGCTGCTTCTTTCAAAATACATTAAATTTAAGGCACATAATTAAGGCTTAACAACAGCATGATATAAAGCAAGCAAGGTGGTCAGCTCACTTAGTTTACTGTACTCTTCCAGGAGAAAGTTCCACTTCCTGGTCTTGACATCTGCAATGACAAGAAACAAATAGGCACACGTGACACCCTGCCCTCCTGCAATGTCACCACACCTACTCATTCATTCCCTGCTTTCACAAACCCCCAGGAACCTCGGGTGATGTGGCTGACCCTGTGCTGGGCACTGAGGACACAGAGATCGAGAGCACCAGTAATTGAGACTTTCACAAAATTTGGGGAGGAAAGACAAGCAGACATGAAGATAGCACTGGGCTGTAAGCGTGGTGATAAAGGGAGCTACGGGGACACAGGACTGGGGACGGTCAGAAGCACTCTGAATCTCCAAGGTGGGGATAATATTGTAGCTTGCACTTATTCACTGCTTACCTTAAGCCAGGCACAGTGCCAAGAGACTCACATGCACCATCTCATCAGTTCCTCAATATGCTATAAGCTGGGCACCATTATTAGCTCCATGTTGTACATGGAAAACAAGTTACTTGTGGTCAGTGTGGTCAAACGGTCTATGTTCAAATCCCAGGTCTGCTGCTTCCTGGATGTGTGACTTTGGGCAAGTTATGCAACTTCCCTGTGCCTCAGTTCCACATGTGAAAAAGGAGCATCCTATAGCCCCTGCCTCACAGGGCTCTTGTGAGCATTACATAAAATTTAAATGTAAAATGCTTATGAAAGAGTTTCTGGCAAACAACGCACTCAAAAAAAAGGTAAACAATGATAAATTATTATTATTCTTCCATCTTCTGATTAGTACGGTGTAGCATAAACTACACATAATATTAACTAAGAAGGGTGAGCATCTGGGTACCCAACATTGACTAATTACTTAGGTTTTCCTACCAATCGACCTTCTGAGAAAATCAAGCAAGCTTCAACTCAGTAAGTGCTTTCTGGGCAGCAAAAATGAATTCTTCTCTGTCTGGTCATTGAAGAAGCAAGGCAGTCAGGCAAAAGGCATCATGGATACTTTGAGTCCACTGCAGGAAAGAAGCAAGGTGGCCCAGGTGTAATCTGACAGAAAGACCAAAAGCACACCGACTACTCTTGATGTGGGAATAGTGCAGGAGACCCTTTCTGACAATAGCTTGATCCTGACGACAGTGGCAGGGCAGCAAATGGGAAAGTCTGTGAATAAGTGCTATGGGAAAAAAAAAAAAAAAAAAGTCCAATGATGGTGTTTTTATGTCTAGGGGCCTGGGCAGGGTTGGGTGTGAGTATTTTCCCTGTTCTCATTCCTCCCTAAACAGCAGAGCATGTCAGAAGCGTGATTTCAAAGGCCACAGGTCACACAGGTCATCGGTACTTGCCTTTTGAGGGCCACCCCAGGCGGAAGCCGAACACCTGAGGGGCCAGGGGAGGCAATGCTCTCTGGACTGAGGCTGGGCCCTGCACGTGGTGCCTAAACCCTACTCACCAGCCTGCTCTCACCAGTCAAAACGCTCTCCATCTAAGGGATAAAAATGCAACCGCCAGCATCACCCGCTCCTGAAGGAACCCCGACCTTGATGAAAGCTCACTGGGCAAGTCATTCCACAGAGGCTTCCTCCATATGCCGCCTGCACGTACTGTCTCAAAGGCAGGAGGTTTTAAAGGTCTGCTTTCTGCTTGCCTAGGAAAACTAAAACCATTTCAAGAATGGGAATACAAATCCATAAAAGCCACACTGTTTTGTAAAACAACACGGCCCAAGCTAAGAATGAAACCCAGGTGTTCAGAATTCTTCTGCTCTCTATGCTGATGCGGCAGCTTTTGAAGAACCTCACAAAAAATAAAGCAAAACTGCTTTGCTTTCGCTGGTGGTTTTCAATCCTGGCTGATGATCAGTCTCACCTGAAGATTTTTTAAATGCCAATGCCCAGGCCCCACCTCCAGCCGATTAATTCAGTAGCTCTGGGTGGGAGCCAGGCACCAGCTTTTATTCTGGGCATGGGGGCTGGCAATCTGATTCACCCACCCCTCCAGGTGGCTCGGAGCCACGCTCAAGTTTGAAAACCACTGGCTTAGTCTCTACCCAGAGGCATTTATTTTGATGGCAAATGCCTATTTTTCAAGCTCTACTAAGGACAAAATAAAACTAAATGGGTTTAAGTGGCTGAAGCAGGAACTGACCTGCTTCTACCAAGAAGACACTGCCCAGGTGACTGGGGAAGGAGTCTTCTCTTTGCGAGGCCTTTAAAGACAGAGCAGGCCCCACTATGTGTTCAACAATCTGGAACAATTTAGGGAGCATCTTTGTACAGGAAGAGGAGAAGGTTAGAAAGGCTCTACCAAGAAAGTTATTTCTGAACATTTAAAGAGAGGAAAAAAGCCTAGTCTGAGGTCACAGGCCACTCTGCATCCTGGAAATCAGGCGGAGGCCAACTACTTGCCGTATTTTCTGGAATCCATCTGTTTAAACAGCGCAATCAGGCCTTCGGAATAGCTGATGTCTGCCTCAAAGCGGGCCCGTGAGATGAGTATGCACTGCCCTTTGACAAAGGCAAGGGAGGGAGCTACAGGAAGGCAGGTCTGGGCTGCAACTCTGCTGCTGCTGCTGGTAGAGGGTGACTCCACGTGGCCCTCGGCCCCTTCCAAAGGCTGCAGGGTGACAGCCTGGAGGTGCTGGGCTGCTTTCACTGCCGAAGAAGAAAAGGACAGAGGTGACAACCCGAGCGACTTTTAGGTGGCCCTGGAATGCTAAGGCAGGAACAGGAGGAGGGCAGGCGCAGGGTGAGGAGGAAGTTCGCTGGGCAGGCGGGAGAGAAAAAGCGTAGGCAGATGTGGAAGGTGTGCAGGTGTGCTTTAATTGGGGCTTCAGGTATTTCAGCATTTCCTGAATGTAACTCTTCTATTCCGTAGGTTTCCCAGTTTAAAAAAACTTAGAATTCAGAAATGAACAGGGGGGACAGGGATCTCACCAGGATGAGTAAACTTATCAGATAATTTCTGTGGCCATGTCAGAGAAGCCACCGAAGGAAGTCAACACACCAGAAATCACCCCCTTAACCCTGTTCCCAGGTCACTGCTCTATCCACCGCTGGGAGGACAAGGAAGGAGACACAGGATCATCAGGCCACAGATGTACAGTGTTGACCCTTATCTTCTCTATTACTGAGGCATTTTATAGATTAATAGATTTGACGACATAGAACTAAACTGTTAAAAAACACAAACTGAAATGAAAGGCAAAACTAGTGAATAAAGATATTTGCAAGAAATATGAACAGAGCTCATACTTCAAAAAAAAATACTAAGACCATATAAGATAAGAAGTTAGGCAACCAATTCAAAAGGGGTAAAATGACTAATAGACATTTGGAGAAACGTGCAACTCCGCAAACAATCAGAGTAATAAAAAGCCATTTTTAACTTATCGAACTTGCAGGATTAGAAAAATAGATATCAGGAATAAAACGTTTTGGAAAACAATTTGGCAATATACAGCAGGAGCCCTAAAAAGTGAGCATAATGATTCAACTTCTAGGAATCTATCTCAACTAACACAGGTTGAAAAAACACAAATTTATAGACCAAGGTGTTCCTTACAGCTTTGATACTGGGGAAACAAGGAGCAAATTAATATTAAACAAAAAGAAAATGATTTACCCCATATATGACACATTCTTTTTTTTTTTTTTTCCTTGGTTGTACTGTGCAGCATGTGGGATCTCAGTTCCCTGACCAGGGATCCAACCCGTGCCCCCTGCATTGCAAGGCGGAGTCTTAACCACTGGACCACCAGGGAAGTCCCTATCACACATTCTTAAAATGGAGAATGTTATATAGCCATTAGTTTGTTTGTTTTTTGGAAGAAATTTTGGAAAAGACAAAAGACGCTATTAAGTACGAAATCATTTTTTTGGAGGTCAAAGTGGTTCAATAATGGACACGCACATTTTCATCACCCAGAATTAACTGTTTAACGTGTGCCATTAAAATAAAAGTGCTTTATGCAGGAACATTAAGTGAAAAAGGCAAGATACAGATTACATTACATATAGAAAACACTGTATATATTAATGCATAGGAAAAAAAGGCTGGAAGGAACAAAACTAAAATGCTGACAGTGGTTAAGTGAGTGGGGACAGACAGGGGTGGGGGAGGATGGCTGGTTTCTCTTCTTTGCACATTGACATACTTTCCACATGACCTTCAGTGGGTGTGTGGTAGGGTTAAAAAGGCAAAATTCAGAGGTGGACCCAAACAAATAACAGAAAGATTGAAAGTCTTCATATGTTGCATTAATAAAAAGTAACATGTACTTAGATGACACAGCAATCATCAACTATCCGAAAATTAAGAAACAAGGGTTAAGGCACAAATCCACGGTTGTTGGGAGAGTGTTCCAGGTATATCTTGGTAGAGAGCAGAGTGAGTACGCAAAACATTGGGAAGGATACATGGGAGCTCAACAATTCCTAATCAGCAAAATTCACCTGAAAGCTATAGACAGAATCTTGTGCCCAATGAACTGTTAAAAAAAATACGTGGAGCATTACCAAAAACAACCATACTGCACAGAAAACCTACATGAATGTGCAAAAGCATTAGTCATCTGAGTCACCATGCATTGTGGCCAGAGGACAGGAGTAAAAAGAGGACAAAACAAAACAGAGACTTTTAAACAGTCTCTGTAGGTTACTTTTGTATACATATATAAAAGTATAAGAAAAGCAAAAAAAAAATAAAATTGACATGACATGAAAAAAACTTCGTAACAGTGGAAATCACTGGTTTAACATGAGCAATAACACAACACCAGGTATCAAGACCTACAATGTTAACCCAGAGCACTGGCTCTCCTCCCCCCAACACCTAATAAATGGATTAAAATAATGGGAGAAGCGAGCTCCCCCAAACCTAGTGTCAAACATTTCAAAAGGTAGAGGACAAGGAGAGAAACAGGAAGTTCTGCAGGGAGCTGTCCCATTACCCCCAGAAACTGTACTGGTGATGTCAGAGAATTCCACCTCGTGCCCCAAATCTGTGGAGGAGTAACCTCACCATGCATCCTCCGCTTTTCCCTTTTTGAACCGGGTGGGGACAGAGAGGGCATAGAAATGGCTGCTGGGAGGGAAGAGTAGAGCGGGAGATGGGGACACTCAGGGCTGACTCTAACAGAGGTGCAGGCTTCAGGCACTAGGACAAGGTGACAAAAACCTTGGTGTAGGACAGTCAACAAAATCTCAGAAGACAGAGTGGTGCACACCCAGGGGCCCTGACCACCACCAGACATGACACAGGCTGGAGCCAGCCTGGGCAACACCCGCTCTTTGCACTCTCGGGTTTGTGTTGTCTGCTGAACTGTTACCGTTCCTGGGAGCAGGGCCGGCACAGCTTCCTGGCATGGCTGGAGCCTGCAGTCCAGTGGGAACATATACTCTGAAGTCAGTGGCTTGGGTTTGAACCCCAGTTGTACAACCGATTGGCTGTGTGACCCTATGTTACTTACAGAGCCTCTCTGGACCTCAGTTTTCCCATCTGTAAAATGGGTGTTATAAGAAATGAAAGAGTTAGCATAGATAAGGGGCTTAGAACAGCCTAGCATGTAGCGGGTTCTGTAAGTGCTAGCTTTTGTTAATATGACCGGTGCCCTCCTCCCAAGGACCTGCCTCATTAGGCTGGCCATGGGGAGAAGGAAGGAGAGCACTGGGATGGCGTCCCCAAAGCCATCTGAACCACAAGCTAGACTGTATCTGCTACTCGAGGAGCTTTTCAATACCAGCATCCCCCTGCATGAGGGGGTGACCACACGCCTACTTACTCAGGGCACCGTAGTCGGTCATGCTGAAGTTCCACGTCTTGGTGGCAGGATCTGAAATGAAACAGAAGTACCTGGTTTGCCCACAATAAGGTGGATGACTGCTGGTATGAGCTGTACTTGGACATTCAATAAGGGTTTGTTAAATGAATGAATGAATGCTAAGTTCAAAACAGTTGACTGAAAAGCCCCTACTGATGTACAAATTCCCCGTAGAGGACAAACAGCAAATATAAATGAGGATAATGCTTTGGCTCTGCCCTTCTGGGAGAACCAACCTGAGCGTGCCGTGTCACCTGGCTGAGCCAGCTCCATCGCCTTTAAAATGCAAATAACAACTACTTCTCACAAAAAACTGTTTTAGGCTTAAGTGCTACACTGCATACAAAGCACCTGGCAGGGGAACTATTCAGCCATTCTCCACGTGGCCATGTGGCAGCCCCCAAGCATGGCAGCTGTTTGAAGGAACGTCTATTATAAAAGGAAACGTGAGCTAAACAAAACAGAAAAGTTTTAACAACTGGATGGATATAATGTGCCAATGCACTCTCTTCATATTTATGAGAAACTGTTGATTTAAAGAGACTCTAGAAGTAGGAAAAAACATCTGGAAGAACTAGATGGAAGACTCATTACCGTAACGTCTGCTGGGCAGACTCTTAAACACTGCAATGAGCTCTTCACTGTACCCAATCTTCACCTGGAAACGATCACCGATTTTTATGCATGTTCCCTGCTGGGAGCCTGCTGCTTTGTGGAGTGGGGTCCCTGATTTCTGTTGTAGTCTTTCTTCTGGTCTGGGCATCACACTCCCTGAAACGTTCTGCCCAGAGGTGGAGGGTCTTGCCATCCTGGCCTCTAATTCAGGATCCCTGGGAGGCTGTCCAGAGGAAGAAGCTGTCGTCTCCTGGAAATTCTTTGCTCTGGCCAAAGGCTCATGAGTTGTGTTAACAAAGGGTGTCGATTTGGTCTTGTGTGAAGCCTGAATCTGACCTTGCTCTAACCCATAAACCCAGAGCTGCTCGCTGGAGACCACTGGAGGACTGTTTGCCAAGGGAGGGGAGATCCCAGCGAGAGTCACTTGATTTGGTGGGCGGTGGCTCGGGCAGGCTGTGGGCATCTCTTCTTGCCTCTGCCATGTCCCCTTTGCCTGCTCTGAGGTGCTGAGTTGAAAACTGTGGGAATTTTGAGGTCTCTGATCACCATCAGATGAACTCCTGGGATTCTGTTGCTTGAAAACGACACCATGGCTCCCTGACTTAGAAGGATCCTGGTGGAGGTGTGTGGAAGGGCCCTGCTTGGACTGGGAAGGTTTGGCAGCAATGGAGGAGCCCGAGACTGTGTTCTGATGCTGTCCTGCTAATAATTTCTCAGCTCTACGGGCCAGAGCCTTTTGCCGATTCTCTTCAATTTTTTTCCTCTGCTCCTCTGTAAGAGGCAAGGACATTTTAACAGGGAAATGTTCATGCAGGAATGTCAATCTTTAATCGGAAACTTGGCAAAAGCTGAGAAGGGAAAAACAATATTGAAATAAATATTAATTGTATGTATTTGCGTACCTTGATTTTAACAAGCTTTTGTCCCAGGAAATGCACAAGGAGCCAAAGGATATATGAAAGTTTCTTTTATAATCAAACACATACCCACACAGATAGTAGGTAGCATATGCCCAAAACCATGACTCTGACAAAAAGTAAAAAGCAAGGTCGATCAAATCCAAAGCCAAAAAGGTATTTCAACTGCAATATTTTTCTCCCTCTCATCCACCAGCCAACATGAGTTATCAGATCCCAAAAAGTTATACAGTGCAACCTAAATCCATCGGATAATGAGAAGGGCGACATTTCAAACTAGAAAAGATAATGGACTAGATTGACATAGACCAAAACAAACACATACCATGGCGTGACACTTGCTAAAACAGCCTCTTTCCAACCTGGAAGAAGGAAAAAAGCATTAGCATCACATACACTGCACACTAAATTCACCCCTCGAATACCATCGTTTTATCATTCCTGGCAAGTCAATCTGCGGGTGGTAAACCCACCACCATAGAGCAACGAGTGACTGACTCTTCTGGAAAAATAAGGAAAAAAAAAAAGTAATACACTCATTGTACAAATTCAGATGCTACATAAAGATGTAAAGAAAAGAGTAAAATTAATGTGTAATCTCAGTATCCATCAACAACCACTGTTCATAGTTTAGAGTACAGTATAATTCTGATTTTTTTCTATCCATATCCATAGATACAGGTCATGTATAATATTTGGAAGACTGATGATTTATTACAAAATAGGATCATTATATATGTTCTGTTTTGTATCCCTATCCCGACTTATTTTTCCAAATTAATTTACTTAGGTCATTCTTCTATGAGCTGAGCCACTTTTACAATACTCCAGACCCAGGCGCTGGACACCAATTTCTCTGGCTTGATTCGAACTGAAGAGCCGCTACCCAGTGTAACGCCACGCAATGGTTATAATATGACAAGGTGGGGGGAGGGCCTCTGAGAAGCGCCCGAGGGTAAAAAGGTTTCCTTCCTGCTGGGACTCTCTTTGACCAAAACTCCAAACATCGATCCCTAGAGACCTTCCACTTCCTCCAACCACCAGCAATTAAGAAGGGGTTAGGGAAAGGCATCGTTCCCGAGCTCGGCTGCAGTTCTCAGCCTCCCCGGGTAAAACACTCCTGCCTAACTTTCCAATCAGCGCTCCGCTGCGCCCCCAGACTCTCCAGGTCCAAGGCCAGGTGCGCTGCCTCCACTAGCCAGGGGAGACGACGCCATGGGATGAAGTCCCATTGATCAGCCCCAAACCATAAAGCCATCCCACTACATGGACGCCCCTCTTCATTGTGCTGAGACCTGTGCTCCACCCCATTTTGGGGGCGCGCCTCTCCCCGACCGGCAGTATGGGAGCGCCACTCCCACCCCTATCATCTCCACTTGGATTCACCCTTTCCGTTGGCCCACTCCCTGCTCCAGGGTGGCATCTGGTCTCGTCCGCCACCGCCGCCTTCCTCCCAGTTTACCTTCTCACCCGGTGAGGCCTAGAACGTGAGCCACATTAGCGCCCGACCCCGAAGCCAGGCGCGTCTCCAGGGCCGCCCCGAGCCAGGTTACTCTTCCGGGTGGCCGGTTAGGCCCAGTTACTCGAGCGCTGCCAGTTCAGTTCGCTCGCCTTATTTCAGCAGCCAGGCCTCAGAGGTAGTGCTGGTGGTGGTGGTCGCTCGCCGAGGAACTACACTTCCCAGAGGGCAACGCGGCCCCAGTTACTCTTTAAAAACTGAAAGACCTCAGACGGGAGACCCGAGCGGTGCTGCAGGGCCTTCTGGGATTTGTAGTTTGAACTCGGGGCCTGGCGAGAATTAGGGACGCAACGTCGTGGGCGGGGCTGAAATGGTGCACCCTGGGAATTGTAGTCCTCGAGTCCCTCAAAGGTTTCAGCAAGCTCCGGACCGTGAAAGCCTGGGTTGTCGTTTCCAAAACTGGAGTCACGCTGTCAGGAGTTGTCGGAGGTTTTTGTTTTACTTGCTCTTCCTTATTTTTATTAGCACCCAGGAAGGAAGCAATATGAGCTGTGCAAAATGTACAACATCGTAGTAACACAGAGTTTGATTTGACAAGCCAAAGATAGTGCAGCTGTGGCTAATCTCATAGTAATACGGAGAGACGGGCAGACGGATTTGGTAGCTCTTAACAAAAGTATCCCCAGGGGTATCCATTCCTGATTTGATAACCTTGCAATTTAAGCACCACCTGCTGTTCCAACCCCGACCTGACCTTCTTGGATCAAAAGAGAATTAGCATTGTCGTCACTGTCATTGTTGTCATCACCATTGTCTTCAGCAGTCATTGTGTTGAGCATTTAATGTGAATTATCTCATTTAATCCTCACTACAACCTTAAGGAACACACAGTATTTGTATCCCCCTTTTACAGATAGGAAAACTGAGCAGCTATTGGATAACTTTTTCAAAGCCTTATTAGCCTATTTGTGATTCTGACTCTGGAACCCACACTTTTGAGAGAAAATTAGTAAGCTGACACTATCAGAGTCAGTTTACCCATTTCTGAGCACCAACACCCTTTCCATTCCATAATCAACTCCACTATTAAATATTGGTGGTAAATATAATATTTCCCTGTTATCAGTATTCACATAAACGTTGCTATTCTATTTTCAAACATGGCTCATTTAAAAACAAAGAGGTAGATCTCTACTTAAGGATTTGGAAAAATGGCCAAGATGTATTGTTAAGAAAAACAAAGCACATCAATGTGTATAGTTCGATGCATTAAAAATAAAAATCCTACCTATAAATGCATGTAAACTCATAGTTCAGGAACAGGGGAGGATGGGATACACTCCTCTCCTTTTTAATCTATATTTTTCTGAATTATTTGAATTTTCTTATAATAATCATATAGAAGTTGTGTGACTTTTGAAAAAATAAATCGGGTTGGTTTTTTAAATGACAAAAACATTGGCCTGGCTACAGGCCTTGAATGAAGTTCAGCACTAGATAGTGTTCAAATCTCAGCTCCACCCCTTTTATTGGCCACATCAACACACGACCATGTCTCTAAGTTCTCATCTGTAAAGTTAGGACGAGAAAACAGTACTACCTTGCTAAATCTCCTTGCTGTGGTGAGGATCAAATTGAGAAAATACGGGAGAAGCACTTAGTGAACTGTGAAATCCCAGAACGGATGGGAGAGGGATGTTCCTATTATTTGAGGTCAATCTTCTCAGGTCCTTCATTTCTCTACACCCAGCAGCCATTTCTTACTATATAGTGTGAACAGAAATGAATGAACATCTTTCCCTGCCCTTTCTATTCCCCAGCAGACTCAGTTAATTTGCTAAGAAAGCTGGGTGCTGGGCACTTCACCCACGTCTGCTACCAATTCATACGACAGTCACTGCCCTTGGCTGTGCTCAGTTGGCTCACCTGTAGAATGACATATTGCCCTTTGATGTGTGCTGAGAAGGCATGTGGACCAGTGGAGCTTGGATTGTAGTATTCCTACGGATTCATGGGATCAAAATCCCAATTTGGGAAGTCTGGATTTGAGCTAAAAGTTGTACTTACCTTTCTGGCTCAAACATTCAAAAATTCTAAGAATGTGAAATTAGAATTATACTCCAATAAAGATGTTATATAAAAAAAGAATTCAGTTAAAAAAAACCTTGTCTTCAGAAAGTAAACTAATCAAATACCACTCATTGTTCATACCTGCTTTGTCAACAGCACCGTTTATTGAGTACTGTTATATGCACGGCTTTTTAAATTTAAATTTCTATACTTCCAAAGTTCTTCAGGCAACTTATAGTAAAAATTCTTTCATTGAAAAGGTTTAAAGGCCTGGAAGAAAGCGCCTGGAGCCAAGGAATGCAGGGAGAGAACAGCCTAGTTATAGCAGCTGAGCTCCAAACTAACTCAGGGCTTCCCGGCAGCTAAAGCAAAAAAGTGAAAACATCGTGCAAGGCCTTCAAATAAACACCGCACAGCAGAAGCTCCTAAATGCGGGTCAGCTGGGCGGTGCCAACTGGTTTGAAGTGTCACCTGGTTGCCTTAGACACACACGAACAAAAGGACAATGTGATAGGCATCTTGTAAAGTTAATTTTTAAAAAGATTTATATAATTTTGTAAAATTACATAAAAATGGCTTGAGGGCTTCCCTGGTGGCACAGTGGTTGAGAGTCCGTCTGCCGATGCAGGGGACACGGGTTCGTGCCCCAGTCCAGGAAGATCCCACATGCCGCGAAGCGGCTGGGCCCGTGAGCCATGGCCACTGAGCCTGCGTGTCCGGAGACTGTGCTCTGCAACGGGAGAGGCCACAACAGTGAGAGGCCCGCGTACCGCAAAAAAACAAAAAACAAAAAACGACTTTTCTTTAGTAAAGTGATGAATGTCATAAATGCCTTTATTTACCAAAATTAAAAGTAGTTTTTCTTTCAAAAATATCCAATTATATTTAGTCTGTGAAATCTGGCAGACACAATTGCAAGGGATTCCAAAGATGAATAAGATGTTCCTGTTCCTCCAAAAGATTACAGTATTTGGAGGATAGAAGACAAATAGCTAAAACTGTCAGATTTAGCAAATGTGCCAAATAATTGTCCCCAACATTGCATGCACGTACTTATATTTAAAAGGTATTACTTATCTGAAATTTAAATTTAACTGAGGGTCCTATATTTTATCTGACAACCATAAACCCAGTCCACTCCTACTGTATCAGTGGGCAGCGAACAAACATGCATTGATAGATAGATGATTCACAGATATATTGATACATTGAATTTTAAAGCTAGAACGGACTATGTGGTTTTATATGGGAGGAAACAGAGACCAGATCAGCTGCTAGTTCAGACAGCACCTTTGTGTGTTGTAAAACCACACGCAGAGGCATTAGCTGTGCCTGACCAGGCAGAGGCTGGGCTGGAACGGGGAACATCATTTCCACTGTAGGACTCTTTCTGACACTAATTAAACATACAGATAATTGTTGCATGCTTGCAGTTGCCTGACAGTGTGTCTGAGTACCTACTGCAGTTCTCTTCCTGGAGCTTACATGCTAGTGATGCAGGCCCTGGGCTTCCCTCTTCCCTCCGTTTCTGATCCCCTAGAGAGGGCTTGACGGCCCTTTGGGAAGGGAGCTTCTGACAGGCACCTCAAGGGCATGTCATCACTCAGGTTAATTACACCTAGAGCACTGTGATAAGATTGCTGAGCAGGTGCAAGACTTTGGGTGGATAAGGAGGCTGTTCCTTCCTCGGGTGCCGCCAGTTGGTAAAGACATTTGCATATCCAAAACACAGAGGGGCCATGTGAAGGTTTATAAGCCAAGAAATTCACCTTCCTTAGCTGGTTGTTCCATTCTGATGGACTTAATTGCTTTGAGTCTGACAGTTCCGTTTTTCTCCCTTCTCTCATCTGCATCCCCATCGCTCCTCCCCCCAAAACCTCTAAATGTATTATAAAGACAGAAACTCAGTATTATTTCTCCACCATGCATCCCACAGTTTGGTGTGAGGGTTCTCTAAGCATCTTAATTTCTCAGACTTTCTGGTCTTGGTGGCTGTGATTAATTCCCAAGCCTCTCCCTCAAACCTGGCACCTTTTCTGCTGGGATGGCTTTGCCGAAAGCACCCCCCCCCCCCGCCCCCCGGACACCCTGCTCCAGTTTTCTTAAACCTGTGAAGTTTCACTTTTCCTGTTTCTCCAAAATCACAAATTCCACTTTATTCACCATATGAATGGATATTCATATATTCGTTTAGCAACAATTCAAGGACCTGCTATGGGCCATACACTGGGCAAAGGCCCTGGGGTTGCAACAGTCAGTAAAAACCCAAAGATGTCACCCTTTCTTCTTAAAGCTTACAGTCGGGTTGGGGAGGCACACACAGATACACACACGGAAACAAACTAAATGATAAGTGCTTGAGGGACATGAGCAGAGGGCCCAAGGAGAGACTAAGGAAGGAACTACTTCATGGCGGTTAGGAAAGGACTCTTTCTTTTTTTTTTTTTGCGATATGCGGGACTCTCACTGTTGTGGCCTCTCCTGTTGCGGGCACAGGCTCGGGATGCGCAGGCTCAGCAGCTACGGCTCACGGGCCCAGCCGCTCCACGGCATGTGGGATCCTCCCGGACCGGGGCACGAACCGGTGTCCCCTGCATTGGCAGGCAGACTCTCAACCACTGCGCCACCAGGGAAGCTCGGGAGAGAATTCTCTGAGGGAAGGCCTTGAAGCTGAGACCAGAAGGAGGAGGGGAGGCAGCCATGTAAATGTCATAGGGAGGAGGGTCCTCAGCCAGAGGCTCCCAGGCAAGAAAGATCCGGGCATGTTAGGGGAGCTGAAAGAAGGCAAGTATGGCCACAGGACAGTGAGAGGGAAGGCGAGGGGCACACGGTGAGGCTGGAGAGGCGAGTAGGACAGATACTGTCAGGGTCCTGCAGGCCCCAGAAAGATGTTTGGATTTTGTTCTGGGCGCGGTGGGGAACTACCGCAAGGATTCACCCTGGAATAGTGCGATATGGTGCGTGTCTTAAGAAGATTGTTCTTGCCGCTGACTGGAGGTTTCCCTGGAGGAAGGCAAGAGTGCCAACAGGAAGGCCTCTTAGGAAGCCAAGCAGGAGTCCAGACCAGGAAGCCCGGTGGCCTGGTGAGATGGTCGCTTTGGAAAGCTCCTTGGAGGGAGACTCCGGCACCACGTCTCCTTCTCAGGGAGGCTGAATGTCTGAGTACAGCACACAGCACTCAGAGAGCGCCCCCTTGCTCACCTCCCACTGCGGCGGTGGATGTGAAGTTGCTTCGAAAGCTGGGGTAGTAGATGGAACTTTCTACGGACTGCTGTATTTTTTCTGTATGCTAGGCAGCTTCTTTACAGAGATATGAATTGGAAAAATTGCGTTCTTTCATGATTATTAAAGGAAAATGGAGGCAAAGAGGAGACAAGTAGCTTGTTCAATGATACAGATAACACTGGAACTCAAACTCTCAGACGTCCTACCTCCTACTCTTCATCCAGTACGCAGCTCCCTAGATGCTACAACAAGGGAAGAGCCATCAGACTTGCTTGCAGACTTGCTTAATATTCTACTCTTGATATAGAATAGGTAATCCATCCCATGGGAAATTGCCCCCTTGGCAGCCCCCCATTTGTGCTCACAGATGCGAAAATTTAACATTCAATTAGAAGGCGCTGGCTTGGTGCAATACCCCTGAAGGCCACCAGGAGGCGAATAATAGTCCATGATCCTAGCCCGCGTTACTGCTTCCCATCACTCTGTCTGGGCTCCTCTTTACTCCTTGGTTCTCTATGTTTATCTCTTCTTCTTTCTTTCTTTTTCACCTTATATTACATTTATTACCTTTTTATTCTTCCCTTTCCCCCCTTCCGCTCCTCTAACCCCATAACCAGCCTGCCCACATCATGGAACGAAAACTTATTTTTAGTAGTTTGTTGCATGTGTTGAATTTCTCCTGGTTTTCAGTTCTCAAAGACTGTAAGGGTAACACTTTATATTACCCTCCCCTAGACATTCCCCGCTCGCATTTGTTTGATTTTTACTTCTGTGGCCATCAATTGCCTTCCCCCCTTCAATAGAGAAAGAAAGGGGATCCACTCCTGACTCAAATAAAACATCACACAAACAAAAGGTCGTTCAATCGTCAAGGAATTTCAAAAGTAGAGGGAGGGCTTCCCTGGTGGTGCAGTGGTTGGGAGTCCGCCTGCCGATGCAGGGAACACGGGTTCATGACCCGGTCCGGGAAGATCCCACATGTCGCGGAGCGGCTGGGCCCGTGAGCCATGGCCGCTGAGCCTGCGCGTCCGTAGCCCGTGCTCCGCAACGGGAGAGGCCACAACAGTTGAGAGGCCCGCGTACCGCAAAAAAAAAAAAAAAAAAAAAAAAAAAAAAAGTAGAGGGAAATTTAAGTGGCCTTGAGGGCTGCATGCTGTCTCCACTGTAACTAAGACAGCATCTAAATAACCATGCAAAGTGTGGGGTTCCTCTGGTTCTGAGAAACATGCTGCTCCTTCCTTCCCTTACTCCAGTATTTCATGTGTCTTAACTGTCAGAAGATTCTCCTTAGTGTCCACTCCAGATTCTCTGCATGTTCAAATTTGTTCTGTCTATGGGAGAGGGATATATGGAGGGAGCTGCTATCTATTTTATGTTCCCACTGACCTGGGGGCTTGCGATCAATCCCTTCTGCAGAGCCACGCCGCAAGCTGCAGGTTGAGGCATTAGGGTGATGAGGACACAGGTTGGCCGTCTGCTGAGAACAGAGCTATTTCCACCTGCATTAGAAGGAGGCCCGCTCAGACTAAATCACAGAGAAGGAACAGTCCCATTTATCACGAGGGTAAATTATCCTAATTGAGCGGTTAAGAGAATGCATGCTTTCTAGGTAGTTTACAGTAAAGGACCTCTTTCTCCTGGCTGCAATAATAGAAAACCACGGACCATCATATCCATTTGGGAAAGCGCATTAGCATCCAGTCCACTCACCTCCTTGGTCCTCCAGCCCTTGTTTCCAGGAAATCAACCTCCCTCTTAGCAATCAGTTCAATATTATTTGAGTTTTTATTTTCCTCTTGTACGTTTCTGAAAGAGCAGGGACTCTCTCCTTAACCCTACTTGTACAGCAAGTGATGTGTAGTCCTGTAAGTATAACATACTCAAGCCTTTCAGAGTCCCAGCATGAGTCTGTACTTTGAAATGATGGAGGTAAATCCCCACCTTCCACTACCCCTCAGTTTCCAGTAAACAGACAACTCCAGAATTCCTTCTCAGCACCCTCTCTAGCTTGCTACACGCACCTCCTTCTCTGCTTGTAAACAAATGAAAATACTTAGTTACTTGCTTTTCTCACAATTTAAAAGTCCTGTGTCATGCTATCAGTTGAAGAGATAGCATTTAAAAATATTAATCAAAAAACCATATATTTTTTGAATAAGCAATACATTCACATGATTCAAACTCTGTACACATGTAAAAGCACATACAGTGAAATGTTTTCTTCCAGCTGGAAGCAGATTTAACATGAAGTTATGTAAGCTTCGACTTCAGGGACCCTCATTTGCAATAGACCTCTTCTAAGGTCCTGTACCTAATTGTATATTCATTTTGTACTATTTTTTCTTTAAAAGCTGCCCTGTCCTGGGACTTCCCTGGTGGTGCAGTGGTTAAGAATTGCTTGCCAATGCAGGGGACATGGGTTCAATCCCTGGTCCGGGAAGATCCCACATGCCACGGAGCAGCTAAGCCCGTGCGCCACAACTACTGAGCCTGTGTGCTGCAACTACTGAAGCCCGTGCACTGCAACCACTGAAGCCGGTAGGACTAGAGCCTGTGCTACGCAAGAGAAGCCACCGCAATGAGAAGTCCGCGCACCACATTGAAGAGTAGCCCCCACTCGTCGCAACCAGAAAAAGACCGCGCGCAGCAACAAAGACCTAACGCAGCCAAAAATAAATAAAATAAAATAAAAAAAGCTGCCCCCTCCCAAATTGTATAAGCTTTAGTACCTCCAAGACTTGCATCTGCATCTGCCTGCATCCCTGTTTTTTAGCCACCCATCCCTTGCCCAACAGGCAACAAATGTCATCATTTTCTTGCATATTTTTCTGGATATATTTTATGTACATGTAAATAAAACCATATTTATCCCTCATTCCTTTTTCTATACAGGGTAACATGCTAGTCACATGGTTCTGCACTTTGATCTTTGCATTTGTACTGAAGTAAGTTAATTTCTTCCTATTTTGGCTTCCTCCATTATAAAATGCAAAAATTGGGCTTATCCCAGAGACTTCCTGTTAGGATTAAATGAGATCATGTAGGGTTCTTAGCCCATTGCCTGGAACATAGGAAGTGATCAACATATTAAGCTATTATTCTAGAGCTAAAATTTAAAACGTGCTACAAAGCTATGCTAATGCAAACAGTGGTGGGGCTGATAACATAACGACAGATGAAACAAAGTAAGAAGCCTCCGCAACTCTTTATTATTTGTCTGCAAGATGCCATTGTCCATGATTGGAATACAAACACTAAAAAGAAAATGTTTGTCTCTTATAGTCTAGGGGAAGAGAGGAGATGTATGTCAAAAATACATCCCACATGCCGCAATGATCCTGCGTGCTGCAGCTAAGACCCAACGCAGCCAAAAATTAAACCAAAAAAAAAATATATATATATATATGTGTGTGTATATATATATATATATAAATTATTTTTAAAAATGTGATGGTGGGTGCAGAGGGCCCACAGGACAAGGAAGGCAAAGTAGATGGAGTGGTACCTGAACTGGCCTTTGAAGGACAAGTAGGAATTTGACATCCAGAAATAACCAGGAAAAGTGGTAACTCCAAGGATGATGGGATCTGACAGAATCACAAATGCGAGGAAAATTTGGTTAATTAAATGAAATAACTTTCGAGAGAGAGTTATAGATTGACAGGACGTTCTCCTGAAGGACACAATCTTTGGGGTCCTTTTGGCAAGTCTGAACGAGTAAGGGAGGGCCAGGAGTCCCTCGGTAGGGGGTGTTACGTGGGCTTTGATTGAATTTGGCGTCTCAATCTAACTCTCAACCGCAATTGAAGTGAGGGGGGCGGGGGGAGTCTCAATGTTCACAAATCCAATCCCTCATGGACAGATTCAAAGCTTAAATCTTTAGCTAACGCTTTGTCAATAACATGTTCTAATTACATTTGAGGCTTTGAAAACATGGTTCTGTATGATAATTGCCGTGAAGTGGATTTTAGTCACAGGGACTTATACATTGTACTTGTACAGAAGACGTAGAGAGCTTATGAAATCATGTCATTTGATTGCAACTGCAGATCCTGACAACGCTTGGAACAACGGGAGCCCCAACCACATCCCCCCTCCCCTGCTTCACCTCCTCCCCTGTGTATCAAGTGCAAAATGGCCCATAGGTCATCTAACCATTCCCCAAAGCCAGATGGGGCTTCGGGGAAACTGAGTGCCAAGCCACGTATTAGATAAAATGAATCTTACATCTTGATCTCAGAAATTCAAGAGCCCTATGGCTGAGTCAGCTTCCGGATAAACACAGGACCCAGAGAAGAACCAGTTCCCTAAGGCTCTGTCATTGCACTGAACACGTTTCAGACCTAAAGAGAGAGCCCCTGAGACTGTCTCCCCACAGCATGTGTAGGGTGGGCTTCTTCTACCCATCTGGCACCCTTTTTGCCAACTCCTCCACTCAATCTAGATTTCCCTTGGCCCTCCAGTCCTCACCCAAACAGTGTGATCAGCAAGTCATTCAGAGAAAAGCTTTTTAATTAAGAGGAGAGCAACAAATGATTAAATCAGAGTCATTTATTACCCTGCCATCTGGCCAGGACTCCTCCTGGCCCCCTTCTCCTCCGAGCCTGCGTAGGCATAGAAAGGGACAAAGGGGATGGAACGTGGGAAGAACTGTCCAACCCTTCCTGGAAGCAGGGAGGGGGTTTCAGGAGGATTTCTTGGGATCGTTTCCATACTTTAGAAACTTAGCCTCAGTTTCCTTACCTGTAAAGTGGGGGCAATAACATCTACCTCAGTTGCTTGTGAGACACCTGGCACAATGGCTGGCGTAGTAGAGGTGCTCAGGAAATGTAAGTTGCATCTGAAGCCTGTAAATTACGAGCTTTGTTCTGAAGGCAGTATCAGCTGTGGCAGGAGTGAGGCAACGAAAGTCTTCCTCTGGTAAGCAAGCCCCAGCTGGTTCTCTTTCTGTTGTGACACACAATGGCATTCCCCGGTCCTCTCCCCCAAAAGTCAGGGAGCTCAGGAAATCCGTGCCCTCCTCTCACTCCTACCCCCTCCAAACCTGGATGTCAGGCATTATCCTAAGGGAAATGCAGCAGGAGCCTTCCGTGTCTGGTTTGGGCATGATAAGAAGAGGGGCTGGGAAAGGCTTAGAGTTGAAAGGGGCTAGAAATGGAACTTAGGGGTGTATTTCAATAGGTGACAGCTCAGCAAGGACTCCACTAGGTGATGTAGTGAAATAGACGCTAGTCCCTAAAATAAAATCACCACAAATGTGACAGCTATGAATGAAGACTAACACAGGGATATTGAAGCCTCAGTTACCACAAGCAGCACTGCTGTCAGTGATGTGACTTCCAAATTGGTGAACAACTCCTGGTAAAGCACTGAACAAAATATAAAGTATAATCTTCCTGCAGTTTACATAGTAGTTCCATTCTTAGGGTATACTTAGTGTATATTAAAAGCCTTTTAAAAAGTCTTTCTGTTTACATATAAAATGAAGTTACATTCTAAAGCTCAGATGATTATAAATGAGTTTCCAGCTCTGTAAATATCTAGTGGGGGGCTTCCCTGGTGGCGCAGTGGTTGAGAATCTGCCTGCCGATGCAGGGGACACAGGTTCGAGTCCTGGCCCGGGAGGATCCCACATGCCGCAGAGCAACTAAGCCTGTGCGCCACAACTACTGAGCCTGCGGTCTAGAGCTTATGTGCCACAACTACTGAAGCCCACATGCCTGGAGCCCGTTTTCCACAACAAGAGAAGCCACCGCAGTGAGAAACCCGCACACCGCAACAAAGAGTGGCCCCCACTCACCTCAACCGGAGAAAAGCCCACGCACAGCAATGAGGACCCAATGCAGCCAAAAAATAAAAATAAAATAAAATAAAATAAGCTACCAATAAAAATAAAAAAAAAATCTAGTGGGACATTTGAAAGTTGTGTGGAACGTGGCGTGAGGTATGTGTAAAATTGTTGCACAAGTTGCAATAGATGAAGCTGCTGGGGTCCCAGGCTCTGCTTGCCAGGAGCGGGACCTCTGCCCATCTTTGGGGCAAAGCAAATCACTCCACACTTTTCCAAAGTACCCCCTAGGGGGTGATCCTATGCTAGGCTAAAAATTAAAATGTGAATCAAATTAAATTAAATGTAAAAAAATTTAAAAGACAATCAAGACGTTTTAAATGTAAAAAAACACCTTGAGGGACTTTCCTGGTGGTCCAGTGGCTAACACTCCATACTCCTAATGCAGAGGGCCCGGGTTTGGATCCCTGGTCAGGGAACTGGGTCCCACATGCTGCAACTAACGATCCCGCATGCCTCAACAAAGATCCCACACGTGACAACGAAGATCCCGTGTGCCACAACTAAGACCCTGCGCAGGCAAATAAACAAATATTAAAAAAAAAAAAAAAAAGGCACCTGAGACAACTGAGAAATTTTGAGCTGGATATTAAATAAGATGAAAGAATTTTTGTTCATTTTGCTTGGTATGATAAAAAAATAATTTTATGTAAAACGACAGACGTGCATACAATAATGCAAAAATGGAAATTTCAGTGGTGACCACCTGAGTACAATATGTCTATGAGCTTTATAGAAAATAGTTCCTGGAGTGGCTGCTCAACTCACAAAACTCATTCTTCTCTGGGAACGTCCTCCATACAGTATTCAAGGTGAGCCCTCGTTTGTAACGTAAACTGCTCCCACGCCACCCCTCCCAACCCAGGTGACTGGTCTAGGTCGGGGTGGGGTACACCTGACCCAATCAGATGCTCCTTCGCAGGAACCTGGCACCTTGACCTGGGAGCCTGGGGTGTGAGAGGTGTTCACATTAACAGTGCTCCCAGAGAAGACTCATAGACTTCAAGTACTCAGGTCTCCAGAACCACCTTGTTTCCTGCCCTTCTTTGGGTTTGGCAATTCAGTCCTCCCATGGTTTCTATGGGACACCATGGAATCCTTCCCCCAAATTCCATCTCTTTGTGCTCAAGCCAGCTAAAATCAATGCCTGCTATTTACCGCTAAAGAATCTTAGTAAGATTCTTTCATCCTGGAGACAAATTCCATATCAGGAGAGGATTTACAGATTAAAGATTGACTACCATATAAGACAGGAATAAAGACACAGACCTACTAGAGAATGGACTTGAGGATATGGGGAGGGGGAAGGGTAAGCTGTGACAAAGTGAGAGAGTGTCATGGACACATATACATTACCAAACGTAAAATAGATAGCTAGTGGGAAGCAGCTGCATAGCACAGGGAGATCAGCTCGGTGCTTTGTGACCACCTAGAGGGGTGGGATAGGGAGGTTGGGAGGGAGGGAGACGCAAGAGGGAAGAGATATGGGAACATATGTATATGTATAACTGATTCACTTTGTTATAAAGCAGAAACTAACACACCATTGTAAAGCAATTATACTCCAATAAAGATGTAAAAAAAAAAAGATTGACTACCATAGATTAGGTCCCTTGGAAGTCAGAACTGGAGAATTATTTGATTCTTCAATGTGGTTATATTTAGACAAACCCTGCAAAGAAGGAATCAGTTGAAAGTGGCAAATCACTTGTCTTTCTCATGTGATAACATACTTTACCTTGCTTTTAATGGTTACATAGTATTACACTATGTGAATACATCATAATTTATTTAAGCAATCCTTTGTTGTTAGATTTGCTCCAATTTTTTGTTATTTTGTACAATACTGCAATGAATATCTTTGTCTCTAAATCTTTGTGCACGCTGATAATTATTTCTTTCCGATAATTCCTGGAAGCTGATTTCCAGGAGCTTTGTTGAGAGCGACTGTCTCCCAATATCTTTGCCAGCATCCAAGAGAGGATTTTTGGTCAGCCAAAGTCAAAGAGATTACAAAATATCTTATAGTGGTTTTAATTTCTATGTGAGATTGAATTTTTTTTCTGCGTATTTATTAGTCATGTGCATTTCTTATTGGGAGGAATTGTCTATTCATTTACTTAATTTTCTATTGGGCTTTTTTTCTTATTGATTTGTATTAACTTTCTACCTTAGAGATATTAATCTATTACGTATTGTAGCTATTTTTTTGTGGCTTCAGTTTATTTTAATTTTGTGTACAATTCTTTTTTTAAATAAATTTATTTATTTTTATTATTATTTTTGGCTCTGTTGGGTCTTCGTTGCGGTGCGCGGGCTTCTCATTGCGGTGGCTTCTCTTGCTGCGGAGCACGGGTTCTAGAGCATGCGGGCTTCAGTAGATGCGATGCGTGGGCTCAGTAGCTGCGGCTCACAGGCTTAGTTGCTCCGCGGCATGTGGGATCTTCCCCAGACCAGGGCTCAAACCCGTGTCCCCTGCATTGGCAGGGAGATTCTTAACCACTGCACCACCAGGGAAACCCTACAATTCTTTTGAAATACAGAAGTTTGAACTCTAATTCTCCTTTCTGGTTTCTTTCAACTCTTTTATGCTTAGAGAGTTTCTCCATCCATAGAGGGGATAAACAATCATGTATATTCCTTTTTATTTTTTCCCCAGTGCTTTGTATTTTTACATAAAAATGTTGATATGTATGCTCTCATTACCTCTGGTAGATTAAATACGATTGCAAACTCGTTGCTGCTCTTACTTTTGAGACGTGGAGTCTAATTCTCCAAGGTGGCTTTAGTGACTTGATTAACCAATAGAATGTGGTAGAACTAATACCCTGGGAATTCTGAAGCTAGGTTACACTCTTGTTGCACAGGCTAATGGAGTCTTGAGTCTCCATGTAAAGAAGTCTGATTACCTTAAGCCACCATGCAGGAGAGGTTACATCCGAACACTTGACCATCCCAGCTGAGCCCAGAATTCCAGCCATTTGCACAAATGCAAAGCAGGTATCTCCAAGTAACCTCTGTCAACACTAAATGGAGCAGAAGAATCACCCAGCCAAGCCCTGCCCAAGTTCTTGATTTATAAACTCATGAGATATGACATATACAGTTGTCCTTTTAAGGCACTAAATTGTAGGGTAGTTTGTCATGCAACAGTAGATAACTGGAACATTACCTCTTGCCTGGGGTATTATAACAGAAGCTGTGAGGTACAGAAAAAGTCCTGGAGTTGCAGGAAAATGGAAGAGGCAAGAGCTTCAACAAGAGTATTCTCATCAATGGGTAATGACTAATGATATTAAAAGCAGCAAGGTTTACAGCTGACATGTACTTTGAACAGAAAAGAAAAAGGCAAATCAATCCCAACCCAAGCATATTTTGAGAAAAAAAACCTTTTTTTAAATAATTGAAAACCATGGACCATTTTTAATGTACCATACGGAGCACTAAGCCCTTGCCACAGATTTTTCCTCATTCAATCCTCAATAGACTCCCTGTGAGTAGCTGTCATTATTGTCCCCACTTTACACATCAGGATATGGAGGCTTCGAGAGGGTCAGTAATATACCTGTGGTTACAGAGCTAGAACTAGGATTTGAATACTTGTGTCTGAGCCTGCACACCTGGCCACAGGACTTACCTATTCTTCTCTGCCTTGGAGTGAGGGCAACGCTCTGATATCAAAGTGCCCCTTTGCCAAGGGACAGTCTGGATGCCTTCTCCCCCACCAGATCCTACCATTTAGATGTCTCTGGGTCTGTAAAATCAGAGGGCCGGGCCAGACACTCTTCAATCTCTCTTCCAGATCTTGTAAGGCTGTGGTTCTTAAAGTTGAACCATGGGCCTGGCAACGTGGACAATACAAAGGTAACCAAGTGGTCTCCCTGAGCCGGGGATTCAGCATGACTTTTCCTACCCAGGGTCCTCTGGTTCCAGACACCTGGAGGGATGGAGTAAAGTCACTTAGGCAGCAGGTCCTAAGGGGAGGGATCTTGTCTAATTCATCCCTGTATCCCTGCAGCCCAACACAACGCCGGGCCCCTTGAGACATGTTTGTGCCTCAAATTACAGTGACCTCCGCTGAGACCCCAGCCTTCTGAGACTCTCAGACCACCTTGGAGTGCTTTCCAGGGTGTTGCCTTACTGACGTCCAGGAAAAAGACCATGAGGTTATTTCACTCTGCCTCATCCCCGAGACACTGCCTCAGCCACTGACCTCCATGACATTCCTACTGGGTACCACTGCCCTCCAACTACCACAGTTCTAGCTACTTCTCTGACCTCAGGAGAGGAGATGATGCTCACTGCTCTGCTGCTGGGTCCCAAGCAGGCAGCAGCCTCTTCCTTCAGCCACTACAGCATCACTGAGATCAGGCTGCAAACCTTAGGGAGACTTTTCCCTAAGTCTGGGATCAATGGAAGAAGTTAGGAAAACTGAGAATTATCAAAATCTCCTGCTCATCCTTCCTCATTCCTATTTCCTTGCTTCGCTTCTGGCTTGGCTCCACTGACAAAGGGCAGCCCTCTTCCCCCTGCCCCAAAACACACTCACACCAGAAATATTCCGGGGCTCTTCTTGGGATGCCAGCTGGGGAGATATTCTACTCAGGGGAGAACAGATACTTTTTTTTTTCTTTCTAATATAAGTCCCTCCTCCTTGTATCCTTAGGCCGAGCATCCAGTTAAATTTGTGCCAGGAGGAATGACAATGAGAGTGTCCTTTTGCTTCAAGGACAAGCCCTCCTCTCTTCCCTCACAAGGGTGTGTCTGGCAATCACAGGAATGGTCACATTAGTCCATTCTTTCATTTGGCTTCTCCAGTCTTATCCATGGGCATCTTGTTAATGAATGAATGAACGACCTGACCCAAACCAAGGTACCCACCCCGATTCCAACCAATAAGCGCCTACATCAAACATCTTTTTAAGTATTCAGAGAGTTTCCCCTTCAAGGCAGAGGTTGTAAATTCTGAGCCCAACTCTCAGTCCCGTGAATACCAGCCTCCTCTCCTTTGGCTGTTGTCCGTTTCCTAACCCCAAGATCATTAATCACTCTGCTGCCTGCCAGGCCCTTTCTGTCAGCAACTGTTCCCTCTGACCCTCCCTGTCAACCTCTCTCCCTGGCCCCAGCCCTGACAGAGCCCAGTAGAGGGTGGTTCACACCGGCAGCATGGGGTGGACAAAATCAACCAGGGGCGAGAATCTCTCCCACTGCCTTGCTTTGTCCCCCCGCCATTTCACCCCTCTACTTCTCAAGAACATGCCAGGATTAAAGACCTTTTCTTCCTTGGGATTGGCCAAGGGAAAGTGGTGGCAAGAGGAAGTAGGAAGGAATTTAGGGGAAAACAACAACAATCACTGGAGAGCCTGCAGAGCTCTGGAGGCTCCCGAATTCTGGCTGCAACAAGCACTTGAAAAAGTTCTCCAACTTGGACCCAGATCCCCACGGGGAGACAGCCCAAATGTGAGTGCCAAGGAGAGACAGAAAATGATGCTTTGCTTGGAGGCCTCATTGCCTTATTTTCTCTAAAGCCTGATAATTTCCTCAAGGCCCTGGTCAAAGGAGCATGAATGAATTGAGTGACTGCAGTCTCAGTTGGACGAAAACTGTTAAGTAGGCCACTCTTGTCTTCTCTGAGCTCCTGGCAGTATTAGCTCTTTGTGCTAAAAGGAGCAGACGCAAGGGCCCCCCTTCCACTGCCAGGAAGCCTGCTTTCATGGTGACCTGCTGGGAAACGTGCTCCATTCTTTGTCATCTAAAACCTTCGTGACTCTAATGGTAGGAATTGCAGGCCCGATAAGAAGGGAGGGTGTCCTAGGCTGGTGGGTAGAGGGGATATTTTTAGGCAGCCAGAGCCTCGGAGAACCCATCAAATCACAGAGGCCCGCCCACTCCACTTGTGTGTCGGCTTTAAATTTGGGCTGAATTTTTGGTGGCACAAAAGATTCGGTGCCTCCTGCCATGGGGAGGGGCCCATTCTCCCACTCTGCTGTCTCTGGTTATTCCATCTTCCAGCATCCAGCTGGCTCCAACTCTGCCTGAAGAAGAACAGGCGGCCAGACCAGCCTTGCCAGACCGGCCATCTGTCCCAGCTGAGGGTGAGGGTCCCTCCCATCCCAGGGCTTCCCAGGGCTGCTGCTGCAGCTGCCCTGGAAAGATTTTACAACCTATGTTCTCGTGGGTGCCACTAATTAGATATGGATTCTGGTAGAGTAACTTCTCCCACTGCAGGAAAGCCAGGCCAAGTCCCCAGTGTCTGCATGGACCGTTTCAGAAAACAGAACCCAGGGGCTTCCCTGGTGGCGCAGTGGTTAAGAATCCGCCTGCCAATGCAGGGCACACGGGTCCAAGCCCCGGTCCGGGAAGATCTCACATGCCGCGGAGCAACGAAGCCCGTGCACCACAACTACTGAGCCTGCGCTCTAGAGCCCGTGCTCCGCAACAGGAGAAGCCACCGCAATGAGAAGCCTGCGCACCGCAACGAAGACTAGACCCCACTCGCCGCAACCAGAGGAAGCCCACGCGCAGCAACAAAGACCCAACGCAACCAAAAATAAATAATAAATAAATAAATTTATATATGAAAAAAGAAAACAGAACCCAGTATCAGGTAAGTGAGGTGAGGGAGAATGAAGAAGCGTGGAATTGTCAAGAGGCGTGGCTTCCAGTCTTGGCTCTGCCACTCGGTAACCACGTGACCTTGGTAATCATTTCTGCTCTCTGGGCCTCAGTTTCCTCCTCTGAAAAATGAGAAAGTAGATAGGATGTATCTAAGTTTCCTTTTTATGAATACAGTATCACCCCAGATGATCGAATATCTATACAGATCATCCAGGCAAAATCTATAGCGAGTCCGTGGAATTTGAAATTGTGACAAGTGTCCATATTCGAGGCTCATACTTTCCTTAATTTTATTAATATTTTAGGCAAAGGTATTTTGTTGTATTTGGGAAAGTGGGCTGGGAGAGGTTGGGTAGTACCTCATTCTACTTTCTTTGCTGGTGTAGACACAGCTAAAGGGTTTGGATTAATTTGGGGGGACTGGCAACCGAAGTACTTAATCTCTCATCTGCTCTGAGGTGACTTTCTGATGCTGAAGGCTCTATTCTTATACCGTCTGTATCAGTTAGATCACTTTTTATTGCAAGGGATGGAAAACCCAACTTTTTTTTTTTTTTTTTGGCCGTGTCACAAGGGACCTTAGTTCCCTGACCAGGGATGGAACCTGTGCCCCCTGCCGTGGAAACGCTGAGTCTTAAGCACTGGATCGCCAGGGAAGTCCCCGGAAAACCCAACTCTAATGGACTAAAGCCAAGCAAGAAAATGTATTTTCTGATATGTCCAAACCATTGTCACTAAATTACATTTCTTTTCTCTCTTCTCAGTCCTGCATTCTCTGTATTTTCTCAAGTCTTAAGTAGGATCTCCCTCCGTGATCACAGGAGAACATCTAGAAGCTCCCAAAGTTGCGTACATCCATTCTGAAGTCTATGTCACTTAAGATAACTTGAGTTGCAAACAACAGAAAATCTGACTCAAGTTAGTGTGATCAATAAGAAAAGTTTTCACCTCACACAATAAGAAATCCAAAGATGTAGTGAGATCCAGATTGGTTAACTAATTGCCTCAACAATGTCGTCAAGGAGCCAAGTTTTTTCTACCCCTTCATTTCTAGTATCAATTATTTTTCTAGAAGAAGAGCCCTCATGGTCACATAATGGCTATTGAAATTTCAAGTGTCATAATTAGACATTGCAAGGTGCAGGAAAAGAAGGAAAACTACCTCTTCCTACAGCTCTTTCTTCAGAAAGAAGAAATGTCCCCTAGAATCTCCTAGAAGACTTCTCATGTTTTATGGTGCAGAATTGCTTCACTTGCCCATTCCTCAACCAACCACTGACACATGGAATAAAATTACCATGTTAGCTTAGATCAGTGGTTTTCAACCTGGGCAGATGTATCACATTGGCCATTTGACAATATCCAAAGACATTTTTGGTTGTCATAAATAAAGTGAGGGGTGCTACTGGCATCTAGTGGGCGGAGGACAGGGATGCTGCTAATCATCTTTTTTTTTTTTGCGGTACGCGGGCCTCTCACTGTTGTGGCCTCTCCCGTTGCGGAGCACACGCTCCGGACGCGCAGGCTCCGGACGTGCAGGCTCCGGACGTGCAGGCTCCGGACGTGCAGGCTCAGCGGCCATGGCTCACGGGCCCAGCCGCTCCACGGCATGTGGGATCCTCCCGGACCAGGGCACGAACCCGCGTCCCCTGCATCGGCAGGCGGACTCTCAACCACTGCGCCACCAGGGAAGCCCTGCTATTCATCTTTGATGCACAGTGACATCTCCCCACAACAAAGAACTATCTGGTCCAAAACGTCAGTGGTGCTAAGGTTGAGAAACTCTTGCTTAGAAAATCATCTAGGGTGCAGTGGCTACTGGAGAGTCAACCATAATATCTTCTACAATGTTCTATCTGGAATTCGCCAACAGTCTTAGTTTCAGCATTTCTAACAAAATCTTACTATATCTTATTGTTCTGACTGCATTACATGTCCATCCCTGAACCAGTTACTGTGTATGGGAGAATTAGATGCAGTGATTGGTTGAAGTCTAGGCCACATGTTCCACCTCTGAGCCAGGAACAAGTCAGCTCTACCTGAAGACATGAGCTGAGAGTGGGGGAAGAACACCCCAGAGAGAACTGGGAATGGTAATCAAGATGAGATGAGTAGAAGCTAGGCAGCAAAACAAAACAAACAAACAAAACCCCAGCTGCCCACTACGCCATTCCTCTCACTGACAGACTAGAGAGGCAAGAATTGTGTTTGTACTTTGACTCAAAATAGCAGTAGCCCCAGTAGGTTGCTATAATGGGACCGTCTAGGAACACTCTGGGCTGGCTCCTGTGAACTGCTTATTCCATGTTGTGGTTAGAAGTCCTGTGGCTTTAATGACCTCCATCCAAGCAGCACTTTTCACCTAAGGAAATGCTCAGTCAACCTGGCAAAGTGAAAGCAAGAGGAGCAGAGAAGGGGAAGGGAGAGGAGGAGGCCACAGCTAAGATTGGTGCGGAGAGAGGAAGAGCTGGGTTACAGGAGTGCTGTGCGTCCCCAGCCCTGGATGACTTCTCTGCCCTGGAGCTGAGCCCTGTGGACCACCAGGCACCCTTGGCCTCTGGCTTCCAATTGGCTTTGGTCAATGACTGGCGACTTCAGGAGATGAAAAGGAGGGAAGAGAGAGAGATTTGGATATTTATTCCTCCTGATTTCTCCCGGTTTTGTCATGGTCTGGGAGTGTCTATCTCCCACTAGCGCTTCTGTTGGGTGGTTTCCCTTCCACGGTGCACATTCATTTAGACTCCATAACACTATCCCCTCCCTGTGTCCTCAGGCCTAAAGGTGACTCAGCACTCCCCACTGGTTCCCTTAATCTCACCTACACGTCTGTATATAGTATCTTCATTAGAAGGTCTCTGGGTGTGTTGTCCTGACCTCCCAAGGAACCTGTTATAACAGGCAGGTGGCAGGTGCAAGATCTACTCATGCCAGGTGGCCACACCAGGGTGTGCTGTGCCTGGATCACACCTAATATTCTGTGAACCTAAAGAATAGCCACTCACACCTGTTCCTTAGGACCTAGCCTTATTGGGAAGCCTACTTGTTAAAATGATGGGTTTAAGGGTTATTCTCCCTCTCTCCTCCCAATCTCTGCCAACCTCTTTACCCTCTTGACTAAGCACGTAGAAAGTGTGCTAACCACGCAATATTTGTAATGGTGCCTACCATTTCTTGGACACTTATAATATGCCAGACACTGTGCCAAACACTTCATGTGCTTTATCTCATTTATCTGCACAACAAACTTAGGGGTTAGATACTATTTTTCCCGTTTTAAAAAAGAGGGAGCTGAGGCTCAGACAGTTAAGTAACTTGCCCAAGGTCAAACAGCTGGTATGTGGCTATGGTGGCTAATACCAGTGGTTACCAAGATTTCTGATTCTCTTCCCCTTCCTGGATATATGGAAAACTATATTCACCATTTCTCTTTGCAATCGGGCAGGGTCTTGTGGATAGGGTTGCCAATGGATTGTGACTTCAAGTGACAAGGTGCTCCTGCGCTGACACATTTTAGAGCTGGCATGCGGTGTTCAGTGCCCGATTCCTCTGCCACTTCAGTCACAGGAGCACGTGTTGAGATGGGGGTGCCAGGAGACTAAAGCAGCCTAGGCCGCTGAGCCCCTACATGAAGGCAGCTGCCCTGCAGAGTCACTAGGGCTGGTACTGACTTGGAGAAAAGGTCAAATAAACTTTCAGTGTGTTAAGAAACTGAAAAAGTGGTGCTGTTTGTTATTGCAGCATAACCTAATCTTCCAAAAATGGAAGCAGAGTCTTGGATTTTATAAACAGCGTGGCCACTAATCAGCTAGATGACTTCAGAGACTGGTTACAATCTGGACCTCAGTTTCCCAGTCTGTAAAATGTTTGCTTGGGATCGGAAGAGCAACGTGGTTCATTCTGGTTTGCCATTCTATGAAATACTCTGTGGTTGCCTGAATTTGAGCCAGGTTTTTATGTGTGAGTGGAAAATAAGTCTCTGGTTTCCCTCTCACTGCATATGCCCTGGTGACTTGATGGTTTCCCCCTCACTGCATATGCCCCGGTCACTTGATACTAACTCAGCACTTCCTCCTCCTTTCCAAGGCTCCTGACTGGTGCCTGACACCACCCACGTGGCCTCTCCTCTCTGCCACATCCTCAATCCAGAGCCATCTGTCGGGGTGTTCAATTTGGGGATGCTCCTGGAGGGGAATGAATAGCCAGCCTGCTCCGTGTCAGCCACAGCCTTGCTGCCCACTGCTGGTACCCATGACTGCACAGGCTTCTCCGAGCTCTTTTTCTAGGAAGGCAAAGGGTATTATTAAATATTCAAGAAGCCTGCAGTGAGGCAGTGGACATGATAGACGGAATCTTCTTCTCAGTTGTCCTGAGAAGGCAGTTGCCGGCTCAGAGTCAGGCTGAGACAAAGGGAGAGGTGGTCTCGGCCGAAGATTCCCCAGGATCCTCTGGACCTGCCTCTGATGTGTCCACCCCACATCTGACTCCAGAACATGAGGGCTTCTGTTCTTCATGTGGACAAAGTCCTCCACTGACCAATCCTCTTGGTAACATATCATCTCGTTCGAGTGACATGTGATTATGCACGGAACTATGGGCATCTGAGACGTACAGATACATACACAGTCTTAAATAGAAAAATAATCTATATTTATACCACAAACTCTCCCGGTTTATAGTGTACAATGATACCCACACCCTGTAACCTTTAGCCATGTACATACATGTAACCTATTTTAACAGAGAGCCCACTTAATGCAACGTGGCTTTCAAAAAGCCTGTTTTAAATGGCTACTCAATGTGCACATGTAGATCGATAGCTAAACAGATAGAAATATTGATTTTTAGATACATATGTAGCAATAATAAAACCTTGAATTTATATACCTTCTTTCTCCTGGGGAATTCACAGGACGTGTCGTCTCCCCTATGTGGATAGCACAAACGTTTATCTGTAATATCGTGTGAAGTGGAATTAATATAAACACATAGAAAGCCCCCCATGGCGTCCTGGTTTATGTCACCTTGTACCTCATATACCTTGAATATCTGGATTCACATACCTTCCAAAATAAGGGAGACTTGAGTTCTATAAATCATGACAAGAAGATGTCATGTAAAACTATCCATGTGCATGCTACAATATTATGTTCTAAATAATGTCATCTGGAGTTAAAAAAAATTGTATCTGCACATCCTGCAATATTTATCATTGCTGCGTTTTCAGATCAGATGTGTTTATTGACATAGAACGTTGTTACATGGGTATCTAACTGTGTCAAACTCCCTTAAGCTATCTGCGATATTGTGATTTATAGGAAAAATATACGTTTGGTCATTCAGATGAGATATGAAGTATGAGATATTTCTCACAGATATTTGGTCATCATCTACATTTCCTGGCTCACAGCTCCCCAAACCCTTGGAATTTCCTGAGTGATAAGAGCAACAGGATAGTATTTGGTCTCTTGTCCGCAGTTCCTGAAAACACTTCAGAAAACGTGACTTTTGGATCCCATCCAAGTGTGGGAGCTGGTTGCCTGGAGAACAAACCAAGTGATTAGAAGGTTGGAACTTTTAGTCCCACTCCCTGATTTCTGGGGCGGGGAGAGGACCTCGAGGTTGAATCGATTGCCATTGGCCAATGATTTAATCAATCATGATTTTGTTATGAGGCCTCCATTAAGACCCAAAAAAGGGTTTGGAGAGCTTCCAGGCTGGTGAACAGATGGAGATATTGGGGGAGTGGTGCTCTTGAAGAGGGCATGGGAGCCGCATGTCCCTTCCCACATACCTCACTCTGTGCATCTTGGGCCGTTGATTCGTATCCTTTAATATCCTTTTACAATAAACTGGTAATCTAGTGAGTAAATGGGTTTTCCTGAGCTCTGTGAACAACACTGGCAAATTAATTGAACCTGAGGAGGGGATTGTGGGAACCTCTGATTTATTGCCAGTTGGTCAAAAGTACAGGTAACAACCTGGACTTGTGACTGGTGTCTGAAGGCTGTCTTGTGGGACTGAGCCTTTTACCTGCGACATCTGATGCCATCTTTGGGTAGATAATGTTAAAATTGAGTTGTATTCTCAGACACCCTATTGGTGTCAGAGAATCACTTGTTGGTGTGGGGAAACCTAGACACACACACACACACAAACACACACACACGTTGGAATTGGGTTCAGGAACCGTATTTACTATCCACTTAAGATTTGTGCACTTGAGTGTGTATAAGTAAATACCTCAGTACAAAAAAGTAAGAAAACACAAAGTTGCCTCTTGAAATCCAGCATGCATTCTCATAAACTGGGGCCAGAGCGATGGAAGATATGTAGTGCATTGGCGTGTCTAAGAATTCTGTTGGTCCAGATAGCGGTGGGACACTGAGTCCTGATTCTGAAAGTCGTGTGATCATGGCCACTTAACCTCTCTGTGCCTGTTTCCTCATCTGCAAACAAAAATAGAACTAACCTTGAGAAGTGGTATAAAGGTTAAATGAGAAAATGAAGGTAAAGCACTTCACATGGTGTCTCCACAGAATCAACTCTCAGCAACAGTTGACTATTCCCATTATGATTGCAATGATCCCAACACCTTGTGCTGACACAGCCAGAGTGGCCACTCAGCGCAAAGCATTAACTCTGTCCCTCCCCAAGCATCTGCAAAAGTAAAAAGGATTAAATGTAATCAAAGACCTAATTAACGTCCTGGTTGTCCAACCCTCATCCACAACAGCCAGACAAATGAAGTTTGGTCTTCCAAATTCCCAGCTACTCATTGTGTTTTCTAACTTCCTCAGCAAACAATACAACCTCTTCCCAACACCAGCTCCCCTACCTTAACATGCTGTCATACCTCTCCTTTTCTAGTCTCAAGACTACCTGCTGGTCCTGGTCCTGTCATCCAGCAATTCCTTTTATATACACCCCTGCAGTTATGTACCCCAGAAAAACTCACCTAGTCCACATGAGTGGTATGTGTGTGTGGAGAATGAACAAAACATGGACTTTGTAGAAAGAAAGGCCTGGATACGGATCTTAGGCATGCCCCTCAGTGCAAGTTACCTGACCTCTCTGAGTCTTAGTTTCCTTATCTAGAAAATGGGACGACTGATCCCTACATTAGAGGCTTGTGATAAGAATGGAGTAAGAACACACATATCAAGTAAGTGCCTAACATTGTTGAAGAGATGAACGGGTTAGTGCCAAGTAAGAAGGCGCTTGCTGCAAATTCCTTGCTTAGGGGAATGTTTGCAGTTCTGTTGGGCAAGATAACTCCTTATTAGCTGAAATAAAATCCTGTGCCTCCTTGAGAATTATCTTCTCTGAGCATTTTCATTGAGAGTGAGTCCTAGCTAGGGCTGGCGAGATTTGTGCAATTCACACATACTTGTGAAATTCAGGAACATTATCTCTTACTGACAGACTATAATGACTGCAATAAACAGGGAAGCCTCTGTTCTAATAAACAAGTAATTATAGTTGACCAAAAATGTGTAAACATGAGGCTAATTAGCAAATCCTCTCATAGCTGTTCCCAGTTTGTAGACATGTTTGGGAATGTGGCTAAGACCGGACACTCTGTGTTCTCATCCATAGGTATATGAATATGTGGGTAATAGCTGCCATTTTCTTGGTCAATCCTTTTTTATTTTCCTTTTTTTTTCTGATAGAAAGTATTATATTTTTAAGTCAAGAAAATGGGGTCATTTTAGCATCTTGGTTACCAATGTAATCCCTTTAAACTCAGGTTTCCTAGTAACCGTGGGAGACTATAATTTATTACACAATCGCCTTTAGATATGGGGACACTGGCCTCATTACCTGGGTTCTTTCCAAACTTAGACACAGAGACTGTCAATCCTTGGGATTTGAGAATGATGGGTGATGGAAAGCTGAAAGGGAAGGTGGTTTAGATTAATAAACAGTCTCAAACTAACAAATGGTCTTTACTGAAGCAAGAAAGAGGTCACACAGGGGACAGTGGCCCAAATGGAGATTCTGTCCTGCTTGCAAGTAGAAGGGCCATAGCTTGGAGCCTTTATTCCAAAGTAGAGAGCATTTCCATTTATGCTTCCCTAGAGATGGGCTGCAAAATTATTTTCAATGAGGAGTAGCCACAATTAATTCCTTGGTCATGAGCAAAAAACCTGGATACCCTAACTATAAATATTTTTCTAAGAAATTCTCCTTTTTATTTTCTTTATTTTTTTAAATTGACATGGTAAGAAAAGGAAAGACAGGCATGATTTTCTACTAATCTCTTTCTTCTTTTATTCCTCTAGTAATTGTCCTCATAAGGATTACATTTTTTTCTTAGATCCTCTTTCTCTCATCTTTTCAAGGTCATAACTTTATCTAAGAGGTCTTCATGGATAATGAGGTAGGGAGAAGCAGTATTGCCCAGTAGTTAAGGATACTGACTTGTGGTTCAGAAAGACTTGGTTCTGATCCCTCAGTCAGGAGAATCAGAAATCTTGGTGACCACTGGTATTAGTCACCATAGCCACATACTAGCTGTTTGATCTTGGGCAAGTTACTTACCTGTCTGAGCCTCAGTTCCCTCTTCTATAAAATAAGAAAGCAGTAGTATCTAACGCATAAGTTTGTTGTGCAGATCAAATGAGATAAAGTCTATAAAATTTTTGCCACAGTGTCTGGCATATTGTAAGTGTTCAAGAAATGGTAGACCTCCAATCCACTCCCTACTCAGCAACCAGAGTGACCTTTTAAAAAATAGAAATCCATTACTTAAAATTCTTCAGTGGTGTCCCAACTCACTTAGAATTAAATGCAGTCTCTTTCACCATTGTTACAGGACTCTACATGCTATGATTCTTGTCCTCCTCTCCGATTTCATTTTCCATCACCCCTCCCCGCATTCCCTAGTCTCCGGTCACACTGGCCTTCTCTCTGCTCCCCTAACACGCTACATCATTTCCACCTGAAGCTCTCTGCTTGCTGACTTCTCTGATTGGAATATTCTACCGCAGATCTTTACATCATTAGTTCCTTTTCACCTCTTTGGTCTAAATTCAGGAAGTCTTCCCTGCCCTCACCATCTATTTCCCTCCAGTCAATACACATGCTAGTGCATCATTCCCTGTCACATTAACCTGTTTAGTTTCGTTATAGCACTTATCACCATATGAAATTACCTGTTTTATTTATTTGCCTACTTATCTGTTTTCCACACTAGGATGTGGACATTATGAGAGCAAAACCTTCATCTGTCTTGCTTCCTACTGAATTCCTGTCACCAGGAATGGTCCAGACTCCAGGAGTAAATGGGCAAATCTCTTCTCAGCACCCTTTCCATATCACTGTGTTGCCTCTTTCTGATATTGATTTGGAACTTGCTCTTTACTCACTCCTGTCTGGAGAAGAATATCAACTCAGAGCAGGGAAATGGCCAGCTCTGCTCATGTGACGGCTGATGGTGGGAGGGTGAGGTCCTGGCTCTGAGCTTTGTCTTCTAAGCCGGTATTCTCCGCAATGGAGCTCAAGAGGAGCTAGACAAAAAGGCATATCCCAACTGCCATACTAGACATACTAAGTTAGAATCTCTGGAAATGAGCGTCTACCCAGGAAATCTGCACTTTAAACAACCACCCAAGCTGATCTTTAAGGCACACTAAGGCTTGAGAGGAACTCTCCTAGGTCTTAAGTTCAGCCCACAAATTAAGCACACCAAAGTACTTCTTTTGCCTGGTGATCTCTCACATGTACACTTGCATTGTCCTGTGAATGATCAAACTCTTCATCTGAGGTCAGAGTAGAGTGCCTCGGGGCACAGAAACACAGGCACAGTGACTGATGTTCTCAGTGCCCTATGTATGAGTTACCAATTGCTGTGTAACAAATTACTCCAAAACTTAATCTGTTTCTCACATTTGGGGACACTTTTCTGCTCACTAGAAACTCCTTGAGAGGAATAGGGTAAAGTGACATGAATCGGGAGCAGAAATAGGAGAGGAAATTAAAATCCATTTCGAATTATTCCTTATTAGTGTCTCAGTGAAAGTTTGGATAAGGAGGCTGGGATATTGGTTAAGATGGGGCTGTAATATTGCTCTAGATTCTTACAGTCCACAACTGAAAGAGGTCTATAGCTTGCAGTAACAGTGACTATGTTGATGGTGGGGGTGGTCATAATTCATTTAGCAAATATGTATTGAGCACCTACCACGTGCCGTCACATGGGATCAAAATGGACCAAAACCAAAAAACCAAAACTAAACAAAGCAAAAAACCCCTGCCCCACGGAGCTTAAATTCTAGAAGAGGAAATGGAAGGACATGATGCTAGCATGTTACTCCCTGTTTGAAGCATTTCCTTCACCTGAGTTCTTAGTCATGAGAGATTTAGTCTCTGCCAAGTCCCCAGGTTCAATGAGAGATTCCCCAGACTTTATCGTTCCCAAGGCTTGAAGGTGACAATTGACTCAAAATGCTTACATGCAGAGAAATGGACTCTGGTTGAGGGGTAGATGTCTCTATATATGTGTTGGGAGTGAGGGTTGTGATAACATACGGAGGGCTTAAAACAACTACATTTATCTCACAGTTCCATAGGTCAGAAATCCAGGCACAGCTTAGCAGGGTCCTCTGGCTCAGGTTCTTTCATGAGGCTGCAAATAAGATGTCAGCCAAGCTCAAGGCTCAACTGGGGAAGGATTTGATTCCAAGCCCACTCATGTGATTGTTGGCAATCAGTTTCTCGTGGGCTGTTGGACTAAGGGCCTTGGTTCCTTGCTGGCCATTGGCTGGAGGCCGTCTGTCCTCAGTTCCTTGCCACGTGGGCCTCTCCATAGTGCAGCTCACAACACAGCATCTGATTTCCATCAGAGTGAGCAGGTGAGAAGAGCCAGAGGGAGAATGAGAGCAAGATGGAAGTCACAGTCGTTTGTAACCTGATCTCTGCAGTGACATCCCATCACTTTGACTGTATTCTATTTATTAGAAACAAGTCACTAAGTCCAGCCCACACTCCAAAGGAGGCATTTATACAAGGGCATGAATACCAGAAGGTGGGGAGCATTAGAACCCCTTTTAGAAGCTGCCTACCACACCTTAGCCTGAGTTTTGAACTATTTTTGACATGGGACACAGTATGACAGACAGATAATAACTGTGTGGGAATTCTGTGTGGCACCCGGGAATTTAGTTTAAAAGGCAGAGTTCCAGCATAAGAAGAGCATACACTTTGGGTTGAGAGAGGCCTCTGTTAGAATCTCAGCTTTGGTGTTCACCAACTGTATTTAACTTTAGACTTAATTTCACTGAGCCTCGATTTTCTCGTCCAAAAAATGTGGAAAATACCTACCACTTAAGGAGTTTTGAGGATCAAAAAAATCACTCGGGCAAGATGCTTGTTAAAATGAAGATTCTTGGGTTGCTCCCTAAGAAATTCATATTCAGTAGACTTGGAGTGGCACATAAGAATTGTTATTTTTAATAAGTACGTATGCAAATGTGTGTGGCTCAGTATATGGTAGCTATTAGTAATCTGCATGACAACAGTAATTCTGCAAGTATTCTTGAGGAACTATATGCTTAAAGAGAGTCAACTGTGGGGCTTCCCTGGTGGCACAGTGGTTGAGAGTCCGCCTGCCGATGCAGGGGACACGGGTTCGTGCCCCGGTATCCGGTCTGGGAAGATCCCACATGCCGCGGAGCGGCTGGGCCCGTGAGCCATGGCTGCTGAGCCTGTGCGTCCAGAGCCTGTGCTCCGCAACGGGAGAGGCCACAACAGTGAGAGGCCCGCGTACTGCAAAAAAAAAAAAAAAATAGAGTCAACTGTGAATTAGTGGAAAGCAAACTGTATTGAGGATTAGAAGATGTATAAGTTCTGTAGCCCTTGTCTGACGATTACTTTGCTATGGAATCTTAGGCACAGAGTCACCTAATCTTTCTGGACTTCTCTTTTCCCCCCAGCCTCTGTAAAATGCCTTCTACCCTGAGTACTCTCTGTCTAGGAAAAGGAACAATAACTACTAGATGGGATCCGTTTAGGGCTCCCCTGGTTGGTGAAACAAGTGCAATGGCCTCCATGATAAGTCTTTTCTGAAACTCCGCGTCTCCTAGTATTTCTTCCTGAAGACGATTCGTTGGAGCCTCTGATTCTTCCACTCTTCTAATTCATATGACCCCAGCATCTCTATGTAATGAAATATATCTGAAAACAACCTCATTTAAAAGAATAAATCTGTTAAGGAGCTGAGAACTTTCTGGCGTGAAATGAAAAATATTGATTGCTTCTCACCTGTTAGCAGTGAAATCCCATCCAGTTAATTAACCTGCTCAGAGATAAAGTTTATTTCTGCCATTCACCTTCAGCTCCAAATCTTTAAAACCATTAAAACAAGTACCTGGGCAATGAATAAATCTTCTCCCAGAGTAGTTCAGCGCCTTCTGTAATCTGGTTTCAGCCTACCTTTCTGACCCTACTTCCAGCTACTTACCTTCAAGCACCTTCCACTCCAGACAAATGGAAGAACTAAAGTATTCAGCACTCCCATTGCCAGAAATATACTTCCCTCCTCTGAATGCTACATATTAACTCAGTTCAAATGTCACTTCTTCTTATTTTATTTTATTTATTTTATGTTTTGGCTGCGTTGGGTCTTTGCTGCTGCGCGCAGGCTTTCTCTAGTTGCGGTGAGCGGGGGCTACTCTTCGTTGCGGTGCGCGGACTTCTCATTGTGGTGGCTTCTCTTGTGGAGCACCGGCTCTAGGCGCGAGGGCTTCAGTAGTTGTGGCGCACAGGCTCAGTAGTTGTGGAGGACAGGCTTAGTTGCTCTGCGGCATGTGGGATCTTACCGGACCAGGGATCAAACCCGTGTCCCCTGCATTGGCAGGCAGGCAGACTCTTAACCACTGCACCACCGGGGAAGTCCCAAATGTCACTTCTTAGAAAAGGCTTTCCTGGAGCTCTGGCATCTCCACCTCCTCCCACATTTCCTAATTGCTGCCAAGGTGTAAGCATTAATTATCTCCTTATTCTAAACACTCCAAAACTTTTACTACCTTTGTAGCATTTATTATTTTATAACTTATATTATGATTGTGTACATATTTATAGTACTAGATCCTACAGGATGCAATTCCAACCAATTCGTTTTTGTGTTCCCCACATCTTCCAATACAACTCCTTGCCTATGATTGGGGTTTAGTAAATATTTTTTGAATGCTTAAATGGAGACCCATTGATCTCTGACTTTTATTCTTGGGGGCTCCCAGCAACTGTTTGATCGTCAGGATAAGAGGAATCCAACTCAGTAAGGCGCTTTTCAAGATTTACATTATATTCAAAACAGAAATTTCAAGCTTTCCAGGTTTTCTGAAGACAGTCCTGTTGTTGCTTCCCATCCTTAGCAACTTTCTATTTCTAGAAATCTTTTTGCTCTCAGTGGAAGGGTTGGAAAAAAATAGTCTTCTTATGGATATCACCCCTTTCAGTGACTCTGAATACAAGCTTCATATGGCTTTTCTATCTCCTGCCCCAATTTGCTTGCATGACACACTTGGAACTAGTATTTTATTGGCATAAAACCCTGAAACTCAATTTTAGGTAAAGCAGATATTCAATCATATATGAGAGCATTCACATGTGTGTGTCTAAGACGAAGAGGAGAAATACAGTAGCTTCACTGAAATAAAAAGGCCATTCATTCATTCAGTGTTCATTTCCTTGATCATCCACCAGACTTCAGGCGCTATATTATGTGCTGATGATTCAAATATAAATACTGATTCTTGCCTTCAAGGAGCTCTGAGTCATGTGAAGGGAGATGAATATATAATGAGATCATCATTATAGAGTGTAATGCACACAATTCCCTTGGCAAGCACAGGGTAATGTGGAGCACAGAGAATTTTCTTTGAGAGCAGATGGACTATTTTTAAGCAAAGAAAAAAGTTTGCAGCACAGTGGTCATACTCATATCAATAAAATACATATTATTTTGTAGTTATTAACAGCATCACCATCCTTTTCCAACCACTCACCTTGGGCCAGGTGTCAGCATCCATGGCGGGTGCTGAGGCATGATTCAAACAAGCAACCACCCTGGGTTAACCAAGACCCACACTTAAGTCCTTACTCCTTAGATCTTGTAGGAACGAATCATCAAAGGAGATGGCGGCAAAGGGGTAGTGACCTTATGATTCATAGGGCTGAACTTCATGCCAACGATATTCTGGAGCAGACATTTTTGCAGGCTACTCTGTCTATGGCTCCAACATTTTTAAAGGAGTGTAGATAACTCATTGGGATAGCTTATCCAAGTCTATGACCTTGGAGGTGTGTGTGTATGTCGGGGGGTGTTGGGGGAGCAGTTATGAGGAAAGGCAAGAAAGAAATCCTAAGTTTTAAATGGCCAGTCTACAGCTGGTCTACAGCTGCAAATACTGAGTATTTTGTACAGACCACTTTAAATTTTCTTTTTCTTCACATTTAGGGACACTTTTCTATTCACTAGCAACTCACTGAGAAGGATGGAGTAGGATGACATGAGTCAGAAGTAGAAATAAGAGAGGAAATTAACATCTATTTCAAATTACCTCTTATCAGTGGCTCAGTGAAAGTCTCAAAGAGAGGGGAGGTTGGAGATGTTGGTTAAGATGAGCCTGTAATATTGCTCTGGATTCTTATGACTACAATTGAAAGAGGTCTATGGCTTGGAGTAATGATGACTTTGGTGATGGTGATCATAATCCATTCAAAAAATATGTATTAAGTACCTGCCACATGCTACCTCTGACCGAGGCACATAAGATTTAAATAGACAAAAAAAAAAAAAAAAAAATCCCGTCCTTTGGAGCTTAAATTCTAGAAGAAACTGGCAAAAATGTGTTAGCATCCCTCTCCCTGTTAGAAATATTTTCTTCTCATGAGTTCCTAGTCATGAGGGACTTAGTCTTGATCAACTTCCAGCATCAGTGCAAGAGTCACAAAAATGTATCTCTTTCAAAGCTCGCAGACTGATATCTGCTTAAACTGTTTCTGTGAGCAGGGAAACAGACTCTGGTTGAGACGTAGACGTCTCTGTGTATGTGCGTTGAGGGGGCCCGTGCAAGTGTACAGAGGGAAGAAATTCTACAGCGGTCCCGTCCACACGGAGACTCTCCAGCGGGGGGAAATGCACGAGTTCGTACACGAACGCTCCTCTCTACCCCGCTTGCCTTTCTCGCTCTTTCACCACTTTGCTCCCTCCTCCCTTCCTTCCTAAATCCCTCCTTCTCCTTCCTTCCCTCTCGCTTGATCCCTCCCCATCTCCTAGCCTCGAACAGTTTTTCCCTCCTCCTCTATAGCCCTCTCCCTCTCGCCTCTTTCCCTCAATCCCTCCCCGGCGTCTGCGTCAGGCCCCCACTTGCGTGACGCTCAGGGTCTGGGTGGGAGCTGTCCACTCGCCCGGGGTGCTGAATGCACGGCGGCGGCTGCGGCGGCGGAGGTAGCTGAGAGCCTTCTCTGCCCCAGGAACCCTGTTTCCAGACCTCGGACGGTCAGCCCACCGCCTGCCACCTCCCTTCCAGCACCACCCCTTTGGGAACTGAGCCGGGGTGTGTGTAGGGGGGCAGCAGTCGCGGCGGGCGGGTGCTGAGCAACGGCGGAAGACAACACCTGGCAGCAGCCTGGAATCTGATTTGCTTCCTCTCGCCTTTTATAAGAGATATATTTATATATGGTTTTGGGGGTCGCGAGGACCAAGCCGGAGCCAAGTGCTGGCTGCCTCCCGCCTCGGCCACGCCGCTTCGGTTCCCCCTCCCCACCCTCAGCCGGCACCGCAAACAAGCCTCACCTCGCTGCTTCTAGGAAGAGAGGTAGCAACAGCGAGCCCAGCCAGCCAGAGGCGGCGGAGAGGAGGGCGGGGCGGGGGGGAGAGAGCCGACCGAGGCCGCCCTGGGTAGGGGCCGCGGAGGCAGAGCTGCCCTGAAGACCCGACAGCCGCCCTCCTCCGCCCCCGCCCACCCAGCAGCACTCTGCTCTGATTATTTGAGAAGCGAATTATGCTTATTCCACTAGTGTGATTTCGTCTTCTCTTTCCCCTACTGCTGACTCCTGAGCCGCCCCCGCCCCTACGCCTGCCTCGCCTCCGGCTGCATGGCAGCGCTGCCCGGGCGCGGGGGCGCAGGGCCGGCCCCCCGGGAAGGGGGAGGAGGGGGAGGAGGATCATGAGGCCGGGAGTCTTGGCCGCGTCGGACGGCGAGCGGCAGCCAGAGGACGAGCCCGAGCAGCCCCCGCCCCGGAGACACCCGCACGCCGACAAGCGGTCGCCGCCGCAGCAGCATCGGCGGCCTCGGGCGGACCCGGAGCCAGAGAAGCAGGGCGACAGCGGCCCCGAGGAGGCCCCCGAGGAGAAGGCGAGGCCACCCACCCGCCCGGACCTGCCCTTATCCCGGCCCTTGCCCCTCGCCCAGAGGGACATTTGCTGGCGCCACGGGAAGGGGGCCGAGGATTTACAGACTGCCGCAGGGGCGGGCGGGGGGCTGAGACCATGTAATTACTCCTTCCTCTAGTCCCCTCCCACAAGCCCCTATTCTCTACCCCGTATCTCTACTCCGCTCTCTGCCTCCCACCCCCCAAGCACACACCCTTCTTCTAGCCAGGATCTTAAAGCTCAGGAAGGAGGTAGCTCTGCAAGGGTTAAACGGTCTTTTCGGTTTTTCCCTTTCTTCCCCCCCCCCGCCCCCCGCCCTCCAGTCCCTGATTTTCCCACCTCTGTTCTCCTAATTGGCTTTCCCCTCTTCTGTGCAGCCCTTTGGCTGCAGAGGCAAAGCACAAGCCCCTTGCCCAGTTGCACCTGAATCCCTTCCCTACCCCCACCGCTGCTCTCTTAAAAGTAACTCTGGTGCTTCTGGGGGTTAATTGCCCCAGTTTTCTGCCCAGGAGAATTAAAAGTTCTCCCAACCTCCTCTCTTCCCCACCTTACCTCCCTCAGCCCCTCACCACCAACCTCCCGTTACACCTGAGGAAAACTACCTTTTCTCTCTAGCACATGCAGTCTTCAATTCTTCACTGAGCTAGCTTGCCCTAAGCCCAGCTTAGTCCACTCCAAATTTTATTGATAACCTTCCCCACCCTTTTATGTGAAAGAAAAGATTTCCCACTGCCTAGGCATTTGAGAAAAACCCAATAAGCCTCTCCTGGGGAACTTTCTAACAATTAGACCTTGATCTCAAGGCCCTGACAACCCACCCTCAACATTTTTTTTCTACCCCCCCTGCCCCTACCAGTGCCACCAGGTCAAAAGCAAAAAGGAGACACTCTGAGCAAAGCTTAAGGTTGGGGTAGAGGTGGAGGGGAAAGAAAACTTTTGCTGTTGTTGGGCTTTCCAGGTAGAGTTCAGAGGCAGTGGCTCGCAGTCGTCAGTCCTGGGGGCAATTTATTTGCTACGTGGAAGGGAGGTAACAGGAGCCAGTGCGAACGAAGCCTCCCCCCATCACATAGACACACCGTGGACCCCCTCAAACGATCCCATCCTCTGCAAAGACTCCGCCTGCCCCTACCGGTCTCTCTGCTTCCACCGGGCACATGCTGATGCCCCAGAGCGGGCAGCCCTGGTGGTGGTGGTGGTACTGCTGTGCCTGGTACCGCTGTGGACTGTGCCTCCCAGCCCCCCAGATGCTGCGCCACCAGGGTCTCCTCAAGTGCCGCTGCCGCATGCTCTTCAATGACCTGAAGGTTCTCCTCCTGCGGCGCCCCCCTCCAGCCCCCCTGCCCATGCACGGCGAACCCCAGCCCCCCGGCGTGGCAGCCAACAACACCCTTCCGGCTCTGGGTGCCGGGGGGCGGGCAGGCTGGAGGGGGCCTCGAGAAGGCGTGGGCAGGGAGACCCCTCCCCTGCCACCTTCAGCGGAAGATGACTGGGGTGGCCCAGCCGCAGAGCCACCTGCCTTGCTGCTCAGCAGTGCCTCTTCAGATGACTTCTGTAAGGGGAAGGCTGAGGATCGCTACTCACTGGGCAGCAGCCTGGACAGTGGCATGAGAACCCCGCTCTGCCGCATCTGCTTCCAGGGGCCGGAACAGGTGAGACCCTTTTTCCCTTTCCCTGCTTCCTTCTGGGATCTCCAGGTCTGGCAGGTTGCTACTCGCCTACTTGCCCTGGGGAACCACTGTGCTGTTTCTAGTGTGAGGACTGTAAGTTTTAAGGGCTCCTCAATGATGTCTCATGTGGTTAAGTTTGCCCAAGAGGTGTCTGGTGCCTGGCGGAGCCTGTTTGGTGGCTCAGTTGTCCCCCATGTTTGCATTTTCCTTCCAGTGCTCAATTGGAATATGTTCAATTCCATCCAAAAATTCCATAAGCATCCTCAGAGTAGAAGATTCAGAAGTTGGAAGGGGTGAAGTGAAGAAACTTGGTGGTACATTCATGCTCGTTGCCGAGGTATCCTTGTATCTGATTTGTGGTTAGTGACATTTCCCCAGCCCATCTTCAGTTCCAGATTCAGACTTCTTCCCTCTCTGATGGTGTGTGGAGACCTTGTCCTCGGCAAGCCTATGCCTGTTCCTTCACTTTGATACTAACCCCTCCCATATTATACTGACATCCACAATCACTGAGGAGGAAATGGAGGGAATTGTAAGTTCATGAAGACTATACAGTTTGTTATAACACTTCTTGGCAGACTCAAGTTTTCCTAGGTTGAAAGCAGGTAGGTAAGTAGGGTGAGAGTGAGTGTAAGGAATATGGAGAAGGAAGTAGGGAGTCTTGTCATAACTATTTCCCTTCTCAGCCCTGAAGCACACAAACTTAGAAAGTCCCTTAAACTCTCCCCATCCAGGATAGGAGATGCTTAGCACCTTATGGACCAGAGTCTTCCCAAGGCCGAGGGTTCTCCCTACCACATGCATTCAGATTTTCACAGACATACTCACCCCACCCCCTCTAGCTCCACTTTCAGTCTAGTTTCTGCAGTGCTGGAGAGTATGTGCACATTCTTCTAGAATCATGAATTGTGGCAACACTTTCCACAGAATCCCAGATCAGAAAGGTTCACCTGATCTAGTTAGTGATGCTGGTGAAAGAACATGCAGTCGCACCCCAGGCAGGGTTATGTGGTCACATCAGCCACTTCTTCACTAGTTTCCCGGAAGTGGGGTAAGACTGCTCGGTGCTCCTTGGACAAGTGATGGTGTAGCAGGATGCCATGCTGGTGCTCCTGAGTGGCTCTGGTTCTTGTTGAAGGCTTTCTCTGTGAGAGTCAGGCTTCACTGACATTTTCATTCGTTTTGTCTTTGCCCGGAATGGGCAGGGCACTTCAGGGACAGATGATGACTGGGGCCGTGGCCTGGGCATTATGAGAGGAGGTGATGTTGATCTCAGTGTGAGTAAATGTCTCTGAGAGGCTGAGGGCTGGGTTCCTCCTTCCTGTGACTAGGATTGCCTGAAGTCCCAATTGGACTGCAGCCCAGAGCCAAGGACTCTTGTTAGGCAAGAAGGCCCAGGGTGCCTGCCCTGTGCCCCTCTCCCAGTGCTGGCTATCCAGCACAGACACAAGGAGGAGTGGCGGGGCTGAGAACAAGAATTGTGCTTCACCTTAGGACGCTCCTGGTCAGCATCTACCCTAATCAGAGGCCCCATCTTCTCCAAAAAAAAAAAAAAAGGATTTATTTAGCTTCCTAACTTCTTAAGCTATTTCTTTCTTCTTCCATGTGCCCTGGTTCAGGTCTGCATGTCACAGGGGCCACTGGGAGTGTGGCTTCTGGCAAGAACACCCTTGTCTCTAGAATACAGCAGGACTTGGAGCCTGTTCTGGAGGATATTTACCTGTTGTGTGAACTTCTTCAGATTTCTTTATACCCTTGAGCCCCTTTTCCAACTTCTGTGATTTAGAGGAACCGTTTTCTGTTCCCCTCATTTGCTTATAAATGTGTTGAGAGGATCCGGAAGATAATGAGCCTGAAAATGACTTGAAAGTGATTAATATATAATGGCATGCATTTTGCTCATGGAAAAGCAGTATTTTGCTAAATAAAAAGGAAAAAAATGATTATTAGGAATATTGTGAAATACCCTCACGTGATACAGGGTCTGGTTGGAGGTTAGGAGCTTTCTTTTCTTGTTTGTTATTTTTACAATGTGTCATAAATAAAGCATGGAATAAAGAAAAAAGCTAACACCAATAAAGGAATGGGCTCTGTTATTATGTGGGAGGGATAGGGGGCCACGTTGATACTCAGACTGGATCAAATCAAGCACTCCCCGCATATTATTATACTTTGGGGGTTTGCTTTATTTGCACAGCAGCCAGGAGATTTTAATGGGATTGTGTTATTAGTAATAAGAGTAAAATGTGTTAGATGTGAACACATTTTCCCACTTTTTGCTTGTGTTTCTTCACAGGATTTCAGTGAGGAAGGGAGACAAAGAGGAGGAGGTGGGGAAAACTCTCTAGAGAAGGAAGAGAGGGAGAGAGACAGTCAGACACAGAAAGTGAAAAGCTGAGATTTCAGGATTTTGTTTTCTGTTCAAGGAGGGAGTGTCCGGCAATTGTCCACACGTGGCCCTGAATGGAGTGTAGACAGTCTGCAGTCCCAGTAGCTGAGTGTCTTGGTCTTTTCTCTGCCCAGACAAAGGAATTGAACAGCTCCCCAGTCTTTTGCCACTGCTCCAGGGGCTAAAAGGCTGCCCAAGCCGAAAATTTGGTGTCTTCCTGCCAGTGGCTTGAAATGTATGTGGTGAGGGGCAGGAAACTGAAGGATCCAGCTAGTTCCATATTTGTACGTATCTATAAAGGACTTACTACTTATTCATTCACACATGCATTTATTTAGCAAATGTTTGTTGTGTACCTACAGCATGCCAGATGTTGTTTCAGACCCTGAGTATCCAGGAGTGAACAAAACAGATGAGGTCTCTGCTCTCCTGAACCTAAAGTTCTAGTGAAGATGCAGAAATAAACAAGTAAACTAGTAGACAAATAAAGTGATTTCAGATGGCGTTGAGTGCTGTGATGAAGACAAAATGAGTTAGACAAGAATGAAAGGGAGGGCTTGGGAGCTACATTACACAGAGTGACCAGGAAGAGCCTCCCTAAGGATGTATCATCTGAGCTGATACCTAAGTGATGAGAATGACCCAACGATGCATACACAGGTCTAAAGGAAGAGTTTTCCAAGTGGAGGAGACCCAAGCGTGAACAAGCTTAGCATGTTTGAGAAATAGAAAAGGTAGGAGGAGGGAGAGGGATGGGGTGTGAACAAATGCTTTGAGGGCCAACTTGGCTCCAGGCTGGACAGCTGACTTACACTCTCCTTCCCTCAGCCAGTCACTCAGGTGGGACAGGGGTCAGTCGATCAAGGATCTGCGAGAGTGTGGGACAAGAGCCTGGTCGGCAACACTTCACTCTCCATTTCTGCTTGAAGCTCCACTAGTTCACGTCAAGGGACCATGTGCCGTGGTGGGCAAGCTGAGGTCTCCGAAGCCAGATGGCCCCAGTCTGAGGCCTGAACAATCTACACAACTTCTCCGTGCCTCAGGTTTCTCATTTGAAAACTGGGATAATAATGATAGTCCCCAAATTCATAAGGTTATTCTGAGCATCAGATCAGTCCACACAATTAGAGCCGTGCTGTCACAGTGCTTGTTGTTGCTGTTATCTCAGAGGCAAGAGACAGTGCCCCTCCCACACACCTTGTTTAAAAGGAAAAAGTGTGCCCCAGCTCCCAGTCTGGCAGGAGGGCTGCTGTGACGTGGTCTGTCTGTGGTAGTAGATTGCTTCTTGCCCCCTCACAGTGCTCTAGACAGGATGCTGTTCTTCTGTTTCCATCATCAAAAGTCTATATTAAGTGCCTACCTATGTGGGCTGCTCCGCTGAGCAGGGTCTGGAGACACAGGGCAGATGTGGCCCTGCCCCCTCAGGGAGTTTCACAATCTAACCCAGACATCACAGAGGCTTAGAGAGATCAAGGGCACACAGACAGTGAGTCGCAGGTGAATTACAGTAATATCGGGGACGAGAAAGAGATGCATGCTTAAAAGCGGCTAGTGTGTGGGGTGCCTATTCAGAGAGACAAGTGGATGAATTTGCTACCTTTTCCCCAATTAGTCAGAGAAGGTTTCTCTCCTGCTGCTGCAGACCAAGTGAGAAGAAATAGATTTAGGCTGAGTTTAGACAGCTGGAAGCGGAAGAGATGTGAGACACACGGATACCTTAACAAAGAGGTGAAACCACCTCCCAGGCTGGGTCAGCTGTGGAGCCCCTGGAGTGGGTACAGAGATGGAATCTACCATGGCAGTGTGATAGGGCATCTGTTTTGCACCTAATGAAAAGCAGGAAATGAGTCTGTAAGAGATTAACAATCTTGGTCTGCCTCCCTTATTCTTCCTAGGGTTCATTTCCCTGAAGCTCTGAGTTCAGAAGGGGCAAGAGCATGTGGAATATTTTAGTCAGTGTTTTGGGATCTCAGAAAATAAGAGAAGGGCTTTGCAGGGCTGAAGGGAACCTGGAGACCCCAAGATGCAAGGAGAACCCTGGGAATGGAGATCAAGCAGAACATTTTAGGAGAGACCCAAATGGTATATTATTTTTCTTAGAAATATGGTTCAATTTTACATTTCTTTCTGTGATTAATTAACTAATATCTGTATCCACAAAGAATAGACCCATCCCTGACATTTATGGACCCCAGGGTAAGAGTATGGATGGAGGCCCACATATCATAGACCAAAATATTTAAAAGTAATAAATCCAGCTAACAAACTGTTAAACAACGTGCATTTTATCCTTCTATCCTGACAAATATACCTTCAAAACAACCTGGAAGACAGATTTGAATTTAAAACTCTTCGAGTCCTCTGAATTCTGTACTAGCCAAATGAGGATATCTGGCCCTTGGTCCACAGGCCACTCTGATCTGATTCTCTTTCCACTGCTGGCTCCATCCTGCACCATAATAAGCCTTGGACATACATGTATGGGCACACCCACTGGCTTGTCCAGGCTCTATCTATACCGCCTCCAAAGAGCTTCCTCTTGCCCCTCTCCCTTTGATTCTGAAGAAAGAGAACCATGAAGGTTTGGGGAGCAGGCTCATGGCTGAATAGACAGGCATTCCAGGGTTCCAGGTAACTGAAGCATGTTCTAGAAGGAGGATGTGGGTCCTTGACCCTGTAGGCGCCTCACCCTATGGGAAGCATGCAGCTGAAGAAGGGTCAGAGTGGAGCCTTCTATAGCAAGGGGCCCTCTTGCCTGGGTCTAAGGGAGGTACTGCGAAGGGACTGTAAGGTCCCTGGAAGCAATGACTTGGTTGTGTTTGCTCATCAATCCAGTTCCTGGCACTTGCTTCACGTTCTATAATTATTTGTTGAATGAATGAGCCTTTAGAGTTCATCCAGTGGGCAGCCCCGCAGGTAGGGGAACTGGGGAGAAGAGACTGCAAGGGAGAAGCATATTCACTGGCATCAAATGCTGACCGTGTGTTGTGCGCAAGAAGGGGCAGACCTGTTCTGTGGAATCACAAAGGGCAGCGCCTTGGCCAGTGACGGAATCTCCAGGGAAGCCAACTTGGGTTTTGACATCAGAAAGAACCTTCTATCAAAGCTGTCCCAAGATAGTATAGGCTGCCTTAGAAAGAGGGCTCAAGTGGGCAACTGGAACTAGTGACCCTCAAGATCCTTTTTGAGCTTGAGACTTGGGGTTCGTTATGAGATTTCTTGGGGTCCAGAGAGATTTTTAATCTAAGCACAAAGAGATGGGTCTGCATCCCTTCCAATTCAAGGGGTCATCTAGTCCCAGAATATCTATTTCCCGTGTATATAATACATGGCGTATATTACACCATGGCATCTTCTGCAAAGATCACAAAGAATATTCTCTGTCCTGTGTTCATAGAAATCCTAAGTTGTTGGCAAGCATGTGATTGCTGCAATCCTGAATTTACACCATGCACATACAATAGGAGAGCAAGCATTTCATGAATGGCAGGGAACAGATACCATCATGGACCTAGAATGCAAAACCATCCCAGGAAAGGGGAAGCACACTTGCCACACCTTCCCCAAAGTCATGAGTGAGCTGTTTTTATTTTCCCATCTGAGATTTTTTTTCCCACTGTAGTTTTTCAGTTGCTACATCTGCCAGTCCTGGTCCTACTTAAACTGGAAGGTCCAAGGACCACTTCCTTAGGGTTCTCACCAGTGCTCTAATACTTATTGGGAGATGATGTAAGGATGTTCAAACCTCACCATTGGGTCCCTGGCTATTTTCCATATTTAGCTATCTATTCTTTACATGCACGTGCATACATGTGAGTAAAGTGTTGAGTGAAGCTGTCTGTCATTCACAGACAGAATTAGGGACTGGAGGAGGGGAGACACCTGGTGTCTTGACAGTGGTGGAGTGATTCTCACCTCAACTGTCTGTAGATCCTCTGCACGGTATTCACTTTGGAGTAATCCTTCTTCACTTGCCAGACTGCATCTGTTTGTGGTGGTTGGCTAATTTATTGGGTGTGGCTTCTAGCTGAGGCCCCCATACAGAGAATTACTTAATAAAGCCAGTAGAGCAGGAGTGAAATAAGCATTTCAAAAGAGCCTGGAAGAAGAAAGGAGAGATACTGGGAATCAATCTCTCTCTCTCTCTCTCTCTGCTCTTTTTTCCAGCTGGTACGTTGGAGAAGCCCAGTTGTGGCTTGTGAGTTAGGAGAGGCGGGTAGGTTTGACGGGGAGGGGATACTCAAAGGAGTGTGGGAATGAGCTAGCTGCTTCTTGTTTGATGAGAAGGAAGCCAAGTTGGAAGTGAGCCCGGATGTGAAGGAGCTGGCAAGTGAATACTGTGCGGGCTGAACTGTATACCATCCCCCTCTCAAGAAGTATCGTATGTAAGATAGAGTCACTTAGACTCTGTGAGTATTACATATAGTACACATTTGATACCTCCCTCTGTATATGTTAAAAGCAAAAATGGGACGCACATGGGAATGACCGACGCATGACAAAATAGGTGAAATTGAATAAGTTATAATTTGAGTTCTAGGTAGATGCAAACTGTCCGCAAAGAAGGGGATCTGTGAATAGAAGCTCTGTCCAACTCTGTGATCCAAGCCCACAAAGGGGACACACAAGCCCCAGTCTGGCACCCAGAGCAATTCTCATTGCTCTGATGAGAATATCTCCAGGGCCTGTGCTCAGAGGTGTTGAGGAAAACAGATCAAATTAGTTTCCTTCTTCATTGAAAGGTTACTCTGGATGTGGTTGAAGAGAATCAACATCAATTTCTCCAGAAGAAGCCTCTTGAAACCACCCCGGTGGCTAGCATAGGGCTCTGCATACAGTAGGAATTCAGTACTTGTTGATCCTTTCCCCTCCATCCTGGTACATGTTCATTCCAGACTGATAGACTTATCTTTGGTTCCTAGTGTACACGTAGTAGAAGGCATATTTGCTTGTGTGTACATGGGCACATATGTGTATGTATGTGTCTATATAAATTAAAATGCCAAGCAAGGGGGATATGGACAATCCCTTGAGATACTTTTCACCCCATCCAACCTCCTTTTCTGATTCTATAACGACAAATAGCAACGATTCTTGTTCTAGTAATCGCAGTGATCATCATCCTGGCTTGCGACCACTTGACCAGGAGCAGATCTTTTCTCGTACAATTTCAGAAGGATGGGAAGCACATGGGATTTCAAGTCAGAAAGACATGGATTTAAGTCACAATTTGGGCCCTTCCCAGCTGGGTGATCCTGTGTGACTTATTTAACCTCCCTGCACCTAGATTTCATTGTTTATAAAACAGGAATAAAATACTGAGCTTGAACACTTGTCATAAGGAGTGGGCAGGATTAAAGTTCTAGGCACACAACAGCTGTTCATTAAATGGGAACAATATTTGTCCCATTCTGTTCGTGTAACTCAGAGACCTGGAGTGGGGCCCCCAGATTACACTGCTGCCTTTTCTACCACACTGTCTCACGACAACCTTAAAAAATCAGATACTCTGATTAAGGCTGTGCTTTGACCACAGTAGACGCCAGCTGTTTTGTGCCTGACCCTCAGGGATGCACGTTTAGATCCAGTGTCTCTGTTTGGCTGACTTTCTGTCTTCCATTGCCTGACTCTGCTGGACCTCTGTCCTCTCCTGCCTGTGTCCCTCACTCCTAACATATTTGTCTTTACCATCTCCATCACCACCATGTCCCTGACAGATCTTTGTTAAGCAACACTGTCTGTTTGGCAGGAACTGTGCAGAAAGACACTTTTCTGGACTCTGAGTCCCTAGAGGCCAGGAGCAGACCATGCACACGGAGGAGTATGTTGAGGAAGTGGCAGCGGGAAAACCTGCTCAACATGTGACAGCGAGGTGTTTGCATTCAGGGTCATGCCTAGACTAGTGTTTCTGGAAGCTGGCATAGGATGGATACCCCAGACAGACATGACGTTAAATAACATAGATCCTCAAGTGAGAATGTTGTTCTCTTCTCATTTTGCTCTCATGCCTTATGATTATGTCCATGAGAAAATCTCATTGAAGAGATGATACGTCTTTAACACCCTTCTAACACTTGTCATTCTCCTCTGCAAGCAAAGAGAGAAGGCACCAGGCTCAGAGCCTTTGGACATACAGCAATATCTAGCTAGAATCTGTTAATCTTGTTTTGCTTGCATTTGTTTGTGTCTATTCTTTTTTATTAACAGACTTTATTTTTTAAAGCAATTTAATGTTCAAAGAAACACTGAGTGAGTTCCCATATACTCACCCTCACCCCTCCTCCCTACTTCCCCCACCATCAACATCCTGCATCAGAGTGGTGCTTTTTTTCCAATTGATGAACCAACGCTGACACATTGTTATTACCTAAAGTCCATAATTTGCACTGCAGTTCACTCATGGTGTTGTACATTCTAAGGACTTTGACAAAAGCATGATGACATGTATCTACCATTATAGTATCACACAGAATAGTTTCACTGCCTGAAAAATCCCCTGTGCTCCACCCATTCATCCCTCTGCCCCCACCCCTGAACGCCTGCAATATAGTCTGGCCTTTTCCAGAATGTCATATCGTTGAAATCATGCAGTATGTAGCCTTTCTAGATTGGCTTCTTTCATTTATTGGTATGCATTTACGGTTACGTCTTTTCATGGCTTGATAGCACATTCCTTTTTAGTGCTGAATAATATTCTATTGTATTAGCACAACTTGTCTCTTCTTTTTATGGTTAATGATACCGGTTTTTCACTGATGGTAGTGGCAAAAAGTCTCCTTTAGAAATAAATTTACTGAAGTAAAAATATGAGACATTTACAGAAAAATGTTACGTACGAAGAAAACAATAGTATGAATATGTCGAACAGTGTAAGCGACTGAAGTTTGGATAACACTGACCTGGGCTGCACACATTACAATAGTTCTGAGACATCTGTGGGCACCAAGAAGTGCGTCAGGAAGGGGAAAATGCAGAGGTGGTGCCCTGGAATCTGCATTTCTAACCATTAGCTTTGACAATTCCGAAGTAGGTGACTACTTCACAGTAATATTGTTTATTAGGGAGCAGTTTGAGGAGGAAGCCAAATAGGAAGGAGAAATGCTTCCACCAGACCTGAGGTTCCCACACATATAAGAAACAGAGGTGTGGGCACTGGTAGAGGAGAGGGCGGTAGTTGGGTGGGCACAGGACCATGTGACTAAGAAGGAAGGGACATGTGTCACTCAGGGCAGAGGCAGGAAGGGATGCCTCTTGCATCCCCCTCCATCCCTGCCTCCGTGATCTGAGAGCTACAAGTTTCACATGGGGCAGCCACAAGATGGAAAAGTCTAACCACTGTGGGAGCGTGACATGACGGTGAGATGCAGACTTTGACTGTGTTAAGACATTGCCCAGCTAATGTTAATTTCCCTGATGAATACAACCATCAATTCCCTCTCCTGAATTATGTTCAGAGGGCGATCTTGAGCAAAGTCCAAGCAGGGGCCTCTCTGGGGAAGCCCCAGAGTCCCAGAGTAAGGCAACAGATGGTGCACAGCCCGCTTCCTCACAGCTCACTGAATACCAACAATGAAGTGCTTCAGCTCTGGAATGGCGCATCACACTCGCCTACAACTTGGCTGGATCTAGAAACATGGCTCTGCCTAACGGCAGCAGGGGTGGAGAGTGTCATCCTCCTAGGTACCTGGAAAGAGAGGAAATCCAGATGTGGGTGAGCTCTAGAAGTCTCCCCCTCCACAGTATTAGTACCTCCCTCTTAGGGTTGCTGTGGGATTTCAATGAGATGACACATGCCAAACATTTAGAACACTGCTGACCCACAGAAAGCATGCAATAAACAGTAGTAGTTATTGTTATTATATAAGGAAGAGGTTGTACTCAGGAATATCCAAGCCCCTTCTAATTCTGTTGTCCTCTTTCATGCCGTATCAGGTGGAGGTGCTGTACCTGGGGTTTGTATAAATCCAGTTTCTCTTTCCACCAGAAGAAATCTCCCTAGAAGAACGCCCTTAGCACTAGGCCTTAAAGACTGAACCAGGGAAAGAATTTGGAAAATAGGACATGAAGGCTTTTCCAGACATAGGAACAATGGAAGCAAAAAATCAGAGATGTTTTTGGAGAAAATTAGCATGGTGGATAAGAATATGGGGCTTTCAGAGCCAAGCAGAACTGTGTTCAAATCCCAGTGTTGCTGTGCAGTAGATGTGTGACCTTGGGCAAGTCACTTACAGACTCGAAATCTTAATTTCTTCCACTGTAGAATGGGAATGCTAATAATAGTACTTGTCTTAGAGGTACTATTGTGAGGCTCAAATGATATAATGCATGCAAAACTCTTGGCAAAGAATAGAGTACAAACACACAATAAATTCTCAAAGATGCAGTGAACATTAGCTCTTGATGTTATCTGATCTACCAACTCTCAATGGTCTTCTCCAAACTTTCTTTGAGAACCTCTGCCTTGATGTGTGTATGATTGTGGGCTGCTGATCTCAGGAGGAGCTTCCAAAATATCACAGGGGTAGATGAAACTAAATATACCTAAGCATTGCCAGTAGAGTAAATAAAAATTATCTCACAGATACACATACAATTTTTCAGATGTATGTGGAAGGCATCGTGATGAGCAAAATCAAAAGCATCCTTCACTTTAGTGCAGCTTCTTGTCAATAAATATATTCTCAATGAGCAGATACTCAAAGTACAACTACAGTCATTTGAGAGTTTGTGAAACTCTTTTAGCATTAAAAGGGATCCAAATTAAGGGACATTCTACAAAACAACCAGCCAAAATGTCAAGGTCGTGAAAGATGAAGAATGAAGGGGGAACTTTCCTAGATTGGAGGCGTCCAAAGAGATATGATAACTAAATACAATGCGTGATTTAGATTGGCTTCTGGACCAGAGAAAGGGCATTAGTGAGACAGTTGGTGACGTTCGAATAAGGTGCATAGATTACTTAATAGTATTGTATCAATGCTAAGTTCCTGGTTTTGGTCATTGTATTGTGGTTCTATAAGATGTTAACCTTTGGAAAAGAAAGGTGAAGGGTTTATGGGAAGCTATGTTTATAAGTTTTTTTAATGAATCTTAAATTATTTCAAAATGAAAAGTTAAAAACTAAAAATAATTTAAATGGGGGGTAGTTCTTCATACTTGGAAAAAAAAGAGTACAGAAAAAAGAAAAAAAGTATAGAAAAAAGAGCATGGGTTTGGTGGTTAGAAAAATTGGGTTAGAATCCAGGCTCTAGCACTTAGCAGCTAAAAGCAACTTTGGGCAAATCAATTCAATCCCCTGAGATTCAAGGTTTTCTTTCTGCAACATGGAGCCAATAAAAGAAATGCATCATAGAATTATTGTGAGAATTTGAGGAGACAACACCTGCCATAGTACATGAAGGGGACTCCAGAAAAACATTCATTCTCTTTCTGGTCTCTCTTTACCCCTCTGTCTGAAGAGGATGATAAATATTCCTCACACATTTCCCCGGGTATAAGTACTGTGTGCTAAGTGCTCTGAGATTGACAGGGTGACACCTGAGCAGTGAAAAGTATTGAGTGGGCAGGAATGTTTTCCCAGTACGGGATCTTAAGCATATAAACAGAGTTCATAATCATCAGCATAAATAGCATTGACCATTATGCAGAGTTCTTTAACACTGCTTAACCTGACATCCCGAAAGGAGCATTTTGGCATACTGAGTGAGTGTGGGCTGTATATTTGATTCCTCCTGTGGCGGTGCCTCGAGGAGCCACAGACTTAAGGCTTCGTGAAGCAGTGTGCTATGTTAGAAAGAAAGCTTTCTAGTGCTGAGGCTCTGAGTTCTCCAGTGTGTTCAGAAAGCAACTGCCCAAACCAGACAACTGCAGGTGAACGAGGGCAGGCGTGAGTGGGAGTGAAGAGATGTCCACTCCTGTTGTGTGTGTGTGTCTGTGGGTGAGAGCGAGTGAGTGGGTATGTGTCTGCACATGACTACAACTGTTTAACACAGAAGAAAAAGGTGCTTGAGGGGGTTGGTCCATTAAGCTGCTCCTGCCTTTCTGTCATCTTTGTTCCAGAGAGATCACACGGGGTCTGGTCCTTGCAAAGTCACTACTGACATTCTATACAATAATCGCTTGTTTCTTACTTCTGACATCCATTAAGTGTTTGTCTGCAAAAAAAAAATCAGTTTGAGGCTTTTGGAGATGTATGTGATATGATTTCAAAAGTTCTATGCCTCCTCCCTCCCAAAACACATAGAGAGAGGTTCCTCATGATTTAAATAAATTTTCATCATTTCTACGAATGCAATGCAAGTTTCAAAGAAGTGTTTATTTGACATGATGGCTGGAATTTGCTTCACAATATTCCAGTGACTAGAGGGGAAACAAGACTGGTCATGAGTTGATAGATGCTGAGGTTGGGTGATTGGGTACATGCTTTCTTCTACTATTCTCTCTATTTTTATGTCTGTTTGAAATTTTTTGTCATAGAAAGGTATGGCCTATTGTCTGGTTAATTAAATGTTATGAAAAGACAGTTATTAAACCGGTTTTACAAAAGGGGAGGTGGAGCTAGCTGAGGGCTGACAAAATAGCCTGGGGCACAGTGATGATGAGGGCCAGAGCCAAAGACAGGACCAGAGCGCATCCCAGGGGGCACTTCACCAGTCTTGCTCAATGAGGGGAATGAATTTGATGACCTCTTAAGGGATGTTCTGTCCCCAAAGGTCATGATTTAAGGATGAAATGGTCCTGTTGTCCATTTCGTTTCTGGTCCACCTGGTTTGGCGGCAGCAAAAGGATCAGTGTGACCGTTCACTCAACAGACGTCGAGTGAACGCACCCAGTGCCAGGCCCTGGGAATGTGGAGATAAGATGGGGAGCCCAGAGTCCAGTGCAAGAACCCAGCCTGCTAAGAAGCAACCCTAAGATGACATTGTGATGAGTGCCTTGGACCAGGGTTGCATTCATTGTGCTGAAGGACCTCACAGAAGGGGTGACTAGTAATGTCTGGGAAAGCTAGAGAAGGATCGCCAGAGAAGCTAATCCTTGAGTGGCCACATAGGGATGAGTAGGGGGAATTCTCCAGGTGGAAGTGCGTGTAAGGTAAGGCTATCCGAGACCTACCCTCACTCTCCACGCCAGGAACATTTTCCACTCAGCCTAATCCTCTCTGCCTTTCACTGCTTTTCAAATCACCCTTCTCTGCTCTAAGACCCAGACTTGCTCTCCTCAGAGAGCTGGGTGGATTAAAGCGTGGGCTCCGTGCAGACGGGGGAGGGGTGCATTAGCTCCTCTCTAGAAGCTATTCCGCTCAATGCCAGCCTTTCTGGGTTTGATCCTACTGGACTTTCTGTAATTGCATCCCAGTAGTCTGACTGTTCTTGGGGGCCACCTACCTGGTGATAGTAACTCCACAAAGACTCTCTTGGCTGACTGAATTGAGTTTGTATCTGAAAGCTTCACTTGTGGGTCCAGAAGCTTCCTTACCGTCCAATGCGTGCAGAGGCACTGGATCATATTCCTGTGCTAGGGAGGAAAGAGCAAACTTTATTGTCCTAATTTTTAGAGGTAAGAAACCAGGTTCTACAGAAGTGAATGGAAGGCAAAATGCTAAGATGGGAAATACCAGGAGGAAGACATTTGCCCCTCACAGGAGGAAGACATTTCCTTCTCCACCCTTTTACCAGCTACAGAAGTATTCATTCATTCACTTCCTAACAGATGAACATATTGTAGTGAAGTGGTAATTTATCAGGATGTTTGGAGAATGAAAGAGATTAGGGAGGGAAAATGGGGAGGAATGGGACACATTTGTGGTTAATTTAATTTTCCAGTGAATTTGGGGATAACCCTATAATTTATATTTCAACTTTTATTGCTGACAATCTTTATAAAACATAAGTCCATTTTGCAGTGTATTTGAACACCATCCCAAATTCCCTTTATGTTGAAGTGTTGTTGCTTAAAGTTAGGTTCTGTTACAGAAGGCAAAGGAGGGACTTCCCTGGTGGTCCAGTGATTAAGAATCCGCCTTGCAATGCAGGGAACGCCGGTTTGATCCCTGGTCAGGGAACTAAGATCCCACATACCGTGGGGCAACTGAGCCCACATGCCACAGCTAGAGAGAAGCCCACGTGCCGCAGCTAGAGAGAAACCTGCACACTGCAACGAGGAGCCTGTGCGCTGCAACAAAAGATCCCATGTGCCACAACGTAGCCAAAAACTAAATTAAAAAAAAAAAGAAGGCAAAGGAATGTCTTTTTAGCTTCACAGACCACAGGATATCTTGTAAAAATCAGTAGGTGGATTTTATTGAAACTGTGATATCAACTTGTTTTATCTTTCTCCCGCAAGAGTGGTGTAAAATTTCCAGTTCATTCATCCAGCACATATTTATTGAGCAGCTGCTTTCTGCCAGAACTGTGCTGAGGATTCTATCCACAGGATCCTCAGCAGAGTAGAGCTAGACCACAGCTCCTGTCTCCTAGGAGCTTTGCTGTCTTGTAACTGCAGATGGGGCCATTATAATGCAGGATGCAAAGGACTAAGAATTGTGCAAAGTGCTCTGCGTGCACAGACTTGAGGATCAGGGAGGGCTTCTCACAAGAGGAGACAGCTATGGGAGCCCTGAAGTTGACCCAGATGAGAGAGTGGAAGGGCATTCCAGGCAGAAGGAGAAGCTTTTCCAAAAGCCCAGTTTGCTTCAATACACAAGCGTTCCCTCATCTTCCGTTCTCTATACTCTGGTCCGTAGAGTCATGTCTGCCACCCTAGGGCATCAGCTACAGCAGCTGTGAGCCTCACTCAACTTGGGGCTTCCCCTGTGCAGGTCCCGGCCTAACCTAGTCCTGCTTCCGCCAAGAGGCTGCCTTGCTGAGCCCAGTTAAGGAGCGAGGACACAGGGGTCCGTCTATCGTGGGTGATCAACTTGGTAACAACCACCTCAGGTTGCCGAGGGTAGGGGTGCAAGAGGTTGACAAAGGAGAGTGCAGAGGCACAGGAGCTCTAAACCCGGCAGGGTCCCTCCAACGTGCGTGGCAAACAACATCTCATTTAAGACCCAGGAACACTTTCATTTCAGGTCCCTCACCTGGAGATCACTGTCTGGCCAGAGCTGAAAGAAAATGTTATCAACATGGCACAGCTCCCATAATCTTCCCTGACCTTCAGCTTTCCCAGTTCTCCCAGTCCTCTGTGCTTGCTCATCCCTGTGGAGCTCTGGTAGACACAGCACCAACGTACTATGTTTGCCTTTTGATTCCTTTGGAAATGATCGTTCCAAAATCGCCATAAGCATTATTCCTACCTACCGTCGGGCTAGAAAATGTTAACAGCATAGAACAGTACATTGAGAAAGGGACCTTCCTTCTTCTACGAGATAAAGAAATTGAAGCCCAAAGAGAGTAAGTGATGCGTCAGTGTTACTGTCAGATGCACAGACACCGGGCAAGGTGTAGGTAACAGAGCCATGAACAAAACAGACAAGGCCTCAACCCTCATGGAGCTCACAGTCTAGAGGGGAAGTCTAGCCGGATCATGGCCCGCAAGTCATGACGGTGGTCCTGTTGCTCCTTGGCCACCTGGGCAGCTGCTCTGACCTCCTGGCACAATCCTGTTTGTAGCTCTTGCCTCCCCTCCACTGACAAGCCTCCACCCCCTCCTGGATAATGTTAACAATTTCTTGATCAGCTTTCTAGTCCCTTCTCCACTGCATTTCTGCTTCATACATGCACAGGACATCCTTTCCCTTGCACTTGGTGATGTCGGGCAGGCAGCGGGACCCCCAGCAGCAGTAGCAACATCCGATCTTTTCATATTGCCCCTCTATGATCTCACCAGACTCTGAACAAGTAGCTATGGGTGAGGTAAGAGTGATGGCCAGAAGTACAGCTATCACGCTCCAGGAATATAATAGAGTCTTTCAGGATAAAATTACGAAATAGAAAGTATCATTCCTTATGGTTGAAGAGACAGACTCAGAAAAGGCAGGTACCTTTGTTGGTTTGCAGGGCTGGGTTTGGACTCTGGGCTCCTGACTCCAGGTCCAGGGCTCTTTCTACTCTTTAATTAAACATAATTCAATTCAGCAGCTATTTTTCAAGCACCTATGATGTGCCAAGCATGGTGCCAGCCCTACGAATACAGATAAATAAATGTGGTTCCTTCTCTCAGTGGCCTTTCAGTCAAACAGGAGAGAAGTAAGTATGCGAACAAATTGTTGCGAAAATCACAATGGAGAGATGGTCTAGTTACAACATGTGCAGAAAAGAGGGAAGGGCCAGCTCTGAGGGAGTCAGAGGTGGGCAGCTTCATAGACAAGAACCTCCCGCTGCTGCTAAGAGGACGGGCAGGAGTTCACCAGAGACCTGTGGCAAAGGGGCACCAGGCACTTGCCAAGGTAAGGGGGTGTGGCATAGCGTGGTGGTCTGACATGTGAAAGGAGGACTTGTGAGGAGCGTCAGGAGACGGGAGGCTGAGGACCAGAGGCCCCTGAGCATGTCCAGCTTGCTGCCTCCTTACATCTACTCCTATCACTAAGGAAGCTGGGGAAACATCCAGGCTACCCCCTGACTCTACATAATAAGGAGTTCTGAGCAGTTCACTCTCCTGCTTCTTATTGTCATGAGAAAAAAAAAAAAGTTAAATGCCCTCCGTACAGTAACAGTCAAGGACTCCTCAGATTTGGACTTGACTTTCCATCCAGCCTCCAGCCTCATGGCCTCTACTTCCCATCAGATGCTCCAGCCAATCCCTACTGCCTGCCATTCCCCAAATACATCCCATGGCTCTCTGACTTTTGATTTCCATTCAAAGGCTTTCTTTCACCTGGGACATCCTTTTCCCTCTTCCTTTATCAGCCCAAACCCTAACCTCCTCCAAGCCCTACCTCATACGTCACCTCCTCCATCCTATACCTCATCTCTTTCCGGCTGTGCCACGATAGCATTTACTCACCACGGACTGCCTGCCCTCCCCTCCCGCCATTTCCTTCTCTCCGGGCAAAGGCAAGCTCAAAGGAGCTTGTCCCATGGGTCCCGTTCACCTTTGTATCACCCACCACGCCTGGCAGTTGTAGGGGCTCAAAAGGGTAATGTAATTAATGCAACCCAGGCCAATTAGGTATTTGAATACTTTCACGGATTCACTCAAGAAAAGAATTTCTTTTTTTTCTGACCAACATTTCCCCCTTTCTGCTAAAGTGGGTGATATGCACTGAATGGTTTTCCTCCAAATTCTTATGTTGAAGCCCTATCCCCCAACATGGTGGTATTTGGAGATGGGGCTTTTGTGAAGTAATCAGATTTAGCTGAGGTCAAGAGTTGGGGGTTGGCTCACGGTGGGATTAGTGTCCTTGTAGGAAGAGATATCAGAGAACTTACTGGCTCTCTCTCTGCCATGTAACAATACAATGAGAAAGTGGCATCTGCAAGCTAGGAAGTGAGCTCTGATCAAAACGCAACCACTGGGCTTCCCTGGGGGTGCAGTGGTTGACGGCCCGCCTGCCAATGCAGGGGACGCGGGTTCGTGCCCCGGTCCGGGAGGATCCCACATGCCGCGGAGCGGTTGGGCCCGTGAGCCATGGCCACTGAGCCTGAGCGTCCGGAGCCTGTGCTCCGCAACGGGAGAGGCCACAACAGTGAGAGGCCCGCGTACCGCAAAAAAAACCAAAACCTAACCATCCTGATCTTGGACTTCTAGCTCTCAGAGCTGTGAGCAGTAAATGTCTGCTGTTTAAGACACCCAGCCTATGATATTTTGTTATAGCAGCCTGAGCAGACTAATACAGTGGGCGAGGGGAGACTTATGAAACGTATCATTTTTAACCATCTCAGTAGCTGACATGTCACCCTCCCAGTCACTCCTTCAAAACATCAAGCACCTACAGTGAGTCCATCCTTTTCCCAGCCCTGGGAATTTGTCAGTGAGAGTCAGACAATGTCCCTGCCCTCTAGGACTTACCTTCTCGATACCAGAGGCAGAAACCTGTAGACATCAGACAGGCCAGAATTGAGGGGCATCCAGCAAACAATTAGGCAATAGTTTTCAGGGGTTCTAAATGTTACTCAATATTACTTAACATAGGGTGGGCATCATTCCAGTTTCCCTGGGGATTGATAAGTTTCCCAAGATGTGGAGCTTACAGTGTTAAAACTTGGACAGTCCCAGACCCACCTGGACAGTCGATCACCCTATAAGAATGTTCCAGCTAACTACACTGTAGACTAATACACCCCAGGACAATAACTCTGGTGCTCAGTGCCTACCTGCCGTAAGTTGGGTAGCACTTGTTGATTGATTGGCTGATGGGTGACTGTTTTCACACTCTAGGAGAAAGCGGCCATTAGCTGTTTGCTGGGCTGCTTAGAGCCAAGGAGGCGTGATCTCTGAGACCCTCCTTTTTGACCTCATACAGGGCAGGAGGGAGGGCTTAAGAAGTTAGAACTCCAGTACAAAGCTTCTCAGATTTTAATGTGCGTATGAATCACCTGGAGCCCTTGTTGAACTGCAGCATCTGATTCTATGCATCTGGAGTAGAGCCTGAGGATCTGCATCCCGACAGGTACCCAGATCAATGCAGATACTTTTTGTCCACAGACCACAATTTGAGTATCAAGGGGCTCAGTAGTTCTCATCCTTAGAATTATCTGGGGGGGCTGGGGGCGGATTCTACAGATCTGCAGCCACAAACCCAGACCAATTAAGTCAGTCACTAGGGGCGAGACCAGACGTCAGTATTTTTACCTCTCCCCAGGTGATTCCAATGTGCACACAGGGCTGCAAATCCCCGGGAGGGGAAGGAGAGAAAAGTTCTGCGTGATGATAAGGGCTGATTGATTGGCCCAGGTGGGCTAGGCTGTGATGTCAAGAGATTTATTGGAAGTGGAATCAGAAATCTAAAAGAAGGAGATTATTTTGGAGAGTCTAGAGGCAAAATTGTTTTAAAAAAGTGGGGGCATAATGGTTTGTGTTCTTTGGCCTTTTAGCAGGGCATCAACAATGTTTCCCTTGCCCTCAGGGTGATGGAGCCCAGTGTGCGACCTTGGGGAGAAGCAGGGGGTCCCGCTCTGAAAGTATCTGATAGGAGAGAACAGAGGTCGCGAAATCAGCAAATCACAGGTTTCACAGACTGAGTCATCTAAACGGTCCTCCAACTATTCAGAATTTCTTTCATTTCCTTGCTTGTGGATGCCTTCTAGCATCTGTTTCCAACATTTCCCATTCTCATCAAGCTGCCAACCTCCTTCCAGCAGATAACCTTGCCTCCTACTTTACCGAGAAAATAGGGGTCAGCCATTCACATGCCATCATCTCTCCCCTCCCGCCGGCCATCGCTCCCTCTTCACTTCTGCAAATGTCTGTCTTTACCTAGGCTCTCCCCTTCCCTCCTAGCTGCCTCCTTCCCAAAGTGGCCACACCAGTGCCCTTTGCCCCTGCATCCTCCATCTCCGCTGGGACTTCACTTCATCCATTGCCACCGCCAGACTCTTTCCATCACGTGCTCTCCGCTGGCTCCCTCTCCTCTGGATACCCCCCCCCCGTTTCCCCTCTCCCTCCCCCTCCCCCAAGGATACCGTCAGGGGGAAGGCTGTGGAGGACAATGTGTGTCAGTTCCTGGCTTGAAAATGACGGCCAGCCCAGCAAAATCCTGGGGGTTTATATTCATGTGTCACCCTAGATTTAGAAAAACTGCAACAACGCAGATGGGAAAGTTTCCCCCCAGCCCACCCAGAGGTCCCTCATTTTGGCCATTAACACTAAGCATGGCTCCCAGAGCCCAGGCTGCAACACCAAGCAGGCAGCAGGCTTTGCGGAGATGCTCCAGGGAGCGGTGATAGGTCTGAAGAGCCGGGCCCACCCCCTCGACTTCCTGTTTCCTTTGTCTGGGGCGAGGGCTGCTGGCGAGGTGTGGGAAGGAGGCTTCTGCGTCCAGGCGGGCTCCGAGGGAAAGGGGGCCGGGCTGGGGGCGGAGCCCAGCGGGGGAGAGCCGGCGGCTGCCTGATGTAAGGAGTTGGTTTCGAGTCACGCCAGCAGGAGGCCTAGAGAGATGGTGGAAATTAAGTGCACGACTCCCCGAGGCTCCCTCGTCCCCTATCACCCGGGCAGAGTCCCAGGTGATAATGGGGTCTCCTGGAGGGTCTCCGTGGGATCCCTCATGATGCCTGTTTTATATTCGAGGGACCCCAGTAAAACCCAGAGCCCCAAGTCGGTGCCTGCCCCACGGTGGGCAAATGAATGACCAGGAGGGCAGGGGAGGGTTTGCAAAGGACTGTACAACTGCCAGGCTCCTTGAATTAATGCCGCTTTAGCTCTTGCTGAAGAAAAACACTTCTCAGTTGACCAGCTAAGAGAGAAAAGTGTGTCTCAAGGAAGGAGGGGGGATGAAGGAATGAATGGATTTTGTGTTTTGACATATTTACTAAGAAACGTGGAAACTGCTTAGCACCTACTAATTTGAGTCAGAGCAACCTGAATTCCCTGAGATGTGCAAATGCCAAGGGAGCCGGAGCTGGAAGGAGGGGGTGGATTTTCCAAAGGGAATCATGGCCTTTTATCAATTGAGGATGGAGGAACTGAGGGAGGTGCTGAGGAAGGCGGGGTCATTAACTGCACCTAGGATTTCTTGGCATCTTCTGTCAGAGGCCAAGCACTTTCTTCTCTCATGATGTGGCTGCCGCTGGGGGGGGATCTGGGGATGGGATCTTGGTGACCAAGGTCTATCCTCTCAAACTATAGCTCAGGAATTATAATACTGAAGGTCAAAGACTGGTCCAAGGTCACCCTCTCTTTTAATTGGAGATGATAATAGCACCCACTTCAGAGGGTTGTTGTGAGGATTAAAGGTCTTGCCACGTAGTAGGCGCTCAATGGACGTGGATGATCAGTTTAACTCTAGAGTCTCGGAGCCATGAGTGTCCTGGCTCAGCCAGTGCGTAGCTGTGAGACGAGATGGATCAGGGGCTGTTCAGGAAAACAGAGCCCCCGCTAGGTACTTCAAGGAGGGAACTAATTACGGAGGTGTTGGTGGAGCTGTAAGTCCAGGTAGATGTTGAGGCAAGTCAGAGAAGCCATGGAGTAAGGTGGTACCATCCCTAAGGTGGAGGGACAGAGGGAGGAGCCTGCAAGGTTACCGGAGCCTGGGAATCCAGGCTTCCTGGTGGGATCTGGGAACACTGAGGAAGGGTTATCGGGGATGGGGTGGGGGTTAGAACTGAGGAGGCTACATAGCTACTGCTGAAGTTGTTACCTGAAGCTGGGAGGAAATGAGCTTCTCCCCAACTCCCACCTTCCAACCTCCCACTTGGCTGGACCAGTTGGCAAGGAAGCCTAAGAAGTGTAGTCTCCAGGGGTCTATGCCCTCCAACATAGAGCAGAACAGGGCAAAGCAAGGAGGGAGCTGCATAGGGACCTGGGGCACACTACTTACCCTCCGAAGCTTTAATATTCTAAACTGCCCAAGAAAAAGTGGGGAAAGGGAGAGAATGATGACTGACCTGGTGTGACTGTGATGAGGCTTACACGAGATAAGGTGAGTAAAGCCCACAGCACAGTGCCTGGTTGTAGTAAGTATTCAATAACTGTGGTTCATGCCACAGTCCTCCTTTCAGGGTCCAATTCGTATGTCACCTCTTCTGGAAGTCACTGCTGACCTCTGTGATCTGACACCACCTTGCTCATATCTTCAGTAGAGTGTTGATCACACTGCAGTGCTGTTTGGGATCAAATGTCTGTCTCTTCCACCGGAGGATGAGCTCCTGGGGGTGGCTTCCTCCCTTGGCATTCCTTGCTCTCGGAGCGCCTGTCACTCAATAGTTATTGGACGAAAGCCCAGTAGGCCAACGTACAACATGTAACTCTTCAAAACCGTCTCCAGAGTTCATGGGCTATGGAGTTCTAGAAGTTTAGTAAAGGGAAAGGACAAACAAGGCGAGAAACATAAAATTCAAGGAAGATGAGAAGTATGAAGGTTTGGAGAAAGATGTAGGGGCTTGTTCACAGACACACACATAATGAGGATTGTCAGATCTCCTGGCTTCTAAGCTAGTGGGTGATTAGAATTTTTTTTTCTCTTTATTAAAAAAACAGATATTCATTGGGGTTGACATATATACACTAATATGTATAAAATAGATAACTAATGAAAACCTGCTGTATAGCACAGGGAACTCTATTTTGCTGTACAGTAGAAACTAACACAGCATTGTAAAATAACTATACCCACCCCCCCAAAAAAATAAACACATATTCAGTGTGGAAAATTTAGAAAATTCATGTAAACAAAAGAAGAAAATAAAAGTTATCCATAATGCCAATCACCCAAAATAACCACAGTAGATATTTTGGAGTTTATCCACTCAGTCATACACATATGGCATTTTTTTCCTTGCTAGAATAGTTTCAGTCTGTTCTGCAACCTATTTTTTTTAAAACTTAACAATAATGCTTAAGCAACTTTCCAAGACATTAAATACTCTCTTACAGCACAAATTACAAAGCTTTACACTAGTTCACTGTACACATTCAGTTTTATTTAACCAACCCCCACTTACTGAAATTTTTAGCTTGTCTGTAATATTTAACTGTACTAGAAAATTCTACAATGAAATCTGTGTAGCTTAATCTTTTTGCACATTGTCATTATTTCCTTAGGATAATTTCCTAGAAGTAGAATTACTGATCAAAGAACACGCTCATTTTTATAGCTTTTAACAAGGATTGCCAAATTGCTTTCAAGAAAGAGTTTTTTAAAAAAAAATATTTGCATTCCCCATTTGCTATAGAGGAAATGGTTCTGGGTAAACTTACCAACACTGAATTGATCTAATACTGTTTTGCCAAAAATCAATTCATCAATTTGCAAAATGGCCAGTTGGGAAAAAGGGGATAGATAGATAGATAGATAGATAGAGCAAGGCAAAGCCAATTCATTAAATGACCAATTAACAGAACAAATAATTTAACACATGTACTGATTAACAGTGTTGTAAAGCAATTTCTATTGCATGGGAAAATTTTCCTGTGGCTTTGGAGATCACCATTTAGAGTGAGTGGACTAGATTTCCTTTTGTCTGTATAGTAGCAGTTTAAGGATTGCTCCCTTTGTTGAAACTATGGGGTTTTGTGTGTGAGAGTATCTTTAATAATCAAAAAATTATATTTCCTCATTAGAAGCCAGAATGTTGGCATTTTAAATGGGAATCTTTCCATTTTTACTGATTTCTTTTGAATTCTTTTTTTTTTTTTTTTGGTGCAGGGTCTGCATTGGGTCTTTGTTGCTGTGCGTGGGCTTTCTCTAGTTGCGGCAAACGGGCTACTCTTGGTTGTGGTGCACGGGCTTCTCATTGCGTTGGCTTCTCTTGTTGCGGAGTACGGACTCTAGGCACGCGGGCTCAGTAGTTGCGGCACGTGGGCTCTAGAACACAGGCTCCGTAGTTTTGGTGCGCAGGCTTAGTTGCTCCGCCACATGTGGGATCATTCCGGACTAGGGATCGAACCCGTGTGCCCTGCATTGGCAGGCAGATTCTTAACCACTTCGCCACAAGGGAAGTCCCTGAATTCTTTTTAACATCATTTTCTGTTGCCACACTTTTAAAATTTTTATGAGACTTCCACTCATTTCTCAATAGTCCCTTGATTTATTTCTAGCAATTAGTAAATAAAATGTGATATGGGATATGCATACTACTGTTACTTCTTAGTTCCCCTCTTAGCTGAAAATTCTCTAGCATTTTTAGGATTAGTAAACAGTTCGCTTTTTATCCTTCCTCAATGATTTAATATTGATGGTTAGTGTCTGTCATATTTGAGACACTCATCATACTGTTCATTATAGTAATCTCTCCTGGATTCTTGTGCTCTTTTTTCTGCTGCTTATTACTCTCTCATGTCAAGTCTTCTGCAAACTTCTGACAAGTCATCATATTCCAATTACTCCTTGTTAGAAACCAAAATGCCAAGATTTCATATCCGATGGAACTGTTTCCTCTGATTTCTTTAGTGTGCTAGTGAATTTCTTTAATTTTTTTTCAATTATATGTATTTTTAGCATTAATTTGCCAATTCCCCAAATTGCATATCATGTACTTCCAGCAGTTAAATTTCAGCATTTCTTCTGTGTGATAGGATTGTTTTGGGCATTTTTGCATGTCATTTTCTGTTTATCCAATCTTTAGTCATTGGGAGCATTCTTTTATCAGTTCCTCAAATGGCATATCAGCTTTAATTTAGAATTTCTGGAATGAATTGATGTGATAGTTTCTGCCTTTTTCTTGCTTAGCTCGTCTTTTGGTATTTATAAGATTAGGGGCCAATTAACGTTTGGCTCCTTTGTAGGTTTATGGTTATGGTGAATGTATAACAAATTTTGTGATTCTGTTTTGCATTGATATCTTCACTTTGACCAGTTTTGTCCTGAATTGTAAACTATATAAAGTTTCTACAGATTCCTACCAAATTGATCTTACTGTTTATTTTTTTCTGACTTACCAATCATACATCATCACTAGCCATTTGAACAGTGGGAATAGTCCTGAAGGTTCCATCCCCACACCAATCCTCACAGTACTCCAGATTCCATGGGTTATTTTCAGGGTGAATTTGGTCAATTTGCCCACTTATTGGACTAACCGGCTATTTGGGAAAATCCATGTTTTATCAAATTCTTTTCTTAAGGCAGTCTGCTTCCTTGTGGAGGTGCTATCTCCTTGCATCCTTGCCACTATATTAGTTTTTTATTGTTGCTGGAATTGCTACAATCTTAGTAGCTCTAAGTAGCACAGATTAATTTTCTTACAGTTCTGTAGGTGTGGAGCCCAATATGGGTCTCACTGGGCTAAAGTCAAGATGTTAGCACCCCATATGCTCCTTTCTGGAGGCCTTAAGGGAGATCTCGTTTAATCTCATTCAGACGGTTGGCAGTAGTCAATTCCTTGTGCTTATAGGACCGATGTCCCTGTTTTGTTGCTGGTTGTAAACTGAGGGACTTCTCAACTTCCAGAGGCTCATGGGCCTCTTTTGCCATCTTCAAAGCCAGCAACAGCTGCCAGTCCTTTTGCAACTGACAGAGCACCATTTATGAGAAGTCTAGCCTTTCCCCCACTGCCTTGTGATTTCACATTTGTCATAAATCAAGTAACCGTGGATATATATATGTGGGCCTGTTTCTGGACATTCTGCTCTGTTCCACTAGTATTTTAAATTAGTTCAATACCACACTGAACTAATTTCTGTGGTTCTATTATTAGTCTTGCTATCTGATAGTGCAAACAGCTTTGTTCTTCAAGATTGTGTTGGTTCTTCTTGGCCCTTTGCATTTCCACATAAATTTTAGAATTAATGTATCAATTTCCATAGAAAGATGGGATTTTGATTGGTATTGTATTGAATCCATAGATGTACTTAGGGAGAGGAGCACCCTCTTTATTTAATTTATTAAATAAATTTAATAAATCTACTTAATAATATTTGTTAAAGAAATTTGTTAAATTTCTCTCAGCAAAGTTTCGTAGTTTTTGATATTAAGTTCTTGCACATCCTTCATAAGATTTATTTTTCAGTATTTGAAATTCTTGGTGCTATTGTAAATGATATTATTAAAATATTTTTAACTTTCTGTTTGTCACTAATATATATATGGATGTTTTATAAGCCCTAAAATCAAGAAATTTTGCTGAACTTATTTTAATTATAATAATTTGTAGATTAATTTTTCCAAGGTACCTAATAATATTGACTACAAGCAACGTAATTTTATTTTTTTATTTCTAATTCTTATAAAGAGCTGTACTTTTTTCTTGATAGATGAAGAGACTAAGACTTCCAGGATAGTTTGAATACAAATGGTGATAGTGAGTTTCTTTGTCTCATTTTTTATTTCAGGGGGAAATCTTTCAGTATTTCTCCATTAAGTATTATTTTTGCTTTAGAAGTTTGGTAGGTGTTTTATAAAAGATTTAGAAATTCTCCTCCAGTCCTAGTTCACTAAGAACTTTTATCATGAATGGGTGTTAAGTTTTAGTAAATCTTTTTTTCTTTATCTAGTGATATGGTCATATGATTTTTCTCCCTTATAAATAAATAAATAAACATATTTATTATGTTTCTAAGGTGAACTACATTGATTGGTTTTCATTTGTCAAGCAATCCTTGCATTTCTGTATAAACCCACTGGATCCTGGTGTGCCGTCTCTTTGTGTATCACTGGATTTAAGTTGCTAATGTCGTTTAGGATTTTTGTGTCGTGTTCATGGAAGAGATTGGCCAGTAATTTTCTTTCTTTTAATGACAGATTTTAGTATCAAAGTTATACTGGCTTCATAGAATGTAATTTCTCTTTTTTTTTTTAGTTTGTATAACATTGATATTATTTATTTTTAAAATATTTGGAATAATTCATCAGTGAAGACATTTGGGCCTACAGCATTCTTTGAGTGAAGATTTTTAGTTACAAATTTAATTTATTTAGGAGATATAGTGTTGTTAGATTTTCTATTTCTTTTATGTTGGTTCATATGTTGCACTTTTCTAGAAAGTGTCCATTTCACCTACATTTTCCAAAACTTTTGGCACAGGGAGTTATAATATTCTGTTATTAGCTTTTTAATGTCTTAAAGGTCTGTGACGAACTTAATTCCTGATATAGGTAATTTGTGCTTTTCCTCTTTCTGTCTTATGAGTCTTATTAGAGATCTATCCGTTTTATTATTCTTTTCAAAGACTCAGTTTTTGGCTTTGTTGGGTTTCTCTGTTGTGAATTGTTTTCTACTTCATTAATTTCTGATCTTATTTTTATTTTTTATTTTTTTTGTGGTACGCGGGCCTCTCACTGTTGTGGCCTCTCCCGTTGCGGAGCACAGGCTCTGGACGCGTAGGCTCAGCGGCCATGGCTCACGGGCCCAGCCGCTCCGCGGCATGTGAGATCTTCCCGGACCAGGGCACGAACCTGTGTCCCCTGCATGGGCAGGCGGACTCTCAACCACTGTGCCACCAGGGAAGCCCTCTGATCTTATTTTTATGATTCCCTTCCTTCTACTTACTTTGGGTTTAATTTGCTGTTCTGTTTCTAAATTATTCAGATGAATGCCTAAATTACTGATTTTTTAGCCTTTCTCTTTTCTAATACAAATGTATAAGGCTCTCAGTAAATCTTTAGTTGCATCACCCATTTTGATATATCATATTTTTATTACTAAGAATGGAAATTTCCATTGTGATTTCTTCTTTGACCCGTGGATTATTTAGAAGCTTATTACTTAACCTCCAAACATTTGGTGATATTCTAGTCATTTTTTGTTATTGATTCCTAGTTTAATTTGACATAGAGAATATTCTGAGTGATTTCAGTTCTTGAATTTTCTTAGAACTTGCATAATATATATTCAAATTTGGGAAATGTTTCATGTGCACTTAGAAAGAATGTACATTTTGTCATCAGTATTAGCAGTGTTTTGCCTATATCTGTAGGTCAACTCGGTCATTCAGTTTTGTTTTCAGACCTTCCGTATCCTTACTTTTTTCTTTTCCTTGTCTGCTTATTCTATCGGTTATTAAGGGAGATGTGTTAAGTTTTCCTCTGTGATGGCAGCTTTGTTTGCTTCTCCCTTTAGTTCCGTCCATTTTTGCTCTCTATATTTTGATTTTTATGTAAGTTATACACAAATTAAGAATTGTTATAAATTCCTGATAGATCAACCGTATTATCATGCCTTCCTACATTTTCCATAAACAGATGACAAACTGTGGGAGACAGCCTCATCCGCTGAGATGCTAACAACAGCTCTAACAGCCCCTGGAGGGCAAAACTGGGATTTAACAGGAGACACAGTGAAGCAGAACCATAAGTCCTGGGATCTGCCAGCTGGGAAGCTTGAACAACTCATTTAATACTTGTGAGCCTCAGTTTCTTCGGCTCTAAACAGCTGGGTTGTATACCTGCTTGCCTTACCTGTTGTACAGGTATATTCAAGGTTAAATGAGATAGCAAGTGTGAAAACACTGCATAAATTCTAGAGCAGAGATTGTGAACTAATACATGGGCTGCACTCAGGCAGCAGGCTTTTTTTTTTTTTTTTAACCAAGACAACATTAAAAAGTCATATTTCACATAAATATACAGACTTCTGCCTTTCCCTCTGGGAAGAAAAACCTGACAGCTGTAGGCCTGGCATCAGACACATGGCCAGTGGGCTGCGCTGAACATGCTCACTCTCAGCTCACTCTCACAACACAATCTCAGTTGTGTCACACCCTCCCCTGCTTAACACGTGCACACATGCACTTACACTGCCAGGCTTACACATCTCTACCCGCCTCTTCCTTTTTTTTTTTTTTTGCGGTACGCGGGCCTCTCACTGTTGTGGCCTCTCCCGTTGCGGAGCACAGGCTCCGGACGCGCAGGCTCAGCGGCCATGGCTCACGGGCCCAGCCGCTCCGCGGCATGTGGGATCTTCCCGGACCGGGGCACGAACCCGCGTCCCCTTCATCGGCAGGCGGACTCTCAACCACTGCGCCACCAGGGAAGCCCTACCCGCCTCTTCTTGATCTGTGGCTCTTGCTAAAGCATTATGTCATTATTAATTGTTTTTACTCATTTAGAAGTCAGACACCACAGGGACAGAGAATTTTAGTGTTTAGGGTTGCTAAGTGCTGAAACAGGTAGCTGAGGGAGGTTGTAGAAACACTTTCCCTGGAGACCAAAAAATAAAACTGGTGCGCAGCCTCTCCTGGATGCAAGGGAAAAGCAGAATGACTGTACCAAGTTCCTCCTAGGTTTTAGATTGGGCTGGGTGTGGGCAGGAGCTAGTTCAGACTCTGTATGTTGGAGGAGGTGAAGGTGGAGATTTTTCATAGATAAATTATATATTGTAGTATAACTCAACATTTGGGAAACAAAAAGATTTTACAATATAGACAACAGAAAGAGCATGAGGTTTTTGTTTATCAAAAAGATTCATGGCGTTTTCAAAACTTATTGAACTGAGCACTTAAAACCTGTGAATTTCACTGTATGTAAATTATATCTCAATTTTTTTTTTTTTTAGATGTTGGGTGCAGGAGTTTATTAATTGATTAATTTATTTTTGCTGTGTTGGGTCTTCGTTTCTGTGCGAAGGCTTTCTCTAGTTGTGGCAAGTGGGAGCCACTCTTCATCGCCGTGCGCGGGCCTCTCACTATCGCGGCCTTTCTTGTTGCGGAGCACAGGCTCCAGACGCGCAGACTCAGTAGTTGTGGCTCACGGGCCTAGTTGCTCCGCGGCATGTGAGATCCTCCCAGACCAGGGCTCGAACCCGTGTCCCCTGCATTAGCAGGCGCCAACCAGGGAAGCCCATATCTCAATTTTTAAAAGCACAAAGTGAAAACAAATATTTTTGTTTGGGAGGCATGGGGTAAATTATAATTCTAACCTGTATCAGGCACTTACACTATACTAAGTACCTTACATGGATTAATTTAATTATTTTATTCTCACAATACCTTCTAAGGTGGGTACAGTTATTATCCCCATTTTGCCAGATGTTGAAACTGAAGTTCAGGGTGATGAAATAACCTATCGATTTCTCCAGATGTTAAGTGGAAGAGCCAAGTCTTAAACTCCAGGTTGAAGAACTCCAGTGCCCAGATTCTCATCCATTCTATTCCATGTTCTAATCATTTGAATGATTGCAAAGAAGAAGAAAATTAATGATGGTAATCTGGAGGAGTGCCAACTTAAACACCTGATGATAAACACACTTTGCTTATTCAGTTTTAGGTCCACTGATTCAGAAAAGCCAAGCCTCCCAAAGAGGTATCATTGGGCTCTTATGGGCAGGGTAGTCCAATTCCAATTCCACAAGAAAGCAAGGATACTTGGAAGCATTGGTAGCTCCTCTTCAAGGAAAATTGTGACCTCTTTGGCCTTAATAGTAACTGGCTTTGTTTTCTTCAGGATATCTCATGACAAGATGTTTCTGTCTGTACAGAATACACCCTGACCCAGGCAGAGAGGTCATCTGAATAACCTGAAACCAGTGGTTCTTAATTTGAGCATTTGATTCTCAAATCTAAATGCTAAGAACCCTGCTCACAAAAATAGTGTTCATGGTTCAGAGATCCCCTGAAGCTCATTCGCGGACCCCGAGTTAAACACCTTTGCTCCAAACCAGGATAGGGCCATGTTCCAGGGACCTCAGCCTTCAACTTCTCTGATGATTCCAGGCATCTCGTCACCAGTTGCCAATCATGTGGTTTTAGTTTTCTTCTCTCCTAGTGGCTTGGTGTCCATCTCTTGCTTTCTCTTTGTCTCCTGGAAAGCTGGTCCGGTAACACATTGCAGGAGAAGCTGGCTTTGCTGCTTCTCGTTCCTGTTACTCCTCTTGGCCACCTCTAGTCATCTTCGGTAATTTACATTTATTCACCAGTACACACACACACCTAATTATGCATCATTGTGCACAACAGGTTTTTGTTTGTTTGTTTGTTTGTTTCGCGGTACGCGGGCCTCTCACCGCTGTGGCCTCTCCCGCTGCGGAGCACAGGCCCTGGACACACAGGCTCAGCGGCCATGGCTCACGGGCCCAGCCGCTCCGCGACATGTGAGATATTCCCGGACCGGGGCACGAACCCGTGTCCCCTGCATCGGCAGGCGGACTCCCAACCACTGCACCACCAGAGAAGCCCCTGCACAACAGTTTTGATCAGTCTAGTCCTCGTTTCACAGCTATCTCAGTTACAGAGACTTGTATAACAGAGGTTTGTCCACAGGTTCACCATGTATGGATGTGATGATTTTTCACTGGAAAGAGTATCTGTTTGGGTTGGAGGGGGGTGCTGGTCAGTAGGGGTAGAAATCTACCCCATTCTTTACTCTTCAAGCCAGGTTCCCTGGCCCAAGGTTGGGTTTTTCTAGAGGAACAGGCATCTGTTTCTAGATCAAACAAAAGCAGGGTATGGGACAGTTGCAGTCGTGTCTCTGATTAGCAGTGTCACCAGGGAGTCCAGAAGACTGATATATCAGAGGATAAAATAACAATGTCTCTATTCTGGTTTTGTATCACCAGTTACCTTGTCTCTTCTTTCTCCTCAGTGAATACAACATTCAGTGTTCCCAGGGCTACATTTGCTTGGAGGAATGAGACCTGAAGGATCCATTTCCTGTACTGCCCCATCTCCATTTCACAGGATTCAGGTTTCTGCTATGGCAAGATGAGAGGGAAAGAGGGCAGGAATGGCTGGATAATTTTATTAGCATTTTCCCTCCTCTCTCTGCCTACTTAATTCCTAGCCATCATTCATATCTTGGCTCAAACATTGCTTCTTCAAGGACAGACCAATCCCCTTTTACATGTCTCTTATAGCACCACACAGCTCTCTTGCCTTGGACTTACCAGCATTGCAATTTAATATTTATTTTGGATAATGCTACAGATATGAAAATAGATAGATAGATAGATAGGTTTCAAGTATAAATACAAATGGGGAACACTGTATTTATCATTTTATCCAGGTTGTCTAGCACATGGAAGGTGTTCAATTATATATTTGCTTGAATGAATGAGTGAATGAATGAATGGATGAGTGGGAAGTAGTTAGTACAGATTGTGGGAAGCCTCAGAGTTTTGACTGAGGAGGTAAGACCCTCCTACAAAAGATAGGAAGCCTATTTTCTAGGCTAAATGAACCCTCTTGTCTCTCCCCTACCTTCTAGTTTTGAACTGTGTATTACAGCTCTGGCTTTCCAATGTAGCCATTCCTCTCCACTCTTACCTAACTTCAGAGAAATTTTTCAAAATCTTACTTAAAGGAAAAGAGGCTACACTATACATCCTTATCTGTGGTGATAAAAATCATGGGCTTTGGACTTAGGTAGACCTAGATTTTAAACCTGGGTTGCCCACTTGCTGGCTGTGTAGTTCTGAGCAAATGGTTTAATGTCTCCTCGCCTCAGTTACTTCAATCTCTAAAATGGGTGTGATAATATCTTCCTCATAGGATTAAATGAGTTAAGCTATGTGCAATGTTAATCAGAGAACCTGACCCACAGTAGGTGCTCAATCAGCAGATGCTTTTATTATTAACTAAACTGAATGCTCATAAAAGAGGTGGAGAATTAAGAACCCATAAGAGTTGGGCCAAAAAGAGCTACTATGTGACGTCTGCCTTTCTTGTTTATTTCCCAGAAAATATGGAAAGAGGAAAACCTTAACAGCTTGTATAATTTACAGATTACGTTCAGTTCTTGTGTTCCCTGAATCTACCTTTGTGTCATATAATGGTCCTAAATTCTAAGCAGATTTTTCAACATTCCACTGACACCACCCAGCACACTGGAGAGATGAAGAAGAAATCAACCAAGGCATTGATTGGTGATACAGCTGATACACTCATATGAGATTCCAGATTGGATGAGCATGTCAGGGGGCAGCCATGCAGCAAGCTTGTTGTGTTTCCCAAAAGGCCAGTAGAAGGTCTGTAATCTCTTTGCTCAAAATTATTGTACTTCTCTAGACATTAAACTCCCCACAGGCGTGGCTAATTTGAAAATAGCAAAACTCTGGATGAAGTGCAGAAGCCAGGATTACATTGACCTGATTCAGATAGGGCCTGGAGAGTTTCTTATTCTCCTGCTCCAAACAGAATGTGTAACTCATCTCCAGAGGTTCAGTTCATTGAGTCCACGAGCATTGATGAGTGTCTGACATGCACTGGGTGCAACTCCGAATACTGGGGATACAGAAGCACCACCTGCCCTTGAGGTAGTAGATTTGTTTCTAGGGAAACATATTTTATATTCTGGAAGCATTGCAGCAATCGCAAATTTAGTTTTTGGAAAAAAAAAAAGGAGAAGAAATTCCATAATCCCATCTCCCTAACATGATTACTTTTATTTTTGCGTGTTCTTTTGTTATGTCTTTGTTTTGAACAATCTCTAAAGAAGTAGTTTTGATGATTCTTCTTAGTCACATCATTAAAGTTTGGGGAGGAAATTTCTTAAGTTGTAAGTGCTTCCCGTTAACTAATTCAAAATCTGGTCCTGAGTAGTGGAGCCCCTGGCTGCCTCTCTGATTTCATTTCCTGTCATTCTCCTCATTCATGGCAGCTTTCATGTAGTTCTTTGCTCAACCATTCTGCTTCTACCTCAGGGTCTGTGAATTTGCACTCTTCTGTCTGGAACAGTGCCCCTTCTGGTCGTCACCCGGCTCATTCCTTCACTTCCTTCCTGTCACTAGAGAGGCCTCCCTGGACCTCCTCTAGTAGATTCTATCACTCTGTATCCCCTTATCCAGATTTAACCATCTTCACTGCACCTATGACCCTCTGACATATGGTTGTTTTTTTTTTCACATCTTTATTGGAGTATACGACCCAGCAATCCCACTACTGGGCGTATACCCTGAGAAAACCATAATTCAAAAAGAGTCATGTACCGAAATGTTCATGACATATGTATTTTAAATTACTTGGGTGTGGTCTATCTCCTCCCATTGGACGGAATCACCTGAGAGCAAGGGTACTGTCTGCTTTTTTCACTCCTGTATCCCCAGCGCCTAGAGCAGTGGCTGGCCTGAGAGAGACACACATCTGACCCTTGAAAGATGCTTCTGCGTTGGCTCCCTTCCCCTTACATTTTGCTCAGTGGAGGTCGTGAGGAGCTGCCCGCCTTCCTTGGTATAACATTCTTCTAGGGACGAGCTGCTCGATGGTAAGCACTAACTTGCAGAGCCTGGAGACTAAAACCACGGAGACTCCTCTGCTTTCTTTGGGTGACTCGTGAGCTTCCTGATGCAAGAAGGGGAGATGCCCCAATGAGCAGCCTCCTGTCGTTTCCACAGCTTGCAACTAAAGTCAGCTGGGAAGGGCTAGTGGCATTGGCTTGCCAAAAAACCCTTCGTTTTCCTGGTAATCTTTTTTAAAAATTGTAGTAAGAACACTTATCATGAGACTTATTCTCTTAAGTGCACAATACAGCATTGTTAGCTATAGACACTATGTTGTACAGTAGATCATTATGTTTTAGTCTTGAATAACTGAAACTTTATACCCATTGAACAGTAGCTCCTGTTCCCTCTTCCCTCTAACCCCTAGCAACCAACATTCTACTCTCTGCTTCTCTGAGTTGGACTATTTTGGGTATCTCATGTAAGTGGAATCATGCAATATTTGTCTTGTGACTGACTTATTTCACTTAGCATAATGTTCTCCAAGTTCATCCATGTTGTCACATATGGCAGGATTTACTTCCTTCTAAAGGCTGAATAATATTCCATTTTATGTATATACCACATCTTCTTTATCCATTTATCCATCATTGGACATTTAAGTTGCTTCCATTTCTTGGCTATTGTGAATAATGCTGCAATGAATATGTGAGTGCAGATATCACTTTAAGAGCCAGATTTCAATTCTTTTGGGTATATATCAGAAGTGGGATTCCTGGATCATATAGTAGTTCTACTTTTAATTTTTTGAGGAACTTCCATACTGTTTTCTACAGGGGTTGCACCATTTTACATTCCCACCAACAATGCACAAAGATTTCAAATTTTCCACATCCTTGATAACACTAGTTATCTTTTGTTTTTATAATAGCCACCCTAACAGGTGTAGGTGATATCTCATTGTGGTTTTTATTTGCATTTTCCTGGTGACTAATGATAATGAGCATCTTTTTATATACCTGTCAGCCATTTGTATGTCCTCTTTGGAAAAATGTCTGTCCAAGTCCTTTGCCCATTTTTAAAATTAAGGGTGTTTTTGCTACTGAGTTGTAGGAGTTCCTTATATATTTTGGGTATTAACCTTTTCTCCAGCACTTTGGTTTGCAAATACTTTTTCCCATTTTGTAGGTTGCATTTTCACTCTGTTGATTATTTCCTTTGCTGTGCAGAAGCTTTTTAGTTTGACGTAGACCCATTTGCCTAATTTTTCTTTCGTTGACTGTGCTTTTGGTTTCATATCCAAGAAATCATTGCTATGCCCAATGTCGTAAAGCTTTTCCCTTATGTTTTCTTCTAGAAGTTTTATAGTTTCAAGCCTGATGTTTAAATCTTTAATCATTTTGAGTTGATTTTTGTGTATAATGTCCATTTTGAGTTGATTTGTGTGTATAATGTAAGATGAGTCCAATTTCAATTTTTTTTTTTGCATGTAGATATCCAGTTTTTACAACACTCTTCGTTGTAGAGGCTATCTTTTCCCCATGTGTATTCTTGGCACCCTTGTCAACCATCAGTTGGCCATATATGTATGAGTTTATTTCTGGGCTCTCTGATCAGTTCCATCAGTCTATATATCTGTTTTTATGCCAGTACCACACTGTTTAACTTTAGCTCTTCAATATACTTTGAAATTGTGATATGATGCCTCTAGCTTTGTTCTTCTTTCTCAAGATTGGTTTAAATATTTAGGGTCTTTTGTGGTTCCATGTGAATTGTAAGATCATCTCTCCTATTTCTGCAAAAAAAAATGCCATTGGGGTTTTGATAGATTGCATCGAACCTGTAGATTTCTTTGGATAATACGGACATTTTAACAATATTAAGCATTCCAATCTATGAACATAGAATGTTTCTTCATTTATTTGTGCCTTCTTTAATTTCTCTCATCAATGACTTATAGTTTTATTTCTGGTAATTTTAACTTGTGCTTTCTTTATGTACTCAGTGTCAGACAGCTGGAGCAATGGTTGATAGGTTTCCCTCGTCTTCCAGCACCACAAACTACCGTGGAATTGCAACATTCTCTGGAAAGGCAACGTGTCCATTGTTCACTCTTCTATTCATATCCTTCACACCATCCCCACACGACTTGGTCATATTCTTTCTTTCCTTACCTGCCCATGGAGAAGTGTAAAAAGAAAAGAGTTTGCTTTAAAAGAAACAGGAAGCTGATGTACATCAGAGCCCCAACAGTTCCTCATGGGAGGAGAAGGGGTTTAGTGAACACAGGAATTGGATTTAATGCTTTAGAGCCCAACCTCCCTGCTGCACTTCCTTGACAAGACCTGATGAAAGCTAAATGCACACATAATATTCCCATTACCTTAGAAACGCCTACAAAGATGAGAAAATAACACTGCCAACCAAGGGGGCAAAAATAGAGATACTAAAACCCACAGACAATCCCTAAAACCTCATTTTAGCTGGTGGTGTCACATTTTCCACTTGCCCAAACCCCCATATATTTCACAAAAGCCTTTGACAAAGTGCAGCATGGTCCCCTCTGCCCTGCCCACACTCCGGCGGCAATTAAGGAAAAACGTCCTCCATAAATCAAGGCATCATATTAACATGGATAATTTAGATCTAATCAAGCAGAAATAAAAATGTTGTCTACTCCCTAAAATAACAATTTAATATTGATGTTACTTCTCCCCCACAGATATAAGGTAATGGTTCTCAGCTTAAATGTAAGAACCACACGGGGAGCCGGATGCAGATTCCTGATTCAGGAGGTTTGAAGTGGGGCCCAGGAACCTGCCTGTCTCACAAGCACAGCCAGTGATTTTCATAGCAGTGGTTTTCGTTTTTCTTTTTTTTTTGGACTGTAAAAATCTTCCAAAGGCTACAAAGAATCTGGAAAAATACAGAATATATTTCTTTCTTTTTTTGTTTTTAATTAAGATTTGTGTATTGTGTAGTTTTAAAAAATTTATTTATTTACTTATTTTTATTTTTGGATGCATTGTGTCTTCGCTGCGCACGGGCTCTCTCTAGTCGCGGTGCATGGGCTTCTCATTGTGGTGGCTTCTCTTGTTGCAGAGCACAGGCTGTAGATGCGGGCTTCAGTAGTTGTGGCTCGCGGGCTCTAGAGTGCAGGCTCAGTAGTTGTGGTGCACAGGCTTAGCTGCTCCACGGCATGTGGAATCTTCCCAGACCAGGGCTCGAACCCGCGTCCCCTGCACTGGCAGGCGGATTCTAACCACTGTGCCACCAGGGAAGTCCCTGGAAGTGGTTTTCCACATCCACATTTTGCCAAAGACTGAACTAAATGCTCTCAAACATATTTTTTAGTTCAGACCTCATCCCAAGACTCTCTAATAATAATTAGATAGTATTCACAAGAGCTAAGACTGCATTTTTTTAAAAGACCCTCAGGTGACCCAAGAACCTTTGCTTTAATCCTCCAGGTGTCAGCTGGGGATTGGAGGCAGGTGGTGTGCAGTGTTACTCAGACATTACTGTGCACATGAATCGTCTGAAGATCCTGTTAAAATGCAGATTCTGACTCAGGCAGGTGTGAGGTGGAGCTTGATACCCAACTCTCAGTATTAAAGCTAATCCTCAGTTTTCCCTTCTTTAAAACGTGTGTTATATCTGTCTCACCTCACAGAGATGTAATGAAGATCAAGTGTTATAATGTATGGGAAAGAACTTTGTAAACTTGAAAAAGCTATTTACAACATTATTATAATAATTATAATTATTATTCTCAAGTGTAAAATATAATTGAAGCCATATTTAAGCCCATGGGTCTGAGTCTATGTCTGAACTTTCTAATGTACATCCCGAGTTTCCATATTTATCTGTCTATTAGCGATTACTGAAGAAGAGGGAATACTACCTGGCTGCCCCCTCCGGACCCCTGCCTGGCTCCACAACCCTCCTTGGATGCCCTCCCTGAGTAGTGGATGTCAGCCTCGGTGGGAAGCTTTAAACGTCCAGGTGCCTCACACCAATTCCATCCTAACTCTGGAGGTGGGGCTTGGACACAGCTGTTTCCCAAAACTCTTCAGGTGATTACACTGGGAAGCCCGGATTGTGAGCCACTGCCTTGGAGGGACTTGCTACCCAGGGTGGACCACAAGTGACCTGGTAGCTTACTGGAAATCAGAGTCTCAGGTCCCACCCCGGAACTACAGAATCAGAACCTGCATTTGAACAGGATTCTCCACCGAGTAGTGTGCACATTTAAGCGCTGCTCTAGGGCAATTGTCCAGCCAACGTTTCACTAGCATGCAGGTCCTCTATAAAGACACCGACTAGAGCTTATAGCTTTGGGGGGCACTCACATCAGCCATGTACCTGATGGGGTCAGAAGCCACTTCTGGCCAAGCTCAGGCTCAAGAAACCAGAGGGTTATATAACTACATCCCTTGCCTTTCCTTACAGACAATTCTTCCTCTCTCCACCCCATCACATCCTTCACTTTCTACCCCTTGGATTCCTCTGATGTGTCCAGCTACTAGTCCCTCAAACGTGTTCACCCTTATCCTTTAGACTGGGATTATCAAAGCAGGGGGCACAGACAGCCTGCTCCAAATGCCCTGGGTGCTTTTATAATGCAGATTCCTGGGCAGCACCCCTGACTGGCAGAATCAGCATTTCTGGGGGTGGGGCCGGGAGCACAGAGCTCTTTGAGAGCTTCTGCCTCAGTCTTCAGAGTTTGTACTTTGTAGTATCGTGCACTGCTTTAGTTCTACTAATAAGACTTTGGTGGGTGTTCTTTTCTCCTCTGTTCCTCTGACCCTTCTCCTCCCTGGCTTCCACACACTCCCCAAGGCTGCATATTTCTTTTCTCCAAAAATGCAGTTTCCTTCTTCCACCATGCGACCCTTTTCCTATAAATTCACTTTTCTCTCTCTTCTTGAATTGGAGAGCTGCTCTGTTTTTGCAAGGTTTTGCCATCACTGGCATCTTTTTTCACGTTCAAGGACCGTGGGGGGAGGCTAGGGTCTGCTTTACTGTAAGGGAGGGAGTGAGTGAGCAGGCAGGGACCCACAACAGGAAGCACAATTAAGAACGTTCCCAGCAGGAAGGCTGCTCTCCGGGAAGTACAGAGAGCTGTCAGGACAAGTGACCTTTCTAATCACGCCTGACAGTTCACAGCCTCGAAGGTGGAAGGGCTGCCCTTATACTGGAGGTGTTGTGTCGTGCTGTGTCACCCCAGACACCTGCGTCTGAGGCTCCGGTGACTTGGCTTCTAACTGGAGGATGAATCAGAGCACGCGAAGGGCTTTGTTTCCCAGGAAAAGAGAAAACATTGAGCAGGGGGCTTATGTGGATGGGGTGACTGTGTCAAAACCAAGGATAGAAAGGGATTGGAGGTGGATATTGCCTCCCCAGGGATTAGCCCTCTTCCTGAGGGCTCAGGTGATGCTGATCAAACAGGCCTGCTTGAGGACGCGAAACAGACAGGCTCATCTTCCAGTCCCTTCTGGCCCAGGGGAACCATAATGACTCCCCTTTAACCCACCCCAATAGGAAAACAGCTTTATTTTTTCTTATTGTAAAAAGTAATGCATGTTCATTCTAAAAAGGTCATACAACATATAAAGGTATAAAGAAAGTAAAACTTACATGTCCCATCATTCAGAGATAACCGTTATTAACATTTTAAGGACATTTCTATGCATAGATATGATATTTTGAAACAAAATGCAATCGTATCATAGGTACTGTTTTTAAGCTGCATTTTTCACTTAACATCTTGAACATATTTCCATGTCAATAAATATACATTTAATAGACTCATTCTTAATGACTTCGCTGTATTCCATTGTACGAATGACCCTCTTGAGGTTGCCTCTGATTTTTAATCATGATAGAATATATTATAATGAACAGTCTCATAGTTTAACCTTTCTGCAGAACTGAGTGTTTCCTAATGATAAGTTCCTAGAAGTGGAATTGCTGAGTGTGAAGAGTAGTCATTTTATTTTAACATCTTTATTGGAGTATAATTGCTTTACAATGTTGTATTAGTTTCTGCTGTACAACAAAGTGGACCAGCTATACATACACATATATCCCCATATCCCCTCCCTCTTGCGTCTCCCTCCCACCCTCCCTATCCCACCCCTTTAGGTGGACACAAAGCACCTAGCTGATCTCCCTGTGCTACCCGGCTGCTTCCCACTAGCTATCTATTTTACGTTTGGTAGTGTATATATGTCAATGCCACTCTCTCATTTCGTCCCAGCTTACCCTTCCCCCTCCCCGTGTCCTCAAGTCCATTCTCTACGTCTGCATCTTTATTCCTGTCCTGCCCCTAGATTTGTCAGGCCAATATTTTTTTTTTTTAGATTCCATATATATGTGTTAGCATGGCATATTTTTAAGACTTGTTCTCTGTCCTCTAGGAAAGTTCTACCAATGTACACTCCCACCAGCAGGAAATAGAGTACCTGTTTCTCTTTACCTTCCTCAGTTCTGGGGATTAAAGTCTTTTCAATCTTTGCCAATTTCATGAGTGAAAAATGGTACCTTACAATCATTTTTATGTGCATTTCTCTATTTATGAGGAGTTTAACATTTCTTCCTATGTTTATTGGCCAATTGTGTTTCTTGTTTTGTGAATATTCTTGACCTTCTCCCTCCCCTTTGGGGGGGTTAACCTTTCTTATATTTGTTTTACGTACTTTCTATACAGTAAAGATAATAACTTATTGTTGTACAAGTTATAACTATTTTGCCTTGTTTACTACGTGTCTTTATGAGGTTCCTGCCACGAAGTGGTTAAAAATTTTGATGTTATCTAACTTCTGTGGTCCCAGCATTTTTGGAACCACATTTAGAAACGCCTTCTCTATCCCATGGTTATAAAATTATGGATTTGTATTTTCTTCTTGTGTATTCTAGTTCCCGTGGTCTTTTGACTGCTGTCCCCTCAGCCTGGAAGAAATGATCTCTCTCTGCACTGCCGCTGGGTGGTGTCTTCTCGCTCCTCAAGTCTCAGATTAAATATTATCTCAGGGAGCCTCTCCTGGTTATATAACCCCAAACCCAGTTCTTCTTTCTTTTAGCACCCTATGGTTTTCCTTCATGAGTTTTATCCAGAATTGCAGTTACATATTTTGTCTACTTATGCAATATTTGCAACTAGACCGTAAACTCTATGAAGGATGGAAGTCATAGATCTGTTTTGTTTTCCCAGCACCTCCCCTAGGGTCTGGCGCATAGTGGATATACAAAAGATATTTGTGAAAACTCATGAAATGTTAAATTCATCTAGAATTTATTTTGGTATAAGGTGTGAACTAGAGATCTAATTTAAGTATTTCCAAATAGTATCTTGTGATTACAACACACAACTATGATACAGACTAGTTCTCTTTTTTAAATTTATTTTTTATTGAAGTAAAGTTGAATTACAATGTTGTGTTAATTACTGCTGTACAGCAAAGTGACTCAGTTATATACATATATATATATACATTCTTTTTCATATTCTTTTCCGTTATGGTTTATCACAGGATGTTGGATATAGCTCCCTATGCAGACTAGTTCTCTTTTAATCCCTGTTTCACTTGCAACTGATAAATGAAGCCTGGGATATGGGAGGGGGTAGAATCAGTGACTCTCCTAATTGTGGTTTTCCAGCCCCACTGTCTCCTCTCTCTACGATAACTTCCCTTTCTCCATTATTGCCTTAGCCTTAAGTGCTTACCATAATGCTATTTCAAGGCTCAGCCTAGAGAGGATTCTTAATTAATGGTATTTACTGGCTGATTCAAATCATTTAAATGGCAGGGGAATCAGATATCTTTGACGTGTTTCATACAGTTTCACATCAGCCTTCGGAAGCCCTGAAAGGTCTATGCTCCCTCCACGGCTCTGAAAAACTGTATTTCTCTACATCCTTTCCGTATCTAGGGATCACGTATAACAGTTGTGAATGAAGATGAGAGAAATGGAGAGTTAGAGACAGAAGGAGGAAGATGGCAACACCCACTTACATGTGCTCTTAAAGTCTTCAAGTGCCACCTCGTGTCCCCTGCCATTGCTCCTTCACAACTAGCTGTGGAGTAGCTGCGGCAGCTTAAAATCAGGCCTGTGGAGGCTGTAACTTTTAGTGTTTAAAATTGGATACCAGTAAATTTTTTCCAATTTATAAAAGTAATACACTAGGCATAAAATAATGGAGGAAGTCACAAAGGAATTGATTTGACTCCATTTAAAAACCATTTTGATGCATCTAAAAATGTTCAACTTTATTAATAATCAAGGGAATGCAACTTTAAAAAGCAATTAGATACCATTTACCTCTAAAAACTATGGAAAAGCCACAAAAGAGGAACTAATTTTACTCCATTTAAAAATTATTTTATTAAACCTAAAAAAGTCAACTATATGAATAATCAAAGGATGCAACTTAAAACCACAGTTAGATACTATTTACTCCTAATAAATTCATTGCAATATGAGAAATTACAATAAGTAATGCTGAGCAAAATGTGGTAAGGCAAGTGCTTCATACACTATGGATGGAAAAATAAATGGAGAGGATATATCTGGAATGGAATTTCCCAGGAAGAAGCAAGAATCCTACAAATGTCCATACTCTACTGTCCCCTAATCTTACTTCTAGGAAACTCTACTGAAAACGCTCATCATGGGCTTCCCTAGTGACCCAGTGGTTAAGAATCTGCCTACCAATGCAGGGGACATGGGTTTGAGCCCTGGTCGGGGAAGATCCCACATGCTGCAGAGCAACTAAGCCTGTGCACCACAACTACTGAGCCCACGTGCCACAACTACTGAAGCCCGTGAGGCTAGGGCCCGTGCTCTGCAACAAGAGAGGCCACCATAATGAGAAGCACGCTCACCGCAACGAAGAGCAGCCCCCGCTCGCCGCAACTAGAGAAAGCCCGTGTGCAGCAACAAAGATGCAACGCAGCCAAAAATAAATAAATTTATTTTAAAATTAATTAAGTAAAATGTTCATCATGTAGTTGTTTATTAAAATAAAAATGTGAGAAAAATCATGTTTGACAATAAGGACATGAAAAACTTGGAAGCTCAGTCACAGTATGGATTATTATGAAATCATTACCAATAATATTTCTGTGGATAAATTAATGACATGGGATATATTCCTGAATCTAATAAGTATCCAGGGTTTGATTTCAAATTTTATTTTTAAAGTATATTTATATTTTTATAGGAAAAGGATTAGAAGAGAGATAATAAAGTGTTAGCAGTGTTTATCTCCAGGTGATAGGGTTAAAGGAAATATTCTGTTTCCTTCTTAATATTTTCCAAATTCCTCATAATCGACTATATTATTTTTTTATTTTATTTTATTTTTTTGCGGTACATGGGCCTCTCACTGTTGCGGCCTCTCCCGTTGTGGAGCACAGGCTTCGGACGCACAGGCTCAGCGTCCATGGCTCACTGGCCCAGCCGCTCCGTGGCATGTGGGATCTTCTTGGACTGGGGCACGAACCCGTGTCCCCTGCATCGGCAGGCGGACTCTCAACCACTGCGCCACCAGGGAAACCCTTATTTTTTTATTTTTAAAAAGACTTCCTGGGGCTTCCCTGGTGGCTCAGTGGTTGAGAATCTGCCTGCCAATGCAGGGCACACGGGTTCGAGCCCTGGTCCGGGAAGATCCCACATGCTCCGGAGCAACTGGCTCCGTGAGCCACAATTACTGAGCCTGCGCGTTTGGAGTCTGTGCTCCGCAACAAGAGAGGCCACGATAGTGAAAGGCCCGCGCACCGTGATGAGGGGTGGCCCCCACTTGCCGCAACTATAGAAAGCCCTCGCACAGAAATGAAGAGCCAACACAGCCATAAATAAATAAAATTTTTTTAAAAAAGTATACAATAGAAAAGGAAAGCAAGATTAATTAAAAAAAAAAAACCAAAAGCCTTCCCCACTCTTCTCCCTTCCTATTCCTTGGTGATGCTAACTTGATCTTGGGCTACATTCACTGAAGTGTGAAATCCAGAAAGGGGAAGTAAGAGCCCTCCTATATACCTCTCTTGTCAGCTTAATACCTGTTAGGTGCAAGATGAAGCTTTTAAGAGCATATACTTCCAGATGGGGGTTAATAAAAGGGTGACATGAAGAAGGCACTTAAAATCATGGGACATGAAAAATGTCTAGGATACATAGGCGGGGTTAGGAAGCTAGATTGCCTGCCCATAAGTACCTGAAAGTTGTCATGAAGCAAAGGGAGAAAATTACTCTGTGTCACCCCAGAAAGCAAGACCAATGGCTGGAAATAACAGACAAATAGATTTGGGTTCACCATAAGAGAGAACTGTCTAATGATTGGAACTGCCCCAAAGTAAAAAGGGCAGTCTCAGCGAGGAGGGATATTCACTGCTGGGCTCATGGCTAAGTGACCACCTGGTGGCAAAGTTGAGAGGGGTCTGGCATTACTTGAGTGGTCATGCTGGTTAAATGCTTTCTATGGTCTCATCTAGGCCAATGATGCTATGCTTTTCCCATCATAAAATGGGAAGGAGAGTCCTGGAGATATCACTTAGTAGTTCTCTCCTCTCTCTGCTATTTCCTCAATTCCAAGCAGAAAGTCACCAAAGCCTTTTGAGACAAGTGGTTTATGTCTGTGGATGGGATGGAATGGGATGGGGCTTGGAAATGAGGGAAATGGAGCTATATAGCACTCCTGGTTGTAAGTGACAAAAAGCCAACTAAAACTGTATCAAGCAAAATAAGAGGTATATTAGCCCCCAAAACAGGGAAACCAAAGTGAATGGAACTGGGTGCAGTGTGGTTGGAACCAAGGATACTTAACTATAGCAATTTCAATTTCAATGAATCTTTAAAATGAAAGACCAGTAAAAATTTTCCAATTTCCATGGTATTCATGGGCTGATTCAAATCATTTAAATGGCAGGTATAATCCAATTTCAAATTCCATCCTTGATCCATGTAGCAGAGTCTGGCGATATCATAACAAAGGCCTCTTCATGTGGAAGCAAGATGGTGTCCAACAGCTTTGAGTTTATGTTGTACTTACAGTTCATGAATTCAGACCGAGACCGTCCGTGTCTTCCTCCAAAACTTAAGTAAAATCCTTAAGAAGACCATCTTAGATGATTTGGGTCGTGTGACCTATTCCTAAACAAATCACTGTGTCCAAGATAGTCCACTGATTCGTTAGGCTGGGTTACATGTACACACCTGAATTTAGGTGTGGTGGAGGCAAGTAAGCCTTACATGGACCTTCTGGGTTGAGCAGGATATGTAAAGTGTCCTATGTCCAGTATAAGGAGCTCTCTCCTATTTTAAAAATATTTTGGAAAAAGAGATGTATCAGCTGCCACAGAAATCTATTTTATGTCCGTACCATCTGGTAATTCTACCTCTCTTCTAGCATGAATTCCTTCCGCTATAATTTCCACCCTTCTTGTTCTGTGCCATCTTCAGGGTAGATTTAGATCAAAACCTCTTCTTTCACAGACACGCTGTGAGGATTAATTAGGTTTTCCAGAAACCATCTGTAAAGTGCCATGGGATCTTCAAAACCAGATGCTTTGTAAAGATATGTTGCCATTAGAATCAACCCTTCTTTTTTTTTAATATTTTATTTTATTTTATTTATTTTTGGCTGCGTTGGGTCTTTGTTGCTGCGTGTGCTTCCTTCTAGTTGCAGCGAGCGGGGGCTACTCTTCGCTGCGGTGTGCGGGCTTCTCATTGCGGTGGCTTCTCTTGTTGCGGAGCATGGGCTCTAGGCGCGCGGGCTTCAGTAGTTGTGGCACACGGGCTCAGTAGTTGTGGCTCGCAGCTCTAGAGCACAGGCTCAGTAGTTGTGGCACATCGGCTTAGTTGCTCCACGGCATGAGGGATCTTCCCAGACCAGGGCTCAGACCTGTGTCCCCTGCATTGGCAGGCGGATTCTTAACCACTGCGCCACCAGGGAAGCCCAACCTTTCATTTTTTATGCTTATGGAGATGGGAGGAGGATGGATCAAAAGACAGGAAATGGAAGTCTGCAAATAATCTTGAGACTTTTATTTTGACCATGATTATTGTTCTCTTCCCTCTCCAAATACTTTTGCCTCTGCCATTCACAAGGAGCAAGCATGAAGAACAACCATGATAGGTTTGCGTGTCCACACACTTCTCTAAGAAGGGAGTAGGAGAAGTTGGGAACAGGAGACTGGGAGTGGCAAAGCAGGTTGTATAACCTGAACCAAGTCAGAACCAGTGCCCTGAGGATTAGGAGCTGACAATGCTGAGTGCTTTCTTTTTTTAGCTCGGGTTAATGAACTATGAATGATGTATAACCATCTGGGCAGTATGCAAACGTCATAGTCTGGGCTCCTCTGTCAACCTGCAAGATCCCTTTCTGCGGACTGTCAGGGACAAACGCTGAGAAGCACAGTGCTTAGTGGGAAGGTGGAATGCAGGTTCAGCATAGGCCTGGCTCATAAGCCACACCTTAGGCAGGACTGGGTACACTGGAGAGCTCTCCTGTCCAGTCTGCTTACCTAGCTTACGTGGGCCCATCATCAGCCTTCAGGAAACCAGTTTCCGTGGCTGTTCCAGGGAGCAAGACCTAGAGTCCAAGACAGCAGCTCCATGGGCCTGACTTTTTTTCCTTTAAATTTTTTCCCCCAACTTTATGTTTAAAAACATTCAAACATATACAAAAGTTGAAAGAATAGTACAATGAACACCCATATACTCTTCACCCAGATTCACCGTTTTGTCACATTGTGTATTCTCTCTCTCTCTTTAGATAGATAGATTAGATAGATAGATAGGTGGATAGATACATAAATAGCTAGATAGCTAGATGGATGAATAGATAGATGTAGATATGGCAGAAAGGTAGATAGACACACACCTATATATACACACAATATATCTCTCTAGATATATCTACCTCTACATCTATCTATCTACCTATCTAGCTAGCTATTGCCAGCAAGCTAGCTATCAAAAAATTTTCTCTAAACCATTTGAGAGTGGGACTTCCCTCGTGGTCTAGTGGGTAAGATTCTGTGGTCCCAATTCAGAGGTCCCGGGTTCGATCCTTGGTCGGGGAACTAGATCCTGCATTCATGCCGCAACCAGGAGTTCACACACCACAACTAAGAAGTCCGCATGCTGTAACTAAAGATCCCTCATGCCGCAACTAAGACCCAGCTCAGCCAAAATAAAGAAATAAATAATAAATATTTAAAAAACCAAAACAAAAAATAAACCATTTGAGAGTAAGTTGCAGACTTCTTGATACTTTATCCCTAAATATTTCTTTATGAACCTCCTAAGTACAAGCATATTCTCCTATGTAAGCACAACACAATTACCACACCCAAGAAATTATAATTGATAACAGTGCTAAAAGCTAATACCTCGACTGTCCCCATAATGTTCTTTAAGCTGATCTTTTTCTATCCAGCTCCCCAACCTTTGTCTATCATTTAGGATATTGACATTTTTGAAGAGTGAAGAGTCCAGGCCAGTTGTTTACTTGTAGACTTAAGTTTTTTACTTGTATCCCTTAATTTGGATAGGTTTAATCACTTTTTCATGATCAGATTCAAGTTCAATGCATAAACTCTTAACAGCATCACCTTTAGCAAGTTACGCAGTGACGCAGAACCTTAACTTACTGATAATATTACATGCCTCATATGGTCATTGTGAGAACCAAGAGAGAGAATATCTAAAGTTCTTAGCACAGTAACTGATAAAAGTCAGCACCTAAAAATTGCTTGCTCTCTGATTAGCACCATCACTGACATCACCAGCCTGAGTCTGATAGACCCTGTTCCCAAACAGGATTTCATTTCCCTGAGAAAATTCCAGAGCCCCTAACTCCAATCTCTTCACCTGCAAATAAGAAATAAGTCTTTCTCTGAATAGCTTGTTGATCTATTGTGAGACTCAAATAAGAAACATGATCAATGGCACAGAGCAAACTGGTACGTGATATGAAAATACAAGGAAGCATCATTACTGTTTTTTGTGTTTGTGTACTTTTTTTTTTGCGGTACGCGGGCCTCTCACTGTTGTGGCCTCTCCCATTGCGGAGCACAGGCTCCGGATGCGCAGGCTCAGCGGCCATGGGTCACGGGCCCAGCCGCTCCGCAGCATGTGGGATCTTCCCGGACCGGGGCCTCGAACCCGGGTCCCCTGCATTGGCAGGCGGACTCCCAACCACTGCGCCACCAGGGAAGCCCTGTTTGTATACTTTTAAATTACTCTCTTATGTAATAGAAAAACCCAAAGTGGGAGATAAAACGAAATTAACATCTAACAAAAACCTAATTCCTGTATTTAACTTTTTATTTTTTATCAGCAGAACTTAATTTTCAAATGAAATTTGCGGAACCTAATATATAAAGCAGATTAAAGTAGAGCCACTCTGAATGAAGTTTGGGTGGAGATGGAGTACCCAGGGGCCTTGGGTCACACCTGCAGAGACCCCAGGCTCTGAGGAGCCAGGCTGGGACGCTGCAGAGAAGGCCCAGATGCTGTGATGGTTATAGACTTCTCAGGGTTGTCTCAATTTCCCCAGTGGTATCTGCTCACAGAGATATGCCATCATTCAACTTCTCCTTCTTATTCCTGACCCATTTCCACTGAAGACTTGTAGTATCTACAGATCCCAATGATGATTTACTCAGTTCATTATTAATCGTTACTAATTGCTTATAAACATCCTTCCCTGGAAAGAGCGCTAAATGCCTTACACTCAGAGACAGACACTGACAGGTCACATAATGAGGCACCCGTGATGTCTCTGACAGAGCAGCTACTGCCAGGAGCCTCCCAGCCTAAGTGTCACCTGCACCTGAGTGCTTCACACCCTGGGCTGGAGGCTAAGTATTCCTGTAGCCCCACCTTGTCTGCAAACCAACAAACTCATGCTAAAGAACTCTGACAGCGGGCTCAGGCATTGCTTACACCAGAGCAGGGCCACGTGGTAGGACAGAAAACTGACACGAGCCCCGTTCCTATTTTGTGCCAGCCAGGTCACCTACTCCCCTTTAAACTTCACCTTTAATCCTACTAGGCAGAAGACAAAACCCTCACTGAGGTAACTTGTTCAAGGTCACCCAGCCATGGAAGTGTGGGATTCAAATCAAGACCCTTTAGACTTCAAAGACTGTGCACTCCTATCCTAAGGGTTATAGACCAACCTATTTTCTTAGGACTTCTAGAAACACTGTCTTAGTATCTATGGCTTACTGCCACCATCATCTCCTTTCATCCTTCCAACATCGTGTGAACCAAAGTATTAATAATATTAGCTAATGCTTATTTGTGACCTGCTATGTGCCAAGTGCTTTCCGTATATTAACTCATGTAATCCTCACCATGACCCAATGAGGCACATACTATTCACTATGCAGCTACAAACACTGAGGAACTGAAAGGCTCAGTCGCTTGTACAAAATAATCTCATTACAGCTGGTGCTATAGTCTGAATGTTTGTTTTCCCCCAAAGTTCATATTGAAATCCTAACCCCAATGTGCTGGTAATAGGAGGTGGGGCCGTTGGGAAGTGATTAGGTCGTTAGGGTGGAGGCTTCATGAATGGGATTAGTGCCCTTATAAAAGAGACCCCAGAGAGCTCCTTTGTCCTTTCTACCATGGGAGGACATAGGGAGAAGATGGCCATCTATGAACCAGGGAGCGGGCTCTCATCAGATACCTAATCTGCTGGTACCTCAGTCTTGGACTTGTCAGCTTCCTATAACTGTGAGAAATAAGTGTTGTTTATGAGCCACCCAGTCTCTGATATTCTGTTATAGCAGCCCAAACAAGTTAAGACAGCTAGTAGTTGCCAGAGCTGGGATTTGAACCCAGGGAGTCTAGCTCTAGAAGCTAGGCTCTCAGCAACTGCTAAAATTGGACCAGGGGATTACTAGCTCCAATTTACAGACAAGGAAACAGAGGTTCAGAGGGCTTGGTGACCTGCCCAAGATCCCATGGCATTCATTATAGGACAATATGCTGGGGTTTCAGGATAGTGTAGACAAGAGGCCAGAACTTGGTCTGTGAAATAAAAGTGTAATTCTCTTCCACTGGTCAGGTTCAGGGCTAGACTAGCACAACAGGGGCTGCCAAAATAGAGCAGGTATGCCCAAGGCTTAAAGTCACAAGCAGTCAAGACTAGGAATAGTTGACAAGAAGACAAAGCATGGTAACCAGGGCCATGGTAACCAGATCCCAGGAAAATTCCTGGGGTGGGGAGAGGGTGAAATCCTAGTGGGGTCTCTTTCGAGGACCTGTGGTCCCATCTTGGTCAGTCTAAACTCAAGACTTGCAAGGTCCGGAACTGCAGTTAAGCATTAAGTGTTGGAGCCGTATTTGGAAAGCCATCTTCTGACTCTGATCAAGCTGGAAGCTACGTGAGAAGGGCTACATGTGGGACACCGGAGGGACTTCTGCAGAAGGAAGTTCAGATGGGCTGAGAGGACGGCTGCTGGGGGTCTGGAACTTCCATCAGGCCAGTGGGGAGACCCTGTGGCCTTTGACCCCTCTTCCTCAAGAGGCCATCCTTCTTATGGAGACGCGTACGCAAATGTTCATAGTAACCCCAAACTAGAAACAATCCAAATCTTTCGCAGCAGTAGAGTGGAGAATACGTTACGACATATTCATACAGCGTAGCATTCTACAGCAATGAAAATGTTCAGATCTGTATGCAACAGTCCGAACCCACCGGTAACTGTGCTCTGCCACGTCTCCATCAAAGGGACTTGCCATGCGCTCTCCTGCCACAGGACCCAGATTGGCTGTCCCCTCCCCATCTAGTTAGTGCCTGTCTTCCAGCCCTCAGGCCACATGTAGCACCCTCAGGGCAGCCCCCTGTTGGGTCACTGAGTTCTCTTCAAAGCAGCAGTTTTACATTTGTTTGTGTGATTATTTCATAAATGTTTGTCTCCCCTGCTGGACCAGAAACAGGAACCAGTGTCTGTTTTATTTGCCACGATGTCTCCTAGCATCTTGTACAGCACTTGGCACATAATATGTATCAATAAGTATCTGAATGAATGAATGAATACATGGAAATGGGGTCTTTTTCCTACGTGCTGCTCGACAAATGGCTTAAACCTGTTTTCAATAGCGCTATCACAGGGGTCGCTGTGCACTGTGGGGCTCTGGAAACTCCCACTCTCATGTCAATGAACACAGCTCCCCTGTTATTTGTTTCAAATATTGGAATTCCTCATAGGATACATTTGAAGAAAAGTTTCCAGGTACTTAAAAAAAAGTGTATTTAAAAACCACTCTTCTAGACCTTGCCCTTCCTGTCAGCTATCCCCTGCTCCCTCCCCTCTTCTCTTCCCTTCTTCCTTCCTCACAGAAACTTCCACAGAACTAATGCCTGGCAAAGGTTTAAAAATAGAAGCCCCTCTCCCTCCCCCTCTTCCTCCATTTCCTTTCCTTCCCATCCCCCCCATAATTTGTTGTAAAAAAGGAAACCGTCTGGATGTGCCCCACTGAAAAGACACGCTCTTCCTGACTAAATGAAACAACACACTGATGTATCCCTCCAGCCTGGTGGCCAAGCCCCGTGAGTCACTATGCAGCAGCCTGCTCCTCTGCCCTGGGGGGCACGCACCCCCCCACCCCACGTGGCCACCTCATTCAGGTTTCCAGGTGGAACTCACGGGCACACATTGAAATGAACCTCTGAGGATGCTTTAAGGTGCTACCAATAGGAGCTCCTCCCAAGGGGTCCCCTGAGACGGCTGTGGGACTCACCTACTCAAGAGGGGGGAGAAAGAGAGTCACACTGCCCAGGAGGGGCCGTGAGGCCTGAAGTCAGATGGCAGTCTGATGTGCTTTGTAAGCAGGGTGGGTGTATGAGAGAGAGAGAGAGACAGAGACAGAGACAGAGAGAGAAATAAGCAAGAGCCCAGAAGGTGTCATGGGGTATGTGTGCAGCCAGTGGACACTGTGCAATTATGAATGAAGAGTGAGACACTGTGGCACAGAAGAAGAAAATAAATAAGAGCTTTTAACATTCAAAAGCTTAGTGTTCAATTCTCAGGTACATCACATAGCCTCTGCATGACATTGGACCAATGACCTCATGACTCCTAGCCTCTGTTCACTCATCTGGAAAGGGGATAATACTACTCACCTCTCAGCACTGTTGTAGGCTTAAAGGAGATCGTGTTTATTTGATGCCCACGTGCACTAGGCAGTTAATCAAGTACCCTTGCTCTTACGTGGCAGGACATCTTCACTCTGACGATATTTAGAAACAGTCAATATAAGAAAAACGAGAGTGGCTAAAAAAACTGCCTTCAGTAAAATTTATAATTTATTACAAACTGGCAGAACACTCACAGCTTCTTAACAAAATTCAGATCTGCAAACTTTGATCCAGAAAAAACAGTAAATTTGGAAGGATTGTAAAGGCCACAGAATAAAATTTTCAACAACAGAAGCTCTAATTAGCTAATTTTAATATGGACCCAAACCAGATCAACGAATCAATGAGTTAACACATATTTTACTTATAAAATGATTTATCCCAGTGAAAAGTTTCAATAACATTAAATGAGAAATAGAAAAAAGTGGAAACAGTTTAACTGCTCTATTTTTAAAAAGATTGATCAAAAATTAAATTGGCTTAACGGAGTTCTCTTTGGAAAATACATTTTCAAAGAGGTTATAATGCATACATATCTCCCATTAAAACTTTGCATTTATAAATACAGAATCAGAACGTCCTTGGGCTGCAAATGGTGAAATAAAAACAATCTTTACCATGGTCATAATGATGATGATGTTGACTATCATGAAAAATATTTAGGTGAAAGAAGAGTGGGATTCGGTTGGGTAGATGTGTTGGGATGTCCTGATAAGAAAGGAGTGTTTAGCTACAGGGGACGCCAGCATAAGAGGTATGTGGTCCCTCTGCCTCTTTACTCCTTAGGGTTTATACTGTGTCATTCCTCTGAGGGACTTAGACAAAAGGAAAAGGGAAGAGTGTAGGGAGATGGTTGGCGATGGCAAGCCCTTGATTCCTTCCACATGACTGGACCACCTATGACAGCCCCCAGAACAAGTTGCTCAATTTCCATACGGGTCTATGATAACTCTGGGTTGAGAGGTAATAGGCCAAAGATTCATGGGATGGAGCCCTTTCCCACAGAGTCTGTATGTGGATATTTGCTGTCTTGGCTGGAGCCAAAACGAGCCTGCCCATCCATTCCTCAGTGAGCCATTTATTTTATTTTATTTTATTTTATTTTTGTCTGCATTGGGTCTTCGTTGCTGCGTGCAGGTTTCCTTTAGTTGCGGCCAGAGGGGGCTACTCTTCGTTGCGGTGCGAGGGCTTCTCATTGCGGTGGCTTCTCTTATTGTGGAGCACGGGCTCTAAGCACGTGGACTTCAGTAGTTGTGGCGCACAGGCTTTGTGCTCCATGGCATGTGGGATCTTCCAGGACCAGGGGTGGAACCCGTGTCCCCTGCATTGGCAGGTGGATTCTTTTTTTTTTAATTTTTATTATTTTTATTTTTGGCTGTGTTGGGTCTTCGTTTCTGTGCGAGGGCTTTCTCCAGTTGCGGTGAGCGGGGGCCACTCTTCATCACGGTGCACAGGCCTCTCACTATCGCGGCCTCTCTTGTTGTGGAGCACAGTCTCCAGACGCACAGGCTCAGTAACTGTGGCTCACGGGCCCAGTTGTTCCGCGGCATGTGGGATCTTCCCAGACCAGGGCTCAAACCCGTGTCCCCTGCATTGGCAGGCAGATTCTCAACCACTGCGCCACCAGGGAAGTCCCCCTTGATGAGCCTTTTAGCAGCTCCTAAGCTCCCCAGTTTGGTTGTTTCAATCTATTCCCACCTCTTTTTCTCTGCCTCTCCTCCATTTCTCTTGCCTCTGGCATTTTTGTCTGAGAGTTAGAGTCAGGGCAAGAAAGGTGATGCTTATGGTGAATAGGGATAGGGTTTTACTCCAGGAGAGGGAGGAGGGACAGGTCATGGGGGAAATTGTTGCAGAGGTGATGGAAAAGGCACCATGACCACATGAACATTCAGACAAACCCATAGTGTACAACCTTGAACTTACATCTGCCTACCCCTTCCCCAGCTCCACACACATACTGCTCTTACCAGCACAGATTTACATTGCCATATATCCTGATCATCCTCCAGTCTTTTGTAATGCCTCTTCACCATGGCTTGCACACAGCCCTGCCCTCCTGCAGCTTGCAACTTAATATTTATCATTCCTCCAACAAGCATTCACTGATTGGAGCTATTAAAAATGCAATGGGTAGGGGCTTCCCTGGTGGCCCAATGGTTGAGAGTCCGCCTGCCGATGCAGGGGACACGGGTTCGTGCCCCGGTCCGGGAAGATCCCACATGCCGCGGAGTGGCTGGGCCCCTGAGCCATGGCCGCTGAGCCTGCGCGTCCGGAGCCTGTGCTCCGCAACGGGAGAGGCTACAACAGTGAGAGGCCCGCGTACCGCAAAAAAAAAAAAAAAAAAAAAAAAAATTCAATGGGTAGACATTATGGATGTGATAGTAAGCTCCTTGTAACTGAGAGGCTGGTGAACGATTAGAAGTGGCACATGTAGCATTCTTACTTGCTGAGCTGGATGGTTTCCATGGAGTCTGTGAATGTTTTCCACACTATCCTACAGTCTAAGACAGACTTAGCTGATGAGGATTTAAAAAGCAAAGACAAAAACAACAGAATAAAAACAAAAATAAATGATATTTACCTTACATAATATACATATCAGGAGTAATTCATCCCTTTTGTCAGATGAAGGTTCAGGAAGGAAAGGGCAACCAACCATAAGAATAATTTTGCTCTCCCCGCTCCCCTCCCGCAAGGTTGGGCTGAGGGAAGTCTTGAGCCTTGATTTAATGACCTTTTGCTCTGGGTGATCATGTTCTGAAAAGACATAATTCAGGCCAAGAAAACTTGTAAAAACTCAAGATAGAGATCAGAAAGTTGATTTATAATTACAGTGTAAGACACTCCTTTTCAATACCTAGAGTGCTTATGTCCCCACGTCAAGGGGAGCTTGTTGTAGGATCTTATGTAGCTGAGAAGCTAAACAAAAGATAAGGAGCTTGCTTAGTGACATGGGGGCATGAAGAAGTGAATCAGATACTCTTTAAAAATAATTTGGGTCAAGCAATAGAAATCTACCCTTCTCCACTCTGAGGAGCAAATCTTTCCAGTGCCCTGAGGATTCCCATGGCTACATGTCTCTCCCTCTGCTGCGTTACAGATGCACAACCATAAATTGCTCTCTCTGGATCCTCTGCTTCAGAGCTCTGAGATGGGCATGGAGTTTCCAGTGGTTATTGTGCCACTTCCAGTAGCTCTCTTCATCTGTCCATGGAGCGTGCTCACTTCAGTTACAAAGAGCTCCTGTCCCTATGCCTTTGGCCTAGTTCACTTTCAAGCAATTCCTAGACCCGCGTTGAGTTGTTTTGCGTATACAGAGCCTTTATAGAATCTTAAAAAGTCAGACACTGTCCGAGACTGGTAGAGATTATTTAATCCTATGTCCTCCATTTAAACAATGAGAAAACAGAGACCCAGAAAGAGAAAGAGACTTGCCCAGTGGCAAGTAGAGGAGCCAGGACTCAAAGCCAGGCTTTCATCCCAGTGTTTCTTATTCACCTCTTACACCATTAGGGATGCACCCACTCTGGGCACTGGCACTCTCTGGGGCACTAACGTTGCCTGCCGTCTGTAAACTTACCCCCAGCCAAGTGGCCCCGCCATGCTTTTCAGTACCTGGGACAGCGGAGAAAAAACAGGCTCTCTCTACAGGGACCCTGCCAATCTATTGCAGACTCAAGAAAAGTGAGAAAAATCATCCCTTGAAGGGGTGAGCTGATTTGTGCAACCAATTACTTCTTTAAATGGCTGTCCTGCTAATTTCCCAAATATAAATGGTCCAAGTTGGGAGAGATTAGGCACAGGAGACTGGACACTCAGTTGTGATCTGGGGACCAGGTTTGGTGGCAGAAAGGGCTGTTTCCAATAGCCTGTTCTGTCTTCTAAAATCATGCAAACATTCCATCTTCTTCTGGCTCTTTTTCCCAAAGGTCAAGGATTTTCATCTGCTTTTTTTTAATATATATATATAAATTTACTTATTTATTTTAATTTATTTTTGGCTGCGTTGGGTCTTCGTTGCTGCACGTGTGCTTTCTCTGTTTGCAGCAAGTGGGGCCTACTCCTCGTTGCAGTGTGCGGGCTTCTCATTGCGGTGGCTTCTCTTGTTGCAGAGCACAGGCTCTAGGCGTGCAGGCTCAGTAGAGTGCTTGTGGCACGCGGGCTTAGTTGCTCTGCGGCATGTGGGATCTTCCCAGACCAGGGCTTGAACCCTTGTTCCCTGCATCGGCAGGCGGATTCCTAACCACTGCGCCACCAGGGAAGTCCCTCATCTGCTTTTTAAGAAGATGAAGTTCTCACCATTTCAGAGAGGATGCTGTGTATTTGTCACTTCCTTTATTCCATTTTCATTCCTATGTCCTGAGCTTAAACCAGAAAGATGTTTTATTTCCCAATGAAGAGATAGGAGGTATGAATAGGGGGAGAGGGCAGTGAGAGTAGAAACTGAGGGGTGTGTGTGTGTGTGTGTGTGTGTGTGTGTGTGTGCGCGCGCGCGTGTTGGTTAAAAATTAGAGGCTTGTCCTCATATCTTTATAAATTATAAAATTCCATTTTCAACAGTCTCCTTCAATGCATCCCTCCTCCCATAACTGAAATTGTGATAAACTTTCAATAAAATTTGATAATAAAAACCAAATATACAATAAAACTTTTTAGTAGCTATAAATGATTTTTTTCTTGCTTTACATTTTAAGGTATTAATGTAGCACAGTTTCCTTGAAAATTCTGAATATGTAACAAGCTTTTATCTCACAAAATAGTTTTCTGAAAGCATTGATTTTGCTTGTGTATTTTTTGTTTTTCTGCTTTGCTTTTCACCAACAAGTTCATTATACCACTAGGTCGACAGAGCACGGGTGGGTCAATGACCAGCTCCACACCCCCTTCACTAAAAGTAATCATGAAAACACATTTATTGAGTCTCTACATTATTCTAAGCTTTTAAATCTGATTATTCTTTCCAACAGTCCTATTAGGTAAGTACTACTATTGCCCTCATTTTAGTGATGAAGAAAGTAAGGTACAGAGAGGTTAAATAACTTGCCCAGTAGTCCCCCAAAACCACACCATGCATCTTTGTGTATTTACACTAACAAACTCACACTGTTTTGTTTTTCATAGTCAGGTCCACTGACCTACACACGTCACCCCATATGTGTGTTCTAGGAATTGCCATGGCAGAAAGAGCACACGCATTGCCACCAGAACATGTCTTCCCTCACATTAAGTTATTTAAGTAAAAAAATATTAACATTGATCTGAAACTACAGTACAGGAATGTTGCGCCATTGCTTCAGACCACACGAATGGACAAATGGACACACGCACACACTCATACTGGGGGGATAAGCTTATATATGGAGGGCTCTCTGAGGTGGGTGATAGTGGTTTCTTGGTTATACAAGTGACAGTAACTATGTAGTGCTTCTCTCATGAAAGTCAGGGGAAGCACAGAGGTGAGGTTTGTGGGCTTGGTGCTCGTGTGCTGACCACCCCCAGTGCACTGTGTAAGAGTCCTTGACCCTGGCTGGAGTCCAGCCCTGGAACTGGAACAGTGGTGCTGCAGCCAGGATGACCCCTGAATGTGATGGGTCTTTACCGCCATGCACCTCCTCAGGGCCTTTCCCTTGAAGCTTCTCTCACTTGTTTTGGGGGAGAGGACCAACTCTTTTGCGCACCTCCTGCCACGATGCTTTCACAGCCAATTAAAATTCTATTCCATTCCCAGCGAGGGAGCTGGCAGCTTTGGGTCTCCCCAGCAGGATGGACTGGCTGCAATTAATGTCTCTTCTGGAGCCTGATTAGCTAAGGGGAGGCCAGGATACTTATCCTACCCGCAAGGCCACCTTTAAATTAGGAAATGGAGATTCCCCATCTTGTTGCCTCTACTCAGAGTCATCAGTTAATGCAAACGTGCTAACCCTTTCTATTTCACTCTTGGGAGTGGAGTTGGATCAGAGAGCCAGAGATCATCTCTCAACGGCACAGTCTCAGGAATAAAGGGAAGGGGAGACTCCTTGATTCCTTTATACAAATTCCAAATCATTGGAATGAATTGAAAGCCTGCTCTCTTAGGCACAGGCTAGGAGTTGGGGATTCAACAGAAGCCACAGGTATAACATTTAGTGTTTCTACGTTGAAGCTTTGAACGTGGATGGTAATGAATAAGAATAATGCATTTAAGAAAAAAGAGAAAGTCAAAATGGTGGAAAAGGAGAAGGAAATGAATACATATGGGAAGTTTGCTATGTGTCAGATATTTTACATTTATTACAGCATGGATCTTACAAAAACTGCATTTTTACAGATGACGGAACTAAGGCTCAGAGAGGTTAAGAAAATTATCCAAGGTCACAGAGCTAACGTGATAAATTGATTGTACAAATAGCCCTAGATCTTTACGGTTCCCTGTAGACACTTCCTTTTGTAATGCCTACTCACACTGGCTCTGAAATAGACAGGTGACTTGCTTTGGCCAATGGAGCATTAGTAAATTTGATGTAAGCAGAGGCTTTAAAAGTTCTCGTGCATCAGGGCTTGCCCTCTCTTGTTGGTGGGAACTCTTCCCCCATCATGTGAACAAGACTGAGCAATCCTACTGGATGCTAAGAAACATACAAGCAGAGGAGGACCAGCCCTCCTAGATCAGCCAGACGCTAGCCAACTCCAAGATGCATGGGCGAGCCCAGCCAAGGCTCAGCAAACCAGACCAGCAGGGCCCCTCAGCCAACTTACAGCCTTGTGAAAAACAATACATGGTGATATTTTAAGCCATTAATTTTGGGGTACATATGCAAGAGCAGCTTGAACTAACTGATACGCTAATAAATGGCAGAGTCAGAAGTTGTTTGATCTTAAAGCGTGTACCTCATCCTTGTCGTGAAACTTGTCATGAAAAAATAGAAAAAGGCTGAAAAATAGGAAAAGGCTGAAATCGTAGCAGGGAAAATACAGGTTCGATTATGATACGTTTTTAACAACCAAGTTGCCCAGTCATACAAGGGTGTGGCATTCTCATATGTAGGAATCTCAAAGAGAAGGGGTGGGCAATCATCCAGGTGCAGGGTCTTAAGAGCGGGGCCCTTCAGACCCAAGAGCCTTAGCCTCGTAGATTGCCATCTCAGAGACTGGGCCATGCTGAGACTCTTGACAAGAATACTCTGAGTCATCCCTATCATCTACCAGCTCCTTGGAGAAGGAATACCCCACAGCACCCAGGCTAAGATTGTGCAGCCTCCAGCTGGCTAGGTGCCCCCTGGTTCTCTTTCATGGCTGAGACTCTCCCCCAAGATTGCCTCGGTTGCAATGCTGCAAATTCCTGACTCAGCCCCAGTCCTGAAGCCACCTCCTGTGCTTTCCCTACGGTGGAAAGAAAGGTAGAGAGGAAGGGACTGCCTGCATTTCTGTGCCTTCCTTCTCAGGGCCATAGTCATGGCACTACTGACAGTTGTTCATGAGAATGTGGAAAAAGGACAAGACCTTAAATAGGGGCCAATAGCAACAGGTACAGACACATTGGAAGAATATGGATGGAAACTGGCTTGTCTTTCTGAAGACCAGTTTGGACTTCAGAATGTATTAAGAGCCTTAACCATGTCCATGCACTTTGAATTAGCAATTCCATTCATTCCTGTCTTCTAAGGAAATAATCATGGATATGATGCACAAAATCATAGATCACCATGAGAAATTTTTCATGACATAGTGTGAAAGGAAAAATACAAGTTAGGGACTTCCCTAGTGGTCCAGTGGTTAAGACTCTGTACTCCCAATGCAGGGGGCCTGGGTCCGATCACTGGTCAGGGAACTAGATCCCGCATGCCACAACTAAAGATCCCCCATGCTGCAACTAAAGATCCCACACGCTGCGGCGAGGATCCTGCATGTGGCGACAAGGATCCTGCGTGCCGCAGCTAAGACCCAGTGCAGCCAAATAAATGAACGAATAAATATTTTTTTAAAAAGTATTAAAAAAAAGAAAGAAAAAATACAAGTTAAATACTAGCTGTAAATTATGATCCTGATTTGGGGAAAATTATGTGTGCATGGGGGGGCTATAGTTATGAGGAAAATTTTGATTTATTATAAATCTCTATATATTTTTAAGATATAGCCTTTTCTGTCTCAGCCTCCAGACATGTGGATCCTTGGCTGTCTTGGACGTAGCAGGGAAACTTACCTTAAAAACCTACGGGGTTGGGGGCTTCCCTGGTGGCGCAGTGGTTGAGAGTCCGCCTGCCGTTGCAGGGAACGCAGGTTCGTGCCGCAGTCCAAGAAGATCCCACATGCCGCGGAGCGGCTGGGCCCGTGAGCCATGGCCGCTGAGCCTGTGCGTCCGGAGCCTGTGATCCGCAACGGGAGAGACCGCAACAGTGAGAGGCCCGCGTACCGCAAAAAAAAAAAAAAAACCTACGAGACTGGTTAAGGTCTAGAAAAAAAGTGGCTGAAATGATGCATGACATGAGAATAGGATTTAAAACTAGAATTTTTCAGTTGAAGGGACCACTGCTGAGGGGAAGATGAATAAAGTTTTAAACAATCATGAAGTATAAGGAGAGAGAGAACATGGACTGGGTTGCCAAATCCCAGAAAAAAAATTGTTTTGAAACAAGTCTTGATTTCTTGCTTAACCACCTTGTCACCTGAAAGAGGTTAAAGGCAAATAAAAGGAAGTAATGTTTTACATACCGCCACTAATTAAATGAAATCAGGCCTAAACACCATGGTGAAGGCTGAGAATCTGGGTAGGTTTGAGGAAGTGTTTCCTAGCGTGTGTGTCTCCTGGGCAGGTGCCGGAGAGCCAGAGCTCGACCAAGGATGCTGAACAGCTCCTAAAGGGAGACGGTGGGCTACAGTCAGCATCCTTTGGAGGGAAGCACTGCTGGTCCATAAATATCCCCCCAGTCCTTAAGTGTAGAGGCTTAGGCTGTTCTGTAAGCTTTGGCCTTGTCCTGCATTGGTTTTCATAATATGGATCTGAAAGGGCAGACTGGAAGCACTGGTAAGCACGGGAGACTCTGGGGTCTCCCTCCCCAGTGTTATCTCAAACTGGAGCACCCCATCTGTCAAGGATGGTCCTTGACAGGCAGTCTGACCAGAGGCTGGAGGATGGAGAGAAAGGTCTTCGAAGACCACGCCCCTTCCCAGCTCCAGAAGTAAGAGATACAGAATTCTTTCAAAGAAAAAGTAAAATTGCCAAGATGACAGAAGCTACAACCACTTGGAGCAGCTTAGCAGAAGCTTGGAGTCAACAGACTGGCATCTATTCACACGCCGCCGTAGTAATTCCAATTCTCCTTAGCAGGCTTATTCCTGACGGGGAACTGGGGCCAAGGCTTCAGGAATAGTACACTTCCTTGAGAGGTGTGAAAAGAACTGGGCTGAACTTTCAGCAGACTCTGGAATGGGTATCGCCTGGGGAGAGGCATCAATATCGAGGGATGTGGGACCAACTCTTTGAAGCTCTGAACCCAGAGAGGGAGATGTCTGTCCTTTTTTCCTGTTTCAGTGTTGCCCCACTGCACCACCCTAGAAAAGGCCACTGCCCTCTCTGGGCTGCAGGGTTTTCAGTCTAAATGGAATATAATCTGAACAAAGTTCGTCATGAAGTAGAAATACAAGTCTTATACAGAGAAAGAATTGAAAAGCATTTCAATGTTTACTGCAGCCTCTTTTAAAAACAGGCAGAGGAAATTATAGGGCAAAAATCTCCTTTCCCCCCTCATACTTCCCTTTCCTTGCTAAGCTGTCTATTACACAGATCATATTAGCCACTCTGCCCTCCTTCCCTGCAGTACCAAGGGCACCGCAAAGCTCTCAGTTGGGCTATGAACACACAAATTCACAGCCTTACCTGAAAGAGGAGTGGTAGTTGTAAACACTCACAGCTTAAGACCTTTTCTTTACCCCGTATCAGGGGGTAGAGACACATGCGCGTGAGGGAGGAAGATTTGGGGAGGGAGGGGTCTTACGAAACACTGAGACATCTGGGTGGATGGAGAGCTGCGGTAGCTGTTTTATCCTTCGCTCTCCCTGTAATAAGGAGGCAGTTAGCAGGAGGTGATTGAGTAATTGCCCTCACCTTGCCATTGACTTGTACCCTTGGCTTGGCCTGACTTGTGGGAAAGAAAGAGAACACGGTGACCTGGAATCTCTGAAATTTCAGCCTGGTGGCCTGGAAGCTTGGAAACAGGCCCAGCCCACTGCTGTAAGCAAATAGTCCAATTCTGGCCAGCAAGGTTTATCAAAGTTATGTTTTCCTATTAAGTCAGGCAAAGGACTGAGGGCAAATCAGCCTTTAATTTCACCTCTTTGGTAACAATGGCGATGGTAATGGTAAGTTGTACAGAAAGATACATGGACAGTATATGGTATATTTAGGTCATTAGAAATACGGATATGATTCTGAATAGCCACAGAACATATGACCTTCTTGCTTTCTGCCAGCCCTTGGGGCACTTGGTTTGTTTATTATGCTGATCATGCTTGACTTTACGGAACTGGATGTTATTTAAATTCAATTACTGTAAGGTTAAGTTCTCCTTCCTAGTACCAGTTGAGTAAATTTAGAGGCAGTTAGAGGGAATAGGTACATTTGTCTTATACCAGACATAAGGGAGAAAAGCACTGCAGGAATAAAATAATTATCATGAAAATAGAAAAACGTGGTTCGGAGGGTTTGGTTTGGGTTTGTGTGTTTGTTTTCCATGTCTCTTTTTGTATCCCTTTTTTTGAACTGATGAACAGGAAAGCTGGAAAATTTTCTATGAAGAGGGCGGCAGATAATGTGTGTGTGTGTGAGTGTGTGTGTGTGTGTGTTTGTGAAAGTAAGCTGCTGGTATGAGAGAACTAGAAATAATTATGCAGTTAATTGAATTCAGTGTAGATAACTAGAGCTCATTAAGGCCTTAATCTTTTTTTTTTTTCTACTTAGTAATAGAGTCTTTCTTTTTTTAAATCGAATTATCTTGCAACGATTCTCTATTTACTCTACCAGTATTGACACACTGTGGGTCTCCTAAAGCCAGGCTGTGGCCTTGGTGCCATTGAGAGGGGGAGTGAGACGCTTGGGCCTGGCCTGGCTGGAAACAGAGCGTGTAAAGGGCTATGGATGAGTGGCCAGAAATGGCTCCGTCCAGAAAACAACTTGCTGCCTGTACACGGCCTAACACAGCACGCAGAGAATTCAGAACGGCTTGTCTGTATGTAATAGTGGATTCTAGGGCCATGGGGATCTTTGAAGGCCATCATGTCAATCAAGCTGCCTCCCAGAGAGAAGCGGGGACTGGCTTTATCACCCCCTGGACAGCAAGAGCCACACCCCCTCCTGTTTATCTACCACAACCTTTGCTGGTAAGAACGTCCTCACGTCCTCATGATAGGTCATCTTTCTTTTTTATTTTCTTTATTTTTTTTGGCGGCGGGGTTCGCGGACCTCTCACTGCTGTGGCCTCTCCCGTTGCGGAGCACAGGCTCCGGACGCGCAGGCTCAGCGGCCATGGCTCACGGGCCCAGCCGCTCCGCGGCATGTGGGATCTTCCCGGACCGGGGCACGAACCCGTGTCCCCTGCATGGGCAGGCGGACTCTCAACCGCTGCGCCACCAGGGAAGCCCGATAGGTCACCTTTCTTGATCCCGATTCCAGGGTACATTGACCTCTGTCCCGTCTGTGGAATCAAGAAATCACTGCCTGGTGTCCTGCAGGAAGAAGACACTGAAAGCTTCTAGGTTTTCCTTCTGTTCACTGACCCCATCTGTGTTCCCCGTTTGTCTCCTCCCTCCCAGCTTTGTTCCCCCAACCCAGATCACAGCTACACAAATAGTTGGTCGATATCATGGACCAGTTTGGTGGTGCCCATAAAGTTGGGAGGATGTGTTATTGAGAAGCCTTCCTGTTAGCTGGTCTCCCGGAATATGTGGAGTCCCGGGAGTGGTACCAGACAGTTCTCTGCTTTCCCTGTCAACCATCTTTCCTTATAGAGACTACCTAGCATGGGCACTGAGGAGTCTCGACTCCCCTTGGCGTTCCTCCTAACGCTCCTCCACAATCTCAGTGAACTTTCCTATTCCCGTGCCCATTCCTCCCACTCCAATACGCACAGGTTCCACTCCACTCAAGAGGGGAAATTCTAGAGGCTTCTCTGGTGGCGCAGTGGTTGAGAGTCCGCCTGCCGATGCAGGGGACACGGGTTCATGCCCCGGTCCGGGAGGATCCCACATGCCGCGGAGTGGCTGGGCCTGTGAGCCATGGCCGCTGAGCCTGCGTGTCCGGAGCCTGTGCTCTGCAACGGGAGAGGCCACAACAGTGAGAGGCCTGTGTACCGCAAAAAAAAAAAAAAAAAAAAAAAAGAGGGGAAATTCTGATTTTAAGGCGTTAGGTCCTCTGAGTCTTCACAGTGGAGCATCTACAAGGCAAGTGAAACTTTCCTTGTTAATACAGCCCACATCTCAGAGAAAACTTTAATGCATTCCTATGCTTATAAAAATCTGTCTTTTTTTTTTTTTTTTAATTTGGCTACGCCACACTGCTGGCGGGATCTTAGTTCCCTAACCAGGGATTGAACCTGAGCCCTTGGCAGTGAAAGCACCGAGTCCTAACCACTGGACCGCCAGGGAACTCCCCCAAATCACTGACTCTTAATTTTGACTTAACAAGTGTCTCCCCCTGGCCAAGGGTGGGAGTGAGAGGGGGAGTTAGAACCACTCTGTCCCCACCGTAGCCACCACATCAGTTAATACCCGGTGAACACTGCCTGGAATTGGGTTCGGAGGAGAGGGGCAAAGGGGAAAAGCGTTTCTGCCGTTGCATTCATACATGAGCAGGGATTCAGCAAGGCCATCTCTCTTTGTCAGGGCTGGAAAGGTAAGGATCTGATGAACAAGGCTGCTGGGGGTGGGAGAAGGGATGGGGGGCAGGGGTCACGGGAGTGGGCAGAGATGCTGTGGGTGTGGGCAGCCCGATGGACAGAATTGGTTTCAGAGCCTCACCCTGCCTTTCTCTTGAGCAGGTAACAACCCCTCTGAGTGGGTGCGCTCATAGAGTAAAGCAGGAGAAGTAATTGTTAGCCTCATTCAGTTATTGAGGTAGTAGATGATATAACGTCTATAAAAGCACTTTGTTAGAACCGTGAGATGTTTATAACATTAGGATTATTAATAGGAAGGGAATCTTATTCAAAGGAGGGAGAAAGGAAGGAAAGTAATTGATCGGTGTTTGAAGTAGGTGAGAAGGTGGCCTTAGAGACAAGGAGATCAGCCATAACCTCTATCATAGCCCTTTCCATGTTCGTCTGGCATTTACTGAGACCTTATTGCGTGCCAGGCAGGGTGGCACACCCTCATAATATAAGCTTTCAAATTATAGAATTTCTTACAAACTAGCTTATGTAACAGTTATTTTGCTTATCTGTCCTAACCTGTGTTGTACCAACGCCTTTCTATGGTGTACTTAAACAGGTGAATTCTCCTTATACAAGGGTAAGAAACCTGAAGCTCCAACCCAGAAATATAAAATTCTTTTGTTTCAGCAGACGTAATACCAGAAATAGAATTTCTGGTATTAAAACTCTCCCAGATGACTGTTTTATGCCAGTTCTCAGACCTCCAACACCCCCTCCATCACCTTCACTCTCAGTCCATGGCTTTGCTTAATCTAGAAAATGGAAGAAATAGAGAGAAAACTTGCCAAATCCACGGTTAATTCTCAGTTCTTATCCAACTGGACCCAACAGCAGCTTCTGACAGGGCTCCCTGTTTCCTGAAAGGCTTTGTCTTCTTCTTCGGCTTTTGGAACATCACATTCTCTTCTCAGCCCACTGACCTTCCCTCTCAGGTTCTTCTGGTTCTTTCCCATCTCCTAAGCTCCGACATCTTGGCATCCTCCAGGAAACATCCCTCGTATCCCTCCCTTTTCCCACCTGCACTCACTCCTGGGCTCATGGCTTGAAACACCATTTGTATGCCAGTGACTCTCAAATGTATATCTTGAGCCTGGAACTCTCCCCTAAAGCCCAGACAAATATATATTGCCATCCCAATTTCATGTCTTCACTTGAATATTTAACAGGCATCTCAAAATTTACACATCTCCAAATGAGCTCCCAATCTACCCTCCAAAACCTGCCCCCCACCTCAGTGTTTCCCATCTCAACTGAAGGCAACACTCCAGGCTTCTCACTGCTCAGACCTTCATCATCCTTGACTTTTCTCCTCTCATCCACCACACCCAATCCATCAGCAAATCTTAATATCTGTATCTTCAAAAATATACCCAGAAACTTCCTCAGAACTTCCATTGCTATCTTCAAAAATATATCCAGAAGTTTCTCAGAACTTCCATTGCTACCCTACTGGTCCAAAACACCATCACCGCTCGCCTGGATTACAGCCTCCTGGCTCCCTACTTGGACCGTACTTCCTCCTGGTCTATTTTCAATACAGTAGCCAGAAGCATCCTGTCACACGTGGTCAGATCACGTCACTCTCCTCTGCTCAAAACAAGCTCATGATTTCCCATTTCCTTCACAAAAAATGCCAAGTCATTAAAATGGCCCACAAGCCTTGTCTGACTTGTCCCCCATTCTTGATCCCCATTATATCTCTGACCTCATGTCCTAATCGCTGTCCTTCCATTCACTCTAGCCCAGACACACCAGCCTCTTTGGTGCTAGGTATGCTCCTGCCTCAGGACATTTGCACTTGATGTTCTCTCTGCCCAGAGCCCCATAGACCTGCATGGCTTGCTCCTTATCATCCTCAGGTCTTCACTCAAATGTCCCCATTTTTAGAATTTCAACTTGTCCCCTCCCTGGTATTCCATTTTCCTTTTCCCTGCTTTTTTTTTTTTTTTTTTTTTTTTTGGGCTGTGTTGGGCCTTTGTTTCTGTGCGAGGGCTTTCTCTAGTTGTGGCAAGCAGGGGCCACTCTTCATCGCGGTGCGCGGGCCTCTCACTATCGCGGCCTTTCTTGTTGCGGAGCACAGGCTCCAGATGCGCAGGTTCAGTAGTTGTGGCTCACGGGCCTAGTTGCTCCACAGCATGTGGGATCTTCCCAGACCAGGGCTCGAACCCGTGTGCCCTGCATTGGCAGGCAGATTCTCAACCACTGCGCCACCAGGGAAGCCCTTCCCTGCTTATTTTTCTCCATAGCACATAACAACATGTCAGGTACTTATAGTTTACTTGTTTATCGTCTTAAAACGTCTGTCCCTCTTGACTAGAGAATTTTGATTAGTAGCATTCACTGCTGTACCCCTGTCACCTAGAAAAGAACTTGGAACATACTAGATGTATATTTGATGAATAAACGAATGATTGAATGAGGCCCAGAGAGGTTAAGCAACTTGCCCAGGATCACACAGATTATAAGAGCCTGGGTATACCCGAATCTGTGTGGGATTAGGGTCCAAGCTCTTAACCACCATGTTAGTCTCAATAAAGGGAAATGTCCCTAAACTGCACCCCAAGGCTATTGTTTCCTTTGTTCTGAACTCCCAGAGCTGCCAACTACAGCAGGACTGGGGCTGTCTTTTCTTCACTAGACTATTTTTTTCTTTCTGCTCAGTGGCAAGGATGCCTGGTGCCCATGTGGGTGGAAGGCGAAGTCTTTGGCTTACCTGACGCTGCCATGGCAACTAGGTAAGCTAAGGACTCCAGAAGCAAGTCCTTTCAAACTGAGGGGAGAAGAATTGAAGCAAGGCAGAAATACACAGAAAGAAATCTGTGAATGGAGACATGACTGGAGTCTCGCACCTGCAGCTTGCTGTGTTACTTGGCAGCAAGGAAAATCCATCCTGTTCTCTTCCCCACACACCAGCTCAGCCACAGCCACGGGCTATGGATAACCTCGTCCTGCCTCTAGCATGACCCCACTTAACCCATCCAAGCGGCCTCCTGTTCAGCCTCCCCAGGGAAAGAGGGCCCCCAAACACTCTCAGTGATCCCTGGTAACACAGAGGACAGTCCTGGGCCAGAAGGGAGACCTGTGTTCCGACCCCTTACCCACCTCACCAGGGTGGACTCTCTTAGGCATTTCTTTTATCTCAACCTCCCTCTAGGCTTAGTTGACCCTTTACTTAAGGCATGGCTCCCGTCTTACCTATTTGATCATCGGAGCATAGGTTAGAGTTGTAGTAGAAAAAACTATGAAACTAAAGTCCTTATGGAAAGGTGAGTTAGAATTGGAATATTTTCACAAGAGGACTTACTTGGGCCAGGCTCTGTGTCCAGCACTTTGCATGCATGATCTCACTCCATTCTTACAGACAGGCTTTGAGGAGGTAAGAGTTGCCTGCAACGGCAAGATGAAGAAACAGAGCCTCACAGAGGTTAAGAGACTTGCCCAAGTTTGCACAGCCAGTAAGAGCTGAAGAGGCATTTAAACCTAAGGACTCGATCTCCCCAAACCATGCTCTTCACCCGTCCCTTACACTGTGTCCCATGGGGGCCCGGTGATTAGAGAAGATCCTTCTTTCTTGCCCTAGTCATACCCAGGGTCGTCTCTGGGCCCCAAAGCTCCAAGCTGTTCATTGAGGAAGTGTCTGGTGCCCTTGGCATTTAATGAGCTGTTCTGTGCTGTGGAGTTTACTGAACACTGCAGACAAGCCTGTAATAATCCTCCAGCCCAAAGGCTGGACCCTCAGGAGCTGGGCCAGAGGGCCTGTCCTCTGCCTTACCCTGGTGCCTGTCCAGCCAGTAAGTGCATGTTTATTGTGCAGCTATGACGTGCCCAGTCCTGTGGGTTATGCAGGAGCACCCCAAATCCCAGAGGAAACAACTGAAGACTGATTAAGGGCTAAACTGTGGGTGGTGACGCAGGGAGAGAAGATGGGTCTGTAGCTGGCAGTCATGGGAGACTTGGCGGAAGGGCTGGAGCTGGACCACAGAAGAGACCCATGGGCACAGGTGTGGGTTCAGAGTCTGATGTCAGAAAGACCCGGCTTTACATTCGGGCCATGCCACTGGTTGGCTGAGTGACCACTTTTTTTAAAAATAAATTTATTTTATTTACTTATTTTTGGCTGTGTTGGCTCTTTTCTGCTGTGTGCAGGCTTTCTCTAGTTGCAGCGGGCGGGGGCTACTCTTCTTTGCGGTGTGCAGGCTTCTCATTGCGGTTGGCTTCTCTTGTTGCGGAGCACGGGCTCTAGGCGCGGGGGCTTCAGTAGTTGTGGCGCATGGGTTTAGTTGCTCCGCGGCATGTGGCATCTTCCCGGACCAGGACTCCAACCCGTGTCCCCTGCATCGGCAGGCAGATTCTTAACCACTGTGCCACCAGGGAAGACCCTGGCTGAGTAACCTTGAGTTGGTCATTTAACCTTTTCAATAGGCGTCTCTGTTATACTGAGAGATGTTTATCACCTCAATTTCCACGTTCCACCATTTTAACTTTTAATAGAGTTTACTGCAAAGAACACCTTCCTTCAGTCTAACCTGAACCCGTCTGGCTATTGGCTCATTTCCATTTTTCCTTTCTTGAAGAAGCACAGGTTGACCAGTCAAAGATGGTACAGTGTCCAGGTTCAGACCTCTTAGAAGTCCTAAACACAAAAAAGATTATGGCCCTCCACCCCAATGTACATAAAAATATGCTAAATCATAAGGTAAAAAGCTTACGTGAATGCCAAGGTTAAAACAGCTTCTCTGCAGGTTCTTCTTTCTAAAATCCTGGATTGCTTCCTTCATCGAAGTTAAACTTCTCTAACAGCTTTGGTGTCCTTGCTTTCTAATATTTGTGGCGCCAAGAAAGCAAGTCCCCGTCCTGCCTTTTGGGTTGACTGGTACCAAGGGAAAGCGTGGGGGACTGGGAGCTCCAGGGGAAACTGCATACCTTTGGCCTCTCGGCCTGTGGCCAGGCACTGGGACCAGGCCAGGTCATGCTGCCTCCTTCTCTAGATAACTCGGGGGCTCCAGTGATGGTCCCACATCCAGAGCCACGATGGAGAGCCCAGGTCTTGTCATCAGTTATGCCTGGCCAGCGGCTCTTCCTCCCTTGTCTCGTGGCTGCCGTTTGGAAAGCGAGGAGAACGGCCTTTGCTGTTGTTTGGCAATGTTGCCAGGGACCAGAAGTAATGTCTCTTACTTGATTGGCAACTTGACATGGCTGCTTAACAACCCGATTAATCAAACCCAGCTCATCCTTTAGAATTAACGAGCCTAAGAAATACTTCCATGAATAATGAGGGCTTTTGCCTCTCCCTCAGCACCTCTCCCCAACCTCCCCCTCCTATTTTTTTCTCAGAACCACACAGCAGCTTCTCAATACCAAGGGCCTCAATGGCTGTGGTGAGTGCCCAGCAATGTGGGCATCTCCTGCCTGTTCTACTTCTCTCCCTGGAGCCACCGCTGCCCACCTGGAGCCAGAGGCTGGCCATGTCCTAGAGGAGCAAAACCTCTTATTCATCAAACAGCTGTGTGTGCACTGCACTGTTAAAGTTGGATGGAGAGTGGGATTTCCCTGGCGGTCCAGTGCTTAAGACTCTGTGCTTCCACTGCAGGGGGCGCAGGTTCGATCTCTGATCGGGGAATTCGGACCCCACATGCCATGGGGCATGGCCACAAAAAAAAAATGTAGGATGGATTGTCTAATTGTTTCAGGCACTGTACTAGGTGCTAAGGGTGCAAAGATGGATATAAGATACATATTGCTTCTGTGAAGGGTCACACTGTAGTGACCCAGAGACACATGGGGGAAGTGCTCTCACAGCGGGTATAGGAAGGCTCCAGGCTTTCAGCCACAGTGAGGGGGCCTGTCAACACTGGAGGATCAGAGTGGGGAACCAGGGAGGACTTTATGGGGATGAGGCACCCTGAGCATATCTGCCACCATGTTCCTTCATTGTACATATATACAGGGAGTGCTGGGCACTGAGTGAGGTGCTGGGGTCCCAAGGTCAACAAGTTGGACATGGTTCCCATTCTTATGGAGTGGGCAGTCTCATCCCCGCTCCTCAGGGCCAGGCAGGAAACCTGAGCAGACACCTGACTTATGTTTTCACTCACTCAAACACAAAGGTTGTTGAAGACCTGCTGAGAGTAAGCTAGGCGCTGGGGGAATGGGGTGCAAAGATGGATGACCCCCCCCATACCTGCCTTCCAGGGCTCCTCTGGGAGGTAGACAGGCATATGCAGAGAGCCTCATAAGGTTGTGCTGATAAGGCCCTCAGCGATCAAGGCATTGCACTCAACCTAGAGAAATCAGGGATGACTCCCTGTAGGAGGTGGCTTTGGAACCATCATGAAGACAGAGAAGCAGTTTGACAGGTATACCAGGTGCCAAAGGACACTCTAGAACACATCCAGGCCAAGGGGCAGTCTTTGAATGATAGAAATTGAAGTGAAAGATGATTCCAAGCATCTTGGGAGGAAATGGCTGGTTCTACAGTTTACAGCCAAGAGCATGATTAAATATACAAATGAAGCTCTGTAACCTATAGGTGAGGAGCTCCTGTGCCTGTTTATTCAAAGTTGGGAACAAGATGTGGTTTCCTGAATAGTGAAATCCCCAAACTAACAGAGACATGGCTTAAGTGGCCGTATCTCAAATACATCAGCGTGGGGAGTAGGGAACGGGGCTGTGCATGGCAGCTCCTGGGTCCTTTGATAGGAGTGAGGCAGAAGACATTTTCCCAAAATAGATGAGCTGGGGGAGGGAAAGCATAGGAAGTAAGGAAGGGAGAGGCCATGGGATAGGTCAGAAGGGAGCACAGGTTGGGGAGTTGGGTGGGCCCCACTTCTGAAGTCCCTGAGAAGGTATATGAAGGCATTGGGTGGACAGGAGTCAGCAAGAAGAAATGATAGACCCTGAGTGAGGAGGGAGAAAACGAACACACAGGGGGAGAGAGGGGAAAGGGAGGAGAGAGGAGAAGAGGAGTCAGCGAGGTTGGCTCAAGGAGGTCCTCTGGGGCTGCAGCATCAGGCCCAGCAGGAAGCAGACGCAGGCTTCAGTCATGGTCATGTGACGTATGGTCGCGGGGTGCTCTGGGGACTGAACCCAGCTCTGCGGTCCACTCACAAGGGGCTTCAAATCCAGCCACCGTCTTTGCCTCCCTGCTTCGAGGCCTGCGCCAGGCTGGGCTTCCCAGTCACTCCCAACCAGGCCCGAGGGACGTGCCCGGAGGGCCCCAGGCCTTCCGAGAGGGCACCTGCCCAGCCTCCTAGGTCCCCAGGATTCAGGCCTGCCTGCTATGTTTTTGTCACTCTGGGACCAGGGGCAAGAGGCTTCACAGAGCGGACCTGGGTCTCTATGGGCCGTCCTTCAGAAGAGTGCGAAAGCTCAGGACCGGAGCTCCGGACTCAGGCAAAATGATCCTCACGACATACTGTATTCAAAACGCGGATTCGCTGTTGACATTTGACTATGGGGATGTTTTACGTTGAAAAGTGCCACCTAGATTCCCACATGTACAGCCGGTAATGGCTGTCCCTGCAACTGGGGTCTGGGCCCTCCGATCCGTCCTAATCTCCACCAGCTGGCTTCTGTCACTTGTGTCGCCTGTCTGGCCCTGAGAGCATTTGAGTTTGAGACCCCTGGCTGAGCCTTTAAAGAGAAGCCTGTCTAGGCTGACACCCCCTTTGGATGGCAGAGGGCTTCCACAGAAAGCCCCCGACTCATTTCCGCAGAAATCCTGGGACTTGGGCAGTACCGAGTAGGAGCCGGGGGCTCAGAATCGTTAGCTGACTTCACGGAAGCTGGGGATCTGGAGGCCAGGCCTCCGCGCTAGTGTCTGCGGCCTCCCGACTAAGCCTGTGGTCTGGCCTGCCCCGAGACGGGGAGGGCTGGGGGGCAAACCAGCACTCAGGGGGCCAGACCCCCAACGCCACCCCCAGACGGCGGGGCTCGGGCCTCACCACCCTCCGCCTCTCTCCCTGCAGGGGGAGCTGCTGAGCCCGTGCCGCTGCGACGGCTCGGTCAAGTGCACGCACCAGCCTTGCCTCATCAAGTGGATCAGCGAGCGGGGCTGCTGGAGCTGCGAGCTGTGCTACTACAAGTACCACGTCATCGCCATCAGCACAAAGAACCCTCTGCAGGTACAACCGGGGGCTGCCCGCTGGGACGCTGGGGCTCCGGCCCGGGCTTTCCCACACCCCCTGCTTTTCGGCGGGAGGACGACTTCACCTTAGAGTCTGGGCGGTTTGGAGAAAAAGAACGCGATGGGCCAGGTGGGCGAGACGGCAGATGGCAACCGGGCAGGAGGGGGTGAAAGAATTTTTGTGTTTTCTCTTAAGGCTCAGCCAGAAGAGGAGAAAGGGATTGGGGCCAAGAGAGAGAAATAGATATAGAGGTAAAGAAATGTGGAGAATCAGATGGGAGAGAGAGAATAAGTGAGCTAATGGATGACTGAATGAATGGATGAAGTCAGAAAGATAAGGAAAAGGAATAGGAAGAAAAGAGGGGAGGAAGGGAAGGAGGGAGGAAAAAACAAGGAAGAGCAGAGGACAGACGAGTGCAGGAGGGGAAAAGGTAGCGTGGGCGGGTGAGGAGAAAGACAGTGGTAAAGCTACGGGCGGAAAAGAAGAAACAGAGAGAGAGGAGACTCAGTGGTACTTCCCAAACTTGAATGTGTCCTTCACCTGGAATCTGGTCAAAACACAGACTGTGATTCAGGCATGTGGGGTGGGGCCTGAGATCCCGTGTTTCTAACAAGCTATCGAATGATGCGGATGTGGCTGGCCCACAGACCGTCCTTCCTGTGATAAGGGACTAGAGAAAAATGGAGACGAGACAGGAGAGGGAAGCAGAGGAAAAGAGAAGAGGGGGCAAGGAAGAAAGAAATGGGAGAGACTCTGAAGAGTTGTCTGTGAAGGGCCAGGGCAGGGAGGGCAGGGCTCGGGTGGGCTCTGCGAAACAGATTCACACAGGGCTGGACCCGTCAGAACTAAGGGCTCCCCCACCGTCCTCCCCGAACCCTCCCGCCCTGCCCGGATACATCCATCACCCCCAAGCAGCTGGCAGGCCCTGCACCATGTCGTAAATCCTCCAAATCACACAGCTCCCCCCGCGAGGCACAGAGAGAGAGAGAGAGCGCTTTGCTTCTGAAAATACCTCCACAAACGCACGGTCAGCCAGTTAAGCTGCCACATAATCAATGAACCGGCGCGCTAGTGAGGGCGGGAACTCAGCAGCTTGGCACCCGTTGTCTCTCTCCTCCTCTCCGAGGGGGTGGGAGGGAGTCAATCCTGCAGCCCCAGGAGGGCGAGCGCTCTGGGGGTGATGGTGGCATGGGATCTTTGCATGAAGGGCAGCTGGAAACACCTGGAGTTGCGGTGTCCGCACGTGCGGGCCAGCGGGGAGGCTTATTTCCGGAAGGAGGCATTAGAGCCCCCAGGCACCTCGGCCATCCTGACAGTGTACCAAGGGGTCAGAATAAGAAGTGCTTCTCCCTGCGCTGGTTCCATCTTTAGCCATTCATTCCAAAATCTTGAAGTGTCTTAAAATAGCAGTGCCGTGAGGCAGCTGACTCCACGCCCTGGAGTGCGTTAACTCTTCCCTTCCTTCTCAGCTGATTCAAACCTTGGAAAAGGGTCAGAGTCCAAACCCACAAGCTCACCCCCAAGTGCCCCCTTGGCCCCGCCCTTGGCTCATAAACAGGAATCAGCCCTCGACACAAAAAATGAAGAACCATTTAGGGATAACTTCTTCCTGGGGGTAAAGAAAAGGTAAGAAAAGGTCATTCTAATCTCATAAGTGCGGTAAGCAGACGGCAGTATTGACAAATTTGATCTATGGCTTTATTCTTAAGTTACTACCGTGTCTTTAACTGTGAGTTTTTAGTCACTGGAGACTCTCTGATTCTGTTACTTCTGGATTGGGAGCGGACCATTGCGTTCTATGGTGTGTGCTCAGTAAATGCCATTTCACTTTTCCAGATAGTACCGGAAGAAGGATGTAGTCCGGACTGGCAGCAGTGTTGTGTGATTGTGGCCCAGATTGTCCCAATTGCATGTCCTGGGCTCGGGCTCAGCCAGGTGTGAGACGGCTGCTTGCTCAGCCATGGCGGGGCAACTTCTGCTCTCCCAGGCGAGCCCGACCATCTGTGGTACAGGATGGAGCAGGCAGGCCCTACCACGAGCGAGCAGAGCAATGGATAGGGTGCCGGAGCGACCTCTGCCGTCAGAGTAGGAACGTTTCTTCCAGGTCTCAGATCTCTCACCTCTTGGTGCCCCATACGATGCTGTGAGAAACAGTGGACAAGACAGCACGTTATCTCAGTGACCCTCCGCAAGCTCTGTTTCCAGAAAGAGCCCCTTGAGAAAGGAGGCGTTTCAGGGCAGCCTTGTGGTCTCAAGGCTCTGTGGCAGCTTCTCATCCTCTTTGCTACGCCTGAACTGCCATCATATTAATGAACATTTAGTTAGTGCTAACTGGGGACCAGTCAATGTTCTAGGTATTCCCATACATTATCACATTTAATACTGAAAACAACCCAATGCACTATTATTATTCCCAGTTTACAGATGAGACAATAGAGGCACAGAGGGGTCAGCAGTTTGTCCAAGGTCACCCTGGTAGAGCGGGGTTACATCCAAGGGGTCTGACTTCTGAGTCTGGCCCTTAACCTCTACCCTGCAGTGCCCAGCACGGAGTTTGCTAAGTACAGTTATAAGTAGGCCCACCTTGACATGCATAGCTGTACTTTTGCTGAAACATAATGAAGAACAGAAATGATGGCAGCGTGTACCCTTCAGAGCACTGATTAATTTCACTTAACCATCACAATACTCTAGGAAGCAGGAGGGACCAACTATCTCCACTTTTTGGAAGTCTTGATGATTTTTTTTTAAATATATATTTTTTTGTAAATGTATTTATTTATTTATTTACTTTTGGCTGCGTTGGGTCTTCGTTGCTGCGCGGGCTTTCTCTAGTTGTGGTGAGCCGGGGCCCCTCCTCATTGTGGTACGTGGGCTTCTCATTGTGGTGGCTTCTCTTGGTGCAGAGCACAGGGCCTAGGTGCATGGGCTTCAGCCGTTGCAGCACACGGGCTCGGCAGTTGTGGCTTGCGGGCTCCAGAGCACGGGCTCAATAGTTGTGGTGCATGGGCTTAGTTGCTCCGTGGCATGTGGGATCTTCCTGGACCAGGGCTCGAACCCATGTCCCCTGCATTGGCAGGCGGATTCCCAACCACTGCACCACCAGGGAAGTCCCTTGATGATTTATTGACTTCTCCTAGGTCACAGTCCACAAGCTGGAGAAGAGCTGGGTTAGGATTGGATCGCCTGGCCCTTGCTCACTTCCCCTTCCTGTTATAAGGAAGGAATCATCCCGTCTTCACGCGCTTTCCTCTTTGTCTCTCCATTTGCTGCACAGCAGGGCACGGAGAAATCTCAGGACACTGCGATCGGGATCTCGCTGGGGACGAAGCTCTGGGGGTCTGGCAGTGGCACAGCCTGGTGCCTCTGGAGCCCTTCTCCCCTTCCCAGCCTCCCTGGGAGATTGCAGAGCTCTCCTGTCCTCTGCTTTCTCCTTGCAGCTCTGTGGAGCCTCCCATCGGACAGATAGGAGGAGAGCCTTGTGCATATCACCGCGTCCTGTTCTTTCTTCTTCCTGCTTCAAATTGTAGTTGGGAGCGCTGTTTAGTTTCCTCGGGTGGCTTAGGGGCTGGTAGGAAGGGGCTTTAGGGATTAAGGGGAGCTTCCTGTGCCTCTCTATTTGGGGTTTGTGAAATCTGGAGCAGAAAGGGAGGGTATTGATGTCACAGTGGTGGAAACAAAAAGCTCAGTCAGGAGGCAGGCTCTGGAAGAAGCATTTGTCGTCTAAGAGAGGAGCCTGTCAGATCAGGCCATCTTCTGGAAAATGCCTTTGTTATGTGTAACCCTAGGCTGGAGAGTGGAAAATGTAAAGGCCCAATTACCTGTGATGGGATGCGATCTGTATAATTAAGTGCAAAGGCTAATGTCCTACATCTAGACTAGCAAGCAAAATGTTTTCCAGTAGTTACAGTTCCTTAGGGGCCTCTGGTCAGTCCTGGCTGGAGCCAGAATCAGTGCTTCCGTCCAGGCCATTTAATGTGCAGGGAGGGCTCACTGTTGGCAGAAGGAAGGTTGTCCGCCTTTCCTTGAGAGTTCTGAAATGCCTCCTGAAATGCCTTCTGGGGATGCTCTCTGCAGGGCATTATGCAAACTGCTACAGTCAGGAGATAGTCCTTCCCTCCACCTTCCCAAACCAGATCCTGTCACTTCCCTTCTTAAAACTGTTCAAGAGGGCTTCCCTGATGGCGCAGTTGTTAAGAGTCCGTCTGCAAATGCAGGGGACACGGGTCCGTGCCCCGGTCTGGGAAGATCCCACATGCCATGGAATGGCTGGGCCCGGGAGCCATGGGCGCTGAGCCTGCGCGTCTGGAGCCTGTGCTCCGCAACGGGAGAGGCCACAACAGTGAGAGGCCCACTTACCGCAAAAAAAAAAAAAAAAAACTGTTCAAGAGCATCATGTTTACTCTTATGATAAAGTCAAAAATCTGTGCATGTTCTTCAAGCTCCCACGTGGTCTTCCCTTCTTACTTTCCCAGTCGTCTCACTCCATACTCCCTGCTCTCTGCTCCCCGCCTCTCTGGTCTTCTTCCAGGTTTTCACGTTCACCATGCTTTCTGCTGTCACAGGGCCTTTGCACATGCTCTTCCCTCTGCGGAGCATGCCTCCCTCCTCGCTTTGCCCAGTAAATTCCCAGTCAACTCATTGCTTCCTCTGGGAAGTGAAACCCCCTATCGTAGGCTCTCACGTGCCATGTACCTCCCTTTCTTACTGCAGATGGATTGCTGTAGTAAATAATTCTTTGGTTGTCTGTGTTTCCTAGATGAAAAGCCCTGTGAAGGCAGAAGTCTTGTAGGTTTCTGCTTACTGCTTTGTCTTCAGCACCTAGCAGGATGCCTGGCACACAGAGAATACCCAGTACATATTTGCTGAGCAACAGTATGAATAAATTACACACTAAAATCCAACTCACGGCTCATCTAGGCCTATGCTACCTGGACCAGCCATAGACTCATAGAATTTTGGAGTAGAAACCCACCCACACCCTAGCCTTCAACCCATCCATCAATACTGCTATTAGCATAGTGCTTTTTTCTGTTTAAAAAAACCCCTGAAATCTCAGTGTTCATATACGGTCAGTAAATTATACTGTTTTTCTTACCTCTCCCCCACATCCTGGGTCCTGTCTTTGTCTGTTGAATTGGTAATCTCTAGCATGTATATTAAATGACATGCCAAGTGGTGTTGTAGAAAACAAGTGGAAAAAATAATAACAATAAAAAAGGCCTGTGCCCTCTCAGCACCTGTTAGTGAGAAAATAACGTGCTGCTCAGAAAAGAATATCCTGGGGACCCGGAACACCACCCACACTCTGCACTTCCACTTTTTCTTCCCATTTTTCTGTCTGTATCCTCATCAACCACAAAGGCCTTCCTTCCCAGCCATGCCCGCCCAGAACCCCCTCCCTGTAAAGGCTTCCGATCATCTAGCGTGATACAGGTTTCCTCCACGTCAAAAGCACAGTGTCAGCCTCAGGAACTTGCAAATATAGCCATCGCATTACAAGTTGGAAAGCCCAGGTTTAAATCCAGAGGCGAGAGGTTGGGGCAGCAGAAGGAGGACGGATGGGAATGGGATGGACGTGGGGTGAGGGCATCCAAGCAACCGCTAACCCGCCGTTCTCTTCTCTGCAGTGGCAGGCCATCTCTCTGACAGTCATTGAGAAGGTTCAGATCGCAGCTGCCATCCTGGGTTCCCTCTTCCTCATCGCCAGTATCTCCTGGCTCATCTGGTCGACCTTCAGCCCCTCAGCAAAATGGCAGCGCCAAGACCTCCTCTTCCAGATCTGCTACGGGATGTATGGATTCATGGATGTGGTGTGCATAGGTGGGTCTGGGGCTGGTCTCTACCGGAAATGGGGAGCTGCATACTGATGAGTTAGACTTATCCCTCAGGGTCCCTCCGCCTTGAAGGTCAAAGCAGAGAGGGCACCAGGCTTGAGACCTGTGAGCTCGGGAGGGGCCAGAGGCTTAGATTTGAGGGGTGAGTAGAGAGTAGGAGGAGGCAGAGCAAAGGAGGAAGATCTAAGTGATTCCCAAGCAAATCTGCCCTTCCCAGTTGAAGATAAGAATAAGGAACCTTGTCCTAAAAACATCTGAGAAAGGTAGGTTGGCCAGTCTACCTGCCTCAAGCAAGCTGTGGAAGGCCTCTTATCTGTTGTGTGCACCACCGTTGCCAAGTCATGACAAAGGATGCCTGTACATTTAATTCCGTTCTCTTCACAGCAAAATGCCCAGAAACAGCCATGACGATACCTGCTCCCTTCATTTCCCAGCTTTCTTTAAGCCTATTAATGCCCAAGCTTTCTCTAGCCTAGTGGTTTGCAAAGTGTCTATAGTCCTGGGGTTCCACACACAACTTCAGGAGCCACTGTTAGGACTGGAGAATGGAATGCTATACAGACAGGATCTGAAACGCCACCCCCGCCTCACCCTGAGCTTCTGCACTTTCATCTGTTTATATATGTGTCTGTTCCAGGTAAGGTTTTGTTTTAAAACCTTCAGTGTTTTAGCAAAAGTTTGGAAACCCACCACTGCCGTTCCTGCTTGTTTCCTTACGCCTTTCCCAAATGTACGTTCCCTCCTCTTCCATTATGTCAGGTTGGTTGGTGGAGGGCTCTCTGTTTTTCCCAACAGATGACTGTGGCTGTCAACTCTGAAGTCTTCATCCAAGTGACTGAGGAGGTGGGGAATGACCCCGGTTTTCTCTGAGTGAATGAAGCATGCTCAAGCCCTGGTCATACACCCCAACCTGGACCTCTCAGGTTAGCCCCCAGGCTGCAGCGCTGAGAGTACCAGAGCTCCACAGTTGTCCTCGCCGCACATCAGTCTGTGTATGATGTCAAATATGCTACACTACTCTGTTTGTCAAGAAAACATCTATTAGCTAGAATTGGGCTGAGAGGGTGTTCATTTTCTTTGGGGTCCTTTAATACTGGGGATCAGAGAGGCCTGGAGAATTGCATACCGATTACAGCAGCCAGAGACCAGTGATGCTGGACTTGTAAACTTGTCTAAGCGTCTTGCTGCCTCTCCCTGCTGGCTAAACTCCACCCTAAATACCTCCCCGCTAAGTTCAAGAGCCTTTTAAACACGGCCCCCGTAGGCAGTGAAAGCAACAGACCGCCCAGGCTTGGAGGCCTGTGCAAGAGAGAGGACTGTGGAGGGGGAGGAATTTGACTTTGAGGCGTTCTAATTCAGTTCCCTCTCCTACCAGACTCCTTTCCTACTCCTGCTGGGGCACAGGCTGTAGATGCCAAAAACCAGGTGCGTCTCCATATGGAGGTGTGTGGCTCTGGCGTGGAGGTGGAAGCAGTGGAAGCCTTCCTGTAGGGGCCCTTCCAGCTGCCCTTCGTTCTCCTTCAGGCAGGCTTTTGATCAGTCCCTGCTGTGCGCATCTGTGAGACATGCTTTCCTGTCACGTGGTGTATGGATAAGCTTTGGCTGCAGTAACAAACAGCTCCAAAATCACACTGCCTCCCAACAAGCGTTTATGTCCCATTTGTGGGTCTGCAAGATGGTTTGGTTCTGCTGGGCTTGGCTGGACTTAGCTTCTGACTGCGTATTGGGTTCAGGCCTTCTCCTCATGTTGGGGCCCAGGCTAAAGGGGCAGGGACTACTGGGGTGTGTTCTTCTAGCCAAGCACAGGAGCACAGGAGTATGGGTGGAAACTTGCAGCGCTTCTCAAAGCTTCTGCTCAGCACTGGCACCCCGTCCCTTCTGCCCACAGCCCAGGGGCCAGTGAAGTCACCAGTAAGCTCCTCCCCTGGAGGGAGCGTGGGTGAGAGAGAGCAACATAAATACCACCTCCCAGTCAGGGCTCCATAGATTTGAAAACGGAGAGAACGGGACATAGGAGAGAATTGGTCATGTGATTGACCAGTGCAACTCCCTTGTTTTGAAGTTGAGAGAACAGGGGCCCAGGGAAGGGAAGTAATCTTCTCAAGATTGCTCAGCTGGGATTAGCAGCAAGGTCTCCCAGCTGGCGGTCTAATGCTCTTTCCATTATCCTTGCATCAGATACCAGGAATCCTGCAGAGTCACTTATGGAGTACCCACAGATGCCACCTATGACTTTGAAGGCACCTGGGCCCACTTACAGGAGGGGCCTTCACCGCAGGCCTGCTCCCTGGGGCTCTGAGCCACCCAGCACCCCTACTGGGACCTGCCTAGTGCTCATGGGGTCTCCCCTGAGGAGGGGTCCTCAGCTCCATCTCCTCTGTCTCTTCCTGGCCCCGCTATCTACCTGCCTGCCCCCGGCCCACTTTTCTCTCTCTTCTTGTATACACGTGGCACTCAGTCACTCCGTTTATGGGAGACGCAGAGGGAGCCATGTACTGAGAGTGTTCGTATTGTTGTCCTTCCTTCCAAGCTCTCAGGAGAGCATCCTTTCCCAGGTGTACAGCCACACCGTGAACTATCCACTCTGCTCAGGCAGCCAGCGACTGCTTGGAGACAGCCAGCGGATAGGAGGGGAATGCATAGGGACCCTAATCGCTTTCGGTGCCGTCCAAAAGTGGTCAGATATATTTAGATTTAGACTATCTCACCTTTAAAAAGTTCAGACTGCTCTATTATTTTATTGATTCTAACTGGAGCTAATTCTGTTTCAGAAGCGTGTCCCCAGGGGCAATGATTATTCCCCCCATTTTTCGGATGGTGAAACTCTGAGACTGAAGAATTTGTCTTAGGTTAATTCAGGCAGCACGGTAGGGCTCTCAGTTCAGGGTTCAGGGTTTTTTTGTTTGTTCATTTTTTGCAGTACACGGGCCTCTCACTGTTGTGGCCTCTCCCGTTGCGGAGCACAGGCTCCGGACGCGCAGGCCCAGCAGCCATGGCTCACGGGCCCAGCCGCTCCGCGGCATGTGGGATCTTCCCGGACCGGGGCACGAACCCGTGTCCCCTGCATCGGCAGGCGGACTCTCAACCACTGAGCCACCAGGGAAGCCCTGTTTGTTTGTTTGTTTGTTTTAAGAGATGCTGTCCATAGGAGAAAATGCTGGGAGACAAAGTTAAAAAGGAAGTAATATGTGATCTAGTTAAGAGAGTGGGAGGTGATGGGCCGGAGCTGGAATGCACACATTCTTGTGGTGGTTGCGATGATGATGATTTTGATGATGATGATGATGATGATCAAGAGTAATGATGGTGGTTGTAGGGGTGAAGTTCAGTACGAGACACTTCTCCTCTGCCATGTTCTGGTCAGTTGCAGTGGAGGGGGGGGCGGAACACACAGCACTGCAAAGTGGGTGTAAGGCCCACGTACCGCAAAAAAAAAAAAAAAGTGGGTGTAAAAATATCAGCTTTTAAGGGCTCTCTGGAAGGGAAAGTCAGGTGGAGCCTCCTTATTTTTAGGCTTAACGAGACATTCAGACTCACGGAACTACAGGAGAGCATGTTTGGCACCAGATTCACTTAGCGGAATGCAGGACAGGACCCACAGCCTCCATAAGGCAGGTCCAGCTTACTCTGCAGGCGAGTCCTCGCCACACTCCCGATCCTAGTCTAGGGCTAGTCTCTCAGCCCCCAAATGATAGTTCAGAAACGAGGAGATGAGATCCACAACAGTGGGTCCATCTTGGCCTAGTTTCCAGGGTCCCCGCAAAAGTCACACTTATTCACCAGAGTCGCTGGACTCAGAAAGCCCAATGCTACTGCTCCCAGCAGTCTTCACGGTAAAGCGCCCACCCGTCAGGGGTCACCTCCAACTTAGGCAATGTTATAACCCAGCTGACGCTCCACCTTCATCAGATCTTCAGGGGCAACAAACCAGAATGCCAACCCAGGGTCCAGTCTGTTCCTCTAGCAGGAGAGTGTGCCGTAATTTCTCTCCTACACCTCCTGCCTCCATTCACGAATCTGCACTTCTGGCCTGATTCACTGAACCAATGGGAGGCAGAGAAGCTAGAACAGGGACAGAGACCAGGCTGGGCCAGCCAGGAGGAGGCACGATGTGGTCCTTTTACTGCACAAAGATGGAAACCACAGAGAGCCACAGGGGGGGGCACCTACAGGCTTCTGAGGCAGTCACCAGCTTTAAAACTCAATCATTGAGCTCACTTCCATTGGAAAAGAAGAAACTTTCCTTCCAGAAGTCCTGGGAGAGTGGAAGATGATATGAAAAGGTGGGCGGAGGAAGGGCAGGATCCTCACCAGAGAGTGGGTGGAAGTGGAAATGAGGGAGGTGGGTGTTTTCAAGAGATGTTGGGCAAATAAAATGTTGACGGAAAGAATCCATGTCCATAGACCCAAGCTGCCTGGATAGATGGAGCAATTTAGTACCTGGATAGAAATTTTATCCTCGAGAGAAAGGAAAATGAGTCTAGCCCCGTGTTAACTCAAGAGATGGAGTAAGAAAGGAATAAGACCGTTTGTTAAAATAATTCTTTGAACTTTCTCTACTCTTCAGACACCTTGGTCTGTCCCCTAGACTGTTAAATGGCCTCAGATAGTACAAATCTGAGTAAACATAATATAAAAGTTTAATTAATCCTTAAAAATGTACTTCGCTTTTCTATCAGAGTGGTGTGCTAAGGGAAAGTTGGTGAGAGTGGGAGAGGCATATGAGGAGAAACTCCACTGAGCACCAACACCAGCTCAGCAGATATTCTCTGCCAGGAAGCTAAGAGGACGCAGAGTCTGGGACACGGTCAACTTGCTGTTTGTGAAGCTACGTCAGCCCCATCCATGGCTGTGTCCACCTGGCTGGCCTCCAGGTCAATCAGTGAAGGCAGTGACTATCAGACAATGGCCTTTGGTTCTCACCAAAGGATCTTGCCTGAAATGGTTTCCAGGAAGGCCCGGATTCTCTGTTTGATGCAGCATGGGTCCAGGTTGTGGACAATGTCTCTGGACTTGGTCGTATCAGAGGGTTGTATATTCTGGGATATGGGCTGCCTCTACAGTTGGCTTACAGTCCTAACTTTCTAGACCAATCTGTGCCACTGTGAAAGCCAGATGTAAGTTGCTGTAGACAGAACAAACCACCAAACCCCTGCAACAGAGAGGAACTGAGAAAGGGGCCAAAAACTCTAAAAGATAAACAAGGTAAGTATTATCCATATTTAACAGGTGAGAATAGGTTTAAAGCAGTTGGGCTCCAGGTAACATGACTAAGAGATGGCAGAGCTGAGGACCGGACCACGAACTTCTGGCTCCAATTCCTGGGCACTTTTTACCGCCTATTTCATCTCTGATTGTGCTGTGAAATTGCAGATGCAGGGATTGGAGGAGGAGGCAGGTTGAGGGGAAATTGGTCCAGTAATACCTTGACCCATAGAGTAATGGCTGGTAACAATAAGAAATTCAGTGAGCCCCAGCTGCTCCTGTCCCGTACTCAGGGTTTTGGAGGTTAGCCGTTGTTGTACCTCCCTTTTAATCAGTGCTGTTCTGACACCAGCTGAGAGGGAGGCTTGAGAAGTTGAGATGAAATTTGGGTAGTTTGTCTCCCCATGACATTCTGGTGAAAGGTACTTGGGATGTGGGTGGCTAAGTTTACTGGTTAGCATGAAATTAGGGAATCCACTCCTTCACTCAGAAATATTTATTGAAAGGGCACCTGCTCTCAAGGATCTTACACTTCACTGGGGATGCAGACAAGGTGATTACTGATGGCAATAATAAGAGCTGGGACACAGAGATGAGTGAGCACAGGAAATGACTGAATCAGAGTGGGCTGGGGATGGTCAGATCCATTCATTCAGTATCATTTGTTGGATGTCTTGTTTTGTTCCTGAAACTAGGGAATATTAACACAGAGATGAATGAGACACAGCCCCTGCCCTCAAGGAGCTCACAGTCTACAAATAAATCACAACACAGCAGGAGTTTTACAAGATATAGAGGAAGGTAGAACCGAGCAGAGAGCAATTAACTCTCTCTTAGAGGTGTCCAAGAAGGGTTTCTAAAGGAAGGAACCCTATCCTTGAGCTAATTTTAAAAGATATGTCAAAATTTATCCAGGGGCTTCCCTGGTGGCGCAGTGGTTGAGAGTCCGCCAGCTGATGCAGGGGACACAGGTTCGTGCCCCGGTCTGGGAGGATCCCACATGCTGCAGAGCGGCCGGGCCCGTGAGCCATGGCCGCTGAGACTGCGCGTCCGGAGCCTGTGCTCCGCAACGGGAGAGGCCACAACGGTGAGAGGCCCGTGTACCACAAAAAAAAAAAAAAAAAAAAAAAATTTATCCAGAAGAGTGGAGAAGAACTTTCCAGGCAGAACGTGTGTAGAGACACAGAAACATGCGAGAACAAGGTGTGCTTAGGAAACTTTGGGCAGATTTATATGGTTCGGTACAAAGAGCCAGGGTGGAGAGGTGGGTCATGGGGATGGGGAGGTTGGCAAGAACCAGATCTCACAGATCACGAATCACGTGCTAAGCAGCTCAGACTACCCTGTTTGTGATGGGGAGGGATCGATAAGATTTTATACGGAGAAGAATTATGACCAGATGTGTGTTTTAAAGAGATAGCTCTGGTAGCTGTGGGGAGGATGGATCAGAGCTGGACAGACTAGACATTGGGAGAGGCCAGCTGGAAACATGCTTGTAATAGTCTGAGCAAGAAGGAAAGAGATGCAAAACAGTGGCAATGGGGAAGAAGTGTATGGGATGACCTTGAGCAGCACATAGGTTGTGGACTTGATAGGACTGTCTGAACTCCTTCAGGCAAGTGGGAGCCCCGGGGCTCTGGCTCGAGTGGGGACTAGGCGCCATTGCTGAGCATGAGAATGGGGTGGGCAATGGATGAAACAAATGGGAACCAAAGTAAATGTCTTCAGCAAAGGCAACAACAAAAAAAGGACCATCCTAAACCTAAAATCTAGGCAGAGAGGCAAGAGGCAGTTGCTAAGTCAAGAGTTTGCGGTAGAAGAGATGCAAGACACGTGGAGGACATTATCTGCAAAGAGGAGAATGCAAGGCCAGGAAGGTGTCTCTTTGCTGGGGTAGAAAGAGGGAAAGGCTTTCTTTTAGTGCACAGGTGGTCCCCTCCTGTGACATAGAGGAAGATGTAGAGGGCATTGAACAATTTCTGACTAGGGCTGGTAACTGATGGGAAGGGGGACAGGTAAGGAAAGTAGGCAGTTGAAGACAGATTTGGAAGGCAGCAATTAGAGGTGTTTGAAGCTGTGGATTTTGAATAGATAACTTAGGAGGAATGTTCAGAGAGTAGATGACTAAAGACAGAGACCTGGACAACATTAAACACTTACGGGATGGAAGGAGACAGAAGATGAGAAAACAGCAGGAGAGACTGAGCCACAAAACCCGGAGAGCTGGGTCTCCGAAGTGGCAGGCGTGGTGCTACATAATGGTCTGGGACTGCATATTGCTCAGTTTCTTACTAACCTTTTGACCTTAAGTGATTTGCATAACCTCTCTCTGCTTTTGTCTTCCCATCTGTGAAATGGGCTGATAATACTGTCTTCAGAGGTTTGTCGAGAGGATTGAATAAGATGGCACGTGTAAAGGAGCAGGCACTTATACGTATCAGTGACCAGGGTAGGAGGTACTTGGCCAGGGTAGATTTCCCTCGAGGTAGACACTCAATAAAGGTATGCCAAAACAGTTAAAACCTGAATCCAGCCACAGCCTGGAGAGACTGACCCGGAGTCCTCCCATAATTGAGAACCTGCTGTTATTTGGAGCAGTGCCTCTTCTGGAAGGTTTAGGCTCCCTCACCCGTGTCCCCTCAATGAGAAGATCTGATTACATCGAGCGTCCTCGTTCCACCTGCCTACTCTTCCGTCATCTCTAATGACGCTGTCTTCCCCGGCAGAGAAGTTGACAGAGTCACCCAGGAAACAAATGGGACATTCTCTGCTCCAGTGGGTCAAGTTATTAGGATTTAACAAGAGCAAATTAATTAAGGTCTCTGGCACCAAAAACATTTTTTTTCACTCCACAGACCCAAGAGATTGGCCACCAAGAAGTCAACTCTGCAAAAATGAGGACCTCATCCTCATCATGTTTGTTTTTCGCTTGTGAGTGAAATAGGGTCAGGGCAAGGAAAGCGAGCAAGATTCTGAAGCTACTCCAGATCTTTCAAACAGTGGCTTAGGGTAATTGATGAAATTATAGAAAGGTTTTGTTAAAACTTCCTCTGTGTGCAGTATACTGAGTAACTTCCCTATGATTTAGAGGTACCTGATACCTGCCCTCTGAGATAAAGGGATTCAAATCCCAGTTTACAGCAAGTGGGCAGGGGGTGGGGGCAGCAGGGCTGTGAAAACACTGCTTTTCAAACTTAATTTTAATTCACATTAACAAAAAACACATATATGCCGCAAGGATTCCTTCCCTCCCTCCCTCCCTCCTTCTGGGTAGAAATGACCTCACCTGTCAAACCTCTTAATTCCCTGATGAGGAAACTGAAAATATGGAGGAGGCAGCCTGGTGCAGCAGAAGAGACTAGGCAGCAGAAGACCTAGATCTGATGAGCAGATAAGCTACCAGCTACCTCTGTGACCTGGGGCAAGTTACTGCCTCTCTCTACGACTCAGCTGACTTACCTATAAACCGAGAGGGTTGAACCTGATAACCTACAAGGTCCTTTCAGGTCTGACATCCCAGGATTTTTGAATTACTTCCATCGCGAGAGGTCATGACTGTCGGAGGTTGACGATCGTGACCGCGGGGATGGCCAATACTGCTGGGCCAGGCCAAACAGCCCACAAGCATCCGCTACAGAAATGGGCCAGACGATGCTCAGTCCATGTTCCGTTACCTGCATGCGGCTTATCCAACTTCCTGGATTAACTGTTAACACATATCACCCCACCCCCTTCCTTAAGCACCTCCCCTCCATCCCCCGACCCCTGCTTCCTGCGCGCGGTCACCCTTCTCCACACCTGAGCTGCTGGATGCTCGGAGGATGAAGGTGACCGATTTAGAAGTAGACACGCCAAGCACTCACTGTCCCCCTCCAAGGAGACCCCCTGGGAGGCAGTTCAGTTATTCCAGTTATGCTGACAAGGCTCGAATATTTCAGGAACTGCCTTGAGTGCCTGCAGTGCATTTTGGGATAGGTTCAGAAGTGGCAAGTCTGTCCATTGATGGTGGGTTTGTGGCTAGAAATAGCGGCAATCTGGTAAATAAAGTGGACGCTCAAGCCAGCTAATGTATTTTGGGGACCACGTGAAACGGGCCATTGAGCCACAACTGCTTTTCTCTGTGGCCCCTGATCTAGCACTGAAGGTATTTCAGTTAGGGTAACTCCAATAGATAGAAAAAAATTAAACCCCCAAATTCAGCAGAAGTTCCTGTCAGTGGGGGGGTTCTCCTCCACACAGTGATTCAGGGACCGAGGACCCTAGCGTCTTGTGGCTCCACAGTTCCTTAGGCTTTTGAATCTTTTATCTCCATCTAATAGAAAATACAAGAGGGCATGGATGAGGTGCATGTGCGTGCACGAGCACACACCACACACACGCACACATATGCTTTTCCCCTCGGTACCCATTTCTTAAATCTTGGCTTCACTCATGCTTACATTCAGTGCCAGTCACCTAGCTCCACCCGAGTGCAGAGGGCTCTCTGAGCTCGGTTTCCTGTTCTGTAAGGTGGAGATAATATCACCTCCTTTATTGGGTTTGCGAGACAAGTTGACCATATTTGCAAAGCCCTTTTAGTGATAGGACACGGTAAACATTCAGTAAATATTGACTCTCATCACCAACACCATCATCACCATCACCGTCACCGTCACCATGACCTTCACCATCACCACCCAGCGTGGCTGAGAAATGCAGTTCTGTTAGTATCTGTCCGGATAGTGAGAACTCTAAGCCTCATAAAAAAACCACAGAAAAAAAAATCTCCAGTATCTCAGGGCAGAGCTTCAGAAACGCACTTCCAGGAATGGACCTCTCAATTACACCAACGCAAGGATATTTGGGACATGTGTAGAATCAGCTGGTTTCCAGAGCTCCTTTCAGGTCTAGCATGTTATTCATCTGTAAACAATGAGTGAGGATTGGAAGGACACTTAGGAGACAGAAGAACAGGTGCTTGTCGCTGGGAATGGGGTTGGCAATAAAGGAGGAGGAGATATGCGTGGGCTTTTTCTGTCCTGTAATTTCCCCCAAACAATCAATATCGTGTGGCATTGAGTGTAAGTGTGTGCCCAGCACAGTGCAAGCGTCAGCATGCAGGATTCATTACCTCATTTAATCTCATAACTACCCTATAAGCAAGGGGGTAGCTGCCCCCACTTTCTGATGAGGAAACAGGCTCAGAAAGAGGAATTAACTTACCTCAAGCCACAAGGCTAGTAAGTGGTAGGTACTCTGAATATTCAATACATGTTCATCAGTGAGTTGACCCTCAATGGTGGGACCCAAAAGTCTTTGGGTCTAGGAGAGGAAGTATCCATTTCTTCAGCTGCCTGAGCTTTTCTTGTCTGTCACATCTGGAAATAGAGTATTTTTTTTAATTACCTATAGCTCTTTGATCAAAATTCGGAGCCTTCCGTGAGGCAGTAGGTCCGGATAAGGACCATGTTCTCAGCAGTGCTGCTCAAGTGTGGTCCATACATCAGCATCACCTGAGAGCTTCTTAGAAATGCAAATTCTTAGTCCTCATCCCAGACCTACTGAGTCAGATTGTCTGGGGGTGGCGCCCAGGAATCTGTGTTTTCATAAACTCTCCGGTTTGAGAAGCGCTGTTGTAGAGTTAGTTGTCTGCAACCTTTATGCCACTTAAACTAGGATACTAGTAGGAGAAGAGGTGAGGGTGGGAAGCAGGATTTGGTGTCACTGAGGGGACCAGAGCTCTTCTCTGCATACTTCTCAGTCAGCCTTGGCCTATTAACTCCATACATTATGGGAATCGGTTTTTGTTCCATCACATGTGCTCATAGAAACACACAGTAGGTTCAGGAAATGCTAACTAAACAGAATTAAATTGTATCTCACTGCTATGCACACAGCAAGAACCAAAGGCCAAAATTCAGCAGCGGAGGATTGGGATACCACGTCAGGGAGAAGTCCCTGACAGCACTGTGGTGAGTTAGGGGCAGGGGGGCTGTGCAGGCATGACAACCTGCTCACAATGGCCACCTTCCCTCCCATCCTCATGGGCTGAGCAAAGGGCCATTTCAGCTGGAGGCTCGGGGAGAGATACGATGACAAATGAAGGCTTCCAACATCCTATGGAGCCTACAGGAAGAGGGCCCCTGAAAGATGGAGACGTGAGAAAGAGGAATATTTGGGACATGTGTAGAATCAGCTGGTTTCCAGAGAAAAATATGTTCTTCTAGAACTGTATCAGTGAATACAGCCCAGGGTTGGGCACCTTGTTAGGTGGGTACTAGATAAATTAAATAGAAAACCCCAGAAAGGGACTCAATCAAAATGTGTTGAATTTCTGATATTGCCATGCATTCTAATTTTCTATTTTGTTTTCCTACTACTTCCCTGCCTCCATTCACCAATAACCTTCTTTCCTCCTGTTCTAACTTTAGTCTCTCTTTCTCTCTATCCATTTTCCCATTCATCTTCTTTCTCTTCCATCTCTTCAACTTTGCCCACTTGACCTGTCCCTATCAAATGAGTGCCACCCATCTTCCCTCATTAAAAAAGATTCTGCGGCTCAAGGAATGGATAAGTAATCTGTAGAGCAGGAAGCAGAGAGAGGGCTAGGGAGTGGATGCGAATGAGGTAGTTTGTGCCTTTCCAACTTTTGCCAAACAAGCATTATCTACAAAAACAGGTGCACCTTCCTTCCCTTCAGCCATCTATCCATTAAAATGGTTTAATTATTTCCTGAACACTAGACAGATAATTAGGAGGTAGCATTCAGACCAGAAATTTAAGCCACGCTCTTCAATCAGAGTAAAATTGTCTGATTAAGAAGCTAATTAAGAATCAAGTGTAGTGACTCTTATTGGAAACAGTGAGTTTGGGGCTTCAAAAAATCCTGATTCCCCCCAACCCCCGCAAAGGCCCCTATGTCCTCCATCATCACCAAGGCTTCATTAAACTCCCAATAATGTATTAACTGCCCAAGCCTCAACCATATCTGATCCCTGTCCTCGATGGGCTTACAATCTAGGGGAAAGGGCATAACACTGTTCAAACAAGGCTTGTGAAAGAAATGAACAAGTGAGCACTGCAGTGCCAAGGGTGCATAGGCATGTATTCAAAAGGTTGAAGGAAGCGATGAGAGTTGGCACATTGGGAGAGGGTGAGAAAGTGGGCAGAGAGGAAGTCTCCTTGTCCAGAGCCAGGCAGGAGATCAAGGGGTCCACAGGTGGTCCAAAGGAGATTTATGAACCCACTAAAATCATAACGACAGTTCATGTGTCTGGGTTTTTTTCCAGGAATGTGGTCCTTAGCTTTCATCAGATCCTCAAAGGGGCACATGATCCAAAAGATTAGGAACAACTGGGCTACAGGGAGGCTGTCTCTCCTTCAGTGAACCCTCGAAGACCTGTTGTACAAAGTACAATTTTAGGAGCTGTCGGAGTCCTGGAGGAAAGAGTAGCAGTGGGTGGCTGTCTTGTCTCCTAGAATCACGGCATGTTGGAGGTTGCAGCGGCTTTGAGATGTTCCCATCCAGTCTCTTTGCTTGACGTGGAGTTGGCTGGAGTGACTCATTGCTGTTCGCTCCTATGAATCAGCTCTTCCAGCCGCCCCTGGATTTACAGTGATCCAAGAGAATCCCACTGTACCTCATCCCCAGTCATCTCCCTCACCGTGAGTCCAGCCTCCCAAACCATCTTCACCATATGGACAATCACCCCTTTCCTATGTTTCTCATCCTTTTACTGGCCCTTTCTTCCCAGCCCTTCCACATGCCCTCTGGACCTCATCGTCCACCACTGGCAACCTCTCCTCCGAGCGTTCCTTTCCTCATCCTTTAATTGAAATAAAGCTGTCTCCTGAGGACATTGTTTCTTGCATGGCTGTCTTAAGTGGTGGCTGCCCTGTCTCCAGGACACTGTATCCTGGGGGCCTGGAGGTGGGCTGAGTCCTCCTTGCTCCCCATTACCATCTGCAAACTGCCTCTCTTCCTTTATCTTTCAGAAGCCCCAGCTCCTTTGAAGTGAATGTCATCATACTTCACCAGCCCTTCGACCTTCTTGATGCTGCTGGCTGATGACTGCCTACTCACTCCTCACATCCCCTGTGCACCTGGCTCACACACTCCCTCCCACCATACCTGTCTCAGCATCTCTGTAGATCAGTGGTCCTTGGAAGAGGTGTTCCCTTCCCCTAGGGGGCATTTTGCAAATGTATGAGGTTTTTGGTTTGTTTTCTAAAGTGGCTGTGCCCCAGCATTTATATTGAAATTTATATTATCGTGTTATAAAATGACGTCCCCTTTGTTCTTCTTTACATAATCTGTTAGGGCATTATATTAATTAAAAAAAGAAACCATAGTAGCTTGGATTATTTTGTAAGTTTCATTTCAGAACAGAAAAGGGGATATTAAAATATATTTGTTATAATTTGTTATAAAAAGGGGGCATTTGGTCTGATAGAACTGAGGATGTTCTGACAGAGGATGAGGATGGCTGATGCAGATAATCTATCCCACTCCCTGCCTTCCTCATTATTCCGGAACTTTCCCTCCAGCCCACCTCAGCCCCGTACAAGTGGTCACTCCCTAGTGCTCATCATCGCCAAGAACCCCATCCCTTCAAAATCTGGATTTAAACACCCCACTCTCTGATCATCACCCCCTATCCTTGTAGTTCACTGACTCTAGCAATTCTCCAAATCCATAGAAACCTCTTGGCATTGACCCTATCACTTTCCACTTCTCCATTTTCATTATTCCTTATCCCTTTGTGTTCTTACTTCCCTCCTTCCCGGTCTAGACTCCATGGGCCAACGTGATAACAGCTCCCTTTGCAAACATCCATAATTCTCATGTCCCACTCTCTCTCCTGCCATACTTACCTGGAAAGACAGTCTATGCTAATTAAAACCACCCAACCAATGACTAGACCCACTTTAAATTGTGGCCACAAATCTCAAATAGGTGCTCAACACTGTCAGATAATTCTACCTCCTCTCCCTTGGGAATTCATTCTCTCACTCTGCAAGATAATTATTTTCCACCTTCTCTTCTCCCCACAAATCTTCAACCCTTTCCTGTCTTATCCCTTCCCACCTTAGCTGATGACTTCATGGAAGAAAAAGGTGCACTTGGATGAGAACTACCTGATTTTCCCACTATTGCATCTTTCCTCCTACCTCCTCTGTGCCCACCAAGCTAATTTCATCCTCATCCTCATTGCACTTGAGCTGACCTCTCAACAGCATTTCAAGGAGCTATCACACTCTCTTTCATGAAACATGCCCTTCTCTAGACTTCTGGGTCTCCACACTTGCTGGTCTCGCTTCTACACTATTTATTGCTCCTTCAGAAACTCCCTTCCCGGCTCTGCCTCCACCAAACCTCCATATTACCAGAAGCTTCAGGCAAGACCTCTCCCTAAGCTTCAGACTCATACGTCCAACTGCCTACCTAGCCCTTCTATTGAGATTCCTATCAGGTGTCTTAAATTTACCATAACCAAAATATAACTATTAATGAATGTAGTAGGCTGAATAATGGTCCCCCAAGACACCCAGGTCCTAGTCCCTGTTAATGTTACCTTATATGGCAAAGGGGACTTTGCAGATGTGACTAATCTAAGAATCTTGTAACAGGTAGAGTTTCATGGATTATTCAGGTGGACCCAATGTAATCAAAGTGTTCTCATAAGAGAAAGGCAGAGGGAGACTCAATGACAGGAGAGGAGTAGGAGAGGTGACATCAGAAGAAAAGGGCGGTGATGCCAGGAAGTGGCAAGGAACACAGGCAACTTCTAAAAGCTGAAAAAAGGCAAAGAAATAGATTCTCCCCTCAAAGCCACCAGAGAAAACACAGCCCTGCTGACACTTTCACTTTAGCCCAGTGACACTGATTTTCAGACTACTGATCTTCAGAACTGCAGGAGAATACGTCTGTGTGGTTTCAAGCCACTGAATATGTGGTGATCTGTTACAGCAACAATTGGAAACTAATACAGTGGCTGCCACCACCACACAGATCCACACCCCTGACCCTCATGCCTACCATACCTCAGTCAATGACACCAATACTCATCTAGCTGCTGAGGCCAGAAGCTTCAGAGTTTTCTCTTGACTCACCTCACCTGCCAGCAAGTCTGTCAGCTCTGCCCCCAACATACATCCTGACTCCAGTGGCCTCTCACTTCCTCCGCCGCTACACCTTAGTCTAAGCGTCCATCATTGCCGAGTTGCATCACTGCATCACTTCCTCGGTCTTTGGCATCTACTCTTGGTCCCTCTTCAGTCTATTGTTTCACAGGAACCAGGATGACCTTTCTGAAGGGTATATCAGACCACATCGTCCTCCTATTACAGCCCTTCAATGGCTTCCCCTTATACTCAAGATAGAATATAAATCCCTTGCCATGGCCTATAAGGCCTTACCATAGACTGGCCTCTGGCCCCCATCTCCCTGCACTGCCCACTCATTCACTCATTCCCTGCGCCCTGGCCACACTGACCTCCTTTCTGAGCCGGGTGCCTTCCATTCCCACTTCCTGGCCTTTGTGCCTACAGCTCTTACCACTAACGTGCTCTCTCTCCAGACTTTGCATGGATCCCTCCTTCTCATCATTTAACTCTCAACTCAAGGGAATTCCCTGGTGGTCCGGTGGTTAGGACTCAGCGCTTTCATGGCTGTGGCCCAGGTTCAATCCCTGGTCGGGGAACTAAGATCCCACAAGCTGCGTGGCCCGGCCGGAAAAAAAAAAGAAAGAAAACGGAAAAAAAAAGAAATTAAGTCTCAACTCAAGATATCACCTCCCTCACAAGCCCTTACTACCGTCTCCATCGAACAGGACTCTCAGTGTCTGCAGGCAGTGGCTACTTCCCCCTGTTTTATCTTCCTCGTAGCATGTGTCCGTGCCTGAAATAGTCTTATTGGTTTGTTTCCGTGTCTGTCGTGTGTCTCTCCACTAGAATGCCAGCTCTCTGAGGGCAGGCCTCTGCCTGTCCTGTTCACTGCGCTATCCCTAGTGCTTAGCACAGAGTAGGCACACAATATTTCGTTTCCTGGTTGTCTGACACAGCTCGTTTCTGACTCTACACTGCCCCTGGCCAACAGAACCATGCCAGAGTTCGCTCTGCCAGCAATGTGTGTATATTAGTAGCACTGGGCTTTCTGTTAAATAGCCAAGAGGTAATCAGTGGAATTTCGGACATTCAGCAGGTATGGAATGACCATAGGGTTTCTTTTATGGTAAAGGCACAGGATTCAATCAACATCTGCTAAGTGCCAGGTGCCACAGACACAGGGCAGAGGGAGAAAAAGATATTTTTATTACGCCTTAATGGACAATGAATTTGGATTTTGTCAGGCCAAGGAGTAGGAGGGATAGAGAAGAGGCAGAGGAAAAAGCACTGCATGTAGATGCCCGACTATTTCACGCCCTCCGTGTGGCGGCCTTCCACATACTTCCAAAGACTTGCTGAGCCTAGAAATGTAAGGATGTTGCCATGTGGCCCAGAGCTGAAAGGTAGGTTTGAAAAGAACAAATCAAACCAATATAAATCTGGCTTACCCAATGCCTATACTCACTTACAAACAGAGGGAGACTCGTTTCTCCCGGCAGTGAGCTGCTCTCTCTTACTCGCCTTTGCTTTTCTCTTCTCCCTGCTGCCCAGGCCTCATCATCCACGAGGGGCCCTCCGTGTACCGCATCTTTAAACGGTGGCAAGCTGTCAACCAGCAATGGAAAGTGCTGAACTACGACAAGACGAAAGACCTGGAGGATCAAAAGGCAGGAGGCAGGACCAATGCCCGGATGTCCTCGTCCACCCAGGCCAACGCGCCCCCCTCCGGAGAGGAGGCTGCGGGCACCCCTGCCCCTGAGGAAGGCCCTGCCCGGGCGGCCGGCCACCCCTCAGGCCCTCTGTCCGATCACCACTGTGCTTACACCATCCTGCACATCTTGAGTCACTTAAGACCTCATGAACAGCGGACCCCACAGGGCGGCAGCCGAGAGCTGGTCATGAGGGTCACGACGGTGTGAGAGGAGAGACCTGGGAGGGAGCTGTGACCACACATGCACGCACAAGAGCGAGGAGAGCAGGGGCCGGGGAGGGCCGCCCCTGACAGGACGCCATCTGGGGGGCAGGTGTGGGGAGGCATGGAGGCACCCCAGGGGCCAGAGGGCAGGCGGTTGGGGGGGGTGCCTTGAGGGGCCTGGGGGCAGAACTGGAGCTGGAGGGAGGCTGGCGCTGTGAGTGGTTTCCTGATTTCCAACCGGTCAATACCATTCTCCAACAAGCACGAGGAAAACCAATACAAACTCAGCAACGAAGTGCAATACATACTGGGCCTAACAAAACACAACAACAGAGGCACCCAGATGTGCCCCCCTGTGCAAAGCACCTGGGAGAAGCGGCGGCTGGGGAGGGCGAAGCTGCGTGTCTGGTGGCGGTGGTGCCCACGTGTGCAAGTGTGGGAAGGAGAAGCACTTGTAGCCGGCCTTGTTTTACCTTTCAGTTTGCTTTGGTTTCTCCCTGGGCTGTGTTCCAGGAACAGTTGGGGGGAGGGAGAGGGATGGGTGGGAGCTGGCAGAGATGAGATTGCTAGCATTTGTGGCCCCTGGGCTCACCTGGGTGGGCAGGATTCCTGACTCAGGCCTGGGGGGCAGTGCTGCAGGGAGGGAGGTGCTGACCTGAGCGGCCAGAGGGAGGGGGGTTTCTTCCTCTTCCAAACTGGGAACTCCCAATTTCAGATGGGCTCAAAGAGGGCATAGGTTTGGAGTAGGGTGTCTTTCTGTGCCCTTGTTACTTTATTTTATGGTGATTTGGCTCAAAGATGTTTACAGGAAACACACACACACACACACACAACAATAGTACAGATTTCCCATGGGTATCTTGAGCACAGTCCTGCTGCCATGGCTTCAGCCTTCAAAGCTGTCAATCCAGGAGTGATTTTTCCCAACCACCCAATACCACCCATGGCCACGACATGCTCAGTGCCACGGCCCCTCCTGGTTTGGCACCTGCTGAGACCCAGGGCCCCCCATGGCAGGGCATCTCCTGCCCAGGGTCTCCCAGGAGAGCTGCTGCAGTGAATGGGAGGAAGTTGGCCGGATGTGCCCCAAGGAGTGGAGTGGAGACCAATCTAAGTATTCCTTGCTGCTCGGGACCCTCCCCCGAGGGCAGTTTGGCTAATCCCTCAGTGCTACCTGCTCCCTGGTCCCTCCCATACAGCAAGGCGGGCCCAGGGACCCTGGCAGGGAGCTCTGTCCCTTGAGCCCACCTGCTGGTTCTGGGACCCTGCCAGGGAAGGCCACGGGGGTGGTCACCTGCAGAGTTTCTTTTTGTCATTGCACAATGGCTGCGTCATCCGTGGGTATGAAAGGGACACTGTCAAGTACTTTTTTAAACTAGTTTTTAGGGTTTTTTAAAACTCTCTGTTGTTTATATTATTCTCTTAAAAGCTTGAAAATAAAATTTCTTTCCCTACCACTAGTGTCCTTTCCCATATGTGAGTTTTTCCTGTCTCTGTCCTGTTTTCCCTCTATGGTATAATTTGCTTTCCCTCTCCTGTGTCTGCTCCACCCCTAGAGTCTTCTCCCTCACAAGAAACGGTTTCTCCTTTGAGGGTACAGATGGGGCAGGGCCTGTGTGTGTGTGTGTGTGTGTGTGTGTGTGTGTGTGTGTGTGAACCTACAGTGAAGCCCTGGGACTCCTGGCCTCTTCTGGTCTTCCTAGCAGGTGAATTCCTCCTTCAAGTCTAAAAGAGGACCAGCTCCCCAACTTTTCCCAGGTTTCAGCCCAGGACTCCTGGAAGCAGAGGCCACTAGTGCTGGGAGGAAATTTGGAGAGTTTTCTCCCCATCTGGTCATTTCAGAGAAACTAAGAGAACCACAGGTGAGGGGCATGTTAGGACCTCATTCCCCTGACAGTTTTCCTTTGAACATCAGAAAACAGCCCCCAGAGCAGGGCCCCGAGACGGGGCTCAGACATATCACTAGGCAGCAGGCAAGGCTTTCCCTCCCTCCAGCCTGACCTGGCCCTCCTTCCTGGGGCCGGCAGTTGGTCAGGCAACGTCATCAGTGGGATGTGCACAGGCTTAGGAAGGTTCCTCCCCGGATGAAGCTCACATACAAGTGAAAACCAACAAAACCATACAAGTAGTTCATGTAGAGTGAAGGTATCTCTTTTTTCTTATAGTCTAAGAATGGGCCATTCAGTTTAATTAAATATTTACGTGGGAATTCCCTGGCGGTCCAGTGGTTAGGAGTCGGCATTTTCACTGCCGAGGGCCCAGGTTCAACCCATGGTCGGGGAACAAAGATCCCACAAGCCACATGGCACGGCCAAAATATATACATATATTTATGAAAAATATAGATGTGTCCAGACATGCATTATCTATTTTCAAAAAAGTATCAGAATACAACAAAATATACACGTCATCAAAACTATAGTGGCCACTATGTCATCTTTCTTTGGTGATTCTCAGGGAGCTTCAGAACATTGTGGTCATGCAGGGTCATCATTCAGAATATACTATATTGAAGAAGAGGTGGTTAATGAAAAGTTCTAATAGGATTCTGGAGTTTGTTGGATCTTCATGATGTAAGCACCAAGAGATCAAGGACCATCTGTCTTGTTTACCACTATATATCCAGGACCTACAGGCCTACAGTAGTGCTTGGCATACAGTAGGTGCTCAATAAATATTTTTGAGTGAATAAGACACTCCTGGAAGAGAACGGAAGGACCTTCCAGCATGCAGGAGACATGCCTCCACTTCTATCAACTTGCACTCCAGTTCTCAAGGTCAATCATAGAAAAGAAAAGGTCAACCTTTGACCTCTCAACCCAACAGGATGGTAAATTCCCTGTGCCTTGGAGAATGGTGCTTTGGGGTACAAAAATGAGCGAGCTGGGTTTTTATATTTTATATGCATCTCTGGGGTTCGAGGTAGAAGTGCACCCTGACAACCTGAGACCACTGTCCTTTTCCAAATGTGCAAATCATCCTTCATACCGCAAGAAAAGGCCTAGATTTCATGTAGATTTATCCAATGCAGAGCGGTGAGAAGTAGTCCAGAGAATTCACCTGCACATCATTCCCAAATATTGCCCCATGCATGGGACAAGATACCAGCTAACACCTAAAGCTCTTGCTATGTGTCAGCACCCAATTAAATATTTATATGCATCGACATACTTAGTATTCCAACAACTGATGAAGTAGACACCATTATTATCTTCATTTTACAGATGTGGGCAACGAGGCAAAGAGGTTAAGTCACTAGCTCATAATCACCAGCCAGGATTCCAGCCCAGGCAACCTGGCAGGACATGTGTCCACTCCTGCAGGACAACTGGCACCAAATAAAGGGAAATCTGGGACAGGACAATGCAGGGGGCTCATTATGGTAGAGATCTGTTGAAAACTTTTGGAGGTTGGAGAAATTGGGACTTAATAATTATAAACTATTTCTGTCCCCTACCAAAAATATTGAGGGTACCTAACAATTTTTGATATTGTTCAGTTAATACACTGGTTGAATGGAAGCCGCTATAGTAGAAAGTTGGCTTTATCTGGACAGTGGGGAATTCTCAAAGGACAAAAGACACAATTCAACCATATATATATATTTTTTAAATAGTTTTTAAAAACTATTTTTTTAAAAAATTTATTTATTTATTTATTTTATTTTGGGCTGTGTTGGGTCTTCATAGCTGAACGTGGGCTTTCTCTAGTTGCAGCGAGCGGGAGCTACTCTTCGTTGCAGTGCGCGGGCATCTGATTGTGGTGGCTTCTCTTTGTTGTGGAGCACGGGCTCTAGGCGTGCGGGCTTCAGTAGTTGTGGCTCTCAGGCTCTAGAGCACAGGCTCAGTAGTTGTGGCGCATGGGCTTAGTTGCTCTATGGCATGTGGGATCTTTCTGGACCAGGGCTTGAACCTGTGTCCCCTGCAATGGCAGGAGGATTCTTAACCACTGCACCACCAGGGAAATTCTCAACCGTATTTTTATGGGCAAAAGGTCAGTTTCCATAAGGAATCACAGAAGGCTTTTCTAGAGAAAAAAAAAGTAAAAATTATCCTATTTGGGGACTAGAATTTTGCCCCTGGTTCCAAGTGAGTGGTGTAGAATAGTGGGTTGGTGGCAGAGGTCTAAAAATAGCCCATAAAATTTAGGAGGACCCCACAATTATTACCCCACAAGAGGCCTTGTCCCTGTATACCAGGAGAATCAAATCTGTAACCATCTTAGAGCACAGAACCACCCGTGAGATTCAAAGATAACAGAGAGTAGAGGCATGGTTTGGATACAACAACAACCAATTTCTAAGAGAAATGATGTGCTTTGTAAGAAGAATGCATTATACTGTGGAGGTGAGAGAGCTGGGGGCAAGATGAGAAACACACTTTGCATTATCCCTTATCACCTTTTCTCAAATTATCCTGTTAAGTAACAAGAAAACAAGGACGGTTTTCAGCTGTAAGGGTCTGAGTTTATAGCAGTGATGCAGTGATCCTAAAACCTCCCCTGAGCCCTACATCTCCACCCACCCTTGTTGGCAGAAGGGCATGTGGGCACTGAGAAGTGCCCGGGGTGCCACAGATGATTAGGTAACACTCCAAGATGACTCTAAGTGGGGAGGATCTGGGACTGGCTTCACCCCAGATCTGAGTCCAGGGTCTGGGCCTAAGCACCCTTGTCCCACCATAGGGTCCTTCTTCTTGCTGCCTCTCCCCCTCCAGCATCCTATCTCCCCCTCACCCAGCCTCTCATGGAAATAAGAATCCACTGGGCGAAGGCTTTCTTCCTCCCCAAGCCCCAGTCTGATGAGAACTACAGCCCTCAGTGCCCTCCTGATCCCCGACAACTGACCACTGAGGCGAGTCTCTCACCTTTAAATGAGTGACCCCTAACCGTGTACCAAACACCTCCCCAGCACACTCAGTTTTGACCCAAGGGCTCAGTAGATGTTTAGGGAAGAGAAGAAGTTGTGGTTGAGGAGGGTTGAGGGAAGAAAAGAAAAGCAGGCTCACCCCGTGCCCGTGCCTTCTTAATTTTTGAGAGAGAAAAGTCCTGAAAACAGAGCATCCTCGGTGCCCGTGGTGCTGGTTGAAGTCTGGTGCTTTGCTGTCCACCTAAGGCCCTGCCAGCAAGGAAAGGCGCGGTACCTGGGCCAGGTGGCAGCAGGGCACGGAGCACCTCCAGGGTATCCACGATCCCGAGGGGCCCTCTCACATGGGGAGGGGACAATCTGCTTCTGCATCTGTTACATAAGAACGTGGATGCTCGAGCTCTCCATCTGGTAATACTGCCCTTTTCCCCAGTCACATTGGGGACATAATAAAAATAGCCAAACATATAGTACTCTCTATATGCCAAGACTCATCTCAAGCTTTTTATGTATATTAACTCATTTAATGCCCCAAAACAACCCCACAAAGTTGGGAACTACTATTATTTTCATTTTTCTAGTGAGGACACTGAGGCACGGAGAGGTTAAACACGCCGCCCAAGGTCACGTAGCCGCACGAGGCAACATGAGAATTTATATCTCCGCAGTCTGGTGTCGTATGTTGCGCTGTTAACCACTACATTATACTGCCTCTCAGAAAAGTGAAAATGCATTTAAAAGGTTTATCCTGATTCAAGAGATGTTGGAGAGGGCTTCCCTGGTGGCGCAGTGGTTGAGAGTCCGCCTGCCGATGCAGGGGACACGGGTTCGTGCCCCGGTCTGGGAAGATCCCACATGCCGTGGAGCGGCTGGGCCCGTGAGCCATGGCCGCTGAGCCTGTGTGTCCGGAGCCTGTGCTCCGCAGCGGGAGAGGCCACAACGGTGAGAGGCCTGCGTACTGCAAAAAAAAAAAAAAAAAGGAGATGTTGGAGAAAAGTGAATGGGCCCTACACCAGTTGGATGTAACCCAGACACCATCTGTGTCACCTGCCCCTCAAAGTTAGCTGAAGTCTGCTGAAACCTCTCCATCCCTTATGCTATGGGAAGGTTGATGCCCTCATCAGGGTTTTTAATAATTCAGACACTAAAATTCTTTTCATTCACTTCCTACTTGAATTTCCAGAATCTCCTGAACACAGGGTTTCCATTCTCTATCTTACCATCATCTCTTTATTTTGACTATAGGTTAAACCCAAATGTTGGACGAAATTCCTCTACCTACGTCTCCCTCTAACCCAAAGTATTACCACTTACAGTTGTGTATAATATAATTTTACCAGAAATTTTGAAGTAATTCGAAGATTATTCATATAAAAACCTGCAATGAGAAACTGCTATGTGGAAGGTTCTCGCCAGGTAGGTGTCTCAAATATAAACCAGATATAACCATCTTCAAGGATCTCACTCTCTGGTTACTAGACTCTAGTAAGCGGCTCAGCATTTCTTATCAAAAGCTGTTCTCATGAAAGAGCCTGACAAGATTCCTCTTACTAACTGTAAATAAGTAAGTTAACACTATTCCCTCTCCTGTGGAATTCGCATTTTTAAGAGGAGACCATTCCTAAGCAAGAGGAGTAACCCTGTAAGGGGTGGAATTTTAATCATCATCAAACAGGTACAGGGTTGTCTTGAGTTCTTTTAGCCAAAAAGATCACAACTGTGTATGTGCATTTGACACACAGACACATACACAGAAATAGAGTGAATGACAAATGCATTCTCTAAAAAGTGACACTGAGTCCAGGCCTCTTGACTGAGCAGCTCTTTGGATTTCCTCAGGAGAACGAAGACATCCAGGTAACAGGTGGTGAGAGACAGGAAAATTTCATCAATCTCAGGCCCCCTGGGCTCTGTCATGTCACTTGGTTTGAGCAGCCTCTTTGTCTAGAGGTTGCATATGGGATATCACCTTTTCTGCCCCAGCCAGTGGCCATTCCAAGGGGTGCTTTGTTGAGAAGGGGACCCTCCACACCCTCCAACACAGGCCACTGTGTCTCTTCAAAGAAGGGATGTAGAAATTCTGGAGTTGCCACCACCCTGAGCATGCTAAGCCCACACCTGCCTAGTGAATCGTGGTGACACTATTGTAAGCCCTAGTCCCTCTCGCAAAAGCCTCAAGGCTGAAGCATTATCTCATGCCATCCACAACTCCTCAAATCATTTTGGTGCACACTTGTTGCTTTTGTCTATCTAGTACACAGAGACACTCTTTCCCATGGGGAACACATACCATGTGGTTTTGGTAGGGTTGAATCCCTAAAACCACTCCAGCTAGGGGTGGTACTGTGACCCAGGCCTGGATGGCCAAAGTATCTTATGTCTCTGTCCACAGGGATTGGTTCAGAAATGGACATGTGACCAAAACCCATCCAAGTCCTCCGTGGGATTTTCCTATCAGAGCTAGTGGGAAACGCTGTTTCCTTCCACCATGGTTCCTAGCTGGGAGTCAGCGAAAATGAAAGACCTCACTTTCTGCCATGTAGAAAGCATCTATCTATCAGAATAAGGTAAAGTAGAGACATGCAAAGAAAAAAGCAGGAGAGAGATGGTGCTGATTCTCTCCCAGATCCATGACTGAGCCTGTTTCTCGGCTAGATATCCCAGGACATCTGCCAATGAATTCTATTTTTGCCTGCTTTAGTCTAAGCTGGGTATATGTTTCTTGCAACCAAAAGTATCCATCATGAATACAAAGATTTCCATACACCCCGTGACAGAACTTTGGGTGAAATCCATGGTGCATTGGTTTGGGGCCAAAAGCACTGGGATGGGTTGCCCCCCTTTCCTGTTGGTTTGGGGCCCAAGTTGGCACAGTGGAAGCATCTGCACCTATTATCCTCCCCTAACCATTTTCATGAATCTGTTCAAGGTTATCAATGATTAAACAGGAAGGTAATATGCACAGCCTACATGAGAAGAGTGTTCTTTTAAACTATATCTTTTCAATTCTTTTCTCTCTTTTTTTGCAGTACACGGGCCTCTCACTGCTGTGGCCTCTCCCATTGCGGAGCACAGGCTCCGGACGCGCAGGCTCAGCAGCCGTGGCTCACGGGCCCAGCCACTCCGCGGCATGTGGGATCTTCCCGGACCGGGGCACGAACCCGTGTTCCTTGCATCAGCAGGCAGACTCTCAACCACTGTGCCACCAGGGAAGCCCCTCAATTTTTTTCTTAAGATTGCATCAGGGGTGACAGTGACAGGACCTAAAATGACAAGTAGACAGACCTTAATCAGAACTCTGATTTAAAGTTATAGGAATGAGCAGGATCCAGTTATGAGGTCCCAGGACAGAAGCCAGGATACCAAGATTCAGAGCAGAAGGTAAGAGGCAAAGCTAAGAACAAGACCTTGACCCACCAGCCACAGCCAAAGGGTTTCCCGTTCTCCCTAGCACTGACCGTGTAAATGGCATGGCCCCATACACATGGGCCACCTTACTGCTACTGCTATTATTCTTATTGGATTAAGTAAACCACCCTGGGTTCCTGACTTTATGTATGGGGACCTATGGAAGCAGCCACAAGTCCTCTGGGGGCAAGTCACTTGCTTTTCTGGTCTCTGGATAATCAGTTTTCCTCTCAGGATCTTTGTAATATCAGAAGTAATGCATATAAAGTATGCAGTGAATAAATTACTCCTGTTATCATTTTATTGCTCAACAGAGTAATAAGAAAGTTATACCATTACCATAGCATATAAAAAGCAAGGTTAAGTGAAAGCAAAACTGGGTACCTGGCACCAATACTCTGTCTTGTCTGGTTTTCATTCAGCTGCAAGTAACAGATACCCAACTAGGAGAAGCTGAAACAATTGAGGCTTTATTTTTCTTCTGCAATGAAACGTCCAGAATAAGTGGCTGTTGGCATCAATCCAGCTGCTCAATAATGCCACCAGTGACCCAGGCTCTGTCTTTCTGCTCAGGCATCCTTAGTCTGTTGACTTGTCACCTGTGGCTATGACCTCAGAGTCTCAAGTGGACTCTGATAGCTCAAAGCAGGAAAGAAAGAAGGGGTGACCCTGTCACATCCTTCTTTTATATCAGGAAAAACAAAAGCTTTCCCAGAACAACATTTCTTTTTTTTTTTTTTTTGCTGTACGCGGGGCTCTCACTGTTGTGGCCTCTCCTGTTGCTGAGCACAGGCTCTGGACGCGCAGGCTCAGCGGCCATGGCTCACGGGCCCAGCCGCTCCGCGGCATGTGGGATCTTCCCGGACCGGAGCACGAACCCGTGTCCCCTGAATCGGCAGGCGGAATCCCAACCACTGCGCCACCAGGGAAGCCCCTGAACAACATTTCTATTCCTAGATGCTTCCACGTGTATTTTTTTTTTTTTTTTTTTTTGCCAGAAATGTGTCACAGAGCCACCCTTAGCTGCTGGAGGGGCTGGGAAAGTGATTATTTATCTTCTCAGTGCCTCCTGTGGAATGCACCAAGGGAAAAGGAGATGAGAAGGGATGCCGGTTAGGCCAGCGAGGGGCCCCTGCCCCAACCTGTGTGTAGGCAGATAAATTACTGTGCTATTTTGGAGGGCCATCTCGTAGTATTCTATTAAGTGTAAAGTGCACATATCTTTCAACCCAGGAGTTCTATTTCTTTGGAACTCTCCTAGAGCGACAGTGACAGATGTTGCCTTCTGAAAGAGCTTGGGAAATGAGGATCAGAGTGGTATCACTGTATTAATGAAGCAAATTGGAAAAAAAACCTAAATGTCTGTCAACATGGGAGTGATGACATGTGAGATACAGAAACCATGGAATACCACTGGCATCAGAGAGAATGTCATGGACCTGGAAGGACCGACAGGGACGGATCTCAAAGTCATGTTGTTAACTAAAACACATCATCTGTAGGGCAATATACACAATGATCGTATATGTGTAGAAGAACCAAAAAAGAATCCCACCCACATTTCAATTTTAAAACACCATACTCCAAAAGAATATGGAGGAATATCACCAAACTAATCAGAGCTCTTTCTCTCTGGGAGAGGGTGAAGTTGGGGAATGTGAAGAGGAAATTTCTCTCTGTTTATGTTGTTTGCATTTTAATAAGAAGAATAAACTGATGTTATATTTGTGTAGTTTAAAAAATATGGTACATATATAGAGTGGAACATTTAAGTGACTATTGAAAACAATGATTAAAATCTTTTTAGAGGGCTTCCCTGGTGGCGCAGTGGTTGAGAGTCCGCCTGCCGATGCAGGGGACACGGGTTCGTGCCCCGGTCCGGGAAGATCCCACATGCCGCGGAGCAGCTGGGCCCGTGAGCCATGGCCACTGAGCCTGCACGTCTGGAGCCTGTGCTCCGCAACGGGAGAGGAAAAAAAAAAAATCTTTTTAGAAAATAGGTACCTTGTAGTTGGAGGAAGCCCTACCTCATCTTTCCTGAGAACTTTGCTTTGAAGGAGGAGCTGCCCCACAGGGGTGTGGAGTAGAGGATTCCTGGGGCTTCCAAGGTTCTGTGTTTCTATGATAACGACAGTTTGAGAGCCAAGAAATTTGCGATTGAGAGTTTACTTGCTGTTCCAGGGAGGGCAATGGCACGGAGGAGGATCTCAAGTTGGATTCTAGGAGTGGCCTCCCCCAAGTTCACTTTGGCCATGGCCCTTCAGACCAGAGGTTTTCTAGGGAAAACTCATGATCTCCCAGAGATCACGAGTTTTTGCTGCCAGCACACACTCGAGAGAAGCCTGGCTGAGAGGCACCGAGGGCCTCCTGCTGGTCCAGCTCTGCATGCACCGGAAGAGGCTGCAGGCGAAGCTGGCCAGCACAGAGCAAGCGTCATCCAGGTTGCAGGCAGCTGGTTCTTTCCCCTTCTCCCTCCTACTCCTCTTTTCCCACCTTCCAAGTCCTCCCTAGGAGAGGGTTTTCAAGCAGCAGCCAGATGATGCCTTCCAACAGCAGACGATGGTGGACGGGATGTGCGATGCCAGCGCGCCCCTCCCCATGCCCACTCGGGCTCCAGCCATCGGGAGCCGCTGAGCTCTGATAATAGGAGCCAGTCAGTCCTGTGCCCAGGGATGCGTCAGCTGGGCTAGTCACTGCAGGTTCCTGTTTGTCCAGCCAAATGCCTGAAGCCTCCCGAGCGCCAGTCCTGGCCTTGGAGCCTGCCAGATGTGACTGGGGAAAGTCAGTCAAGGAGATTGACAACGTGGAGAATCTGAAAACAAACAAGGTGAGGGCTGCTTTCTGGGCTGTGAGGCAGATGGAGACCCTGGGGAATCAGGCAGAGTAAACAAACAAACATCAAATAAACAAAGCCTTCTTCAGTGGCAATGACACCAACAAAAGAGAAAGTAAAACGAGCGAGCTACGTTCTTTTTGGTGTGTATTTGAATATTTTCATAATAAAATTAACAAAATAGCCCTCATCACATCACCCTTCTGTGCCCTTGTTTATGCAGTCTCTCTGGCCTGGAAGTTTCCTCCTGTCACGCTCCAGGCATAAATCGTCCAGATCCTACAGGGCCCAGTCCAAATGCTACTTTCTCTCAGAAGCCTTTTCCCTGACGCCCCCTCCTCCACCACTAGTGGGAAGCAATCGTGCCTTCTTCTGGGTTCTTATGTCCTTTTCTTGCACCATGTTGACGGCAGCTATTCCATTCTCACCTCTAAAATAGTTATACGCATGCTAATTCCACCAACCAGCCTGAGAGTGCTTTAAAGGCGGGAATTCTGATTTGTTAACCTTTCTATCCTCAGTACCTAACGCGTGATGGGATGATGGGAACTAATAAATGAATAACTAGATCAATCATTCATTCATTTCATAAACATTATGGTGCATCTGAATATAACAGGCACTGTACTAGGCAGTGATGTTAACAAAACAAATAAGACAGTGAATCCATTGTCTTCATGGAGTTTACAGTCTGGGAGGCACAGGTAGCTGTACAGACAGAAAATTACAGTGAGGAGTCATTGGTGTCATCATGAAAAGTACATCCAAGGCAGAGGGAAGGATATGAAGGAGAGAGTGTTCAATTCTACCTGAGGGAAGTTAGGAAAGTCTTCACGAAAGAGGTGATGTTAACTTGGTACATTAGTTCAGGTCCATGCAAAGGGAAGACTAGACATGCAGGAGATCTGTTGGTGGAGGGAGCAGAGGAAGAGCCCTCAGACCACAGTGGCCTGACAGCTGTGGGAAAGGAGAGAAGGGTAGGAAGAGGCTCAGACTGCAGGGCAGTTACAAGAAGTGTTTTGCCAGACCAATGGGGAGTCCTTGAGCCAAAGCTGCCATTGCAGGAATCTCAGATCTTGTTGGATGGGGCTGCCTTAGTGACCCACTGTGCCCAGTTGCTGGCTGGGAGCAGCCCGCAAGAATCATGGCCTCAGCAGGAATGTGGTGGCGCGTCCAACAGGACAGCAGCTGGGGGCATCATCAATTATGCTCCCCGCAGCAGGAGATAGGAGGCCACATTTTCTTGGTCTTTATGCTTAAGTAAGTATCAGCAGGCATGTAGGTGAGGGGATGTGGGAGAAGACAAAGAGGAAGATGTTCCAGGATGAGGAACATGCATAAGCAAAGACACCAAAGCATGAAACAACGGGGCTCATTCGTGGCCTGTAATAGCTGGGCATGAATGGAGTGTAGGCTGGGGTGTGGGGAGGCATGATGCAGCAGGAGATGAGGGGCACTGGTTGCAGTGGCCCCATCCTGGGGGTATCACACATGAGCAGTGGGGAGCTGTGGCAGATTGGAGGCGTATTAGAGCAGATTTGGCCTTGGAAAGAGGCTCTGGTGGTCACACAGAGGAGGGCTCAGCGGGAGGCGGGCCAGACAGGAGGCCCTGGCAAGCACTGGGGAGCAACACACTGAGGACGGACGAAAGCAGCAGAGGTAGAAAAGGAGAGGAAGAGGGCGATGAATGAATGGAAGGATGGATGAACGCCGGAACGGGCGAGTGAATGCAGGTGGTCAGATGCCAACCAGCTGTGCCCCTTCAAGGACAGCTCGCTGTACCCAAAGCCCCGGATGTTGCTCTGTGAGCAGATGGAAATAAAGCCGCTCCTGTAGCTCTTTCCTGCTGAAGAATTTCCATTAGGTGGAAATATGCCCTGATTCATTATCAAGGGACGAGTCTCTCTCCAGGGTCCTGCTCTGCAGAAACACACTATCGCTTGCCCCCCAGCCCAGGCTCGTCTCAGGCAGGCATGAAGGCGACTCTGTGCCCAGTTGGCGCCCGGATCCCTGGGAGGCCAGGCTGTCCTTTTCCACTCCATTCATCTTCAGGGCCAGATGGTGTTTGCCTCATTGACTTTCACTGCTGATGGCATCTTGTTTGCTGGGTTTTCACAGGTTGCTTCCTTTCCTTTACTTCAATTCATTCTCCCACTTGCCCCACTTTTGCGTCCTGTGTCATGTTCATCACGATGGCAGGGAGACACCTGGAGTTCTCAGCAGGTGGACGTTTCCAGGGAGCCGGCCAAACCCAGTTCCTACGGCCCAGCGCCTACCCCCACCCGACTCCGGCTCTGCGAAAACATCGCGGTGGGAGCCCTGAGAACAGTAAACTCAGTTTTATTGAAAAACACATCTTGTTAAGCAAGAAGCCAAGGCCATCAACGACAGCCATGACCCAAAGGATGATTTCTGGTCCAATCTACTTCCGTCTTCCCAAGCTCTCTGTTACCATCTTGCATAAGCACTAAGCCTAAAAAGCAACTCCACGATGGTCCCCATCCAGGTGCTCTGCAGGGAAACCAGCAAGGACAGGCAGCTTGTCCACCTGCTCACGCCACGCCTCCTGGCCTCAGGGTCTACGCCCAAATCAAAGGCTCCATCCTTCCTTTCCAGTCAGACAACACCCTCTTTCACCTTTAAAATTCAGATTTACTTTCTGCTAGAAGCAATGTTTCCAGCAATCTCTGTTCCTTACGTCTGCAGCCTTGTCCAGTTGTGGCTACTTGTTGACTTGCTTCGGTCTGAGTCCCCTTGAACATTAGGTGTTTCTGTTCTATCTTCTTCACCTTCTCTGGTCCTCAAGAGTGAGAAGAAGCCTTGTTCCTCCTTTGGGGCCTCCAAGCATCTGGGCAATGGCTTGCTGTCAGCGTGCAGTTGAGCGATGTCAGTGTACGTGACTTGCAAGGCCTGGCTTCCAGGTCTGCTCTAGCTGTGTGGTGAGTCCTCAGGCCAGCACCTCCACTCAGTGGAAGGACCGGCTTCTGCTCACCTGTAAGCCTTAATCAGGGCCTGGGGACAGTGAGTGTAACCTGTAAAGTACTCTGAGGTCCTAGGAAGAAACAGGACAGAGAGACTCACAGCCATTATCAGCAAGTGATCAACACTGGGAAAAACATCCAGTTTTACATTTCTCTTATGTTTTCATCACTCTCGTATACCCTGGTCCTTCCTTTTTTTTTTTGGTACAATGGCCTCTCACCGTTGCGGCCTCTCCCGCTGCGGAGCACAGGCTCCGGACGCGCAGGCTCCGGACACGCAGGCTCAGCGGCCATGGCTCACGGGCCCAGCCGCTCCGCGGCATGTGGGATCTTCCCTGACCGGGGCATGAACCCGTGTCCTCTGCATCGGCAGGCGGACTCTCAACCACTGCGCCACCAGGGAAGCCCCCCCGGTCCTTCTTGTTTGCCTCCGCCACTTGCCTTCGGCCCTCCTCCCCGCAAGTATTGATGACATTATGTAACTACCTCATGTTTGGATTTAACTGACTCTAAGTGTATTGTCCACAATCTTTTACTGATGAACACATGGTTCCCTGGGCCCCGACTGCACTTTGGTGGTGGTGGGAGTGGTGTGTGTGTGTGTGTAACTGAGAAACAACTCAGCAAGTGCCAACTGGCAGCCTCCCTGGATCAATAATATCAACGATTTCAGAGACTTCCAGAGGTATTGCCAACTCATTTGGCTTTTTTCAATACTATTATCACTATTACAAGGACACCCCAAGGCCCTTTTACTTAAAGACACGGCGCAATGCCCCAAATGAGAGTAATGTTGAGTGCTGTCTTCAAGGGCTGCAACCTCAACGTTAACTAGAGGGGTGGGTGCTTGGAGCTAAGCGTGACCTTAATTTTGCGGTTAAGGTTTCAGTGGGAGGGATGGCATGGTCTCCTGAGAGCTCATTTTTCGCTAGTTAGCCACGTGACGACTTACTTTGCGTTACCCTGAGAATTTCCACCTGCCTGAACATGTCTTAAAAGAAGATATGTTTATAAAAATCTAGGGTATCACCGGCAAAACAAGGTAGTGTTTAAGCACCTATGCCCAGGCACAGACATTTCGGTTCCACTCTTTGCTCTGTCATTTACTGGGTGTTTGTCCTTCACAAGGCCCTCCTCTCCTGGGGTCTTCATCCCCTGTTACGTGGGGTGCAGGGGCTGGAGGGTTGTCTAATGATGATTGTTAGCTGAGAGTCTGTGGTGGGCATTCAGTGTAGGGAGAGGGGATCCAGAGAGAGGGTATATGGCTCAGGCGAGAAGACAAAGGTCTGAAAAATCTATGGAAATCATTCATTCATTGTTCCATCCATTCACATTCATTCATTCAACATACATTTCTTTTTATTTTTTTAACATCTTTACTGGAGTATAATTGCTTTACAATGGTGTGTTAGTTTCTGCTGTATAACAAAGTGAATCAGTTACACATATACATATGTTCCCATATCTCCTCCCTCTTGGGTCTCCCTCCCTCCCACCCTCCCTATCCCACCCCTCTAGGTGGTCACAAAGCACCGAGCTGATCTCCCTGTGCTATGCAGCTGCTTCCCACTAGCTATCTATTTTACGTTTGGTAGGGTATATATGTCCATGCCACTCTCTCACTTTGTCACCAACATACATTTCTTGAGGGCCTGCTCTGGGTCAGGCATTATTCTAGGTTCCAACGCGGTCCAACAGAAATCTAACGTAAGCCATACATGGGATTTTAAACTTTCTAGTAGCCACATTAAAGTGAGAAAATAAGTGAAATTAATTTTTCTGACATGTTTTAGTTAGCCCAACATATCCAAGGTATTACCATTACAACATGAGATCAATATATAAAGCACTAATGAGATATTGTATATTCTTGTTTTCATCCTGAGACTTTGAAGCCCTGTGTGTGTTACTCTTCTGGTACGTCTCAAGTACTGGCTATGGAGGCTGCGACATCTGGAGACTTGGGAACAGCAGTGACAGCTAATGTTTACTGGGTTCTCATTAGGAGAGAGGCATCGTGCTAAGCATTTCCATACATTAAATAAGTCCGTCCCGTGGCACAACTGATAGGTACTGCTTTACACTTACTTCACAGAGATGAGGAAATGGAGGCCCAGAAACTATTAGTTGAACCAAACCATATGGCTGCTGAGTGGTGAGCCAAGCAACACGGTCTGTCCGACTCCGCGTACTTAGGCGTGTATGTACGATCCCATTTACTGTGTCCCTTTGGGGCGGTTGGTCCGTGTGAATCTGTTAACACCATGCGGTTACTTCTTAGTTCTCAGGGCTGTGGTGAGGGATGCAATGAAGCTGTTGTGACCTGTATGAAATGCTTGCTGTGCCCGACCGAGGACACTGAGAAAGGTCACATCCTTTAGATTCCTCCAGTTTATTTTTATTTATTTATTTATTTTTGCGGTACGCGGGCCTCTCACTGCTGTGACCTCTCCCGTTGTGGAGCACAGGCTCCGGACGCGCAGGCTCAGCGGCCATGGCTCACGGGCCCAGCCGCTCCGCGGCATGTGGGATCTCCCTGGACCGAGGCACGAACACATGTCGCCTGCATCGGCAGGCGGACTCTCAACCACTGCGCCGCCAGGAAGCCCATATTCCTCCAGTTTAGATAAAAGCCACCCATTAAGCTAATCAGTAGGAATTCAGTGTCACCCTTTTGGGATCCTCCCTGTCCCTGGGACTTACAGAGTCCTCAAAGGGGCTCCGCAGCCACCTGCCGCTGTCCCATGCGCCACGCAGGGCCATGTAGAGTGCTGGGTCTCTCCCAACTGGAGCTGTTGGTTCGCGATGAAGTTGACCTGAGGTAACGCCACAGGACTCCGCCCTCCACAGTGCATTCCTCAAGCCACAACCCAGGGGCAGCGAGTGAACCTAAAATCTCAGACTTTGGAGCCCACATTAAAAAATCAGGATATTTCACAGAAAAATATAGAGCTTCTCTCAAAACCCCCCACAAAACCCAAGTATGATGACCATCAGTCCATATACCCACATGGCTACTTCAGGGTGGGTTCCTTTAGGGGAGGTATTTGCTACCGTTGCCAACAGTCCTTACCATTCCCTACTGTCCCTGGCACAAAAGAAGATTAAAATTTTCATTTATCATCACACGTTTCCATTGTTTTCAACTGTGGAGACAATGATCTCTCTGTGCTCATGTCTCTACAAGACAGACCACACACAGACAGGCTGTGTGTTGTCTAAGGGCAGCAGCTTAACTCTTCCTTACCTGGCACTTTGCAGCACCTGCCCAGCTCTCAGGGTCCCTCCTTCAGTCCTACACACAGCCGTTCTCTTCTCTGGAAGCACTGCACTGGGGCAGAGTCAGGCATCCGGCCCTGTAGAACCTGCAAGCTCTAAGCTTCTTTCCAGTTCTGAAAAGCCTTTGAAACACTAAGCATTCATTCTGTTTTCCCAACAATAGGGTTTGAGCATGGGAACATGCTTCTGAGCAGGCTGAATTTAAAACCTCAGCTGTCCATCTCTCTTTTGCTAGGAGCTGGGGAAACATCAACCATGGCTCACTGGGCTGTCTTTCTCAGGAGAGCATGTAGTAAAGTGACTAACGGCCCAGATTTGGGAGCCAGACTACCTAAATCTAAACCTGGCTTTCACCACTCACTACTTACGTGAACTTGGAAATGTTACTTGGTCTCCCTAGGCCTCACCTTCCCAAATGGGAATATGTACTGAAGTATGTAGGGTGCTTGTCACAGCACCTGGCACAGCTAGTGCCATGGAAGTGATTGCTGTCATTCTGACAAAACACAAACCAAGTAAGTTCTCGGCAGGTCACCATTAAATCTGACTGGCGCATAGTAGGCAGAGGAAAACTGTTACTGTTTCCTCTCTTAGTACCATGGCCACAGAGTGCCAACTCTGGGAGAAACTTAACTTCTTTTAGAGTTTCTGATTTCACAGCAGGGACTAAGTACACTTCATCTTTGTTCTGCACCAGGAAATAATCATGATGATATGCCCCAAGGAAACAAGCCCAATAGAACAGCCCTGTTTACTCTGTTCACCGCTCAACAAAGAGGGGGATGTGTACCACGGGGCACAGCAGACACCCCGACCCTTTTCACAGGTGGGGAGGCCCAGGCCTGTTCCCAAGTGTGGACACACATGAAGATGGGCGGCCTGGCTCCAGCCTAATCAGTCCCTCTGAGTTCAGGCTACAGCAGAAGGTGTGGGTACTGGGCAAAGTGTTGTCCCCCTGCCCCATACAAACTACAGAGAGAGAAGGGAGGGATTCTGCAGAAGAAAACAAAAATGCCAACACAAAGGGCAGGATAAGCACAGCAGGGGGACAGGGTCAGCTGGACACAGGGCAGGCCGCTGTGAGTGACCCAGGCGAGCAGGTTGTAGAAGGAATTTCAGGTGGCCTGGAGACACTGAGAGAAGAGGGGTAGGACTCAGGAGACTTGGGTTCCAGGCCCCGCTATGCCGCCAACTAGGCGAGTGACCTTCGAGTCCCCTCTGCTGGTCCTCGGCCAAGGAGGGGATGGACCAGGTATTCTTACTGTCCCTTCTGGCTGTGACACTGTCTGACCACTTTCTGGCCACCCTTGTTATGTGTTCTGTCTGTCCCAGTCCTGCCGGCGGTATACTGTGACCCCCCCCCAAAGCAAGAACCATGTCTATGACAAGATCCAGGCTCCTATGTCAGGTGCTGCCTAGAACCTCAGACCTCACTGGGCTCAATAAACCATTTTTTACAAAATAGCGGTAGCTTCCATGCTGGGCACCCCACACTTATGTATTCATTTATCCATTTTTCCATTAATTCAACAGCATTTATTAAACACTGGTCATGGTGTGGGTACTGGGGAGAATGAACGAGACAGCGCAGGACGTAAAATGCAGCAACTCGCCTGTAGGGCATGAGCCTGGACCTCCGAGCACTGCTGTGTCAAAGCATCCTGGTGTGCCCCTGCTTAAGGATACCTGCCACGGTGTCACCCTCACTTCACGAGTCAGGTGCAGGGGGTACCAGAGGGCCAGGCCAGCCTCCGGCATCATCTGAAGTACCATGCTATCAAGGTCCCCTCCATGTTACACCTTCCCCGTCTTGTTAAGGGCCAGTGAATGGTCTGAAACCAAAGCATTTCCAGAGACTTTCCCCAAACTGAATGTATCCTGGGCTTTGGTGTCAGGAGCGTCTATTCTTTTCCCAGAAGCCTGGACGGCCTCCCACTGATGGAGCCTGATAATAAATGAGTTCATTACCCTGGCTGCTGGGGCCCATGACAGCCCATCTGCCGGCATGTGATTAATTAAAACTTTGACTGGCAATGGAGGTGCCATCTCGGGGCCGGAAGGCAGTTAATTGGAGCATCTTCCAGCCCATCATTTCTGATGGATCCTACAGAGACCGACGCCAGAGACAGAGAGCAGGGTCTTCGTGGGCTGGTCCCTTTGCCTTTCTCTCCTCTGTGTTCCCTGCAGAGTCTCCTTCCCTGTGAAGCCCAGTCTAATTAAGCAGAGGAAGCATGATGAACCAGATCCTCAAATACCCCAAGTGGGGTTATCCCCTAAGTCAGATTTCCTTACAGAAGGGTTTTGCTACTCCTCCCAGGAGCAGGGAGTGTTGGGGTTTGAGTTTCCCCCTCTCTTTTCTTGACCCCTGTGCTCAGGCACAGTGAACTCCTCCCACTTCCGTCTCCACGTGGAGATGGTTTCATCACTCCCTCCCTCTCTTTGTCCTGCCAGCTGTGTATGAAGCCAGGCTGCTAGGAAAGGCCTCAGGCCCAAGCAGAGCTCTTCCTCCTCTGGACAGCTTGTCACGTGAGACTCGCATACTATCAGGAAAGAAGAATGAAGAATGAAGACCCAGATGTCCTGGAATCAGGTATGACCTTGAATTAACCCATGTGTATACTTGGTTGCTTCTAGCAGGTGTTTGTGATTCTGGTACTGATGGCGAGATGGCTGGGAGACGAGTTGGGGGTGGGTGTCAGGCTGAGTACCTAACAAGTATGGCTAAGAGAGAGGACGGGCAGGAAATTGGGGTCACCTGGTGGGACGCTGACTCAGTTGGCTTAAGAGTTCAATTTCTGCTTTCCCCACACATTCACCGTGGGACTGTAGGGAAAAGTCCTCACCTCTCTGCGTCTGTTTCTTTTACAGGCCATTTGGAGATTCGTACTTGACTTATTGTATGGAAATGTGACAACAATCAGGAAAATTTCCTGTGATAAAAGGTTTGAACTCAAAGCCCCAGTGCCTGCTCCCTGAGCATGTGGACAGGCCGTCTTGGATGTCTGTTTATTGACGTGTCTAGAACAGTGCCTGGCACACGGTAAGTCCTCCATAAATGCTCGTGGAAAATATGAGTGAAAATAGACTAAGAAGTGTCCTTCAAGCCTTCACATAGTCCAGTGTTTTTGAACTTTTTAAAAGTCATGGAACCCTCTGATGAAACAGTATCTTACAGAGACTCCCAGTAAGGAACACAGAGAAGGAGCTGCTCTGGTTCAAGTGTGTATGAACAGAGCCAGGAAGCCCTCACCTGCCCACACTCCGAATTTACAAATAAGGAAACTGCAGACGTGTGGAGCCAGCCCCAGCCCAGGGGCCCCCCTCCCAGCCCACTGCTCTCCCCGCCGCTACCCCGCCAGGCCACCGCCCAAGTCTTCTCCACCAGACCAGCCCTACCTTTGTCTGTCATACATGTTAAGCTTCTGTACAGGCTTTCATCTGAGGAAAGGGTTCTAATGTTTAAAACACAAATAAGCAAATAAAAACCATTGTTGGGGGAATGGAAGAAGGGAGTATTAACTGAGGCAGAGGCTGGCGCTGGGGGAGAGTCAGCTTCCTTTTATCGGATGACCCTAAAGAAGTCAGAACAGAAGAGGCAGGGACGAGACGTGAACATTCTTCCCTGTGCTTCTTCGGGGGATTATTGTTTCGTTCTGTGCAGTAGGGAGGATACTCTTGCTTACTGACTAGGATTTGATTTGGGAGGAGAAAAGGCAGAAAAGAGAAAGGGGAGAGGTGAGGAGGGAAAGAGACAAAGAAGAATCCCTACTTTGTCCCTGGTAGACCTGAGATGCATCGAGACCAAATGCCTCCAAGCCAAACGGGAAGGAGTGACCAGACAGCCTTTCTGCCAGTGTCCCTAGCCCATGTCTAGAGCGAAATACTGCCAAGAGGAAGAGGGAGGCACCAGGAGATGGTGCCAAACTTGGCCACATGTGGAATCAGTGAGGGATCTTTAAACACTAGCGATGCCTGGTGCCTGCATTGCGATTCAATCGGCAGGGCCTGGGGCCCCGGTGGCAGGAGTTTTTAAAGCTCCTCTGGTGATTCTAAGGTAGAGCAAAGTTCGGAAGCACTGCACCAGGAGCAGGGGTGGGCAGCCCTGCCTGAAGCCTCCCAATGAGCAGCGTCTGTGATGCTTACCTCACTTCTCCCAAAGTGTGGGTCCCGGGGGACAGGAGCCTGGAGTCAGACAGGACAGAGGTGCAGGGGCACACCGGCATACCTGATTACCTGCTGGCATACCTGCATACCTGCTGGCATACCTACAGCCTATAGTTATTCTGTTCCACAGGGTTTCCTGCTCCATGGGGCACAGGCAAAGTGACACAGACAAGAGCTTTGCCAGAGGCTGCAGAAAACAGGAGGTGCCAAGTTGGAAGCACTTTTCTGAAAAGGGAGAAAAGGTCAGAGAGGGACAAGGCTGAGGCAGGAGGGAGAACGACAGGTGTGTCAAGGTGGGGCAGTGAGCAGCTGGTGGCTTGCTCTGAGAGGAGGAGAGGGAAGAGGCTGGGGGATGAGCTAACTCAGCCTGACAAGTGGGCCGAAATGGGCAGACAGACACATGCCCTTGACAGTGGGCTCCGATTTTCCAGGAATCTCAGGACCCCAGCGGGAGGGGAGACAGATTCCCACCACTAAATGGCTGTCAGTGGGGTCAGGCTCTGGGCCATCCCTCCTCTCCACTCCCTCGGGGAATGCCCTGGTTTCAATCCTCATTCTCTTTCAGACGCTATTCCACCAGCCTCCCAATGGCTGTCCCTGCATCCTCTCTGTCCTCTCTGCCAGAACAACCTTGAAGTGCCCATCCGATTGTATTTTTCCTTTGAAAAATACGGCTCTTCTCACAATAACTGCCCTGACCTATCTTTGCTGTCTGACTGCTCGCCATTTTCCATAACACGCCTCACCCTCCAGCCAAGCCAAACTCCTTACACTTTTCGGGGCCTGGTCTGAACTCTTGCTGTGTCCTCTGTTTCAGCATCCTGCCCCTCTCCCATTAGATTCCTGTTCCATTCATGGTCCATCTTAAATGCCACCAAGAAAGTGTCCCCAGTTACCAAGACTGAAATCAATCTCTCCTTCAGTGTCTGAAGCCCTTTTCTGGTCCCTTTTATAGCCTTTCTCACCTTGTGGATTCTGGCTATCTGTGAACTTCTGAAGGACCAACAATGTGCTCTCCCATTCTAATCTCTGGAGTGCCCAGCAGTGTTTTGGGTAGAGCTGGCACTCAATGTATGCTTATTAAATTGAATTTTGTAAACAGGGAACCCAGGGCACATGTCAGGGAATGGGTGGGCAGTGGGACCTGCATGTGGGGTAGCTGGAAAGAGGCACCCCTTCCCACCAGCCTTGGAGTTGGATAAGAGCCCCGTGTCCCACATACGCCCATAAGGGCAAGCGTGTGGTAGGGTCACATGCCTGGGCCAAATAAGACACTGACCACGTGGTCTCTGTCCTCATAACAAAGAATTCATGAATAAAAGGTTACAAAGACACATACTTATCAATAACAACAGCTAACACCCAGGGAACACTTTGCGGTTTGTTTCACATTTATATTATCAATAAATACAGACACACATACTCTCTCTTCACTGTTCACTCTGGCCCTTTACACTCACACAAGATGGACAAATGTTCATCACCTCTTCATCGAGCGAAGGCACCACACACACACACACACACACACAGACACACACTCTTTTTTACATTTATAGAAAGAAGGGGACTAAAATTATTGCATCCCTTCTATATTTCTGGTGCTGATCTAGGTACCTGAAGATATAAAAACTCCCCAGAGGCCTGCTCACGTGTGTGTGTGTGTGTGTGTGTGTGTGTGTGTGTGTGTGTGTGTCCAACTCAACCCACCTCCTCTCTGTACCACACCTCTCCTCTTCTAACTCTACACGTTTACTCTCTGAAGACATAATAATCTCAGTGGCCGCTATTGGTTGAATTGTGTCCCCATGAAAGCTATCTTGAAGTCCTTACCCCCAGAACGTGACCTCCTTTGGAAATAGGGTTGTTGCTGATGTAATTACTTCAGATGAGGTCCTACTGGGTAAGGTGGGCTCCTAACCCATTACGACTTGTTCCTTATGAGACGTTGCCCTCGGAAATGAATGTGGTGGACCAGCAAGGGAACATGTGCATGTCTGGGTGCACTCTGGGTAAAGGATTATGCCCTGTGTGTGTAACATGTGAGTATACGTGTGTAGGTACGTGCTAGAGGGTTTGAATCTGTGTGCACACATATATTATGCATGTAAAGTCAAGGGATGATTTTTGCCCCTCTACCATCACACACACACACACACATGCACACACACACACACTATAGCCTTCAGCCCTGAACCTTCCTGAGTCCTCTCGGCTATCGTGCACTCCCCTGCGTCCCTTTGCCGGTGGGTGCACGGCAGTTTATGAGTGGTGATTAAACCTCTCATCTCTACTGATCATCGTAGCCCATAAAAGGCATCTAACTCTGGTGCTGTTGGAGGATCAGGGTTCAGGGAGTTGGAAAAAGGGGAGGGAAAGCTTTTTTTTTTTTCTTTAACATCTTTATTGGAGTATAATTGCTTTACAATGTTGTGTTAGTTTCTGCTGTATAACAAAGTGAGTCAGCTATGCGTATACACATATCCCCATACCCCTCCCTCTTGCGTCTCCCTCCCAGGCTCCCTATCCCACCCCTCTAGGTGGTCACAAAGCACCGAGCTGATCTCCCTGTGCTATGCGGCTGCTTCCCACTAGCTATCTATTTTACGTTTGGTAGTGTATATATGTCCATGCCGCTCTCTCACTTCATCCCAGCTTACCCTTCCCCCTCCCCGTGTCCTCAAGTCCATTCTCTACGTCTGTGTCTTTATTCCTGTCCTGCCACTAGGTTCTTCAGAACCCATTTTTTTTTTAGATTCCATATGTGTTACCATATGGTATTTGTTTTTCTCTTTCTGACTTACTTCACTCTGTATGACAGACTCTAGGTCCATCCACCTCACTACAAATAACTCAATTTCGTTTCTCTTTATGGCTGAGTAATATTCCATTGTATATATATGCCACATCTTCTTTATCCATTCATCTGTTGATGGACACTTAGGTTGCTTCCATGTCCTGGCTATTGTAAATAGAGCTGCAGTGAACATTGGGGTGTACGTATCTTTTTGAATTATGGTTTTCTCAGGCTATATGCCCAGTAGTGGGGTTGCTGGATCATATGGTAACTCTATTTTCAGTTTTTTAAGGAAACTTCATACTGTTCTCCATAGTGGCTGTATCAATTTACATTCCCACCAACAGTGTAAGAGAGTTCCCTTTTCTCCACACCCTCTCCAGCATTTATTGTTTGTAGATTTTTTGGAGGGAAGGCTTTAAACAAAGGAGCCAGGTGAAGTGACGCCTTGCGATTTGACCTACCTGCTGAGGTTCCAAGACTCGGAAACGTGCCTATGCACGTGCACACACGTCTCCGCCCAGCCAGAACTCAAAATGCCCTCGAGTCCTTTTCTCTTAGAGAGCTTCCCATTCTTCATCTTCTGCTCCACCATCCCTCAGAGGCAGGTGTCCGTTTTGCAGAAGAAAACAGATGGCCTGTTGGAGTGATTCAATCCGGGACACAGAGCAAGTTAAGGGCGGAGATGGAGTTGTCCCTCCGAGCATTGTTCCTGTCAGCTAATCCACAGAGGGTTACGGGTGTCCAGTCGAAGCAGGCAGAGCAGGGCATTTTAAAGCCAGACAGATGCTGGTGGGGAGGAGGAAGAAATACAGAAGTGGAGGGGCCGATAGTAATGGGAAGTATTACTGTGCACTTACTGCGTGCCAAGCATCTTATGTGGGTTGTCCTCATTCATCCTGACAACCCTGGAAGCTAGGCATGGTGGACGTAAGCCTTGTCTGACAGCTGCATCAACAGGCGGAGACTGGTTAAGTGGGCCATGGTCACACAGCCAGGCAATGATTGAGGCAGGATTGGAAATGTAGGCAGTCTGATCCCAGGTTGGGCTCTTATTCATGATATTTGGTAGAAATTAAAAAGCAGCCTTCTGCGGAGACAGGAGGAATGAAAAAGGAGCTGTGGAATCACCAAGCGGCACAGACTCTGCAGACGACTGAAGCCCTGGATTCACGTCTGCACTCCTTCCTCCCTGGCCCCCAATTTCCCACAGCTGCCAAGCTCGGGCCAGTGGTCATGGTGCGTGAGGGGCTGCACTCCTCAGAGCACTGCCCAAGGCTCTGGTGTAGAGAGTAAACAGGCGTGGGAGGGACACGGCATGCCTCCACGGTAGGCCCTGGACAGATGGCAGGAACCGTCCCGGCTCCACCCGGAGACTTCTGCAGAGTCTTGGGCTGTGACACAAGATGCAGGATGGTGAGCAGGAGGCCTGGGGGACTGGAATTTACCAACACTTACTGGTTTACTCTGTTGGAAGTGTTACTTCAATCAACTGATTTTAAATCTCAGACAAACCCACCAATTACCATACGTAGAGCAAAAGGGAAGTTTAGACGGGGAGGCAACTTCTCTGAGTTTACAGCCATTATGCGAAGGAACCAGTGACAGGCGGCCAGTTGGCGAACCCAACATCCATCTTCTGCCCCCTTCTCCCTGACCTGTCTCCAGTTAGGATGCCTGAAACGATACAGATGCTCTTATTTCCCAGGTGCCCTTGCAGCGAGAATTGGACATGTGACACAGTTTCACCCAAAGAAGTCGGCTGCCTCAGCACCACCCCCGTCTTTCCTTATAAAGAGGCAGCCACAGCTGGTGCTGCCTTGTCTACCTTTTTTGCTGCTTTGAATGGGAACAAGATGAGGAAAAGGCCCAAAGAACTGGTCTTCCCCATGACATTCCTGGGCCACGGAATCACCGGCAGCTGCCTATACTGCACTTCTTGCTCGTGGAGAGAATAAAGCCTTGCTCTGTTTCAGCCAGTGTTAGCTGGTGTTCCCATTGTTCACAGCCTAAAGTTCTCCTGACTATTATGACTTGCATCCCTGCCGTGACACCAGCGAGGGGAGCAAGAGGTAGGTGTGTTATTTCATCACTCCTACGTATTTTGTAGCATTTTAACATTAAAAAGATTAGGATGCAAACTAAAATGGCCACTGGCTTTTCTCCATTTCTTAACATAATTAATGGCGTTTAGATGTGAAGAAATACTACACTTGAAAATGTTCCATGAAACGGACTGCTGGGCCCATCTGGTTTCTTGGGTTCTCCAGAGTTCACATTGCCCTTCCCACTGCCTCTCGTTTGCTGGTATCACATGGAGGGAAGGATGGGAGGCTGAGTCTTTATCTCCAGGGACAAGTCCATAGATCCCTTTAAATAATCACAAGCCCTAGCAAGCCTCCTGCTGCTTAGAGAACAAGGTTCCTTTGAAATGAATGCTTCAGCTGTTTATGCCAAAATATATGTATGCTGCCACTGAGTAAAACTTCTTCTCAAATTGTCTTTGGAGCCTATAATTCATCCTTTGGATTTCTGCAGTGGTCTACAAATTTTGAGTACACTTGATGTTTGGAAACAGTGAAAAGTCACCTCTGGTCAAACCTTGTGAATAATGATCGAAACGATGCAGCTGGTTTGCTTTAAATGAATGACTGAAACAAGCATGCTGCTTTCCAAGGTTACTCTGAAGAATTCCAAGAACTCCAGCCCCTTCTTCCTTTTTTGAGTCCCGTATCTCTCCCATTGCCTTTGAAGACCAGCAAGTGTGGCATTTGGGATGGCCTGCCTTCTCCCACCGCTCATGCCCCGCAGCCCTCAGGCAGAGGCAGGTAGAGCTCGCATCTAAGTGCCTCAGTTCCATCCACTTGTGAAACACTCGAGCCACAGATATGTTAGTTTTGGACGATATTTCCCCTTTAGTAAAAAAAAAGTTAGGAGGGGACTGGTATTTCCGTATTACTCTGCATAGGGCTCGTGCCTCAGCTTCATGTCTGGTCCAAGATAGACTCTAATCTTCTCAGAGGTGAGCACATTCTATTCTGTTCACCTCATCTGGCAAACACTGGGACGCAGGCCACAGGAACTCGGTGTTGACAAACAGGGTTCTTGGGTGCTGCTAAAGCTGCAGAAATGACACGTCAGCCTTAGGATAGCTTCTGCTGGATTCTGCCAACCCCTATCACACATTCCCAGGTGGGACTAGGGTATTATACCACCTGGCAGCAGAAATGCCTCATAACTTCCTTTAACCCCCATCCTCTGCCAGCTTCTGTCAATGCAGACTAGTAAGAAACGGACACATTTTTCAACCTTTTACTCTTGCTAGGGCAGGGACAGCAAAAAGCCATGCACACGTTACTTCAGGTTGGATTTGCCAGAGGTTCACCATGCCCTTCCTTCTGCCTCTCTGGGCAGGACTGTTTCTAATCCAAGTGGGTGGACCACCAGAATAGGGAGAGGAATCTCTTTCCTGTTTTCAAAATCGCTGAAGACCCCTCAGCAGGGCACAGTCTTAACACTATGGACAGACATAGCATCCTGTGAAATACACAACAAAGGCACGTGGCCACGTGGCATGCGTCTGCATCTTCGATGGTGTGTTGGATCTGGTCTCAGTTTCCCTCATTTGATCAAATTCAAGCCCAACAGCCGGGAATGCAATTTTTAAATTAGGAGCAATGACAAAGGTATCACAGACACTGCCTTCTGTGCTGTCCTGGTCAAGCTGTTATCTGCTTGCTGTTACTTTCAAGAACAGAGTTCATTTTCGTTCGTACTCCTGGAAGGGGAATTGTTACACAGATGTTTGGTTTTGGCCATGAAACCACAGCTTGGGGGCATGGGGGCCTATACTGTGACCTAAGGAGTAGAGTTCGCTGTTACTCACATTTGACTAATTTCAGGTTTCAGCAGTAAGGAACGAACCCACGTAATTCAGAGATGACTGGACTCTCCGTGGGCAGCCTATGTCACCCTTGCCCTCCTTGATGCAGGTCAGAGTTCATCACAGTTATACGCATCCTCTAAAATAACCAACTCTAAACACACTAGTGAGAAATAGAGATTTCACTGAATATTTACTGGGGATGTGAAGACTCACACCCCACACGGGAAAAAACTAAGAACAACGTGCCCCACAGATGCCTGTGCTTCCCTACTCCCAAATTTCCCCTCCCTGCCAGCTGCTGGACCACTCTTTTCTCCTCACCCTCCTCCATCTCTGAAACTCTGCCCTCACTTACAACACAACATTTATCCAAAGGGAGGCTGGTAATTACCCAGAACACCCTACCACTACTTCTGTTGTTCCCCAAGCTTCCCCGTGATGATGTCATCTTCCTCCTACACCCCTTTCCCCTTCCTGCCGTCACGCTATGTGCTCACTAATCCTAACAACCACTCTGGGAGGGGCTTAGAGAAATTCAGAGACTCACCCAAGCTAAGACATGATAGTCAAGGACTCCTCCCAGGTCTGTCAGACCCCCCGTCAGGGTCCTCACCCACCCCACATGCCACAGTGCAAAGGCCATGGGCCTGGGGAATATACACATGAGGCTGGGAGAGGGGCATGTGTCTGGGGCTGTTTTCTCTACACCCCGGGCAGCACCTGTTCCCCTTATTCAAGCAGCTCCTACAAAGCCAGCTGTGAACCCCCTTTGAGTGATAAGGTCCTGCCTTCTCCCAGGCCATCCTGCCTGCTGCCTGCTGGGAGGAAGACTTACCAATGTGATTGGTGACTCGACCTTATTTATTAGGGGTCATTAAAAGCCCCGATAGATTGTAAGTACATTAAACTTCATATGCATTTCTTCTCTCCTCCAGGCGGCCAGTCTGGCCCTACTCTTTCTGAGTGGGCCCAACAGGATGCTCTTGCTCTGCCCCAGGCTTGGCAGCCAGCTGGTGGCAAGATCTGGATGCGGGAGGCAGGCTACAAACACAGGCCATGAGCTACAACCCAGCTGCCCCTGATTTCCACCTTGCTGTTTGCTCCCTGTGTATTTAGCTCCAGCAGGGCACGAACAGGAGAGGGGCGGTTCGCAGGGCAGGGTATGTCCATTGCTTGGGCCCTGGTTTTGATACTAATTTAATATGATCAACACCCAGGGGGACCATATAATCCATACTCCGTATTAGGAGGACATTCTGAGAGTGAAAGCGGACACTGTGAATTAGGCCAGGACAACAACTCCTAAGTAAACTGTTAAAAACCTGGGCTTCCCTGGTGGCGCAGTGGTTGGGAGTCTGCCTGCCGATGCAGGGGACACGGGTTTGTGACCCAGTCTGGGAAGATCCCACATGCCGCGGAGCGGCTGGGCCCGTGAGCCATGGCCGCTGAGCCTGCGAGTCCAGAGCCTGTGCTCCGCAATGGGACAGGCCACGACAATGAGAGGCCCACGTACTGCAAAAACAAACAAACAAACAAAAAACCTACCCTGGGTCCTAACACCCTACCTTGATCACACAGAGACTGGAACACTCAAGGTTCTGCAAGAAATAAGATGGAAATAAAGACAGAAGGCAGACCTATTAAAAAGTTCTGCCCATGCCTTCCTTCTACTTTGAGTTTTCATAATACCATAATGTTTTATTCATGTAAAGCATTTTATAGTTTACAAAGTACTTTCACGAGCATGCTCTTCCTTAATAAGCCTGGAAGGCAGGTAATATGTTCAGCATTTTGAAAAGGCCACAGAGTGAGCTGCAGAGGGAGAACACGAATCCAGGATCAGGGTGAGCCTAGTGTCCTTTCCTCACCCACACCATGTCCCCTCACGGCCTCTACTCTGGACTGAGCTACCAGCTTGTGTTCTGAACCTAGAATACCTGGGAGAACAATATAGTGAGGCCAGTGGGAGATAGTGGACTGCATCATAGTGTTGTCTGAATCAAAATGAGCTGCAAACCCAGTCATTAGCACTGTGCATATTCAAAATAGAAGTATATATGTGTTCATTTACTTTCAAAACCCAAGTTGGACTAGGTAAGACACGGCCTATCCCCAACATGGCTTTCCAAGGAATTTTTCAAGATTCTAAATTTTATACATATATTAATTGGCAAAGGACCAAACTCCAACATTTGAGACAGTGGCTTTTAATGGGGGGCAGCACATTTGGGTGGTGACTGGGGGGGAGTCCCCTCCTTTATCTCTACCACCTCTGCAAGTCAGTGAATGTTAGTGACACAGAGGTCCAAAGGCGCCAGGCCCGATAGCAGCTTCCAATTCCCACACAAGCCTACCATGTGTGGGACTAGTGGCCTTCCGGGGACTAGCCTGCAGCTGACTAATGATGACATCTTGCGTGCTGCTCTCTGGGGCCACGGCAGGCACAACACCTAGAAGTTCTACGGATCTGCACATCTCATTTCAGGGAAATGGGACCTTGGTGTGTTCATCTAAAACATGATGCCCCTACTCAAAACAGTATGTTCTGAACAAGTCCACACAGCACGGATACTCTGCCCACATGAAATTACATGGCTAATTTAGTCCTTTCTCTCCCTAGTCTGTTAAACTTGCTTCTTCTTTTGGGTATTAAGATAACTTAGGTAAAAGTGGAGTTAGGGGAAGCACAAATAATCCCACTGTGTATAACATAAATCAAAAGTATCACAAAGGACTAACCTGATGCAAACTTTTCCTGGTTTGACAGAAGGACTGATGTTTCCGAGAAAGGATTCCCCAAACCGTCGAAGACACGGGATGCTTATGAGGCCATACTCATGGAACTGATTCATACTGCCAGGAGGATCTGATGTAAATAACGAAGAATTTAGAGAAAAAAGTTTGCCCTCTTGATTCTGACAAATGTCTCAGTTTTGCCCAAGTCACAAAGCTCCCCTGGGCCTCAACTATCCAACTGGACAGTAAGATATGATATCCTTCATTGGGGTTGCTTTAAATGGGCAAACTGTTTGTCAAGATTGATTGAAGTGTGCACGGTATAATGAGACGTCCTAAAGGCCCAGAGTAAACAGCTCCCCTCTCTCTTCATGGAGTTCCATTTTCAATCAAAGCACAGAGGGTTTTTAATTCTCAGCACAGTACTGAAGAATTCTTCTGCAATTAGTAATTAGCAGCAGTCCACAGGAGGAATGAATCATTGATGCCTTTAATGTTCGCAAAATAAAGTGAGTCAATGACTATTTATGGGGCTGCTGAGGATATGGGAGCCTGGCTACCATGAAGTTTGTGACACCAAGGAAGGAGAAGTTAGAATTTGGGGAAGAAATGAGGATAGGAAAAAAAAAAGGGGTTCTTATTTTCTTATTATAGGAAAGGAAACATCATCCAGAGAGATAGGAAAGGAGACTTGGGTAGAGCTGGGAAAGATGGGGAAATTAAGGAAGAAGTGTTTTAACACAACCAAACTTTCTGTGAGACCTGCAAGTAGAGTGTAATGACCAAATAACTGTTGGTGATGAATCTCTCAGTTATTGTGGGTTTTTTTTTCTTTTTTTTTTTTTGCGGTACACAGGCCTCTCACTGCCGTGGCCTCTCCCGTTGCGGAGCACAGACTCGGGACGCGCAGGCTCAGCGGCTATAGCTCACGGGCCCAGCCGCTCCACGGCATGTGGGATCTTCCCGGACCAGGTCACGAACCCATGTCCCCTGCATCGGCAGGCGGACTCCCAACCACTGCACCACCAGGGAAGCCCTGTTTGCTTGTTTTTGTTTTAGGGTTCACTGATATGTCGGAGGCTGGGTCAAAATAGCATCCTTTCTTCATGAGCACATCATCGTAACTTTGCTTAAAATGGGTACACAGGGAAACGGTGCTCCCCCTCCCACCCTGCTGTACAGCCAAAGTAATGTGATGACTAAAATGCTTAAAAAAAAAAAAAAAAAAGCTGGCCATGATTTTCCAAAGCCAGATTTCTGTTGGTAAGAAACTAATGTCACCATTTGATCAGAATAAGCTGTGATGCTGTAAGAGGATCAGACAATGGACTAGACCTCATGGGGAGTATTGAGAAACTCACCAGTGACCATGCCATCATTCTACATGAGATAATTTCATGAGGCCTGCAATCCTCAACAGTATACCAGATCGGGATGAAATCCATTTTCCAGGAACTTCAAAGCACGTGTGTAATACACTGAGATCAATAAGACCACAAAAGAAAGAATACACCGATCAGAAAATAATGACTCTTTATTAACTTGTATGGGGTCTAAATTATCCCTTATATACGTTTGTATTCATTCCACAGGGAATTAGGTGATTCACTTCTATATAATATGCAGGGACCATCTCCAGATCTTCCGGTTCTACTCGAATGACCTCCTCCAGGTTGTTTTGTATAGAACTCTCAGCACCACAGTGACAGCAACTCTGGTAGATTCCCCACACATCCATGAGCTATATCAAGTCCAGCTGTAAACACGAACAACAAATTTAGAGAGGAAGCAGGCCAACTCCAGAACACTGCTTCTCTGGGGAGAGAACCGTAGTGACAATGGTTCTCTTCACTGGTGGCATGCATGGACTTGCACACTTACTCACTGCTAACTAAATTAGGAGTTAAATTCTAAGTACCTCTTCATTTCAATCCTAAGAACTTCTCCACAAAACGGCTGAAAGTTTTTACTGGACTGCTGTCATGTGAGGCTTAAGGGCAGGAAGTTTCCACACATGAAAGATGGATACAAAAGCCAATACTCTACACAGCGTCCCAGGCATCCAGACACAGTGTGATAAGGTCCAGAAATCCCCAAATACCTATCAGCCTATTCTGTTTACATAAAGTTAACTGAGAACATTTAAGAACTAGGCTTTTTAAAAGCTGTTTTTATTTGTCAACCCACACAAATCGCACATTGTATTGCTTATTTCGGTTGAGAGCAATTTCAGTAAATTATGACATTTTGCTGCTACAGGAATAGCCTTCCCAGCTCTTTTTTAGTCCTTCAATGACAGGATTAAACTGAATGAACAATAAACTTAAAAAACCATAGAGCACAGGAACATCCATTATGAAATTACTTATCTGATTACAAGTATAATGGCAATAAATAATAGTGTAGAGAGCTGCTGGTATGTTAGACATTAAAACACAAATATGTGAGCTGGAAAACAAAACGGTGGAAATAACTGCTGAGGAGCAGAATAAAGAAAAAAGAATGAAAAAGAATTGAAGACAATCTCAGAGACCTCTGGGACAACACTAAACGCACCAACATTCGAATTACAGGGGTCCCAGAAGAAGAAAAGAAAAACAAAGGGTCTGAGAAAATATTTGAAGAGATTATAGTTGAAAACTTCCCTAATGGGAAAGGAAACAGTCACCCAAGTTCAGGAAGAACAGAGAGTCCCATATAGGATAAACCCTAGGAAAAACACACCAAGACACATATTAATCAAACTAACAAAAATTAAATTCAAAGAAAAAATATTAAAAGCAGCAAGGGAAAAACAAAAAGTAACATACAAAGGAATTCCCATAAGGTTACCAGCTGATTTTTCAGCAGAAACTCTGCAGGCCAGAGTAGGATATACTTAAAGTGATGAAAGAGAAAAACCTACAACCCAGATTACTCTACCCAGCAAGGATCTCCTTCAGATTCGATGGAGAAATCAAAAGCTTCTCAGACAAGCAAAAGCTAAGAGAATTCAGCACCATCAAACCAGCTTTACAACAAATGCTAAAGAAACTTATCTAGGCGGGAAACACAAGAAAAGAAAAAGACCCCCAAAAACAAACCCAAAAGAATTAAGAAAATGGTAATAGGAACATACATATTGATAATAACCTTGAATGTAAATGGATTAAATGCCCCAACCAAAAGACACAGACTGGCTGAATGGATACAAAAAAAAGACCCACATATATGCTGTCTACAGGAGACCCACTTCAGACCTAGGGACACATATAGACTGAAGGTGAAGGGATGGAAAAAGATATTCCATGCAAATGGAAATCAAAAGAAAGCTGGACTAGCAATACTCATATCTGATAAAATAGACTTTAAAATAAAGACTGTTACAAGAGATAAGGAAGGACACTAAATAATGATCAAAGGATCAATTCAAGAAGAAGATATAACAATTATAAATGTTTATACACCCAACATAGGAGCACCTCAGTACATAAGGCAAATGCTAACAACCATGAAAGGAGAAATCGACAGTAACACAATCATAGTAGGGGACTTTAACACGCCACTTACATCAATGGACAGATTATCCAAACAGAAAATAAATAAGGAAACACAAGCTTTAAATGACACAATAGACCGGATAGATTTAATTGATATTTATAGGACATTCCACCCGAAAGTGGCAGAATACATTTTCTTCTCAAGTGCACACGGAACATACTCCAGGATAGATCACCTCTTAGGTCACAAATCAAGCCTCAGAAAATGTAAGAAAAATGAAATCGTATCAAGTTTCTTTTTTGAACACAACACTATGAGACTGGAAATCAATTACAGGAAAAAAAAAAGTAAAAAACACAAATACATGGAGGTTAAACAATGCCCTACTAAATAACCAAGAGATCACTGAAGAAATCAAAGAAGAAATTAAAAAATATATAGAAACAAATGACAATGAAAACACGATGACCCAAAACCTATGGGGCACAGCAAAAGCAGTTCTAAGAGGGAAGTTTATAGCAATTCAATCTCACCTCAAGAAACAAGAAAAATCTCAAATAAACAATCTAACCCTACACTTAAAACAACTAGAGAAAGGAGAGCAAAGAAAACCCAAAGTCAGTAGAAGGAAAGAAATCACAAAAATCAGAGCAGAAATAAATGAAACAGAAATGAAGAAAACAATAGCAAAGATCAATAAAACTAAAAGCGGCTCTTTGAGAAGATAAACAAAACTGATAAACCCTTAGGCAGACTCATCAAGAAAAAAAGGGAGAGGACGTAAATCAATAAAATTAGAAACGAAAAAGGAGAAATCACAACTGACACTGCAGAAATACAAAGGATTATAAGAGAAGACTACAAACAGCTATATGCCAATAAAATGTACACACGAAGAAATGGACAAATCCTTGGAAAGGTACAATTTTCCAAGACTGAACGAGGACAAACTAGAAAATATAAACAGACCTATCCCAAGTAATGAAATTGAAACCATAATTAAAAATCTTCCAACAAACGAAAGTCCAGGACCAGATGGCTTCACAGGCAAATTCTATCAAATATTTAGAGAAGAGCTAACATCGATCCTTCTCAAACTCTTCCAAAAAATTGCAGAGGGAGAAACACTCTCAAATTCATTCTACAAAGCCACCATCACCCTGATACCAACACCAGACAAAGGTATCACAAAAAAAGAAAATTATAGACCAATATCACTGATGAACATAGATGCAAAAATTCTCAACAAAATACTAGCAAACAGAATTCAACAACATATTAAAAGGATCATACACCATGACCAAGTGGGATTTATCCCAAGGATGCAAGGATTCTTCAATATATGCAAATCAATCAATGTGATACACCATATTAACAAATTAAGGAATGAAAACCATATGATCATCTCAATAGATGCAGAAAAAGCTTTTGACAAAATTCAACACACATCTATGATAAAAACTCTCCAGAAAATAGGCATAGAGGGAAACTACCTCAACGTAATAAAGGCCATATATGACAAACCCACAGCAAGCATCATACTCAATGGTGAAAAACTGAAAGCGTTTCCACTAAGAACAGGTACAAGACAGGGATGTCCACTCCCGCCACTCTTACTCAACATAGTTTTGGAAGTCCTAGCCATGGCAATCAGAGAAGAAAAAGGAAAAAAAGGAATACAAATTGGAAAAGAAGAAGTAAAACTGTCACTGTTTGCTGATGACATGATACTATACATCGAAAATCCTAAAGATGCTACCAGAAAACTACTAGAACTAATCAATGAATTTGATAAGGTTGCAGGATACAAAACTAATGCACAGAAATCTCTGGCATTCCTATACACCAACAACGAAAAATCAGAAAGAGAAATTAAGGAAACAATCCCATTTACCATTGCAACAAAAAGAATAAAATACCTAGGAATAAACCTGCTTAAAACACTTGTACTCAGGAAACTATAAAACACTGATGAAAGAAGTCAAAGATGACATAAACAGACGGAGAAATATACCATGTTCTTGGACTGGAAGAATCAAGACTGTGAAAATGACTATACTACCCAAAGCACTCTACAGATTCAATGCAATCCCTATCAAACTACTAATGGCATCCTTCACAGAATTAGAACAAAAAATTTTACAATTCGTATGGAAACACAAAAGACCCTGAACAGCCAAAGCAATCTTGAGAAAGAAAAACGGAGTCGGAGGAATCAGGCTCTCCGACTTCAAACTATACCACAAAGTTACAGTAATCAAGACAGTATGGTACTGGCACAAAAACAGAAATATAGATCAATGGTACAGGATAGAAAGCCCAGAGATAAACCCATGCACGTATGATCACCTAATTTACAACAAAGGAGGCAAGAACATACAATGGAGAAAAGACAGCCTGTTCAATAAATGGTGCTGGGAAAAGTGGACAGTTACATGTAAAAAAATGAAATTAGAACACTCCCTAACACCATACACAAAAATAAACTCTAAATAGATTGAAGACCTAAATGTAAGACCAGACACTATAAAACTCTTAAAGGGAAACACAGAAAAAACACTCTTTGACATAAACCACAGGAAGATCCTTTTTGACCCACCTCCTACAGTAACGGAAATAAAAACAAAAATAAACAAATGGGACTTAATTAGACTTCAAAGCTTTTGCACAGCAAAGGAAACCATAAACAAGACAAAAAGACAACCCTCAGAATAGGAGAAAATATTTGCAAGTGAAACAACAAAGGATTAATCTACAAAGTATACAAACAGCTCATGGAGCTCAATAACAAAAAAACAAACAATCCAATTAAAAACTGGGTGGAAGACCTAAATAGACATTTCACCAAAGAAGACATACAGATGGCCAAGAGGCGCATGAAAAGATGTTCAACATCATTAATTATTAAAGAAATGCAAATCAAAACTACAGTGAGGTATCACCTCACGCCCATCAGAATGGCTATTATCAAAAAATCTAGAAACAATAAATGCTGGAAAGGATGTGGTGAAAAGGGAACCCTCCTGCACTGTTGGTGGGAATGTAAATTGATATAACCACTATGGAAAATAGTATGGAGGTTCCTTAAAAAACTAAAAATAGAACTACCACATGACCCAGTGATCCCACTACTGGGCATATACCCTGAGAAAACCATAATTCAAAAAGAGACATGTACCACAATGTTCACTGCAGTACTATTTACAATAGCCAGGACATGGAAGCAACCTAAATGTCCATCGACAGATGAATGGATAAAGATGTGGCACATATATACAATGGAATATTACTCAACCATAAAAAGAAATGAAATTGAGTTATTTGTAGTGAGGTGGGTGGACCTAGAGTCTATCATACAGAGTGAAGTAAGTCAGAAAGACAAAAACAAATACTGCATTCTAACGCATATATATGGAATGTAAAAAAAAAAAAAAAGGTACTGATGAACCTAGTTGCAGGGCAGGAATAAAGATGTAGATATAGAGAATGGACTTGAGGACATGGGGTGGGAGGCAGAAGCTGCGGCGAAGTGAGAGTAGCATCGACACGTATACACTACCGAATGTAAAATAGTTAGCTAGTGGGAAGCAACAGCATAGCACAGGGAGATCAGCTCGATGCTTTTGCAATGACCTAGAGGGGTGGGATAGGGAGGATGGGAGGGAGGCTCAAGAGGGAGGGGATATGGGGACATGTGTATGCATATGGCTGATTCACTTCGGTGTACAACAGAAACTAGCACGGTATTGTGAAGCAATCATATTCCAATAAAGATCTATTTTAAAAAAAAGAGAATAAGAAGCAAGTCTATGATAAGCAGGCTTTGTGGCTGTATTTACAGCTTAGGCAAGTTCAAGCATTAGAACACCTGCTATATATTAAAAGTACTTACCAAATCATCCACGTCACCACCTTCCTCACATACAGCTGCTGTGTCTTCATCTGGATTCTCTTTGGGGGCCAGAAACTGTGAATAGAAGTTAGGCACAATACCAAAAGGACGTTTTTGCCTCCTTTAATGGAGGAACGCATGCAAATGGCCCCAAAGAAACACCATCTTGACGTACGCCCCTTCATTTGGCTCTGGATGAGAGGACCAATTGCGAGGTTGAATAGTCCACTAACTAGTCACAGAGAAAGTTCTTGACGAGAGGGAGGAAATGACACGGCTCGCCAAGGCAGCGAGCACGCAGAGGGCACAGAGGACAGCAGATATTCCCATTTCTGCTTCCACAGGGGGCATGTGGGCTCCTGAGGGTTCAGAAGAGAACCAAACACCCCAAACAGGTATGTCTCTGCCTCTTTTGAAGAGAGCATTAAGAATCAAGTGTCTGGACTTAAAGATTATAATCATCTATTCCTCAGTTTCACTGAGGACAAAAAAGGTAAAAGGAAGGACTTCTTTTAGAGATATGAAACACAAAAATGGGTGAGCTTGGGAGATTGTTTAATTCTTTTTCTGGCAATCTTTAAATTTCTATTAGAAATTGTTTGAAAACAGGAAGGTGGATGAGAAAACTTCTAGTGTACACTTCTGCTTAGCATCAGTGTTGTAGACTTGGAACTTCTAAAAGGCAGCTACGTAGAAAAGCAAGGGCCCTGAATTGAAGTTTGCAAGCATCTAGGAATGCAACTCAGATGTTAAAAGGGTAGTGAGTGCCCTTGAAGACTATCTGAACATTCCTGCCCTCCATCCTGTCCCTCCAAGAGATAGCAGTGGGGACTCTTATCCTTTAAGGTGTGTGGTAACTGCATCTAAGAGCTAGTTTCTATGAACCACTTATCCATCCTCACACCAGAGTTGATCTTCTTGTAGCACAAGTACATAACATGGTGGCAGAGACAAGGCTGCAGGAGTGAGTGTTTTTAAAAGGGGAGGTGGGAGGCGAGGCACGCCTCTCCCGGCAAGCATCCCTCAGGGTCAGTGTGCATGGAGCCTGCAGGCAGTGAGCGAGCCTTTCGGCCCACATGCTCCTGTAGTAGCTCCACCCAAGAAGGAAAGGTGTACTCGTACGCACTTCCCTCACTTTCTCGACATGAAAGCATGGCAAGAACCGCTTTCCCTATATATCCCTGTGATTTCTATGGTACAGTGGACATAATGGAGGCCTCGGAAACCTAAGATCTATAAATAGGCCTTGCTAGCACCTTGGACATGGCCATGACAGGTTTTTTTGGTTTTTTTAAAATTAATTAATTTATTTTTGGCTGTGTTGGGCCTTCACTGCTGTGCGCAGGCTTTCTCTAGCTGCAGCGAACGGGGGCTACTCTTCGTTGCGGTGCACGGGCTTCTCATTGCGCTGGCTTCTTTTGTTGTGGAGCACAGGCTCTAGGTGCGTGGGCTTCAGTAGTTGCGGCTCTCAGGGTCTAGAGCGCAGGCTCAGTAGATGCGGCGCACGGGCTTAGTTGCTCCGTGGCATGTGGGATCTTCCTGGCCCAGGGCTCGAACCCGTGTCCCCTGCATTGGCAGGCAGATTCTTAACCACTGCACCACCAGGGAAGTCCCTGACAGTTTGTTTTTGACTCAACATCCCTCCTGGACTTTTTCCTCCTCAGTCAAAACCATCTCATCATTCATTAACTTCAATTTTGATTGAGCGATTAAGGAATTTTTCTTCTTCTAAGGACATTTACAAATCTTTCCATAGCCCTCTGTTGACCCTGAACTGGACTGTGTTCAGCGTTGGGCATCTACAGTTTAGGGGACAGAAAATGCTAGCAGTGGGCACACAGCCTGGAACAGAACTGTAACGCAGCATCCATATCATTAATTCTATTTATTCTGGTTGATTTTTAATAAAGATATCTGAGGGCCACATAGACATACATGAATAAGAAATTCATACTGTATTTGCATATGGTTTACATCTAAAGCTTAAACCCTGCTCTTAGATGCCCAAATTAATCTTTACTTATGATTCTAATTATTATCAATATTAAAAAATATTTTTTATTTTGTTCCTCTCCTCTCCTACTCACGATCATTAACCCCCACATGGTTTTCCCTGCAGCAAGAATACCAGCGCAAAGGACAAAGACTTATCCAGCTGGTAAGAAGTGAATAAAAGGTAGAGCTGTGTCTTACCATACGCCTGTGGGGGGCTACAAACGACCGGCACCTTCAAACACAAGCTCCATGGTCTCAGTGTTTCTGTAGTCCACTATGCCTTTATCATCCCTTAGAAACCTGATACATGGTAGGTATTTATTGATGAATCTAGAAAATTCCTAATTTTTTTGGCACGCAGCCTCTAAAAGCTCTAATTCCCATTCCCTCCTCACCTGCAAAAGCCCCTTTCACACTGCAATTACAGGATAAATGAAGATAGGACTGTCTGCACAGTATGACCATGGTATATACAATTAAACACAAATGGCATGTCTCTGAGATGAGGCCAAGCTCCTAGGAAGAAAGGAACGGCAGCAAACAAACTTCCATTTCCATCAAGTGCTAAACATCTGCAACTGATTTCCTGACAGATCTGCTTCACATTTCTGCTCAAGCAAATTACAGCTAAAAGCTGGGCTGCCATCCATTATCCTCCCCAAAGCCCCAAGCGAGGCTGATCTCTTACACATATCATATCACTCCTTACCATCAGAGTTTTTAACTACAAGTAATTTCCAGGCTGTGCAGTGACAGGGAAGCTAGAGATAAAGCAGAGAATTCAACGACTGGCCTGTTTTCTCAATAAAAGCAACAGGTTCTCTGAACGCAGCTGAAAGGGTCACAAGTCAACTCTTGACTTTTCTTATGTTCTTTCTCTCTGCAATATGCTGAAAAAGCAGAGAATAAACAGAAAGAACCGTTGTGTGACACAGTCTTCCATCCTCAAACCACCATCATTTACTTGGGGTTACCAAGAAAGAACCTCCTTACTGAGGTTCTTTATGAACTGAGGAGATCTTTATGAAATGGATAAACTACTACTTCTCAGGTACACCGAAATACAATCCTGGCCACAAGCAGAGAAACGGCATCAATAACCTCTATATAGAAGCTTCCAGTCCTATTCCTCCATAAGACTAAAAACTAAAAATCAGCTTGTCCTCAGACCCTTACCAATCCCCAAATTGAAAACACATGGCTTCCACCGGGCTTATTCCAACACCTTCAGGTGATTCCAAAGAATCACCCATAATCCAGATACACAAAAGCATGAGGAAGAATGAAAATCTGCTTGCATGTATTTTGTCTAAAATGACACACACCTAGGTATCATTAATGCTATTTTCATGCTATAAAGGCACTACAGTGCAGCAGAGAAATCCTGCAAACTAGTGTGGAGGAAAGAACCATCACCTAAGCACTGCCCGTTCCTCAGTAACCCTGGGCAAGCCGCCTGGCCTCCCTATAACTGAGTCTTCCTCAAAAATAAGATGAGAATACTACTACTGACCCTATCTATTTCATGGGGTTGTATTGCTCCTCAGGTAAAATAAAGCATACAAAAATGCTTTGTGGTACTGTAGATTTTATGTTCCAATTCCTAGGAATACACCCAACACATGTCTACCAAATGACAGGTATAAGAATACTCACAGCATTTTTATTCACAATTCCCAAAGTTTGGAAACAATCAAATGTCCATCATTAGGAGAATGGATGAATAAATTGTGGTATAGCCATAAAAGCGAATACTACCTAGCTATAATAAAGAATGAACAATTTTAACATCATGGATGAATCATAAAAGGCATGATTCCAATTATGTGAAGGTTAAGCCAGGCAAAATGACTCTCAAGTGACAGATGTCATCAGGGAGCCTTCTGAGGAGTTGGAAATGCTCTTTATTTTGACCTGGGTGGTGGGTACCCTGATATATGAGCATGTAAGAATTTATCAGTGTACACATTTAAGATTTGTGCATTTACTGTATGTTCCACCTCAAAAAAAAGTTTTAATTGTATCTTAAAAGTATCAAGCTCTAAACAAATATAAGGTAACACTGTGATATTTTAATTATCGCTTTTCTCATACTAACATCCAGAACAATTACACTAGAGATTTAAGGCAGAAAAGGAAAGTGGAAAAGACCAAAGAAAAGTGTCATGGGGTCCAAGAGCGGCCGGCAGTGAGAGAAAACTGTTCTCAAGAAATGATTCCTAAATTTTATCTTATAATCCTTCACAAGGTTTTGGAGATCTCTTTTGAAAGAGGGAGCATGAGCCTCTTTTCTTTATGTACATGCGGCTGGTGGCATTCTAAGGCGGAGGCATGGAGATGACTATAGTGGGAATCCAGGGTCTGGGCTCTAGGCAATTCAGCTAGCCATGAACTTGTTGTGAGACACCGAGAAAATCAACTTCAAATCTCTAGACTGCATCTAGAAAATGACCAGATCACTAAGCACTGAGCATCTGTGATGCTACGATGGAAAAATCAATAAATGTCAACAACAAAAAAGCAGGCTAGATTAGGCAGCTATAAGGAAAACAAGTGCTAAAATGATGCTTTCTCCCCCACAGATTTTGTATCAAATGATTGTTTAGACATAGCTCAGCATCCTGGAATCCCGTGAGAAACAATATTCCAAAGCCATGGGAAGAAATCCTCTTTCCCCTCTGTGCTCTTAATATGGAGTAAAAAGAATGGAGGACTGGGGGTCAGTCCAACAACTGGATTCCTGGCCAGTGACTTACTATGAGATCTCAGACACGTCATTTTACGTCTCAGCCGTAAGTTTCTTCATATATAAAATAAGGAGTTTGGACTAGATCAGTATTTTTCAGGTTCTGTTCCTTGAGGTCCTGAGGGTTCTTCCAAGTCCTGTGGGCATGGGACAATTTGCCACTCCCACTGCCCATCAAGTGAGAAGCATCACCTTTCTCTGTTTTATCTATCAGGCTTCCTTGTAAGCTTTCAGTTTTAAGAAATAAAAACTCAGCTAGGAGATCATGAGGATTTATTCCAGCTGAATAAAATTCTACACAACTTAAGCCAGTATCTTCCGCCTTAGTGAAGGCTCTGACTTGTTTAAATTCTTTTAGCCCAGGGCTTCTCAGAAGCAGCATCCTTTGTTGTGGGGGCCTGCACCCACTAGGAGGCAGTAGCACGCCACGTGCTGTAACCACCCAGAATCTCTGGACAATGGCAATGTCTCCTGGGGAACAAAATCACCCTTGGCTGAGAACCACTGTTCTATCCCTAACCCAGGTTAGTAGGAAAAACTTAAAAGAAACATTTTTTTAATAAAGAAGATAAACTTCAAATGAAGAATCAGCTTATCTCGACCTTTCACAAGTCCAGGTCTCTCACTGACTGTGGTTCCCAGATGCTCCTGGAATGTGCCAGGATGAACAGGCACACCTCCTACCCACCACAGAGCCACACCCTGTGAAATGAGCTGACGGAAGAAGGGTGCACAGGCGCTACGAAGGCCCACCCATGTTATCGCAAATGGCAGGATTTCCATCTTTTTACGGCTAAGGAGTCTTCCATTGTATATGTATACCACATCTTTATCCATTCATCAACAATGGGCACTTAGGTTTTTCCATATCTTGGTTATTGTAAATAATGCTGCGGTGAACAAAGAAGTGTATATATCTTTTTGAATGATGGACCTTGAGAGTATTATGCTAAGAGAAATAAGTCAGATAGAGAAAGACAAATAGTATATGATTTCACTCATATGTGGAATATAAAACCAAAACAAAACAAAAGAACAAACCAAACTAAACAAAAACAAACACACAGATACAGAGAACAGAGTGGTGGTTACCAAAAGGGAAGGCATGAGGGGAGGGCGAAATGGGTAGAGGGGGTCAACTGTATGGGGATGAATGGACACTAAACTTTTGGTGGTGAGCATGCTGTAGTGTATACAGAAGTCAAAATATAATGTTGTCCACAGAAATGTACATAACACTATAAACCAATGTGAACTCACTAAATATAAATAAATAAAATAAAGCTGGAGGAAAAAATATAAAAGACCTTATCAAACATCAAACATTAATGGCATGTCTAACAATAAAAACTAGAAACAGAAAAGTTAAATGAAAGAATTCACAGGTTATAATGACAATAAACATGAATGAAAAGGAGGGGTAATATTTATGTCTAGGCTTTGAAATGAAATAGAGGTATCAGTTATTGAAAAGAAAAGTGACTGTCTACGCTTATGTCATGAAAGAACTTTCTATTTCTGCAGCAAGGCTGACGTACCTATATTTCTCAAAGAATCATAAAATCCACATATTTCTAGAATACACTGGAGGGAAACAGCTCTCCTTAAGACGTACAAGTGTAAAGTTATGATTTAACTTTCATTTAAAATGGACATCCTGAATAATTATTTCCTTTCAAATCATCAACATTTAATAGCAATAATGTGACAGTTGCTAACTTTAAATAACTTATGGTAAATATCTTGAAAGAATTTTAATGGACTATGAGGACTGTTCTCCAATCTCTGATTATAGCCAAGTTTCCTTAAGTGATTATTTGGTAAGTGGCCAAACTTAACACTTGCTTTGGGACTTCCCTGGTGGCGCAGTGGTTAAGAATTCGCCTGCCAATGCAGGGGACACGGATTCGAGCCCTGGTCCGGGAAGATCCCACATGCTGCGGGGCAACTAAGCCCCCGTGCCACAACTACTAAGCCTGCGCTCTAGAGCCCGTGAGCCACAACTACTAAGCCCGCGTGCCACAACTACTGAAGCCCACGCACCTAGAGCCTGTGCTCTGCAACAAGAGAAGCCACTGCAGTAAGAAGCCCACGTACCGCAATGAAGAGTAGCCCCCACTTGCCGCAACTAGAGAAAGCCCGTGTGCGGCAACGAAGACCCAACGCAGCCAAAAAAACAAAAAATAAATAAATAAATTTAAATAAATAAATAAAAACACTTGCTCTGAAGAAAATGTAAATGAATATTTTAGTGTATGGCCAAAAGTGACTACACTTCCATAACTTACCCAGGAGAAAAAGCTGAAGCATGTCTCCCCTATTAAAACCACAAGGAATCAACTTCCTTGAGCCAGAATCTCACTAATGCTCCCCATTATCATCTGTATGTACACTTTTCCTTCCACATTTCTCTCCAAAAATCAACAGGGGCCATTTAAAAATATTTTTAATATAAAGGATTAAGTTTTCATTCTGAAAAAAAAAATGAAGGGTTCATGTGATACTGAAGCAGACACAAAAGCATAACTGCAAGTCAGACAGGACAGAGTGTGCGCTGAGCGTGAATCACAACAATGGGCTCCACTCTGCTGTTTACCATGTTTTCTTCCTATTCAAACATGGTGATGTTTTCAGAGTTGTCTTAAACTGCAACCAACTGAAATCAGTTCTGTTGATACTAGAATCATGTAAGGACACCAGCCCGTATCTAGTCTTAACTGAAACTCCTCTCTGCAGCTTCATTACCAGACATTACAATTCCTGATGGTTAGGCTCTGTGCCCTTAAATTCCAAAGATGATACTGCATTTGCAACAAAGACTAAGCCCCAGACACTTGCAAGCAGCACACTGTCCCTTCCTAGATTTCTTTTCTGATTTTCTGGAGTCACTTAGCTGTGACACCTTTGGTTAAGAGGTACTGCTGGGAGGAAAGACTACCTTTTTTAGGTCAGTGCTTTCCTCTTCCTCCCCAAACTGTAATGTGTACTCAATTCTCACCTGGATGATAGGGGTTTTTTTTAATGCAATGACTAAAATTATTTGCCTTGACTTATTTTACCTGTTTAGCAAAAACTGATTGATAAGCTTTCACCCTATGTGATTTTATGTGTCAACTTGGCTACACTATGGTGACCAGCTGCTGTGTCAAACACTAGTCCAGAGTTTTCTGTAAAGGTATTTTGTAAATGCGACTAAAATTTACAATCAGCTGACTTTAAGTAAAGAAGGTTACCCTTGGTAATGTTGGTAGGCCTCATCCAATCAGTTGAAGGAATTCTGTCTCTGGACTGTAATAGAGAAATCCTGCCTGAATTTCCAACTTGCTGGCCTTCTCTACAAATTTCAAATTTGCCAGCCCCAACAACTGTGTGAGCCAATGCCTTAAAATAAATCAGTCCCCACCACCCCCATACATACACACACACAGACACCAGACACACGCATTCTATTGGTTCTGTCTCTCTGAAGAGTCCTGAATGATGCATCCTAGTTCAAGGGGGAAAGATTATCATGCCATTGTATAAAATAACAAACAGAAATAGAACCACTTAAGTGGCACTCTGAAGCCCAAGGCACTCAGTCCTGACTGTGGCAGAAGGAGCTACAGACACCACTGAACCCCTTCTGAGACAATAATCAGCACCTTGGAGTATGTTTTTTTTTTTTTTTTAATCCTGGTTTAAAAATTCAATTATTGGGGCTTCCCTGGTGGCGCAGTGGCTGAGGGTCCGCCTGCCGATGCAGGGGACACGGGTTCGTGCCCCGGTCCGGGAAGATCCCACATGCTGCAGAGCGGCTGGGCCCGCGAGCCATGGCCGCTGAGCCTGCGCGTCCGGAGCCTGTGCTCCACAACGGGAGAGGCCACAACAGTGAGAGGCCCGCGTACCGCAAAAAAAAAAAAAAAAAAAAAAAAAAAAAATTCAATTATTTCCCTTTGAAGCATGAGGATGGATAGCTTCACTTTAGGCCCTAACATCAGCCCATCTCGCCAAAAGACATTTAACAAGACGAGTGATGTTTTCTACTCTTATATAGCAGTCCACGTGGCCTTCTAATCCCAACCTGGTCGTGGCGAGGAGGCAGAATTCCTCACATCCTTTCTCTGAAAATGGCTGCTGCTACTTAAGCACCTCAAGTATCTGGAAACCTTCATTAACTGATGCTTACTATGAAGTTTAAAATTAAGCAAAAGGCCTCTGCGTAATCATACTTCATAAATATTCATCTACTGTGTATGCCTCACTGGACGTTAACTCTTATGGGGACTGTGGTTAACAGTGCAGAGGGCTTGGCCTCTGTTCGCCCAGGCTCTTCCTATCCCAGGATCCAGGGCCGTGGGCAGCTTATCTAAGGAGACAACATGGAGTATGCTTTTTAAATTCTGGGATCTTACTTCCTGAAAGCGGGGGCCATATCTGTTCTTTAACAAAATGCTTTTGCCAGGCAAAGTGCTTAATAAAAATTCTTGTATACTCTAACTCCTTTGCCAAACAATATTATGGTTTTTTCCAAGTGCATTTATCGAGCTGAAAATTCAAGGTATTTAAAATTTGGCCTGAATTTGGCCGTAGATGAACATCTCCAGCCTTGTTTCTGCCATTTCCTTAGATTACTGTCCACCAGTCCCAGACCAAGCTCTCCCTTAGCTTGGCAGTTAATTTTTGAGTCTCCAGTTTTTCCTTCTACTACCTTATAACCAGCTGTTTGAGTTTCTAGAGGGCGGAGTGCTGTCTTATCATCGAGCACAGTGCCTAGCAAACAGCACAGGCTTAGCACATAACTGACAGATGCCAGGTGTGGTACTAGCAGGGCTGGGTCAACCAGTGACTATAAGTGACACTGAATGTTACAAACCATATACTTTTGAGTTACTCAATTTAATTTCATTAAACTTGCACCACAAATCTGAGGTATAATGAAAGACTACTGAGCTAAATAGCTATGTTTTTGACTCATAACTGAAATCAGATTCAATGCTCATACATCAAGCAGGAAGACACCAAGCATATTGACCATTTGTGTCAATATGAAGATCATGGGGCCCGCATACATGGGATGCTCTACTGTAAAGACCTAGATATGCCTTATGTTAGAATACCACTATCGTTCTACCTTGTTGCACATCACAACCATCTGAGGGGCTTTAAAAACTCAAAATCATGCCCAAAACACATCTCAAACCAACAGAACCTCAGGGGAGAGAGAGAGGCACCTGTCATCAGTAATTTTTCTTTTAAAATAGCTCCCCAGGTGACTAACAGGTGGCCTGGGTGGGAATCACTGGGCTGGATAGGTTTCCTAGCCTTAACCAGGGTCTAGGTTAAGCGTGGTTTATACTATGGACCAGGAACTCTAGAGGCACTGAGTTCTAGAAACACTAATCTAGTTACCCTTAGAATTTTACTTCTTCAAGAAAGAATGGGCATCGGGGCTTCCCTGGTGGCGCAGTGGTTAAGAATCTGCCTACCAATGCAGGGGACACGGGTTTGAGCCCTGGTCCGGGAAGATCCCACATGCTGTGGAGCAACTAAGCCCGTGTGCCACAACTACTGAGCCTGCGCTCTAGAGCCCGCGAGCCACAACTACTGAAGCCCACACACCTGGAGCCCGTGCTCTGCAACTAAGAGTAGCCCCTGCTCGCTGCAACTAGAGAAAGCCTGCACGTGGCAATGAAGACCCAACGCAGCCATAAATGAATGAATGAATGAATGAAATTTAAAAAACAAAAAAGAAAGAATGGGCATCAAGAAAATAATATCCACTGCAATAATTCATCTAAAGACAGGGAGCTACCCCTCAATACCTTTTTGGCTTCCTCAGCAGTAACAGAGCTTCCAGAGGCTTCATCTTTGGTGATCAGAGTAATTCCATCTAGAAAGTAATTCACAGAGTAAAATTCAAGTACAAAGAATCAATCCCAATCCCACCTTCCTTTCCACCACACCTCCTCCCATCTTTGCACTGGAGATCTTTAGAACTATAAAGGTGCTCTTCTCTATAAGAAATATAAAACTTTATTAAAGGCACTCAACTCACATTGCTCCTCCCATCTTCCATTACCCTTTCTCCTATTTTTGCTTATATAAAATGAAGGGCACATCGCAAATGCTACCAGCTGTGTGCAGTCTTTCTTGATTGACTCTCCCCTTTAGAACTCTCAGATCAGTTTGTTTATCCCTTTGAAATGGCTCTCATCATATCGTATCCTGTATAACTATTCGTACATATTTTACCCCTCCTAACAGATTATACTTTTCTCTAGGGCAGGGACTATGCTTTATTCATCTTTATATTCCCCTCAATGTAGTACATAGCAGGAGCTCAGTAAATAAGTGAAAACTGAATGACTATACTTTGGTCCCAACCCATGAGGTATGGGAATGTGCAGACATTTTGACTTCTAGTAGTGTTACTGGCTATTGACGGAATGGCAGGAGAGCCAAGGTCAGGAGGAAACATGCTCTTACAATGAATGGCCTTGTCTATCATTTAGCACAGTACATCGAGTTTAGCTCAGTGAGAGCAAATCAAGGATAGAAAATTTACCCTTTAGTTTTCTCTTTTTCCTAAGATTTTCTTCTGCCTCAAATGGCTGATGCATGAAACACTTTCAGAAAAGCACATGCATTTAACATCCATTTGCACCTAGAAATGGCACAGGTCATGTGTATTCTCTCAATAGGTTATAGGCTCTTAGAAAATATGTATCTTGTGTGTGTCCTACAAGTTTCTTTTCAGCAAGCAATATGCTAGAGGCATTCAATAAATACCAAAACCAATCGCTTTCATCTATTGGGTCGGCAGCAGGGACACAAAAGCGATTTGAATAAGCCCCACTCACCACCTATTCTAATAGCTTTTGCTCCCGAGTGTAGAAGTTAAAGGGCTGAAAAATTAACTGTAAGAGAAATGCTTGCCTGAGTGATGAAAAGCTGCCTGTTAGAAGCTGGATAGATAGGAATGCAACTCCTTTTATACAGAATTTGCATAGAAAGACAGGTTGAAACTAATTTGGGGGGCTCTACTTCAAGTACAAAGTTTCATACTTTGCAGTATCATTGTTTTCATAATATGTACTTTTAATAGGTAACCTCTTATATTTGGGTTCTGAAAGAAAATCAAGTCAGGTTAAAGAAAATGGGCAAAGGACATGACGGAAATCAAACACCAAGCCTAAAATTGAAAGATTTGCCCTCTTTCTACGAGTAATTTGCATTGGTCACTGTAAGTGAGGAACTGAATGGCTTTGGTGCATGAAGATGCTGGTCAGCTGATATGGAAAGCCAAAGAACACGGCAATGAAAGGTGGAGGAGGGGAAAATGTGGGGGAGGTCAGTGAAAGTGCTGTGGATCCAGCAGGACTGACAGGTCTAAGAATCGCAGAAAGGGGACAATGTCTGCCTGCACAGCTTCTTTACTCATCAAACAGAAAGGCGTAATCTCTGAAAGGGTCACGCTGCATAACGAGTTTAAGATGGGACTTATATGTTTACTTATTATTTATCACTTTGTATTTATGCTTATTAAGCAAAATTTTTAGTTCACTGAATCCTGAGCGTTTCCCAAATCCACATGGAAAGTTATCAGGTCCTCATATAACACATCACACAATATAATTTATATTTAGAATTTATACTTAGAAAAAAATAGCATAAATATTTGGATAAAAAGATAAATGACACCTTACCCTGGATGACAATCTCCCAGAAATGATTTAATTGTTTAACTTCCACTTTCTCTCGAAGGGCTTTCAGGAAACTGTTAAAGTGCTGCTCTTCTGAAAACTGTGGTAGCATGTGGAGGCAGAGGAGGTGGCAGGTCAGAGCTCATACAGAAACGTACTTCATCCCCAGACCAAAGCAGCACATATACAAGAATCCACGAGATTTATTAAAAATATATAAAATGTTCTTCTTTGGTAAATGGGAAACTGGCATTTCAAATTTCACCTTCATTTGCTGGGAGCCAGAAATCTTTCCATCTGTTGAAGGTGTAGAAATTTCCATAGCCACACAGTTTTTTTGGTGGCCTGGTACTTTGTTTTTTAAGTTTTAATATAGACAGAGTCAACAGAGTAATTTAGTGGGATGCTTGTGTACCCATCACCCAGCTTCCATAACTGTTAAGTCGGCCAATCTTGTTTCATCGATAACCCTCAACTTCTCCCACAACCCTTGGATTGTTTTGAAGCAAATTTCAATCACATTAGCTCATCTATAAATATTTCAGTATGCAATATCTAAAATATAGAGACTTATTAAAATATTCACAAAAAATTAATAACAGGAGCAAATAACCAGTCACATTTTCCCAACTTACTTTCTTTTTACATTTTTAGTTTAAAAAGGTCATTAAGATGGACTGGTATGTCTCTAAAGTCTCTCTGGGTCCTCCTCCATCTCCTTCTCTCTCTCTCTTTTTTGGAATCCAATGACCTGGTACTCTAAAGGACATGTGGTGGCAACAGCGCACAGAAGCGTCATCAGACACTCCATCCAGCCTTGGCGGGGGGGCATGGGGTAGGGTGGTAAAAAACCATTTTCACTACCTTTTCATCTAAGCAAATCTTTCTCCACCTGACTGAGTCATCCTTAGTCTTATACTAACTCTACTTTGCCAAAATTTTGTTTTTTTTGATCTGTAGGGAATTTGGATTATCTACCACTGAATCTTTTATCCCATTTTAATTTGAACAATTTTCTCATTTTCTTATCATTCTTTGTAACTACCTAAACAATTCAAGAAGTAATTTGTTCATTTACTCAGCAAATATGTAATAAGCACCCACATACAAACTAATGTACACTACAACCGTGCCTACTTTAAAAATATACTTTCTAATTTCAACTTACTCTTATCTAGAGTTCATGTATAAAAGCCTAGAAATAATTTGGAAGATTTTTAGATGCGTTTTCTAATATTCCTACTAAAACAAACAGAAAACCCCACAAAAGGTGGGACAGGAGTGCTGAGTTATTCATTTTCAGTGTTCTTTTTTTCCTGGCATTCAGATCCCCACTTCTGTCTTCATCAAATCCTTCTCAATAATTACACAACTATATTTTTTCCATCCATTTCCCTAAAATAGTTAGCCAAATATAATACAATACAATAGAAATTTCATTGGCTCCCTAAATAGAAATCATAAAGCCAGGGCTACAGAGTGTAATAAAAAGCTAACTCCCAGGGATAAAAGATCCCATCACCCACACATCTTTATTCCTCCTCAGAAATTACACCAATAGCAAAATGAGCTAGTCATTTCTACTTCCTTGGCATACGCTGCTCTTCACAGTAAGGATGAGTATTTCCAAAGCCCAGGCTTATTCGTGGGGTGCTGCTATATGTCTCCCCCCTCTGGTGGTGACCAACTGGTTAGGAAGAGGACACAGGATAGCATTACCTGAATGGCTTCTTCCCGGAAGACTCTGATACAGTCCATGCTCTTCATAAAATACAGTGTTTCGTTAGTATCCAAAAACTGCTCAATGTGATTTATTAACTGGTGACTTGCTAGAACATAAGACAATAAATTTATTTTCCTTGATTTGAGTGATGCTTGTTAGAGAGAATGTACGCTCTTTTGTGCTTGTAAGTATGTGTTATGGATCAAAAGCCTCGCGGTCCATATGCACAAAACCCATTTTTCTTGTAAGGGGGTGGATGGGAAGGAAAGATGAGATGCAAAACACTGACTTCAAAAGTCTACATTTAGAAAGTCTGCATAATACTTATTGACATTTGACAAGAAATAAAATTTCTAAAATGCTTAGAATTATAGCTAAATGCTCCTTTTGGCATTTCAAACACTAAGCTGTTGCTGCTTTTTATTTCCCCCCACAATTCAGGGGTCGTTTGGGTATTTCACAACTGCCTTTCCTGATACAGTCATAGAAAATAGATCTTCTATTCCCTCCCCTAATTCCACTCAAGATAAATGTCAAACAGTGTCGCACAATGAAAAATAATGAGCCAGGGACACTCCATCTTCTTCTAATCAAAGGTCAAATTAGAAAGGACCAGCTCTCATCTTAATTTCATAAAGTCCTTTTAGAATGGAAAATCATTGCTACATATCTTCTGCCCTTAGCTGAATCTGAATAGTCTCTAAGTTGCTCAGCACTCTACAGAGCCATGAATACTTAACAATAATGGTCAGCAAGCAACATCATAAATGCTATAGGAAGAGGAAATGCGTTGATAATGTTATAGTTTCCAAGGTAGTTTGCAACTTGAGACTACCTCATAAACAAAAAAATAAACATTCTTCATAAAAAAAAAAAGCAGAGGAAAATAAAAGCATAAAGTCATCAGGGAACTTAAGTTGCTGATCAGATCACAATAGACACTTATGATCTGTGTGGAGGAACAAACCAAGGAGATGTGCACCGTCATGGCCTAAAGGCTCACTCTCACTTGTCCCCTGAAACTGCTTGCTAGCTGGCTGTTCAGCAGTTTGTGCTGAATGGTCAAGATATTGTAATACTGCAGGTCTGCCATTGTCGTGGCCTCATCCAAGCATTCTCATAGTTACGAATGTGTGTGCGTGCAGTACTAAAGAAAACTACTTTCAAGGCTTGCCTATGAAGGCTCAAGGCCACTAACTGAATCGCAGTGACCTGAGCATTGCTCAATGCCTTATGAAAGAGCTGAAATGCGGTGCCTGCAGCATGTGAAACGGATTAAAAGCTGGACAAGGTATTTCCTAATATAATAATTTTGCAGCAAGAGAAAACAGCCCCAGTTCCCATTTCATCTTTTCTACCAACTAGGAGATTATGATCTCTATTACAATAAAGTACTTAACCAACTTGAGGGATTAAAGAAACACTTCCCTGCAATTTCAGGAATCTTTACCAATGTATCCGCCAGCAGTGAATTAATATCCAACTACAATTCAAAGGAGAGAAGGAATGTTTGGATGGGTCTTTTTAAACAAGGTAAATAGCCCTAATTAGTAAGCAGAGCAGAAAACCATCAACAAGAAACTCAAAGCAATAGAAGCTATCTCCCTTTTTTAGCCTGGAAAGGCGAAGTAACAGAAATGTTTGATATTTCCTATACCACTCAAGCAGTCTGCTTTCTCAGACAGTCTGATGTGAAGTTCACTCAGCGTTTCATATCTGTGCACAAATAAGAGCCTTTACAGGCCAAGGGCAGTAATCCCGGAGATGCCAAGTTTCTCATTTCTTCTGAAATGTGAATAAGGAGTCTCAGCAAGCTATAATGTAAATATTTCTCTTTGCTTGATTTAGTGATTATTTTAATTTAGCCTAGTACATATTTACTGTGTAACTGCTACATATAAAATGCTATGCTACATTCTATAGGAGATACAATTAAGTTGAAGATAAGATCCTTACCCTTGGGAAGTTTACAGTCTAACAGAGGATATAATACATATACACAAAAAATAGTAACAGGAGGTAAATGTGAACAGGGCTGTGAGTGGTACGGAAATATATCAACTATTCTGAATTTTAAAAAATCTTTGGTGATTAAAAGAAAGCTTCATGAATTAACATGGCATTTTTGCTGGGCAATGAAAAACAGAATTTGGCTATCAGACAGCAAAAAACAGAGTGAGCAAAAAGTATAAAGAAGAGAGGTGGGGGCTTCCCTGGTGGCACAGTGGTTGAGAATCCGCCTGCCTATGCCGGGGACACGGGTTCGAGCCCTGGTCCGGGAAGATCCCACGTGCCACGGAGCAACTAAGCCTGTGTGCCACAGCTTCTGAGCCTGTGCTCTAGAGCCCGTGAGCCACTACTACTGAAGCCTGTGCACCTAGAGCTTAGGCTCCGCAATAAGAGAAGCCACCGCAGTGAGAAGCCCGCGCACCACAAAGAAGAGTAGCCCCCGCTCACTGTAACTAGAGAAAGCCCGCACGCAGCAACGAAGACTCAACACAGCCAAAAATAAATAAATAAAATAAATAATTTTTTTTGAAAAAAGAAGAGAGGTGGGGAAGCACAGGGTGTATCTGGAGAAAAGCGCATGGTCCAGCACATGGAGTCCATGGACAGGAGTAGAGAAGAAAAAGGAGGAGGAAGAATTAGACAGGAGAGGAGGTGGGAAGAAAGGGAGTTCCAAGGAGGACGAACAATGTGTGCAAGGGGCCTGTGGCAGGATAGAGGAAGTGTAGGAAAAAAGGGGTTCAAGAACAAGCCTTTTAGGAACTGCAGCGTTTAGAGGTTGTACAGCGGCAAGGGAGCTGACAAAGGAGGCCAAGAAGGAATGGTCAGGGAGACGGGAAAAAGGAGGGTAAGGCAACACAGATACTGAGAGAAGAAATTATTTGAAGAGGAGAATTGTCTACTGTGTTATAAAGTATTACATAAATAATATTATGTATAATTATTATATAAATTCTGCAAGAAAGAGTATAATGAGCACAAAAGATTAAGTACTGAAACTTAGGGTGTCCTTACACCCAGGAACCCATGAAACAACTAGAGACTGCTGAATGGCTTTGCAAAAAACACAGCTTCCAGACCCATTTTTATCTTGAAATATGATGGAATACACACACACACACACACACACACACACAGTTGCCATCTTATAGAAAAAAATATTCAAAAGAAACTAAAATAAAGCAAGTGCAAAGCCAAAAATCCATGTGCAATAACAGTATGGAAAAGAAAAGATACAAAGAAAAGAAGTAGGAGTCCCAATAACCAGTTTCCATTTAAGAATGAAGTCTTTATGTATTTGCAGGCCTATCTGGATTTAGCTTTCTTATTTACATGTTAGACTGTTCTGTTCTTTCCTCCAGAAGGTTCAGGAATGCAGGTACTAGATAAACATATCCAAACTTCTAATAAATCCAATGAATACACAGAACCAGGTTTTGCCCTTCTAGGAATACTCAGTTACATGGCCTGTGCGTCTGGTCCATAGTTCTGAATTCTGTCCCTCTACCTAGACTATTTTGTGGTTCACTGACTATAATGAATCATTTAACACCAGTAAACAGATGTGATGGATGATGCTTTAATATACTGAATATCAGAATGGGATGTGGATGAGGGACCTCTCATCCAAACTTTGGTGGCATTTCCCTGCCATTTTTAATAAAAGTAAAACACAGAAATGGCTAAAAAAATAATGTACTTTGACTCTCCCTTTCCCCCTGCTCCTCATACAGGAAATGCTGATCATCAGGGTGCTTTTCTCTGCTTCTACATCAATTATAGGGTTAAGGAATGGCCTGTCAGTGTTCATACTCAGTAAATCACAGCCCTAATTATAATTCACCAAAATGCTTTTCAGAGTTAGTCAGAGCCTCAGTAATACTCATTAGCAGGTAAAATAAGAAATGGCCACTGGGAAGGCCATCCGTCTTAGGATACCAGGTCAGGCAAAGGCTGTCATTTATCTCAAGAAGTTTTCAAAAACAAGATGTCTATTCTGGATTTCAAAAGTTTCTGTTCTGGATTTTGAGGTTTATAATAGGGACATTATATATTAAGCCAGCATCTGACAGGAGTACAGACTGTCGATACATAAAATGAGTCAACACAATAATACTTTAATGTTATATTAAAATGTTATCGAGATTCAGAAGTGTCATGTAAGAGGAAAATGGCAGTGTTTCCTTGTTTAATCTCTTTAGAGAAAACATTCAACACCTTCCAAAGTCCTACAAAATGTGTCATCTCCCTTCCTGCTGCAGTCACAAACATCTGGGGCCATGTGCTTGCTGGCCTCTGACTTAACATTTACTTACTCCCTCTGTTCTCTGCAAAGATGTTTCCAGCAAAGTGAAAGGAAGTCATTTGTTGTGGGTTTTCCCCTCCATCGTACAGAGCCAAAAGAGCAGTGGGTTCATTCAGCTGTCACACATTATATATAAAGGACTGGAAAACCATCTCAAATGATTTTGCTGAGCCCAGGCATCATTCAGGATGTTTCCCAGTTTAATTCTTCTCATGATCTCAATCAATGCCTTATGAGAATTTTACTTATTGAAGAGGTGCACATTTTGCAGATGTCAGTAGTTAAATCATTTTTAAATGTCGAACAGTTTACATAGTCAATGGCATCTTTATAAAACAAAATAAGGTGACAATAAAGATCAAGCATTTAAATCAAATAAGTATATGATCAGATCAGTCATTAAGAGAATTAAAAGGAATAACATCTATCAGTAGCAAATAAAAATCTAAGCAAGTAGTCCAGTCTGCCGCCAATTAAATCCACATGTAAATTACAATCACTGTTTTAAAGCAAAAACTTAACAAGAAACACTTGCCTGGTAAGAAAACAAGTCTGTGTTTTTAATAAAGGTTACAGAAACAGCAATCTGTCACAAAGAAGCTTCTTTGTGTCTCTTTACTATAGGGTATAAATTGGCCATTGTGGTTAGAGGCTTCGTGTATTATTGGCCAGGGTCCAACCAGAAAAACAGAAATCACTGAATATTTAACCAGGAAATTTAATGCAGGCAACTGTTACACGGGTGATAAAGAACTATTAAGCCAACTGAGAATGGGTGCTGTAACCCAGAGATTAGGAACAGCAAGAAGCTCCTAGCACCCCTGGCACTGTGGAGGAGAACAGAACAGAGCAGAAAAGAAATGGGAGGGGGAATAACTAAAGTTCAGGGGCCTGTCCTATGGGAGCCAAAACCATGGAGGACTTGGAGCTGCTGCCCTACTCGGTAAAGGAAAAAGAGAAATATCCTGGCTTCTCCCTCCTTCCTTACTTCCCCCCAATCTCTCACACTGGCTGAACCCAGTAGGAAGCTAGCAGCTGTGGGAGCCTGGAAAATGCAACCCGCAGGGGCAGGACCTGCCCCAGTCCTCCCCCCAGAGCTGGTGCACACAGGGGAAGGGTGAGCTACATACACTTCCCTTTCCTTCAGGTTCATGATGAAACACAGTCAACAGGTTTCTCACAATTGTGTGGACCATGTTGATAAACCTGAGTAACTAGAAGTGACTGAACCCTTCCCGTGGTATTCATGTCCTTTCAGGAGCAAATGCACTTCTGAAAATATAAGTACAAAAAAAAGGTATTCTAAATATTTTCCCTCTAAATGACATTTTATGCTGATTTATTTCTTAAATACCCTTTCTGCTTCCATTTCCAAAAGAGTCTGGATCTAAGATACCAAGAATTTGTCCTGAATGTCTGTGCTCCTTGGTCTGGTGTTATTCCCGTTTTTAGTCTTACACTCTTTAATGAAATCTGCTTACTAGGGGAAAATAAATCACTGGTGGCAACAAAAGAAACAGAACTAGGGAAAAAATATAAGCTTTATGAACCTGAAAGTGAAATTCAATTGTTGTCTTATTTTTAAGCAGGTGGACTGTGGAGTAGACACAGCTCTGTCCTGCACTCTGCCTCTGCCCCACCCTTCCCCCTTTTAGAAACTGTTGTGCTAGATTCTTTGCCCCCCTTTTAAGAACAGAAAAAGTCAGTAGATACGACAGAGAATACCACAGCAGTAATATTATGCATGATCAGTAGCACAGGAAATTGTACGAAGGTATATAAAGCACTGACCACTTCAACAGTACAGATATAGCCCTGGTTTTTTAAATTATTATTATTATTTTTCTTACCAATAACTAAAAAACTCAATTAAAACCTCAACGTTTAAGCTCCATAAGTTTAGTCACAGCCCATTTTTTCCATGCTTAACAACTTTCTCATTAAATGCAGTCATTTCTTACAAACTGCACTAATAAAAGTAAGTCCTGCTGGGTGTTTTCCCCCCTTTTTAAATGCTAACTTTTCATTGATGTGTTAAATTAAAACCCCAGGCACAGGAGCAGAGTAAATGCAAAACCTTTATTGTTAGACTCCAATCCTGCAGACTATGATATCTCTCTTGTTTTATTTTTGGAGTCCTACTGTGTAGCCACAGGAAGAAAGATTTTGAAGGTCTCTTGGTCTTAGCTCACTCTAGAAAAAAAGGTGATAGTGTAAGCTAATGAGAACTAAAATAATGGCATCTGGTTCAGCCCACTGGCTTCAAGACGAGTTTATATAGGGAACATTATGACAAGTCTTTTTCATTCTGGATGAATAATATTTCTCATCTTAAATAACTTGGGTGTAAGACCAGACCTGTTCCCAAGTCAGCTGGAAATTTTTAAGTTTGCTGGCCAATGGGTGGGTTTCATGGCATTCTATGGTCTTTTAATTTTTTTACTAAAAACACTCAATTTAACTATTAAAGACCCACTGAACATGTCCCATAAAACCTGAAGGTTATTAGCTCATATTTACAGGGCATATAGCACTTAAGTTAAGAACAAGGAACATCCACTCTTTAGTCTAATTCCTCCATTTCCAGAAAGGAGTGCACTTAAAGTAGTGCAAAACTGGGACATGATGCTAACATAAGAAAGAAACTAAAGGAAGTTCTTTTCATCAAATGAGGAAGTGATTTTTTGCTCCAGACGCACAGGCTCAGCGGCCATGGCTCACAGGCCCAGCCGCTCCGCGGCATGTGGGATCTTCCAGGCCCGGGGCACGAACCCATGTCCCCTGCATCGGCAGGCGGACTCTCAACCACTGTGCCACCAGGGAAGCGCTCGAGGAAGTGATTTTTTTAGCTCATTTATGTAATGTACACATGCTATATGCTTGGCAGTGTGCGTTGAGGTTGGGAGTAGGGAGTGGAGAGGGCAGAGAAAGAGCATCTCCAAGATTTTTTTTTCTTTTTCCGTAATTTTCTAAGGTCCTAAAACAAATTCTAAAACTTGGTGAACCATACTAAAATATGATAATTTACTAAATACTAAAGTGATACAGAATTCAGAACACCATCTAGACTCGATCCCATTCTGGATGAGTGGTAGGAGGGAGGCAGAATGCAAGATGACAGTAGTGCTGTAGTAATTTTATAGTATCTGTCTAGCTTCAGACCTGAGTGGATGTCATCAAACTAATACAGGAAGTTGGCAGAAGGAACCAAGTAGCCATAGAAACAGTGCAGCCAAGAGAAAATGCTCTGGAACAGACCAATCTGGCAATGAGATCCAATTAGAAGTTGGTAATTGAATGAAATTGAAATTCATGGATTAGCTGAAGAGATGCAGTGAGTGATGAGTCAGACTCCTCAGCAAGGGGAGAAGCAGGCGGCCACTAGTTGAATGTGCTTTTGTGGATGATGGAGGAGGGGATGCAGCTGGATGCAAACATCCAGCACTGTTTTACAATATGCCTCAAGAATTTGACTCATTCTTAAATGGAAATATCAAGTACCAGAAATTTTCAAACCATATTCCATGTAGTAAATCTTCTTGAATATTGGTAAATAATGATGTACTGTGTTTATATTGTATCTCTCCTTAAGGACCCCTCATTTATTTTCTTTCATTTTTTTAAAATCTTTTTCTGATTTTGTGAAGCAAGTTGTATAATATTCTAGAGCTCAAATTCAGAAATGTTATTTTTCTCTACTTCTTCTTCGATGAGGCTAAGATTTATAAATCAATACAGAGAACCTGGGGATTAGTTTTGCTGTAATTCAAAAATTCAAATCGTTATTATTAAAGACAGTGATGGAAACAAAAAAATTACTACTAACCGGCAGTACTCAGAGAGCATAAAAATAAATAGAGGTTTTATTTGTCCCACTGATGGCAGACCAGCAGCAGCATCTTTGATAATGAATCGTATTACAATAAAACTACCACTGGGCATTAGTAACCCAGCATACACTGGCTCTTAAACCTCAAGAATCTCTTTAGAGGAAATTTGAGGGTGAGAAAAAAGAATGGACATTCTTTGTGGAAGAAATATCACGAGCAAACATACAGAAGAGCTGGAAAGCCAAGAGTATTAGCGGGAGTACAGTTTGGTTTGAGTACAGGGTGCACAGAGGGGACCTGTAGAAATATGGGTCTAGAATGGTGGGATGGGACAAGGTTGTGGAAAGTCTTGGCTGGGGGACTAATTTCAAAGAAACAGAGAGTGACTAAGAAGGGCTGACCCATAATCAGATCTGTGCTATAAGAAGCTAAATCTGTACCAACATACGGGATGAGTTGAACAAGAAGAACTTTGAGGGTAATTAATATAGGATGCTATAACTGTCCAATGGTAAAATAATGAAAGCCTAAATTAGTGTTTTTTAGGATGGAGAGAAAAAGACAGATATGAAACAACTGGATTAGAAAGTGATTAAAATTAGAAGAAACTTAGAAATGGTACAAAGTGGTCAGAAATGCTCATCAACAGTAAACCCAAGAGACAAAGTAACAGCAGTAACAAAAATCCCTACTTCTGGAGAAAGTCCTGTTAGTACTCATAGCACTAGGACACCCCATCACTTTGGCTGTTGCCTCACTTGGGATACCTTTCTCTGGGCCCTTTCCTATCCAGCCTTTTATGGCTCAGGTCATGCCAGCCTCTTCCATGAATTCTTCCTCAAACTGGTCAACCCACCTGCTTCTATACCCATACTCTGCATCCTTCCTATTGGCTTGGATGAACTATCTGTGTGTGCATCTATCTAAGTTACCCCTTCCACCTGTGCCCTAGATCCCACACCTCTGCCCCACTTAAGGATCTCACCCATTCTCATGTCTTTATAGACCATCTCTATGATGACTTCTCCCAGATTTATATTTATAACCCAGGACTTTTTCCTGAAGTCAAGACCTATATAACCAACTTAGTATGTCTTTTCCTTCTCAGTAAATGCCAATTCCTTCCAGTTGCTCAGGCCCAAAAACTTAACAATCACCCTTGACTTGTTTCCTTTTCTCACATCCTATTTTCAAACTGTCAGCAAAACCTGCCAAGTCTACTTTCAAAATATATCGAGAGTCTGACCTCTTCTCGCTACCTCCATCACTACCTCTCTCACTTGGATCACTGCAGTAGCCTTCTAACTCATCTGCCTACTTCAACCTTGCCCGTGCTCATCACGGCAGCCAGAGTGCCTTTTAAATCAGATCATCCTCTACTTAGAACTCTTTAGTGGTTTCCCATTTCACTCAGAGTAAAAGCAGAAGGTCTAGGAGGCCCTATGTGATATGTGCCACAGATACCTCTCTGATCTCACCTCCGCTTCTTTTCTCCAGACACACTGGTTTCCCTGATGCTTCTGGGCAATGCTCCCTCTTGTCTGCAAGGCTTTCCCCAGAGATATCCACCAGGCTCTATCTTCCACTTTCCTCAATTCTCTGTTCAAATGATAACCAAGCAATAAGCCTTCCTTGATCCTCTACATAAAATCACAAGCCCCTCACAACCCCAGCGTTCACCATCCCACTATCCTGTTTTAAGTTTTCTCTATAGTGCTGTCATGAGTTGAACAGTGTTCCCCCCCAAATTCAAGTTCTTTCCAGAGCCTCAGAATGTGACCTTATTTGGAAATAGGGTCCTTGCAGATGTAATCAATTTAAGATGAGTTCATAAAGGGGGGTGAGCTAATCCAATATGACTGATGTCCATATAAGAAGAGGTCAATCTGGACACAGTCACACAGAACTCCAACTGAAGGTGAGGCAGAGACTGGAGTGATGCACCTACAAGCCAAGGAACACCAAGGACTGCCAGCTGTTGAGGGGGCTATGTTCTAGTTTGGTGAGAATAGGACTGAGTTGACGCCCTGCATTCAATTTGTGCTTTTCCTGGAATTTCTTTTCTGTTCTTTCCGGAGGGGAAGGGCCGAAAAAGGACCATTCCAGGGCGCGGCGCTGGGCTTGCCACATTTGGGAGCGCCGCCTGAAGTTGGACGCACAGCCTCCCGACGCCCTGCCGTTGGGCTGGTGGAGGCCGCAGCACTGCTAGGGTTGTATCAGTCCTCCTGTTTGCACTATTTCTTTTTGCGACCATGGCCCCGCCTTAAGTATTTCCAATTAAGAAACAAAACCTCAGGAAACCGAAACTTAACCAGCCGCTCTCGCTTCTGTAATTACGCCTGCTGACCCCCCCCCCACCCGCAACCGTCCAACCAATCAGACGGCAACTAGTGTCTCTGTTTAAAAGTCAACCAATCGGCGACTAGTGTCTCTGTTTAAAAGTCAACCAATCGGCGACTAGTGTCTTTGTTTAAAAGTCAACCAATCGGCGACTAGTGTCTCTGTTTAAAAGTCAACCAATCGGCGACTAGTGTCTCTGTTTAAAAGTCAACCAATCGGCGACTAGTGTCTTTGTTTAAAAGTCAACCAATCGGCGACTATGTTTGTACCGGTCTATAAAAGAGCTGTACTAAACTCCGCCAGGACCTCTTAGCGTCACCGGCAACGAGTGCGCGGAGGTCCAGGTTCGAACCTGCAATAAATGACCCTTGCCGTTTGGCTTTGACTCTCGACTCTGGTGGTCTTGTGGAGGGGCCTCGCGACCTTGGGCATTTCACTGTCACCACAAGCTAGGAGAGGGCCACGGAATGGATTCTCCCTCAGAAGTCATCAGATAGAACCAACCCTGTTAACACCTTCATTCTGGGCTTCTAACCTCCAGAACTGAGAGAAAATAAACTTTTGTTGTTTTAAGCTAGCCAGTTTGGTTACAGCAACCCTAGAACATAGATTTTATTTGTTTATTGTCTGTATCTTGCCACAATGACTAGCACATAACAGGCATTCAACAACCATTTGCTGAATGGATGAATAAATGATCAAGGCCTCACTGAGTTACTCCTCTAAAAGCTTCATGTCTAAAAGACATGAAGATGTCTTTTTGTGTTCCTTCAATTTAAACCCATACACTGTGTATTCAGAACTGGCTATCACTGAATGGGGGAATGGACAGTCTAGAATTCTGATCACCACCCTTTACCTTAATTTTATAGCGTTATAAATGGTTAAAATAAAGCTCTATGGAAAGAGAAAATACATAGACAAAGAGTCATGGGCTATGTAAGATGTATGCAGGTATGTGTGGCTAAGATATCATTTCCACATTATCATGACTATATATGCAGGCATCTTTGTTGTTGTCACCTACTAAGTATGAATTGGCCCCATCCCATCTTGTTGTAAGCTCTTTTTTTCCCTCTTAGGTCAAGATGCTTGATCCCATGAGGAATGGGAGGTTCTCTAAAATGTACTGCCTGTGGCTATAACCTCAATTTACCATACACTAAAACAATTAACCATCTTGACTATGATATAGAACATTAATAGGGATTAACAGGGTTATTCCTATGAAGTGAGAGAAAGCAAGACAAAGAATGTGGGTATGAGGAGGGTTTGGAAGAGAGGGGGACAATGAATGAAGAGAGTTCCCCTTTTTATGTACTACTGAATCACTATTTGATTTTTTTCCAATGAGCATGTATTTATTTTTTAATGAGAAGCCAAAGAAGCAATTAAATCATCTTGAAACATATGAGACTATTACATAGGTTAACAATAAACAATTGTTTGTATTTTTAGTGAGTTCTAAATGGAAGACATTTTTCATGGGTTGACATTTACTGATGGCAGGTACTCAGGACCCTTCTATTTCACTGATCCTTTTATTTCTTTTTTGTTTTATTTTTTCTCTTCCACCTACTTCCTTCTGTTTATTACTCATATACTTAAAGGAGAGTACGAAAAAGGACCTTAGAAATCATTTAATTTCACCCACCATCCTCAGGATAGTCTACCAATTTGAACCAGATTTGTGGCAGGCAAATTTTATCATTAGTTTGTAGATTCAACCTTCCCTGTAATTCTATACATTTAAAATTCCAATGTGTAAGTCCTGCTGGCTTCATTATAGTCCATCTAAGAGTAATTAGAAATGGGACAATTATGAGATAATTGGGATAATCCAAACTTATGTATGAGGCAAATAATGAATCAAACAAAATACACCCATGCTTGAGAAAAAGAGCACCAAAGAAGAAACAAATGAAAGGAGGGAGCAATGAACCTATGAATTTTCCCAATCTTTAAACACTGAACTAAGACTTGCCAGCAAGTTCCTGAAATCTCCACAGTTTTTCCTGTACTGAGTAAGCTTGTCATTTACTAATGTAAATGAATTCCTCCCATGAAGCAGAGGATTCTGAAACACAAACATAATCCTGTGATACATACATCTAAGTTTTTTTTTTTTAAACTCCAATACCTGAAGACCTTTATTTAAAATACACTCTATTACTTGAACTGACAATGTTTTCTTTATTGGTACTCTAGAAATTCACTTGGGTTTCTAGATTTTTGTTTAGCTAGGTGAGGCAAAAATTATAAAGGTCTTAATAGCCCACAAGGTCTCAAGGTGAATAACCTTCAATACTCAAAACATCATGGAGAATAACTAGACATAACATCAACAAAGATATAGATTTGAAAAAACTATCATCCAAACTGGCCAAATTGACATTTACAGAACCCTCAACCTAGCAACAACAGAATACATATTATTTTAAAGGGCATATGAAACATTTGTCAGAACAGACTATATGCTAAGCTATAAAACAAGTCTCAATAAATTTAAAAGGACTGAAGCCATTCAAAATATGTTCTCCAGTCACAATAGAATTAAATTAAAAATCAGCAACAGAAATAAATTTGGGAATTTCCTAGTATTTGGAAATTAAACAACACAGTCTTAAATAATCCAGCACAGTTCTAAATAATCCAAAGGTCAAAGTAATTACAAAAGAAATTAGAAAGCATTTCTAATTGAGTGAAAATGAAAACACGTTATCACAATTCATGGTGTGCAGCTAAAGAACTGGCTAGATGAAAATGTATAGATTTAAATACCTATGTTAGAAAAGAAGTTTCAAATCAGTAATCTAAACTTCCAGTGTAAGAAACTAGGAAAAAAAGCAAATTAAATCCAAAGCAAGTAAAAGGAAGGGAATAATCAAGATCAGAGCAGAAATCAATGAAATTTTAAAAAAATATAATGGAGGAAAATCAATAAAACTAAAAGTTAGGATCTTCTATAAAAGAGAAACAAAGCCCATAAACCTTTACTTAGACTGACCAAGGAAAACAGAAGATACAAATTACCAAAATCAGGAATAAAAGCAGGCATATAACTATAAACCACAGAACTTAAAAATATTGTAAGGGAAAAATAACATGAACAATGTTATGCCAACAAATTAGACAACTTAGATGAAATGGACAAATTCATATAAAGACACAAATTACCACCAATGACTCAAGAAGAAATAGAAAATCTGACTAATTCTATCATAAGTAAAATGACTGTATTAGTTTTAAAAAGCTTCCCACAAATAAATCAGGTCCAGAAGGCTTCACTGGCAAATTCTATCAAATGTTTAAAGAAGAAATCATACCAATTCTGAAGAGGAGGAAAGAATACTTCTCAACTCATTCTATGAGGCCTGTATTCCCCTAATACCAAAGTCAGACAAAGATATCACAAGAAAACTACAGAAAAGTATCGCTCATGAATATATACACAAAAATCCTACCAAAATATTAGCAAAATGAATTCAGAAACATTCAAAAAGGATTATTTACCATGACTCACTGGAATTTACCCCTGTAATGCAAGGCTGGTTTAACAACTGAAAATCAATGAATATAGTATACCATATAAATAGAAGAATAAAACCCACATAATCATCTCAATAGATGTAGAACGTGCATCTGACAAAACTCAACATTCATTCACAATAAAAACTCTCAATCACATAGGAATGGAAGAAAACTTCTTCAAGATGATAAAGGGAATTTGAGAAAACTCAGAACTAACATCATACTAATGGTGAAAGTCTGAAAGCCAACCCAACACTGTACTGGATGTTCCAGCCAGTAAAATTAAAAAAAAAAAAAGAAAAAAAGAAATTAAAAGCATACGAGTTAGAAACAAAGAAGTAAAACTGAGTTTATTTGCAGACAATATGATCCTGTAAGTAGAAAATCCTAAAGAGTATATAAAAACAACTAGAACTAATAAACAAGTTTAACAAGGCTGCAGGATATAAGGCCAATATACACAAATCAATATTTCTATATACTAGCAAGACAGTCCAAAAATAAATTTTTAAAAATTTCATTCACAATTGCATTAAAAATTAAAAAACACTTGGCAAAAATTTAACAAAAGAAGTGCAGGTCTTGTACACTAAAATCTATAAAACACTATGGAGAGAAAGTAAACAAGATTTAAATAAATGGAAAAAGAATCCATGTTCATGGATTAGGAAATTCAATATTGTTAAGATGGAGATTCTTCCTTAATTATTTTATATACTCAATGCCAATCCCTATCAAAATCCCTAAAAAATCGAAAAGCTGATCCTAAAATTTATATGGAAATGTGAAGGACCTAGATTAGCCAAAACAATTTTAGAAAAGAACGAAGTTGGAAGACTTATGATACAGTATTTCAAAACTTACTATAGAGCTAAAGTAAACAAAGCAATGTATTAGTGAAGGACAGGCATAGATCAATGTAATTAAATTAAAGACTACAGAAATAAACTCTTACACTTATGGTCAAATAATTTTCAACAAGGTGCCAAGGCAATTTGATGGGAAAAGGACAGTCTTTTCAACAAACGGTGCTGGGACAATTAGTTATCCCTCTGAAAAACAATGAACCTACACACTTACCAAATACTCATTTACAAAAATCAACTCAAAATGAATTACAGGCCTAAAACTTTAAAAAGCAAACACAGGAGAAAATCTTTGTGACTTGGGCTAGGCAAAGATTTCTTATAGATGACAACAATATGACAGCCCATAGAAGAATAAAAACATGATAAACAAGATAGAAGATATATGAATGGCTAATAAGCACATGAAAACTGGTCAGCGTCATTAGCAGTCTTTAAGAAACTGCAAACTAAAACCACAATGATACACTGACACATTCGCACTAAAATAGCTATAACTGAAAAGACTGACAATACAAGGTTATCAAGGATGTGGAGAAAGTGGAACCCTCATTCACTGCCAGTGGGGATATAAAATGGTACGCCACTTTTGAAAAGAGTTTGGCTATTTCTTAAAAAGTTAAACATAAACTTCCCATATGGTTCAGCAATTCCACTCCCACCCAAGAAAACTGAAAACATACAAAGACTTGTATGCAAATATCCATAGCAGCATTATTTGTAATAGCTAAAAACTGGAAACAATCCAAATATCCATTAATGGGCGAGTGGATAAACAAACTGTGGCATATTCATTAAAACTGAATATTATTCAGCTCAAAAAGAAGTCAATTATTGATACATGCTACAACATAGACAAACTTCAAAAACTTTATGCTAAGTAAAAGAAGTCAGATGCAAAACACTGCATATTGAGTGATTCCATTTACGTAAAATTTCCAGAAAAGACAAAGCTATAGAGACAGAAAATAGTTGCTTGAGGTGGTGGTGGGGAAAAAAAGAACTGACTACACACTGCCATGGGGAACTTCCTGGAGTTGAAGGAAAAATTCTTTAACAGGGTTGTGGTGATGACTGTACAACCTTTTCCATTTATAAAGGATCACTAAATTGCACTTAGAATGAGTACACTTTATAGTAGAAAATTATACTTCAATGAACTATTTAAAAACTGGCAATAAATAAGTGCAATTTAACTGAGAGATTTGTGGAGATTTACCACAGACAGAAAGGAGACACTAGATGTTTCTTTTATAGAATAACTGCTGAAAAGCTCACACAGTAAATCTTATCCTCAATGCCCCAAGGAAACACTACAAGATTCCAAGGGCAAGAGAATTATAGTTAGATAGTTCTCATATAAGAAATGGCTCCTGACTCCAATGGCCTACCAATGAAATACAGTGACTAGCTTGAGTGTTACAGTTGCATCTCATTACCACTAAAAGACATAAAGAGATAAAATACAGGATTTCAGCAGTTTAATCTGACAAAGGAAAAGAAAATGAGCCTCTATTAGTCAGCTCAGGCTGACACAACAAAATATCATGGGCTAGCTGCCTTCAACAACAGAAATTTATTTTGTCACAGTTTGGAAGCCAGTGCCAGCATGGTCAGGTTTGGGTGAGGGCTCTCTCCCTGGCTTGCAGACAGTCACCTTCACATCACAGAGCGAGAAAAGAGCGAGAAAGAGAAGAGGAGAGTGCAAACTCTGGTGTCTCTTTTTATAAGGGCACTAATCCCATCATGAGGGCTCCACCCTCATGATCTCATCTAAACCTAATGACCTCCCAAAGGCCCCATCTCAAAATACCATCACATGAGGAGTCAGGGCTTTAATATATGAATTTTGGGGGGAACACAATTCAATCCACAGCAGAGTCTTTAATCATAACTATTAACTAAAGATTTTTCTGCAACTGTCCATAAGAAACTGCAAAAAAAAAAAGTTAATTTATGTCTAAGGATATCTACACTAATAATATTCTCAAGCCCTGCTGAAACTGTGTTCTATATCTGAACCAAACTTCTCTCCCTTTTCTGACCAAAGAAACTAGTATGCCATTTAAAAAATTTTATGTAGACATGGGAACAGACAGGACTAAGTGTACCAAATTATACCTGCCACTTCTTTCTGTGTAAGCATACTTTTTGCCCTGCGCTTATAATTTGAAAGGGGGAGGGGACCAAAATACTTTTATTGCCTTTAAATGGGACTCCAAGCTGTTTCTAGGTTCCTCTTAACACATTTCAGCCCATTAGTTACTATTTTAACAAAAGCCTAACATTCTTTCCTAAACATCTTAATTGGTTAAGAGCTTCTGCTGTTTGCCACAAGCAGTCACTTTAAGTCATTGATGGAAGCAGTTTGCACATCAGCACAACCTGAAATCAGTTTCCTTTATCAACCAGCTGGGCTTAAGAAACAATCGTGAAGACAATTCTCCAATTCAAGGAGAACCAGGTGCAATGCCCTGCATGACAGTGATCTACCATGCACCATGAATGCACCATAATTTATAGGCAATAAAGAAAAAACCAAATTGCCGCGAGTAAGTACTTCAACAGCTTTTTGCTTCACAAATCATTCTCATTAGCACTTCTGCAAGGGTGAACTCCAACAGCAAGTTGGGTAACACACCCTTTCTCCAAAGCACCCATCATTTAATTCCGTGTTTCCAGCAGCTGGCACGGGTCATCAAAGCAAGCCAGTGGGTCACTATGTTAAATGCAGGCTTGAATGGACTCTGTTCTTCTAGCTGTTCTGACACAGGGAAAGCATTCATATGAGTTCCAAATTTTCAGCCAGAGGGAAAAATATTCTTTCTATTTTTAACATAAAAAGGGAAAAAAATACTCAGCAGGTTTAAGGCAAGCAACTTTACCACCTGGCATGAGAAAACAAAACACTGGGAGAATGAAAATGCTGTCGTGTATCACATACAGGCGTCCTTTAATGCTCTCAGGAAGAAATCTTGGTGCTCACAGAGAGCTTACCTATAGCAAACAGGATTTGTACGCTCTCTTTTTTTAACAGACAGCCAGGCTGCATTTTACAAGAGCCATACTCTGTAATTAGAGATATTCTGATCTACAGATTGACAGGAATTTGAAAAGATGCTAGAAGCTGAGTAAGAATGGACAGACGCCTTTTAGGGAGAATTGTGAAAACTGAAAACACTTACTTATAAGGTGGTGGTGTGTATATGACGGTCTTTGATTTCTATGCCATGTCTTTTTTATTTTTTCTTTTTGTCTTCATTTCAATGATTTCATTTTAATTATTTGGTTAATGAGTTTTATTATATTAAAATGTAAGCTTCAGAGCAGTGCTGTGCTGTCTAATGAAATGTAAGCAACCAATGAAGATGTTTAAGCCACAAGAGGCCAAGAATTGGCTCTCTGGAATCTGACTGCATATTTGCAATAATCCGTGGAAAGTCATCTCAACTATTCTGGGCCTCAATCCATGCCACACGGAAGATGAACAAGACCCTAAGGGTCACTGACACACAATTACCATGTCAAATAATAACAAACCCTTTTAGTAGGTATCCTTTACAATTCCAAATAAACTGATTTTTGTTTTCAAATGAGACTACTTGTCATTGATAAGTGAGGTGTAAAATAAGCCTGGATCATCAAGTTCTGGAGTTTAACAATTTAAAACTAGACAAGTTAAAAAGAAAGCCAGTGAAGAACAAGATAGTTAATAAAAAATATAAAAGTATAGACTAAACCTCTAGAATATGTAATCATATATTTTCTCTCTTGTGATTAGATGGATCACTGCTATTTTGGGAAAGGACTAAGAAAGTATGTCAAACTGTTAAAAAACAAAACAAAACTTTTATACAGCTCAAGATACTTAAAATTTTAGTTCTGTTTGTATTTAGTATCCTTCTTTCAAGACGTTCAAGGTATTTAACGGAGGTTATTTTTCTTAAATTTACCAGCTCTGTGCAAAATAATAAAGGCCATATTTTTATCTTCTTATGTTTATCTGGAAAGAGCTTTAATAGGTTACGTAATCCATAGCCAAGATTAATACACCATTAAAAAAGGAAAATACATCTCACACACACACACACACACACACACACACACACACACACACACACACACACACACACACACACACACACACACAGAGGAAACTTCTCCTAGATCCCAACTCTTGAGAATCCACAGGTTAGTCTTGATTCATGGCAGAAAATCATATAATGTGTGTAAGTAAACTGCTCTACCCACAGAGTTGAAAAAAATTATCTATTTGACTTTGCTGAATAATATAACTTTATTACTAATTGTGGTAATAACGTTCTGCCTAATTTTGGGAGATCTTGCAGAAGTGAATTTTAAGAAATGTCCTTTGAAATTGAAAGGATGTTGTTTGATGTATGAGAATAAGATAGGTTAGAGAACAAAGGCAGCAGACTTGAGGATGAGATGTGATCCAAACAAAGCGAGAGAGAGGAAAGAGATGTGAGAAAAATGAAATATCTCAGTAGCCACAGAATAAAGTCATCATCATCTATCAAACGGATGTGTGCACATTACACTCACTGCACATTAACCTAATGTTAAATAGCAGACCCCGAATAGGAGTCCATACCACTTCTACTTAGGATGCCTTTTCTTGACAGGTTGGCTTTTCAACCAATCAGGCTCCTGTGAATTCAGCTTGGTGGAACAGAGCTCTGCCACCCTGTCACTGCTGAGGAGTCTCTGAGAACTCTGTGGACTCAGGTTCTCCAATAATCCACAACTACACAAAACAGACATCACAGATGATGGTGCTGATGTGCTTACGAATACTATGTGAGGGAAACAACCCCACTTTCACAACTGAGCGATGATTATTATTATATATACAGCTGTGGTCAAGAATTTTCTATTTTAAAACTGTAGTAATAGAAGAGTGGGTGGGTAGTGAGGGAGAAAGAAAGGGACCAGAAAAAGAAGAACACCTGAGAATCAAAGACATCTTACAGAAGCATCAACAAACAGAAAGAACACATTCCTGGGGTTCAGTGTTATCTACTCTATGCCAATAATCGTAGGACAAGAAACATCCCTCACACCAAAAACTAGATAAGAAAATGTGTAGCTGCCTACTGCTGATGTCAAGGGGATAGGGTCACAATACTCTCAGTATGACTCTGCTACTAGTACAGGTAAAAAGGAATTACACCCATATTTTAGTTTGGTGAAAGGGCCAAGTTCTAACTAAGGGTAAAACTATCTAATATTAATCATGCTTTTGGCAACTGAATTTAAAAAACAGATACACTAGAGAGAAGAGAAGGGCTTCTGCCTCTAGAAGACCAATACCAGGGAGGCAGCTTTAAGTCTGGAGGGGTACCTTGGGCTTGCAAGCTGAGTCCTGGCTCACAAAGAGCTTAGCAAAGAGATATCCAAGTAGAAGAACAAAGGTAGAAAAGTAATGAAGAAACAAAATTTCTGGAGCTTGAAGCAAAAAAGGGAAGCCAATTTAGGACCATGAAACAGAACTAGTTGCTAACAAGTGGGCAGTCCCATTTTCTTGCAGCTCTGCAGAAAGTCTGCTTTTGTGAGGTCACTGGAGATCTCTGACTGATAAGTCCCAGATGGAGGTACAGAGGGACATCCACCATCACAGCACTACAACGTGCCAGCTCGCAGTCACGTTCAACAGAAAAGAACCGTCTACTCATCAAAAATCCTATCTATGGGCACAAGGTTTGAGATGCTTGACCTTATAACGTTTAAACAAAGAAGCGTGTAGGAAAGGAAGGCGTTAGCAATCAGGAGAAATAGTACTGCTAGGTAGAAAAATCCAGTATTTGAAGGAGACATGGATTTGAATCCCTGTGTGATTTGGAGGGGAAGTTCATTTCTTCCAGTTTTACAGTTTTTCCACCTATAAAATGGGAATAATAATACCTATTATAATCTATATGCCATCGAGGGGCCACTTGCCCTTGTTATTTTCGCAAGACTGCTTTAAATCCCCAATTAGTCTAGGAGAAACACTGTTTTCCTAAGATGTAAGCAAATTCTCAGGAATTTACTCTCTCATGACCTCTTTAGACTCTGGCCTCTGGTGCTCTCAGGAGCTTTCTCTGCTCTGCCTGAAGGACTTTCAGACCCCAAACTGCCTCCTCACCAGTTTCCCCAGATGGAGCACTCCAGCCAAGCATTCCAGAGTTTTACTGACACCGAGTATCTGCAGTCATGAGCTGGGAACGTACTGCAGAACGCTGTGCCCTTACGTAAATTCATTCACTTCCTCTCCCTCTTACCTGTTCTCCTCACCCCCTTCCCTCCTGAACTAGCTCCAGTTTTTCCCCTTCTATGGTGCTAGCAGCTTCCCCCTCCTCTGAACCCCAGCACGGGCCAACAACCAAGCCTGGGGACACAGACTCAGTCTCTACCCCAAAGACTTATCAAAGTATTTTCCCAATAAACATAACTTTCTTTTTCAGAAAATTCTGACGCCAGCTGTTGGAGCTCTACTATTTTCCCCACTTGCTCACGTGACTCTGCAGGACCGCTATGTGGAATAACCGAGACAAAGAGTAGATGCCAGCACAATGACCTGAACTAACTAGTAGGCTGCCTTTATAATGGTGATGATGCTACATTAGGTCCCTGAAGAGATCACACCTACACCAACCAGGAAGACCAATTACTTCCAAAGGGACGACCTTTGACTTTGGCTGAGGTAATCCATAACATTTCATCACAAGATAAGAAGGCCTCAATCTGTCTTCAAAAACACAACCACCATGATAGATGACCGAGTTTGCTGACTTGTCACAGCGGTGTTTCTGCCCCCTTCCAAACACACAGTCACAATATGCAGCCTAAGAGACAAGACAGGTTCAATGCTGTGAAAGCCTCATTTGATTAACCCAGTATTAGAAGGAGAGAAATTCTGAAGTACTGTTTCCCCCAATCCTTCTGGAAGCTGTCACTTTAATTTTAGATTTCCTCCTTCTATTTATATGTAGTTTTGTTTTATGTTAAAACTCAAGGTTTTCTTCTATACGTCAGTCTTTAACAGGGCAAAAAGCTCTTCCCCATTCTCAGAACACAAAACGTACACACCCCACCTAAAAGAATGCAGATTACCATGAGGATGGAGCTGGTCTTCCTCAGGAAATCCTCATGGGCTTGGCCTCTGTGTTCCCACCAACAAGATTTGGCCTGGCAGATTATATGCTCTCAGCTGGTTATAACTGCCTTTGGGCAACAGCACAGGAAGTCTAGGCATCTTGCTAGGATTCTCACACTCTAAGCGGTAAGGCCCCTAGACCTACGCTAGGTACTATAGATGATTAAAAAGCTGTAGTGTTTCTAGGCATTTAGGACTCATTTCCCCCAAAATGCCAAGAAGTTGGAAGAGAAGGTTCTGTGCACACATGAACATAAACACTCAGAGAAGGCAGCTCGCAGTCCTGACCCTGGGTAGCAATAATGAATGCAATACTGTTATATACAGAAACCTGCAGGATTACAATTGCCAGCTGCCATTCATTAAAGGTGAATGAACAGGAACCTGAATGCAATCAAGTGAATGAATGTCAGTCTGAGACCCTCTATCCATCCCTCAAAGCTGTTTTAATATCAGCTCAAGCCTAAATGGAATTCTAGGTTATATCTGAAAAGAAAAATGTGAGGACAGGGTCAATTTCAGAAGGATCAAATCTAAGGGCAGCAGTAAGGTCTTTCCGAGATTACTGTCAAGGGGCTGAAACTCTTATTAGGAGAGAACAAAAATTATACGTCTCAGAAAATAGGAAGATATGACACAAAAACGTTTTATTCCCAAAGGATTTCACTGAAGTGGAACTAAAAGCTCCAAGATTCTGGCCCCCAGTTTTCTTAACAGGGAGACCTACAAATTAGCTCGTCTCTGTTTAGCAGCCCTGAGCTGAGTTTACCCTCCTGCGCTCATAATGTTACCTCGGTGAGCTTACTAACAAGGGACAGTCACAAAGATCCACCAGGAAAGAAAACGGCTATATAAGGCATTATGACCAAAGGTGACACTTACTAGTCTAGGCTTAAATCAGTTAACCTAATTAACCACTTTTCCTTAACTGCAAAGCCTACAGCACATCTCTTACCTTCCTCAAAGCTGGTCTTCTTCTGCCTCACTAGAACACGGAAGTTTTCAGCAGGATTCACACTTCCAACCTAGAACACACCCACAGACAATGAAACTGCAGGTCACTTCTCTTTTTGGCAGCACCCAGGCAAGACAAGATAGCTTAATGTAATAAGTGTGTTCTCATAAAATAGAGGCAAAGACAAAGTGAAGGCCCTTTTCTGTTCATTTTCATTTCTACGGATCTGTTAAAAGCTAGTGGATTCCTGTGGTCAAAGGGCTGTCCTCTGTCCGTATTTTCACTTACCTCTCCTCATGCAAACTGACTTCTTTCCGGATGGGTCAGAAGTATGACCCAAGGCACCCAAGACACCAGGCGGCCCAGTTTGAAGGCTTTATGTGGCAGACTGCCTGTCCATCCTGACACCCAACCAATTAGGAACGGGAGGATTCTGCAGTGCAGGGTCAGTTCGGAATACTTTTGTTCCACTAAGATGACACGAGAAATAACAGCCTGATGCTTAATTCACTGAACTGTCCTTCCTGGGGGCTGCTGCTGACCCTCTGGCATTGAAGTTTTGGTAGACTATTCAAACATGCCCAAACTAAACATGTCCCCCAGAGTAAAAGCCAATCAGTGCTAGGTGGCAAAGTTTCAAAGAAGAAAAGCTCTACCACACTATACGGCACTTTCTGATCATACCTATGTCTTTTACCTTCTGATCCCAACCTTAATAGGGCTTAAGTTCAGCTCGAGGGGGAGAAGACAATGGGATTCTACAACGGCTGGGAAATGTTGGTACAAAATGTACTAAAGTTTCCAGTCAACTCTGGTATATAGCAGTCAGAAAAGCTCCCAGAATAAATAAGGTCATGATGTTTTTTCCTTTACTACAAGACATTGAAATAAAATCCAAATCATTTTTCAGACATTCCGTTTTTCTGAGAGCATTACTTTTTCAGGTGGGGAAAAGGTATGCCCTAGGGCTAGCTATTCTTCCTAGTATATTTGGCTAGTAGTAAGGGACAATTTTTAAGATCCACTGATTCAAAATAATACCACTTAAAACAAGGCAATATGTTCCAAGTTCCAAAAACCATCCCATTAAATAAAGAAGATCTCAAGTGTCAAAGGATACCTGGTTTGGGGAAATCCTAAACGAGCGAAAACTGTTATGAAGTTGTATATTAGAAAAAAGAGAATTATACTCTTAAAGCTTACATACTTGGAGATTAAGACTCCTATCATTAACCCCCCCCACTTATCCTACCATTGTGACTAAACAGAAAGCTGCAAAATGAAGTTACCAAAAAAACTCTGCGAAAGTGATGTTTCACGCTCTATATACTATATAGTGCTCTATGTACTATATATCAATATAAATAATTCTATAGGTAATTCACTGACAATAATTAAAGGAAAAAGTGTGGGATGGACATGTATGGCTTATATGTTGAAAGGACCAAGGAAAGTGCTACGTTAAAAGACTAACAAAAATTGATGCAATCTCCCCAAGCCCCAACCTTCCTAAAAGAGGGGAGCACACCCGACAAGTTCTGCTTACACGGGTGACACTGCCTTCAGCCAGGCTGGAAACACTAAAGTGGGCTTCATCTCCCTCGGTCTTCAGTTTTTTAGAGGTGGGTCCCTCTTCATGGCTGGAAAATAAATAAATGTTTGGGTTTTTTTTTTTCTCTCCCCTTAAAACTGAACAAACAATACAAAACCCAGAATTGCTAATGTGAAAAGTATAAATTTATTTTTCAAGACTCAAAAATAAGCAGCTGCACTTAGTCCTCCTTTACAAACGGCTGCCTCCCTTTCCCACCCTCTGGACCCTTGACAGCCTGACTGGAGCAGCCCTGGCTTTGTTTCCAGCAGTAGGGAAATCAGAATTAGCAGCTGCATCACAAAGCCCTTTCAAAAGATGAAACCGCAAGCACAGATAATGGACTTAGCATTTCAGTATGAAACCCATTTACCCTTCAGTTATTATTTGCTAGTTTCTGCCTGAGAATTGATAGCTATTAGCTTTCCATGTACATAGAAGACCTTTGTGTCTAATAACCTGTCTTCTTCATCGTGTATGTGAGAGCTTTATAAGCTTCTACTTACAGCTGTCAAAACTTACTAGACAATCCTCAAACATGCAAGAGCTTGCTCTTAGAGAAGTCTTAAACTATAAAAAACCACTTTCAAAAGAAAACGTTTAATCTGTGCCTTTATAAACCTAATTCTGTCTTGGGCAATACGCTAACAGAGTCCAAAAGCATCTGTGTGATAAGGGAAAGAGGAAGTATATCAAACATCTTGCTTCAAGTAACAAGCAGGCTTTAACAGCCTGCCTAAAGTCAAAAGGAGGTCAAGTCAATTGCAAAGGAGAAAAAAAATCCAAAGACTCTGCCCATAATCTCCCTTAAGATGCTGAACACAAGAGATTATGAAGATTTTTCTCCCAGACAAATAATCAATCTGGGGCAAAAGCAGCTATCAAGAAATGGCTGAATGAGAAGGGAAATTAGTAACTAAGAGTACTATTAGTAACTATTTCTAAATGTGATGTTTTTATTCAAAAGCCCAACTTTCAAACAGTGAGGCTTGAAGAGGTTATCCTAAAAATAAAGCAAAGTAAGACCTAAGTTAGCTTATTCAATGATATTTCAATAATGAATCTCCTCTTACAGCCAGATGAAAGAACTAAAGTAATCATTACGGCCTTACAAACAAGAATTACGTTTTATTACTTGACATCTTTCCCATTCACCACTTGCCTTCTTCCTTTTGAGAAGTAAACAAGAGATAAGGGGTGAGTCATTCAGAGCCCTTTCCTTCAAGGAGAATAAGAAACACACAAAGCCTTGGTGCAAAAATGGAGGGAAAATGCACAAACCTGAGGCAGCATGAAATTCTATCAGAATTTGAGTTCTTTAAAAAAAAAAGTCACAGCCACTTCAGTTAACCTTTGCCGGTTCTTCCCAAGAGAAAGACAACATGGTACTGCTGAAGATTTGGAGGAAAAAGACCCAGATTCTAGTCTCAGTTTTGCCACTGGCTAGCCCTGGAATCTTACACCTTCTTGAAGGTATTGACTGTGTATTAATTTTTGTATGTCTAGAGTTTAGAGTCTAGTAAGTTACTGTTCTCTCTGATCTTCAGTTTGTTCCTCAGGAGAACACTACAACAAAAAGTACCATATCAACTATTCACCTATTCTCTTCCAAAAATACAAATTAACTTATATAGTGGTATTAAGAAGCATTAAACATACAAAGCACTATGCTAAGTTCCGTGAGAATACAAGGTTGAAGCACATGAAGAATTTCTTAAACCCTCCCAAATAAGATTCTAGAGAAGGAAGAATAAGGAGACATATATACTAATTCGCCAGAACTGGGCAGGTAAAGACAAGTCCAGAAAATAGCAGAAAGTAGTGAAAATTTAATATGTTTAATAATCTCAAGATTGAATCATTTAACAGGATTTAATTAGGAATTTTACATATATTAAACTCATAATGTCTATCTGAAGTGGGAAAGCACAATGACTCTCATCCCCAAATTATCTATGAGGGAGCTGAGCTTTGGAAGGTACACATTATCCATGCAAGGTCACAGCAGACACAGAAATGTTAACGGCTGCTGCATTTGGATGTTGGGACCCTGGATAATTTGTTGTTCTTTCTCCTCTTCTCCTTTTCGTTCATATGTGAGTATAAATCTTTTTTTTTTTCCGCGGTATGCGGGCCTCTCACTGCTGTGGACTCTCCCGTTGAGTAGCACAGGCTCCAGACGCGCAGGCCCAGCAGCCATGGCTCACAGGCCCAGCTGCTCCGCAGCATGTGGGATCTTCCCGAACCGGGGCACGAACCCGTGTCCCCTGCATCGGCAGGCAGACTCTCAACCACTGCGCCACCAGGGAAGCCCGAGTATAAATCTTGTAATTCATTTATTTAGCCACACATTTACCTAATACTTACTATGTGTGGACCCCTAAATTAGGCTCTAGATTCTAAATATATAAAAGTTAATAATCATCACCTTCAAGAAGTTCAGCCAAATAAAAAAGATGAATATATAAACAGGCAATTAACAAAATATTGTGGTAAGCAACACATCCCTTTGAGAGGAAAGCAGGTAGCTGTGTTGGGCTGGGGCATGAAGTGCAAGCTGGGAAGTAGTGAGAGATGAGGATAGAAAATATCTAAATTGTAGACACAAACTGTGAGGAAAGAAAGTGGTTCTCCAGGTAGCTGGACAGACATTTCTCTTCCTTCTGCTTATCTGGGTTTTCTCATTGGTGTAACAGAATTTGGTCTTAAGCTGAAGGTAATGGAAAGCCATGAAAGCAAAGGTTTTTAAGCAGGCATCCAAGGATGACATCAAGGAATTTGTGAACCACCTAAAACTACATGCAAAATTGATTATGTTAGGGCATTTTCCTGGGGAGAAGGTTCACAGTTTTTATCAGATTATCCAAAGGGTCCATCACACACAAACACACACAGATTAAGAATCACTGCATTAAAGAATTTTAAGCAAGGGAGTGATGTGATCAGATTTGTTTTTAAAAACATCACTCAGATAGCAGAATGCAGAATGGATGGGAAGGGGCTAAGACTGGAATTAGGGGAAGCAGTCAAGGGGTTATCTCAGTAAAGCAGCCTAAAATGAAACCTACATAAAAGCAATGGCAGTGGGCAATGCTAGTAAGAACTAACTCACCATCGGTCATGAAGCCAAGCACACGAGTCAGCTATTGTTATTGTCCCTTTACAATTAAGCAAACCAAGGCTCAAAAGGGCCTGACCTTGTCTAAAGCACTCAGTAAGGGGTCCACAGCCAACTCTGGACTTTTAACCACTCTCCTAAACAGCCTCCTAAAAGGCAGGTATTTGTTATCACAACTTGGCACAGAGCAACTTGCCAATTTTAACCACTATTAAAAAGAAATACTTGAGGGACTTCCCTGGTGGCACAGTGGTTAAGCATCTGCCTGCCAATGCAGGGGACATGGGTTCAAGCCCTGGTCTGGGAAGATCCCACATGCCGCGGAACAAATAAGCCCGCGTGCCACAACTACTGAGCCTACGCTCTAGAGCCCACGAGCTATAGCTACCGAGCCCATGAGCCACAGCTACTGAGCCTGCGCACCTGGAGCCCGTGCTCTGCAACAAGAGAAGCCACCGCAATGAGAAGCCTGCGTATCTCAATGCAGCCAAAAATAAATAAATATATAAATGAAAAGAAAAAAAATTAAAAAAGAAATACTTGGATTTTGATCCAAATCAATGCTATTAGCCACTGTACTAACCTGAAGCAAAAGGAGTGAACTTGAGGTAAATCTAATACAACTTGGTAAGCCAATTAGATGTGGGGAGTGAAGAAAAGGGATGACTCCCTGGAAATTAGGTGTCATTCACTGAAATAGAGAATCACAGCATGAAGAGGGGGTTGAAAGGAGTGTGGAAAGAGAAAGAAGGTGATGAAGTCACTTCTGGACATACTGAACTTGAGTTATCTGTAGACACTTAAGATCCAGTGGATAAGATGGAAGTATATTAGGATAGACAAGATTTTTAGTTATTTTTGGAGACCCATATGTGATATATTGATAATAAAGGTCTTAGGATGTGCAGTCTGGCATAATCGTTGAGAATGTAAGCCCTGGGGTCAAACTGCCTGCGTTTAAATCCATCTCCATCGCTTAACCAGCTGTGATACTGAGGAAGTTTCTTATCTCCTCTAAGCCTCAGTGTCCTCAGCTTTAAGATGAAGTGAATAAAAGAATCTACTTCATAAGATGGTCAAAAGGATGCAAACAGATAATACACACCTATGTCCAATAAATGTCAGCTCTTTCAGAGGAGGAGTCCTACAAAACATCAACATTTAAGGTTGGTGGGGGAAGAAAAGCAGCCCCCAGAGGAATCTGAGAGGGAGCCCGTCAAAGGTTTAGAGAGAAAAATCTGGAGAATCTGAAGTTAAGGAAGACATATGAGTTTCAAGAGGGAAAGGATAACTGACAATGTCATGTGCCACAAAGAGGTCAAGAAAGAAAAGAGGGCTTCACTGGTGGCACAGGGGTTGCGAGTCTGCCTGCCGATGCAGGAGACACGGGTTCGTGCCCCGGTCTGGGAAGATCCCACATGCCGCGGAACAAATAAGCCCGCGTGCCACAACTACTGAGCCTACGCTCTAGAGCCCACGAGCTATAGCTACCGAGCCCATGAGCCACAGCTACTGAGCCTGCGCACCTGGAGCCCGTGCTCTGCAACAAGAGAAGCCACCGCAATGAGAAGCCTGCGTATCTCAACGCAGCCAAAAATAAATAAATATATAAATGAAAAGAAAAAAAATTAAAAAAGAAATACTTGGATTTTGATCCAAATCAATGCTATTAGCCACTGTACTAACCTGAAGCAAAAGGAGTGAACTTGAGGTAAATCTAATACAACTTGGTAAGCCAATTAGATGTGGGGAGTGAAGAAAAGGGATGACTCCCTGGAAATTAGGTGTCATTCACTGAAATAGAGAATCACAGCAATGAAGAGGGGGTTGAAAGGAGTGTGGAAAGAGAAAGAAGGTGATGAAGTCACTTCTGGACATACTGAACTTGAGTTATCTGTAGACACTTAAGATCCAGTGGATAAGATGGAAGTATATTAGGATAGACAAGATTTTTAGTTATTTTTGGAGACCCATATGTGATATATTGATAATAAAGGTCTTAGGATGTGCAGTCTGGCATAATCGTTGAGAATGTAAGCCCTGGGGTCAAACTGCCTGCGTTTAAATCCATCTCCATCGCTTAACCAGCTGTGATACTGAGGAAGTTTCTTATCTCCTCTAAGCCTCAGTGTCCTCAGCTTTAAGATGAAGTGAATAAAAGAATCTACTTCATAAGATGGTCAAAAGGATGCAAACAGATAATACACACCTATGTCCAATAAATGTCAGCTCTTTCAGAGGAGGAGTCCTACAAAACATCAACATTTAAGGTTGGTGGGGGAAGAAAAGCAGCCCCCAGAGGAATCTGAGAGGGAGCCCGTCAAAGGTTTAGAGAGAAAAATCTGGAGAATCTGAAGTTAAGGAAGACATATGAGTTTCAAGAGGGAAAGGATAACTGACAATGTCATGTGCCACAAAGAGGTCAAGAAAGAAAAGAGGGCTTCACTGGTGGCACAGGGGTTGCGAGTCTGCCTGCCGATGCAGGAGACACGGGTTCGTGCCCCGGTCTGGGAAGATCCCACATGCCGCGGAGCGGCTGGGCCCGTGAGCCATGGCCGCTGAGCCTGCGCGTCCGGAGCCTGTGCTCCACAACGGGAGAGGCTGCAACAGTCAGAGGCCCGCGTACCGCAAAAAAACAAAAACAAAAAACAAAAAAAAAACGAAAGAAAAGGACTGCCACGTTTAAGTAAATCCAGCAGTTGGTGTCTTTTATTTTATTTTTTTTGCGGTACGCGGGCCTCTCACCGTTGCGGCCCCTCCCGCTGCTGAGCACAGGCTCCGGACGCGCAGGCTCAGCGGCCATGGCTCACGGACCCAGCCGCTCCACGGCATGTGGGATCTTCGCGGACCGGGACACGAACCCGTGTCTCCTGCATCGGCAGGCGGACTCGCAACCACTGTGCCACCAGGGAAGCCCAGTTAGTGTCGTCTTTTAGAAGACCAGTTTCAGGGCAGTGGTGGGGGCAGAAGGCCGAGCCAGTGAGTGCTAGGAAAAGAAGCAGTACAGGCTCTTCTGCTAATAAGCCTGGCTATGGAAGGAAAGATGATGATAACAGGTAGTAATTAGAGAGAGGAAACTGAGGGAATTACTTCATTTTCTTTTAGAGGAAAGAAATAAAATGTTAATGTGTGGAGGGAAAGGAGTTGGTACAGAGGGAGAAGCTGAAGATACAGAAGGAAGGAAGAAATTATCAGTGGACTGAGGTACCAGATGGGACAGAAATAGCATCCCAGGACATAGGTGAAAGGATTAACTTGGGACAGGATGAGGTACTCTCTTCCACTGAGGCAGGAAAAAAGGAAGTAAAGGCAGATGCCATACAGATATGTTTTTAGGTAAGATGGGCCAGAAAACTGAGACGTTCCCGCCTACTGGCCTCTGTTTTCTCTGTGAAATCACCATCATGATCGTCGCCACTGCCGTAGTTGTTGAAAATGTGCTAGGGACAGGACTAGGATTTTGTAAATCATCTCTTCACAAACACTATATTCTTACTATGTGTTCGGCACTGTGCCATTCTAGGGTGACAACAGTGAACAGTGAACAGCATATATTACTCAACTAACCTGCAGACAACTCTATGAGACAGATATTCCTATTATCCCTATTTACCCACGAGGAAACTGAGGCTTAGGGAGGATAAGCAACTTGCAACTAAGGTCACACTGCAGAGCAAGGGGACCAACTCACACTATCTTGACCCTGGTGTCTAAAGTCTTAGCCAGTAAAACCAGGTGAGGTTGGACTCTGACAGTAAGTAGGGACTGGGGTCTTAGGGGACTTGAAAAAAGTAGAAAACTTTACACTATTTGCATATAGAGATAAAAAGAAATCAAGATCACATATTAGTTCCATAGGCAGGATCAGACCTCAGATGTCCCTATTCTCATGTAAGTCCTGTCCAAGAGATGCTACTTTCATTGCAAGGGTGTCCAGCAACATTAAGGGATGCAGTGCTTCTCTGTGATGAGGGTAATATTCAGTGCATTTTGGGAATGCAGTGTGAGACGGTGCTTTTACCCTCTTGAACTGAAGAAATCACTTCAACACTAGGGATTGAACAGGTTCAGCATGAATAGTAGATCTTTTCAAATATTCAGTGTTTTTATTGATGACAGTATTACTGCTCTGGGTTTTGACTACTGCCTTCCCTCCAAATAGTTTAAAGTCCTTTAATATCTGTGATTTTACTGTTATAATGTCTCTTACGATGAGCCTGTTTTTAGATGAAGGAACTCTCATAAAGGTAAAATTATTTAAACAAAATTAGATCAAGAGTGAAAAAGCTGGAATGAAAACTAGAGACTCCTAGCTCAGAGGTCTTCCCTTGGCCTCTGACACTTCCTGAACAGACACGTGCCCCTCCCCCCACCTCAGCCCCTCATCTGTATACTGGAAGTATGTACCCTGGATACGGAGATGCTGAATATACACAAAAACATAGCTGGTTGTCAGCAATCCTTCTTTCCCTTAGGGAGACCACCTGTAAAGCTGATTGGAGCCTTATCACAAAAATTGAGTGGCTGTAAGAACCCTGCAGAAGGACTCAGTCATTCTTGAATATAGGAGGTGCTCAATAAATATTTGTTAAATGTGTCATTTCTGCAGTTCTTAAAAACTAAGACTTCTGAGAAGGAAGAGTAGAGAATTGGGGTGTGCGTAGGTGTGTGTGCGCAAGATTATTCTCCGGCCCCCCACAGCTAATTTGGCTGTGTGGCAAAACAAACCCATTATGGGGGCAGAGAACAAGAAGCCTGGCAGGCTCAAGCTTCCTGAAAGTGAGAGACGGGAACAGGGCTGAAGGTGTAATCACAGCAGGGATCAAATCACAGAACAGCCTTCTGGGTCTAGCTGGTATTTTTTTTTTAACCAGCTAATTTACAGTTTAATCAGCAGGAGGAGGAGAAAATGGCCCACTTCTTTCCCACAATACCAGAAGGTAATCAAGATCATGAACTGGAGCTTTAATACACAGAGAGGGAACAGCCATATGACTGCAGAAGAGACTAAGGCAAGGCTGTCATGGGAAGAAAAGGACTCAGAATTTTACTGAACTGTTCTAAGATACGAATCCAGAGGGATCTAGGTAGATGAGGAAAGCAGAAGTAGATTTTTAGTGACAGTCTTCCTATGTAGAAGAAGGCATGACAGACTAAAAAGAAACATAAAAGCCTCCAGGATGTGTTAGAAATGCACATGAGAGAATCTTTCAATCCCATGATTGGTTTTTTTTCTTTTCCCCCCAATTCTGACAAAGTTTAGGGTATTAACCTCTAAAAAGCCACCGAAAATGCAAACCTGTCTTTTCAACTTGGCAGATAATTCACTAAATTAACAATTTACAGAACCCTGTAAATTGAAGGTTTCTGGAAATTACTCAATACTGGTCCAATGGGGTATTTACAAATACAAGCTTTACTTTGTCAATGCAGACACAGCCGTGGGAAGGAAATCAAAGAAAAAGGAAAAAAACTGTGATCTAAAACTGGATCTTGGAATGCAACCTAAAGAAATGAGTAGATCCTTTTGATTTGGGAGGAAAAGTCACCAATAATAAAACCAAAACCTGGCAAAATCAATGTCACACACCCAAATAATTCTGGATAAGAACAGCTTCTTAAGGTTTGTTTTTGTTCTGCTTTGAATGGAAACTGATATAATTCTAAACAGACTTGATGTGGGGAAAAAACACTTAATAGCTACCTGAGAGCTTGATCTAAGGATATGAAAACCATTTTACAATCCTTAAACTACACCTCACTAATGGTATATCCAAGCACATCAACACAGTAACAGCACAACGAGGGCCAGGTTTTTCATTCGCCTTCCCATTTTCCCTCCCAAAATCTCACCGATATTCTCCTGACACCTTACCTCCAAAACGAAAAACCTTACGACTTTTACCCCTCTTCTCTCATCCTCAGCCCTTTACTTTAAAAATGTTAAAATTCAGTCTTAGATATTCAAAGATTGTTTGTCTTCCTATATATATAATTCATCAAGAATCTGATGCTGATCAAAAAGTCAACAACCCCAAAGGTAGCTCTAATTTCTAGGTGCACAAGGATAAAATATATCTACAGTGGACAGATGTGAGAAACCAGGATTTCCAATGCAAGGCTCAAATAGCAAAAGGTTTCTTCCTCCCACCTTTGTGATTCCACAAACCCAGGTTGCAACCCTTAATGCCACAGCCCCTCTAAGACCACAACCAATCTTTGTGTTCCAGCGTCACACATAGTTCCATCAAGTACTCACTTATCTGGGAAAATGTCCTGAGCAGTCACTTGGTCCTTTTTCTTGAGGACTTCAGTCAGAGGGAAAAGGGTCTTTATTTTAGAGACAGGAACCTGACATTTAGCTGTCACCTCAGTGGGGGGATCCAGCATATTCAAAACGTGTTGCTGAATTGGGGGCAGAGGCTCCTGGGGGTGTAAAGCTCTGTGCAGCAGACACTGTGGAAAAGGCATAAGGATTTTAAAATGCAGATGTAGACATCACACACAGCTTCATTACACTCTTCTGATCACGGATCCTCATTCTTTAATTTGGGAGGGTTATGGGATTCCTACCATATGTAAAAGACAGCAAAGACGGTGGACCCAGAACCGCCTTGGTTAGCAGGACGTTGGTAATGTCTAAAAGCAACTGTAAAACAGATCTAAGCCTAGCAGCACCGTCAGCTGAAGCCCTCCTGGAAAGGAGCCTCATCTCATAAAAAGAGGCCACTGCTCTGACTACCTGGAGGATATACGAGGTTCCCTGAGATGCAATTCCAAAAGCCTCTGACAATCTGCGATGATAACTTTTTGGTTATAATCCTTTAACCTCCCTTCAGCATGCTGTGCTTTCTCCCTTGCACAACCTTAGAAGACAACCTAAGGTGGATGAATCAGATGCTAAAGGGGAGGTGCCCATGCTCAGTGAGTCCCAGGATGAACACTGTGGAAGAGATGAGACTACTGGTCTGTCCCAAAACTCCCCCGAGTGCCGAGCTTGGGCTATTCTCCACCCATCTACTCACTTCTGTCCATCTCCACTCTACCACTCCTGTCCAGGCACCATCACCTCTCATGTGGGCTACCACAATCCCCTCCTAACTGGTTTCCCTGCATCCATTTTCACGGCTCTACTGCAGCTCAAGTCATCTTAACACAAGTTGCTTTCCATATCCTGAAGTCAACCCTAACACAGCCCCTGCATGCCTCCCTCCTCCTTGCTCACCCCAGCCGCCCCGTTAGACTGGTTTCCTCCTGCTTCACGCACATGCCAGCTCACTCCAGACTTTGGGTCCTGTGCTTAACGCTCCCTCAGCCTCTTCTGCCTTCCCTTACATCTCAACAGAGCTGGCCCTTTTTAAAATCATTCTGTTCTTTGCTAAATTATCATCTCTTCTGAGAGGATTTCCCTGACACCGTATGAAGGAGCCCTTTACCCCCGTGTTACCACCCTGTCATTCTCTATCATTAAACTTGTCTTATATTTCTTATAGTATTTATCATTATCTAAAACTATCTCATCAATTTTTTAGTTTATCTGTTTGTTACCTCCACTTACCCCTTGAAAGTAGAGATCTTGTTTGTCTTGTCTACTGCTGAATTCCAAGTACTGAAAAGAGCACCCCACACATGATAAGCACCTAAAAGGTACTGGCTGAGTGAATAAAGCGCTCTTTCTCAGAACTCTACAGAAGAGGTGACAGAGGTGTCAGGAAGCAGCACCAGGAGTGGGGCCAAGACCAAGGCCAGGGCAGGTTCTCCGCTGCTCACACAGGTGGAGATCCGGACCGCAAGCCACTCCCATTCAATCACTGATACTGCTTTCAGACTACCAGGCCTTGGCAGTAGTGTTATCTGCCCAGAAAAATAAGTATTCTAAAAGCAGTGCAGGAATGTAATAAAAAAATGAGATAACCGTTAAGAAAAAAAGAAAAAAAATGAAACTCTCAATTCATTGATGTTTTACTCCCCTTGCTAGCAGATAATTCCAAAATTAGGTTGGAGAACAAGGCTCCTATTCCCACCTTTGAACAATTTATATGTTAGTAATTGGAAAGAAAAAAATGGAGCTGAATAGCTCCTGCGATTTTAAAATTACTGTTTCATATCACAAGGTATATGATTTAAACTACTCCATGGATTGTTTTCGTACCCTGTAAAAATGGAAGCTAGACTTTTCGGTTCTAAAAAAATAAAGATACTTGGGCTTAAACAGTAAATGTCATCAAAGAGTCAATGTTCTACAAATTCAGAAAACCCTGAGGTATGTATTAAATAGCAATTTCCTCTAGAAATTTCATGTTCTGCTCCCAATTTCAAGAGACCAACCCCAAGCCTTCCTTCTCCTAGTAAATTCATTGTTTCAGAGGCTGACTCCTGCTTTCTTTTTTTTTGACTCCTGCTTTCTTTTCCCTAATTACTCTACTTTCCCTGGAGCATCAATGACATTAGGCCTGTTTAATGAAAAGCAAAAGGCGAAACCACAAAGATCCCAAACCTGTGAATCTACCCCAACCTTCTAATACATAATTCGCAATTCACAGCACTCACCTTCAGGTCAGTTATTAAAATACCAAAAACAGGACTTCCCTGGTGGCGCAGTGGTTAAGAATCCACCTGCCAGTGCAGGGGACATGGGTTCGAGCCCTGGTCTGGGAAGATCCCACATGCCGTGGAGCAACTAAGCCCGTGCGCCACAACTACTAAGCCCACATGCCACAACTACTGAAGCCTGTGCGCCTAGAGCCTGTGCTCCACAACAAGAGAAGGCACCGCAATGAGAAGCCAGCGCACCGCAACGAACAGTAGCCCCTGCTCGCCGCAACTAGAGAAAGCGTGCATGCAGCAACGAAGACCCCAATGCAGCCAAAAATAAATAAACAAATAAATAAATTTATTAAAAAAAATAATAAAATACCAAAAACAGCTTACAAAGCCCTAAAGACGTAAGCAGAAATCCAACACCCAACATAGCAGACTACCTCGCAAATACTCTGGAAGATTCTATCTGTGATATCCAAGTGACATTTTTGGGAAAAGAATTCTGAATTCCAGGCAATTCTTTCAAATAGTGTCATCACCCATAAGTCAGTAATAAGGGACCCACAAGAGATGTTCTAAAGCATCATCCTCTCATATTTTTTTAAAGGTCACATTTTAGATAAAGCTAAGTAGGATAAAAATTCAATCAAAAAAATTCCAATTCATTTAAAAAAAAGGTTATGAGAAAGTGACACTTTTTAGTAGCTGAGAAGCTGAGATCTCAGTCCTCAAACTACTTAATTTCTCCTTTAAGCAACTGTTTTCCTTGATGTGATTTTTACAATTTGAAAAAGACTAGAGGAAAAACTGCAGGCCACTGGTGGCTAGCTTGTAAGTTACTAATATGTTGATTTCAGCAACCCAGTATCAATTATTTAAAAGGCAGTATTAACCGTACACTTGACAAAAGACATATTTTTCAGTATTTCTTTCCAAAATTAGAATTAAATTAACATCTTGCCAACAAGTTGATTACTAACCTCTCCCTCCTTCTGCCCCCTACTCCCAGCTCATTTACTCTTAGTTATAGCTATTTTAAAAGGAAAAAAAAAGTCTTCCTGGGTCCTACATCCTCCTGTAGCTTCCTGGATCCTCTCTCTCTCTCTTCCCTTCATCAGTAAAGGTTTCTCCTACAGGTACTGTAATCTGGCTAACGCCCCATCACTCTACTCCCACTGGGCCCTCAAAGTCATCAGAGACTTCACTACAAACCCTAAAGGCCCTTTGCCAGGCTCAGCTCTCTTCACCACTGTGCAACGTCTGATTTGTGATTCTTTCCTTTCCAACACTCTTCTAGTTCTTTCTGTCTCTCTGACCTTTTGGGGAGGCTGGAGGTAGGAACACTGTTTCATTTCTGGCAGCTTTTCTGTCTATCCCTAATTGTCCAATCATGGTGGTGTTCAGGACTTCATTCTCCCTCCTTCTCACTCAACAGACTCTCCCAGGTGACCTCATTCACTTCTGTTTCTACCTAAATGAAGAGGACTCTCAAATCTATACATTTAGTCCTGAACGCTCTCCTGGGCTCTGCACCCCTATTTCCAACTTCCCACTGAGTGTCTGTACTGGGACAGCCAACAGATAACTCAAATTTAACACTTGCAAGAATACATGAATTACCTTTTCTGTCTGTTCATTCTATATTCCTTATCATAATTAATGGTGATGTCATCCTTCCTGTCATCCAAGCTAGGATCCTGTTATCTTCAATTCCTATTTCTCATCAACCACCATCCAATCCCTTAAGTCCTATCTACTCTACCTTCTAAATTTTCTCCTCTCCACTCTCCGTCACTGCTTTAATTCAAGTCTTCCTGGGGGCCACTGCAGGTTTCCTAACTGGTCTCTAGTCCATTTCCCATGCCACCATCAGACCTATTTTCTAAAAATCATGTCACCCGCCTGCTGACAAAATCCTTTAGTGATTACCCACTGCCTACAGGATAAAATAAAAACTACTGGCTCTTCATGACCTGTCTGCTACCTGCTACCTTTTCCACCATTTTCCCATAGAGCCTATTCTCCAGCCAAATGGAACTATTTGTGGATCCCTAAATACATCACACTTCTTTGTGTTTTCTTGCTTTTGCATGTGCTACTTCTTTTGCCTGGCATGCCCACAGCACATCACACATTGCCTTTATTCCTAAATGAAATCTTCCTGAAGTCACTCACCTGCAAGAATCTCTCTTTCCTCTTATTCCCACAGTATTTTGTACCCACCACTATTGTGCCTATTGGTTTTCTCTCTCTCTTCTCCTCTCACTCCTCTGGAGGGGTCTTTTCAGGTAATGAGCTCATAGTATCACCAGCACTTGATACATTGTTAGTACTCAATAAATATTTGTTTTAGAAAAAGTGAATTCAATTTATACATACCCTAGCAATGATACTTCTTTATACAGACAGGCCATGTTAACAACTCTCCAAGGGGGACCTCCAAGACGGCGGAGGAGTAAGACGCGGAGATCACCTTCCTCCCCACAAATACATCAGAAATACATCTACATGTGGAACAGCTCCTACAGAACACCTACTGAACGCTGGCAGAAGACCTCAGACCTCCCAAAAGGCAAGAAACTCCCCACGTACCTGGGTAGGGCAAAAGAAAAAACAGACACAAAAGAATAGGGACGGGACCTGCACCTCAGGGAGGGAGCTGTGAAGGAGGAAAAGTTTCCACACACTAGGAATCCCCTTCACTGGCAGAGACGGGGGGTGGTGGGGGGAAGCTTCGGAGCCACGGAGGAGAGCGCAGCAACAGGGGTGCAGAGGGCAAAGTGGGGAGATTCCCGCACAGAGGATCGGTGCCGACCAGCACTCACCAGCCCGAGAGGCTTGTCTGCTCACCCGCCGTGATGGGCGGGGGCTGGGAGCTGAGGCTCCGGCTTCGGAGGTCAGATCCCAGGGAGAGGACTGGGGTTGGTGGCATGGACACAGCCTGAAGGGGGCTGGTGCGCCACAGCTAGCTGGGTGGGAGTCTGGGAAAAAGTCTGCACGTGCCGGAGAGGCAAGAAACTGTTGTTTTGTGGTGCGCGAGGAGAGGGGATTCCTTCCCCGTCTGCCGACAGAAGGCAGAGCACTGCCTAAACGAGCTCCAAAGAAGGCCGTGAGCCGCGGCCATCAGCTCAGACCCCAGAGACGGGCATGAAACACTAACACTGCTGCTGCAGCCACCAAGCATCCCGTGTGCGAGCACAGGTCACTGTCCACACCCCCAACCCCCCAGGAGCCTGTGCAGCCCGCCACTGCCAGGGTCCTGTGATCTAGGGACAACTTACCCGGGAGAACAGATGGCGTGCCTCAGGCTGGTGCAATGTCACACTGGCCTTCGCCGCCGCAGGCTCGCCCCGCATTCCAGTTATAACTACCGTACCCCTCCCTCTCCCCAGCATGAGTGAACCAGAGCCCCCTAATCAGCCGCTGCTTTAACACCATCCTGTCTGGATGGGAAAAGATGCCTGAAGGCGACCTACACACAGAGGCATGGCCAAATCCAAAGCTGAACCCCAGGAGCTGTGCGAACAAAGAAGAGAAAGGGAAATCTCTCCCAGCAGCCTCAGGAGCAGCGGATTAAATCTCCACAGTCAACTTGAGGTATGCTGCATCTGTGGAATACTTGAATAGACAACGAATCATCCCAAATTGAGGAGGTGGACTTTGGGAGCAACTGCAGACTTGGGTTTGCTGTCTGCAACTGATTTGTTTTTGATTTTTATGTTTACCTTAGTTTAGTTTTTAGCACTTGTTATCAGTGGTGGATTTGTTTATTGGTTTGGTTGCTCTCTTTCTTTATTTAAATTATTTTATATTAGTTTAATAATTTAAAAAATTTTATTGACTGACTGACTGATTTTCCCTTCTTTTTTTCTCCCTTGTCTTCTGAGCCGTGTGGCTGACAGGGTCTTGGTGCTCCGGTCTGGTGTCAGGCCTGAGCCTCTGAGGTGGGAGAGCCGAGTTCAGGACACTGGACCACCAGAGACCTCCCAGCCCCATGTAATTATCAATCGGCCAGAGCTCTCCCAGAGATCTCCGTCTCATTGCTAAGACCCCGCTCCACCCAGTGGCCAGCAAATTCCAGTGCTGGACGCCCCACACCAAACAACTAGTAAGACAGGAAAACAACCTCACCCATTAGCAGAGAGGCTGCCTAAAATCATACTAAGTTCACAGACACCCCAAAACACACCACCAGACGCAGCCCTGCCCACCAGAAACACAAGATCCAGCCCCACCCAACAGAACACAGGCACCAATTCCCTCCACCAGGAAGCCTACCCAAGCCACTGAACCAACCTTACCCACTGGGGGCAGACACCAAAAACAATGGGAACTACAAACCTGCAGCCTGTGAAAAGGAGCCCCCAAACACAGTAAGTTAAACAAAATGAAAAGACACAGAAATAAACAGCAGATGAAGGAGCAAGGTAAAAACCCACCAGACCAAACAAATGAAGAGGAAATAGGCAGTCTACCAGAAAAAGAATTCAGAGTAATGATAGTAAACATGATCCAAATGCTTGGAAATAGAATGAAGAAAATACAAGAAACGTTTAACATGGACCCAGAAGAAAAACAATGATGAACAACACAATAAATAAAATTAAAAATTCTCTAGAAGGAGTCAATAGCAGAATAACTGAGGCAGAAGAACGGATAAGTGACCTGGAAGATAAAATAGTGGAAATAACTACTGCAGAGCAGAATAAAGGAAAAAAAAATGAAAAGAATTCAGGACAGTCCCAGACACCTCTGGGACAACATAAAATGCACCAACATTTGAATTATAGTGGTCTCAGGAGAAGAAGAGAAAAAGAAAGGGTCTGAGAAACTATTTGAAGAGATGATAGTTGAAAACTTCCCTAACATGGGAGGGGAAATAGTCAATCAAGTCCAGGAAGCACAGAGAGTCCCATACAGGATAAATCCAAGGAGAAACATGCCAAGACACATACTAATCAAACTATCAAAAGTTAAATACAAAGAAAAAATATTAAAAGCAGCAGGGAAAAGCAACAAATAACATACAAGGGAATCCCCATAAGGTTAAGAGCTGATCTTCCAGCAGAAACTCTGCAAGCCACAAGGGAGTGGAAGGACATATTTAAAGTGATGAAAGGGAAAAACCTACAACGAAGATTACTCTACCCAGCAAGGATCTCATTCAGATATGATGGAAAAATTAAAACCTTTACAGACAAGCAAAAGCTAAGAGAATTCAGCATAACCAAACCAGCTTTACAACAAATGCTAAAGGAACTTCTCTAGGCAGGAAACATAAGAGAAGGAAAAGACCTACAAAAACAAACCCAAAACAATTAAGAAATGGTAACAGGAACATACATATCGATAATTACCTTAAATGTAAATGGATTAAATGCTCCAACCAAAAGACACAGACGGTCAATGGATACAAAAACAAGATCCATATACATACTGTCTACAAGAGACCCACTTCAGACCTAGGGACACATACAGACTGAAAGTGAAGGGATGGAAAAAGATATTCCATGCAAATGGAAATCAAAAGAAAGCTGGAGCAGCAATTCTCATATCAGACAAAACAGACTTTAAAACAAAGACTATTACAAGAGACAAAGAACACCACATAATGATCAAGGGATAAATCCAAGAAGATATAACAATTGTAAATATTTATGCACCCAACACAGGAGCACCTTAATACATAAGGCAAATGCTAACAGCCATAAAAGGAGAAATCAACAGTAACACAATAACACTGGGGGACTTTAATACCCCACTTTCACCAATGGACAGATCATCAAAAATGAAAATAAATAGGGAAACACAAGCTTTAAATGACACATTAAACAAGAGGGACTTAACTGATGTTTATAGGACATTCCATCCAAAAACAACAGAATACGCTTTCTTCTCAAGTGCTCATGGAACATTCTCCAGGACAGATCATACGTTGGGTCAAAAATCAAGCCTTGGTAAATTTAAGAAAATTGAAATCCTATCAAGTATCTTTTCCGACCACACTGCTATGAGACTAGACATAAATTACAGGAAAAAAACCCCGTAAAACATACAAACACATGGAGGCTAAACAATACACTACTAAATAACCAAGAGATCACTGAAGAAATCAAAGAGGAAATCAAGAGATACCTAGAAACAAATGACAATGAAAACACAATGACCCAAAACCTATGGGATGCAGCAGAAGCAGTTCTAAGAGGGAAGTTTATAGCAATACAATCCTACCTCAAAAAATAAGAAACATCTCAAACAACCTAATGCTACACCTAAAGTAATTAGAGAAAGAACAAAAAAACCCTAAGAGTTAGCAGAAGGAAAGAAATCATAAAGATCAGATCAGAAATAAATGAACAAGAAATGAAGGTAATGATAGCAAAGATCAATAAAACTAAAAGCTGGTTCTTCGAGAAGACAAACAAAATTGATAAACCATTAGCCAGACTCACCAAGAAAAAAGGGGAGAAGACTCAAATCAACAGAATTAGAAATGAAGAAGTAACAACTGACACTGCAGAAATACAAAGGATCATGAGATTACTACAAGCAACTATATGCCAATAAAACGGACAACCTGGAAGAAATGGACAAAATCTTAGAAAAGTACAACCTTCCGAGACTGAACCAGGAAGAAACAGAAAATATAAACAGACCAATCACAAGCACTGCAATTGAAACTGTGATTAAAAATCTTCCAACAAACAAAAGCCCAGGACCAGATGGCTTCACAGGAGAATTCTATCAAACATATAGAGAAGAGCTAACACCTATTCTTCTCAAACTCTTCCAAAATATAACAGAGGGAGGAACACTCCCAAACTCATCCTACGAGGTCACCATCACCCTGATACCAAAACCAGACAAAGATGTCACAAAAGAAAACTACAGGCCAATATCACTGATGAACACATGTAAAAATTCTCAACAAAATACTAGCAAACAGAATCCAACAGCACATTAAAAGGATCATCCACCATGATCAAGTGGGGTTTATCCCAGGAATGCAAGGATTCTTCAGTATATGCAAATAAATCAATGTGATACACCATATTAACAAATTGAAGGAGAAAAACCATATGATCATCTCAATAGATGCAGAAAAAGCTTTCGACAAAATTCAACACCCATTTATGATAAAATCTCCAGAAAGTAGGTATAGAGGGAAACTACCTCAACGTAATAAAGGCCATATATGACAAACCCACAGCCAACATCATTTTCAGTGGTGAAAAACTGAAACCATTTCCTCTAAGATCAGGAACAAGACAAGGTTGCCCACTCTCACCACTATTATTTAACATAGTTTTGGAAGTTTTAGCCACATCAATCAGAGAAGAAAAAGAAATAAAAGGAATCCAAATTGGAAAACAAGAAGTAAAACTGTCACTGTTTGCAGATGACATGATACTATACATAGAGAATCCTAAAGATGCTACCAGAAAACTACTAGAGCTAATCAATGAATTTGTTAAAGTGGAAGGATACAAAATCAATGCACAGAAATCTCTCGCACTCTCATACACTAATAATGAAAAATCAGAAAGAGAAATTAAGGAAACAATCCCATTTACCACTGCAACAAAAAGAATAAAATACCTAGGAATAAACCTACCTAAGGAGACAAAAGACCTGTATGCAAAAAACTATAAGACACTGATGAAAGAAATTAAAGATGATACAAACATCTTCCCTGCCAGGAAGCAGAACATTAGACCTTCCCACTCTGAGCCTACGCAGGACAAAACCTCAATAAACTGGACTGTACATGCAAAGGCAACTTGTGTTAATAAAAATTCTCTTAATTAAGAAAATGCCATTTGTTGTTTTCAAGTACTTAGAACAACAGAAACCAGTGTCAACAGAGGGTGTGGACTGTTTTAATGAAAAAGCAAAAAAAAGTTTAATGAGCACTCTGTATGCAAATAAATTTTGCTAAAGTTTTTTTTTTTTGCGGTACGTGGGCCTCTCACTGTTGTGGCCTCTCCCATTGCGGAGCACAGGCTCCGGACGCACAGGCTCAGTGGCCATGGCTCACGGGCCCAGCCGCTCCGTGGCATGTGGGATCCTCCCGGACCGGGGCACGAACCCGTGTCCCCTGCATTGGCAGGTGGACTCTCAACCACTGCATCATGAGGGAAGCCCGCTAAAGTTTTTAAAGAGAAAAAAAAAAGACAATACAAACAGATGGAGAGATATACCATGTTCTTGGATTGGAAGAATCAATATTGTGAAAATGACTATACTCCCCAAAGCAATCTACAGATTCAGTGTCCCTATCAAACTACCAATGGCATTTTTCACAGAATTAGAACAAAAAAATTCACAATTTGTATGGAAACACAAAAGACCCCGAATAGCCAAAGCAATCTTGAGAAAGAAAAACAGAGCTGGAGGAATCAGGCTCCAGGACTTCAGACTATATTGCCAAGCTACAGTAATCAAGACAGTATGGTACTGGCACAAAAACAGAAATATAGATGAATGAAACAGGATAAAAAGCCCAGAGATAAACCCACACAAATATGGTCACCTTATCTTTGATAAAGGAGGCAAGAATATACAATGGAGAAAAGACAGCCTCTTCAATCAGTGGTGCTGGGAAAACTGGACAGCTACATGTCAAAGAATGAAATTAGAACACTCCCTAATGCCATACACAAAAATAAACTCAAAATGGATTAAAGAACTAAATGTAAGGCCAGACACTGTAAGACTCTTAGAGGAAAACATAGGCAGAACAGTCTATGACATAAATCACAGCAAGATCCTTTTTGACCCACCACCTAGAGAAATGGAAATAAAAACAAAAATAAACAAATGGGACATAAGGAAACTTAAAAGCTTTTGCACAGCAGAGGAAACCATAAACAAGATGAGAAGACAACCCTCAGAATGGGAGAAAATACTTGCAAACGAAGGAACTGACAAAGGATTAATCTCCAAGATATACAAGCAGCTCATGCAGCTCAATATCAAAAAAACAAACAACCTGATCCAAAAACAGGCAGAAGAACTAAATAGACATTTCCCTAAAGAAGATATACAGATTGCCAACAAATACATGAAAGGACGCTGAATATCACTAATCATTAGAGAAACGCAAATCTAAACAATAATGAGGTATCATCTCTCACCAGTCAGAATGGCCATCATCAAAAAATCTACAAACAATAAATGCTGGAGACGGTGTGGAAAAAAGGGAACCTTCCTGCACTCTTGGTGGGAATGTTAATTGATACAGCCAATATGGAGAACAGTATGGAGGTTCCTTAAAAAACTAAAAATAGAACTACCATATGACCTAGCAATCCCACTACTGGGCATATACCCTGAGAAAGCAATAATTCAAAAAGAGTCATGTACCACGATGTTCACTGCAGCACTATTTACAATAGCCAGGACATGGAAACAACCTAAGGGTCCATCGACAGATGAATGGATAAAGAAGATGTGGCACATATATACAATGGAATATTACTCAGCCACAAAAAGAAACGAAATTGAGTTATTTGTAGTGAGGTGGATGGACCTAGAGTCTGTCACATGGAGTGAAGTCAGAAGGAGAAAAACACATACTGTATGCTAACACATATATATGGAATCTAAAAATTAAAAATGGTTCTGATGAACCTACGGACAGGACAGGAATAAAGATGCAGATGTAGAGAACAGACTTGAGGACACAGGGATGGGGAAGGGTAAGCTGGGATGAAGTGAGAGAGTAGCGCTGACATATATACACTACCAAATGTAAAATACATAGCTAGTGGGAAGCAGCTGCATCACATAGGCAGAGCAGCTCGCTCGGTGCTTTGTGACCACCTAGATGGGTGAGATAGGGAGGGTGAGAGGGAGATGCAAGAGGGAGGGGATATGGGGATATATGTATACATATAGGTGATTCACTTTGCTACACAGCAGAAACTAACACAACACTGTAAAACAATTATACTCCAAAAAAGATATTAAAAAAAATAAAAGAAAAAAAAGAAAAACTCTCCCCTACAAAAGAAAACAAAGTCGGTAGGTTGTAAAAATCAAAGTTGCCAGTTCTTAAAGCTTTAAAAGATAATAATGAAAAAAAAGATAACAATGCCTGCACTTATGGCTTGCATCTGTTCATTAATCCAACAAATATTTGTTGAAGATAATAGTACCTACCCTTGGTATCTGCCAAGTATTAGAAGTTTCTACTTTTCACCATAGTGACCTGTTTTTGCAAGCTTTCCACACCAACTAGTCTGCTCCTCCCTTCTCTACAAATGGCAAAGGCCTTCATGTCTTGAAGTCCACTTGTCAAAAACCGCAAAGAAATGTATACAAGTAATTTATACTTGATTACACCTAGAATACGAAAGTATTCACTGAGTCAGGTCTTGACCTGTTAATCTTCATAGTTCTGATTTTAGAAAAAAAGATTTTTTTTTAATTACAACCATCAAAAAACCAGGCAGTTTCTTCTGAGTAGAAGATCCCTCAAAATCACAACAGGCCCTAACACGGACTTGAGTTTGTTAAGGATGCTTTGAGAAATGAGTCAAAAGGGACAATCACGGAACTCCCCAACATGCAGCCTCCTTTCCCACCTCCCCGCCTCCCGCACCTGCCACAGCAGTAGGCCCTCCATTCCCCGAGGGGAAAAGTTTGCCTGGCAAAGCTGCTTGTGATTTTTTTCACCTTTGTGGGGTTCAGAGAAGCTTATGTCCTGCTTTCATCAGGTTATTCCAGGGTTGGGATAGCCCTACCACTTCATCCTTGGTCCATTCCTCCCCTTCCTTCACACAAATCAGCTCTCTTGTCAAGTTACCCAGCTTCCCTTAATCCAATGTCCATCTTCTAATTCCTTTGTACCAAGACTCAGAAATTTATATTTTTCTTTATTTTAGCTACTCTTTAATAAGTTCATACTATAACCTCTCTGACCTCTAACACTTCTTCCCTAATAGTGGTTACATATTACACAGTTCATAAAAACCCCCCTCCTATTTGGATATTTTAAAAAAAAAAAAAAAAAACAAGGAAAAGCCTCATTCACATAAAACAGAGGAAGAAACCCAGTAAAAAGCATAAAAGAAGAATCTGCTTTTTATTTAGCCCTCCTGTTAAAAAAAAAAAAATCTACCCTTCTCCCAGAAAAAAATTTAAAAACATCCTAACTTTACTTCTTTCTTTCTAAAAGCTCAGAGTATTTTTTTTATCTTTTTTCAGTAGGTAGAGAAAGGTGTTATTCTTCCATTAAATAGACAGAGCAACTGAGCCCTCAGTTTGATTGGGACCAGCCAATTACCCTAACTTTTCACTTAGCTCTCTTTTCATCTAAAAAAAGTATGACTGGTTCACCTTTCCTCTCTCACCTGAAATAATCTCTGAAATTGAGGATTTGGGATTTTGCTGGTTGGAAATAAGTCTTCAATGGTGCCCTCCTCTTCATCTTTCTTCACCAAGCTCATGGAGTCAATCAAAGCATCAACAGCACTCAACTGCGCCTCTAAGACAAGAATAAACAGAGCAGCAAAAGGAAATAATGATTACCTCCATTAGTCTCCAAAACAAATGCTTTCCATTCACAGATATTCACAGCAATACTGGCAGGATATTCAGTCCTGGCCCTGCCAAAAATACTCTCTAGTTATGCAAATCATTTCTTTACTTGAGCCTCGGTTTTCTTATTTGCAAAGAGAGCTATTTAGAGTAGCTGGTCTTTTAGGTACTTCCCAGCTCTAATGAACTTTTGATAGTGGAATATCCTATCAAAAGCAAAAGAGTTTGTTCAAGAAAAATGCACCAGAGCCATACAAAACCCACCTTCCATATGCTAATTCAAAATACTCAGTATTCATTGAGTTGACATTAAAAAAACTGGTAACTGGCAAAGGAGAATAACATTAAAAAAGAAAAGGAAAATGCCTTTGGAAATGAAGCATTAGCTTTATAAGGATTTAACATTACCTGTACCAGAGTATACCAACTTAACAGGAAGACGCCATTGGACCAGAGTGAGTGGATTCCTTTACAGTCTCCCCAAGTCAGAATGAGTTCTTTCCTCTCACAAACCTCATGGCACTAATCACACAGACCTGCGTGCATGTCTTTTGTTTTCAATCTTTTTTTAAATTGAAGTATAATTGATCTACAACACTACGTTAGTTCCAGGTGTACAACGTAGTGATTCAATATTTCTATACATTACAAAATGACCAACATGATAAGTCTAGTTACCATCTGTCACCATACAAAGTTATTACAATATTATAGACTATATTCCCCATGCTGTACATTTTATCCCTGTGACTTATTTATAACTAGAAGTTGGTACCTCTTAATCCCCCTCACCTATTTCACTCATCCCCTTACTCCACTCCACTCTAGCAACCCCCCAGTTTGTTCTCTGTATCTAAGAGTCTGTTTCTGTTTTATTTGTTCATTTGTTTTGTTTTTTAGATTCCACATTTAAGTAAAATCATATGGTATTTGTCTTTCCCTGTTGGACTTATTTCACCTAGGTCCATCCATGTTGTCGCAAATAGCAAGATTTCATTCTTTTTTTATGGCTAAGTAATACTCCATTCTCTGTGTGTGTGTGTGTGTGTGTGTGTGTGTGTGTGTATCACATCTTCTTTGTCCATTCATTTATTGATGGACACTTAGGTTGCTCCCATACCTTGGCTACTGTAAATAATGTGGCAATGAACATAGGCATGCATATATCTTTTTGAGTTCGTGTTTTTGTTTTCTTTGGGAAAATACCCAGAAGTAGAACTGCTGGATCATATGGTAGTTCTAGTTTTTAATTTTTTGGGAAACTTCCATACTGTTTTACATAGTGGCTGTACCAATTTACATTCCAACAACAGTGCTCAAGGGTTCCCTTTTCTCCACATCCTTGCAAACACATGTTATTTGTTGTCTTTTTGATGATAGCTATTCTGACAGGTGTGGTTTTAATTTGCATTTCCCTAATGATTAGTGATGCTGAGCATCTTTTCATGTGTCTGTTGGCCACGCGTATGTATGTCTTCTTTGGGAAAAAGTCCTGCATACATGTCTTACCCCACTCCATTCAAATTCTAAGGATCTCGAGAGCAGAAACATGACGTCCTCTTCTTTATGTCTAATACCAGATAGGAAGCAAGTTCTCCCCAATAAAAATCTACCAAGTCAGTGAAAACGACACAGCCCAAAGCAATGTGGATGAAAGGCAACTCTCCCAAAAATGCTTCTACCTAAACTGCCATGTGTAACTTTCATTCTGCTGATTCATACAGCAGTTCAGCTATTAAAACCGAAGTGCTATTTTGGGATCATTCACTGTCACTAGGCAAAAGGCGGAAAAGAGTAAGCAGTTCCTAAAAGTTCATTATGCTTCTATTCTTCACCTTTTCAAACATCCCTTTTGGACAGCTACTACAAAATGAACAAGCATACAGATATTTATCATGAGACATTTCTATCCCATTTTTGGAGTTTCCAAGGGAGGTTTCAGGCACCATCTCAAGCTGACTACTGCAGGGTCCACCCGGTAATAGGAAGCAGGTGGTACCTGTGTGGGTGAATATTTGGTGATTTCCATCTGCTATGACAGGCTACTATCAGGCCAGACTACGCTGGCATTACACACCCCTACATAAATGCTGACTTGGGAAATATGCCAAACAATTTTAATGATCCGTTTTTCCAATGGAGCAAATGCAAACAAAAATGTCACAGAACTCACACAATATAAAGCAACAGATCGAAAAATATTTAATGTTTTAGATCCTGAGTGATATATATCTATAAGGTAATCTCTCAACAAAGTTCTCTTCTTTAAATGTTCTTCTCATTTAAAGTTTGGAATTACCAAGAGGAAGAGACAGAATACTGTAACATGCTGGCACTCTCTACACATTCAAGCCCATGCCTGGTTCCACGTGATGCAGAGAGACTCATTTCTGGAAGGTAAAGATACAAGCCCTAGGGGCCCATTTGATTCTTAGCTTTTGCCCTGCACACTGCTCCCAATGTACAGAGGGCACCCGGTTCTGAGACTCACCTCACAATTCCCTAATCCTACACTGATGCAGATTTAAACTTGTCAACTAAAACATCTACTCATCATTCTGTGTTCTTTTTGGTATGTTCTCTACATTCAGCCCACTGGTACATCTTGCGATAACTGTCGTAAACTGTGAGATTTCTGGAAGACAGGATCTGTGTGTGTGAGAATCACTCTGGGTAGCACCCTGACATTTGCAGCCAGATGCTTAATAAAGACCTCTTCTCATTAAGCTCCCAGTAACTCCTGGAATAGGACTTGCACTGATAACGTAAACTCTGAAGAAAGGGCAAAGAGAAAAGGGCATCTATAGTACTGTCACTTTTTGGTTAAAGTCACATCATATTTTACATAGGACACTAGTCACAGGTTTGATACCACATGGCAGTTCACTTCAGTAGAGGGCAAACCTTCTGCTCACAATTAAAGAATGTGCATCCATTTCCAGCAAGCTGCTCCCCAGATACAAGCTCTAAGTCAGAAGGGGGAAACTAGACAACGTTTGGAGCAAACCTATCCCTGCTACTGGAAAAAAATCCCCTTCATCATTACCATATATGAGTGTGACTGGAATCCAACTACAGTTGACCCTTGAACAACGTGGGTTTGAACTGCTCAGATACACTTATATGTGGATTATAAGTATATATGTACATTACTACACAATCTGAGATTGGTTGAATCTGCAGATACAGAACCATGGATACCGAGGGCCAACTGTAAAGCTATACATGGACTTTCGACTGGGGGGAGTGGTGCCCCTAACCTCTTCGTTGTTCAAGGGTCAACTGTAACTCCACCCTGTGAAATCCTAGCCCCAAACCATGACTAAAGGCAGGTGATTTCCCCAAAACAATCTGTGTTTAGAGCCAATCAGTGAGCAAAATGGAAATAAACTCACCTGTGGGAGTGCATTTCCTATTATTTTTCAAGGATAAAAACATGTACTGCCGCAAGTCTTCCATGAAAGGCAGCTGTACGTACACTAAACACTAATGAGAAAGAGTGGAGGTAAAAACAGAAACAACCGAATTAATGGAAAAAATTTAAAGTTGACCTCAAACACTGTGAAAGTGGCACAACAAAAGGATTTCAAAAATCGGACGGCTCAAGTCTGGGACATGGAGAATAAAGTGTTCCGATTTCTGTGATTAGCTGTACACAACTGCAAACAGTACAAAGAATATTAAACATAAAAGAAACGCTTAAAAGAAAGACTATCAAAGAATACCTACAAAATGCATGACCAACACAACAAATGAGAGAGTCAAGGTGACTGGCAAGCTGATGTGGAAGTCAAGATATCTGCCTTCTCGTTCCATTTCTGCTACAGTGAGTTCTCTGAGAAACGGGAAATGGCGAGGGATCTAGACCTGTATTTTAAACAGGAGAGCCCTAGGAAAACGGAACTTCACCAGGATCACAAGAAAATCACACCCTCAACCTTTATCCACACTAAAGGCTGTTGTAGAAAGGGAGGTAATCTGTACTCCCTTTAGGTTCTGAGAAGTCAAGAAGGATGAGAATGGAGAGAAGGTCCCTGGACTGGGCAAACAGAAGATCACGGTTAATGTTTACTGATTTGATTTAATAAGAAGCTCTTTGCATCCTCTTATAATTCATGTCCTTCCACTGCATCTGAAAGTGTGGTTCACAGACCAGCAGCAACAGCATTACGGGGGAGTTGGTGAGAAATGCAGAATCTCAGGACCCCACCCCAGACCTACAAAATCAGAAACTGCATTTTAACAAGATCCCCCAAGTAATTCTCATGCACGTTAACAGTTGAGAAGCATTGTTTAGAATAAAGGAACTGAAGGGAAAAAAATTAATATGAATAAAAGACTTGCAGGTTTACCTCATAGGCGTCCCTGATATAAGGAAAAGCCACGCCAACTTGAGGATTAGCTCTTCTGTCATAAGCATATCGAACTACGGCCACCATGTCCAATTCATCCAAAGCATGAATCAGGGAGGAAAGGGCAACTGCTGCCGCCTAGTAAGAAAGATGCATGCGTTAACACATATCAAACACGTGAGGATTTTCACAGCACAATACTTACAAGATGGTTATTCGCTTTCTTCCTGTTTTAGATTTTAAGTGCCCCTCTAACCACTTTAAGGCTACACTGTACACATCTGCATTTAATCACATTTACTGAACCTCTTCTGGAACTTTTCTTCGTTATATTCTCTTATTCCTTCAATTTTCCTTCTCCTCTGAATTCACACCCTCACTCTAAACAAAACCTTTCTTTGCCCCTCTCTCCACAAATTAGGATCTATAACTTTCTTTCCCTTCATCTTTACATTTCATGAAATAATAATCTTGCTGTTTCACTGCTTAGAACACAATTATTCTTCAATCTAATCAAGCTACTGACCCACTTCCTTACTGAAATTATCCTCTGAAGTCCCCCATGATCTCCAAATTGCCTAACTCTTAGTCCGCATTCTATTTGCTTGATCTATCAGTAGCACCTGACCACCCCTCTTTCTCTACACTTTCTCCTTCTTTGGCTTCAGAAACAACACTCTGCCCTGTTATTCTACTTCTGTACACCACTCCTCCCCCAGCTCTTCTGTTCTTCCAACTAATCTTGAAATTCTGCTCTTGGCCTTTCTCTCCTCCTCTCACTCTAAAACTCTACTTTCGCGACTATTTATTTTATCCAGTCCCATGAGTTGATGAATCAAAAGTCTGTATATTCAGCTTTAAAACTCTCCCAAGGGACTTCCCTGGTGGTGCAGTGGTTAAGAATCCACCTGCCAGTGCAGGAGACACGGGTTCGAGCCCTGGTCTGGGAAGATGCCACATGCCGCAGAGCAACTAAGCTCGTGCGCCACAACTACTGAGCCTGTGCTCTACAGCCTGCGAGCCACAACCACTGAGCCTGCGTTCCACAACTATTGAAGCCTGCATGCCTAGAGCCCGTGCTCTGCAACAAGAGAAACCATCGCAATGAGAAGCCCACGCACCGCAATGAAGAGCAGCCCCCGCTCGCCCCAACTAGAGAAAGCCCATGCGCAGCAACAAAGACCAATGCAGCCAAAAATAAATAAATAAATTTTTAAAAAAGATTAAAAAAAAAACTCTCCCGAGATCCAGGCTTATATCGCCCACTAGTTGGTAGATAACTCGTACAGTTATACCTTAGGTATCTCAAACTATCCATGACCAAAACTAAGCTTCCTGTCTTCCCCCTCTTCTCCTCCTGTGCTCCCTGCTTCCACTAACACCACCTCCCAGTCAACCAAATGAGAAGCCCTACAGCTGATGATGCCTGCCTACAGTCCCTCACCTTCAAGTGTTCACCACACTCTACCAAGTCTACCTCTATGCCGTCTTTCAAATTCTATCTGTTCTGTTCCATCACTGCCTCCCCTGTTCCTAGAGCTGATCACGTCACCCTCTTCCATAAAAACCTCCAAGGGTTCCTCTATCCCTGCCTCGGTAGAGCTGATCATTATTCACGGGCAAGTCTTGTACCCTCCCACCTCGGTAGCTTTTTGCTTGTACAGTTTCCTCCTCACTAGAATGCTCTCTCCAAATCTCTGGCTCTCAAGCTTCTAACCCATTTTCAAGGCCCAGTAAATTGACAAGCTCCCCATTTCAGATTTGCTTCACTCAGCTCTCTCCCTCTCCATAATTCCCCAAAAACTTTGTACTTTTCTCAGTGTTACAGCTAACCCTTATCAAAGTTAGCTATGTGTATTCCCATCTCCTCCACTAAAAACCTATGACATCAATACCTAGTCATCAAAATCCTCTACAGATTTCATGACAGATTGATTACCTTTTCAGTTCAATTCAAGGAATATTTACTTTGTGCCTACTCTTGGCTAAGCACTACCTTAGGCAATGTAAGAAAACACAGTTGAGTCCCTCATCTCACTGAGCTTCTTTACTAGCAGAAATGAGATGTGTACCAAGTACAGAATGTATATATTCTAACAAGTCCCATAAGAGAGGCCAGATAAGCACGACGACGAAGTGATTAGAAGAGATTACTTTCAATTTGTTTGCAAGTTTTTATTTAGGTGTCTTTGATAGGACCAACTGGGATACTTAAAGAAGGAAGGATGGGGCTTCCCTGGTGGCGCAGTGGTTGAGAGTCCGCCTGCCGATGCAGGGGACACGGGGTCGTGCCCCAGTCCGGGAAGATCCCACGTGCCGCAGAGCGGCTGGGCCCGTGAGCCACGGCCGCTGAGCCTGCGCGTCCGGAGCCTGTGCTCTGCAACAGGAGAGGCCACAACAGTGAGAGGCCCGCGTACCGCAAAAAAAAAAAAAAAAAAAAAAAAAAGAAAAGAAGGAAGGATGGGGTCCGGAATGGCAGCTAGAACACCATATTACCCCTGTGGGAAACTCAACTAAAGCTCCATTTCCTTCCCTTTCTCTTCTCCCGTTCTCTTCCACATAGTGAAAACCAGCACATAAAAATGTAGATTCTCCATACAAAAAAAATTATATGCTAATGACCAGAGAAAACATTTTTTTTTTTTGCGGTACATGGGCCTCTCCCTGTTGTGGCCTCTCCCGTTGCAGAGCACAGGCTCCGGACGCGCAGGCTCAGTGGCCGTGGCTCACGGGCCCAGCCGCTCTGCGGCATGTGGGATCTTCCCGGACCGGGGCACGAACCCGTGTCCCCTGCACCAGCAGGCGGACTCTCAACCACTGCGCCACTAGAGAAGCCCAAGAGAAAACATTTTTAAAAAGGAATATATTCATAGAATCATAGAATATTTGAGCTGAAAAACAAAAGTATTCATCTAGTTTAACAACCTACATGATGAAGGAATTCCCTTCCTAACATCTGATTGTTGAGACTCTGCTTAGAAACTTACAGGAATGGGGATCTGACCATCTCACAAGGAACCAATCCATCTGGAGACAGTAATCTTTGTTGATAAAATAATTCTTCATCTTGAACAAAATGACCACTTGTTGGTTCCAATTTACCCTCTGGTAGGAAGCATAGTTTAGTTTCTATTCCATATGATAATCCTCTAAGTATCTGAAGAAGGCTATTGTCTCTCATCCCTCCTACTCCCCTGCCTACCTACACAAGTCTTCTCCATGCAATCTTTTACTCAAAGTCCTCATATGACATAGTTTCTTTACTCCCCTGCTTATCTCATAGCCCCAATTAGTTAATATTATTCTTTGACTATGACATCAAGAACTGACACCAAAGAGTAGCCCTTTGCCATCAGTAGATGAAGTTTCTTTTTCTTTAGTGACTCAAAGTGACCCTGTGATCTATAGGGTCTGTATGAGGCTGGATTTGAATTATGCAAGTCACAATGCTGCCCTGACCTGAGCTAGCAAGTCTAGAGAATCATATGTGTCAGCACAGCTTTGTGATATGATTTTCCTTACTGCACACCCAGCAATCACATGAAGTGATCAGAATTTTCTTTGGGTAAAGGGACAGTAAGTTGGAGTTAAAACCTCAGCAGAAGTGAAAAACGCAGTTAAATTGTGTTGACAATAGATACTAGAACTGCCTGATTCCCATTAGGATTTGATTCAGGAGAAATCCATGAACTAGGATTCTCAAATTTGAGGATTCACGTACACCTACTGTGCTTTAATGAATCCATTTAACACTGAGCGGAAGCCAAGCATTTTCTTCTCTTAATTTTACTGTTCTAATAGAACAATGGCATATCCATTCACTAACTCAGCAGCCAGCTACCCTTCAGAAGTGAGGAGAAAAAGAGGACTAGATCACTTATATCATCACCCTTCCCCCGACCCCAAACAAGCCATCTACATCCAGTTTACCAGTTGCAAATGCAAGTAACTTCTGGAACATGGAGATCTAAGTAGTCTTAAACAGACACTGGATGGTAATCTTCCAGTTAACATCAAAATCTCCAAGGAAATAACAAGTTCTTACTTGAAGACTACATAGAAAATATTTATAGAGAGGGCAGGTGTGGGTGTAGGATGCAAGAGTCACGGGTTGTTAGCTAGGCAGAAACCAGCCTGAAAACAGAATCTCTTGCGGATGTAAGAAAATAATGAAAAGAAAGAGGTAAGGGGGATAAGACAAATTTCTCAATGATGGAAGTAGTCCCGTGAGTCAGTGAAGCTCATCTTCAGGTTGCTTAAGCCAGCACTAAATGTTCTGTTTATGAAAATGTTTACCTGACCCCAACCTTCCTGAACCTGTGACCATGAGATCCCCATACTTAAATGTATTTGTTCAAATGTTTTTGTTTTTAATACTCACCTGATCTCCAATTGCAGAACTATGTCCTCAGGCCTTGTGCTCATGCTATGACAAATACATTTATCATTTCCCCATTTTCAGAGTTAAAGGTCAGTGAATTTTCCCACTACTATTGGAAGAATTAATGTCATTTTAAACTATAAAAAGCCCCAAACAACTCACTTAAAATGACAATTCAATTCTACAGCATTACCTCAAAGACCTACTGTCAACTCACCTCATCATCTTTTGTTGCAAAGACCTTCAGAACTTGATTTCCCATAAAATATTTCATGTGGACCTACAAGAGGAAGTGAGGAAGAGAACTGGTTTTGATCCAAAATAAGTAACACAGAAAACCATAATGCCACACATTACTAGGAAATTACATTCAAAATGCTCTTACCGGAAAACATTCACAGGTACTAGAAACAACTAACTATTTGAGGTTCAAATCACTTAAACACAACAAATATATGAGTGCCTAGTTTATGTCAAACATTGTTCTGGGCACTATAAACACAATAATGAATAGGATGTAGCCTTGTCTTGAGGAGTGTAGATAAATATGAAATTAACTGCGGTGGAGTATTACCAGACAGTGCTACCAGCCCCCAAGAGCACAGTATTATAGTTCAGTGCTACAAGAGCACATAAGAAGGGCAGCTATCTTAGTCATGAGGTGTCAGCGAAGGCTTCTGCAAATGGTGACACCTAAGTCAAGACTTAAAGGATGGGTAGGAACTAAGATGAAAGTCTGGGCACAAGTGTCCTCAGCAGAGATGATAGTGTGATTAAGTCTGGAGTGACATAAACACATAGGGCATTTGGGGAACTGCTTTTGGAGTAGTGCAGTGCCACAGCGCAAGGGGGAAAGCTGAAAAGTTAGATGAGTGAGATTAGCAAAGATCAGATCATGAAGTCTCTTATGAGCAAAGTTAAGTGGTTTGGACTTCATCCTAAGAGCAATGACAAGGCATTGATGAACTGCAAAGAGACTGGAGTACCATGTGTCCTTTAAATTACTCACCTAGCACAGTATCAGAGGAGTCAAAGACTAGAAGATGAATACTAAGAGTTCCTAATATTATAACCACCTGCTTCTAACAACCAAGATCAACTTCTCTTTGATCTATGTCATCTTGAGCCTGGAGCGTATTTATAAGAATGTGCTGTAAGAGAGGCAATGCTTCTCAAATATTTTTTCTGCCTTCCCACCTCTAAGCTGAGAAATTGTGAGCACTTTCACAGTAACAGCAGCTCAGGAAAACTGAGTCCCAAAGGTGTGGGGGTGAGGCCCATATAAGCCAAATACCTCCATCTTCCCTTCCATTCTCCATCTGAAAACCATTATTTGAAAAAATATGGGAATAATCTTATATTTTCGGTTTGCTACATCCATATAGATTTATTTGCCCTCCTATTAGAATCTGTAATAGTTCTTGACTGATTCAAGAACAGTTAATGATACCTTTTCCTAATGCACCTAAATGACTTCTCAAAGGACAGCCAGACATTTGGGGAAATTCTGGCTAAATTCTTATCCATCCTATAATTAGATACCCAGAACACTGACAACATGGAAGAAGGCAAATTGAAAGGACTCCAGAAAGTTTAAAAGAGAAGAGTAATTCATAAAAAAAATTCCAAACCAAGAAAAACCTATTTTATATTATGAAAAGTTTCACACTAATTCAATCCAGAAATATTAGTGTCCCTCAGATTAAGGGAATCTGGAAAACTATGTGATCTTATTAATTTAAAGCTAATTACTAGTTTATTAAAAGTTACATACTTATACTTTACCTTAGTTGATATGGAAAAACCTTGTTCTTAAGATGACGTGTATGCATTTGTTAACATAATACACAAAAGCAGGTATGTAAAAACTAGACTATTCAAAAATGAGCCTGTCTATCTGGTGGGCAGATTATAGCTGATTAATGGCATAGCTTTGGAGTCAGAGAGATCTGGTTCAAAACCCATCTCTACCACCTTCTAGCTGGGGACCTTGGGCCAATTACCTAACAGCGCTGAACCTCAATATCCTAGTGTATAAAATACATATCACGGCACCTACCTGAGAGGACTGTAATAAGAATTAAATGGGAATTTATATAAAGTGGTTAGTATATTGATTATAATATTATAATCACTCAATAAATGGTAGCTATTATGACTATCTTTATTGTACCTGTCTGATATTACACTTAAGACAAAAATAATTTAGAGCTTAAAAACAATAGAAAGTTGGTTTAGAAAACACTTCATGACTTAAAAGTTAATTTTAAGTCAATAAAAATCTTTTAAAATGGAAAACGTACCTTTTCAGCTCACTTTTTCTTGCTTTGCCATCTAACTAAATAGGTCCCCACACCTACCATGGCACAGATGATTTCAGTTTTTTGAGTCCTAAATTACAGTTATAGGAGTTTTGGATAGATCTTTTCTGCCTATCTGGAATTAGGCAGAACCAGTTCCCAATAAGCCAGTTTCTACAAATAGGTCTGAATGGAGGTTCTGTTTCACTGAAAAGACTCATAAGCACCAACATTAAGAACCATAAATTTTAAGTTTATATACCTCCCAAAGTGAATAATTTTAAAGAAAAGCACATTTAGTGTAATTTGTTAGAGAACTGTTAAGAGATACGCAACTTCCAAAAGGTATTTATTCTCACCATTAACTGTATCGACCTTAAGTAAATACTCTCAATTTTTGATTTATGAGTCTTAAAACTGTATCTAACAGTTTGAGCATATGATGGAAAACATTCTCCCCACCTCACTGAATTATTCTGTATCTAACAGTTTGAGCATATGATGGAAAACATTCTCCCCACCTCACTGAATTATTCTAACACTGAATTATACAGGGACTGCATGCTGGAGCAACATGAAGAAATTTAATTCTGGTATATTGGGTTATATTTATTTTTATTTTAATTCTCACTTGAGTTCTTCTAGAACCAACAAAAATCTCTTCATCCCTATAGAGCCTGAAAAGATGCACTTTCTACTTATTCCTTCTGTTTGGTTGCCTACCTCAAGAACATTTCATCTAAGACTGCTGGGAATCTTTAATGACCCTTTCTTGGATAGTATATGGTATCCACAGCCTTCAATAAGTTACTGCATTTTCCGCTGTGTCTCTTTTGTACATCTGTATTGCCGTCTAAAAAACATATGACTAATGAACAAGTTTTGCATCCTAGACCTCTTTGTTGGGCGTTGAGAAGAAGGGTGACTAGCATAAATCAATGATATTCTAAGAGATCTACGGTCATTCAAAACCCAGCTAGACCCTGACCCTGACTCCTGTAAAACACTCCAGTATACGTAACAGTTAGAGAAAGCAATACAATAGCAAAGAACTGGATGCTGGTTCTTTAAGGCTACTATGAGCTATGACCGACACCAAAGCTAAGAAGTGACTTTTCACTGAATCTATTCTGATTTATGCCAACTTCTCTACCTCTTGATTTTTAACCTTCAAAAATCAAGGATAGCAGCACGCCAGACTACATTTTAGAAAAACTAAAAGTGAAAACAACATATTATAAATAACAGGCCCAATCCAAAGCACACCATCTCAAATAATGAGAAAAAAGCTCATCTGTTTTGTTTACAATTAGTAGGCAAATACGTGCTTTACCTGAGAAGATCTACAAAATCCCAAAACAGAGAAGCACTTCCCCTCCGATTTATATTTCATTTGTTCCTCATCCACTTTAGAGAAAGGAATGATATCACTCCCATAACGGAACCCTAAAGAACAAGAGAAGAGCATCTGTTAAGCATATGGGGCCTCATTTTCTACAAGCTGAAATTGGCCCTATACATACATTAACGATACATGCACACCCCGGATCAAGCCTCCATATACTGTTTGCCGGAATCAAATTTCTGCCCCTTGTGATCACTGCAGAAAAAGAAGCGGCAGATCCACAAACATATACGACACAGAGACAATTAAAATCTAATTACATTTTTTTAAGTAGCATATTCTGCAATCTAGTTACCTTAATGATTATCCATCCTAGAAGGAAGAATGTAGCAAATGCAATGTCCTAGTTATCCTCCAAAGATAAACCATGGTTGACTAAAGTACAATCATGACTTGTAAACATAATAACAAGAACACATTTATTTAGAAACCTGGAGACCCACAGAGAAATGTGCCCATAGGATTTTCAGAACAAAATGTTCTCAAAAATGGATGCTGGAGATACACAAATGCCTAACGGAAGAAGCCAAAATTTTTCTATTTAGAAACATTCAATTGACAAGCTGGATATTTTTCTGCATTTAAATTTATTTTATTTCTGGGATTGGATTGTCTATTTTTTTTCTTTTTGATTACTTAGGTTATTACAGATATAGGCTCTTGGCTCCTTAAAAAAACTCCAACCCTGTTCCAGGGCCTCTCTGCCCTATGGAAGGTCATGCCCTTTCACTATATAGCCTTATATGTTTAATGGGGAGAAAGATCATCAAAATCCAAGGATTATGACCTTGCATAGATGAAAAGGAAAAGCATATGCATCTTTACTCCAAGAAACAAAGAAACTTGTGTTTGGGGGCAGATTCTGTGATCCAGTGTTTATTAGTTCCCTCACTCTGCACATGCCATGTATTTAATTAAAAAGAAATGCATTTCTATTTTCATATATGTCTTTTAATAAAAGCTGGTGATATAAACAAAAATTTCAACAAGAAGTTAAGAGGGAAATGTATGGCACATGATTAAGAGTGGTATCTAAACCCAACGTTTTTTCAGACATCTTACTTGAATCGTTTAAGAGTAACCTAAAACTTCTAATTAAAACTGCCTTATGTTTTCTGGCTCATCTTTTACAGGGCAAATCAATAACTGTAACTTTTGTACATGGCAAAAAGTAGAGAACAGACTACAAATATGACCATAGTCCTTTGCTCACAGAAACTAGTCCCTCTATCTAAAAAAGAGAACTCTACATATTAGGGGATAGAAAGTGGAAGACAGGCAAAGGAAGTATGTGGGTAACTGCAAAAAGGTAAGAGAGAAAAGCTGCACATCTATGCTCTTCAAACTGAAACAATGTTTAACTCTTCACTCTCCCTTGCTCCACCAATATGTTTGCTTTCTGTCTAAGACAACCAGAGCTGCTTTCTTTGCTTGCAACCGAAAGAATTGGTACCATCTCTAGTCCCTTCTCCTTCCAATCCATCCTATACCCAGATGTCCTATTAATCTTTCTAAAACACAGCCCCCATGACACTCTGCTCCTCAAAATTATAAACAGCTCCATGTCGCTTTCAAAATCAAGCATAAACTCTTCAGCGTATCATTCAAAGCCCTTCCTAATTCAGAATAGCATGTAGAAACAGACTCCTGCAGCCCTGGGCTCAAATTCTGTTACTTGTTAACTATGAGATTTTGCAAATGTTAACGAATGTCTTTCAATCTCAATTCTCTTATCTGTAAAATGGAAACAAGAGTGCCTACTTCACTGGTTGTTGTGAAGATTAAAAGAGAAAATGCAGATTGTCTTTTAGATACTACCCTGAGTACGAATCTGCATATGCCCAATACACCTTACCCAACTACTTGGTATCACTGAGAAGGCCCTCTGCTTTCCTGGTCTTATGCCCTTAATCACGCTATTCTTCCTACTATGAGCCAGTCATTATATGAGGATTAAATGACGAGCAAGTAATGGAGCCATGATTCTAACCAAGGTCTGACTCCAAAATTTCTGTTCTTAACCACACTATACTATTGAGTTGAATTAAAGAATTAGTAGAGATTGTGGGTTGTTCATTACATTCTAATCCATCAGAAGAAAGAAAGGGGTCATGACCACCACTACCTTTAATCACTCTCCCACCCGCCAAGACCCCTGCAAAACATATAAATATGCAAATACTGCAATGCAGTGCCACAGATGAAAGGAATTTTTTTTAAGGCTTGCAAATTAAAATTATACTGAGTAGCACATAGTCTGGTGATAAATTTATATAAAGACTCTGGTTTCTAACTTAACCATCATTTGGTATCTTATCATTTTAGCTCTTGAACACTCAGACACCCTCAGCTAGCTTCTAAGCTCTCTGGATAGAGACGCTATCTAAATACACTACACAGAGCCAATGGGTACAGATATATGAAGTACAACTCTAAAGATCCTAGTGAACATAAAGCAATATAACAAACACAAATAATTTTTCTTATCCCCTAAATTACCTTAAGGGAGCTAAACAGGCAGGATATAAGACCTGAAATTGGCACTAAGAAAAATGATCACTATGGAAGTCAAAGGTAAACAAAAAATTTGCTTCGGCCATGTTAATATAAGCCTTTTCCTAGCTAGTGAGTTTCAAACTTTAAAACAAAGCCAAGTATTAAGTCCTGTCACTTGAGACATTTAAAACCCAGAGAGACTGAATGCCCGAGTATACTCCTGCCTCGGAACCATCCTGCCTGAGACCCGACAGATGACCTAAAGGAGCCAGTGTCTCATGATCCCCTCATATAGTTGTGTCTCTAGACAAATAATAATACAAAACCTAGCCTGCCTCCTATCATCTTGAAGAAAATTTTCTAGGCAAAAGTGAAACTCTCACTGGCATAATAATACCTTGAATAGTATCCTCTTTTGGAACTTCAGTTTCATCATCGTCATTCAAGCAATAAACTGTTTCTTTTTGTATATCTTCTTTTTTTTGAGTTCTTGCATCCACAACTGTCCAACACTTTTTAACTCTCTCTTGTAGAATCTGATTTCCAAAAGAAAAATAAAGGGAAAACGAGGAAAGCTATGATTCAGATGGACAAAAGATGAAAACCTAATATACTCTCTGCTTTACAGAAAAAAATCCAAAACAATGACTCCAGCTACATTGGTTTGTTGTCTCTTGCCTACTGTGGAAATTTTAGTTTATTTTATAATTCTTTCTACATTTTATTTTCCCCCAAGGGTAATCCACAGATAAATATGAATATTTGTATACATTCAAACACCTTCTATACAAAACCCTCAGACTGTCTAACAAAAGAGAGCCCTACATTTTGTTACCACAGTTTCCCAACACACAAGAAAGGGGAAAGCAGTCTATCAGTACTCAGAAATCAATAAGGAAATATGAAAAAGTAACTAGGAAAAAAAAAGGAAAGAGACTATATTCTCATTCCCAGGGACCCTATTCTAGGCCTTGAAGTACCTCCATGGTTTTCATGCATGTAGGGTGTTTTCGAATTAAGTCCTTGAATATTAAAAAAAACACTTGAATATATAAAACAACATGTTTTTGTATATGTTGTACATTTTATATATTTAAATGTTTTTATATATTTATTTTGTGCATTTAAAGAAAAAAGACAAGGAAGGTCATGCGGAGGGATGGATCCAAGACTCATACTCAAACCGGAATTTCATCAAATAATTACCAAAAGCAACTCATTTTTGAAAATATACTATTACGTACAAATGTACATATGTTACAAAAGGCCATTTCACAGTAACAAGTCAACATCTTTTGATATTTCTTAGATGCTGTTACTACCAGATCATTAACAACTAAATTAGATGTGACTGAGTTTTCAAAACCCTGAACTGAACTCTGGTGTGTATCTGTATTTCTGCTATAATACCACAATGATACAACTTAATGCATTTCATTTTCTTTCTTTAAAAAACAAAAAGAGAAAGACCTGAAACTCATGATTAACAATCAACTGTCAATGGAGAGAAAGAGAAAAAGGAGGGAATCAACCCCTATTATAGACCATTTGTTTTTTTTTCCTTTTTTTTTTAAAGTAGTTGCGGTGCGCGGGCTTAGTTGCCCTGTGGCATGTGGGATCCTTGTTCCCTGACCAGTGATCGAACCTGTGTCCCCCGCATTGGAAGGCAGATTCTTAACCACTGGACCACCAGGAAGTCCCTATTATAGACAATTCTTAAAGCTTCCTCTGTTAGCATGCCTTTTACATAAAAGCTAAATAGAGATGAAATGAACAGGGAGAGCAGTTAGAGAAGCAGTAATTATGGTTTTGAATAACCCACACACGAATTGTCAGTTCCTTATATAAGCATATTTGTCTGCCTGCTAACATTTCTTTAAAAATGTGCACCTACCACTTACCGATTTATAAGCCACAATCTTTATAGACAAATTGGAGCCAATGGTCAGTTGACAGGGCCAGGGCATGGAACGCCTCTCAATTTTCTTAAAGACACACAGTTGTCTCAGACTCTCACTTAATAAAGAAAAATGTATTATGAAAGCAGCAATTTTAAAAATGTTAACCTGTGCTGGATATTGCATTTAGTTGTCTAGAATGAGAAGTGAGATGCTTGATCATAAAGAGAGGAACAGCAGGGGACGGCAAGGAAAACTCGTGGCGACCATCAGTTGGGAGAGAGCCGGAATACAAATGAGTTGGCTTAGGAGGAAGGTGTTGAATTCCTTTACTGATAGGTGAAAAGGAACATCTTTACCTTCCCCCTATTCAATCTTTTCTTCAACTGGGCCAGTTGTTCTTAACATTTTTTTTTCAGGACCAAGGACACTGTGAGGATGTGATAAAAGCACATTCATAAATGTGTTTGCACACACCAGCTCCCTGGACCTGAGGATAAAAAGCCCTGCTCTAAGATATCAAAGGGTGGGCTCCATCCTGTATCGTCACTGTTCACAACCCTGCAATTCTTTAGCTCATTTCCATTCTCTTAAATAAAAGACATGGTAAGTATATGCACACAGTGGAGAGAATTAAATAATGACTCTCCACGGGATAAAGGAATTTAGCAGTCCACACTCAGTCTTAAAGCAGGTAACTCTAGGTTTCTCACTGCGTACGGAAAGGGAATTGGGAAGTAGCAAACACAATGCAGAGGGCTACTTCATTTGAATACTAGTGAAGATCAGTTCTATTTTCATCTGGTTCCTAATCAAACACAACAGAGAAAATCATAGGAGATAGGTGGAATTTGTGGTATTCACTAAGGATCATCTGACATTATCCAGAGTTATGGACAAAGAGGCCTCAAGAGACTCCAATTTTCAGAAATAATCTACAATGAATAGTAGATATTCTACCTGATACCCTGCTCCAAAGCTTACGGTACACCTTGGCTTTGTATTCACTGAGGAATGAATGGGTCTGAAACCAGGTCTAACCTGTCTCATAGGACATTGCTAGTCTGATTATGAGTCACGTCTAAAACCATCAAGAGGTTTGGATTCTGTTCCAGGGGAAATTCTAAAGACCAGCCTCTTATATGTAACATCTGAGAACAACTGGATGAGTTCTGCAGATTTGAAGCTCCCCAATTACAAGTCAAGTTATCTTCCTCTAATGTCTTCTAGATGAGGATAAGTCTAGTCCAGGGCTGTCCTGTACAACTTTGTGCAATGAGGGAAGTATTCTATTTCTAACTATTCCTGTCCAATAGGCTACTGAGCTCTTTAACTCAGTGGCTACTATGACTGAGGGACTAAGTTTTAAATTTTATTTAATTTTAATAAATTTAAATAGCCACATGTGGATAATGGCTACTGTATCAGATGGCAAAGTTCTGATCCACACCTTCATGGCAGACCTAAAATCAAAGTAATTTCAAATGGCTAGGACAGCACATAGTAATTTCCCTCCTTGCTATGTTACAGGAAAAGAAACTTTTCTAGGTAATTTTATTGGCCTATAATTCTTCTTTACAATATCATGGTGAATATGTTAGCTTTAGACATGTATTCCCATGTTAGAGAAAGCCATATCCAAATTTGAAAGAAAAATAATTTAGGAACACATATTTGCATGTATTACAATTAGAACACATATTATGGCAAAGAAACATCACTTTACAGGATTCTTCATTGACTCCTTTGACAACCCCTTGGGAAATTACAGTTCAATTTCCAAAATTCCCATTTACCTGCAATTTTTCAATAGTATCTATGTTTAGAAAAGCAGGCTGATTGCTTATCAATTATAGCTCACCAGAAATATTTGAAAATTGTGATTGAGAATAAAAAGTAGAGCAGATACACACTATTGCTACTCAAAAAAATCCTAATTGTTTAACGTTTACTTCAACTGAACCTCTACTTCAATTAAGAACTTTTCTTAAAATGCTTGTATTTTGTGTGTTTATTAATAAACTGGAATTAATTCTTTAACATTAAGTAGCAGTATCCCTGAGGATTTGAAACTCCACAGCCATACAGTGTGGTATTCTATTGCCACTTTTACCAAATCAGGCCCTTCAAATACACACCGTTCTAGATGCTATGGACCCGTCTCAGGTTCTTTGATCAAAATATATATCCAATTCCAACCAAGAATAATACAGATAAAGGAGATCATCTCTCCCAGTCTCTAATTGGATGGCCAAAAAAAGTAGCTTGACTAATCGTTATATGGTACTTCAGGGATTTCACATTTCTTAAATCATTTTGCCTTTACAAAGCCCACATGGAATAAACAGGTTGTAAATTCTTAATATTTGGGGGTTTTGCTTTGTTTTGATTTGTTTTTGCCTGACCAAACTATGTTGAGACCAAAAGTTTTTTTAAAAAATCTCTATATTATAGTATACTGCCTCCTAAAACCTAAATCAGAAGATTAGAGGATATTAAGTATTATCTCAGACCTGACACCACATTTTATAATTAAGAATGTTTTTTAGGTGTATGACAAGGAAGGGCCCAAGAAATGTGCCCCAAGCTTGGCATAAAGAAGAAATCTACTACCTCATCTTTTATAATTTGACTTGTTAAATCGTTCGTTATATTTATGTATTTCCAAACTCTACCGACATAGTCTTGGAAATAAATAAGAAATCTTGCACCAACCATGCAAACTTCAAAAAATGGGATTAGGGGCTGGTGCACCATTTCTTTAATAAAAATTGAAATACTGAAGTATAACTGCTAATTCAAAAGTGGCCCAGAAAAGGAAAAGCATTAGGGAGTCGTCTGATCAGAAGAAAAATTAATATGCTTACAACTGAACGTTGTAAACAATGCTTTCATGTCTTACCTGAAGGAATAAATTTCCTCCAGCCCATCTTCACCTTCTAAAGACATCATCACCTTCTTCACCATCTGAATACCTTCTTTTTGCTGCTCACTGATTCCTTTTGGAGGAAAGGAGGACCCATGGTGGTCGGAGAGCAAGTTGCCATCTCCTCTGTCCCCAGTTCCATCTTCCTTGCCAACTGGGAAAGGCAAACTGTCAGGAAAAGACCAGCAGTACTTAAGAAGAAAAGCCCTGAAGCCAAATAATAAACAGGGTTCCAATTCTGTGACTGTCACTCACTAGCCAGGAGAAAATGGTCAGTCAGCCTCTCTGAGCTTTACATTTCTCAACCATCAAATGGCACTATCTACCTTGACCAATATTCTATCAGTTTCAAGTGACCAAAGTCTCTTTGGTTTGGCTTTTATGGGGGTAATTTATTGGCTTAACATAACAAAATAATTGAAAGGGCAAGGCTGCACATGGCCTTAGGATGACTAGACCCAGAGTCTCAAACACCACAAGGATTCTGTGACCCTCTCACTCTCTATCTCCATATTTCATTTTCCTTTATGCTGGCCCCGCTCTTTCAGACTGGCTTCCTCCACATTGTTTCTGAACACTTTCAAGCTCATAATGCCCAACTCCACTACCAAAGAGGGACTGAGGGTTTAACCCTCTACTCTCCAATTCAAAAGACCAGGAATTAGTGGTAGCCTAGGAGCCAGATCTAGATGTCAGCTCTCATTCAAGCCATTAGGTTAAAAAGTAGGAAGGAACGCTTCCTAGAAAAAGGCAGGGTGACATTCTAGGCAGACAAAAATAAACAAACAAATGCCCATTAATGATCTCTCAAGATTATTATAAAGATTAATAAGAGAAAGAGTATAAAATACTTAAAACTCAAACAATGTCGTCATCATTATTTCAGATAGAGAATTCCTATACAGAAACCAGTTAATTGCTAGAAATAAGTAAAACCAATTTTGTTCCTGTGTTTCACTCCAGTTGTTTGCCTGAAATGAGACTAAAACTAGAGTGGGGTTACCAGTCATGGGAATATTCAATAATCAATATACAAACTGAAAAGTAAACAAACCAAACACATTTTATGATAATATTCTACATGACACTTTATAAATGTTTTTATATAAACAATCTTATTTCATCCTTATGTGTTAGTTGGATAGAGATTTCTACCTCCATTTTCTGAAAAGAAATGGAAGCTACAGAAATGAAATAATTTGGCCAAAACTGTATAGCTAATAAAGCTAATAAGTGACGGAGCAAAGACTCAGTCATCTGACTGAAAGAGCAAGGTTCTTTCCACCGTAGCATGTCACCCTAGTTTGTCCCTGGAAACCCAAACAGTTGAATTCAGCGATCTTTTCAGTTTATTCAAAATTACCTGCTGGGGGCTTCCCTAGTGGCGCAGTGGTTGAGAGTCCGCCTGCCAATGCGGGGGACGTGGGTTCGTGCCCTGGTCCGGGAAGATCCCACGTGCCGCGGAGCGGCTGGGCCCGTGAGCCATGGCCGCTGAGCCTGCGCGTCCAGAGACTGTGCTCCGCAACGGGAGAGGCCACAGCAGTGAGAGGCCCACGTACCGCAAAAAAAAAAAAAAAAAAAAAAAAAATTACCTGCTGGTTACCCCATGTGGATTTTTAAGGTGATTCCTTTATCATTTCATTTGTTATCATCAAAACAGAGCTTCATGTTTCCGTTTTTTCTATGTATTCTTAGCATGAGAGATGTGCATGTCCTGCATTACATGAAAAAGAGCTTCCAGCAAGCAGGGTACGGCACGTCAGGTTTGCACCAGGCTGTTGCTGTTTCCAGAGCATCAACCAAGAAGAAGGGACGATTAACATGAAAATGAAGGGTCAGGAAGGTCCAGTCCAACTAGAACAATCCACCATACATGGGATATACCAAACAATAAGAGCAAAAACTCTTACTTCGCATGCTAGAAGTTTGCAGCAAAGGAAGAAGGGTATTACCCAAGAAAAAAACACAACCAAAAAAAAAAAAAAAAAAAACACAACCAGTCAAATAACAAGCAAGTGGAAGAAAAGGCTATGTTGTCTTCAGCTTGCTTTACAGCATTGCTCATACAAAAAAAAGTAGCCCTTTCCAATGACATTGACAGAAGTGCAGTACGTGTCAAGGATGTAAAGGCATCTGAGATTATGAACAGGGAGCAGAAACCGAGCTGGGCTTTTGAAGTGCTGAGAAAACCTCAACTCAATGAGAAAAGAAGAGTCACTTAAAAAGCACTTAATTTCTCTGAAGTACCGCCTTATCAAGTATCAGCTTGATGGGTTATTCTGAACTATTTTTCTACAGTTCTACAGAAAGGAGTTGCCCCTCAGCAGTCTTAAGAGGTACGTACATGCAAGAGAGGTTCTTAATTCTCCATGGCAGGCATTTTAAAGAAGCTGCAGGCTCACCACTCAGAGCTGGAGGCTTCTTGGTAGGGCTCTCAATCCGAAAAAGGAGTGTCCCTAATAATTCAACATTCTATACTACCACTCTGCTTTTACCAAAAATAGGACAAGAAAAAACAGGTTTCAGATGCAGCAGGAAGGATTAATGTAGTGGAAAGAACTTTCTGTTAGGGCTATAAGATAAAGTAAGTGCCTGGAGGGGAAATTCAAGTTAATGGGGGAGGAGGGACTCTCTCCCTAACAAATTGTGAAAAATATTTTCCTCCTAAGTTTGTACACCTCATCTGTAAATATGCACAAGCAAATTACATTTTATAAATGTGTGTGTATCCTTTAGATCTGAAAAAGAGTTAAAAATAAGCATACGTGTTTAAAATCGTTCCCAAGTTGACATTCCTCTCTATCCTAAAAACATCTACTGTCTTTAAGACACAGTCCTCTAGGCTGTTTAAGAAAAGACACCACCAATCTGGTAATTGTTTGGGTAAAGTCTTCTATGCAGGCAGGAGATGCACTGAATATCCTTAAAAGATTCCCCTAATGCCTCAATTCTTTGGGTCCAAGAACAGCACAAACATCTGCTACTGAGCTAAACTCCCAGGTTTCCCTGTGACTTTCATCCCTTTATCATCAAAACTCAGAAGAGTTCCTGGAACACAAGAGAGTAATCAATGAACGTTGGCTGAAGTCAGTGATCTGACAGATTCTTACTCAGAGCAGAGAGGACTCTTGAGAACTGAGTGCTCTACGAAGGGGTCCTATCACTGCATTATAAGAGCACAAGATCTGTCTGCAAATATTATTCTTATGGACTTACAAAAACTGCAGGGAGATGCCAGATTTCTTCAAGTTATGAATTATAATACCCAGCTGATCTCTGCTGAATGGGCTGCTGAGGTCAGTGAACACTTCAATATGCCTCTTCTCAAACTTCTTTCCTCTAGAAGAGAGAGTTAGCATGTTAAGAATCATTCTCCTGAGTTATTTCCTAAACTTCAAATGTACTTGGTCACTAAGCAGAAAAAGGGTAAGGAATGAATCTAGCTCCAGCTAACAAAGGTGATTACATTCCAGAAGTCCGTGTGCTGCTGATGCTCAGCTAGGTTCCTATTAAACACATAACCAACCCAGTCATGACTCATGCTTTGAACATCTTAGGCAAAATTTCTGAGCATTATGGAAATAGTATGTCTCTGATTTCCTAACTTTAACTTCAGTTAAAGATGTGGTCACTACGATAAAAAAGGATCCCCTTCCAGCCTCCACAGAGGTACATACAAGCAACTCTCCTAGGTACTACAATTATAGCCTTGCAAGGGTTCATTTTCCAAATGGTCTGATTCCACACAGACAGGCTCATTTCCAGCTCTCTTCAGTTGAGATACTTACACAGTTTCTTGTTGAATCAAATCCATGCACACAATGAGGGCATCCAGGACTCAGCTAGTTAAGGGCAGAAGATAACACCAAACAGTCCCTTTATCCCAAGAACATGTCACTTTTTTCCAGTGAAATCTACAATGCTGGAAATTGTGGACACTGGGCTGACGGTGTGATGATTTAAAAGTACTTGCCCAAGTGCCCTTCTTCCAAGTCTATTTCACTAACATATATTCATATATGTTATAAACCAAAGTACACTTCCTGAAACATATAAACAGGAAAAATGAAATAAACCAAAAGGTAATCTGACATATTCTGCTCATTTAATGAAAAATTATGATGCCATCTTACAGTATCTAGAACCCATTTTCTGTGATTACAGTCCATTCTTACACATGAAGTGAGCCATAATGTAGCATTTGTAAGTCACTCCCAGCACAGCAGCACCTCCCAGTGACCAGGGATGGCACCACTGTTTAGAAAAATAAGACCCCTTAAAACCAGGGCACCTGTGGAAGGAACTGTTAGTCTCACAGTTTGGGTATCAGTCTGATTTTTGGCATACAATTATCCTCCATCCAGGAAGGCTAGGAGAATGCTAATGCTATACTCTTCTAAAAATAGCTTCTCTATGTCCAAACATTTCCAACCATCACCACCACCAAACCCTCTACACATAGTCAACACATATACCCCCTTCTGATACCTCCCAACCTCTCAATGTCACTAGTGCAGAGGAGCAAGTTACTACAGGGCGTGGAGTCCAGGCACCCAACCCAACCTAGTTAATTTCACATTCAGTCCCAACACACATCACCTCCGTGTCCTCAGAGCCAAAAACATCCACATACTCAGAGCTAGGACTCTTAGAAAACCTCACCAAACTAGATTACAATTCCCCAGATTAAAGGAAATTTCTTAAGAGTCTTCTCTGGATCAAAAAGGATACAGTCAGCTTGTTGAGAACCTGGTTGGATTTTGCTTTCAATGTCCTCCAGCAAGTCAAAATCTGGTAGCATCAGGTGTCTGTGCACTGTGATGTTCTGATACTGGCCCTCACCAGCAAGAGCGTTCTCAGTGCCATCTGTACCAAAAAGGACTAACGCAATTTCATCCTTGCTCTCAGCAAACACCTAGAGAAGCAGGTTAGAAGGTTGCAATCATACAATATCACCTGAAAACCATTAGATATCTAACCTTCAGGGAGCAAGACAACCATACCTCCCTATGGCAGGTCCCTGGGGCCACCGTCAACAATAGAATATTGGGCTAACTGCTCCGTGGGACTGATAAGCAATGATAATTCCTAGGTTCTAAGCAGACTTTTTCATTGACTACAGTTCCCATCCTTTCAGCACAATTTGTGGTGGAGGAATGGGAGGGCAGTAGCTGCTCTTGATTGGTTTCTTTGATTTGCTTCCACCCAAATCAGACTCTAATTCCCAGTGAAAACTAATTATGTATCATTTGAAACGATTTTAGTCTGTCTTTCTGGAATGACTATACAAAGTTTAAATTTTACAGAGATTAAAAATAAATTGCTGATTCATATTCTATATCCCAGCAATTTCACTTACAGGTATATATACTGCAGAGAAGTTCCTGCACATGTACACAAAGAGACAAGAAAGTTCCAGTTCACTTCAGCACTGTTTATAACAGGGCAAATCTGAAAACTAACTATCCATCAACTGAAGAATGCAAAAGCACACTGAAAAATATTTATACAATGCAATAGTACACTCTAGTAAAAAAAAAGAATGAATAAATTTGTTCAATGTTTACCAACATGAATAAATCTCAAAAACAAAAGACTGAGAAAAATAAGTTGTGGAATTATATGTACTGAATAATACTATTACATACACTTTTGAGAGCTTCATACAATACTAAATATTATTTATAGATACACTGAGATCCAAGGTATAAAGTATGTGCAGTAATAACTATGAAAATTCTGAGGAAAGGAGGGGAAGAAGAGGAAAGAAAAGGGTTGGGAGGGGATACACCAGGGGCTTTAAGTTAACATTTTATTTTTTAAGAAAAAAAAAGAAAAAGAAATCAAACAAATATAGTAAAACTTTAGGGCTGTTGTAGTTCTAGACAATGGGAAAACCGTTTTCCATCATATTATTCTCAGTTTGCTTCTTTTATGAAGCATTCCATAATGAAATATGAAAACAAGAAATAGCATGCGACACAAAAGGCAGCCTTGTTCCCACCTACTTATTAACAGAAGCCTTCTGTATCAGTAAAAAGAACACTGCATGGGCAGAGGATGGAATTCTGTCATTCTTCACCTGTTTGGTCTGTTAAATTCCCCAGTCTGTTAACAACTCCAGCTGCAACTGCCAGTTGTACATGGAGGGAAGGTCCCAGCTGCTGGGGTTCAAATATTTCCAGCACACCAGTGCGGCAGGCCAGCTAGAATTCTAGCCGCCTCCTGCACAAGACTTCATCTTAAGGCAAGGTAATCTTGTTCGACAACAAAACCTCAGTCAGGAGAGGGGAGGAAATTTGAATGCAGCATGGGAGCGGCACCAGGTTTTGTCTCCCAGCCTTCCAGATTTCACTTCAACTCCCATGCGAGGGGCAGAGCCAAAAATAAAAACTGAAAGCACTGTTTCCCTTTTTTAAAAAAAATCTATACTACGTTAGGGCACAGCAGCACTACTTGAATACAACCAACACAAATTACTATAACCAAGAATGGGCTTAGAAGCATCCTCATTTTCTTTGAGGTATTAAGGACTCCAGGTTATCAGAACTTGTAAAAATCTAGGATGACAGGTGGGAGGTAACAGTGCCCAGTAGAAAAGGCAACACCCAGAAAAAACAGCAGACGTGTCCAAAGGAGTAGTGAATGAAGGACTTCATGGACTTCGCAAAAGTAGCAGTCAGACCAGGTAGAAAGGGCAGAAATTAATAATAATGGTAGCAGTAGTAATAATGATAATAAAAACACATATAGCATTTACAATACGTCAAGTACTAAGTACTTTATCTTAGAGATATTCACTGAGGCACCGTGGTAGAGAGTCTTCAAGACGGCCTCCATCCATTCCTTCTCTCCCTGTATTTGGAGGCTACCCCTTAAAACAATAGAGGACTCTAATTCCCGCCCCCTCCCCACCCCACTGAATGTGAGATAGCTTAGCGACCTGATTGACTAATAGAAGGCAGTGGAAATGACCTGGCATTTCTAGAGGTAGGTCATAAAAAGCCACATAAGCAGGTCTCTTAGAATACCCACTCTTGGAACACTCCTTTTTAGAACCAACAGCTATACTGTGAGCATCCCAAGCTACGTGGAGAGGCCACAGGTAAGGGCTCTGGGCGACAGCCCCAGCTGAGCTCACAGCCCCCAGAAGGCATAACTACCAGCTCCAGGGGTGAGCCACCTTGGATGTATGTATAGCCCCACCGAGCCCTCAGGTGACTCAGCGCCAGCCACCGAGTGAGCACACCTGCACAAGAGGCCTCAGAGAGAACCACCCAATCACACGCCCAGTCATCTCACAGAACCGTGAGAGGTGATTTTTTAAGGTCATTTAAGACACTAAGTTTGGGGAGGGTAGTTTGTAACCAGTAAACGATAACTGGAATAGGCACAAAGTAGTTGAAAGACTTATTCAAGATTGCAAAGTTAGTATCATGGCAGAGCAAGGATTCAAACCCAGGCCATCTGGCTCTAGAGTTTACACACTTAAACATCACATTGCCTCTTGCTTCTGATAAAAGTTGTAATATCCAGTGGAGGAGCCAAAACGAGAAAAGATAAACATATCAGGCTCCAGTGGTAGCATATGAGTACATGGAAGAATAACCCCTCAGCTTCCCCAGAACACTGAGCGTGGACAACATAAAGAGGCTGGCATCTTGCATTATTAAGTGGAAGTAACAAGCAGTTAAACGACGAGTTACAAGCTCAAGACCAATGTGAATCTTACCTGTCGCTGCACAAACATGGTCACCACCTTCTTTGCTAGTTCAAATGGGGATTCTTCACCAGGAACGGAGTTACTCATGGCAAAACGCACATCCATACACAGCACCACAGCTGCCTGGAAAAAAAGTCCCAAAGAACATGTGAGAAAATGTTATTAATGGTCATTAAAAAAAGAAAAAGAGATGTCCTTTACTTATTTCACCCATAGATATTCAGGGTATGCATGATAAAGGGAAGGGAGGTGTTCTACTTAGAGAGTGTATGTAAGGCACATAAATTTTCACTATGGAGAAATTTCAAATAGTCCTGATATTTCCTGAAAGCTAGAAAGTATCTGCCAGGACAGGAGCATGCTCCAAGTAGCTGCTGTTCCCCTGGCCTGAGCCTGAGCACAAATCCATGGGGAGTAGATCTGAAAACAACCTGCAGGCTAGAGCTAAGTCCAACCCAGCTCAGCCAAAAATATTATACATCAAACCAAATGCAACTGATATGCTGACCCACAGTATGAATACAGATGCTTTTGTTGTAAGCCACTGACTTGGGGTGTAGTTTGTTATAAAGCATTTTGGTGGCAATAGGTGACTGTCACAATCTATATATGCTAAAATGATACACTCCAATAATTTGAATCAGTTTGTAAACTGGGAATCTAAAGTGAAGACTAAGACACCAAATCCATTCTAGTAGGGGGCACAGACACATAAATGATACCAGCACAATATTCCATGACCGAGGTATACAGTAGACACTAAGAGAGCACACAGGAGGGGCATCCACCCAAGGCTGGTGGAAGGGAGAGAGGACGGGTAAGGAGGCTGAAAAAGCCTCCTGGATATGATCCTTGGGTGAACCTTAAAGAATGAGTAGGCAGAATGGGAGAAAATACTTGCAAACGAAGCAACTGATAAGGGATTAACCTCCAAAATATACAAGCAGCTCACGGAGCTCAATACCAAAACACCAAACAACCCAATCCAAAAATGGGCAGAAGACCTCAACAGACATTTCTCCAAAGAAGACATACAGAGTGCCAACAAACACATGAAAAGAGGTTCAACATCACTAATCATCAGAGAAATGCAAATCAAAACCATAAAGGTCATTATCAAAAAATTCTACAAACAATAAATGCCGGAGAGGATGTGGAGAAAAGGGAACCTTCCTGCACTGTTGGTGGGAATGTAAATTGATAGAGCCACTTTGGAGAACAGTATGGAGTTTCCTTAAAAAAACTAAAAATAGAACTACCACATGACCCAGCAATCCCACCACTGGGATTACCCTGAGAAAACCATAATTCAAAAAGATACATGTGGGCTTCCCTGGTGGTGCAGTGGTTAAGAATCCGCCTGCCAATGCAGGGGACATGGGTTCGAGCCCTGGTCCAGGAAGATCCCACAAGCCACGGAGCAACGAAGCCCGTGCGCCACAACTACTGAGCCTGCTCTCTAGAGCCTGTGAGCCACAACTACTGAGCCCGCATGCCACAACTACGGAAGCTCTCGTGCCTAGAGCCCGTGCTCTGCAATAAGAGAAGCCACCGCAATGAGAAGGCTGCGCACTGCAACGAAAGGTAGTCCCCCTTGCCGCAACTAGAGAAAGCCCACACACAGCAACGAAGACCCAACACAGCCAAAAATAAATAACTAAATAAATTTATATTTTTAAAAAAGGTACATGTACCACAATGTTCATTGCAGCACTATTTACAATAACCAGGACATGGAAGCAGTCTAAGTGTCCATTGACAGATGACTGGATAAAGAAGATGTGGTACATATATACAATGGAATATTACTCAGCCATAAAAAGGAACGAAATTGAGTTATTTGTAATGAAGTAGATGGACCTAGAGTCTGTCATACAGAGTGAAGTAAGTCAGAAAGAGAAAAAGAAATACCATATGCTAACACACATATATGGAATCTAAAAAACGGTACTGATGAACCTAGTGGCAGGGCAGGAATAAAGATGAAGACGTAGAGAATGGACTTGAGGACATGGTCGGGGTGGGGGGAAGCTGGGATGAAGTGAGAAAGTAGCACTGACATATATACACTACCAAATATAGAATGGATCGCTAGTGGGAAGCTGCCGCATAGCACAGGGAGATCAGCTCGATGCTTTGTGACGACCTAGAGGGGTGGGATAGGGAGGGTGGGAGGAAGGCTCAAAAAGGAGGGGATATGGGGATATATGTATACATATAGCTGATTCACTTTGTTGTACAGCAGAAACTAACACAACATATAAAGCAATTATGCTCCAATAAAGATGTTAAAAAAAAAAGAATGAGTAGGAGTTGGTCATGTGAACAAGGGCAGTTTTAGGCAGAGGAAACCACATAAATACAGACACCTGGTCACTGGCTAGCAATCATGTATGTAGGGGGACTAAGGAAATAGGGCAAACGTAAACTAAAAGTAAAATGGATACATGTAAAGTTCTGTATTTGGCAACCAAGGTTTAACTGAATTGGGTTGGAGGAGACCTGAACAAATAGCAGTCAATTTCAGGGTGGATTATAAAATGACATTATAAAATGTCACCAGTACGACATGGCTACAGGAGTACATTCCCCACATCTACCCCATTCCATCCTCCAAAATATTTTCAGTCCTATCAATGGTGTAGTAAATTTAAGGAAGGAAAAGACAGGTTTTATGGTTTAAAAAAAAAACAAAACTAAACTAGATCCCAGGAGACCTGGGATCCAGTCCCACCTTTATCACCAAGTAGCTAAATTCTTGGGCATGTAACTTAAATTCACTGTTAATTTGTGGAGGCAGGAAGCAGTTGTTGGACTAGATGAGATCTAAGGTATTTTCCAGAGTTAACATTCTTTGACATTGACTGACAGTCTCACCTGTGCTTTGTACTGATCAGACCACACTTAACAAACGGTGAGCAGTTCTGATCATCACATCTTATGAGAAACACTAATTACAACTGAACATGAAATGAGCAGATTAGAGAAGGATCTGGAGAATACGTGACCTAAGGAACAGGTGGGAAAAACTGGTTATTTGAACCAGACGAGAAGATTTAGAGGAACCTGACTGTTATCCTCAAATAGTTGACAGCTGTGTTATAAAAAGCTCCACGAGATAATAGGATAAACAGATGGAAGCTATAGAGATTGACACCAGATTGACACCATATTAAGGGAGAAAAAATAATATTTAGAAGTAATAAATGAAAGAGCTACTGTTTTATGAAGCAATGATCTCCTGAGCCTAAAACTGTTTGAAAAACCTAGATGAGCTCCTATCAGGGACGTTATAGATGATCTCTAATTTGGTTACATCTCAGGCAAGGCAAAACACGGAAAGGAAAGACTATTTAAGTTTTCCCCTAGTTTACAAAGAATTAAACATAATGCATTAATATTAAGAGAGTTCTAGATTATAAATAGTATGTTTGGAGAAAGGGTGGTAAAAAACTACAAAATTCCTTTGAGAATAAAATTTACATCCCATAGTTTCAATGCTCTGAGCATAAGAACCTTTAAAAAGTTAAGAGTCCCCAAATACACTGCTGCACCTATTTAATATATGTTCATAAAAGCTACTTTTATGAACAAAAAACTCTAAATCAGAGGACTAAAGGTCCTTTGCCAGGAATCAGGTATCCAAAAAATGGCATCAAAGGGTTTCACAGTATGGAAGTTCTTATCTGGAAGCAGAAGAATGGTCTACGTAATACCGCAAGCTCCCTTCTGGTAGCAGGAAGAAAACCAGGAGAAAGAAATTGAGCAGCATGGCAACCCTTCATTTAAACACTGAAGCAATACAGGCTATTAGAATTCTGCTGCAAGTCCACCTGCCATAAACAGCTGCTTCATTAGCCCTGAAAGTTTTCAGCAGCTGAAAGGAATAAAGGAGGTGAGTGGCATATGTTCATAATCATTTTAATCAGCATTTCCCTATGGGGAGTGGAGAAGACTAGGGATCAGCTGCTCCAACTCCTATCCTGTTTATCTGTATACCAAATGCCTAATAAAGGGCCTAGTTTTGAATAGATGGATGGATAGACCGATGGATGGATGAATGAATGAACAAGTCCTTGGAACACACCTCCCTCTAGAGACCCTTCAGAGACAACTACCACGCTCTGCCTATATTGAAAATGCCATTTTAAAAATTGATCATGTTATTAACCTGGGTCACTGAGGGTCATAGATTCCTAGCAAGAGAGACATTCTCCTGGACTCTGAAAGCTGAAAGCCTGTGTTCAAATTCAGATTCTACCACTTGTGGACTGGGTGACCTTGGGCTAATCACTTCACTTTCTTTAGGTCTCGGTTTTCTCACCTGTAAATTGGGGATAAAAGTTTTCAACTCATGGGCTTGTTGTGAAGATTAAATGAGACCGGAATAAAGCGTTAGATCAGTGCCTCACCAGAGTAAGCTTTCGCAGTAAATGCGAAATATTAGATTATTATAGAGGTAATAAGACGTTTTACATTTCAAGTCATTTTACTCAATCCTTCTCTGAAGTTTTACAGGCCTCTGGGATTGGTTTGTTTCGTGGCTAACTTCCATTCTCACAGGTTTTAAAACCCAGATTCAGAAGTAATGGAGGAATCGGGGGTAGGCTGGGATAGAGAGGTACGGAGGGGAGGTCCGAGTGGGATGGAAAGCAGGATGAGGACCGGTGGAGAGGAAGTGAGAGGATGGAAGGGCTGAGTAGGCGGCGGGGGTGGGGAGTGCGCGAGGCTCAAATTCCCGCCTTAAGACACCAAACCGCCAGCTTTTCTCACAGCGCAACCCTCGACCCCGGCCCTACTGATCCAGCCCACCACCGGGATCTCTCTTCCTCACTCCTTGGCACCACCGTGATCCCATGATTCCTGCTTCTGGACCCCCGGCACAGGCAAGGCCCAAGCCTACAGATGTTCCTACCTTATTCCCCGACCGCGCCATGTTGACATTCCGCAAGCGCCTTGGTCGCCTCTTCCGAGCGGGAACCTGCGGCGCCGAAGCTCAGTTCCGCCGGACGCGGAGCTGGAGGGCCGCAGGAAGAGCCGCTTTCCGTTGAGGCCGGAAGGGGCGGGGAAACTGTACGTCGACGTTCTGAGCATGCGCAGAGCCCATGCGTTTCTCCCCTTGTTGAGGAGCTGTGTGGTCTTCGGGCTTCCCAAATCGCTAGAGTTAGGAATCATTTCTCCGAAAGATTCATTCCCCTTTTCTCACACTGAGAATAATGCCTACAGCGTTTTATGTCAGATATCTGGAGTTAGATTTCCCTGAATATGAGCATGAATCCAAAAAGTCACTTAACTTCCCTAAAATTCTGTTTCTTCTTCTAAAAATAATGAAAGACGACAGATGCGATGACCTTAGATCCAACTCCCGAAGGAAAAGTAGTTTTCCAGGCAATCAAAAGTGGAAAGAAGATTCTTCCTTGGAAAGGAGATGGGATGTAAAAAGGCCTGGAGGCATGAAACACCGTCTGCTAACGATCTCCCAATACTTCGAAGCGTCGCTAGCTTGGAAAGGAAGAAGTGAAGTTTAATTCCAGAAAACGAATCTAGGGAGATGTTCTAGAAATGGCAGCTATCAATTTCGGTGCCTGACAGTCGCTCCACCCCCTTTCAAAGGAAACTGTCCAGCCTGCAGCCCTTGACTCTTTGAGGGAGGCAGGTCCAAGTTGAACCTTACACAGAAAAGGCTCTTTTCTGCACCAGATGACCCACAAGCTGAGAGCTGACTGGACGAAGGGTCTGGGAACCTGCAAAGTGTCTGCCAGCCTAGAACATTAAGTCCAATCAGCTTCTGTCCCTCTTGAAAATCAGACCTGGGTAAAGCAGGCCTGCAGCTGGAAAGATGTGGAGAGGCCATGAGGAGGGAGGGGTCTTGAGGGAGCCTAAGTTATAAACACACTGAAGCCAGGAGAGTCAGACACTTTCAGACGGTGCTTTCAGAGCCTAGAGGGTTCATCTAGTTTTCGATTCAAGGAGTTCTTTTAAGGCTGAAATATTATTTTTAAAGTATTTTTCATATGACAGGTAAATAGAATTACTGGAGACCCACCATGGTGAAGGCAATGTCTATGCTTTATGCCCATGATTTTATCTTGTGTTTAGTCTCTATTTCCTTCCCTTTTTTTCTCTTCCTCTTGTACTTTCTCTGTCCCCTCCCCCCTCTCTTTCTCACACTACACACCCTCCAATACAGATTTGTTTCCTGGGAAAAATTTTTTAAATTCTAGTGCGTGTGCTTGTTTGCATCTCTCCACTGTCCTTATAGAAGTCTTTAGGATCATACACTTCCAGACAGCTAGGCAGCGATGGTGTTGAGAATGGATATGGACTTTAAGCACTGCTTCTCCTGGCAAAGGGCCTCCATTAATCAAGGGTGAGGGACAAACATTACCAATGTGACAGTGTAAATGGCGACTCCCTTCTTCCTCCACAACGAAAGGATTCTGACTTTTTTGGTTCCATTTCAGCCTGTCAGTTCAGGATTGGTTTAGATTTGTGTGATACAGAATTAGGTGGAAAGGGTAAAGATAAGAGGTGATGGGCTATGGCTAGTAGAGGAGAAGGGGCATTTTGGACAGAAAGAGAAGTGCATGGGAGCCACTGTGGCATATGAGGGAAATGGATGAAATAAGAAAAGGAAAATCATTATTTGGATGGCCCCCAATAGCCATGCCTCCCAGCATCCACATCCTTATATAGTCCCTTTCCCTTGAATCTGGGCTGGCTTTAGGACCTGCTTAAAATGCAATAAAATGTGGTGGAAGTGACACTGGGCCAGTTTTGGACCAAAGCTTTCAGAGTACCTGGCAGATTTGGTTTTTGCACTCTAGTGGGAGCCAGATACCATATATAAAGACTGACTGCCATAAGACTACATGCTATGAAAGCCCAACCTAGCCATGTGGGAAGCCACGTGGAGGAGCACTATTAGGGGTTATGTGTTTGTGTCCTCTCCAAATTCATATGTTGAGGCCCTAACCCCCAATGTGATGGTATGTGGAAATGGGGCCTCTGGGAGGTACTTAGAGTTAGTAGAGGTCATGAGAGTGGGGCCTTTATGATGGGATTAGTGCCATTATAAAGAGAGTTAGTGTGCTTGCACTGACTCCCTGCTCACAACCCCACCAGCCATTTGCACAAAGAAGAGGTCATATGAATATGCAGAAGGCAGCCATCTGAAAACCAAGGGGAGAGCTCTCCTCAGGCTCAATTCAACCATGCTGGCACCCTGATCTCAAACTTGCAGCCTCCAGAAATATAAGAAAATTAATTTCTGTTGTTTAAGCCACCCAGTCTATGGTATTTCTCATGGCAGCCTTAGCAAACTGATACCAGCACTGAGCACCAATGCCCCAGGGGCCCACCCAGATGACAGCCAGCACCACTTTGGCAGAAATGCAAGTGAGGCCATCTTGGGAGTAGGTGCTGCATCCCCAAGGGAGCTGTCCCAGCATTAGAGAGAGATTGAGTAGAGACCAGTCATCTCCATCAAGCGCTGAGCAAATCGCAGAATTACCAGCAAATAAGTCAAATGACGGTTATTTTAATCCAGCAAGTTTTACGTGTTACGCAACAAGAGATAACTGAAACAATAGGGATATTTTAAACTCTTGCTGTAGTGTAGAATATGCATCCCTTAAGAGTAGTTAACAAAAGCAAGTCAAGAATTTTATTTTGAAATTACAATTGAAGTTGCTGAAGTGTGTTTGAGTTTGATATTGCTCTGAGAGTGAACTACATAAGTGATGAATTCATGAACATTATACAAAATAAAAATGTGCAGGCTTTGTGTTCTGACAGAGGTGTAACAATGTTTATATGGGCAATTGGAAAAATTAGTTTAAAATCTTAATGTGGTACAAATATGAAATAAAAGTTTATATCCCAGAAAGATGTGAGTGGTGATGTACCATATTCTATGTGATTTTAAAATACCATTAAAAAAACATGTAAAATGCTTGTTAAAAATGATTAAAGAAGACAATTTCAATGATACAAATTTTATTTAACACTTTATGAAACAGACTGTTTCCATTCAAAGGACAACAAAATGAGACAAAGGCAGGAAGCTTTTACAGGATAGATAATAACGAATAAGGAAGAGAAAAATAGAAAATATCGGATTGGCTGCGGCCACATAGTCAGGCTTGTTTGGAGCAAGAAGGAACAAGGAAAGAAGTATAGAGCCCGAGCTGCCTTGCTGTTTGGGGGTTGGCTGACTGGATATACAGTCGGCCCACCATATGCATGGGTTGGGCAACTGCAGGTTCAACTGACTGCAGATCAAATTCAACCCCTGGTTCATTGAATTTGAGGATGGAGAACACAGATATGGAGGGCCGGCTGTACTACCATTTTATGTAAGGCACTTGAGCATCCCTGTGGATTTTGGTCTCCACAGGGGTCCTAGAACCAATCCACCACTGATGCCAGGGACGATTGTACTGCATTTCTGGTCAAGCAGAACATGTAAAGGGATGCAAAAGTGACCTAAGTTTTGGTTTGCTGATGTGGCACCTAGGCAGGAGTGGCTTCATCTTGGGCCTAGAAAGTATTTCAACAGGCTCATGTTAGTAATTAAATTAATCGAAGAGGGGAAATTTTCTTTTTTTAAAATTAATTTTTCTTGGAATATAGTTGCTTTACAATGTTGTGTTAGTTTCTACCGTACAGCAAAGTGAATCAGCATTATGTGTACACATATATTCCCTCTTTTTTGGATTTCCTTCCCATTTAGGTCACCACAGAGCATTGAGTAGAGTTCCCTGAGCTATACAGTAGGTTCTCATTAGTTATCTATTTTATGCATAGTATCAATAGTGTATATACGTCAACCCCAATCTCCCAATTCATCCCACCGCCCCCCCTTTCCTCGTTGGTATCCATGTTTGTTCTCTATGTCTATCTCTATTTCTGCTTTGCAAATATCATCTATACCATTCTTCTAGATTACACATATATGTGTTAATATGAGATATTTGTTTTTCTCTTACTTCACTCTGTATGACAGTCTCTAGGTCCATCCACATCTCTGCAAATGACCCAATTTCATTCCTTTTACGGCTGAGTAATATGCCATTGTATATATGTACTACATCTTCTTTATCCATTCCTCTATTGATGGACATTTAGGTTGCTTCCATGTCCTGGCTATTGTAAATAGTGCTGCAATGAACATTGGGGTGCATGTGTCTTTTTGAATTATGGTTTTCTCTGGATATATGCCCAGTAGTGGGATTGCTGGGTCATATGGTAGTTCTATTTTTTGTTATTTTATTTTATTTTATTTTATTTTTATTTTTCGTTTTTTGAGGAACCTCCATATTGTTCTCCATAGTGGCTGCACCAATTTACATTCAAGGAGGGTAAAATTTCTGATGTTGGCCACTAATCATTTGCAACACTGTAAAACTTAAGCCCTAGGTGGCCTGGTATCAATGACACAATGAAACTTTCAAGTCATCTAAAATTAGTTCTTCTTAAGATTTAGAACCTTGTTTTATTAGAAATCATGGATAACAGAGGTTTTGGTCCCCTTGGACTTGAAATGAAGGGCGCTGCCTAATGTCGATGGACAAGATGGCTTGGGAACATTGGCATCATCATACTGGATCAGACATGGTTTACCAAGCTCAGAATATTATGGCTGCAGAGCAATTGGAAAGCATAGTCCTCCTTCCTGATATTCACCATGAAGAGTAGGTAACTATGAGCTAACAGAATGTTCAAGTATGGCATTTAACTCTCTAATTTCTCCTCTAAAATTCTCTAGGTATTTGCTGACAGCAAGGATGAGATTGCTTTAGGTCTGTTTGGTTAAGTTTTCCTTCCTCAGGTCTAGGCTTTTACATACATCTCTGAGCCCTTTTGAAATGATTTTATTTTATGAGCCTATTTCTTCCACTAGGTGGCGAGCCCAATCAGGGTGAGGGTTACATCAACTTCACCTAGGTATCCCATGCTCCTTACCCTGACCCCACCCTCCTTCATTCTGCCAGGGACATCTTATCCTTGTCCTAATCATGACTGTTTTTCGCCTTGGCCATTTGTTTCCTTAACCCCCGAAAAAAATGTGACAAATGTGGCTGCAACTTCCTAATGTAAGCTTAGGTAAATCTGTGATCTGTGGAAAAAATCCAGCTAAACAGAATCCTCATAAATTGGTGGTCTATGGGAAGAGTCAAGACATAAGGACCCATATTAAGATCATTATACATATATAAAATAGTCACCACGCTCAACCTTTTCTGAAAACTGTAGCGTTCAAAGCAATTTTGGAGAAACTCAAAGACAAAGTGAGCAAACGTTAATCTGATTTTATTTTTATTTTCTTTGTCTTCATTTCAATTGTTTATATCTCTGTAAAAGCACCAGAGAGCACCAACATTATCTTCAAACGTGTTGGACACAGTTGTTGTTTTTTTCTCAAACTAATAATAGTTATTTTTAAAAAGGAGGGGTTTCCTCTGAAGGTGGAGTACAGCACCGTGCATCAGGCAAATGTCCTGGCCTTCTGTGGGACAGCATTGCTTGACCCGTCTGGTTTGATTCACAGCAGTTCTTTCAACAGCTTCTTCCTGAGACATGAACCATGAATAGGGCACCAGCTATTCTTATAAGGACTCAAACCTCCAAAATCTGCAAAATCTTAGGATTTGATTTTTTTGAAATTGGAAAGAGACCCTCAGGAATATTTTTTTAAAGTTCAGAATCTATTAATCTGGACCCATCTGGTTTACACCCTCAGCGTCCATGAAGACCCAAGCTTTTCAGCACAGCAAAGACTGTGTTTGCTGTGAGAAGAAAGCTCTGAGTGAGTTTTGACAAACCACACAAAGCTAACTGTCTTCTTGTGCTTGGGGCTGCTGACCTTGCTGGGGGAAAGTCTGACAGATGCAATGCCTCCCTTTGCAGTCTTTCATCTGTACATTAAACTAAACATCACCACACAGGCCCACCTTCACTACCGGGAAGAAAGCTATGCTACTATGATATAATTGTATTCAACTATCCACTCTTCCTTTCTAAAAAACCTGAAACCACATGGCATTATAGATATTTAATTGCAACATACATGAGTTGCTAATATCTACGTGTGGTTTATGCATAGTATATTTAGCTAGTATCTATGTATAAATTCTCTGTGTAATATTTAGGCTTAAATAAATAAATAAATACATACATAAATAAAACTGTACTCGCAGTTTTGGATCTGAATGTATTTAAATAATTACTGTGAGCCAGAGATTCTTACTTGCCTACCAAAATAGCCATTATTTCCTTGTCTCTTAAATTAGCAGAACCCAAACATTTAGAATATAGCTGCCCGGCCAAAAGACTACATTTCCCAGGCTTTCTTGCTTGTGAGGTCATGTGACTACCGTCTGGCCAATGAGATACAAGAAGCGTTGAGGGGGCCTTCTGAGAAGCCGCCTTAGCCTAGGAGGGTGTATGTGCTCTTCGTTGCCCTTTCCTCTGTTCTATCCGAAACGGGGATATGATGACTGGAGATGTAGTCAGCACTGGGTGTTGAGGATAAAGGCAGTGAGGGTTGGTGAATAAAAAAAGCCTGGGATTCTGATGACTTCATCAATTTCCCTGATGGTCTGCCTCCAGACTTCTTCTATACAGGAAAGAAACAGACCTCTATCTTGTTTAAACTACTGATATTTGGATTTTAATTATATTTAATATATAAATCAAAATCTAAGTGATACACACATATCTTTACATTCTGCTACACTGTTGCAGCCTGCTTCTTAAATATTTCACTCCATCCCTATCTATTATCTTATTGGTGGACTTGGGTCTCCCGTGAGCCTCCTTATTCTCCCTGTCACATTTAGTCACATCTCCCCTGGGTTCCAGGCACCAGGAACACCTCCAAGCTCCTGAACTGACACACACCTGAGCTCCCTTGTCTCAGAAAAATGGTCATCTTAGGTCAAGGAATGAAGAAGAGTTTATCCACTGGATGGACTATCTGGGCACAGATTGCTTTTCTGTTTTCCGCCCTCCTGGAAACCAACAAGATGGTAGGACAGATCAGTGTGAGCTAAAATTTTCCAGAAGAACTGTGTACGGGGGAAGGCGGGGGAGGAATAATTTAAAGAAGGAATATTCTGAAATTGGAAGATGATATACAGGCTACTGAGACCAGAGAATCAAGTAAGTTGTTGGGAGTTTAGACAGTGGATGTTTCTACCTCCTGGGTGGCATCCTTGTTGGACAGATTGCCTGAGATATTGTCAGATTCAAGCAGCTCCACAATGCTGTAGGGAGAACAGTCTTCCAGACCCAGTTTGCTGCACAGCCAGCCACAGAAGCCTTTCTCCATGTCCCGGGCAGCTTGCCACCATGCTCCCCAGGACCATGAGAGCTGGACCACGGCAGCATAGAGGCCCAGGGAAGAGGCCATGGCCATGATGAGCACTGGATAGAAGAGAATGAGGCAGGGGCAACATGAGATCTTGTGCCAGAAGGTCCTCTCCTCGTTGTACACAAGAAAGATATTGTACCAGGTGATGGTGCCATAGTAGAAAGAGACCACGAAGGAGAGGATGAAAACCACAGGCAGGCAGACCAGCGTCCAGAGGACCACGTGGGGCCCACGGTCTGCTCCCAGCTGGCAGGCCTTTCTGCCTTCAGGTGCCATTTCCCTTGAAGACCCTTTAGGCTTGGTGAGTTCCTGCAGCTCCTTCTCTGTCAACGTGACATGGATATCCACCATCTGCCCCTTTTTCTTCCCTCGGGTGATGGTCCCAGTTAATGTGACATAGCGGCTGTCCACAGGCATGTTCCACATACCTGCAGGGCATAAAAAGGGGAAAGTCAAGATCAGAAGAGTAGACATTTCATCAGAGTGTCATCCTCTGAGACTGGAGCTGAGTACAAGAATGTCCATTATTATAGCCCCTGACACGGTACACCCTGACATGGTACGAAATCAGTGTTTCCACGATGGACTGAATGGGTCTCCCTCAGGGGAGGGGTTAGTACTCCCATGGTAAACTCTCACATCAGGGCCCTGAAGCAGGTTAAACTTGTTTCTCATTCTCTCTCCACTTTTCTGGGCCTCTATCATGTCTGTGATATGGAGGGGAGTGAGGAACTCTACCACAGACACTACTTCATAGTGACCTTATTTCTAGTTTACAAGTGCTGTGAAAATACTGTTTCTGAGTATCAGCTACTGTGTGTAAAGGTGGTGCTGTGTGTGTGTTATACTGATGAGCAGCCCACCCCTCTTCTCTCCTCATTCTTAACCCCATGCTTCTCTGAGAGGGTCCTCCTCATATGCTGGTGGACATCCCAGCCTTCATATCCAAATTCTGTACACACACAGGCACCACACATACACACGCACAACATACACACATTCCCCAACAAAAATACACCAGCATCATCACCAGCATCACCACCAGCATCACCACCACCAGCATCACCAGCATCACCACAACCAGCATCACCATCATCACCACCACCACCACCACCACCACCACCAGCAACAGCATCACCACCACCAGCATCACCAGCATCACCACCACCAGCATCACCAGCATCACCACCACCACCACCAGCATCACCACCATCACCACCACCACCACCACCACCACCAGCAACAGCATCACCACCACCAGCATCACCAGCATCACCACCACCACCACCAGCATCACCACCATCACCACCACCATCACCACCATCATCACCACCACCACCACCAGCATCACCACCATCACCACCACCATCATCACCATCATCACCACCACCAGCATTACCATCATCACCACCACCACCAGCATCACCACCACCACCACCACCACCATCACCAGCATCACCACCACCAGCATCACCATCATCACCACCACCATCACCACCACCAGCATCACTATCATCACCACCACTACCACCAGCATCACCGCCACTACCACCAGCATTACCACCACCACCACCAGCATTACCACCACCACCACCAGCATCACCATCATCACCACCACCAGCATCACCATCGTCACCACCACCAGCATCACCATCGTCACCACCACCAGCATCACCATCGTCACCACCACTATCATCACTACCATCACCACCACCCTCACCAAACAGCCACTCTTTGGCCATCCCAGCAGTGAGATTGCAGGTAGTGAAACAGCAAAGTCCACAGTCCTTAGTATGTGAAGTGTAGTCTAGAAGTGGAGGATGGGAGGAGGGTATAGGCTTTCGGTTGGCATGTCCCCCAGGCCCTGTGGACTCCTAGCCCCCTGGCTGGTACATGGACAGAATGGGCCTGCCTCAAGAGCAAACGTCCCTTCCTCCGAGAGGCATCCCCAACCACGCAATCTTTCCCTCCACCCGCCTCCCTCACTTGCTCATCTTCCCATCACTGAGGTTTACTGTCTTTGGAACCCATACCACTACCTGTAATTGTCTCTTATCTGCTGACTTTTTGCTGTCTGTCTTCCCCTGACTGGAAGGTAAACTGCATGAAGGCAGGGGCATTGCTCATCTTGTTCACCGTGGGCATATGTCTTAGGGGTGACCATCGACACAGAGATCTACCTCATCCATCTATTGCCGTGTAGTGACACTTAATATGGACACTCCACAGTTTCCTTAAGAGCAACAAACATTCTTATACATGCTTCCTTACGCACATGGGCATGAGGTAGATACTGAGAATTTCTTGGACATAGGCTATGCATATTTTGAATTTTAAATTTAATAGATATTGACAGATTTCCCTGAAGCGGATTCCTCTTCCACATGAGGTATACGAGAATATATCGATTTCCACACATTGATGTTATCATGTTTTGCCCAATTTTTGGCCATCCTACATGTGAAGGATAACTCATTGTTATAATTTGCATTTTCCTGATTATTATGAAAGTCAAATATTAGTTTCTTTATCTTACATGTATTAAATAGTTAGCATGGTTGTCTTGTATTACTATTTTTTGTGTATAAATCGGTCTCTTCCATTACACAAGGAGTTCCAAAAGGGCAGAGATCTCTTCTGTATCACCTAGAAGAGAACATAATAAATGCTCAACAAATACTATCGATTTGTTGAATGAAGACTGCAACACTGCGAGAAGAAATGTATCAATAAGAAGTACGTCAGTGAGCAAATGCCTGTCTGTCTTCTGGAGGATCCTCATTTGGTTTCCTTCCTGTGGCTTTAAGTAGGTGGCCCCAGAGAGACTTACCATCATCCACAGGATAGTCTAGGAAATCATCTCCCTCCTCCTCTTTAGGCTGATCTCCACCTTCTAATTCCCCAGGCTCCTCATCCAGTTTCTCACTCTCTGACCGGTAGATGATAATAGATTCTGGGCGGGACTCTTTCTTCTTCTTTTTCCTGCGACCCAGTGTGGATTCCCCATCAAGGGCCAGGGCAGCTGCCATGGCTTTCCTCAGAGAGCCCTGGTGGGGGCTTGGGAGCTGGCCCTGGCCTTCCACTGGTGCTGGCTCTTCCATCCTAGTCTTCAAATCTAGCTATTCCTTGTAAAGAGTCCAATTTGCTTGAGCAAACTCACGATCCACACATCACAGAGCTTCTTCCAGGATGGGGCTATGCAAAGACGTTCCGACGATGAGTTGCACTTGAAAGATAGGAAAGCAAAATCATCAACAGGGAATGAATAGGGTGAGATGGAGAGGGGTTTAGGAAGTGGTCCTCAACTTGGCAGAAGCCTTTGCCCCCCTTTATTTCTCATAAAAGTTTATTTTGGGAGTGCTATGGAAATACTTTTACAGGAATGAATCATTGTTAATAAAATATTATTTGTGTTGCCATATTTTGTGTTGCATATATTATGCAAAACTCATCAATCTAGCTGGGGGATGCCAAGTATAAGGAAGTTGGGAGAGGAAGCCTTACAGACAGATTAAGGACCATTCTTCCTCTCACCATAGATGGAGATTGCTATGGTGGGCACCAGCACTCCAGGCTTCTGGCTATTGGGTCAGCCATTACAACTATACTCAAATGGTTGAATGCAACTTTGAACAAGCCACCCAACAATGGCACAACTCCACTAACCATGCCTTCTCTGATATTCTATAAAGACACTTGTCTCCTGGCTTCTTGTTGGCCCAAGATCCCAGAACGGCTGGGATCCATACTATCACCTTCTGGGAGACCAGTGGAAAGAATGCACACTTTTCATGCAACACTTTTCTCCTCTTGTTCTCCAGGTAAAAAGAGGTGGGAGAGAAGAGAGTCTATACAACATCTTTTAAGGAAGAAGTTGATCGGTCTGTGTTTTTGGTACATGGAGCCATTAAGAGGAACGGAATGTTTTGAGTGCTATTGCTAAAGAGGTGCCACTTAGCAAATACCCAGCCAGTCGCATTTAAACAGGTAGCTGCGGGACTTTCCTGGTGGTGTAGTGGTGAAGAATCTGCCTGCCAGTGCAGGGGACGTGGGTTTGATTCCTGGTCTGGGAAGATCCCACATGCCACGGAGCAACTAAGCCCGTGCGCCACAACTACTGAAGCCTGTGAGCCTAGAGCCCACAAGCCATAACTACTGAGTCTGCTGCCACAACTACTGAAGCCTGTGCACCTAGAGCCTGTGCTCCACAACATGAGAAGCCACCGCAATGAGAAGCCTACGCACTGCAGCAAAGAGTAGCCCCCACTCGCCGCGACTAGTGAAAGCCCACACATAGCAACGAAGATCCAACACAGCCAAAAAAACAGGTAGCTGCTTGTCTGCTTCTTTTAAAAAAATGTTATTATATTATGGAACGTTTCAAACATGTAAAATGAGAACATTTTTATTAGGGAAAGTAGCAAACATTTATAAAAGCAAAGAGAATAATTCGAATGAATTGTTACTGTACCTCTCACCCAATTTCAACAATAATCAAAATATTAGTAGCCAATTTTGTTTTATCTCCTCATATTATTTAAAAGCAAATGTCAGGGCTTCCCTGGTGGCGCAGTGGTTGAGAGTCCGCCTGCCGATGCAGGGGACACAGGTTCGTGCCCTGGTCCGGGAAGATCCCACATGCCGCGGAGCGGCTGGGCCCGTGAGCCATGGCTGCTGAGCCTGCGTGTCCGGAGCCTGTGCTCCGCAACGGGAGAGGCCACAACAGTGAGAGGCCCGCGTACCGCAAAAAAAAAAAAAAAAAAAAAAAGCAAATGTCAGATATCATTTCATTTCATCTGTATCTCTTTCAGCATGTACCTCTTACATATAAGAACTCTCTTTTTAAAAAGAGATTATCACCATACCATTATCGCACCTAATTATTTAAACGATTCTTTAATATCATTAAATATCTGGTCAGTTCAAATTTCCCTGTTTAAAACTTTAAATTCTATTTTCTTGAATTAGGATTCAAATAAGATCTATGCAATGGAAACAGATCGCACACCTCTGTCTATAGCAGCGCTGTCCGATAGAACTTTCTGCCATTGCACCTGAAATGAGTCTAGTGCAACTGAGGAAATGATTTTTATTATTATTATTATTTTTTTTTTGGACACACTGAGCAGCTTGTGGGATCTCAGTTCCCCGACCAGGGATTGAACCTGGGCCCTCGGCAGTGAAAGTGTGGAGTCCTAACCACTGGACCTCCAGGGAATTCCCCAGGAAATGCATCTTAAATTTTATTGAATTCTAACCAATTTAAATTTAAATAGCCACATGTGGCTACTGGCTACTATATTGGACGGAACAGGTCCATATGTTCCCCAACCAATTTTTTTTTTCCTTTTCCTTTCTATTTATTTGTTAAAGAAAGGTCATTTACCTTGCAGATTCTCATAGCCTAGATCTTGAGGATTGCAACCCCCATAGTATGTTCCTCTGAACCACATATTTCCTATAAATTGGTAGCTAAATAAAGAGGCTTACTCAGATTTGGGTTAGAATTTTTTTTGGTTGGTTGGTTGTTTTGGCAAGATGTTATAGATGGTGTTTTGTATTTCCATCAGAAGGTAGCTAATATCTGCTTGACTCCGTGAAATTAGTAGCCATTGATGACTATCGGCCAGACCCATTCGTTCATTAGGTGTTACAAAAATGATGACATTCTATTTCTCTCATTTCTTCTTTATTTATTAGCCAGAATACTCTCATGGGCCTTTTTTAAAAAAAAAAAAATTTATTTATTTATGGCTGTGTTGGGTCTTCGTTGACGCCCACGGTCTTTCTCTAGTTGCAGAGAACGGGGGCTACTCTTCACTGCAGTGCGTGGGCTTCTCATTGCAGTGGCTTCTCTTGCTGCGGAGCACGGGCTCTAGGCGCGCACGTTCAGTAGTTGTGGCGCACGGATTAGTTGCTTCGCGGCATGTGGGATCTTCCCGGACCAGGGATCGAACCCATGTCCCCTGCATTGGCAAGCAAATTCACCACTGCGCTACCAGGGAAGTCCCTCATGTGCTTTTAACAAACCCAGTTTTAAACTTAGTGGAGGAGGCAAGTGGCGCCATTGTTATATAACATTATTGTCAATTATACTGTTAAATACCTTTCTTTAATGAGAACAGTGGCAGCTTCTACTGATATGAAATGTTTCTGAATTATTTACCAAACAAATGTCCTAATTTCCAAATAACTGTACTTATAATTGAGAATTGTAGTAGACTGTAAGCAGACTCTACTCACAGTTCGGTTGCCCCAGGCACCCGGAGACTGTTTACCCTCAGTAACTCCAGGATGCCAGCTTTTTGTTACTTTTGTTCCCAATTCTCAAATCTTCATTTTGTTTCAGTGCTGAGTACTTCCTTTCTTTCAAGGCCACCTGCACACTCTTTCGTGTCTCTGTCTCCCAAACAATAAAACTTCTCCTCTTATTTGTATTAAATGGCCCCAACGTTTAGTGGACTGGCCCAGTCAGGGCAGGGTGGGGAATGAGGAGGATTATGAAACAGACAAAAATCTAACTAGGCGCTAAATGCCACTCAGTTTGAAGCAAATTCCACGTCTTAATATGATGCACCTTCTGTATTACCAGGTACCAAGACTGACTCTATCACATTTCTTTAAATGGCAAAACTCCCCGAAGTCTGAGCAACCTTCTCAGCAGGTAGCTCTCCTCCATTGTCCAAGCATCACCTAAATACTTCTCCTTCATCCTTTAATTGTTAATTTTCTTTCCTGTTTCCCCACTGGATGGAAGGTGGGTACTGGGTCTTATCACCTTTGTATCTTGGGCACATAGCCCAGTGACTGAAACAAATGAGGTGCTCAGCGACAGAATTGAAAACGCCCACAGGTGGAATTAAGGTTTCACTAAATCTTCACAGCCTGACTTTGCCTGTTTGAACAAAATAAGTACCATTACCTTCACATTCTTATGCATGGAGCTTGTTGGACTATGAAATTCATTTGGTGACGTCTCTAAGAGCACATGATGTTCTAAAAATGGGAAGATCCAGAATACAGGAGCTTTCTGTGATAAAGTAGGTTCTAATGTCCTCACTTGACATTATTAAGCTCTTCCATGTTAAATAAAGAAGTGAGAGAACTGGAGTTAAGCCTAACGTGCACAATTCCTAACAGAACAAGCACTATTTTGCGATGAGGACATCTGGACTTAATAATAGTAATACCTAAAACTTACTGGATGTTGACTGTGTGCTAGGTGCTGTTCTAAGTGCTTTTCAATAATCATTATTGTGTAATCCTCACAGCAAACCAAGGAAGGAGGTACTATTATTATCCCCATGCAGAGCAGTAATTTGCTCAAGGTTACATAGTAATGGTGCTGTGACTCACACTCAGCTTTGCTAATTTCAGAGCCCATGTTTTATTTACCATGCTTTGCTGCCTGCCAACATTTACCCCAGATTTTATACTTAAACCTCTAGGGCTGTCTTTGATGAAGCCATCTCCTATATTAAGGATATATTCCTATGTCCCTATTACTAATCAGTCTCTAAGTCCTGCCACTCATTCCTATGGACTCTTTGGTAATGTGTTCATTTCCATTTCTACTACCACCATATGCTAGGATACAGCCCCTACACTACTTCCTCCACGTAAGTTCCTCTGCCTTCCATTTCAGAATTCTTCCTCTACCGTTTTAAACGGTGATTAATGACACAAGATATTTTTATGTTGTCCAGTAATCATCACTATCTTGCCATTTCTGACTAAAATATATCACAGGGGTCTGCCTGGTGTTTGAGGCTCTCCATATTCATGCTCCATCCTAGGGTTCCACAGCAGTTTTTCCCATTCCCCATAACATGACTGGTTGACACATTTACTTATGTCGGTTCCTTCACCTTCTTCACTCTTCTCCACCTCTTTCAAGCCTGGCTCAAGAGACTCACTCACTCATGTTCCCTTCTGTGACCACCCCAGCCTACATGTCTCTCCTCGACCCCAATCCTGTTGTTGTAGGAGGGAGGTGAGAATGACATGAGTGTTCGAGTGTCCAATGCCTAGTATGAGTTGATGCTTCATAGATGTTAGTTTCCAATCCCTTTCTTCTGCCTTCTCCTACTCTGTATTCCAGTAGTATTTGTCATCTGTACCATACTCTCTTATGCTTAATTATGCAGCATTTCATATCATCTTGAACCGATTATGAATGGCATCATGATTTTTCATTCATCTCCCTACTGAAGATTATAAAATTTTAGAAGTCAGGAACTGTCTTACACTTCTTTACCTCTAATGGGAAAACCCCAGGGCTGGACATGTAGCAGATACTCAGTACGTACTTGTTGACCCGGTAAGGCAAAGGGGAAGGGAAAATGCCTATTTGTAAATATGATGTGAACAAGGGTTAAGAGAGGAAGGCTTAATTATTTTCCTCATTTCTGTACACTTTATTATGCTGTTAGCATTTGAGCTGCGAAGCAGGTTTTGAACATTTCTCCTTTCTTTTACATATCATAAGAGAGAGGGTAGGAAGAAAATTTCTCTAGTTTCCAAGGTTTTAGTCAATAGAATTAAGAGAAGACACAGAACTCTGCTCTTTTTCCTGGAAGGTAGGCTTCGCCCATCCTCCACCTCCACCCCCAGTCCAAAGATTATTAACGAATGTGATACTGCAGACTGTTAACCTCAATCCACCATTAGCTCTGACTCCTCAGTCATTCTGGGGGGGAAAATAGGTTTTAAAGTATATACTCAGACTCTGGAACTTACGCATAAAATAACTGGTTTTAAGCCACCCTTGCAGAAAATTCTCCAGATAATTCTTAAATGCATCCACCACTTTTCCCCATCTTCATTGCTACCACTCTGGTCTAAGAGGCCATCATCTCTTACTAAGGTTCTAAAAATGCTCCATATCTTCTGGCTTCTACTCTTGCTGTCTTCAAATCAATTCTCCACTTAGCAGTTAGAAAGATCTTTTGAAACCATACATAAAATCAGGCCGTTTTCTGCTTAAAATCCTCCAGTGACTTCCCATTGGTATAAAATGAAATCCAAACTTTTCATGTGTCCTAAGGACTTGTGTGATCTGGCCTCTCCCTGTCCTGCCATCCTAGGCTATACCATCTCCCTCATGAATAACTCCAACGCTTCAATCACACTAGCTGCCTATGTACTCCTCTAGAGTTTTATTAAAAGAAACCCAACAGGTCTTAAGCAGTCAGTGAACACCCCCAAACTCACAACACCACAAAATGAACTTACCTACCCAGGTGTAGTGCCTTGGTAGAGCTGAGTCATCAGCAGGAAGTCTGGTCATTGCTCCCATCCTGTCACTTTGTCACTAACTCCCACTCCCACCTCCACAGTGGTGGCTCACTGCTGCTTCATGGACCTCTCAGCATCAGGCATGATTTCCCTGGAGTCTGTTCATGATTCTCTGTTCCTAGGTGGTCACTGAAGCACACCTGATCCAGGGCCTTCTCCAAACCCACCCAGATACTCAGCAGAACTTGTGGGCTTGGTAGGTGGAGAAGCCAGGGAGTTTTGAAGCCTCTGCTCTCAGATTAATTGCAGGGAGGCAAGTAACATATATGGATGAAGAGTGGCTGGAAAAAGCTAATAAATGGCAATGACACCAAGCCTTAGCAACTGGACACAGGGAATGGTGGGGGCTGTGGTAAACATAAAGCTCACTCAGGTCTCATCTGAAATAGCAAGTTACTGTTCTCCTCTCTTCTTCCCACCAAGCCAACTGCTTTCATAGAGAAATTCAGGTCCATTTGGTATGGGTTGCCTGAAATTTCATGAGAAAGTTCCTGATTTTAATTACTGCAATTAGTCCAAATTTAAATAAATTACCACGTGGACAAACAACCAAAACAAATCATAGATAGGCTGCCATTCTGCTGTCTCTGGCTTATAATGCTTCCAAATTAGGGTGCCCTGCTCCACTGGTTTAACTAAGTACAATTAGGAATTGACTTTTTGCACCTTCACTGCTATTAACACATCTGCCTCTTCCAGGGCACCTGAACCGGGGCTAAGTGGGTAAAGAATCATCATTTTCAAGTTCATTTACGATTACTACAGTGAGCTGTGCCTTGCTCCAGCCCTGCTGTTCTTCCAGTTCTTTTCTGACTTGTGTATCTGTCACTCAGAGGGCTACACATCACCTGTCTGGGGTGGCCAAACTCCCCCATTAGCATCTTGGTTTGCCACCATTAGAGGTGCTAGGCCACCAGGAAATAAAATGTTTGCCATTTTACCACTGAAAATTACTATTAGCCACTCCCAGAGAGACCGTCTCACCAATGCAAAGATGAAAGGAAATTTGGTTCAGACCAGTATCGAGTGATTGGAACGATGATGGGATGGCAGCTTAGAAGTTGCAGCTTCCAGCCCGTTGCTGTGGTTGACTGTGAGCACAGTCAGGCTGCAGCCTTTTCCTCTGTGGTCCTGTGAGCAGCATTTCTCTTGTCTCCTGGTCCTGAAAGGCTCCCATACTGAGGCTGGTTCATCATCTCGGGAGCATCTGACTGTCTACAGAGGAAATATTTCCCGATAGTGAAGGTAGCTGGGTATAAGGAGCTTGATTGAGTAGCTTTAGTGTAAGGGCGGTTAGATCTGATCTTTATTGTCTGATCTTTTGTTTATTTATTGTCCTACCTCTCATGGCACACATACTCCTTCCACCCCCAACTACCAACATGTGTACATCCTAGAACATAAACTCTACCAAGGCAGGGACACCTAACCATCTTGTCCACTGTACCGTAACCCCCATGTCTAGAATAGACACGTGCTCAATAAATATTGGCTGAATATTGTGAACTGGTTAAGAATCTTACTTATATAAGTTGGCTCAGGACTGCTTTTACATCAAGGCAGGCGGGGCTAGATATGCCTCACTGATATTCCTTCAGCACCGAGATTCTGTCTCAATGTTGAGAATCCCACAGGCCCCTGTCAATCTGAGCCAGCAGCTGCTTCCTGAAGGGGAGAAAATGAAGTTACTAGGCAGATGGGGTGGGGGAGGGGTGGAAGATGGGTGAGAAGCAAGAGCATCTCAGAAGATGAATGGAGGGAGTGCTAAGGGGTATGACAGAGTGGGAATGTGGCAAGATCACAGCCATGGTGATGCCTTTTTCCCCAGGACAAAGGGGGCAGGGATGCAGAGTGCCAGGTAGTATTTGATTTGGCCAAAGGGACAGTCATTGCAGCAGGGCACGGATGCCCTGAGAAGGGAGGGCTCAACCAAGAGTGAGAGCTAAAATCTGGAAACAAAGAGCCTTCGAGAGGCAGAACTACTCCTGTGCCTCCAGGCCTTTCGGGGTTAGCAGACATTCAAACCCTGACTGAGGTCAGAGGCAGGGGCAGAGAGGACACGCCTTTTTCTTTTTAACGAAAGATCTCTTGAAGAGACTCCACATCTCCCTTAATCACAGGCTCTCTTTGGACTGTGAAAATGAGCTTTCTGACTGCTCATAGCTTCCCTGAGGCTGAGGAATGGCTCCTTGCCATCCTCAGCAAGCAAAACTGGCTTGAAGCCAGTCCAGTCACCTTTTCACTGGAGGACTGCAGAATCCCTCTCTGAGGCCACTCAGCCACCACACAGAGGCTGCAGTTACAGCCAGGCCCATGTTGACCCGCCCTGGCAGAGTTCCATAAATCCCCAAGTCCAGACCAGGTCACAAATCACATTTAATTAGATCTTCAAGAAAAGTACCTTTGAAAGAAATTTAAATTGTTCCTTCCTCCCAAGAAAGAAAGCCTGGAATTTTTCGGAATAAGAAACCTCTTAGAACTGAGTTAGTAGAAGTGATTCCTTGATAAACTATCCAGCAAATGAGAAGTGGAAGAGATAGCTTCCCTTCTTTAAGCAGTGTTGATTGGAATCTGTCAGCAACAAAGACAGAGGGGGAGGTGTTTCTCAGAGGAGGTCAGAGGAGGGCAGGGGGATGGAGGAACAGGGAGGAAGTGATGTTTGATTCCACTCTCAACCAGATCCATTTCCAATTCACTCTAACTCAGTGGTGGACCCAACAAAAGAATGATGGCATTTGTTTGTTTTTACATTATTTTAATATCTTGTTGGGGAAAATACAGTACTCTTGTTAGGGGAACCACTGACTGAAACCACCCACCCTGGCCAGGCTCAAGAGTAACCACTTGCATGAGTTATCTTAAACAGGAGGTCCTGGTAAGGAACGCGGAACTAACAAGCTGCCGCCAGCTGGAAGAATTCAGGAAAGGTCAAAACGAGAGAGGAGACATCAGTCCATATGTCCTACCAACCTCCCAGATTCCTTCTCGCTGGAATCCATCTTGGCTGAGTGATGTGGAAGCCACCAGGAAGGACCCTGAGTCAGAATGATTGGCCAGGGACAACCTGGAAACTAACCCCATCACCGTAAAACCCTGAGACTGTGAGCCACGTGGTAGAGCAGTCCTCCTGGATTCCCTTACCCTACTGGTCTCTGCCCGGGCACCCCTTCCCGATAAAATCTCTTGCTTTGTCAGCACATGTGTCTCCTCCAACAATTCTTTTCCCAGTGTTAGACAAGAGCCCACTCTCAGGCCCTGGAAAGGGTCCCCCTTCCTGCAACACTCTGACAACAGACTTAGAAACATGATCCTGCCTGGATTGTTAAGACCACAGCACCTGACATATTCCCTAGATTTGTCAAGTTCTCAGGCAAAGTCTCCCCAGGCTAGTCCAGGTGTAATCCCACTCTGGTGGGTTGACAGCAGGAAGCAAGATGGAGCATTTGAATAATAAATCACTGTTAATGGGCACCAAAACACGGATGAGAAATTTCCCCCATCCTCAGGAGGCTCGCTCCCCTGCATAAGGAATGAACTAGAGGGTAGGATCTCAAACACACACCTACAGATGCATTCTTGCAGGAAGCATACACCCTTCGAGGAAAGATCTTTTGGACTCATCAATTTATGCAGCCCAGCAGAAATGTATCAAATCTCAAATCTGGTAAAGTTTCCTTCTTCCCTTCATTCCTCAGTGAGGAGAGGGAGATGAGGTGGAGGTGGGCTTGAGTTTTTTCTAAAAATCATTTATTATCTTGGTTCTCTGGATAACTACAATTGTATTTCCCCCCTCCCCCCCCCATTCCCATCCCTTCCGGAGGATGAAGCCGGATTTCTCCGTCCTCAGCTAAGGTTGCCCCTTTCCTTCCCAGCCAGCTGCACACAGCAGCTGGAGCCAGAGCATCGCTGGACTTCCAATGCGGGCGGGCGCAGCAAGGAAGAAGGCAATACGGGAGGCTCCCGAGCTGCAGCCTCTCTTTACCCAGATGCACTGGAGATTTAATTTTAATTAACCGTGAGAGCTATAGCACTGAGGATTGAATTTTTCAAAATAGAGCACAATCCCGCTTTTTGTCTTCCTCCCTTTCCCCAAAGCATCGAAATAACACACACACACACACACACACACACACACACACACACACACACACACAGACATACACACACACAGACACACACACAAGGAACAAAGAATCTCACCTACACGTGCCGGGGAGATAGGCAGGCGGACAGTTTGAACGGTAAGGACGCCGCCTTGGGGGAGCGGTTCTGCGCTGGGAGAATAGAGAGCCCCTGAGGCGGCCGCGCGGGGTGGGGCGGGGCTATGGAGAGGGGCGGGGCGACGCGAGGCAGCGCGAGTGGACTGGACGGGGCGGGGCGGGGCGGGACGGGGCGGGGCGGGGCGGGGCCCGGGCGGTCACGTCGGCGTGAGCCCTATGTCCGGCATATTTATAAGGCGGCGTGGGCCCATTGACTTAACCTGGCCTACGCTTCATCACTCAAATGTCCCGTGGCCGTGAGTTTGCCTGGCAGCAGGCTTGATGCAGCATCAAGTGGCCATCGTCACCGGCGGGGGTACGGGCATCGGAAAGGCCATCGCGACCGAGCTCCTGCATCTAGGTGCGTGAGCAGGCCTCTGGGCTAGGTTACTCAGAGCGAGAGAGAGAGCCTTAGAAGCTGGCGGAACCTGGAGTCGGGAGCCAGGGGGCCAGAGGCGGACTTAGGAGAGCGTGAAGTTGCAAAGCAAAGGAAGTGTAGCTGTGGGTGAAATTTAAACCGCGAGGGAGAGTGGAGAGAGGAGAGTTCTAAGAAAAGTTGTGGAGAAGCGGTGGATGATGAACCACTATTTGTAAACTAAAGGGAAAATTTAGAGCCAAAGATACTGTGTCCGAGGTGGGGATTAAGGAGACGTGTGGAATCATGCTATGGAACTAATTATGGATGTGAATTTAAAATTAATTCTTTCTAGGGAATTCCCTGGCGATCTAGTGGTTAGGACTCAGGGCTTTCCTGCCGGTGGGCCTGGGCTGGATCCCTGGGTGGGGAACTAAGATCCCACAAGCCGTGCTGCTGGGCCAAATAAATAAATAAATAAATAAGTTCTATTTATTGCCTAATGAATGATTAGGAAACATGGGAAGACTTCATTTAACTGGAAAAGGTAAAAGTCTCCCATCATATAATCTTCTCGAATCTCTTGTAATAGTTACCTTAACTTGGGTGAAGGGAGGACTTGACAAGCAATAAACAAGGAAAGAAACCACAAAAGGGAAAATAGATAAATATGAAGGTGTATATCCTCATTAAATTAAAAAATATATGTGAATAAAGTTTGAAGGAACATGAAGAAAAACATTTACAATGTACAACAAATTTATTATATAAAGAGATCTCATAAATAAATAAGGAAAAGATCTAACAACTGATAGAAAGATAGGCTTCTGATATGGGCCAAGCATTTTAAATCAAGAACTAAAAAAAAAGCAGTAAGTATATGAAAAAATAGTCAACTTTTTTGGCAATGAAATGCAAAATATAGCAATAAAAAGGTGCCATTGGTTTTTTAACAGAATTTTAAAACATTGGGGAAAATGAAAGTGTTGATGAGGAAGTGAGAAGGCAGGCAAGAATGTAAATTATTACAAGTTTTCTAGAGGTCAGTTTGGGAAAAAAAATCCAAAAGTATTAACAGTATTTGTGCTGTATGACCTAGTAATTCCTCTCTCAGGAATTTACTCTTCGGAAATAATCAGGGACAAGCACGGATTTGTGTACAAGAATGTAGTGTTGAATAGTGAAACATGATAAGGGAAAAGACTAAATCAGTAACAATGAAATATGCTGCTATTTAAACATCTTGCTATTGAAGATTTTGTTGTCAAATGCATACCATATAATTGAAAAAAATCAGGATTCTAAACAAAATATAGCATTCCAATTTAATTGTTAATGAAAAATATATATGCAGAAGAAGAGTGAAAAGAAGTTTGTAATATTGTTATCAGCAACTACTTTTTCTGGAAATGATTTGAATGATGAGTGGTTAAACTGTACTCATTTTTCAAATTTTTTTAATGAACATGTAAGTTGTCTTTGCTTACCATTGTGTTTCTCATGCCCGGCACAGCATATGAACTTAAAAAAAGTATGTTGAAAAAAAGGAAAAAATACATCTTAATAAGAAAAAAAAAGAAAATTAGCATTTCTTAATCTGACCCTGGTGTAGCTTCATCACCATTACTACCCACTTTACTTCCAACACCAAAACTCTAACCCTGTTCAGGGAAATCCATTAGAAAAGTAGAATCGGTTATCATTTTCTGTGAAGGTCAGATACCAGGCTTCACAGCAGATTGGTCAGATCCTGGTTCAACCTTCCAATGTACTTAAAAAAAAAGTAATGTATTGGAAATGCATTTCCTTCAGTGAAAGAGTATACAAATAATTTTTACTCTGACTTGCTCGGCTTTATTTTTTTATTCCAGGATTAATGGCTGTTTCCTGAAAATTGTTATAGAAACCTAAATTGGGCAAATAAAATAAAATGTTAGCCAATTCAGTTTCCAGTGAGAAGGCTCCTATTTTTTGGTGTGAATTACAAGTTGGATTTTGAGGCATGCTTTTTAAAAATAAATTTATTTATTTTATTTATTTATTTTTGGCTGCGTTGGGTCTTCGTTAATGCGCGCAGGCTTTCTCTAGTGGTGGCGAGCGGGGGCTACTCTTTGCGCGCTGCAGTGCGTGGTCTTCTCACTGCGGTGGCTTCTGTTGTTGCGGAGCATGGGCTCTAGGCATGTGGGCTTAAGTAGTTGTGGCGCGCGGGCTTAGTAGTTGTGGCTCGCGGGCTCTAGAGTGCAGGCTCCGTAGCTGTGATGCACAGGCTTAGTTGCCCTGCGGCATGTGGGATCTTTCCAGACCAGGGCTCGAACCCGTGTCCCCTGCCTTGGCAGGCGGATTCTTAACCACTGCGCCACCAGGGAAGTCCGAGGCATGCTTTCTTTGTTTGTTTGTTTGTTTTTGTTTTTGCTGTACGTGGGCCTCTCACTGTTGCGGCCTCTCCCGTTGCGGAGCACAGGCTCCGGACGCGCAGACTCAGCGGCCGTGGCTCATGGGCCCAGCCGCTCCGCGGCATGTTGGATCTTTCCGGACCGGGGCACGAACCTGTGTCCCCTGCATCGGCAGGCGGACTCTCAACCACTGCGCCACCAGGGAAACCCCCGAGGCATGCTTTTTAAAGTGATTATTGTGATGTCTTTCACATCCAATGATGACTGTCCCTTTTCTGAGAGGATGCTGAAAGCCCTAGCTCACAAGGGCAGGATGTAGGGAACAGAATTGAAACCCTCTTCCTCTATTTGACAGATGCTCTTAGACCAGAGGAGTCCTGATTCCATCAAAGAATATTGAACCTAAGACCATTCACATTGAATTCAAGCTAAATCTTTGTCTCTGTCCTTAAGTTAGTCATTCTCTTTCTGTTGACAGTGGGTGAAATGAAAGTAGGAATTGCAAGTGGAAATTGTGAGGCAAGACAGCACTCTTTCTTGCTCTGGTGACTAGGCTCTTATCAACACCAGGGACCTAGAAGGCGCTTACATGTAGCACTCTGAGTTGAAGATTGAAAGGAATCAGTATCAGCCCAAGCAGAAAAGCAATATATTTGGCTACAAATGCCTCTGATGTGGAAATAACTCATTATTTGCTAGTTACTTCTGTACCTTGTTCTAAGTAAGTTTATCAAGCTTTCTGAATTTCTCTAGCAACTCATATAAACAACAAAAAAAGTCCATCTAAATCATTTAGCGTAAGGGTGAGGAGAAGGATATTGTCTAATAATTTTCTAGTTTATTATAAAATAAGAGCATTGCAATAAATTCAGGTAGTATGGAAGTATATAAAAGAAAAAAATGAGCTTTCCCATTCTGCCCATCTCCTAAATCCCGTTCCTGGTGATTTTCTATGAGTCACCCACATGCACACATATACACTTGTGTGTATTTTGTTATTTACAAAACTGTGACTGTAGTATTCTTACTGTTCTGTAATTTTTTCTTTCCATGCTAGTGCATATAGTAGTACTTCATTCTTCTCAAAGTTATATAGTATTCTATTGTATGGATATGTAACAACTTATTTAACCATTCCTTTAATGGAAATTTAGGTTTCTAGTTCTACCCAGCACTGCAGCATTCCAGCTTGTAATACTTTTGCCCCCTGGTTCAAGTTTATATAGCAGTTAAAATAAATAGCCTTTTAAAGTTGTGTCCCAGTATAGCTCTGCTAATATTAGATAACTTTCCTGAAGCCTTCAGGGTTCAGATAGTAATTAGTGATAATTTAGTAAGCTTCTAATTCGATAATTCCTGTGAATAATCCTATTTATATTTTCATTATATCTCTTATTTGAGGCCTTGGACAAAGTCAGGCATTAATCACCTTAGTATTCTTGAGGATTTTTTTTTTTTTAATGAGGCTTAACTTCTTAATGTGGATTCAGGAAGAGTTGTAGATGTCAGATTTCCATGCCTTGTCAGCCTGTGCTCTGCTCTGGGAACCAGAGCAGTTAATGCCCATCTTTAAGGCAGAAAGATCAGAGAAAAGGTGATGGGCAGAGGCAGTGGCTAATCCAGGGGAACTTGTTTCTCCTTTCCATTCTATGAATGAGATTAGCTATTCCTCCTAATTCAGGGAAACCTGGCTGAGCGTTGGACCTGGGCTAGAAATGTGTATTTCAGTTCTTTCCCCACCTGGGAGTAGAAGCTTCCTCCTGGAAACAGAAGAAAGGAATAACGGTTATCCTAACAGTATAATATATGCTTTGTTGAAAATTATACATCAATTTTTAAAAATAAATTTATTTATTTATTTTTGGCTGCGTTTGGTCTTCGTTGCTGCGCACTTCTCTAGTTGTGGCGAGGGGGCTACTCTTTGTTGAGGTGCATGGGCTCCTCATTGCGGTGGCTTCTCTTGTGCAGAACACAGGCTCTAGGCACGCGGGCCTCAGTAGTTGTGGCATGCCAGTTCAGTAGTTGTGGCTCACGGGCTCTAGAGCTCAGGCTCAGTAGTTGTGGCACATGGGCTTAGTTGCTCCATGGCATGTGGAATCTTCCCAGACCTGGGCTTGAACCTGTGTCCCCTGCATTGGCAGGCGGAGTCTTAACCACTGCACCACCAGGAAAGTCCTATACATCAATTTTGATAAGTTGAATTCTATTTTAAAGTTAGTCTTGTCTTGCAAGGAATTCATGGTGAATCTTTTTAATATTTGCTTTATAAATCTCTCAGATTGCCTATCAGAATTTCCAAAAGTTGTCTGCATTTGTAACTCACTAAATTATAACCTAATCTTGAAAAATAGTTTTTTAAAGTGCCTTATTTTAATATGCAGAAGCTACCTCATCACGTACAACTAGAAAGGTTGTGGTCAAACAGAGAGCCGTTTTACTCTTTACCTTTCTAAGTGTCATTTATTCCATACATGAATATTGAATGTGGACTGTTTGTGAGTGTAATAATTACAATGACAGGGTCCCAGACCTCCAGGAGATGATAGTGAGTGGGGGGAGACTTAATTATCATACAATACTGGTTTAAATGCTGTATTAGAGTGAGGTCAGGGATATGGGAGCACGTAGAAGGAGCTGCCAACCTGGGCTCAGTGAGGGAGAGGAAGGAGGGTCGTCAACATAGTTGTGATTATCAATATAGTTCGCTTTAAATCTGCCATATACATCTGAGCTTCCCAGAGGTGGTGAGGCTCTTCCCTCTCTCTGTTTCAAGGCTGTCTTGGCACGTATTTCTGCTTTTTATATTTGTACATGAAAAGAAGGAAGCATTCTCTTTAGGATAAACTAACATGTGAGGCAACAATGAGCAATAAGGTTCAGGATTACTTAGTAAGATAAATGAATAGTCCAGTGTCTCATAGCTTAATATTTTTACTTAAGGAAAGCACTGGTGGAGTGTCAGCATTCCCATGGGTAGCTCTTCCTTTTATAACTCCATTTATGTACAATTCTAATTTCACTTTCAGTGTTACCAATTTTTATTTCTTTGTTGCACTTTCACCTTTGTTGGCCAGTCTCTCCTTCAGTCATTGGTTTTGTAAAATGTCACATGGGTTTATCATTGGGAGACAAGGAGGCAACACAACTGCATTCTTTGCCGTCTGTACACGAATTGAACAGATGCACAGTGGCCAATCACTTACAGACAGTGAAAGAAGTGAAACAATTAGTCACTGACAGTGACGTGCATCTGTTATTCGCATGCTCGTCTGTGGATTTGTACTGGTGGTACAGTTTATATTTTATGCAATTACTCACAGTTAATCTGCCATGGTAACTGGAATCTGAACAGTGTTGTTGGGGGTCTGGTGTTATTTAAACTAAGGTAACTGAAATTAGCGTGTATTAGAGCTGAGCAAAACAAGGACTGCGGATACTTCTACTTCACCCTTCCTGGACATTGTGTAACAATTAAATGCTCATACATTTTATTTCTACCTATGTTATAAAGCCTACAATACACTGATATCATTTTTACTTTAAACAATCACTACCTTTTAGAGAAATTGAATAGAAATAAGAAAAGACTTCATATTTACTTTATTTACTCACTTAATTACCATTTCCAGTTCTCTTTCTTCTTTTGTAGATTTAGATTTTCATCTGGTATCATTGTCCTTCTGTTTGAAGACCTTCCTTTAATCTTTTTGTAGTGCAAGTCTACTTTAATGAATTCTTCTGGATATCGTATGTGTGAATAAGTCTTTAATTTGCCATTACTTTTTTTTTTTTTTTTTTTTTTTGCTGTACGCGGGCCTCTCACTGTTGTGGCCTCTTCCGCTGTGGAGCACAGGCTCCGGACGCGCAGGCTCAATGGCCATGGCTCACAGGCCCAGCCGCTCCGCAGCATGTGGGATCTTCCCGGACCAGGGCACGAACCCGCGTTCCCTGCATCGGCAGGCAGACTCTCAACCACTGCGCCACCAGGGAAGCCCTGCCATTACTTTTGAAAGCTATTTTCACTGGATAAGAGTTCTAGGTTCCAAAACTCCCACCGCCACCCGCATCCCCAGTACTTTCAAGATATTCCACTATCTTCTGGCTTGCATTGTTTCTGAAAAGAAGTGTTCTGTCTTCCTTGTCTTTTTTGTGTTCTTTTCATCTGGCTGCTTTTAATATTTTTCTCTTTATCATTGGTTTATTTAATTATGTCATCAGTGCCATTCCTGAGCCTGTTTTTTTTTTTTTTTTTTTTTTTTGCGGTACACGGGCCTCTCACTGTTGTGGCCTCTCCCGTTGCGGAGCACAGGCTCCGGATGCGCAGGCTCAGTGGCCATGGCTCACGGGCCCAGCCGCTCCACAGCATGTGGGATCTTCCCGGACCGGGGCACGAACCCGCGTCCCCTGCATCAGCAGGCGGACTCGCAACCACTGCGCCACCAGGGAAGCCCCAGAGCCTGTTTTTATTAATTTGCTTTTCTCCTCATTCTGGGTTGTATTTCCCTGCTCCTTTGTAGGTCTTGTGGCTTTTTGTTGGATGCCAGACATTTGAATTTTACCTTGTTGCAGGCTAGTTTTTTTGTATTCTTATAAATATTGCTGAACTTTGTTCTGTGATGCAATTAAGTTACTTGGAAACAGTTTGAAAATTTTTAGAGCTTGGGAACAATCTTTCCGCAGCCTCAGATTGTTTCCTTACTCGTATGTACTGATCAGTGCTCAGCTGAAGATCTGAGGGAACTCTACGGATCTCTGGAGTTCTCCCCCTGTGTACCTCCTTTCTCTCTGTGCCCTGTGTAATCTAGCTGTCTTGGCCTCCCTGGACTCCCAACTTCATCTCTTCTACCCAGGAGACTGCTGGGCTCTGCATGTGTTCCTCCTCCCTATGTTGCAGCCTGAAGACTCTCTCTAGGCAGCAATCTGGAATAATAATAGGGCTCACATTGTTTGTGTTCACTCTCTGGGATCACTAGCCTGTGCTACTTGATATCCAGTGCCTGGAAATCATTATTGCGTATATTTTGTTCAGTTTTTTAGTTGTTTTGGGCTGGAGGGTAAGTTCAGTTCCTATTACTCCATCTTGACCATATGCAGAAGTCCTAATTCATCTGTTTTTACAAGAACATATGGAACATTTTCTAAACATTATTACTTTCAGAACTTGGACAACCAGTGAAAACATATTTAGTTGTTCTTTGGCTGTTGTCTCCTCAGGGTTTAATGTGGTCATTGCATCCCGTGAGTCTGATAGATTAAAATCTGCCGCAGATGAACTGAAGGCCTGTCTGCCTCCTACCAGCCAGGCTCAAGTCACTCCCATAAAATGCAACATCTGTAATGACAAGGAGGTAAAGCAAATCTATCTTTGTTTTTTTTAATTTTATTGTAGTATAGTTGATTTACGACGTTGTATTTAATTTCTGCTGTCAGCAAAGTGACAGTTATACAGATATATATTCTTTTTCATTTTCTTTTCCATTATGGTTTATCACAGGATATTGAATATAGTTCCCTGTGCTATACAGTAGGACCTTGTTGTTTATCCATTCTATATGTAATAGCTTGCATCTGCTAATCCCAAACTCCCAATCCTTCCCTCCCCCTTGGCAACTACAAATCTGTTCTCTATATCTGTGAGTCTGTTTTTGTTTCATAGATATATTGACTTGTGTTTTATTTTAGATTCCACATATATGTGATGTCATATGGTATTTGTCTTTCTCTTTCTTAGTTCACTTAGTATGATAATCTCTAGATCCATCCATGTTGCTGCAAATGGCATTATTTCATTCTTTTTTTTTTTTTTTTTTTTGCGGTACGCGGGCCTCTCACCGTTGTGGCCTCTCCCATTGCAGAGCACAGGCTCCGTACGCGCGGGCTCAGCAGCTATGGCTCACGGGCCCAGCTGCTCCGCGGCATGTGGGATCTTCCCGGACCGGGGCACGAACCCGTGTCCCCTGCATTGGCAGGCGGACTCTCAACCACTGTGCCACCAGGGAAGCCCCAAGTGGCAGTTTCTTAAAGATTAATTGCAATGTGGAATCTGAAACCATGTCAGTGAACTTTTTTACTCTGTTACATTAAAATTCCTTGGTATTCCTTGCACTTTTACTGGGTCTTTCACCCATAGATGATTTTGTAACATCAGACATTGGTCTTTTGGAAAATATGCGTTCACTGAATTACAGACATCTTCTAAATGTTGACACACAATTCATGATACAGTATCAAAAGTTCACATTTGTTAATATCACCACCAATCTCTTCTGAAAAATCTTCAAGTATTAGAAAACTGTCAAACTCACAGTGACATGTACAACTTTTCCAAAATTCTAGTTTTTACTTGAAAGCTCAAATCTTGTCATTGACAAACACTGTCAGTTGTTTTCAGCTGCTTGAAGTGGCAGTCTCGGTTCATTTTTTGAAAAAAATGTCTGCCAAATACCCAAGTGTGAATAACTATAGCTTGTTAGTCATTCTTTCAAGTAAAAAATGATGTTTCGTAAAAAAAGTGACTAGTTCGGTTCGTAGCTCAAGCGCACGTTCTTTCCCCTGAGACAACCTTTATCCTTCCATGTGCAGCACAAGAGCTGAAGGTGTGATTCTCACCTCGTCACACAGGATATTAAAAAGACATGTACTCAGTAGTTGAGATTAATATGATTAATAATTTTCAGTGCTCATCGAGGACATCTGAAAGTGAAAGAGACTTCCTCCCACCGGGAGTGCTTGCTGGTGACGTATATCATGACTGCTAGTATAATGATCACCACTTCACGTTCGTGCTGAGGCTGCAGCCATTTTTCCCATCACGGCTTTGGCACCATTAGGACAAATGTCAATACAGTGAAAAAGATAGATAAGGACTCAGTATGGTTATGAAAACAGTTTTGACGTCGCAAATCCCCTGAAAAGTTCTTAGATATGCCCAGGGTTTTGCCAACCGTGCTGTGACTAACGTAGGTAATACCTTCAAAAAGTTTGCTTGTAAGGGGAAGAAGAGGTGATGAATTGCCATGAGTTGCAGAATAAGGAGAGCGTTTCAGCCTCTGCTTGACAGGGTCCTAGCATCCCGAGGTCATGTTTCCAAGCTACTCTGATTGCCCCAGCTAATCACTAATGCCCTTTTTGGGGGCAGAACTTTCACAACAGGCTATTGGTGAACTGCTTATCAGTGAGTTGTCTTCTTTTCAGTGACAGTTCCTGGGACTGAGTCAGGAGGGTCAGTGTAGCTGTAGTTTTAAAAGGAACTGCCAGGACTTCTGCGGTGCCCTCAACGTCTCTTAGAAGGGAGCGCAGCACTTGGCAGGCCCTTCAGACGGCTTATACTTACCCTGTACACTCATTTTACAAATTAAGAAATCAAGAGCCAGTGAGGTTCAGTAATTTGCCTAAGGCCATACTCAGGTCATGGTACTAGGATTCAAACCCAAGTCTACTTATTATTGCAGCCCTATTTACAATAGCCAGGACATGGAAACAACTTAAATGTCCAATGACAGATGAATAGATAAAGAAGATGTGGTACATATATACAATAGAATATCACTCAGACATAAAAAGGAACGAAATTGGGTCATTTGTAGAGACGTGGATGGACCTAGAGTCTGTCACACTGAGTGAAGTAAGTCAGAAAGAGAAAAACAAATATTGTATGTTAACGCATATATGTGGAATCTAGAAAAACGGTAGAGATGAACCTATTTGCAGGGCAGGAATAGAGACATAGATGTAGAGAACGGACATGTGGACACGGGAGTGGGGGGAAGAGGAGGGTGGGACGAATTGGGAGATTAGAATTGATGTATGTACACTACCAAGCATGAAATAGATAGCTAGCGGGAACATGCTATAAAGCACAGGAAGCTCAGCTTGGTGCTCTGTGACGACCTAGATGGGTGAGATTGGGGTGGGGGGGGTGGGAGGGAGGTCCAAGAGGGAGGGGATATAGGTATACATACAGCTGATTCACTTCATTGTACAGCAAAAATGAACAGCAATTGTAAAGCAATTATACTCCAATAAAAATAAATAAATAATAAAATAAAACCCCTGTGATCTTTAATAAACAGAGCTGAAAGTAAACAGATAACTGAGCTAAAAGAGGTGTTACCCACATAGATGACGTGGATACAAGTTGCTAGGCTCCTGTAGTGTTTATTGATTGACAACATGCCCGATTTAGTACTTCAAGTTCATCTGTCAAATGGATTCCATTAAAATGAAAGTTAGGAAGAATCTATCTGAAGGTATTATAATAGTGCTCAATTTGGTAATTATAAAAATTTTTTTAGTTCATTTTACCTGCATGTTGAGTTCCAAAAGTAAATCCGGTGTCATGAATATTTATGTCTTTTATTAATACCTCACAGGTACTTTCAGTCCAATTCAGTATTATTTAATGGTGCCTAGTCTGTTGGCAAAACACTGTATTGAGAGCTAGGCAATGAAAAATCCCTTTATTTGAGGGAGAGAGGTGCAAAAAGATTCTTTCCCTGTGTCAGCATTTATTAAGTAGTTATTTTATGCTAAACACTGCCAAAGGATGGAGCCACTGCTCAATATTGAAACAAAACTCAGCACAAAACCACATTTATTGCTGGTCAGCCACAGTCTCTTGGAGTAGACTCTTGAGGCTTTTTATTCCCCCCCCCTTGGGGGGAAGTATGGTTTTAGAGATTTGCAGACTTCTAGAAGCCATGGTTACTTGGGTGAGAGGGTTGTTGTTTGGCTGACACTCAGAAGGGAGCTTATTGGACTGAGTCTTCCGGATTGGCTAACTTGCAGAGTCAAAGAGCTCTCACTGATTGGTTGACTAACAAAACGTGTTCTCAGGGCCAGTTGTCATTGATTGATTACACAGGGTAAAACTAGTTCTGATGGCCACCTGTGACTAGGCCCCATCAGCCCTTCCCCAGGAATATGGGAACTTATAAATTATTAATTCTATACTAACTGTGTCCAATAGAAATGTGATAATCGTCACATATGTAATGTTAAACTTCATAATAGCCACATTAGGAAAAGTTTTAAAAAGAAGTGAAATTAGTTTTAGAAATATATTTTATTTAACCCAGTATATCTAAAGCATTATCATTTTAACATGTAATCATTATAAAAATTATTTATGAGGTTATTTTACATTCTTCTTTCCACACCAGGTCTTCAAAACCTGATGTGTGGTTTTACACTTACAGCACATCTCAATTCAGACGAGCGGTATGGAAATGCTTTGGTTGTGTCATATGGCCAGTGGTCTCCATTTTCGACAGTGCCGTCCTGTAATAGCTGCTGGCGATACAAGGATGGAGAGAAGGCTATGCTTCCCTCCAGGGTCTCAGAGTCTCAGAGAGGCAGGGCCATGTAAACAAACATGCCATAGTGCTCTGTGCAGGCCCAGGACTGGGGTGAGGCAAGCAAGGTACAAACACAATATTTAAGGACCCACTTGCTCTCAGGGTTGCATAGGTGCAGGGTCTGCCCCCAGGGTGAGCACCTCCTTAACTGCTGCACCCTTGACCCCCAAACACCTTGTTAGCCTCACCCTAGTCCCAGGGCAACCTGATCAAATGGCAGATTCTGGGGCCCTAACTCTAGAGCTTCCAATTCAGGCAATTCAAGTAGGGTCTTGGAATCTGGAGTTTCAGTAAGCACCCCTAGGGATTCTAATGCAGGGGTTTAAGATCACCCTTTGAGAAACTCTGCCTGTGCCACAGCCTCATCTGAGAGTTCCTTTACATCCAGTGAAATAATTTCTGTCTTTCTCTTTGGTTTTGGAAGTAGATGTTGCTAAACTCATCAATTACCTATCTGTACTTTTCGGGGCTGCAGTGGGATTCTTAGGTCCCTCTGGTAGAAAGCTCTGAGTTGCTGGGCTTTGGGCCTAAAAGGACCATGGACTAAACAAACTAGAAAGCCAGTTTATTGTTATACAGACACAATGACTATTTCAGCGAGAAAACTATAAAAGGCATGTGGTGGTGTTGAAACAATGAGGATTGTGGGGGCTTCCCTGGTGGCGCAGTGGTTGAGAGTCTGCCTGCCGATGCAGGGGACACGGGTTCATGCCCCGGTCCAGGAAGATCCCACATGCCGCGGAGCAGCTGGGCCCGTGAGCCATGGCCGCTGAGCCTGCGCGTCTGGAGCCTGTGCTCCGCAATGGGAGAGGCCACAACAGTGAGAGGCCCGCGTACCGCAAAAACAATGAGGAATGTGCAAAGAACTGAATTATTTGAGATGGGAGAGAGCAGACACTGAGCACTGCGTTCACTTTTGGCTACTTCACATTGTGTAGTTCGTTTGACTCTGTCCGAGGCTCTTTTTATCTTGCCTTCACCCTAGTCACGTACCTAATTTTAATGATGCTCAAATAGAAAAAGGTGTCTGTCTATGCACCTTCAGGTTATAGCACACACAGACTGGCATTCTAGGCTGTAGGATTCAAGATACAGACCTGTAACTTCAGATGCGTTTACTCGGGAATGTGAAACAGCCCAAAATGAGGAGTATCTGATGTTTCGTATACATGTGTGTGCTTCCGTCTCCACCTTGGTGTGCTTCCTGCTATCTCCTGCAGCTTCCTTTATCACCGGACACTTGGTGGATGTGGATGGGGGCCAGTCTCTGTACACACACTCATTTGAGATACCAGGTGAGCAGCTAAGAAATGAGTAGTCACTCACTTTACACCTTCTTCTGTTCAGGTTTTCAAAAGTTCTTTAGGTACTTAAGAGATAAGCTTTTTTTTTTCTTGTAGAACATCAAAAATGTACAAAATATTTATAGTTATCATATGATTTTTTTTTTTTTTTGCGGTACACGGGCCTCTCACTGCTGCGGCCTCTCCCGCTGCGGAGCACAGGCTCTGGACGCGCAGGCTCAGCGGCCATGGCTCACGGGCCCAGGTGCTCCGCGGCATGTGGGATCCTCCCGGACCGAGGCACGAACCCGCGTTCCCTGCATTGGCAGGCAGACCCTCAACCACTGCGCCACCAGGGAAGCCCATCATATGATTTTTCAAGGCAGTGTTCCTAGTCCAGAAAATATCTGAATATATTATAGCACACAGCTTTACATATTAAAAAAGTTGTTTGTGTGTGCATAGGCTGGTAAATTTTAACCTTGAAAAATACTCTCAATATGAGTATATACGTACAAGGAAGAGATAGAACGGAGGCAAGAAGGTGTCATACTTTTGAGAGTGAACTTCTCTTTGTTTCTCCAGTAAGTGGCTTGTGTATCTGAGCGGAAGAATCAGACCTGTTAGGTGGGGAGGGATGATATGGTGCTATTTTATACTATCTTTGCGTTATAGATTGAATGAAACCATATGAATTTGCCGTGTTCATTCATTTTTGATGTACAAAACAGCAGTTTTATAAGACTCATCCAAATGTAGATATTACACACAAATATCTGTGTGTATGTGTTTATCTTATGGCTGGACCATAGAACTTGGGGGTTGGAAGGGTCCTAAAAAATCTGTCCAGCATCCTGATTTAACAAATGACAAGACACATCCATGGATTCAAGGCATGTCCAAGCTAATCACTCCCAAAATGTAGAAAAGAATATGAAATTCAAATGTATTTGAACTGTTGCTAAAGATAGTTGATTAAATGGCTGCTAGTGAATTAAAATGTGGTTGATGTAACATATGTGTACTTGAATTTAACATCAGGGACCTACTCTTTTCAACCTACTCTTTTATGTGCTAATAGTCTTATCAAGGGTTCAGACCTTCTTTGCATTAATCACTGATTAGTTTGGATCTGTAATATTACTTATTATTTTCCCCTCCTGTATATTTCTTTACTAATAGCACCAGTGTGGTGATGTGCATAAGATACTGTGGCTTTAAGGATCTCATTTGGAAACACAGAAATGCCTACATGGTTATACAGTATTGTTTTCTGATAGTATTTAATGTAGCAAGGGTGGGGGGAAAATCTTTCCATTTCCCTCACCAGTGGAGTTGAGTCAGTATTTGTTAAAGTGAGGTACATCGTTTTTCCTTTTTAAAGAAGAAAAAAAAACTCGAGGTGAGTGCTTCTCCAGGCCTCCAGTGAAATGGTTTTCTTTTGTAATTCTAACACAGTTTTTTCATCAGTACAAAAAACAGGTTTTAAGTTTTTGAAAAAAGCAGCCACACCCATCTTTTAAGAATATACTGCCCCCAAATAATGAGCAGGCATAGTCAGCCTTTCCTTCTAAAGTTTTCTGTGAGATTGCCAGCCCTGCAGTGAGAATGCCTGGGATGGAAGCTTGGCTATACCCTTATTAGCTGATGTTCTTGGGAAAATTCATTTCTGGAAGCCTTCATGTTCTTTTCTATAAAGTGAGGTCCCTTATAGTATTCATTTCATCAGCTGTTGGGAAGATTAGATTAGTTAATGCATGTTTAAAGTCCTGTGTCAGATAGGATGCTTTTAGCTACAACTCAAACTGGCTTAAGCAATGAAGGAATTTGTTGTCTCAAATAACAGGTGAGACTTGACTGCAGCTCAGTGATCTCATCAAGGGCATTTTTTTCCTTTTCCCTCTGTTTTTGCTGCTATGATGTTGGCCATATTGTAAGATGGACTCTCCTGGTAGCAGGATGGCTGCCTGCTGCACCTGCAGCTACAGGCTTCTTTGTTCACATCCACCTGGACAGAGACAGAGGGGAGGGAATGACTTTGTCTCAGCATTTCTAACCAAATTCCGAGACTCCCTCTGCTTGGGACCAGCTTATGCAAGTGTCCATCCTCAACCACTAACCCCAGCCAGGGGAACAGAGTGCACTTATGACTTAGATCAGTCATTGATCTGAGTAGGGTCACTTCCCCAGAACCTCATGGTTTTCTAAATGGAAACTGAGGCTGTTGGAGAGAGGAGATGGGAGACTGGCTGCTGGGGGTGTGGGCAACTCTAAGTGTCTGGTACAAAGTAAGCATGTTTTAGAAGATGTTATTATTAAGGACGTAAGATTGAATGTCTACATTATGTCCAGCACTGTACATAGGAATCACATTAACTCTCTCAACTTTAACAGATAGATGTTGTTATCCCCTTTAATAGATGAGGAAACTGAGGCACAGGAAGAGTAACTTCTCCAAATCTGTAGAAGTAACTTCTACAAAAGCTACTAAGTGGCGGAGATGGGATTCAAATTGAGGTTTTTTTCAAAACCTTTGCCATTCGTCCCAGTAATTTCTTTTTTCTTGCTGAGAAAAGGGGTGAACCAGGGAAAATGACAAAATGGTTTGGTGGAAACTAAGAGGACTAATGAGGTTAATAGATTTGCGTCTGACCTGAGGTTTTCCACTTACTTAACAGATCATGACAACTGGCCCGAGGGAGTAGGGGACCTTTCTTTTGTCAAAAGGATTAAAGAGTCTTCTAAGCAAAGAGGCAAGCTCTTGGCTAAGGAAACATGGAAGTGTCCTTTGTCCCCAAATACCTTAACATCTCAACAATGCACTTCTATACTTTACAGGAACATATAATCTGTATGGAAAACTTACATTCTGATTTTTTAATGTTATCAATTACATCTATGCAAAAACTATTCCTGAAATAAATGCATTTTTAAGTCCCAACCAATGCCCTTTAGCTTGTGATCAAAAAAATTTTTAGGAATGGAAGTTAACATACTTTATGATTATACTTTTTATTTCTAAGAATGGTATTTGAAAAGTGAAATATTTCAATTTAATGGTAGGGGTATCATGATCTCCCAAAAGGATTTAATATTTAATTGTAAAGGTAGGCAGTAAATCTAAATTGTGGCATCATTATGATTTTTACAACAGAAATATACAAAGAATCATTTTTGGTGGCAGATATAATGCTTTTGGATCAGTAAAGCTTTATGTAATTATTGCTGTGTGGTTTGTTCATGAAGCCAATTTTGTGTAAACCCTCTTAATTAAAAAGAAAAATAAAGTCACAAGTAGTATTTTTTGCAGTGCTTGATATGTGTCTTGATTTCTTAGCAAAAGATTCCTCTTTCTCCATGTTTCTCCTTTTTACGCAAAAAAATTTTTTATTTAAAATTTATGCAGTTGTATTAGGGTTCTGCTTTCTTCCTTCAGTTTATCCTTTTTGGCAATCAGTCCCGATTTATGACGTGCCACCTACAAACTCTGTATGTTCATTTCTCCTCTTAATCAAACCTCTTTAAAGAGACTTATTCCCTCTTGAAGTGAAGCAGTTTCTTTATCAGTAACAGTCAGTTCAAAGTATATGATTGACCAAGCTCTGGGGTGGGGGGCCCAGAATCTGTAATTTTTGCAGCATCCCAAGCAGGTCTCGGACTAGGATGAGGCCAATGAGCTGCCTTGGTTTGGGCCCCATGTAAGGAGGTGCTCACTCTCAGAAGTGAACAAGTGCAAGGCCACCCTTGAGAGTGAGCCCATGTTCACTTAAACGTTGTCCTCATTCTGTGAATGTGGAAAGATCAGAAATCTTCCTTTCCTCCTAGACTACATTTTAACAGTAGCCTTCTGGAGATGATAACATCACAGCTTCTAAGAATTACAAGCTTCTAAGAATTACAACCTGTGGCCCCGGCACAGGTTGGTGCGGAAGATGGAAGAAGCAGGGCTTGCTTTTCAAATTGCTTCGTGTTGGTGACTGCTGACAACCCCTTATATCTCCATAGGTTGACATTTGCTTATTTCTGTTTAAGACATGGAGGCTGCCCTACGTAGCACTAAACTCAGCTCCAGCTCCTTATTAGATCTTCTTGTTCGACTGTCACTGTACAGCTGATCATTATCTGTGCTCTAGAAATATAAGTCTGCTCTCCAGGATTTCTGTGTGTGTCATAGTAATGTCTTGTCAATAATGTTCTTCTGCTACTGCACTTGGTAAATTTTGCTGTAGATTGGATGTTCCTGAACAGCCTGACTCATTCATTCAGCTAATAGTTTGGAGCCCCTACTATGTGCTCAGCATTATGGTGGGAGTTCAGTAGTGAAAAAAAATACGCACAGAAATTTAAAATTCCCAAATAATCTTTTTTTGTTTTATTTATTTATTTTTATTGAAGTATAGTTGATTTACAATGTTGTGTTAGTTTCAGGTGTACAGCAAAGCAATTCAGTTTCATACACACACACACACACACACATATCCTTTTTCAGATTCTTTTTCCACTATAGGTTATTATAAGATATTGAATATATACTAGTGTGTATCTGTTAATTCCAGACTCCTAATTTATCCCCGCCTTTCCCCTTTGGTAACCATAAATTTGTTTTCTGTGTCTCTTTCTGTTTTGTAAATAGGTTCATTTGTATCATTTTTTAAGATTCTACATGTAAGTGATGTCATATGATATTTGTCTTTCTCTGTCTGACTTATTTCATTTAGTATGATAATCTCTAGGTCCGTTCATGTTGCTGCAAATGGCATTATTTCATTCTTTTTTATGGCTGAGGAGTATTCTGTTGTATATATGTACCACATCTTCTTTATCCATTCATCTATTGATGGACATTTAGGTTGCTTCCATGTCTTGGCTATTGTAAATAGTGCTGCTGTAAACATTGGGGTATATGTATCTTTTCAAATTAGAGTCTTCATCTTTTCCAGATATATGTCCAGGTGTGGGATTGCTGAATCATATGGCAGCTCTCTTTTTAGTTGTTTTAAAGAACCTCCATGCTATTTTCCATAGTGGCTACACCAATTTACATTTCCACTAGCAGGATAGGAGGATTCCCTTTCTCCTCTCCAGCATAGAATTCTCCATTATTTTAGGTGCTACAGAGGATAAGGTCATGGTACTAAAGGCATATAACAGGAAGAAAAAGACATCTTGAGAAAAACAAAAGCAATTCTATAATCATGTTAAAAGAGGTTGTTGATAAGGTGACCTTTGTCACCCCCTTCCACACACACTGCTCTTTAGGTTCGTGGCTTGTGTTAGTTCAGGTCCTCAGAGAAGAAGATGCCAGGGAAGAGTAAGATGTGCTTGAGACTTCTGGGGAATGTGCCCGTGGAGCGTAAAGGGCAGGGAGCCTGAGAAGGCATCCACAGCCTTCAGACTGTGATGGAGTCTGAGACTTGTAAAAGAAGGAGGAAGAGGGCTTCCCTGGTGGCGCAGTGGTTGAGAGTCCGCCTGCCGATGCAGGGGACACGGGTTCCTGCTCCGGTACGGGAAGATCTCACATGCCGCGGAGCAGCTGGGCCCGTGAGCCATGGCCGCGGAGCCTGCGCGTCCGGAGCCTGTGCTCCGCAACGGGAGACGCCACAACAGTGAGAGGCCCGCGTACCGCAAAAAAAAAAAAAAAAAAGAGGAGGAAGAGAGGAATGGGCAGGAAACACCTTGGACTGTAGCCACGGTTGCCACACGTGCGCAAACACAGTCACAGTGGGGCAAAAGGGTATCAGGAGGCATTCAGTGGGTCACCTGGTTCCCTGTCCCTCCCTGTCCCCACTGTAGAAGAGCAGCTCTGACTCCTTCTGCCGGTGATGGCAACTCCTTTTCTCACCAGCTGGTACCTGGTCACAGGGAGTCTAAAGTGCCCTAGAATCAGACACAGTTTAGTTTAATGGAACCTTGCTGTGTCCCTTGACAAGAGTTGCCCCTTTGGGACAAGGACCTCCAACGCCGCAGAGCCCAGAATTGCAGGGACGGGGAGGACAGAGTCCCATGGTGGATCTTAGGGAGCGATGGCAAGTAGAGCCACTCCCTCTTCCACTCCTCAGTTCCCAGTGTGTTCCCAAAGCCAATGGGGACACGCGTCCTGAAGAACAGTTCTCCATCCTTTCAGATGGTGGGTGGCACCTCAGCTGTGCCTTGGCTGTTGTAGTCCTCTGTGAGGCTGGCTGCTTCTCGAAATGTGGGGTGTGACACAATCAATGGTTCCATGATCCACTCTGATCACCTGGTTGGAAGCTGGGGCACAGGATTCCACACCTGTGGATCCCATCTTATATAAGCTCCTAGATAGCAGTGATGTCTGAGTTCCTGTGAACAGGAAAGGCAAACTCTTACCTGGAATGGTATCTACCACTTCTCTCACTGTAAGGTGTGACACAGATACTATGCAATCATTTGAACAGGGAAAGTTTAATATAAAGAATTATTAACTCTAACAGGGGATTGGCTAGTAGGAAGTAAAGAGAACTTTAAAGGATACAGGAATAGTAGACAGAAGGAGTAGCTATACAGGGCTGATAGAAAGAGAATTGCCCATCCACGCACCCCTCCGCCCAAGGGCTGAGGGAGGGCATGGCTGTGGTTCACTGGATGGCAGAGAAGTCACTCGTCATCTGTGGTGCTCTGCTGGTGGAATTTGCTAGAAATCTGCCCTCTAGGGTGCCGGGGGGGGGGGGCAGCTGCTGCAGCTGCTGGCCAAGGTGCACTGCTGCCTGGGGGCTGCCAGGTGGCGGGCAGTACAGGAGTCAAGAAGCAAAACCCTTTTCCTCCCGCGTCTCTCCATCGCCCTCTACTGACAAAGCTTTGGTGCTAGCTGGCAAAGGAGGAGCTACGTAAAGGGCCTGGATCCATTTTCAAGGAGCAGAGAAGCAATACATCCATAACTGGCTCACGTGTCGACTTGCCGTCCAGCAGCGCTTGTTCACCACGAGGAATGTGCCATCTCGGTGCTCAGCGTTGGTCTCTGTGTGGACAGATTGGACATTCAGAGGCAGCACTAACTATATGGGCCTTGGGTAATCGGGGTTACATGCTGGATTTCTGCTTTCCTCCATCCCTGAGCCCATGGTGCCAGTTCTGCGGTGGCCGACGAGGAAGCCCGAGCAACACTGATGGGCTGAGTCTTCTTTTCTGCTTGGTTGTTCTGTGCCTCTTCCATGGTGGATGCCTTCTGGGGAGCATTACTGTGTGAGACAGAAAAAAAAACGTTGTGCCCACTCCTCTGTGTTTATCCATATGTCTCTACCTCAGACCCCCTGGTTTCCAATCTTTCAGTCCTTTTCCTTCCAGGTTCTTGGCCAAAGAACCAGACCTTGGGCCACTGTGCAGGAATCTGTACATTCTCACCTTGGGCTTCCTTTTTTCCAGTGTGGATACCAGCTGCACGGCCTGCAGACTGCCTCTGAGAAAGATTTTTCCCACTCCACTGTCTTACAGGGCCACCCCTGAATGTGGCTATAATGAAGTTCTGACAATGGTGAAGGAGAGAGGGAAGGAAGGAGGCCTGGGTAGGAAGAGTCTCAGACCGCCGCACAGTCGGAGGAAGTGTCCACCAGGCTGACGCATCTGCTGCCCAAGTTTTGGGGCCAAAGTCACCCATTGGTCTCTCAGGAATGGGTGTGAATTAACAGCTTAGCTGTGCTCAGTCTAGGTGGGAGCAGCCCAAGGGCAAATGCAGTGGTGGATCCACCGGTGCCGCAGCTGGAGCTGTCAGTCAGCTCTGTTCCCCATGGCAGGAGATGTAAACAGTGCATTTTCATGGCTGCCATGGGGCTAGATGCTGTACCTGTGAAAGTTACCATTGGCCACATTTGTTTTGGGTTTTTTTTTTTTGAATTTTATTTTATTTTTTTATACAGCAGGTTTTTATTAGTCACCAATTTTATACACATCAGTGTATACATGTCAATCCCAATCGCCCAGTTCATCACACCACCAACCCCACCCCCCCACGGCTTTCCCCCCTTGGTGTCCATACGTTTGTTCTCTACATCTGTGTCTCTATTTCTGCCCTGCAAACCAGTTCATCTGTATCATTTTTCTAGGTTCCACATATATGCGTTAATATGCGATATTTGTTTTTCTCTTTCTGACTTACTTTACTCTGTATGACAGTCTCTAGATACATCCATGCCTCTACAAATGACCCAATTTCGTTCCTTTTTATGGCTGAGTAATATTCCATTGTATATATGTACCACATCTTCTTTATCCATTCGTCTGTCGATGGGCATTTAGGTTGCTTCCATGACCTGGCTATTGTAAATAGTGCTGCAATGAACATTGGGGTGCATGTGTCTTTTTGAATTATGGTTTTCTCTGGGTATGTGCCCAGTAGTGGGATTGCTGGGTCATATGGTAGTTCTATTTTTAGTTTTTTAAGGAACCTCCATACTGTTCTCCACAGTGGCTGTATCAATTTACATTCCCACCAACAGTGCAAGAGGGTTCCCTTTTCTTCACACCCTCTCCAGCATTTGTTGTTTGTAGATTTTCTGATGATGCCCATTCTAACTGGTGTGAGGTGATACCTCATTGTAGTTTTGATTTGCATTTCTCTAATAATTAGTGACGTTGAGCAGCTTTTCATGTGCTTCTTGGCCATCTGTATGTCTTCTTTGGAGAAATGTCTATTTAGGTCTTCTGCCCATTTTTGGATTGGGTTGTTTGTTTCTTTAATATTGAGCTGCATGAGCTGTTTATATATTTTGGAGATTAATCCTTTGTCTGTTGATTCGTTTGCAAATATTTTCTCCCATTCTGAGGATTGTCTTTTCGTCTTGTTTATGCAGAGCTCTTGGTGAACTCTCTCGTTCCGTGAGTTATAGATTTTAGGGTCTGCTGGAGTCCCAACTGCCTGGGTTCAAATCCCAGCTTCTACCACTTACTTGCTCTTGTGACAGCTTTGAGACAATTGAGGAATTTGAATATGGATTGGGTATTAGTAGGTAATGTCAGAGAATTACTGGTCATTTTGTTAGATGTGCTAATGGCATGGCAGTTACATTTTTCTAAAATACCTTTACCCATTAGGGAAGAAATGTTGGTATTGGGATTTGCCTTAAAATACTCCAGTTTAGAAAAAAATGGTGGTGGGGGGGGAAGCAGGTGAAACCACATTGGAAGCGTGGTAATAATTGTTTAAGCAAGGTGGCAGATACATTATATGTTATATGGCTAATGCTACTGTGCTCTCTACCTTTGGATAAGTTTAGAAATTCCCAAAATAAAAAATTATAAAATAAAAATGGTCTCATTAATTACTTGGGTAGAGGGTAACATGGACAAGAGTTAGTCAGTTATAAATAAAGGTTATTTGGGAGAAACAGGAGGCAATTTGCACTGGACAGCCAGTGGTTATGGGAGTACACAGGTGTGGCAGAGGGCGTGGAAGCTCAGCTTCAATATGGAATATGTATTTAGTGGTACAAAGCCATTGCTTCTTAAACTGAATTCTGCCCTGCAGACCCTGGACATAACCCACACGCTCCTGGCCAGCCTCCCACACTGGCTTAGTCAATATTACCAATTAGTCAGCTCCAGCACAAGTCAGTTGAGTACACATGGAGGCTTGCCAGAGATGGACTCTAGTCCAATTATTCTGGTAGCGTTGATGTACTTGAGTTCATGTATCGAATGGGAAGATGATATCCAATTGGTAAATGTGGAACAACTCGAACAAATCAGCAAAGTAAAAACAATATTCCTGGTTTCACGTGCATGTTTTGATCACTCAGTTTCTTTTTCATCTGTCCTGACTGAAGCACAAATTTATTTAGTTTATAGTTCTAAGTGTGACTCAACAGAGTCACCTTCTTTCAAATGCTAATAATCATCGTGGACTTAAATAGCAAAGATTTTTAAAAAGTCATTTCTATGGGTGATTCAGAGTAGATGTAATTCAGAATTCCTTACCCTGTAATTTTAATGTTCTGAAGTCAGAGCTGTATATCAAAGCTTGTTTTCTTAGATTTCTTCAGCTTCTTGTTTTCAGATGAACCAAGAGGAATAGTCTATTTCTTCCGGGAGGAAGATTCACCTGTAAGGCATTGAGTCTGGATTTGGTGTTAGTGGGATTGACTGTGGAGGGGAGGAAGAAGAGATGGAGCAACGTTCTCCTGTATTGTTGGGATGGAGATTAGGGGACCGGGAGGGTGGGTGCCTTTATCTGATTCTTTTTAATTAGTTCTTACTATTTTACTTGGAGGAATGAAACTACAGAGATTTCAGTGGAATACAGAAGAGCAGATTTTGATGAGCTAGCAAAGTGTGTGTGTGTGTGTGTGTGTGTGAGTGTGTGTGTGTGTGTGTGTGTGTGTGTGTGTGGGAATGGGCCTTGTAGTTGGCTTATGAGCTCATATTGGAGAGTAGAAATACAATGCCCACAAAGTTAAACTATAGAATCAGTACGTGATAGATAATAATAGGTAGCATTTATTGAGCTAGTACTATATGCCAGACACAGCCAAGCACCTTCCATGCATGATATTATTTTTAACCTTATGAAAACCACATGAGGTAGATTTCATCAGTACCAGTGTTTTACAATGAGGAAACTGGTACAAACAGATCAAGTAACTTGTTTAAGATCTCAGTTAGCAAATGGCAGAAGTGGGATTTGAACTAAAGGAGTTTAGTTTTAGAGCCTGTGCCCAATGCAGTATACTGAGAAAGACCAGAACCAAGACATCAAGAAATAATTAAAAAAAAAAAACTTTAATGGAACTATTCGAACACACGTTAAAGTAAAGAGAATAATATAATAATATCCACTGCCCAGCTTTAACGATGATCTATATTTTTCCAAATCTGTCTTTCTCCCCTACTTGAGTTTTTTTTTTTTTTTTTTTTTTTGCGGCACGCGGGCCTCTCACTGTTGCGGCCTCTCCCGTTGCAGAGCACAGGCTCCGGACGCGCAGGCTCAGCGGCCATGGCTCACGGGCCCAGTCGCTCCGTGGCATGTGGGAACTTCCCGGACCGGGGCACGAACCCGTGTCCCCTGCATCAGCAGGCGGACTCTCAACCACTGCGCCACCAGGGAAGCCCCCTCCCCTACTTGAGTTTTAAGTATTTTAGGGTAGATTCCAAATGTCCTGCCATTTCACAGAAAGTTAATTTTAATCTGACTGAAAATATTAATGCGAACAGAAAAACATATATCACTGTCAAAAGTGGGAGAGTGATCCACCGTGGTAGTGTAAGAAAACCCCATGTGGCCACCAACAGTAGTGCCCACCTACCACTAGCCATAAGGCACATGCCCCATCCAAGGGCTACAAATGTTCACTTTGCTTGGCATATACATCCCTCTTTTGCAGAAGGATGCATCAGACTCTCAGTGCTAAATTCATTAAACCATCTATCTCCCTTTCCTCCAAAACCATGTCCAAAAATAAATTCAAAAATTTGATTTTCTGGGCAGCTTTGCTAAAGGGAGCTAATGGCCTGCTCTGGCCCATAGGAATTTTCAGCCAGCTTGGGAGTTTAATTAATTAATTAATTTTAATTTTGGCTGCGTTGGGTCTTTGTTGCTGTACGTGGGCTTTCTCTAGTTGCGGCAAGCAGGGGCTACTCTTTGTTGCGGTGTGCGGGCTTCTCATTCTGGTGGCTTCTCTTGTTGTGGAGCATGGGCTCTAGGCATGCAGGCTTCAGTAGTTGCAGCATGCAGGCTCAGTAGTTGTGGCTCGCAGGCCCTAGAGTGCACAGGTTTCAGTAGTTGTGGCACACGGGCTTAGTTGCTCCACGGAATGTGGGATCTTCCTGGACCATGGATTGAACCCATGTCCCCTGCATTGGCAGGCAGATTCCCAACCACTATACCACCAGGGAAGTCCCGTGCTTGAGAGTTTTATGTAAGTCTAGACAACATCCTTCAATTTCTGGTGAGTTTGTGAACATAATTCAGCATCCTTGAATTCTGAGAACTTTGGACAGCTGGATAACAAGTTTGAGTTTCTACACCTGCAAACAGGTTTGAGTTGCTAGACCTGGAGCGCCAGCCTCTTGGCAGTGGGAATTGTTTATTACACTTCCTGCCTGGTTTTAATCATTTGCCTTGGCTGCCCTAACTTAGCAGCCTCAGTCCTTCTTTATATCACCTTCCATGATGCTATACAAATTCAAATTTTCAAAATTCAAGTATATTTGAGAAAATATCCAGAATATATCAAGATCAAGCAGAATTAAATTAATACACTATAACTGGGAAAACATCAAGATATGACACATTTAAATCCTGCCTGGAAAGATCAAGTGGAAACTTTGCTGTTGATTTGTATATATTTTTGGACTAAGTTTTTTGGAGTCAATTTCTAAAAGACAACTTTGGTTTACAAACATAACACACTTCAAATGTAGTTTATTTCAATATAAAGCACATGAGGGTGGGAGGGAGGGAGACGCAAGCGGGAAGAGATATGGGAACATATGTATATATATATAACTGATTCATTTTGTTGTGAAGCTGAAACTAACATACCATTGTAAAGCAATTATACTCCAATAAAGATGTTTAAAAAAATATATAAAGCACATGTTTTATATCATATTTACATGAAACTTTAGCTTGTTAGTTTTAGTGCAGAAATACAAATTCTTGTATGGAATTCAAAATGCCATGTCTCAAATTTAAAATTTTTAGTCTGGAATAACTGTACTGAAGAGAAAAAAAGAAAATTGCATTCTTGAAAACTCAGATAAACATTAAAATTTTAAATTTCATTATATAATAGGTTTTAAATATGTTTTGAAATTCAGAAAGTATTTTGTACAGAAACTTCAAATTTGGAATGCTTTAGAAAAACAATGAAATTTATAAATGGTTCTTTTATCAGAGAGGATGGGGGAGAGGATAATTGATTTGACACTCACTTGCCTAGAACATGGACTTTTGCTGTTAGGCGTATTTTTTTAATGTATGTATGTATGTATGTATGTATGTCTGTGTTGGGTCTTCACTGGTGCGCGGGCTTCTCTAGTTGTGAGCGGGGGCTACTCTTCGTTGCGGTGTGTGGGCTTCTCATTGCAGTGGCTTCTCTTGTTGGGAGCATGGGCTCTAGGCACGCGGGCTTCAGTAGTTGTGGCACTCAGGCTTCAGTAGTTGTGGCTTATGGGCTCTAGAGCGCAGGCTTAGTTGCTCCACGGCATGTAGGATCTTACCAGACCAGGGCTCAAACCCGTGTCCCCTGCATTGGCAGGCGGATTCTTAACCAGTGCGCCACCAGGGAAGTCCCTGTTAGGCATATTTTAAATCGACACTTGAAGGTCCTGGTATCTTAACTGTTTCATGGCTTTTGGACTGTTCCTTTTACTTCAAAGTTAAATTTCTCTTATGAATTTCAGACTATGCTGGGTAATAGTGGTGGAGTGGTCGTAGGGGTAAAGGGAGTTATTTGTTTAAATATAGCTTAATTCACATAACGTTTAGCTTCAAACAAATATATTTACACTGTTACTCTGTCTTTCTTGTCACCAAACACCAGACATATTAAAGCAAAGTATTCAGATGCAGTTCTTCATGTTTTTACCAGTAAAAGATGAATGTTTTTCATCAAGTATTTAAAAAAATTGTTTGTTTGAAGTGTGCCTTTCCAAATCATTTTGGAGATTCTGAAATATCTGAACATTATTTTTATTTCAAAAAATTTTTAAGGCTGTATTAATCACAATACTCCAAACTCCTTTTGTAGGAAAATATCCTTTAGTTGTAAACAGAAATTACTTGCCCCGTTTAAATCAGTTGCTTATAGTTATACATAATTTTGTATCTATTCAGTATCTACTTGAGTAGGATGCTTGACTTTAAATACAGAGTTTTACCTGACTTGCCTTATGTAATCTAAATTTACTCTGAGGACAGAGTTACAATGTTTTGGTAATATCCAGTTACTCAAAAGCGGGAGGCTCCTACAGTAGAGGGTTAATTTTTTTTCTTTCTTTCTTTTTTTTGTTTTTTTCAATCCCAACCAGGGATTGAACCCAGGCCCTGGGCAGTGAAAGCACAGAGTCCTAACCACTGGACTGCCAGGGAATTTCCAGTAGAGGGTTAATTTTAATATAACAGACTGCCTCCAAAGAAGATGATTTTTTTAAAAACTCATTTTAAAAAACTGAGGTGAAATTGACATAACATAAAATTAACCACTTTTAAATGAACGATTCAGTGGCATTTAGTATATCACAGTGCTCTGCAACCACCATCTCTATCCAGTTCCAAAATATTCCCAAAGGGAAACTCTATATTTATTAATCAGTTGCTCCTCATTTCTCCTCCCTGCAGCCCTGGCAACAACCAGGTGGAATTCTATCCCTATGGATTTACCCACTCGGGATATGTCATGTAAATGGAATCATGCAACATGTGACCTTTTGTGTCTGGCCTTCTTCACCTACCGTAAGTTTTTGAGGTTCATCCAAATTGCAGCATGTATTTTTAATCAATTTAACATAGGTGGCATTGCCTCCACTGTTGGACAGAATTCTCTGAGCCTTGATTTCTAGAATGTTCCCTCCTAAGAGCAGAAGGATTTTGTGATAATGCCTGGAGGACTTAACATATTTTACCACAGTAAAATAAAGGAAGGAAAAACATAAAGTTCAGCCTATTTTATTTTAAAGTAATCTGATAAAAGAATTCCTGCATTTCCAGAGGAAGGAAATTCTGAGCTCGTGGAACAACCACAGGGATGCATTTAGGTCTAGGGGCTGCTGGGCATTGGATGCTATGACGTGCCACACAGATCCTCCCTCAGGAGGAGAGTTACTGGGCCGGCTACTAGAAGTGCTGCCAGCAGACAGCCCTCATCTGTCAGCCCCCTGCTGGACCGCCTCAGCTGAAGAGAGCTGCCCTAGCCAAGGTCATGTTCCCTTCCCAGGTGGCCCTCATCCAGAGGTTGATTATCATGGGAGTAGAAAGGCTCAGCCCTCTCTTACCAACCCAAACCGCTCAGCCATGAAGTTCCCCTAGGGCTGGCTGAAGCCCAGCCCTGTTCCCTTTTCTTCCCTTCCCTTCCACAGGTGTTGATTCCATGAGTGCTTCCCCCTAGGCCTCCTGTAAGCCACGAGTGCCCCCTAGTAGGCTTCCTGCAAGCCGTAAGTGCTCCCCTGTAGACCTCCTATACCTGTGAGTACTCCCCACTAGGCCTCCTATAACCTGTGAGTACTCCCCACTAGGCCTCCTGTAAGCCACAAATAATTCCTGCTAACCTTCTGTAAGCTCACTCCATCTCAGAATCTGCTTCCCTGGAAACCCAATGCATGATTCCAGATTTCTTTTTTCTTTTTTTTTTTTTTTGCGGTACGCGGCCTCTCACTGTTGTGGCCTCTCCCGCTGCGGAGCACAGGCTCCGGATGCGCAGGCTCAGCGGCCATGGCTCACGGGCCCAGCCGCTCCGCAGCATGTGGGATCCTCCTGGACCGGGGCACGAACCCGTGTCCGCTGCATCGGCAGGCGGACTCTCAACCACTGTGCCACCAGGGAAGCCCAAAACGCTTCCATTTTAATCATTTATTTAAATTACTCCTTTTAGATGAGTCAGGAAATATATGTAATAGCCTCTGCTCTTTTCCATGGTTTTCAAGCTAATAAATCAAGTAGCAATGCTTAATGAGATCAAATGAAAGAGTTAGACAGTAATTGTGCAGTTTGGCTTATGCTAGTCAAGAGAAGGGAGGGCTTACTGCTCAATTTAGCAGCGCCCTGACAGGTTTAGAGTTCAGCCTCGAGCCTGTTTAAACCTCCAATTTGAGTACTGCAGTGGCCCTTTAAGATCTCAGTCTGCACAGGCTTTGTTGCTGCAGCAACTTTCCCTGTGTTGAGTGAAAGAAAGCTTTCTAACCTATGTCAGATCCTTAGTCCCATCTCCGAAGAAACTGCACTTCATTTACAACGGAAGCCCATGAGATGGCAGCATGGAGAATTACAGGAGGGTTTATAGGGGAAGATTTACCTGGTCCTTTTACATTTGTAGAACTCGCATGGAAAATTTCCAGGGTTTTGACCTGTTTCTGCATCCCTGTGAGTGTTATGGAGAAAGAAGTACTATAAATGAGTGGGAAACTAAAAACCCATTGGCATAATTCTTGTTGTCTATTAACATTCGTATTGGTAGGATCTGGGTGTAAGTTGGGACAAACCTTTAGGGGCCTTTCATAGCAAATATGAACGGTGGTAATGTTTTCTCCATTATTATAGTTTTTTATGCATGTCTTTTATTTTAAAACTTTGTGTCACCTTGTGTACAGCAGATGCTTAATAAATGTTTATGAAGGTGAGTTTAATTGAATTAGGAATAAATGTGGCATGATTAATGGGTCTGGGTTTATGTTTAATTTAGTTAGGTAGAATGTAGAGAGACTTTGGAGAATGCAGAATTCTTGGGATTGTAGGGGGAGGTAGTTTTCCAGAGGTGGGAAAAGGTCCATATCACATCTGAAGATGTGAGAATTGAGGCTGTTCTGGGCATCTGAAAAGTGTTTGTTGTAGCAGGATAGTTAGCTATGACAGTAGAGTTAGATAAACGTATAGTTAGATGTGGGAATATTGTCAGAGGGAGCAGTATAATTAGCTATGGGAGTATAGGCAGGCATGGCAGGATAGTTAGCTATGGGGGTATAGTTAGTAAAGGTATGACAGGATAGTTAGTTATGGGAGTATAGCTAACTCCCATAGGAGTTAGGCATGGCAGTCTTGTTAAACATGGAAAAGTCAGGAGTGAGTTAAGGAAGGGCACATTGCAGGAATCAAAATGATGGGTGCATTGCAGCACAGATGGACATTTCAGTTTCATAATTTTCCAGTTTTTACTCTTGGTAGCGCTCTGAAGATGACTACTGCTCATTTTTCATCTTTGGTTCCAGAAGAGGTTGAGCACAGTGCTATGTTTATAAAGTTGACACCCAATAAGTATTGCTAAGTTGAATAATTTTAGGTGGTCACAATTGGCTGTGTAACGTGATGGGTTAGAAGCTGACTAAAGTACATATGTTTTATTAACAACAATGATTATAGCTAGCATTTACAGGGTGCCTGCTTCCCATTTTTCATGAAACTGTATGAAGTGCTTTATGTGATTATCTCACCTAATCCTGACTGCAGCCACAGAAGGGGCAGTATGATAGCAGAGCTCCTGCTCTCAACAGCCTTGCCACCGGTTCTCAAACGTGGTATGTGTATTGGTTTGCTGGGGCTGCCATAACAAATACCATACTGGTGGCTTAAACAACAGAAATATATTTTCTCATAGTTCTGGAAGCTAGAAGTCCGAGATCAAGGTGTCAGCAGGGTTGATTTTATTCTGAGGTTGGCTCATAGATGGCTGTCTTCTCCCTTTGTCTTCATATGGTCTTCAGTCTGTGTCTGTGTCCTAATCTCGTATTCTTATAAGGAGACCAATCATGTTGGATAAATGCCCTCATTTAACCTTAATTACCTCTTTATAGGCCCTATCTTCAAGTACAGCCACATTCTGAGGTACTAGAGGTTAGGACTTCAACAAAGGAATTTTGGAGCAGACATAATTCAGTCTATAACAGTGTGCTTCAGAATTCCCAAGCCTTGGGAGCAGGGCCAGGACTAGGGTGAGGGAAGTGAGGGGCTAGGGTGGAACTCCTAAGGACCTGCTTGCTCTCAGTGTTGCACAGGTGCAGGGTTGACCCCAGAGTGAGCACCCCCTTGACTGCTGCACCCCAAGCACCTCATTAGCTGCACCTCAGTCCCAGCCCTGCTTGGCAGCCTGATCAAATGGCAGATTCTGGGGCCCCAACCCCAGAGCTTACAAGTCAGATGATCTCAACTAGGGTCTAGGAGTCTGGAGTTTCAGTAAGCACCCCTAGGGATTCTAATGCAGGAGTTTAAGATCACCCTTTGAGAAACTCTGCCTGTGCCACAGCCTCATGTGAGAGTTCCTCTACAGCCAGTAAAGTAATTTCTGTTTTTCTCTTTGGTTTTGGGAGTAGAATTGCTGAACTCATCCCTTGCCCATCTGCATTTTCAGGGACTGCAGTGGGATACTGAAGTCCCTCTGGCAGACAGCTCCTGTGCTCTGAGTTTCTGTGCATTGGACCTGATGGAACCATGGAGTGGCTCTTCTTTGTGCAGCCCTTTCTGTCCATTCTGTATGGCACACATGACCGTGCTTGGACGAGAGCATCAGCAGCTGCCGCTGCTGAGTGTAGTTGGCATATGTTGCTTTTCCTTGCCAGCATCCATTCCCTTTTTTCGTCGCTCCATCTGATTTTCCTTAGGAAGCTCTCCCACTCTTAGTACAATTGGCCTCCTTTTTCTGTCTCCCCCGTTCCTCTTCACTTGAGCACTGCAGGAGTGTACATGAGACTCAGTAGGTGTATTTCTCCCTTTGAAAATTCAGGCCAATTAAAGTTGGGCCCAGGCCTGCTGATCAACTGGGAAGGAGCTGTTCTCTTTCTGCTGAGATTATCAGCAGAAAAGATGGTGAAATCCAGGGCTACCAGGGGCCTGTGAGTGTCACCAACTCAGACCCAGAGAAGATAAGAGAGTGTCTTAGTCTGTTTGGGCTACTGTAACGGGCATTCTATAGACTGGGTGGCTTTTAAACAACAGAAATTTATTTCTCACAGTTCTAGAGGCTGGGAAGGCCAAGATCAAGGCACCAGTAGATTCAATGTCTGGTGAGGGCCTGCTTCCTGGTTCATACACAGCTATCTTCTCACTGTGTCCTCAAATGGCAGAAGGGGTGAGGGAGCTCTCTGGGGCCTCTTTTATAAGGGCACTAATCATATTCATGCGGGCTCCATCCTCATGACCTAATCATCTCCCAAAGGCCTCACCTTCAAATTCCATCACATTGGGGATTAGGTTTCAACATATGAGTCTGGGAGAGGCACAAACATTCCATCTCTAGCAGAGACCAACCCTTATTGAGTGCCTGGATCCATTTATGTTTAAAGCTAGCATCACTTCCTGAATTTTCCAGATACTTGAGCCAGTAAATTTCCTTTTATACTTAAACTAGTCTGAGTGATGTTTTTGTCATTCACAATTAGTTGCTGATTAATACCCAGAGGGTTATCACAGAGGTCACAAAGATCTAGACAAAAAAGGAGTTGACACACAGCAGGGTTAGATTCCCTTCATGTTGGGACTATAAGAATCCAGTTTTCAGGAACTTCCCTGGTGGTCCAGTGGTAAAGAATCTGTCTTACAATGTAGGGGATGTGGGTTCCATCCCTGGTCGGGGAACTGGGATCCCACATGCCGCGAGGGGTAACTAAGCCCGCGCGCCACAAATACTGAGCTCGCACGCCTCAACTAGAGAGCCCGTGTGCTGCAAACTACAGAGCCCACGCACCCTGGAGCCCGCGCGCCACAACTACAGAGCCATGTGCTCTGAAGCCTGCGTGCCACAACTAGAGAGAAGCCCACGTGCCGCGGCGAAAGATCCTGAAAGATCTTGCATACTTCAACGAACATCCCGCGTGCTGCAACTAAGACCTGATGCAGACAAAAATAAATAAAGTAAATAAGTAAATAATAAATAAATCTTAAGAAAAAAAGAATCCAGTTTTCTTGAAGATCCTCTCCATATGCTTTATACCTGTTCTAGCTTACTTTATGTGTTTTTATTCTCTCCAAGGGCATCCTTTGAAAAGGTTAGACATTCCTGAGTATGAAGTTATTTAGTAAATTTTGAGGACGCAAGATGTTTGTTGCTTAAAACTAAAGAAGGAACAAGAACTGATCATTAAGGTTTTCTCAGAGTATACATTTGGGAGGAGGGAAGGAAGTGAAATTGACCAGCAAACTATACCAAATAAAAATAGTTTGAAAATTTAGAAAGTATTTTGCATTATGGGAAACCACAGAGTGATAAAACTGAAGGATTTGCAGATGGCAGACAATATCTGTTTCTCTTCAGGAAGAAGCCAAGTAGAGAAATAGAAATAAAAATCTCACCTGATAAAAAAAAAAAAAAATCTCACCTGATTAAATCAAACTGGATTGTTGTGCTTGGCTTGAGAGCGAACTCTTCTTTCATAATTCTCTCTCCCTCTCTCTCTCTCTGTCTCTCTCTTTCCTTCTCTCTCTTTCTCTCTCCCTCCCTCCCTCTCTCTTTCTCTTTCCCTCTCTCTCTCCCTCCCTCTCTCTCTCTCCCTCCCTCTCTCTCTCCCTCTCCCCCTACCCCGCCCCATCACAAGTACCCTTTTCTTGCCTTGTAAGCTCCCGCAGTGGGACTGTATGGGTTTAGTTCTGAAAGCAACAGAATCTGATTCTTATTTACTCAAGCAAAAAAAGAAAAAAAAATGTACTGATCAAGTTATGGAGTAACCCACAGAATGACGGGAAAACTAAATAGCTAGACAAACTAGATTTTGGAAAATACAGGAAGAGGAAAGTTCCAGGTATGAAAACGCCCATTGCTGTTGGACCTCCTCTTCAAGATGCTGTCCCCAGAATAACTCATATCTCAACTCAAGCCATTTTCCATCTTTGGGTCCTTGCCCTTAAGTTGCAAATTTCAGGAGGAGTATCTGGGCTGGCGCATCTTGGTCACCTGCCCATCCCTTGTTGGGGGTCAGGGGCTGAGGGATGGGGGGAGTGCCTTCATTGTCTGCCCAACTCGTGGAATTGGAGGGGGGTGTTCCTCAAAGGAGAACAAAGAGCTGTTACCAAAAGGAGGGCTGAGGCATACTACAGAGGCAGAAATAAGAGACCAACGGGGACTCTTGGCGGGCTTTTACATTGGTGACATCCAGTCCTGTCTCTGGACCTTTCTGGAGTCCCCTAAGAGGCATGTGGGCTGGCCATCTTGGGCCCCTTGGGGAGAGTGATAATGCTGGCCTTGGCTTGGGGTGCTGGCTTGTTTCAGAAGATGTCCTTTTTCTCTCAGGAAGACAACGGTTTTTAACTCTCTACTGGATTTGGGCAGCTCATTAATAGACTTCAGAAATTGGCATAATACAAACTCTGCATTCACTAGCTCTTTTTCTGTTTTCATACACATATTTATTCAACACATTTATTAAGTGTCTACCGCGTGCCTGCACTGTTCTAGAAGTTGTGATACAGTGTATCTTTCTATTTAGTAAGTCTCTCTGATAGGTCTGTACTATTTTAGATGCTGGAATATTGCAAAGAACCAAGTCCCCGTCTTCATGAACGGAATCTACATTCTGGTTCACCATTGTATCCTAGTACTGGGCTCTGTAAATACATGTTGAATGAATAATTGAATGACACCAGCTTGTGCTATGTTGCTGCAAGCATAGCTTTTCTGTGGAATGCACTAATGATGTGGTGTTGGAACTTAAGAATTTTGATTTTCTAGTTTTTCCCGTCCCGTTCTTCCTCCAACGCTCAGAAGTCATCAGTAAGTTCTCAAAGAGGACTTCAAACTGTACTACTTGTTTTCAAAGCAAACTCTAGAGTTTTCCCTGCCACGGAGAAACCTGAAACTGTAGACTGGCAGTTCTGCCTTGTAAACAGACAGCTAATGGGTCTATGAGTCACCAGTTGCCTCAGGGGACTGCCGCTCCCCTGACATCGGGTGCCCAAGGGCTCTTGGTAAATGCCAGATGTTGCTGCCAGTGGTGGGTGGTGTTGGCGTCAACTCAGGCTGTAGGAACAATCTAGCATCACTCTAAAAAAAGGAAAGCTTGCTGCTCTCTTGCTAGTGAAGTCCGAAACGGGAGATGGGGGTGACAGAATATGGTCTCAGATACCTGCAAGCTAAAGCTGCGGGGTTTGGTAGGCTGTCGTTCCTTAAGTTTCCAAAAACCAGAAATCATGAAGGTATTTAACTTCTGGGAAGATGAATACTTTGAAAACACACATAATAATCCTTAGAAAACTAATAAATAGAATACTCACATCAGTTAAAAAGAATGAGGTAGTATTATGTGTACTAATAAGGCTAGATCTCCAAGACATATTATTAAGTGGAGAAAGCCTGCAGGTAGATAAATGCGTACCTTGTATATTAAAACCAACCTCACTACCAAAAATGACAACATAGGGATTCTCCTGGCAGTCCAGTGGTTAAGACTCCGCGCTTCCACTGCAGGGGGCGCTGGTTCAATCCCTGGTCAGGGAAATAAGATCCTGCATGCTGTGCGGCGCAGCCAGAAAAAAAATGACAACATACACAATGATGCTATGTATACATCACGGGGCACCTATGTGTATGTGTGTCCAGAAGAAGGTTTGTAGCATACTGAAAAAGGTTTGTAGCATACGTTTGTAGCATACGGTTACCCTGAGGAGGCTAGAAAGGAGACAGGACTGTGATCAGAGGGAACCTTAATTGTAATATTTCAATTTTTTAGAGGAATGTTTCATTTATAAGTTTTAACACTTAACATTAATTTTAAAAGAAAATATTCATAAGTCGTTAGAGCAGGCAAACACTACATGTGGTCCTTAGCAAAGGAGAGCGTTAACCTCCTGAGCAAGTTTGTTATATAGACATGGTTCTATGGCTTTCCAGAAATATCTTGTCTGAAACCCACCACGTGAAAGATGCCCACACATGGCAGAGGTACAAACGTGAAAAGAAATACTGTCATATGTAAGCCAAGTAGTACTGGAACTGACATTTGCTCAACAGGCCTATACTATTTGGATTTAGTCAACTGTGTTGAATTCTGCTATTTCTATAGTACTTTATGGCTTTCAAATGATCTCATTCGAGTCTCACAACTTTCTAGTCGGTAGGGCTCGACTCATCATCTCCATTTCACAAATTAGAAAACTGAGGTTCAGAAAAATTAAGTGACTTGTCTAAGATCAAGGTTAGTAAAGGGGCAGAGTACCTGTATTTTCCAAGAGCTGAATGCCTTCTCTAATTTCTCCATTCTCAACAAATCCAGCTCCAATAGTTAACAGAAGCCGTCAGACCCTAGCTTTCATCTTCTTGCTGGCAGACCCCTTGGCCCACTTTCTACTTGAACCTAGGTAGGTGAACTCAAATCCAAAATCCAACTTCAGAACATAGTACATAGTACTCCATCCTGGCACAGTTGCAAATGATAAATGACGCGGTGCTGGGCTTGATACCACAGCCCTGTGCTGCCTGCTGACAGCTGGTACTCTGTCATGTCCTCTCAACTTTTCATCATGGGTCCATATCCTGTCTCCCCAGCTAAGTCAGAGCCCTCGGGGACCTTCTCTTATCCTTCCTTAACTCTCAGTAGCCAGCCTCTCAATGAATATGTACTTGATAAGTTCCTTCAGCCTCATAATGTAGCCAGAACAGGATAAGCTTACGTGTTGGAACACACTTTTTTTTTTTTTTTGCGGTACGCGGGCCTCTCACTGTTGCGGCCTCTCCCGTTGCGGAGCACAGGCTCCGGACGCGCAGGCTCAGCGGCCATGGCTCACGGGCCCAGCCGCTCCGCGGCATGTGGGATCCTCCCGGACTGGGGCACGAACCCGCGTCCCCTGCATCGGCAGGCGGACTCTCAACCACTGCGCCACCAGGGAAGCCCTGTAACACACTTTTAAATGAACACACTGCCCGTGAGAATTGACACTTCTGAAAATAAACTCTTGCTCTTCCTCCTCAGCCCTCCAAGCCTGCCTATCCCACGTCCTTTATCACAATCAATCAGTGACAGTTCGACTTTCACAGCTTGTAAGCCCCAACCCTTGAACTCCCTCCTCTCTTTCTTTTATACTTTACTTCCAATCTGTTATAAGTCTCGTTGGCTCTGTCTTCAAATTCCATTCAGAGTCCAGCCATTTCTGCCCACCTCTAACTGCTTCCTCCCTGGTCCAAATCATGGTCATCTGGGTCATTAGAATGGCCTCCATTTGCCTCTCCCTAAAACAGCCCTTGACACCCAGTTTCTTCTCAAGACAGCAACCAGTGGATCCTGTGGCCATCTAGGTCGACCACTTCTCTCCCTCTACTCGAAAACCTCCAAAGGTTTGCTCAGCTCACATGGAACAAAGTCCAGAGTCTTTGCCATGTCCCCAAAGGCCCCACATTCTATCATCTCCTATTACTCTTCCTCCTGGCCTATTCCTCTCTAGGGCCCCTGGAATCCCTGCTCTTTCTTAGGCACCCTGCTGTTGATTCTCTCTTCTCTGGGGTTTTGCACACGGCTTTCACTCTCCCTGAAATGCTCTTCCCCTTGAAATCAGGGCTAGCTTGCTCATCATCTTTTTTTTTTTTTTTTTGCAGTACGCGGGCCTCTCACTGTTGTGGCCTCTCCCGTTGCGGAGCACAGGCTCCGGACGCGCAGGCTCAGTGGCCATGGCTCACGGGCCCAGCCGCTCCGCGGCATGTGGGATCTCCCTGGACCAGGGCATGTACCCGTGTCCCCTGCATCGGCAGGCGGACTCTCAACCACTGAGCCACCAGGGAAGCCCTGCTCATCATCTTCAAGTCTTTTCTTAAGTGTCACCATATAGGGAGGTCTTCCCTGATCACCCCATTTAAAACTGCAGCCACCACCCCTCTCCCCAGCACACACGCATACACACACACACACACACACAACTTCCTGGCACTTCTTATCCCCTTCCCTGCCTTATTTTTCTCCATAGTACATACCACTTTCTAACGCACTCAATAATGTATTGTTTCGTTTGTGGAACTTCCCTACTAGGATGTTTGCTCCAAGAAAGTATGGATTTTTGTTTCTTTTGTTCATTGCTGTATTCCCAGAGCCTAGAGCATGCCTGGCACATAACAGATTTTCAGTAAATATTTGTTGAATCAATAAGATTGACAAAGATGAAAATTCCATAGTATTGGTGGGGATTTAGGGAAACATCCTTTCATATGTTGCCGGTCAGAGTGTAAATGGGAATTACCTCTTTGGAGGGCAATTTAGCAAGATCCATCAGAATTTAAAAAGGCATCTTACCTATGACCCAGAAAGTCAGCTGCCAAGTATTTATTCAAGGGATACACATATCCAAACACACAGTGAAAGGATATTCACTGCAGGGATACACATATCCAAACACACAGTGAAAGGATATTCACTGCAGGGATACACATATCCAAACACACAGTGAAAGGATATTCACTGCAGGGATACACATATCCAAACACACAGTGAAAGGACAGTCACTGCAGGGATACACATATCCAAACACAGTGAAAGGACAGTCACTGCAGGGATACACATATCCAAACACACAGTGAAAGGATAGTCACTGCAGGGATACACATATCCAAACACACAGTGAAAGGATAGTCACTGCAGGGATACACATATCCAAACACACAGTGAAAGGACAGTCACTGCAAGGATACACATATCCAAACACACAGTGAAAGGACAGTCACTGCAGGGATACACATATCCAAACACACAGTGAAAGGACAGTCACTGCAGGGATACAGATATCCAAACACACAGTGAAAAGACAGTCACTGCAGGGATACACATATCCAAACACACAGTGAAAAGACAGTCACTGCAGGGATACACATATCCAAACACACAGTGAAAGGACAGTCACTGCAGGGATACACATATCCAAACACAGTGAAAGGATATTCACTGCAGCATTATTTTAATATCAAAAGGCTGGAATGAACTTAAATGTCCATTCATAAGGATCTGGTTAAAATAACATAAGGGCATCAGCTACATAAATGCAACTACATAAATGCATAAATGCAAAGAACGATAGAGGAAGTTATACATGTAGTGGGTGGAACAGTCTCCATCGTAAAAGGAGTGAAACAAGTCAGGGACAGAAATGTGTGGAGTATGCCACTGTTGGGGTAAAAAGGGAGAGGACTATGGGTGCCTATACTTACAAGTGTGCAGAAGGGTAAGTAAATATACACACACACACGCACACATAAATAGCTCTGCAAAGTCGCAAAATACTGATGATAGAGGTTGCCTCTTTTGAGGGAATTATTCAAGGACTGGGAGACTTGAAAACGATTTTTAAAAGTTCGTTGTGAATATAGTACTTAAAAAAACTCACTTCTGTAATGCATCACCCCTATTCTTTCGCTAACTTTTACTCTTTGTGGGACTGACATGTTAAAAATTTGCCCTAACCTCCGCTTTGAAGGCAAGGGTGGGGCTGGGAAGGAGGACCTTTTATTTCCTCGGGGAGCGAGGCCAATAAAACGTATAAATAGATCCAGCCCAACCTCGTGCTCAGTGACTCGAGGGCTTGCCCCTCCTTCCCTCAGCCCCGTCCCCCACGGTGCCCTCGGATTTTGCCGTCTGGCGGCTGGAGTCCCTGCTTCCTCTTTAGAGGGCAGCAGCGAAGCGTCTCGGGAACGCATGCGCCCCAATTTGCGCCCGGGGAATTAAAGCGAGAGAAGAAAAGCCCCAACAAAACCCGCGCCCTAAACAAAACCCAAGTGGAGGAAAGCGCGCGGCCCTGCAGCCCCGGGGCCGTGAAGGCGCCTCCCGCCTTGCCCGCGTCCCCGGCCGCAGCGTGATGCGCACGGACCGGCCCGCGACGCCCCGGCCGCCACTGTCCCCGCACCTGGACGCCGGTCCGGTGGCCGCGCCGCAGCCGCGCTCGCTCGCCGCCGCCGCGGCTTCCTCGGAGTCGTCCGGCGCCGGCGGGGCACCTCGCTCTCCATGGGGCTGAGGGCCTGGCTGAGGACCGTGTGCTGCTGCTGCTGCCCGTGCGGGTGCCTGGAGGAGCCCGCCGTGCCCGAGAAGGAGCCCCTGGTCAGGTGGGTGCGCGCCCCGGCCGCGATCTGGAGCTCCCTGACCGTTGCCGGGCGCCGCGGAGTGCGGATACTCGTGTGCTCGTCAGAACTGGGGACGTGCGCTTGCTTTAAGGTCACACTGAGGCGCAGACTAAGCCCCTGGGTTCCTTACAGGAGATCCTGCTCCTTGGGTTTGTTCCTCGGGTAAAATATTTGCCTGAAAGCACAGATCCTCGGAGGCACCTGAGACCCAAGTTGGAAGCCTGTGGAAAACGGCAAGAATTCGGGTTGCAGTGACCCCGCAGAGAAGTAGGGGAGAGAAGTTTGCATAGGGGTCCGATTAAATACAACTGTGACTGCCTATTTCTGTTTCAGTGAAATGGGCAACTGTGAATTTCTGTTTCACCCAGGAAAAAAGTTGGATACGTTGTCATTCAATTTTATTACTGAAAGAAGACGATCGCAGTGACTGAGTGCAAGGCAATACTTTTCACATTAAAAAAAAGTACATATTTTTCTCAAGGGACAGCTTATTCACTGGGACGTTGATTCATTACAGATTAAGCTATGAAGTGTGAGGACATTTAATGCACATTAGCGATGTGCTAAGTGGCTTTGTGAAGGCACCATCCAACACAGCTTTGTTCAGGGCGGTGACTGTAAGCAATTATTTTATATCCTGACTCTGATGAAATTAAGGTTTCACTAGGGCATGACTTGGAGGTAGATATGACAGAAACAAAATATTTAAAATGAAATTAGGAAATAGTAGATGAGGCAGAACTCCAGAGTTGGGTAAGCAAACGTGGAAGCCAGTGTTTGTTATGAAGTATGCAACTAGTATGATAAAGCTTTCACAACTTTTTTTTGGCTGTGTTGGGTCTTCAGGGCTTTCTTTAGTTGCCACGAGGCTGCTCTTCATTGCGGTGCGCAGGCTTCTCATTGCGGTGGCTTCTCTTGTTGCAGAGCACGGGCTCCAGGCACACGGGCTCAGTAGTTGTGGCACCCAGGCTTAGTTGCTCCTCGGCATGTGGGATCTTCCTGGACCAGAGCTTGAACCCGTGTCCCCTGCATGGATTCTTAATCACTGCGCCACCAGGGAAGTCCCTCACAACTTTTTTAAAAGCATGATTTACCTTTTCTTACTCTATCGAGTCCAAACATTTTACCTTGATTTTTGAGATCTTACATAACCCCTTCCCTCCTGTCCACTATTATTTTCTGGTACATTACACACTATACACTCCTTGATTTAATCATACAGGCATCCTTACTGCTCTAGGAACAATCCAACCTCCTTATTCCCTCCAAGCTTGCTTCAAGTAGTGACCTTTATTCTTTCTGCCCCTTCCTAAATGCTAGTTCTCAAGGTCTCCTCAAGCAGTCTTCTTTGATTTTTTTTACCCTTATTCATCTTCCTCTCCAATAACATAGGGTTTAGAACTTGCCATCTGCCCCTCACTGTTTAGTGAGCACACATGTATGTAAACATGTCCTGTTTGTATTCTATGTATAAAGTCATACACACAATACCCAATGTTTTTGTTTGCTCTTGCAGTGGTGTTCCCACTTAGATTATTATATTGTTGCGGGCAGGGAGAAACCCAGTAATCTACCATGAGTCTTAAAAGTAGTGGGTAACAATCTGGAATTTCATGCTTGGGTTTTACAGTCAACTTATCAATATTCATAGTAACATGAAATACAGCTCTCAGCTTGGTCTCATTCTCAGAGCCTTGGGTCTTTCCAGTATTCTTTCCAGAATTGCTATTTAAGATGATAGTTTTGGTTGTTTTATTTTTAAAAATATTTTTATTTTTATTTTTTTGCGGTACGCGGGCCTCTCACTGTTGTGGCCTCTCCCGTTGCGGAGCACAGGCTCAGGATGCGCAGGCTCAGCGGCCATGGCTCAAGGGCTCAGCCACTCCGCGGCATGTGGGATCTTCCCCGACCGGGGCACGAACCCGTGTCCTCTGTATCGGCAGGCGGACTCTCAACCACTGCGCCACCAGGGAAGCCCAGTTTTGGTTGTATTAAAACCTCAACCCTCCCCTGCCTTGGTTTACACTGTAAGTCAGTGAATTTTGTAAGTGATTTAAGAAGACAGAGTCAGTTGGGGCAGAATAACATAGTGCTCATGAATCAGATTGCCTGGGGTTAAATTCCAACTGGGTGACATGGCACAAGTTATGAAACTTTTTTTGTGCCTTAATTTCCTCATCTGTAAAATGGGCATGGTAATACCTCAAAGGGATGAAGTGAGAAACAAAATGAGCTAATCCATGTGAAGTGCTCAGTACAGTGCCTGATACATAGTAAACAGCCAATGAATTTTAGTTATTATTAAGCATCATTGCTATTCTTCTGAGCATGTGCATATGGGTGGACTGGTCTTTTGTTGTTTAGTGTCATTCTGGCATCATTTCAGTATAATATTTGGGAAGAGCAGCCTATTAATGGGTGTGTGGAGCAGTGACGTGTGTGTGTGTGTGTGTGTGTGTGTGTGTGTGTGTGTGTGTGTGTGTGTACCGGCATGTTCTTTCCTGCCCAAGTCATTGGAAGGTCTAGTTTGAAATTTTTTTTAAGTGTGAAGTTCAGTGCTTTTTAATGCATTCACAAAGCTGTGCAATCGTAACCACTATCTAACTCAGAACGTTTTCATCAGTTCAAACAGAAGCACTATATCCATTGGCAGTCACTTCCTGCCCTCCCCCCCCCGCCACTCACCCCCACCCCCCAACTCCCCACAGTCAACCACTAACCTACCTTCTGTTTTTAGAGATTTGACTATTCTGGACATTTTGTACAAAGGGAATCATTCATTATGTGGCCTTTTGCATCTGACTTCTTTCACTTAGCGTAAGGTTTTCAAGTTTCATCCATGCTGTAGGGTGTATCCGCATTTCATTCTTTTTTTGTCATTGGGTAATATTCCATTGTATGGATATATTACATTTTATTTATCAATTGACGGACATTTGGGTGGTTTCCACTTTTTGGCTTTTATAAATAATGCTGCTACAAACAGTGGTGTACAAGTTTTTGTGTGGACGTATGTTTTCTGTTCTCTTGGGTATATACCTAGAAGTGGAATTGCTGGGTCGTACGGTAAATTCTACATTTAACTTTTTTTTTTTAAAATAAATTTATTTATTTTTGGCTGTGTTGGGTCATTGTTTCTGTGCGAGAGCTTTCTCTAGTTGCGGCGAGCGGGGGGCCACTCTTCATCGCGGTGCGCGGGCCTCTCACTATCGCGGCCTCTCTTGTTGCGGAGCACAGGCTCCAGACGCGCAGGCTCAGTGTTGGGGCTCACGGGCCCAGTTGCTCTGCGGCATGTGGGATCTTCCCAGACCAGGGCTCGAACCCGTGTCCCCTGCATTGGCAGGCGGATTCTCAGCCACTGCACCACCAGGGAAGCCCCTACATTTAACTTTTTGAGGAGCTGCCAGGCTATTTTCCATAGTGGCTGGTTTGGAATCTTGATGTGGTGAAATGATATGGTCAGATGGTCTTAACTTTATTTTTTATTAAGAACTTCATTCTTCATGTTATTTTTTTTCATTTATAAAAAAGGTTTTGTACAGATATCTACTCCCCCCAGCTAAATCCTTTATTCTATGGTAAAACAGTGGTTTTCAAGTTTTATTTCATACCCCAAGGTAATAGTGCCTGGAAGGGGTGTGGTCATTTGTGTGCCTGATCACCTGTAGTCCTTTTCCAAAATGGACCAGGGACTCTTCGTTAGTTCAAGAAAACCAATTTTTAATCTCAGCTCATTTGCCAATCTGACATTGCCACTTGTGTTTTTGACCTTTTTCCTTTTGCTTTTTCTGGAACCTTGTATGTGAAAGAGAATGGCGGTCGCTTGTCTGGTTTGCATCTGTATATTTAGATGTCCCACTAGTTCTTTCTTTGCCCTTTCTCTGGAAGTATGCTGGGGCCTCCCTTGACTAAAAATTCATCCTGATATTGCCATTTTCTTTAGCTACCGTCCTTTGCAGCAGGTGCAAATGTCTCTAAAGCATAGTCAGCTGTACCCCTACCTCCTTCTTCACCTCCCACTCATCCTGAGATTTCGCTCTTTCCCCTGCATGATTACATGAAAACTGTTCTTTTGAAAGTTTCAAGAGAAAGAAATCTGCTCTTGTTTCCTGGCTGTACACGAGTACCCCTGTGCTGACCATCCTGGCCTTATTTCTCATTTCTTCTTTCCCTGGCCTCTGATTTCACATTCTCTAGTCTCTGTGCCCGTGATCTGTGTAATCATTCTGGTTTCCCTTCTGGTGCCTCTGTTAATGGCATAATTGTTAGCTAGACATCTTTTTGTTTTCTCTACTGCTGAAGATTCTACTCAGGTTTTAAGGCACATTTCAGTTGCCCCCTGTATGATGAAGTCTTAGAAGGTCTCTCCAAGCAGTTATGGTGTCTCTTTTTTCTTTTTACCCCTCAAGTCACTTACTGCATTCTGCTTGGTACTATTACACTTATAAGGTGGGTGCTGCAACCCCTGCCAAACTGGAGGTTCTAATCTAGATTGGGGGGGCATGAATCTTTCCTTAGCATTCGCTATTGTGTTGCACAGTCCCCCACATGAAGTAAGAACTGAATAAATACTTTTGGGTTAATAGAAATTATAATAGCCGTTAATTTCTTCCTATGTGTAAATTTTAAGAAATGTATTTAAAACAAAATGTTATGAAGAATAACAGCATAAGCACCCACATACCCAGCACCACACACCTTAAGAAAACATTGGGCTTCCCTGGTGGCTCAGTGGTTAAGAATCCGCTTGCCAATGCAGGGGACATGGGTTCGAGCCCTGGTCCGGGAAGATCCCACATGCCGTGGAGCAACTAGGCCCGTGAGCCACAACTACTGAGCCTGCACATCTGGAGCCTGTGCTCCTCAACAAGAGAGGCCGTGACAGTGAGAGGCCTGCGCACCGCGATGAAGAGTGGCCCCCGCTCGCTGCAACTAGAGAAAGCCCTCGCACAGAAACGAAGACCCAACACAGCCAAAAATAAATAAATGACTAAATATTAAAAAAAAAAAAACATTAACCGTAGAGTGGAAGCCCCCCATGTATCCCTTCGTGACTGCACGCTCCCCCCACCCCGTCCCCAGCATAGGTGAGCTCTAAATTGAATCTGTGTTTGGCCTTCTTAACTTTATATAAATGGTGCGTACTGTATGTAGTTGGTTTTTTTTTTTTTACATACAATCTGTCATTTAATTGTCGCTATGACCAAATGAGATAGGTGTTATTTATCCCCATTTTATAGATAAGGAACTCAAGGCTTAGTATTCAGATAATTAATTCAAAGTCACAACTGATAAGTCAGAGAGGCAGAATTTGAATCCATGTCTGTGTGACTTTAGAGTCCATGCCTTGCATTGCAGAAAATTCAGAAAACTATCAGTGTCCAACATTAACTGATAATATTTATATATTAGACACTGGTGGATATCACTAGCCTTAGCTCCTGCCCATTGTGGCCCCTTTCTCCTGCCCTTCTTCCATGTCCTTCATTAGTATAATTCTTCTACCTAGTTGTAGGAGCAACCTGGCCCTGAGAGCCAAGCCCAGGGGGAGTTTGGAGACCTGAGTCCTCGTCTCATCTGTTAACAGGCTGTGGGATTTTGGGGAACTCTCTTAACTTCCTAGAACTTTAATTTCTTCTTCTGTCCAATGGAGAGATCCAACTTTAAGATACAGCCTTGAAGGGCCGTTCCAGGCTTGATGCAGACTCTCATCTTTCTGTGGACTTGTGTCAGCTGAAATTCTATTTGACATGGATTCTAGCTTTGGGTGACTCCTGGTGTCCTTGGCTTGTGGCAGCACAACTCCAGTCCTTACCTCCGTCGTCCTCCATGTTTCTGTCCTCTTGGTCTCAAATCTTCTTTTCTCTTCTCTTACAAGGATACCAGCCGTTGGATTTAGGGTCCACCCTAAACCCAGGATGATCTCGTATCAAGATGCTTAACTAACTATTGATACATCTGTAAAGCCTCTATTTCCAAATAAGGTCACATTCATAGGAACTGGGGATTAGGACTGAAAGATGTCTTTTGGGGGGACACTAGTCAACCACTGCAGGGTACTTTTGGGAAGATGTTTGAGCTCAAAGCATTGGTTTTTTTGGTTTGTTTTTTTAATAAATTTATTTATTTATTTATTTAGGCTGTATTGGGTCTTCATTTCTGTGTGAGGGCTTTCTCTAGTTGCGGCGAGCGGGGACCACTCTTCATCGCGGTGCGCGGGCCTCTCATTGTCGCGGTCTCTCGTGTTGCGGAACACAGGCTCCAGACGCGCAGGCTCAGTAGCTGTGGCTCACGGGCGCAGTTGCTCCGCGGCATGTGGGATCTTCCCAGACCAGGGCTCGAACCCGTGTCCCCTGCATTGGCAGGCGGATTCTCAACCGCTGCGCCACCAGGGAAGCCCACGCATTGGTTTTTATTTCACTTTTATAGCAGAGCTTTCTTCCATCAGTGATGAAAGCATTCTCTTGCCTTGTAAAAATCCACACCTAAGCATGAGTTGTGCCCCTTGAATTTATGTGATTCTGGAGGCACAGCTGCAGTCATCTTTAAGCAGAGAGATGCCCAAATCCTCTGTCCACTAGAAAGTCTATCACCAGATGCCATACAATATGGACATCAGAGGCCTGGAGAAGTCTAAAATGGAAAGAAGTGCAGTGTCAATGTCACTCGCTAAAGCATCTTCCACGAGGCTTACTTGGAACTTTTCAGGGGAGTATAATTCTTACTCTCTGACTTATTGGCTATTAATAACTGATAAGCATCACGTGTCCAGTTGTTCAAAAGCAGAAGAAGAAAGGGAAAGAATGAGCAAATCATGGTTGAATTTTTATTTGTGGCTCTCTCTTCAGCTGCCTAAGTGAACCTAACAATCTTCCAAATCTGTTTTGCTCCCTGCTCTTCTCAATACCCACCTGCAGCTTCCATTCCTAATAACAGAATTTATGCACACATTTGTGGGCAGTGAACGGAGAACAGATGTCAGTGTTTTATTTTTCTCCAGTGCCTGGAATTCCCATTAGGGGAAAAGAAAATAAAACCTCAGTTTGCTCTTGATGGTTGTTTTATGCCCATAAAGAGGGGCTGTTCAGAGGAGGAACTGATCGGGGCCTGTGAGTGTCAGCAACAGAATTGAATTTTCCTGATGATAAAGAAATGGTTCAGTTGGGACTTCCCGGGCGGTCCACTGGTTAAGACTCCGCACTTCCACTGCAGGGGGAGCGGGTTCCATCCCTAGACCCCTGGTCTGGAAACTAAGATCCCACATGCCGTGCCGTGCAGCCAAAAAAAAAAAAAAAAAAAAGAAATGGTTCCGCGTGAGTCATACTGCACCAGCATGTCGAAGTGGGCAAGAGATTGAAGTTGTGATGTGCGCCTTCCCATCAAGCTCTGCTGATCCTTTTATTTTTTTAACATCTTTATTGGAGTATAATTGCTTTACATTGTTGTGTTAGTTGCTGCTGTATAACAAAGTGAATCAGCTATTCGTATACATATATCCCCATATCCCCTCCCTCTTGCATCTCCCTCCCACCTTCCCTATCCCTCCCCTCTAGGTGGTCACAAAACACCAAGCAGATCTCCTTGTGCTATGCGGCTGCTTCCCATTATCTATTTTACATTTAGTAGTGTATATAAGTCCATGCCACTCTCTCACCTCGTCCCAGCTTACCCTTCCCCCTCCCTGTGCCCTCAAGTCCATTCTCTATGTCTGCATCTTTATTCCTGTCCTGCCCCTAGGTTCTTCAGAACCTTTTTTTTTTAGATTCTATATATATGTGTTAGCATACGGTATTTGTTTTTCTCTTTCTGACTTACTTCACTCTGTATGACAGACTCTAGGTCCATCCACCTCACTACAAATAACTGAATTTCGTTTCTTTTTATGGCTGAGTAATATTCCGTTGTATATATGTGCCACATCACCTTTATCCGTTCATCTGTCAGTGGACACTTAGGTTGCTTCCATGTCCTGGCTATTGTAAATAGTGCTGCAATGAATATTGTGGTACATGACTCTTTTTGAATTATGGTTTTCTCAGGGTATATGCCCAGTAGCAGGATTGCTGGGTCATATGGTAGTTCTATTTTTAGTTTTTTAAGGAACCTCCATACTGTTCTCCACAGTGGCTGTATCAATTTACATTCCCACCAACAGTGCAGGAGGGTTCCCTTTTTTCCACACCGTGTGTGTGTGTTTATCTCTGGGCTTTCTATCCTGTTCCATTCATCTATATTTCTATTTTTGTGCCAGTACCATACTGTCTTGATTACTGTAGCTTTGTATTATAGTCTGAAGCCAGGGAGCCTGATTCCTCAGGCTCTGTTTTTCTTTCTCAAGATTGCTTTGGCTATTTGGGGTCTTTTGTGTTTCCATACAAATTGTGAAATTTTTTGTTCTAGTTCTGTGAAAAATGCCATTAGTACTTTGATAGGGATTGCATTGAATCTATAGATTGCTTTGGGTAGTAGAGTCATTTTCACAATGTTAATTCTTCCTATCCAAGAACATAGTATTTCTCTCCATCTGTTTCTGTATCATCTTTAATTTCTTTCATCAGTGTCTCATAGTTGTCTGCATACAGGTCTTTTGTCTCCTTAGGTAGGTTTATTCCTAGGTATTTTATACTTTTTGTTACAAAAATGGTAAATGAGAGTGTTTGCTTAATTTCTCTTTCAGATTTTTCATCATTAGTATATAGGAATGCAAGAGATTTCTGTGCATTAATTTTGTATCCTACTACTTTACCAGATTCATTGATTAACTCTAGTAGTTTTCTGGTAGCATCTTTAAGATTCTTTATGTATAGTATCATGTCATCTGCAAACAATGACAGTTTTACTATTCCGATTTGGATTCCTTTTATTTCTTTTTCGTCTCTGATTGCTGTGGCTAAAACTACCAAAACTATGTTGAATATTAGTGGTGAGAGTGGGCAACCTTTTCTTGTTCCTGATCTTAGTGGAAATGGTTTCAGTTTTTCACCATTGAGAACGATGTTGGCTGTGGGTTTGTCATATATGGCCTTTATTATGTTGAGGTAAGCTCCCTCTATGCCTACTTTCTGGAGAGTTTTTTATAAATCGGTGTTGAATTTTGTCAAAAGCTTTTTCTGCATCTGTTGAAATGATCATATAGTTTTTCTCCTTCTATTAGTTAATATGGTGTATCACATTGATTGATTTTCATATACTGAAGAATCCTTGCATTCCTGGGATAAACCCCACTTGATCATGGTATATGATCCTTTTAATGTGCTGTTGGATTCTGTTTGCTAGTATTTTGTTGAGGATTTTTGCATCTTCGTTCATCAGTGATATTGGTCTGTAGTTTTCTTTTTTGTGATGTCTTTGTCTGGTTTTGGTATCAGGGTGATGGTGGCCTCATAGAATGAGTTTGGGAGTGTTCCTCCCTCTGCTATATTTTGGAAGAGTTTGAGAGGGATAGGTGTTAGCTCTTCTCTAAATGTTTGATAGAATTTGCCTGTGAAGCCGTTGGTCCTGGGCTTTTGTTTGTTGGAAGATTTTAAATCACAGTTTCAATTGCAGTGCTTGTGGTTGGTCTGTTTATATTTTCTGTTTCTTCCTGGTTCAGTCTTGGAAGGTTGTGCTTTTCTAAGAATTTGTCCATTTCTTCCAGGTTGTCCATTTTGTTGGCATATAGTTGCTTGTAGTAATCTCTCATGATTCCTTGTATTTCTGCAGTGTCAGTTGTTACTTCTCCTTTTTCATTTCTAATTCTATTGATTTGAGTTTTCTCCCCTTTTTTCTTGATAAGTCTGGCTAATGGTTTATCAATTTTGTTTAGCTTCTCAAAGAACCAGCTTTTAGTTTTATTGATCTTTGCTATCATTTCCTTCATTTTTTTTTCATTTATTTCTGATCTGATCTTTATGATTTCTTTCCTTCTGCTTACTTTGGGGTTTTTTTGTTCTTCTTTCTCTAAGTGCTTTAGGTGTAAGGTTAGGTTGTTTATTTGAGATGTTTCTTGTTTCTTGAGGTAGGATTGTATTGCTGTAAACTTCTCTCTTAGAACTGCTTTTGCTGCATCCCATAGGTTTTGGACCATCGTGTTTTCATTGTCATTTGCTTCTAGGTATTTTTTGATTTCCTCTTTGATTTCTTCAGTGATCTCCTGGTTATTTAGTAGTGTATTGTTTAGCCTCCATGTGTTTGTATTTTTTACAGTTTGTTTCCTGTAATCAATATCTAGTCTCATAGCATTGTGGTCAGAAAAGATACTTGATCCGATTTCAATTTTCTTAAATTTCCTTATTTATTTTCATTTTGGTTGATCTGTCCATTGGTGAAAGTGGGGTGTTAAAGTCCCCTAATATTATTGGGTTACTATTGATTTCCCCTTTTATGGCTATTAGCATTTACCTTATGTATTGAGGTGCTCCTATGTTGGGTACATAAATATTTACAATTGTTATATCTTCCTCTTGGATTGATCCCTTGATCATTATGTAGTGTCCTTCTTTGTCTCTTGTAATAGTCTTTATTTTAAAGTCTATTTGTCTGATATGAGATTTGCTACTTCAGCTTTCTTTTGATTTCCATTTCCATAGAATATCTTTTTCCATTCCCTCACTTTCAGTCTTTATGTGTCCCTAGGTCTGAAGTGGGTCTCTTGTAGACAGCATATATACAGGTCTTGTTTTTGTATCCATTCAGCCAGTCTGTGTCTTTTGGTTGGAGCATTTAATCCACTTACATTTAAGGTAATTATCAAAATGTATGTTTCTATTACCATTTTCTTAATTGTTTTGGGGGGTTTTTTGTAGGTATTTTCCTTTTCTTGTGTTTCCTGCCTAGAGAAGTTCCTTTAGCATTTGTTGTAAAGCTGGTTTGCTTATGCTGAATTCTCTTAGCTTTTGCTTGTCTGTAAAGGTTTTAATTTCTATGTCAAATCTGAATGAGATCCTTGCTGGGTAGAGTAATATTGGTTGTAGGTTTTTCCCTTTCATCACTTTAAATAGGTCCTGCCACTCCCTTCTGACTTGCAGAGTTTCTGCTGAAAGATCAGCTTTTAACCTTATCGGGATTCCCTTGTATGTTATTTGTCACTTTTCCTTTGCTGCTTTTAATATTTTTTCTTCGTATTTAATTTTTAATAGTTTGATTAACATGTGTCTTGGCGTGTTTCTCCTTGGATTTATCCTGTATGGGGCTCTCTGCTCTTCCTGGACTTGATTGACTATTTCCTTTCCTATATTAGGGAAGTTTACAACTATAATCTCTTCAAATATTTTGTCAGAGCCTTTCTATTTCTCTTCTGCTTCTGGGACCCCTATAATTTGAATGTTGGTGCATTTAATGTTGTCCCAGAGGTCTCTGAGACTGTCCTCAATTCTTTTCATTTCTTTTTCTTTATTCTGCTCTGCAGTAGTTATTTCCACTATTTTATCTTCCAGGTCACTTATCCATTCTTCTGCCTCAGTTATTCTGCATTGATTCCTTCTAGAGAATTTTTAATTTCACTTATTATGTTGCTCATCATTGTTTGTTTGCTCTTTAGTTTTTCTAGGTCCTTGTTAAATATTTCTTGTATTTTCTCCATTCTATTTCCAAGATTTGGGATATCTTTACTATCATTACTCTGAATTCTTTTTCAAGTAGACTGCCTATTTCCTCTTCATTTGTTTGGTCTGGTGGGTTTTTACCTTGCTCCTTCATCTGATGTGTATTTCTCTGTCTTCTCATTTTGCTTAACTTACTGTGTTTGGGGTCTCCTTTTTACAGGCTACAGGTTCGTAGTTCCAGTTGTTTTTGGTGTCTGTCCTCAGTGGGTAAGGTTGGTTTAGTGGGCTGTGTAGGCTTCCTGGTGGAGGGAACTGGTGCCTGTGTTCTGGTGGATGAGGCTGGATCTTCTCTTTGTGGTGGGCAGGACCGTGTCCAGTGGTGTGTTTTGAGGTGTCTGTAAACTTGGTATGATTTTAGGCAGCCTCTCTGCAAATGGGTGAGGTTGTGTTCCTGTCTTGCTAGTTGTTTGGCATGGGGTGTCCAGCACTGGACCTTGCTGGTCGTTGAGTGGAGCTGGATCTTAGCGTTGAGATGGAGATTTCTGGGAGAGCTCTCGCCGATTGATATTACGTTGGGCCAGTAGGTCTCGGGTCCAATGTCCTGAACTCAGCTCTCCCACTCAGAGGCTCAGTCCTGACACCCGGCCAGAGCACCAAGACCCTTATTAGCTGAAATGCCAAACAGAATGTCTTTATGGAAAAGTCTCTGCTGATCCTTTATAGGTTGTCTGTAGCACTTATGCCGTACCAGTCATTGTCATAAGTGCTTTATATCTATTAATTAAATCCTCTCCATAACCCTATGAGGTATGGTCAGTTCTTGTGAGTCATAGTAGTTACAGTCTATGGTCACTGCGAATACTGAAATAAAGAATCATGGCTCCAAGGGGAAAATCCAGGGTTAGGTCCCTGAGAGCCAATTCATCAACTGGTCAGTATATAACCTTGTTTTATGTGTGTTTCTGCTTAAAGACACCTTATTAAATATATATTGTTGATTCATTAACGTTGAACTGACAGCCAATAGCTCTATAATTCATGCCTCAATGAATCTTATCTAACACATGTTGTTTTAGCACTTCAGCACTATGCTTGGGAGCTAAACAGCGAAATCACCAACAAAAAGCACAAAAATGCAAAAAAACGTGGCACTAATAGACCACAAAAAGGACACTTGTTCCCAGTACAAGAGTGGAAACATGAGAACTTGTGCCTCGGATACTGCAAAAGCACCACGAGTATTGATTTGGGGATCACAGATACATTTTAGTGGGTGGGCCAGTTTGCAAATATGGAATCTGGGAATAGTGAGGCTGGATTGTAATTACATCTGTAATCCCTGCTTGACAGCAGAAGAAACTGAGGCCCAAGAACTTCAGTAGCTTGCTCAGGGGCACTCATGGCCGAGCTGGAATTCAAGTCCTATTCTACTTCAGTTCCATAGAAAGAGTAGAGCCCTCCTAGGGTGCAGGGAGGTGTGTATCTAGCTGCTTATGTGGTGTGTTCTAGACATGGTGTTTGAAGTCTGAGACCTGCCCTGAATTGTTATAGCTTGGGGTCCAGAGACACTGGCTTATTTTTCTGTCTTAAGGCTGTGAAGCCAGGGGCCAGTGGGAAAGAAGGGTCATGGCTTGAAGACATTTAAGAGGTGATCAGAATCAACTCTAGGACAATAATCTTTCACATGTGTAGAATCTTTCATTTCACCATGTGGACTCACATGACCTCCAAGCTGATCAAATTGTCTTCTACCTTTGGAAGGCTTTAAAAAATGTTGACTAATATGCTAGTGTCAGTGGGATCTCTCAGACTGGGGCCCAGATGGCCTGACTCTTATCCCGTAATCTGCTGCTGGGTTACCTGAGCTGATGCAGCTAACTCACCCAGGTCTTTCTGCACTGCCCTGTTCCAAGGCCCGTAGCCCTGGGCCAGGCAGTGACTCTTAGGAAGTGACTGCAGAGGCATCAAGGATTCCTGTTGCAGGAAGGTGCTCCTGGCTGGAAGAATCCACTCCAAGAGTTGTACTTTAACTTTCTTGAAAGACAGAGGAGAGATGGGGGAGGGTCTTGCATGCTGTTCCCAGAAACTGGGCCTCAGGTCAAGAAGTAGGAGGTACACACTTTACCAAGAATTCATCTTGGTATGACTCAGAATTCATCTGACGATGACTTTTTTTTTTTTTTTTTTGGTACATGGGTCTCTCACTGTTGTGGCCTCTCCCGTTGCAGAGCACAGGCTCCGGACGCGCAGGCTCAGCGGCCATGGCTCACGGGCCCAGCCGCTCCGCGGCATGTGGGATCTTCCCGGACTGGGGCATGAACCTGTGTCCCCTGCATCGGCAGGTGGACTCTCAACCACTGCGCTACCAGGGAAGCCCTGAGGATGACTTTTAAAGATTTGCTTCCCAGGCAACCCCCACCATCCTTCTTCCCTTTTTGTGAGTTGTGTTGTGTTAGTCAGTCTTGGTGACATCGGAAGTTCCTGAGAAGATATTTCTTTCTCGTACATATCCTTTGATCTAGGTTTCCTGGAACTTTTTATTCTCTAGATATCTTGAAGTGATCTTGCCACTACACCTTTGTTTAAAAAGTGAATTCTGCTTAAATGTTGGGTAAAATAGCTTGTTACGTTGGCAGTGGAAGTCCTTTTCAGTCTGGTTAATACATGTTCGTTTTGTACCAATAACATGCTGTGCACTCTATTCTTTGGTGTCTTTTTTAGGAAATAATTTTGGTGAGACAGTATGTATCTAAGGTACCCCTGTACTCCCTGGAAAGGAATAAGAGTTTACTGAATTGTCTCTCACTTATTTTGTTCCTTAACTTTTAAAGTTTTGTGTTTGTATATCAGAGACTGAAAACATACAAACATATGTACAGTGTAAAGAACAACTATCAAGTGGATATTCCTGTAACCGCCACCCAAGGCAAGAGATAGCTATCGGCAGCCCCACGTCTCTCACCCCTGATTGTATCTAGACTTTTGTGATAGTCATCTCCTTGCTTTTCTTGATAGCTTTACCACCTATATATGCACCTTAAAAATGTTCTTTAGTTTTGCCTGCTTTTCAACTTTACATACATAGGATCAAACTGTGTATGTTCTCGCCATCCAAGTTGGCGCATGTAGTTGGTGGTTCTCACTGCTTTATGGTATATTTCCTTTGGTTCACCCATTCTTCTGTTGGTGGACTTTTGGGTGGTTTCCAGTTCGGGGCTATTACGCATGGTTTCGATTTTAAAGTCAGCACATAAGGGGAAATTATTCATCCTTTAGCCATACTGGCCTTCTCCTGGGTCTTCAAATACACCAAGCACATGCTGTCTCAGAGTCCTCCCTGCCTAGAAGGTTCTTTCTCCACTTATGTGTCTGGGAAACTCCCTCACTTGATTCAGGTCTCTGCTCAAAGTCATTTTATCAGAAAATTCTTCCCTGACCATCCTCTTTAAAACAGTACTCTTTGCCCTTGCTCTGTCCGTTAGTCACCGTGTATTCCTTCAGAGCCCAGATCACCACCAGACGTAAACATATGTACTTACTGTCTGCTTCCTCTGGAAGATTCTTAAGCCCCACCTTCATGAATTTAAGCAGTTCAAACATGTTAAGAACTTGTCTGGAGAGTCGATTCCAGCCTCATTTCTACCGTTCATAGCCCTGTGAAGTTGGGAAATTGCAGTTCATTCATTCAGCAAATTGAGCATCTACTAAGTGCCAGGTCCTATTCTAAGTACTCCAGATACATCACTGAGCAAAAGAGATACAGATCCTGTCTTCAGGGGGCTTTTATTGTAGAGTGTGTGTGTGTGCGTGCGTGGCGGGGGTTGTGGCACAATAAGCAGTAAACATAATAAGTAAATTAGAGGATAAATAAGTCCAGTTGTCCCTCAGTATCTGCAGGGGATTCATCCCCCCCACCTCCCCCAACCCAGGGATACAGAACTCATGGAAGTGGAGGTAGAGCAGGGGCAGGGGAGCATGCTTGCTATTTTAAATAGGTTGGTCTGAGTAGGCCTCATCGAGGAGGGGATGTTTAAAAAGCGATATGAAGGAGGGGAGGGAGTGAGGCATATGGACTTCTGGGGGAAAATATTACAGGTAGAAGAAGCAGCCAGTGCAGGGGCCCCGAAACGGCAGTGTGACTGGTGGGTTCAGGGAACAGCGAAGAGGCCAGAGTGGCTGGTGTGTCACGAGGTGATTATAGACCATTGTATGACCTTGGCTTATATTCTAAGTCAAATGGGAGTCACTGGAGGGTTTTGAGGAAGGGGGTGACATGATCTGATTTACATATTAAAAGGATCCCTTTGATTGTGTTAAGAACTGCGAATTGGTGGAGGCAATGGCAGAAAGAGGTAGATCAGTGAAAAAAAAATGTAGGAATTCTTTTGCAAGACACAGGTGCCTTGGCTTGGGAAGGGGTAGTGGTAGAGGTGGGTATTTGTTTCATGTATTGTTAATAGGATTTTCTGTTGGATCAGATGTTGGGGATGAGAGAACCAAGGATGACTTGAAGGATTTTGGCCTGAGCTATCGGAAGGTTGGATTTCCCATCATCTGGGTGGGGAGGCTGCTGGTGGGGAGGTTTGGAGGGAAGGTCAGGGGCTTGGTCCACCATGTTGAGCTGGAGCTGTCTACTAGCCATCCATATGGAGATGGGAAGAAGCCAGGTAGATGCAGGAGTCTGGGACTTGGGGGCGAGGTCTGAACTGGGGCTACAGGTATGGGTTTGAGAATCTTCCTCGAGAGGATGGTATTTAAAACCATGAGACTGGTGTGACATGACTGGGAGTGAATATAAACAGGGAAGAGACCAAGGGCTGAGTCTAATCTTCCTGAGCCCCCAGCATTTCCTCAGCTGGGAGACATAAAAATCATGTTTCCCCTTCCTACTTCACAGACTTCTTGTCAGGACCATCTTCAAGGCGTTAAAGCACTTAAAGCAATGAATGAAAGGCGTGATCACACGGTGCTCTGTTTCAGCCTTGGGATGAGAAGGCATGAAGGGTGGGAACATGTCAGGGAGAGGGGCCAGAAAAGTACCCAGAGTTTTTCTTCCTGTACTTTGAGAAGGTTGATGCCCCTGGTGTTGAAGGAAGTCATGATGAGCCTTGGTAGTTAACAATGAGAAAACCTCCAGAATCTATGGACCGATGTTTAGACTTGGGGTTAAATAATGTTTAGACATTGAATTAACTTGGTCAGAGTATCTGTCTTGGAAGCAGTGAAGGAAGGAAGGAAAGAACAAGGGAGGGAGGGAGGGAGGAAGGAAGGGAGGAGAAGAAGGAAGGGAGGAAAGGAGGGAGAGAGGAGGCAGAGAATAGAGGAGGGAGTAAAAGAAGGAGAGGCTAGGGCTTCCCTGGTGGCGCAGTGGTTGAGAGTCCGCCTGCTGATGCAGGGGACACGGGTTCGTGCCCCGGTCCAGGAAGATCCCACATGCTGCGGAGCGGCTGGGCCTGTGAGCCATGGCCCTGAGTCTGTGCGTCCGGAGCCTGTGTTCCGCAACGGGAGAGGCCACAGCAGTGAGAGGCCCGCGTACCGCAAAAAAAAAAAAAAAGAAGGAGAGGGTAAGGACCTTCGCTTCTCCTGCCCCTTCACCAGGAAGTCACCACAGAAGGAGGAGGGGAAAAGTCTAGAAGCCAGGGGCAAAGAGGCAGGCCAGTTCCTAGTAGGGAATCAGACAGGAGGCCTTAGGTAGTCAAGGGGGTCGCACTAAACAGCCTTCTGGGGTCTGTTTTTTGAGACCTTTGTTTGCTGTTTACTGGAGATGTTCTCTCTTCACTGTCAGAGCTTCAGTCTTGGACCAGTGAGGGCTGACGCCCAGCCTGTCTGTGGGGAGAGCAGTAAAGTCACTGGAACCACTGGCCTCAGCAGCCGGCCTGTGAGTGCGTGTTTTGTGGGGCTTTCCAGAAGCTTTCATACACGGTCCTTTGCTGGTAGTGAGGACTCACGGGAAGCCCTTGTGAGCAGCTGTAATGCTGAGTGGCACTTAGCATGCAGTCCCCGGGCATGGAGTCCAGTGTTTGTAAGCCTGGAGTCTCCTTTTAGCCCTAGATGGTATTGAAAGAAAAGATTCCCAAGTGATTTGGTCCAGCGCCCTAGGTGGGATTGGGGGTGGAACCTGAGACTTTGCTTATCCTACCTTTTGGGAGTCAAAGCAGCCTCTGCTTCGCTTGTGTGTAACTTCAGAGCCGCTTCTCAAATGCCCGAGGTTAATAAAATATTTATCATCAGCAGATGGTGGCCGGGGGCAAAACGGCCACTCTCACTTTCCTCAGAACCTTTTAGAGGTCATTATATGGGGGAGGGAGGGAAAGTGAAGCTCCGATTCAGTGCCCTCTTCCCCCTCCTCTGTCCCCCCGGGGCTTCGGGCTCAGACCCCAGGGCCTTTGCACGGAGCTTTCTTTACACAGGTCCCACAGTCCTTCACAGTTTCAGGAGCACAGAGGTTCCCAAGCTGCTTCTTTAGTTGTTTACTTTAGGCCTTTCTTTGCTCTGGTCTCTTCTTCATCCTAAAGTTTCAAAATAGAGACACACATATAGAGAACAAACGTATGGACACCAAGGGGGGAAAGAGGGGTGGGGGGGCAGTGGTGGTAGTGGGATGAATTGGGAGATTGGGATTGACATATATACACCAATATGTATAAAATAGATAACTAGTAAGAACCTGCTGTATAAAAATAAATAAATAAAATTAAATTTAAAAAAAAAGAAAAAAACCCCAACAAAGTGGATGCTGCCTTGACTGGATGGTGGAGCAGGACAAAAGGAATGGGGACCAGGGATCCCAGGAGCCAGGCTGGTCTGACAGGTCCTTCCCTCATTCACTTTCACCTTGACTGGTGTTTTGGTGAAATTATTAATGATTTATTTAGCAGTGAACCCCACCATGTCTGTGCCCCCAAAGAACCCTGACTTGTAACTCTGACGGATGAGAAGAAGGTGGTGGGAGCGAGGTCCAGGTGAGGTAGGCAGCCAAGCGGAGTCGGGGCTGCACTGCAGAGGACAGCAGCCTAGACCCCAAGCTTGAGAGCATCACCCTGGGTGAGAGTCATTGCTCACACTGTTTCAGGGGAGCACTGCCCCTAATTAGGGGGAGCTGGGGAGGCACTACCTGTCTGGAGACATCCACACAGGCCCGACACTGACCTTCCTACAGCAATTGTAAGTTAAGGATGAGAAGCTACTGTTTAACATTGGCTGGAGACACGTGTATGGGGGTGGTGGGGGGAGTAGAGAGAAAAAGAGAAGACAGAGAGATTGATTGATTGATTGATTGATTGGTTGTGAGAGGGTAGGAGCAACTGACCAGGGAGGCGGCTGTCTTCTCAAAGCATGAAAAGAAACTGTGGGTTATCAAGTAGATAGGGACCAAGATAGCTTATTCTTGGTCAAATGTTGTCTATGCCTGATTATTCAGGTGGGTACCGGCCAACGTCTAAACCTCCTGGTCTACGGAAGCTTTACTGAGCTATGTCTGGGGTTTCCTTTAGCACGTCGGGATCACAGCTCAGTTTGTTCCATTTAAGTATTGGATACTTAATACTTTTAAAGCAGCTACTCTGTGCCCACTCCTGCCAGGTGATGTGGGATGTGAAAGAAATACTGGGTACAATCCCTGCCCTAGAGGAACGTATCAACTTGATGAAGAGACAAGACTCATACAGATGAAACAAACTTAGGGAAAAATAAAATACCGGTTTTGGAACGCACTCGAGGTTTAGGACCCAGGAGGGATGTGTGCTGTGGTGTCAGCAGCCAGTGGCTGCAGCTCCTGGTGAGAGCTGTGTCCCCGGGGTCTGGATGCCTTGAGGAGAAGCCCCAGGGGAATTTGCCGAGCCCATGCGTTTGTGGGTGTATCTCCGTCACAGCACTTGGATTCAGTCTCATGACCGTGGCTGCTTGGAGACGCCCCATCGAGGACCTCGTGCTGTGGGGGACTGTCCTCTGGCTGCCTGTCTCGGGAGAAGTGAAACAACTTGTTAGGCTTGTTCCTGCCTGCAAAGGGCGGTAGCGTCATCCATCCTTCTGACCTCAGATGGTTGTATGACAGGAGGGATGGAGCGTGGAGGCCCTTGGGTAGAGCACCGTGTGGTTTATCCCTGGCTGCAAAATCTATTTAGGCAAAAAGAAGTTGGTGTTAATACTCTTCACGCCCTGACACTGCAGTGCTGCCTGCTCTTGGGAACTCGTCTTTGTCCCAGTGTTCTCTCTCTCTCTGGGCTCCCCTGGTCTCTCCAGTCTGCTTTCCACCCCTGCTCCTTTCGTCACTCCCTGCTTGTTTCCAGACGCTTCCTCTGATCCCCTGGCTTCTGCAGTGATGGAAATGCACGAGCATTTCTCCCAAGTCTCGATCTCCCGCCCTGTCCTCACTCCTAAGCCCAGATCCTGATTGCTGTCTGCACGTCCTGCAGGCCTGCAGGTCGGCCTTGGCTTCCTCCGAGCCGTCCCAGGGAAAGGCATCGCCCTCACACGGTCAGCACTGACTCCTCTCCTCCCACTTCTGTGCCACCCATCACCGTCTCAGGCGGCCACGTCTGAGAGTCTGTGATGCTGCTGGAACCCATCCTCTCGCAGCTATTCCCCCCTCTTGTTCTCGAGCCCACACCCTCCTTCACTCTCACCCCAACCAGTATTTTGAAACGTTTAGAATTAAACCTGTACTTATTTATCAATAGAACTCCACCTTTCCTATGCCCCAAAGAAATCTTCCTTGTAACTCTAACAAATGAGGTTTAAACAGAGCGGCTTCCTTCTCTCTCTGCCCGGGCAGCCCTGCCCATCTCCTGCCCCACTCCTCCCCAACAGTGGTCCTGAGGCCCCCTGACACTAGGAACTCAAAGAACATGGCAGGAAAGCCACACCTACCCTCTTGTGACAGTTGATTGTGACAGCCTCCTAAGCTATCTCTCTGTTCCTTCTCTGTCCAGGGCTGTTTCTGTAAAACCCAGACCCGACAAGGCTCAAAACCACCTTGATAACTGGTCACCATTCACAGAACAAAGGCTGAACTCCAGCAGATCCTCAGTCTGACCCCAAATCACCTTTTCTTCCCTCCCTCTGGGCCTGTGTGGTTGGGCCTGCGTGAACACTTGGAATTCCCCAGCCCTGCCGGCACCTTAAGCCTCCATACACTGCTGGTGGTGTTCCGTCTGCCAGGAACACCTTTCCCCATGCTTCTCTTCCTGAGGAAAGACTGTGTACTCCTTAGGTCTGGGTTAGATGTCGTCGCCTCCGCGAAACCTTTCTCGAACTTCCTTCTCATCAAACATAATGTGTCACTCCTTCCCTGTTCCTACAATTTCCTGTTTGCACTTAAGAAGAAAAAATACTTACCTCCTTCCATTATAGTCACACCAGCAGCAGGGACAATGTGCTCTTTATTTTCGAGTCTGCAGAGCACCCATCCCGGCACCAGTATACACTTGTTGAATAAACAAACAACTGAATGAATGAATGAATGAGTTTGACGTGCTCGTTAAAGCCCATGTGGGCACCAAGGCCTCATTCGCCTCCTCTTTCACTGGCTTATCATTCTTAAGAGGAGTGGGTCTCTCTGTACTTCAGCCTTTGCGGTGCCAGGCGGCTAAGGGAAAACCCGGCAGTTCTGAGAACACGGTGGTCGAGCTGTGTCTGGTTCCCTGTAAGTCACTCTTTCTCCATAACTCCGATCACTGCCCAGTCTCAGACCCTCCACTTCTGAACCTCAGCTAGAGGGATTTAAAAAGCGCTTTCCAGCATCCATTTAGGTAGCTGGCCTCCTGCCGGCCTTGGTTCCAAGATCCCATCCCCTCTTTTCCCCAGTTTTCACAAGTGGGCCGTGGTTGGCTCTCTCAAGCCTGACCTGTACCCCATCACTCAAGCACTGGAGCCCTTCCCTTGATGGGAGGGTTCCTGTGCTGAGCCCCAATTTCGTGACCAGGACTTTGCTTTCAGTGGCAAGATCTCCTTAGTGCCAACTTCTGAGTATTTCATGTTTGTTTAAACCTTAACATTCACCTTCAGTCCAGCTGTCAGTTACTCTCATCCCTCCTTCCCAGGTGCTGTCTGCTTATCTGGTATCCACTGTCTGTCCTGATTTGCTCTTCACTCATGTCACACCTGCAGATGTGTTTGCCACCCCTTGGCCGTGGGGCATCCTAGCTCTGCCTCAGACGAGGGCGTCACTCACCACACAGGTGAAAAGCCAGAGGGCTTCTACCCTCTCCTGCTCCCAGATAATGCACTTTTCTGCAGCTGCACGCTGTCATTCTGATCTTGATACCGATCCTGTCTCACCTGAGTTACCTCAGCTGCATCTTAATGAATCCCCCAAGTCCACTCTTCACCCCTCTGTGGCATTCTCCACACTTTAGCCAGAAAGATCTTTCAAGATGTAATACTGTTCATGTCACATCACAGTCCTGCTTAAAACCCTTCCTCATCTTACCTCGTTCTTAGGAATAAAGACCACATTTCTGAAGAATGTTAGAAAACACGGCCTACAAAGCCAGGGCTATCTGGCCCCAACGGCCTCCTCAGCTTCTTTTTCACTCACTAGCCAACATCCCCCTTCTTCTCATGCATACATCCTGCTTCCTCCCACCCCAGGGCCTTTGAACATGCCATTTCCTTTGTTTGGAACTCTGTTCTTGTCTTTCAGCTTAGAGCTCAAGCACCCCTTTTCCACAATGCCTGCCTGTTGCTACCCTCGCTAGCTCTCACAGCTCCCTGAACTCCTCCTTTATAGAACTTCTCACAGTTTTTAATTATATAGTCACGTGATCATTCATTACTGTGTTTCCCTCTAGTGAGGTCCAAGGATAGGGACCGTGTCCGTGTTGCTCACAATTTTATTGAGCCCTGTAATTAACATGGGGTCAGTGCCTCATGCATATCATTAGATGATGGGGATAACACCTGCATGATCCTACCTGACCAGTCCCACGGAAGTTTACCAGGTCTGTGTATAAGCATGTCCTAGGGATGATGCTCTGCCACTCAGCTCCTCCTAAGCCCGAGCATGGATACTGCCTCATAGAGGGTAAACCATGAGACAGATATACAACACGGGGCTCCTGAAATCCTTACGCAACATCCCATATTGTTTATTGAAAGTATTTGGATGTGCGTATTTATTAGTTTTCTTGTTGTAGGGAATTTGACAGATACTCCATACCATTGCACTCTACATTAACTGCATTTCCTTGAATTCAGAGCCAGTAAAAAGTTCATCTCTTCATGTTAATTGTTTTCTTCTTTTAATCATGAGAATTCTATTCCCCATTGGATTTCTTTGTTTCTTTTTTTTTTTTTCTTAGCTGCTGGGGTACTCTGTGCTAAATTTCACGCTTAACATAGTAAAATTTCCTCTGCCCAGGTATCCTGTTGTATCTGTCCTCTGTTGTTTTTATTATTTATTTATTTATTTTTGGCTGCTCTGGGTCTTCATTGCTGTGCGTGGGCTTTCTCTAGTTGCGGTGAACGGGGGCTACTCTTCATCGCGGTACATGGGCTTCTCACTGCGGTGGCTTCTCTTGTTGCAGAGCATGAGCTCTAGGCGCGTAGGCTTCAGGAGTTGTGGCACGCAGGCTCTAGAGCGCAGGCTGAGTAGTTGTGGCGCACGGACTTAGTTGCTCCACGGCATGGGGGATCTTCCTGGACCAGGGCTCGAACCTGTGTCCCCTGCATTGGCAGGAGGATTCTTAACCACTACGCTGCCAGGGAAGTCCCGCTGTGGTTTTTAAAGTGATTTCTTTGTTGTTCTATTGTGTTATACTTAATTATTAAAGACAATTCAGATTCTTTTGTTAGGAATATATATATTTATATGTTATATTATATACATTTTAATTTATATTATATATTAGCTACATATGATGTATATATCATATTTAATATATATTACAAAGCCCTTATACCCCCTCTTTTATCCCATAGCGATAATCCATATTCTTCCTTTGGAGCCACGCTGGCGAGGGATGATGACAAGAATCTGTGGAGTGTGCCTCATGACGTGTCCCACACAGAGGCAGACGATGACAGGATCCTCTACAATTTGATCGTTGTTCGTAATCAACAGGCCAAAGATTCAGAGGTAAGCACCTTTTGAGATCTTGCTGTGCACAGGTGATAATGTCCAGTGAAAAACAGCAATAACGGAGAAGACCAGCTTAGAATAGAGAAAAGAATGAAGGATGAGATGTGTGAAACGTAGGGCAGGTCTTTTAGCAGCATCTAGTTGCTAATTTTAGCTGGTCTTGGTACACCTGTTTAATACACAGATAAGACTGATTTCTAATTGTTACTTTAATGATACAAATTACAGCCGTAGGGAAACAGCAAGGCAGTGCTGTTCAGATCGTGAAAATACTTTATGGTCTTAAATGGCTTAACCAGTCCATCTCTAATCTTTCCAACTGTTTAGCAAGCCACCATTAAAGATTCAGACTGAAGGTTGAGAGGTACTTTGCATCATCACTACTTCTGAATTAATGGGGCCTGAATTGTTTTTTTGTTTTTTCTGTTTGTATCTTCTTAAATTGTGCTTATGGATCAAACAGCATATCTGCCATATTTGAGGTGATTTTTGTGATAAGGCTTGAAACCACTCTTAGTGGACTTTTAATCAAAGTCATTGATATGAGAACACCAGAATATTGAGAAGGAGACAACTTCATAAATGAAGAGAAAACAGCAAAAGGGATGATATTTTATTTTCTCCTTTATTCCAAATGTAGTATTATAGTACTATCATAATACAATATAATATTATGTGTATCATTTTCCAAGTAATACAACCTAAGTTTTCTAACTTCTGTGTTCATCTGTTAGTTCTGAGTAGATGCCTATATTAGATATCACTTTATGTTTTCCTTTGTATCGTATAGTAATTGAGAAGAACAGAGACATTTAAAATCTCAGGCTTAGGCTATGAAGAAAAGCACCAGAGTGTGTATGTATGGGAGCAGGTTTATTGCGGGGGAATTGTTAACTGTTTTTCCCCCGAAAACATGCGTTAGCAGGAGATGATAACTTTAGAAGAGTCGTGTGTCCCGGTCCTTTTATTCTGGTGTGACTTGGGATGCCTTTGGGGGGTTGGAGGTGGGCTGAGAGGCGGGGAATGACAGTTGCCTCTGATTCTTGAGGCCTGGGGCAAGAGTAGGCTGGAGAGTCCCGCAGTGGCTTTGATGAGCATCCTTTCTTGGGTGTGGAGTGCTAGTAGGGACAACTCCTGCTAGATATCCATCACAGCGCTTAAGTCAGAGGCATAACATATTAGTGGCCATGCACTGCGCTACCCCTGGCTTCCCCCCTGCTATCCCCTCCTCCACTGGTAACATTTAAAGGACATCATAAAGGCTGCTCAGGCCAGGAATAGCCATCCTGGCTGCCCTTCCTGAGCATATGGACAGGAATTCTTGCATGACCTTGTTTTCCCTTTAATGGGAAGTGCTAATCCTTACCCTGCTGTATTGGGCTGACCAGTTAGGGTTTCTGCTGGTGAGAATGGAACTAGTTCTTCTCTTTTCTTCCTTTTCTTTCTCCACTCTGTGCAAAGCTGTGACAGCAATAGGGAAGTGATATACATATATATAGCACACGTTTCTCTGTCTCCGCAGGGCCTCAGGCCAGATGTGAAAGGGGCTTGAAGGGTGTTTGCCCTGAGCCTGGCAGCTGTCTCTGGAGGAGCTCCTGTCTCTCCGCCCTGTTTGTCTTTACTTTTGAAAAGGCAGTAGAGGAGGCAACGTGAGCTGCAAAGCGCTCTGAATAAGCATGGCTTCCAAAGCAGCCACCGTGTCACTTCTGTGCTGCTCTTGGACCTGTGTGAAGGGCCTTCCAGAAGGCTTTTTCTTCTTCTTTTTTTTTTTTCTTATTAGCTGAAATTCAATCCTCTATTATTCTGGTACAGAAGAAATAAGTAAGCATAGAAGCAATGTCTTTTCTCCTATATTTTCCTCAATATGTTGGAGAAAACCTCTTCTTGATCTGAATACAAGTACACCACTACTTCGTCATCTAGGCCATTTAATGCTGTGTAACATGTATATATACAGCACCTCACATTCATATTTAATGGAGTAGTGTACAATGAGTGAGTTCCAGATGTAAAAATGTTCTGTACATAGTTTGACTGGTAAACTTCTCAGCGGCACGGATCATGTCTCTGTCTTACACTTTACCTCTACTTTAAATGGCTACAGGTCCCATTTTTGGGAACTTTTTATAACAGTGATTCTCAAACTTGAGCGTATATAAGAATTACTTTGAAAATAAGTTTCCTGGACCCCATCCCCAGAGATTTTATTTTGAATTTTATTTTATTTTTTTGTACAGCAGGTTCTTATTAGCTATCTATTTTATACATATTAGTGTATATATGTCAATCCCAATCTCCCAATTCATCCCGCCCCAAAGGCTTTTTCTTCTCCTTGCCTAAGAAATGAAGTCGAGTTTAACTCTAGAGGAACTCTGCAACCAGGACAGGCCGTCAGGTCAATAACATGAAGATGTGATGATGATGATTTTACATGAAATGATGTGAAATGTCTCCGTTCATGGTGCTCCTTTTTTTTTCAGGTGTAAAAAAAAAAACATATACATACACAAGGTATATATAAAATATATATTTTAAGGTATGTATGTATACATACATACATCATATATATACATGGTTAAAAAATGTTTCATATATTTTCTTCCAAAAATTTGAAATGCATATAAAAAGCATATATTAATATATCTTAGAATATTAGAATATAGATATTAATATATCTATTCATTTTCCCACAGATTGGATCATACATTACATATCATTCTGTACCCTGCTTTTTTTCCACTTAATAATATATTTTGGACATATTTTCACTTCAACATGTGTAGATTTACCTTAGTGGTTTTGGGGGCTCTCTTGTATTCTCTTGCATGAATTCACTATCATTTATTCAGCCAGTCCCTATTCATATTTAGGTTGATTCAGGTTTTTTGCTATTAGGAGCAGAAGCAATGCTACAGTGGGTATCCATATATACTTGTATGCCCTGCCATTATTTTTTCAGGAGTAGAATTGCTGGATCAAAGAGTATGTGTGGGGCTTCCCTGGTGGCGCAGTGGTTGGGGGTCCTTCTGCCGATGCAGGGGATGCGGGTTCGTGCCCCAGTCCGGGAGGATCCCACATGCCGCAGAGCGGCTGGGCCCGTGAGTCATGGCCACTGAGCCTGCGCGTCCGGAGCCTGTGCTCCGCAACGGGAGAGGCCACAACAGTGAGAGGACCACGTACCGGAAAAAAAAAAAAAAAAAAAGAGTATGTGTGTATTTAAAATGTTGGAATTGTCACAGTGCTTCGTTCTTGGGGGAACCTAGGAAAAACACTTCAGGGTGCAAAACTCACTAGCATTGGGAGTTCATTCAGTGTTTAAGAGGAGCAGCTGCTAAGCTCCAGATAGCTGTTTGCCATGCTGAGGATGGAATTGCCAGAACTTTGGATTTTTAAGAGAAGCTAAAAATCCAAACTTACATATAAAATGTCCAGATTTTTAAATGATAGCTCACATTAAAAAAGTGTGTCAGCTAAACAAAATACGTTTATGGGCTACTGATATATAAGGAACATTTACAATAAGGACCACTACTACTTGATATTATTGTTATTTTGTTCAGTATGATTGAAAAATGAACTCACCATTGATTTAAAAGGTAGAAGGGGGAAGCTGGGGTTGTTTTAAGTTTGAACATTCATATTGCTTATTTTCTTTTTCATGCAGGGTAAAATTGGTACAAATTTTAATAAAACGGAGGATTTTAGTTTTGAGGGAAAAACAAATTCCACCTACTAAGGAACAAGAAACCCTAGATATTTTTGCATGATACAATTTAGAAGCTCAAGCAAGGCGTTAAGGAGAACTGAACATTATGTTTTTTCTTGAGTAGCAATAGCGTGAAAGACCCAGGAACGTCCATATTTGGAATTCTATGAAAAATGAAGAGTAATTTGAAAACAGTGTGTGCACTGCCTACATTCCCTTTCTGAATCTGGAGCTGGTGGAGGAAGGGCTGCAAATATAGTTAAAGCTACATTCGCTGTGTTGTCCCAAATTGGAAAAAAAAATCAGAAAAGAAGACATATAGGAGAGCAAATAATGAAGCAAAGGCATGAACTTAAAATTACTTGCAGTGTCAGAAAATAAAATAATAACATTATTTAATTCTAATATAATCCACTTTTATTTACACAAGCCTTCAAAAGCTTGAAGACTGTCAGCAGAATAACTGATGCATTTACAGATCTCCAAGTAGTGAAAAAATTTTGCTCTCGTCTTTGACTTTGTAAAATACTTTATGTTTAAGAAATAGTAAACATTGGGCTTCCCTGGTGGCGCAGTGGTTGAGAATCCGCCTGCCGATGCAGGGGACGCGGGTTCGTGCCCCGGTCTGGGAAGATCCCACATGCCGCGGAGCGGCTGGGCCCGTGAGCCATGGCCACTGAGACTGCGCGTCTGGAGCCTGTGCTCCGCAACGGGAGAGGCCACAACAGTGAGAGGCCTGCATACCGAAGAAATAGTAAACAACCTCAAAATCATGTCACTACATCATTATCCTTATGTTCATTTTCATCAACGTAGTTGTACTTCACATAGCACTCTGTTCTAGGGAGCTTAATAATGGTTAATGAAATATCACTGTGCCTTATTTACTTATTTTGTATAAATAATTCTATTCACATTGAACGATCTTGTCCTCCAAGATAATAGTGAAAACAGTGACAAGCACTGTTCAACCACTTGACATAGATTAATTAAGTCCTCTACACGACAACTGTGAGGTGGGTGCCGTTATTATTTCTATTTGAAGCAACTTGTCCAAGGCCACACAGTTGAAGGTATGGAGTCAGGATTTGAATCTGGGCTTTATGAATCCAGAGACAAAATATATAATGAGCACCACGATCGAAATTGTTAGAGGGGACTAGATATTGTCTGTGATCCCATGTAGCTTTCAAAATGCATGAACAGAATCTGTCCAAAGCCTATTTCTGTGACTTTTTGAAACCAATGATATGAAAGGGACTCTCACATCGGTGGAATAAGAACTATGTTTGGTTTGGGGATCGTGATTGCAGTTCAGGAAGTGGTCCCAGTCATAATACACTTTTCCCAAATTATGCATTTACACAGTGAGTACAGATGGTTAAGACTGCAACCCAGGGTTTCAGTTTTGTTTTTTTTTTTAGCTGTACGTGGGCCTCTCACTGTTGTGGCCTCTCCCGTTGTGGAGCACAGGCTCTGGACGCGCAGGCTCAGCGGCCATGGCTCAGGGGCCCAGCCGCTCCGCGGCATGTGGGATCTTCCCGGACTGGGGCACGAACCCGCGTCCCCTGCATCGGCAGGCGGACTCCCAACCACTGCGCCACCAGGGAAGCCCCATCCCTTCATCTCTTTGTTCAGTGTTCTCTGACGTGTTATTTGGTGCCCCTTCTGAAGGTTCGGTAATAGTTCTTTCAGGAGTTCGTGCATGGCTTCAAGATTTTTACTCTGTTAAAGAAGGCTTTTACATTTTTGATTAAGAATGTAAGTACTGGGCTTCCCTGGTGGCACAGTGGTTAAGAATCCACCTGCCAGTGCAGGGGACACGGGTTCGAGCCCTGGTCCAGGGAGATCCCACTTGCCGCGGAGCAACTAAGCCCGTGAGCCACAACTACTGAGCCAGTGCTCTAGAGGCCACGAGCCACAACTACTGAAGCCCGCGTGCCTAGAGCCCGTGCTCTGCAAGAAGAGAGGCCACAGCGATGAGTAGCCCCCCGCTGGCTGCAACTAGAGAAAGCCCGCCCGCAGAAATGAAGACCCAACGCAGCCAAAAATAAAAAGTAAATAAAATTAAGAATGTAAGTGCTGAAAATCAAATCGTTTTCATAAACACTTTTAAGGACTATGCTGGTTCAAAATAGGTGATGTTTGTTTGACATAATCGGTGATAGAAATTCTAGGCTTATTTTTAAAGCTATTAAGTAATTGCATGCTCGGAAATGTTTGTCATTCTGATGATGAGCGCCTGTCACTGAGCAAAGCAGTATTTATACACTGGCAGGAACCATGTGAACACCAGATGCTTGTGTGGCTCAAGCCATGCTGTGAAAACCTGAGAACCTCCCTCTGCTGAACCCCTGGGAACAGCTGCATGTTATTATTTTTTAAAACTATAGAGGCAAAAACATAAAATGTCCCTGGTTTACAATTTGTTTGCTCTTCCTGTGTGTCAGGACTCCCTGCTGGCGTAGTGTTGCCAGGCATTGTAAACAGTTCCTATGCAATGTTTAAGATAGCAGCAGAAGTTCCCAGGGGTTTGTTTGCAATGTCTGGATTATAGGCTTAGCCTGTCATATCCCTGGTACTAAAGCAAAGGGTAAAACAGAGTTAACTGGAATGTTTGGTTGGAGGATGTGAGGTGGTGGGAGAGAGCGCGGGTACCAGCCACATCGCTCTGCAGCGCTTGGAGGTGGGATGTTCCGGTTGGGCTCTGCACGGCTCCGTCTTAGCAAGTCTCCACTCGCTGGACGAGGCTCGCTCTGGTCAGGCCATCTGACTTCTCTGTAAGTGGGTGAACACTGGCCATGGTTGGCGATAGAACTGCAAGTTTTACGCCAAGCGTGAAGGAGCAAAGTAACAGTGGAAAATTGAAGCAATTCTCTAGATCATTCTGGGCTTCTCAAAAGGCCTTTTTGTTTGGGGTCCAGATGATCCAGATTGTTGAATGCAACCATTCTTTATTTGACTTTGTTAGTGACTGTTTGGGTTAGAGGGGGAGAGAATAAAAACACTCGTTAGGATCTGAGAGTCAAGCCGTCTTACCCTCTGTGTTCTGGGTAATAATACTTATGGAGGATTATGTTGGGTTCTCAGCAGTAGCATGCGGCTTAATGCGTGTGTTCCAGGCAAGAACTGAAGCCTCACAGTACCCCTGTGAAAGAGGGATTGTGACACATAAGATCAGAGGCTTTTGGTCCTCTGTCCAGGGTGTTGGAGTGGGGGAATTGGGATCGTAGTTCAGTCTGTATGACCTGGAAGCCTGTATGATGGGAAACGCTGCCCCCGTGTCTCTATTGAGCTTAGAAAGAGTCTCAGTGGAATCTTTTTGGTCAAAGACAAAGTTACCAAATGGGTGTTAACTTCCTGCCGAGCAGCGGCTCTGGTCTGTGTATTTGTCAACCATTACTCACCCTGCACCGACTGAATCACCGAGTGGACGACTTTAGTATCTATTTAGTATCAACCTGTATTGGGCAGTGCGTGTAACATCCTCTAGGTGATGCTGCTTGGGAATTTTTAACGCCTTGGGCACCATTCTGGGTACAAAAATCTATTGGACTCCACCGGAAGACATTGTTTGTCTGTCTGTGAGGTTCTTTTCTATTCTTTGCCCACCCTCAACGTTAAAAAAATATCTAAGTATTTTTGGATATTAACATTAAGGTAATCCATGTTTCTTACCGAGTAGGTAGCGCATCAAAGCTCTGTGTAAGCCAACAGAGTTGAGACAACAAATATTAGAAAACGATGCAGGCAAGGGGAAAATCATTAGATATTCAGTAGCATGTGAGGTGCTGAAAAACATGCCTTTTGGAATGAGACAGTTGCGGGTGAGAGTCATAGCTCTGCCATGTCCTGAGATGACACTGAACAGTCATTTAAACTCGGGGAGATCATACTCTTTATTGTCCAGTTTGGGACACAGTCACAAGGTCTTAACTAAGAAGAAAGGGGGGTGCTCATATGGAGTAGTGCAGGCCAAAGATATAAATTGGGGCTGCCCTAGACAAGCCTGGATATATGATCACCTTTTTAAAAAATTGTGGTAAAATATAAATAACATAAAATTTGGCATTTTATCCATGTTGTAGTGGCAGTTCAGTGGCATTAAGTACATTCACATTGTTGGGCAGTCATCACCACCATCCATCTCCAGGACTTTTCATTTTCCCAAACTGAAACTCCATACCCATTAAACAGTAACTCCCTATAACCCCTTCCCCCAGTCCCTGGAAACCACCTTTCTACTTTCTGTCTGTGAATTAGACTACTTTAGGTACTGCATATTAATGGAATCATACGATATTTGTCTTTTTTTTTTTTTTTTTGCGGTATGCGGGCCTCTCACTGTTGTGGCCTCTCCCGTTGCGGAGCACAGGTTCTGGACGCACAGGCTCAGTGGCCATGGCTCACGGGCCCAGCCGCTCCGCGGCATGTGGGATCCTCCCGGACTGGGGCACGAACCCGTGTCCCCTGCATCGGCAGGCGGACTCTCAACCACTGCGCCACCAGGGAAGCCCGATATTTGTCTTTCTGTGACTGGCTCACTTCACTTAGCAAAATGTCCTCAAGGTTCATCCATGTTGTAGCATGTGTTAGAATTTCTTTCCTTTTTAAAGCTGAATAATATTCTATTGTATGTATAAACCACATTTTGTTTATTCATTCTTCTGTCACCAGGCACATGGGTTGCTTCCAACTTTTGGCCTATGTGAGCAATGCTGCTCTGAACGTGGGTGTACAAATATTTGTTTGAGTCCCTGATTTAAATTCTTTTGGGTATATACCCAGAAGTGGCATTGCTGGATCATATGGTAATTCTATGTTTAATTTTTTGAGGAACCGCCATACTGTTTTCCACAATGTCTGCACCATTTTACATTCCCAACATCAAGGCATGAGAGTTCTAATTTATCCACATCCTCACCAACACTTGTTATTAAGATCACCTTTCTTAACCTCTAAACTGATCAATAAAACAGCTGATGACTTCATATTGATCAGTTTTCACATCCACATGGAGTAGAGACAGTTGAAACTGTGGGCCAGTCACCACCACTGAATATCAGCCTTAGGGATGTAAACCCGGAAGAGGCTGATATCTTGACAGAGCCTCCCTCTGAGCTGCCTGTCCATGGAAGGGAAATAGGTCAGAAAACTGGGGGAGCTCTTTGTACCTGAATTCTATTCTGTTTTTTCCAAGCATCCATATACTAAAATGTAATGGCCAGGCCCTGGTTCTTTTACTGCTCTTTAGGTTCTGTCCTCATTGGCCCTCTTCCCCTGGAGCCCCAGAAAGATAGTAGATAGTACACCTTGGGAGTACTGACAGGTCAGTGACAGAGAGGGTGTACAACGCACTGGGGACCTCCAGGAAGATGCCATGCCTGTAGGAGAAGGGCAGGGAGCTGGCCATCTCTTTCCATTACTAGAACTTCACTGTTGCAGTAACAGGTTGCTGCACCTCTGGGTTTTCTGAGTTATTGTGCTTGTGATGGTGGATTTCCAGAAGGCAGACCACATGTTTATTGGCGCGCATATGCAGGATAATTCACTGATAAGGAATTCTATCTCTCCATTCGTTTTTTTTGCAACTTGCATAAACCAGTTGGGCCTGAGAAGAAACAGAAACCGTAAAGCTGCCTCAAGAGTTGTATTTTTTTTAAATTATAGTTGACTAGTTGTAAATTTGAAACACAGGGATTAATACCAAGTTAAGCCTCCAGTGACCTACCCAGTGATAGTTTTGGCTTTTTCTAGAACAAGTGAGGTCATCAGAAATGCCTGCCTGTCATAGAGTCAGGGTGCCTCCTCCATGCATTGCCTGGATTTCCACAGCAGTCTTTTGATGTTGATGAGTTATTTATTTAAAAGACAGTGAGAGGGGCTTCCCTGGTGGCGCAGTGGTTGAGAGTCCGCCTGCCGATGCAGGGGACGCGGGTTTGTGCCCCGGTCCGGGAAGATCCCACATGCTGCAGAGTGGCTGGGCCCATGAGCCATGGCCGCTGGGCCTGCGCGTCCGGAGACTGTGCTCTGCAACGGGAGAGGCCACAACAGTGAGAGGCCCGCATACCGCAAAAAAAAAAAAAGACAGTGAGAGAGAGACCCGAAGAGGTTTCTTCTTGATAGTGTCCAGAAATGGGCTTCTGATTCAGGGTTCGATGCCTTCCCTTTGGGGTAGAGAAGGAAAGCTAGAAGGATCTGAGGATTTAGGGCAGATAACTGAATGATTTTCTTTGTCCTTTATTTTAAATGTGAGCAGGAATAATCATGTGGTAAAAGAACTCTATAGAAAAAAAAAAGGCACTTTCCAACTTATTTCCTTCTTTAGAAAACAACAGTGTGTGATTGATTTTTCAAATGTATCTGTGCTATTTTATATACAGGATTTGTTTCAACAAAAGTTCAAATTCTGCCTGATGTGTCTATTTATTGGTTAATTTTATTAAAAACAATGTGTCTAATGTTCAATTAGGCAGGCTTGGTTTGTAATGAGTGTTTTCAGTTCTCTGTATCCCTGAGAGTCTAATATTTTTTAGTCTTGATGTTAATTTAGGGTCAACAATGTGGAAAACTCTTTTCTGTTCTTCCTACATCCCCTGCCTCTCAATTCAATAGGAGGACGAACTGATTTCTATTGCCATTAAGTTAGAATTTCTGGTTTCATCAAAATAAGGACCCACTTTCAGTTTCACAACTATCTTAGGTCAACATAATGGGCATGTGCGTGAGGGAGCCTGGTTGGTTGTTCATGCAAAGCTCACAGGCTTGTGATACTATGGGTATCTCTATAGCTCTTTATCTCTATACTTATACCTATATCTATCTATTTCTCTATCTTATCTATCTGTATCATTCTGTCATCCCTATCTATCTATCTATCTATCATCTGTCTATTTACATTTTTTTAAAGGAATTGGCTTACAAAATTGTGGAGGCTTGGTGAATTCAGAATCTGATGGGGGAGGCCAGCAGGCTGGAGACTTAGGGAATAGTTGCAATTCAAGTCCAAAGGCAGAATTCCTTCCTGCAGAGAGGAGGCCAATCTTTGTTTTATTAGAGCCTTCGAGTGATTAGGTAGGGCCCACCCACATTATAGAGAGTAATCTGCTTTACTTGGAGTGTACTAATTTAAATATTAATCTCATCCACAAAACACCTTCACAGAAACATCCAGAATAATGACTGACCAAATATCTGGGCACTGTGGCCCAACCAAGTTGGAACATAAAATGAACCATCATAGTGGATTTTACTAACGCTCATCAAATTTGCAAGAGACTGCCGTATAAACTCAAATGCACGTAACCATTTGATGGGCCATAAACTTGACCGGTCCGTCCAGCCTCTCCCCTATAATGAAATACGTAAAGGAAACGAGTGACCACACTAGAAGGTGACTGGGAAAGAGGGATCAGAGATCGATGGCAACTGCCATCTATGGAACACTTACTGTGTACCCGGTGCTGCTCCAAGTATATTACATACACAGTGTTAACTGCTGTTGGCCTCCAGATGTGATAACCTGGTGCTTTCATCTCCAGTATAAAGCTATTCCTGTGATTTGGTTAGGACACCCTGCCCCTTGATGGTGGTAGATAGAGGTTTCTGAACATCACCCCCAGGTGAACTGTAGCTTCAGGAACTGGACACAGGCAGGGATTCGGGAGGGCAGGCAGCAGAATATGGAATCAAGGGAAATCCAGAACCGTGTAATATGAGACGAATCTGCGACTGAGACCAAGGGAGATATTTCGAATAAAGGCTCAAATTGAAGGGGCTAGGCAGTTATCCAAACAGAGCCAGCAGATTAGCAGTGGAAGATAGGGCTCTCTAGACATTTCAGTCCGAGTGCAATAATCTGTGGATTACTGCAGTAGAATTTAATGCATTGCCAAGGCCCGGCGAGTCCTACTCTCCCATTTTCTCCCTTGGAACCTCTTGACTATTTCCCCAATCCAATAATGACATCATCTCTGTTGCCCATGGACAGCTACACCTCTCCAGTTGAAGGCACATTCATTTTCTTGATTTATTATTTAATAGATAAAGCTGGACTGAAGGCATAGAAGCTGATGAGGCTATTGCGCTTTGAGGAATCTCTGCCCAGCCTGTGGCAGCGTTCAGTACAGTTCTACATTTTCCTGTTGGCTGAGACCCAAGAGAGCCCAGGGGAAGTGGTGGCCTCAGAGTGGCATCCCTTGTGATCAAAATAGCTCCTTTGCTTTCGCAACAGTTGTTTTGGCCCCATTCACTGGTTTGAAATTCTTTTAAGGTTGAGCAGCCCAAATATATATATATTTAAAATATTTATTTATTTAGTTATTTGGCTGTGCCGCGTGTTCATTGCGGCATGTGGCCTCTAGTTCCCTGATCAGGGATCAAACCCGGGCTCCCTGCATTGGGAGCACGGAGTCTTAGCCACTGGACCACCAGGGAAGTCCCTGGAGTAGCTTAAATATTGAATCTAAGTTATATTAACTCATCCGGCAGTTCCAGTGTTTGCAGTCCATCCTATGGATATTCTCACACAGTTAAACAAAGATATGCGTTCTCTGCAGTAGTGTTTTGAAAAGTAAAAATCTGGAAATAAAAATATTTGATGAAGGTACTGGTTAAAAAGTAACAGGGTAGGATTTATAGATAATGGCTTGGAAAGATAGTTATGATCTATTGCTAAGTGGGCATGTATAATATTATCCCATTTGTGTAGAAAGAGATCCCATTTGTATAAAAGCATATGTATGCTAATATACAGCAATAAGATTTCTTCGTAGGAAGGTTACCTATGAACTTTTTTTAGCCTTGGTGACCACTGGGGAGTAGAAGTGGATGGAGAAAGGGGTACTTTCACTTTCTTTTAACTTTATGGTCTTCTGTACTGTTTGAAAGCAATTTTAGACTATATGTGTGTATTGCTTCTGTATACATATACTTCGTATAAAATAATTATTTCACAGCACACTTTGTGGTGGCTGTTGCCTTAGGTCTTTCTAATCTGTCTTGTTTTAGTGTGGGTATGTTGGAGAAAGGGGAAGGGGTGGGAAGAAGGAGGAAGGGAGGGAGGAAGAGAGAGAAAAAGAGAGATTAAGAGAGAGAAAATGAGAGTTAGTTTAGGAGGACTGGAGCACACTTTGAGGAATCCTGCCAAATGGACTGAATGGCAGAATGTGCATGAAGCAGTCAGTTGGTGTTTTATCTTTTGAACATTATAAGATTCATCTAGTAGATCAGGCTCTTTCTCTGAAGCTCGCCTTCCCTCCAGCTGCCTGTGAATTCACATGGTAATTAACAGAGACGTATTTGTTCGATTCTTCCCCACCCTCCCCACCACCCTGCCCCCGCCTCTTCCTTTGATTGGTCTTTTGCTCATCTTAGAATAACTGAAAATGGCTCTTAATTGCACAGAGCCCGCTAGAGCCCTGGAAACTGGTGCGCTGGGTCTCCACGGTGTGAATGTGCTCAGCTGGGGAATCTCTGAAGGCTTACGAGGAGTCCTCCATAAGTACAGCTTTTTGGTTTTGAGTGGATGCCGAGGGGGAATGGCAGCACCTGCCCGGTTCTGATGGGGGCCCAGATCTGTGGCTTTTCAGTCCTAAAATCGCCGAAGTGTTCTGGAAGGAGACCGTATTTTTCTTGCTATGAAACCACCCTTCCATTTAGGTACCCAGTTCCTGGGTACCTGTTGTCACATGATTATGACACCATGCTGTTTACCGCCCTGGAGGGAGCTGCGCCCTCTGATGGTTTTGCGATAGGAGAGACAGGTCAGGTGGCTTATGAATACAAACTGAGTCTACCCTCTTGAAATAATCGTCCTGTTGAATTAGAAGAGAGGTGAGGTAAAGTCACATCCAAGCTTGTTTACCACGTTGCTGTTGTCATTGTTATTATTAAGTAATTTGGAGCCCGGACCCAGCGATTATCATACTAAGTGAAGTAAGTCAGGCAGAGAAAGACAAGTTATCATATGATATCAATCATGTGTGGAATCTAATTTAAAAAAAGATACAAATGAACTTATTTATAAAGCAGAAGCAGACTTACGGATATCGAAAACAAACTTATGGGTACCAAAGGGGAAATGTGGGGTGCGGGGAATAAATCAGGAGCTTGGGAGGAACACACACACACTGCTATATATAAGATAGATGACTGACGGGGACCTGTGTATAGCACAGGAAACTCTACCCAATATTCTGTGATAACCTATATGAGAAAAGAATCTAAAAACGAATGAATATATGTATATGTATAACTGAATCACTTTGATGTACACCTGAAACTAACACAACATCGTAAATCAATTATACTCCAATAAAATTAAAATATTAAAAAAAGTAAAGTAAGCATAGACAAAGCTTAAAAACATAAACAGCTTGGAGCCAGGTTCAGTGGACCTGAGCCACCGTTCACCTCATTCCTTCTACACGGATGCAGTTTGCGCTAGGAGGCCGCACACAGGTGGGCAGTGTGTGTTTGCACCCCGTGTTGTCAGTCCTGGCTGTAGCTCCAGGAACCAGAAGATCCACATGCTCGTGCTGCTTCCCCAGGCCCAGGTGCTGGGCGGTCACCAGGGAGGGGCGAGCAGGAGGAAGTCCTCAGAGATACTTGTTGTTTCATTGTGCAGCTGAGTGTACTTGTCTCTTGGCACTGATTTTTATTCTTACTTTTTTTGCCAGCCTTGGCGAATTTACCAGGAAGTTTTGAAACCAGGTACAAGGGGTGGAGATAAACCCCCCCTGCCGTTGAGTTTGTTGTTAAACACAGGACGTACTCAGGGACATGCTTTTACCCGTTGGTCCCTGTCTCTTTGCCAGCACAGAAGGACTCCGAGGAAAGCTATGAGTGGGAACGGCAACAGCTCGTAAGAAGAGAGACCTTCTGACCAAGGACTGGTCAGGGTGCCTGCTCTTCCAGCCTGGCTTTGACAGTCGGCGAAAATACTTTTAAAAATGACCTCTGTCATCTTGTATTGCATAGACTGTCATCTGTCTATCGGAAGTCAGCGCGGTTTCCGTATTTTTTTTACTGGGAAATGACTGTAGGCCATGCTTTTAAGCCATCATCCATTTGCTTCTCTAGGCAGACGTCTGGAGGGAAGGGGTGATGTGTCAGGATGCGGTGGACTGTCTGGTGTAGGACTGAGCTACCCAAGGATGTACTGTCACCTGCAAAATGGGCAGAAGGCTGCAGAACCCTCTCCCTGCCTTTCTGGGGCCCCCATTGACTTCTGGAGGGCCCCCTCCCAGGGTTCTTCTCATGTTACCCTACGGCTATGTCCCCTTTGTTGGCGGCTCATCAGCCTGCCCCAGCCCTCTCCAAGTATCCCATCACTAACACTTTCTCTCCCATCTTTCCACCCAATTCAATGTCCATTTACTCTGTGTAGGCTCAGCTTAACTGGAACTTAGAAAGAAGCAGGTGTTAGTTCAAAACCAGAGGAATTCAGTGAAGAGTATGAATGATTTAAGGAGGCACTTGGGACCCCAATCTTATCATCATTGGTGAAATCTGAGGAAGCGGAGAGGTTTTCCGAGCAGAGAGGGCAGCTCAGCTCAGTGGTTTCCTGCGGGGCTTCCAGATGTATTCATGCCTATCGTCACTGTGATTTTCGGTCTTTCCTGAATTGGGATTGGAGCAGCCTCATCACGTTGCAAACACCGCCAGAAACTTGCCGTGTGAGATTTCCTGGGATAGGGACAGGGTCCTGCATGAGGGCCCTGAGGGTGGAGGCCAAGGCACTGGATGAGCCAGACTGCTTCTGGTCCCAAAGGATTTTGTGGGGCCCAAGGCCTGAATTGTTGAAAGGGGTGGACCTTGGCGTGAGCTGGCAGTCAGCATCAAGCACAAGAAGAACACCCTTGAGTTGCACACGAATGTGGACAACTAGCCAGGGGTGCCTGGATGGCTTAGCAATCTGAGGGCAGGTAAGGGGTGGCATTTGAGAAACAATCCCCCTTCGAGCTGGCAGATCCTCTGCTGATGTTGAAACACTGGCTGCCGTTCTTACCACTCACTCTGCCTGTTCCTCTGCCCTAGTTTGGAAAGGTCTTTTCTTCCTCTCCTGTTTTGCCTGCTCCTGACTTGTCTTCCAGTCGAGGGCAGGGCTTTGTAAAACACCCAGGTGGGGAAACAAGCCGAACCTGCTTTTTCATCCATCCTTTTCTCCACTTTGCTTGCTCTTATTTTCACCTCTCTCTGTGCTTGTCTTTATTTCTTATTTTTATTTTTTGACATAAATCGTAGCAATTATTGTTTCAACACCTTTATTGGAGTATAATTGCTTTACAGTGGTGTGTTAGTTTCTGCTTTATAACAAAGCGAATCAGTTCTACATATACATATGTTCCCATATCTCTTCCCTCTTGCGTCTCCCTCCCTCCCTCCCACCCTCCCTATCCCACCCCTCTAGGTGTTCACAAAGCACCGAGCTAGCTAGTGCTTGTCTTTAAAGGGAACGTCTCAGCCGATGCTGGGTAAGATTTAGTCATTGAGAGGAACTCACTCAGGTCCAAATGTATCTAGGCTTTCAATCGCTGAATGTTCGAAAACACAGCATTTCATTGATGCTTCCGTCCTCACCTTCATATTTTAATCCATGACATGGTATGTATCTTTTGCCTGCTTTAAAGTGATGTTTGGGGGATAGAAAGCACCTTTGACTATATAGCAAAAGACACGCACTGAAATGTTTCAGAGTGATGGTTTTCTATTGTGTGAACTGCAGTTGGCACTATTGCTTTTTTAGCCAATCATGGCAGCTGACACTGTATCTGGCAAACATCCTCTTCCTTTTTTTTTTTTTTTTTTGCGGTATGTGGGCCTCTCACTGTTGTGGCCTCTCCCGTTGCGGAGCACAGGCTCCAGACGCGCAAGCTCAGCGGCCATGGCTCACGGGCCCAGCCGCTCCACGGCATGTGGGATCTTCCCGGACCGGGGCACGAACCTGTGACCCCTGCATCGGCAGGCGGACTTTCAACCACTGTGCCACCAGGGAAGCCCAAACATCCTCTTCTTAAAAGGTCACCAATCATATTGGATTAGAGCTCACCCTAGTGATCATTACTAATGATTTTGGTTACTACTGTAAAGACACTGTCTCCCAATAAGGTCCCATCCTGAGGCACCGGACATTAGCATATACACTTTGCGGGGACACAAGTCAACCCGTTAATTGTAGGCACGCCATTGATAGGATTAAAAATACTTACTTGGTTTGGTGGTCAGATGTAGACCCTGTGGGTGTAGTGTGTTGAAAGAGTCTCCCCTCAGGGAGTTTACATTCTATTGAAGGGAGACAGACAACAAATAACTATAATGTAGGTCGTGCAGGGGCAGAAAAATTTTCCCTTCCTTCTAGGTTCTTTGGCTGGTCTAATAATTAAATTGATATAAGACAGATTAACAGGAGAAAAACAAACTTAATTATGTATATACAGGATTCCCATAAAGATGTGAAGACATAATTGAGGCTTCTGTAACATCCTGAGCTAAGAAAAGGGGTAGGCGTCCAGGGGTACCAAGGGGAGGAAAGCCATTCATGGGAAGGCAGAGGAGATGTTTGAAAAACAAGTTTCCCTGTTATGCAGATAAGTTTCCCAGATAAAAAATGATTATGGATACAGGCCCCCTTTCCAATATAAATTTAGGCAGTTGAGAGGGAGGTAAAGAGCTTTTCCTGAATCTGCTGGGTTTTGATTGCCTTTAGCTCAAAATAATCCTTATGCCGAAGATACGTATTTTGGGGTAATCCTTATGCCGAAGATACGTATTTTGGCTGTGATAAGCACTTTGAAGAAAAATAAGATAATATGAAGGGACAGAAAGTGACTTTGGGCTGGGGAGCAGAGACCTGAATGAGGTGGGAAATAAGCCTTATGAAGGGCATCCCAAGCAGAGGAAACAGCAAGTGTGGAGGCTCTGAGGCAGGAATGAGCGTGGTATGTGCCAGGGACAGCAAGGAGGCCCGTGTGGCTGCCGCAGAGAGAGCAACGGAAGGAGCTGTGCTGTGTGACCCTGAGCAAACTGGCAAGGACCAGACCACGAAGGCCCGGTAGGCACAGTGAGGGTTTTGGAGTTTGTTCTAAGAGGGGTGGGGAGTTCTTTTGAACTAATCAAGTAGAAAATGCTTATTTGTCCCTTTGCAAGATCTGTTCTCCTCTGGCCCGGTTACTTGTGATCTGGGCAGCTCACATTCCCTGGGAGTCCTGAGCAGGCCTGGCCTTACACCATGCCTCCCGCTCCCTGTTGGGAGATACGTCTCCAGGGGTCTCTTGGTCTCTGCATGCATTGTGGGCAGAGGCACTGTCTGCCCTTTGTCTGGACTGTCTTTTCAAGGGTGTTTTTACAGTGAGCAGCCTTAGCATGTATAGCTAGTTCTCCCTCTGGAGCAAAAGGCAGGCAGGCCTATCCCATTTTAAAAGGTCAGGTCCCCTGAGTTTAGGGTTCCACGTGCAAATGATGTACGTGCAGGCATCATTTGGCCCTCTTCCCATTACTGTGTGGGATCTGGCATGAAGAATGCTGATCTGGGGACTTCCCTGGTGGTATAGTGGTTAAGAATCCGCCTGCCAATGCAGGGGACACGGGTTCGAGCCCTGGTCTGGGAAGATCCCACATGCCGTGGAGCAACTAAGTCCATGCATCACAACTACTGAGTCTGTGCTCTAGAGCCCAGAGCCACAACTACTGAGCCTGTGAGCCACAACTAGTGAAGCCTGCGTGCCTAGAGCCCGTGCTCCGGAACAAGAGAAGCCACTGCAATGAGAAGCCTGCGCACCACAACGAAGAGTAGCCCCTGCTTGCCACAGCTAGAGAAAGCCTGCACGCAGCAACGAAGACCCAACGCAGCCAAAATGTAAATTAAAAAAAAAAAAAAAAGAATGCTGATCTGCTATTGCCGAGTCCTTTGTCTCTGACCCTGGAGTCTCATGTCTTTTGCCAGCACCCATGAAACTGTGACAGGAGACCAGACCGTATTAGCTTGTTAGTCAAATCTTGTATGCTTCACAATTCTTGACACCCTTAAAATAGCTTTCATGTTGGCATCATGACTGAGAGCTTGACCTGGGTCCGTGCTTTGGTGCATATGTGTGCTTTTTAAACTTTTTTCTGTTATTTTTGGAACCCTGACCCCACCCCGAATGAAATCTACCAGAAAACTGATCAAATTAAAGCTGCCTTGGTCTAAGTAAAGGCAAGAACCTAGATTCCCCATCTCAGGACGTCCCCCAGGCATCTTTGGAAAAGCCACCCAACATAATTTCAGAAACACTGTGTTGACCTACTAAAGGCCCCTTTAAAACTCAAATTTGATATCTGGTAGCAATAATACATTATTCTTATCAGAGATAGATCAGTTATGTCTTAGCAAAAAATTAATTTCCCAGTCATAAATAGGTCAGCACAAATTCGTTTTTTTGAGGAATGAGTTCCAGGTTTAATACGTTTCAGTTACAGGCTATGGAGGGGGAGGTTGGGAGAGGGGGGCACTGCAGTGGTGGGCCCTGGGTATTTGGGCAGGGCTGTAAGGGAGAACGCTATAAACCAGAGGTGCTGAGAAGAGAGTAGATGATAAATCAAATCCCATTTGAACTACTTGGTTTCCTTGATCCTTATCCCTTCAAGTTGCCTCAGAAGCTTTGAGTGGGGTCTGGCAGAGAGAGAGGGGCACCGTTCCTTTTCACATATCTTTTATGGTGGGGTTCTGTGTGAGGTATCATTTGGAAAAATGACTCTCCCACAGAAACAAGTTTGAAAGCTCATCTTCTTTACTCTGTTACCTGGAGCTCTGGCAGTGGGTATTCAACACAAAAGCAGATGCTTATTTCATAGAGTCCAAGGAGGAATGGGGCACAGCAGAAAGGATTCCTGGGGTTCAGACCCAGCTCTACTACTGTCTCCTAACTTTCCCACTAATGTGTTGTGTGACCTTCGGCAGGTCACGCAGCTTCTCTGGGCCTGTTTTCTCAACCAGGCCAGAGGGAGATGTGAAGGACATGGTCTTAAAAGTCTCTGTACTTAAAGGCTTGTGAACTATGGAGCAGTAATGTGGCTTTTAACCCAAGAAACATTGTGCTGTAGTCCTGGGTGTCTGCATTTTAAAGATCCAGACCTCATTCACGCCCTTTGAGTGAGATGCACTCAATATGGGAATGGGGATGGGGGCATATCTGAGAGTAAATCAGGTGGCTTTGATTCCTCCACCCCACATTTTCCTCCACAGTCTAGACAAGCTGTGGCCCAGGGGCCAAATCCAGGTTTATTGGAACACAGACACGCCCCCTTGTTTATGTGTATTTTCTGGATGCTTTGGTACTACAAGTGACAAAGTTGAGTAGTTGTGACAGAGACCTTATGTCTTGTAAACCCTAAAATATTTAGTATCTGGCTTGAGGCCATGCTTTGCCTTTGGTTTGGCACACAGTAGACTTGGCTCAAATGCTTGTGTGAATTTAATTTTTCATACAACAAGGCTACACAACCAACCCCCTTAAGGGGGGGAACCCATAGCCACTGCTTCATGATACTCTGGAAGAAGACATCCTCTTTGGAAACGGAGAGACTCTTCTAGCCTTTTCATTTACGGGGTGCAAAACATCTTTCAATTACTGATGATTCTTTTCTTTTGAAAAATGCCTATACAATTATGTATCATGTGAGATCAGTCAAAATTTTAAAAAATAACTGCAGTTTCTAAGCTTGTTAACTGTACCATGGACTAATGCCACAGCACTGTTTTCCCTTCCCATTCGGGGATTTTAAATGCAGAGGAATTGTTTTAGGGGCTTTGTTGGAATTAATTAAAGCCTGCCACGTTGATAAGGATAAAGGCGGATGACTGACAGGGGAAAGGTCTTGAAAACTGGAAATGGCTGCTGAATGTAGGATTCATGAGGCAGCTTCCTGATGGGCTCGGCAAAGGGTCATCCATGTGTCTATAATAGCCAGTAAAGACTGCGGTAATTATAACCCATGCGTTAACCAGTGAGTTTCCAGGCAATTACAGGACTGCTTCCACTTAAGCAATTATTTTGCCTTGAGGCCGCGGCATTACGTCATGCTTGAGGCTTTGTCAGGGTAACCTCCAAACACTTGAGTGGGGGAGGTGGAATCTGGGGGCTCCACTGAAGATTGTAGGGGAGTAAAACGTGGACAGCAAATGAGATGCTGAAATTGTAAGGAAAATGTTTTACAAGGCTTGAATCTAAATAATAACTTCCAACTATTACAGGAACCCTATTGTCATTGGCAGGTGACAGAGAGAGTAAGCATTTTGTGCCTTTTGGCTGTGCTGGGTCTTTGTTGCTGCTCACAGGCTTTCTCTAGTTGCGGCGAGCGGGGGCTACCTTTGTTGTGGAGCACGGGCTCTAGGCGCGCGGGCTTCAGGAGTTGCAGCACGTGAGCTCAGTAGTTGTGGCTCACGGGCTCTAGAGCGCAGGCTCAGTAGTTGTGGCACACGGGCTTACTTGCTCCGTGGCATGTGGGATCTTCTCGGACCAGAGCTCAAACCTGTGTCCCCTGCAGTGGCAGGCGGATTCTTAACCACTGCGCCACCAGGGAAGTCCCTTGTGCCTCTTTTGAAAGGGTCAATGTGACTCTGTCATAGGGGTATAATATGCTGGAGATGTGCTTGGAGTGATTAGGGAAGTGGTTTAGTTTCCAGGTACATGTCTTAAAAAGGATAGAGATAGTTTAGAGAAGGTCTGGAGTAGACAATGAAAATATCGAAAAATTACAAAGTAGGAATCAAGTGATGGGGGAGAGGTGGAGTGAGCAGAACACAGACTGTCAAATCGGATGCACATGGGTCACAGATTATACCCAGTATCAAGCTTTACTAATACTGTCAAAGACACAGACGACCAAGAGGCTCAGGAGAAGCAGAGAGAGGTCTGGGACCTGAGAATGTCTCCCTAGGGCCCCTGTCCCCGCAGGGCCTGCACCTCTGACTCAGAATACTAGATGAGTCTCAATCAGGTCCGCTGGGTTACCTCACACAGTGCAAAGCATTCAAATTATGAAAGAGCTCTGTTGTATACTTCTCATTATTTTGTCGAATATGTGGCATTCTCCAGGGTCTCTACCCCAAAGATGCTGGGTGTCTTGAGTCCACGTCCTCCTTTGGGCAGAGACATCCTGCTAAGGGCATTCTGTAGTCAAGGCTTCTTCCTAGCAAATATCGTTAGTCTAGTTACCTGGAGGTTCACTTGATAAAGAAATTAGATAGGGTCACCTGCCTTCTTTCCTTTTTTTTGTGGTGGGGGGGCTTATCCACCCCTACCCCCCAACACACACACACACACACATGCACAGAGTCAGTAAATGGACCACAGGTCAGCTGTTTAAGTCCTTCCTACTGGGGGGTGAAGGTGAAAAGGACCGGTCGGGGTCAGGCAGAAATAAACAGCTTGACAGCTTTCGAATAGAGGAAGAACAACTATAATTTGTTTCCCTGGTGATAAAGTATGGAGGAAGGGTAATTACAAAAAGCATTATCACTATAATGAGAAGTATTTTGGTTAAAAAAATAGGAAACTTTCAGATTTGGGGGGTTGTTAGTTTTAAAAGCGAATGATAACTTCCTACTTTCTTTCCTTCCTTCCTCTCTCCTGTGTCTCTGCTGAGTATCGAGGGCATCACACCCCCTTCCTGGTCATCGTCTTGTCCTTGCTCTGTCTCCCAGGTCCTCCTCCTCTGTGAAGCTGGCAGAGCTCCTGAATACAGAGTACATGCCTCACAGAAGCAGCAGTGTTTGCGGCTAAATATTGCGACATACACAGGAACTTGGCAGATTTATTGACAGGCTTTTCAGTTTAACAGAATTCATTGAAATCAGATGAGCTAAGGTCTGTGCATTGCCATCCAGAACACAGTAAATACTTTTAAAAATAAATTCAATTTACAGTAATAGCCATAACTAGAGTTTTCTGTTATTGAGGTAATCAGATACTCGGTCACGTTAACAAAGGAAGCCCTTAAAAATAATCCTTCTTGGGGATTTTAAAGTTTCTATTCTGATAAAAGAAGTATATGACCATTGTGGAAAATTTGGAAAGTATAGGAGAAAAAAAAACACTATTATACTGTTTTTTTGTTTTGTTTTGTTTTGTTTTTGCGGTACGCGGGCCTCTCACTGTTGTGGCCTCTCCCGTTGAGGAGCACAGGCTCCGGACGCGCAGGCTCAGTGGCCATGGCTCATGGGCCCAGCCGCTCCGCGGCATGTGGGATCTTCCCAGACCAGGGCACGAACCCGTGTCCCCTGCATCGGCAGGCGGACTCTCAACCACTGCACCACCAGGGAAGCCCCTATTATACTGTTTCATTGAATTTTTCTTCTGCTTTTTTTTGAGATGAAATATATATACATATGTATACTATACATATATTATGTATATACACTATTATATATTATATATATTATGTGTATGTATATGTGTATATTATGTATATATATATCATTGTGAATATACACACTATTTCAAAAAAATATATGCTGTAATAAATATATATAGTCTGCTTTAATACTGATCACTAATATATCATTTAAGTCTTTTTTCATCACCTTTTTTGTGTTTATAATCAATGCTTTAAAGCACGTTATTTGCATTCACTCTTTTGCACTTGAGATTATTTCCTTAGGATAGATTCTTAGAACTGGAATTCATGGATTAAAGATTTTACCCATTTTTATATATTCTGATACATACCGCCAAATAGTTTTCACTATCCTTGAGGAAAAAAAGTAACACCAATTTTGTAACTCTCAGTCTTAATACAAAAGAGCCCCTTTCACCACACCCTTCCCAGCACTGGACGTTCTCATTTTCTTTTATTTTTAATAGATAATTTGGCTGGACAACAAGAAAATATTCATTGTTTCACTGAGAATTTTTTTTAACATCTTTATTGGAGTATAATTGCTTTAAAATGGTGTGTTAGTTTCTGCTTTATAACAAAGTGAATCAGTTATACATATACATATGTCCCCATATCTCTTCCCTCTTGCATCTCCCTCCCTCCCACCCTCCCTATCCCACCCCTCTAGGTGGTCACAAAGCACTGAGCTGATCTCCCTGTGCTATGCGGCTGCTTCCCACTAGCTATCTACCTTACGTTTGGTAGTGTATATATGTCCATGCCATTCTCTCACTTTGTCCCAGCTTACCCTTCCCCCTCCCTGTATCCTCAAGTCCATTCTCTAGTAGGTCTGTGTCTTTATTCCCGTCTTGCCCCTAGGTTCTATATGACTTTTTTTTTTTTTAGATTCCATATATATGTGTTAGTGTACGATATTTGTTTTTCTCTTTCTGACTTACTTCACTCTGTATGACAGTCTCTAGGTCCATCCACCTCACTACAGATAACTCAGTTTTGTTCCTTTTTATGGCTGAGTAATATTCACTGAGAATTCTTGAAGGGTGGATATTATTTCTTAACTGATCCTTTTGTGAATTATCTCTTGACGGGTTCTGTTCTTTAATATGATTTTTCTTTCTGTATTCACCCCTTGCTGTATTTGTATCAAACATTTTTTCCAGTATTTTGCTTGCCTTTTTATTATTATTTTTTCTTCATGACTAAAAGTTTCAGGTTTTTATTTTGTCAAATTATATATTTTTCTGTTGTCTTGGAGGTCTTTTAAAAGTAATACATTTATCTTGGTGTAGCTATCAGTTCAATGAGATTATGGGTACGAAAGCATTTTAGACAGTGAAAGACACACTACCTATAATAGGAGCAGTGACTCCTCCCCGCTTCACTGTCACCTGGAAAGAACCTGTAGTCCTTAAGGACACACGCAAGAGTGTTTTCTGGTAGGTCTGGGTAAAGAGGCATCCGTTTGCAAACTTTGCCACAGTGTGTATTGACATTTGTACAGCACTTTTCGGTTTGGACGAGCCACACTTGAGCTGCTGACTTGCCATGTGTGGCCAGCGGCTGCCGTATTGCACAGCCCAGGGCTGGATGCTGAGAGGTAGACAGACCTTTGAGATGTCCTCTAGACTCTGCATTCAGACTGTCCATTGTTACGTCCAAACTTGCCCTCCATACTTTGAAGAAGCAGCCTTCCTTGACGGTACATGCTTAAAATAATTGGCTGTTTCTATCTTGCCAGAAATTCAAGTCCCCCTTTCCTCTCCATGAACAGGAATTTAATCTTATTATCCTTTGCCTTTGGTGACAGCAACTAATTGTCTCTCTTGCCTGCAGTGGCCTGAGCAGCAGAATCGGGAATGGGTTCCAGCGAATTGATTAGGAATGACGATATCACAGGAAAACATCAAGGCCCAGTTCTTCCCACTGGCGGCGTTAGCCAAATCACATCCTGAGTTTGGCTCTTCTCCCATCGCTAAAGCCGTACGTGGGCTGGAACCCCCCAAATTCGGCAAAACTGACTTGAAATCTCTTTGCTTAACAGCCCCATTCCGTGGCTTTGCTGGCAGGGTTCCCAGCCGGAGCTGCGAGCTATCCCTTGGCTTTAATCTGGTTAAAACCAGATAAGAATTAGGTCAGGGGCCTCTGGCTGCAAAACAGGCTGTTTCCAGAACTCCAGCGGAGCTGTGGAATAAAAATAAGCAGGGAGAGTCGGAAAAGCATTACTTGGTATTTACATTTGAGTTGTTCTAGGTCAAACTTCGAGCTCTGGTTCTAGGTCATAACACAGGAGCTCACAAAAGGCAGTGGGACTGCAGTAGCAACCAGGGGAGGATGTGCCTTTCCGAGGCGCCTCAAGCAGGACCTGCAGGATGATATTTGGGGTTTGAGGCTCTGCATGGTATGTTGAGTCAAACTGCCCAAACGGCTAGACTTTAGTCAGGTTTCACTTTATTATCTTTTAAGTATTAGAGCATCTGGGGTGGGGTTCTCAGAGCCTAGTGGTCAGTGAAGCAGGCTCACCCCACTAAGGCCCAGCTTTCCCTGGGCTTCAGAGAAAAGGCAAGTGAATAGCTCTGGAAGGTCAGTAAGGAGGAGACCCAGATGCAAACATGTAAGCCACAGGCTTGTTCTTCTCTCACTGGATTGGTGGGTCTGAGAAGGCTGGGAGAGAGAACCACAGCAGAGTTTGACCTTCCCAACTGAAAATGCTCCTTTCCGTAGGCCCTAGTTACCAACAGACGGGCCTTTTGTAGTGCGCGTGTTCCAGAGTAGTGACATGTCCAGGCAGAAGCAATAATGAAACTACACACCTCAGATTGGGACTCGAGCCCAATTACATCTCAGTTGGGACTCAAACCCACAATCTTCTAACCGCACTCCTTTGTATGGGACTTGAACCCACAATCTCTGGTTTAGGCGGGGACTCGAACCCACAATCTCCCAGCTGAAACCACACACCTGGTCACAGGACTCAATGGGGCTCAGGCTCTTTATGTCTCAGCAGAGAAGGAATTCAGCAAGAGGCAGAGTGACAGGCAAGAAGTGGATTTATTGATAGAGGACGCTCGTGATAGAGGACGCTCGTGAAGGATACACGCGGGCAGGCAAGAGAGCTCTGCCCCGAGAACTAAGTGGGAAAGCGGGTTTATTTAGGGAGATACACGCTCCATAGACAGAGCATGAGCCGTCTCAGAAGGCTAGAGGCCCCGGGGTGTCGGGGGGTGGTTAGTTTTCATGGGCTGGGTAATTTCACAGGCTAACAAGTGGGTGGATTATTCCAACTATTTTGGAGAAGGGGTGGAGATTTCCAGGAATTGGGCCACCACCCGCTCTTTGGCCTTTTATGGTCCACCTCAGAACTGTCATGGTGCCGGTGGGTGTGTCACTTAGCATATGCCGACGTATTACAATGAGCATATGATGAGGCTCCAGGTCTACTGGAAGTGGAATCTTCCACCATCTTGGGCCTAGTAGATGCTAACCAGTTCGTGTTGTCTCCTCAACAGCTATGTCATTCTTTTAAAGGTCGTGCCCTGTCCCCTAACCTCCTGTCTCAATAAGGCCAAGCCATGTTGAGAGCAGTTGGAGGGTCCTCCAAATTCTGGAGCTCCCGAGGACCAAGTTGCAGACCCCCGGGCACTGGCTTCTCCTTGGCCTCCAGTCCCTACTACTTCCTCCTGCAAGGTTCGTCTGGTCTGTGATTTATCCTCTAATACGCCGAGTTTCTCTTTCTGTCATCTGATCTGTGCCATTTGGGCCGAGGTGAGAGCAGAAGGCGAATGAGTGGAGCGGCTGTGTAGGAACAGTGAGATACCATCCCACCTTCCCTGCTCATACACCATGCGTGGAGGACGGAGAGAATGGGCTTTTCCGGTCCAGACAGAGGATGCCTCTCTGGGGTGGGTGGCCTTGACACTGTCCAGACCAGCTCTGAGCTTCCTCTGCACGATCTCCTCTCTCCTCCCTTCCCCGCCGGCCCCTCACACTGGGATCTGGTTGCTGGGCAGTGACTGGTGCGTGGCCAGGGGCAGCTGGAGAGCAGGGCGGGCCTGTCCGTCCTTTGGACCCAAGTGGCATGCCAGAGCTGCTTTTGGAATGAAAGTCCCTGCACGTTGTGTTCCATTTCTTTCTTTGTGTCCCAGTTTCCACATTGGTGACAGGGAAGGACAATGGAATGGGCTAAATTTGGGCCTAATTGGTGCAGCTTAGGGTGCTGGGAGGAGCATAGGTTATGGAGTCAGACAGACTTGAGTTTAAATTTTAGGTTCCCCACTTAATAGCTGTGAGGTTGCAGCTGAGTTGTTTAGCCTCCTGGGGTCTCACTTAACACGTCTCTAGAAAGGGATCCATAAACCCATCTCGTCGGATTTTCTAATGAAAGGAAGGACACGTGTAGAGGGCCCGGGATGGTGCCTGCCTCGCAGTGCAGCCTCCATATCTGTTATTATTTAAAGAGACCCGTGAAAAGTACTTTTCAAATATCAGATGCTTGATCAGCACAGAGCAGGAGAGGTGAATGGATGATTTTGTTTTATTTCATCATTCTTGAATTTATTCTGTTTCCCAAAAATATGGGGATCAAAATATCTTGATTATATAAACCTGCCTTGTTCAGAATACACATGGATTAGAAGCCACGTGGCTTTTCCTGATAAATGTAGTGCTGCTTTCTAGGTTCAAAGCAGGCACTCAGTCACCAGCAGAAGGTGGCCTTTCCGTGAATTGTCATATTCACTTGCATTCAGCCAACCCATCGGGACGCCGGCTGTGTACAGAGGACTATATACAACGTGGAGGAATCCAGGTTCTTGTATCCATGGAGCCCACAGTCTAGCGGTAAAAGAGACGTTACAAATGCCTATATAACTATCTCGACAGTAAATAACTCCACAGCAGTTCCCATAAAGGGGCCGAGGAATTTCAAAAGAAGCGACAGTTACTTTCAACTGGTAAGAAAGGCAAAGGCTTCTCAAGGTGGTGGCATTTGAGCTGAGCCTGGAAGAGTGAGTAAGAGACGGCAGTGAAACGCGGGCGGGAGTGAACGTGGTCAGAGGCACACAGGGTCAAGATGGAGGGTCCTGTCCAGGATTGAAATTTTCAGTAAGTGGTGGGGCACCCCTGGAGTTCTCTGGGAGGGAAATGACCCAGTCTGACCTTTGGGAAGATAGCTGGTTGGGAGGAGACTGGAGGAGTTAGCTTCTGGAAGCAGAGGGACCTTTATTGGAGCCGTTCAGTCCCATGAAGCCTGCGGCAGTGGGGAGAGAAAAGACAGGAATCTTGTGACAGAGGCCGAAGCAGCAGGATGCGGTGACGGATTTGGATGTGGAAGGTGGGATGGAAGGGGAGTGAGTAGCAGATGACCACGTCGGGAGTGTCAGAGGGCGGGCACTGGCTTGGTGGAGGCCAGTGGGGAGTCAGATTGGGCTCTGTCGAGTGGCCTGGTCAGCCTCCCATCCACATGTGGAGGTGTCCAGCAGAAGGGGTGCATTGGAGACCTGGAGCTGAGGCTTGGGGTCAGGGCAACAGAAGGAGACTTGGGAGTCACCGGCAGGGAAGTAGTGACAACAGAAGCTAGGGAGTTAGGGGAAATTATCCAGGCAGGTGGAGATGAGAAGGTCCAAGACAGAGCCTTGGGAAAGGACTGCATGAAAAGAAGAGGCAGAGGAAGAAGAGGATCCTGCAAAGGGAAGAAGAAGGGTGAGGGAGATAAGCTGGAAGAGGCGTCTTAGAGGCAACGGTCGGAATCTCAGACCTCCTGCTGGCTGACTCCAGGGAAGCACCAGACCTTTCCTCCCAAGTATGGTGGGATTAACGTCCACCCCACTAAGTGTCCTGAGGGGTACTTAGTAGACGCTCATTCCTTTTCACCTCTCCCGCAGAAACCTGGGGAGGCACGGGAAGAAGGGGAGGCCATCAGCATTCAGTGCTTTAGGAAAGGACATCCGTGTTCAGTCACTAGTGAGCTGAGAGGTGGGGACAGTACTCTGACACTTGCCATGGGTTGCGGATCTGAAAGGCCGATTGCCAGGGACTGGTGAGTAAGGAGCTGAGGAGGAAGTGAGAACAGCTATGGAAGCTCCCTTTGAAGCCACGTGGCAAAGAAGGGAGGGTGGAGAACGACGTGGCATTTGAGGAAGCCTCGGGGTAAAGGGAAGGGCTTCCTGGCTAGTGCGTCAGTGAAACCAGCTGTCCTCTCAGGGAGAGGGAGCTAGTTTCTTGCAGAATTCTTTTTCTTGGCTTCGGCATCTGAGGTTCAAGCTTTCGGGTGTTTGTTCAAAGGTACCAGCTGCTCAACTCTGGAAGGTGGAAGCCCGTCACGAGAGCCAGGGAAACTGCAGCTGGTCGCCTGAGCCCGTGGCCGTCGGGACCTTGGCTGGGTTTCTGAACTAGGCGTCTTGTGACCGTGTCATCTTGTAAGCCTGGGAGGAGAGGGCCGCCAGCTCTCCGGGGACTTTTCCAGGGGTCTCCTTCTGAAATGAGCGACGGGGCATCAAGGGAGGGAGCAGAGGAAACACCCAGTAGGTAGGTGAGTCTAAGAAACCCAGGGTTTTCCCCAGTCCTGAAGCCTGGAGCTTAGTTTCAGAAAAGTATGAGCAGTTTCACAGCTCCCTCTGTTGCAGACAAGCACAGCCCGGTTCCAAACATTCACCTTTTCAACTTTGTCTTCATAATCTCAGACCTTGGCAGTGAGCTGCCCACCCTGTCCGCATCTCGAAGGGAGTGGTTTTGCCTTTGTCTCACTCCTCGGAGATGACTTGGAGCCAGGTGGACGGGAGGGCCTGTGGAGCGGGGGTGGGGAAAGTGGGAGGTGGCTGAGGTCCTTCCACCCGTTCCGAGGAGGGGAAGCAGAACCGAAGTCCCCAAAGGAAGGACCGGAGCACAACGTCCCAGGGAGTCAGCCGTGGGGAAGGACGTTCCTGGACCTGGCTGCAGTCTTGGCTAGAGCCTGGGAATACTTTGCTTCTAGAAAAGTTTGTTTTGCTTCAAGGATTTCAATGGTGTTTTCTTAGTTCCTCCTTCAGGTCGGTCTCTGTTCTAAGTATTTGCTCTTTCGTCCTTCCCTCGCTTCCTACCTTGCGCACACACCCCCTCCCTTCCAGTTTGAAGGGGCAGTGTGGACAGTGTTGGCCCTACAACCAGACTGCCTGGGCCTGAAATCCCAGCTCCTCACTTACTGGAGTGCACACCTGAGCAAGCACTTCACCTCCCTGAGCCTCGGTTCCCTTGTTCTTCAGATGTTCTAATCATATTCATCTCATGGAGTAACGTCATATTATGAGAATTAACTAAGTAAATACATATAAAGAGCTTAGAGCAGTATCTGGGAAGTAGTAAGTCCTCTGTAAATATTATCTATCTGTCTGTCTGTTGTGCTCTCTGTCTCTCTCTCTCTCTCTTGTTGTAAATTCCTTCAGATCCTTTTTGGATTTTTCCAGGTGACACAGAAAGAATATATTATGTTGAAAGAGCCTATAGAAATATATTTCTAGAAGTTATAAGTTATATAGTATAAAATACAATTTATAAATTTCTAGAAGTTATGAAATATAAATTATACATTTCTACCAAAGTATAGAAATTATAGCTTACAGCCCCAGTGATGGAGAGCTCATCATCTTGCAAAACCTTCATTCTGGATAGAGCGTTCCTTCCAACATTGATCTTCTTTCTGGGGCTCTACTAACACTAACAAGGCTTAGCAGACTAAGGAATAAATAAAGTTATTAGTTCTTGTTATTAGGAGCAAATAAAAATACATCCGATTCTTAGGTTGAAAAATGTCAACATAGCCAAAGGACCAGATGCAAGGATGTGTCTTCCACATGAACTGCTGCTAATAAATTTCGACCTACAGTTTTTAATGTCCTAGGCCTTATTTGTTATATGTTTCAAACCTTGATTCTCACATTCCGTGGGTTAGTTATCTCTGCTACTTTTGTGACCTTTGACCTCATGAAGTCACTGATAAAAATGACTAGGCCCTGAAACGGAAACCCCGAGCCCTTTCCTGCATTATTAAAAACCTTCCTCCAGGCTGACATCAACAGTTTTGAGTACTCTTCAGTAGCTGCAAAACTACCCGCGCCTGCGTTATCCATTTCACATTTCTCTGTGAAAAGCAAACATGAGAGAACCTGTTAGGGGCCTGTTAAAATCCAGATATACCTCCCACCCTCCCATGTAGTACATGTCTTTCTCTTACTTATCTGAAATTTCCCACTACCTACAAAATGAAAGAAAGCTGTAGGCAGAATGGAAAGCAGAAAGCAAAATGGGAGAAGAAGTCAATATGGTTTTTCTATCTTTTGGAGACTCTCTCTTCATTTTAAATAGAGAGTAGCATAAGACGATATGAATTAGTGAAAGTTGAAAGGGAAGAGATAACAGTTACAATGTTCAAAGAATTCATTTTACCAAAAAGCTATCACTTTCAAGTAAAAGTATTTGGTTACTCTTCATTTTGCAGTTCCCTGATTTCGATGTTTAATTTTTGCAATACAGTGTTATTATAGCCACAATTGTATGGAGTCTTCTTTTAATGTCAGTGTTGAGTTGAAGTGGGAATTCCCAAAGGGATGTATACAGTGTATGATACATGTGGGTACTTGGTACTTTTTTTTTTTTTTGGCTGTGCCACATGGCATGCAGGATCTTAGTTCCCCAACCAGGGATCGAACCCGTGCCCCCTGCAGTGGAAGTACAGAGTCTTAACCACTGGGCTGCCAAGGAAGTCCTTACTTGGTACTTTTTGATAGTGATGTTAGAAAGAATGACTAGGAAGTAAAAATGTCTTAAGGCATTTTCTACTTTTGAGGCACATTTAGGAAAATATTGTAATTTTTTTACGAGACCATTTTCTATAAAACAAGTATATATGTTTATTGTAATTTTGTTTCTGTCTATACCAGACGGTCAAAAAGTCAAGTTAAAGAAGTATCTGGAACCTTATATTCTGGTACAGAATGATTGCTAAAATATATTATTAAGTGAAAAGTGCAGGGTATAGTTTGCTACCATTTATGAGAAAAAATGGAAGGGTACCGGAGAAATTGGTAACATTTATTACTTGTGGAGAGGACACTGGTGGCTGAGGGACAGTCTGTAGTGCATTTTGAATTGTGAATCATATGACTGTATTACCTAACTTAAATAAACAAACAATAAATGCATAAGGAAAAAGAAGCTGGGTCAGGGAAGCAACAATAAGTAGTTACGCTTTTATTTCCTTTTATTAAGGGTATATGGGTCTTGGAATTAGATGTACTTAGATTTGAATTCTGACTTGGCTGCTACTGGCAGTTGAACGTAGGGAAAGTTACCTCACTTCATGTAAAATTTGGGAAAGACCTTCTTGGCTGGGTTTTTATGCAGATCAAATATAATAAGGACCGTTCCTTAAACTTAAGTTTGTGATGATCTGGTTTGAGGGTATGAAATAAAGCAGATGAAGCAGATTTAAGCCTGGATATGAGCATCTTCCTCTGAAGATGGCTTTTCACTATCCAAGAAAGACAAAAGACATGATCATCTTAATGCTTGGGTTCCGGGTGGTGAATAGATTTTGGCTGAAAGTTATTATGAATCAAAAGTTAACTTTGAATAGATCATTATATCCAGCCAAAAGTGTTCAACATGTCTTTGCAATTAAGGAAGTTGAGTGGTTAAGCAAATGATAGTTAGACCCTTCTCCTCCGGATTTTTGGAAGAAATTAGCCAATGAGGTATACGCCATCTCCTTTCCCCTGTTATAGCAACAGTCTTGTGAGAGTTGAGAAGCTCTGCTCTGGTGGACAGAATTCAGGGGAGGCACCATAAAGCAATCCCTGGATGCAGAAAAGGACTGCTGTTATATCTGTGTCATTGCCTAAGTCACTCCTGGGACGGAAAGGTTGAACCCTAGGTAGAGCCATTAATACTGCATTCTCTGTAAGCCATATCCATTCCCAGCTAAACAGCTCGATATGCTGAACATTTTTCCCCAGGGGTTAGAGGTGGGAAAATATGAGATTAATATTTTGTGCTCTATTTATAATTACCTTTTTGTGTATGTACTCAATGAGTGGGCTTTATAACGTGAATCTTTCAGACGTAAGGACCAGAAAGAGAACTCCAGTTGTCTAAACCAGAATGGAATTAGCTTAGGTAACAGAGTTCCAGAAACAGGACTGACTTCAGATGAAGTTTGATCCTGAGGCCCAGGATGGCCTTAGGCTCTACCTCTATGTGATACTTTCGTCTTTGTCCTCTTCTGAATGTTGATTTTTCTTTAAGCTGGCTCTTCTCAGTGTAGTACAAGTGATGGGACCGTTTCTCGGTTTTGTACCCTCACACCCCATCCTCCAGGGGAGGAGAGAACACCACTCCCTATCATCCCAGAAGCCCCATGGATTTTGTTGCCTCTCCTTGGCTTGAACTGGGTACTGTGCCCATACCTGAGCCAATAGGATATGCTGATTGGCTTAAGTTATTGGATTTCAAGCCTGGCACCCCTTCAAAGGATTCTGATTTCATTGCTCTGGGAGGTGGATCCCATGCATTGGTATTTTAAAATATTCCCTGTTGGTTCTAATATGTTGCAAGGTTGAGTTGATTAGCTTAAGCCAATCAGTGTCCAGTCTTAGAGCTGAGAATATAACTGTTCTCTAAAGGAAAATTGGGGTAAACTTGACAGACTGATGAGAGAAGGGGAAAATATATCTTGGAGAAGCAAACGTCAAATGTCTGCTCGTGGCAGACAGATCAGTTGCCCCAGTGTCTGTATCACATCTTTCTTTTTTGCTACTAGAACCCAGATTTTGTTTGGGGCCACAGTGTACCAGCCCCAGGGGATAGATCGTGATTTGTCCAAAGACTAATGAGAATCTGTGTCCCCACTTGTCCTGTCTCCCTTGCAATGAGAGAGAGAGAGAGAGAGAGGGAAGAGCTAAATAGCTCTCTTTGTCCATAGCAGAGAGCACAAAGAAATTTTAAAGTCAATGCATATGAGATTGGAAGTGTAAACCTAATATTTGGAGGAGTTATGGAAGTAGCTACCAGAGAAGAAGAAAAGAAAGGAGAAGGAGGAAGAAGAAGAGAGAGGGAGGGGAGGAGGAAGAAAAAAAATGTTCAGAAGTAACTACTTCTAAAATAAGGCAAAAATAGAGAATGAGAAAGTAAACTTTTAGTTTTCATTTTATACCCTCTGTTCTCTTTGAATTTTTATTTCTATGTGATTATATTATTTTTATAATTAAAAATAAATTAATCTCTTGAAGTTGTTCCTAAGAGTATAAGATGATTTTAAAATATATGTCACCTATTGTTACACATCATTGCTAGGAAAACTAAGTACCGTCTATATGACTCCATGGGAGAGACAACTGGAAGCCTGTTCCTGGGTCTCTCCTGGACTCCACTCTATGTGCCTTTTGGCTTTACTGAATTTAATCTGTGTGCTTTCACTAATAAACCATAAATATGAATATAACAAATAATATATATATGTCACCTATTGTTAGCATACATTTCTTTAAATGTATAAATCACCTTTTTAACAAGAAGTAAGAGTACTTTTTGATTGTGCTATGTTTCCACAACCTCACACTAACACAGTGTAGGTATGAATAAAATGTTTTAATTTTATGCGTGAGAAAATGATCCCGACTCAAGGTCAAGGCAAGCTCATGGGATGGAAAGCTGCAGGAGACCGAGCTCCTGATGGTGGCAGGAGGTTGAGCTTTGTTCTCCTTTCATGTTTGGCCTCATCCTTCTTATCTAGCAACCCTGATCTTATTTGGCCAACAACTAGGGAGGAGAAAAAACCTCAAAAATTAAGCTAAGCATCTTCAGTTACTTGTTTTCAATCACATTTTTTCAGTTTGACTTGGTTCCCAGGTACCTTATGAAATTAAATCTGCATGATTTCTTTTATTACACCTCTGCTAATGTATTCATTGTTAAAAGTTTCGGGCTGCAGCATCACAAAGACCACAATGTATTACTTCAGAAATTACGAGCAAACAAAGATTTTTTTAAAATAAGAGCTTAACTTCTGATGTCTAATAGATTTGAGCATCAAGTCACTTGTGAAGAATATTTAACTTGTTATTTTCAAATTGTTTGTCTAAAGAAAATTGGTACAATTTTTAAAATGTAGAAGGACATCATAAGACTTGCTTTTCTCTAATACCAGGGAATAAATGAGTTTCTTTAGTTGTGGGTAAGATTTTGTTCATCACCGTTTCTCATTTGCTATATTTAGATTCTGTCCTTTGGGATCGTATGTTAAAGAGGAGTTCAAATTCCCCTCTTATTTCTTTTTTCAAAAGCCAGTACTTAGTTAAAACTCTGCCCAAGCTTCTTCTGGTTTTAGAGCTTTAAATTTTGCACAGAACTTTCAAATACTTTCATATATGATTATCCAATCCATGACTATTCTGTCAAAAGAAGACAGTTATAATATGGATTTATGAAATGCAGCGTTTCGTTCTGTTAATCCTAACAGGTACTTATCACGTGCATCGTGTGTGGATCCATCCTTAGCGGATTTTAAAATGTTACATCGTTGCTTCACCATCTAACAGTTTATCAGAGGAACAGACACTGAAACAGAATGGATTTGTATAACATTCCGTGTTAGTGTTTAGGAATAGCAAAATAACTGATGGACAGCAAGAAAAGAAAGATTAAAAAAAAAGTCTGAAGCCTGGATTACCAGTGATGAATGGGTCTCTGAAAAATAGAGATTTGGCTACACTTCCTTCAGGACAGAAGTTCTGAGGCATCAGCCTAAGGAGCTAAAAGAAAAATAGGAGAGACCTTTAATCGCAAGTTAATGAAGCCACCTAGTGGTATGTTACATCATTTAAGGTTGTGTGAATATGTAAAGCATCTCATCTGTGGATTGACTGTGTGGGTCTCTAATCAAGTCTGAGGCGAATTTCTTTGAGAATAAGCACAGTGCTGCTCTGTGTAATCTTTTGTTTATTTATAGTCTTTTTTTTTTTTTTTTTTTTTTTTTTTTTTTTTGCGGTATGCGGGCCTCTCACTGTTGTGGCCTCTCCCGTTGCGGAGCACAGGCTCCGGACGCGCAGGCTCAGTGGCCATGGCTCACGGGCCCAGCCGCTCCGCGGCACGTGGGATCTTCCCGGACCGGCGCATGAACCCGCGTCCCCTGCATCGGCAGGTGGACTCCGAACCACTGCGCCACCAGGGAAGCCCTATAGTCTTTTTTTTTAATCAAAAAGGACTTAAGGTAACGTACATGAAAATACAATGAGGGCACAAACTAGAAGAAGATGAGAAAAGAGAAAAAACATAAAGATATAAAAAGTAGTACAAATTTTGATAATTCAAAAATGCTTTAAAAATCCTATATGTTTTCCATGAAAGGACTCGACATTTTCAGGTAAGCGTGGAAACTGATCAGTTATAAAATTCACAATGTTCAGAACAGTGAAACATTTTTTAGGAAAAGTGAAATCCTACCTAATGTCAAGAGCAGAGAAAATTTTCTTCTGGACGTCCTCACAAATGAGGTACTGCCTAATGTCATGTATAGTGTCCTCAATCCTCATAATAGAAATCATCCTGAGTCTTGGAAGACTGTTTCTTAACTGTGCCTACACTGCTTTGGAGGAGAATGTGCACCAAACTCCATTTTCAGGGCTTGCATGAAAGCATTTGGTCCTCACAATAAGCCTGAGAGGTAGGTAGTGTTACTATCTCCATATTACAGATGAGGCCACTGACACACAGTGAGGTTATGAACTTGCCCGAAGTTAGGCTGTTAATAAATAATGGAGCTGGGATTCAAACCTGGGAAGTCTGGCTCTGACACCCATCCTCTTTTCCAAAATGCTGTATATACTGAATGACCCATCCAATGAAAATGGCAATACTGTATTGAATACTTACACAGTCTGCGGGGCATTAGATAGGAGTGCTTTAACATGGTGCTGAAGATGAGGTCAGGATTGCATATTTCTGAGATGACGCAGTCAGCGTTGCCTTCCAGTGTCACAGGCTTCATCCCTGACCCCAGCCACTGCACACTTATGCAAACACATGTGTATACACACCTTTGGTCAAAAACAGAGGACCAGGAAAGAGTACTCAGATTCACCACTTCCTGATTTCTAGAAAATTGCTGAAATCCATGACCTTGTTATAAAAAATTCATTTTATTGAGGTATAGTTGATTAACAATGTTGTGTTAATTTCTGCTGTACAGCAAAGTGATTCATTTATACATATATATACATTCTTTTTCATATTCTTTACCATTTTGGTTTATCACAGGGTATTGAATGTAGTTCCCTGTGCTCTACAGTAGGACCTTGTTGTTTATCCATTCTATATGTAATAGTTTGCATTTGCTAATCCCAAACTCCCAATCCTTCCCTCCCCCTTCTCCCCTCCCCCTTGGTAATCACAAGTCTATTCTCTGTCTGTGAGTCTGTTTCTGCTTCATAGATAGGTTCATTTGTGTCATATTTTAGATGCCACATATAAGTGATATCATATGGTATTTGTCTTTCTGACTTACTTCACTTAGTGTGATAATCTCTAGGTCCATCCATGTTGCTGCAAATGGCATTATTTCATTCTTTTTATGGCTGAGGAGTATTCCATTGTATATATGTACCACATCCTCTTTATCCAGTCATCTGCTGATGGACGTTTATGTTGTTTCCACGTCTTGGCTATTGTGTATAGTGCTGCTATGAACAGAGGGGTGCGTGTATCTTTTTGAATTATAGTCTTGTGAAATCCATGACTTTTTGATGCCTTTGTATCTTCAGATCCAAGATCTAAAATGCAATCATAACAAAACGCGCTTTATTTTGCTAGCTTTTCTTTCTCAAAGTGGTATCTATAAATGTTTGGGAATGGCAGCTAAATTGATTTCTCTTAACCAGTCATGACAGTTGATTAGGGATGAGCGAGGCAAGCCTTAAAAGGAGCTTGGTAGGGAAATAATGGCATCATTGAAACATTTCCGGTTAGTGGAGTCAGAATTGAGCATTTAAAATGATGTTCTTTTAAGCTGTGCGTTAGGATACTTGTGTGGTTAATGCTCTTGCCAAGAGGAAAAGGTATACTCTATAAAATGACCCTTCTCGATAGAGAAGTCTCCTTGAAAACAAATTTCCATGGCATTTAAAACAAATGCCTAGCTCAGTAAAGATTCTGATGCTCCTGAAAGGTTCAAGTTCTGTTTGGGGACCTACTACTCATAAGATTGAAGTTTTCAGAATGATAATCTTTTAATAGTTCTGCTGAATGCTTGAAAGATTCATCCTATAATGGGAACATAAATGAATGAGAACAATGCTGAGATATGGTGAAAGAAACTGGCTGGAAGTCAAGAAACTTGGGATCTACTTCAGGTCTGCTTTATTCTGATAACAAAGAAAGACACAAATTCTTTGTGTGTCATTTTTCTTTTTTTTTTTTAAAGATTTTTTTTTTTTTTGATATGGACCATTTTTAAACCACCGGCCCGCCAGGGAAATCTCTGTGTGTCATTTTTCTCATGAACTTTGGAGTAAGATCTGAATTCAAACACCAATTCTGATACCCGTTAGCTGGATGATACTGGATTAACCAGTTAACCTTTCTTGGCTTCAGTTTCATTATCTATAAAATGGCTTCAGTAATACATAGATTTTATTAGGTGCTCACTGTGTGCAGGTATTTTATATATAAAGGTTTTTTTATACCTTTTATCTTTATAACTATCTTAAATGGAATGTTCACTCTTGTTATCCCTACTTTACAGGTGTTATCACTGAAGTTGAAAGAATAGGTAATGTGAAGAGTTTAATTAGGATAATTTATGTAATGTGTCATATCACCTGGTATACAGCAGATTCTCCAGACATGGAGCTGATGTATTCCTGTTGATGTCATCTTCCCATCTCCTTCTGTTCTTTTGGGATTTGTTTTGAAGATTAGTGAAGAGGAGAACCACAGGCTTAAACAGCTTAACTTTGGGGATTAGGGATTTAGGCCAAAATGTAAAAATAAAACTGAATTTTTATTTTCCTACAGGAGTGGCAAAAACTCAACTACGATATCTACACCCTGCGACAGATTCGAAGGGAAGTGAGAAATAGATGGAAACGCATTTTAGAAGATTTAGGTGAGTCTGAAAGTGATTATGAAATGGTAAAAATATCCAGTTGTGAGCATTCCTCTTCACTTTCTCCAGCATGGTTTTTATGAAAGGAATGTCAGTAACTGACTGATTAAGGCTACTGTGTACTAATTATTTTCCCAATCCCGTCCTCCCTGTATCCTCAGATAAATATCTGATGTTTCTGTTATCACCAGACCCTGTCTTGAGGACATATTTTGCCGTGTGTTACTCCATCTGTCCTCAGTATCAAGTAGCATAGGGCAGTGGAATCATATGGGCACCACCATTGACTTTTTTGGGCATTGTACATTGATTGCATTATGTGGGAGTGATTGGCCAGTTAATCATAGCTTTATAAGGTAAGGCAGATGGGGAGAAATATTATTTGTAAGAGAGACAGCAAAATACCTGTGGTATTAGAGTAGATATTGGGTATTGATTTTTCTTAAATCTTCCAGGGTTGTGATACAATAAACATGGTCCTCACATTACAAAGTAAGCTTGTTTTCATGTTTTAGAATAATGAATTTATCAATTTTGAAGTCCTCAGTCCTTCTGCTTTGAAAGAGAACATGACACCTTGGCATCATAACCTTTCAAAAGTGGGGTACCAAGTTGCTAGCCGCTGTTGCTTTAGTTGGGATATGATGGGGTGGGGTGGAACTCTCCCTCTTTACTCACCCAGTATTGTCCTGACTTCATAGTCTCCTCCTTATGATGTAAGTTATCCCAGGAAGGGTAAATCTATGAGTCTTTTAGACCTTTGCAGTAAGTAATTTAACCAGTCAGCCATATTGCCCCGGGGAAGGCAATCTGGGCTTGGAGAAGTAGGGCCTGAAGGTGACCATTGTGCAGGTATCAGGGGAAGTAGGAATTCAGGAAACAGGGGAGGAGGTGAAGAGTGGGGAGTGGGAGAAGTGTTTCCAAACCAAGAAAAGGGGCAGCAGGCAGTCAGTGGATGAGTATCTGAGGCTTAACTCGGAGGAAAAAGTTAACAAAGAAAACCTGGTAAGAAGAAATCGCAAGGGAATTTTAATTAAGGACCCCACCAACCTCACTGTGCTGGGAAGCAGCACAGGCAGTGGTGCCTTGGGCTTCAGTTTTCTCATATTTCTAATCCACTGTTGTCCCTTAATCTCCTGCAGGACCATCATTTCCTTGTGACTAATTAACGTGAGGGTTCAATCTCTTTACCTTAGGTTTTCAAAAGGAAGTAGACTCTTTGTTGTCAGTGACAAAACTCAGCACTATCAGTGATTCTAGAAACACAAGGGAGGCTCGGGAGATATTGTTGAGACTGGCTGAAGAGACCAATATTTTCCCAACCGGTTGGGAGCTTTCGGAGAGATATCTCTTTGTTGTGGTAAGTGGATGTCTTTCTCCACCTGCTCTGATTTTGCTCTAAAGTTTTGCTTCTCTATTAGTCCATATTCTCAGCATTCTCACACCACCAGCTCCACCATGGTATGAGGTATGGCAGACGATTCCGGCATCTTATGCATTGGTACCCAGTGGCCAGCACATCATAATCACTTGGAGGGCTTTAAAAATTCAGGTTTCTGGATTGCACTTAGACTGGCTGAGACTTGCATTGTGGTTCAAGAATCTGTCTGTATTTTTCAGCCAATTTAGCTGTGCAGTCAGCTTTTTGAACCATTTCTAGGTCAAAGAGATGTGAGAAATATTGTGTGTATAACCTAAGATTGAAATATGATTTGAAAGGACACTAAGAGCAGTGGAATGTTTCTTGGATAATGTAAGTAAGGGCTAAGGAGTGTCTCTCAATTTGTTGGGAAAAATTTAATAAATGTTTTACACACTCATCATTATTTCTAGGATGGATATTGTAGTTTTTAGATTGGTTTTCCCACGAACATGGCTTGGTTCCCATCTTGACAACATTTGTATTTTTAATTTTTTGGCAGGACCGTCTCATTGCACTCGATGCTGCGGAAGAATTCTTTAAAGTTGCCAGTCAGACGTACCCCAAGAAGCCTGGGGTCCCATGCCAGGCAGATGGCCAGAAAGGACTGCACTACCTTCCCTTTCCAAGTCCCTAAGGGAGAGGCTACGAGGCAGAATGGGATTTCTCTTACTGGAACTCAACAGCCTACCAAAGTTGGACAGATGCGTGTAAAAGAAAATGGGCAAGAAGAGGCTAGCTAAGAGAAAAAGGATTCTGAGTCCTACAAAAGTCTAAGCGTTTGGATATCTGCTCATCATGAGGACTTGACTATATGAAAGTTGAGGCTGCGTTGAAACGCCCTGGTGATCTTGCATCAGAGAGTGGGTCAGTGGGATATTTCATCATGGGTGATTAGATTCCAAGAACCCATTGCCCCCATTTTGGTTTTGGTTGTACAATAAGCTCTAGCCACTAATCCTATTGGGAGAATAGGATGTTCTAGTTAATAAAATAAGATTAATAGAGCTATCATTGAGCCCAAATATGGATTACCAATTTTTAAATAATTGTTAAATAATTGTTTAAATAATATAGGCTAACACCAAAATAATACCAGGCGTGACAAGACCTTCCTTTGATTTGGAAGCACCTGCAGAACCTTGGAGGTGTTGGAGGCATCATTTTGAGATTATTCAGAAGTTTAGATGTACCAAATAAGAGGACTATCTAGGAGTGCTGCTCAGAAGTGAATCCTAAATAGAATGCTCCCAAGCAGAACTTCCTGCAGCTCCATGTGAAAAGCTGTGTCTTCAGCTGTGGTACAAGCATCTTGAATTCTCAACGTTATTGATATCTGGTTACCTCATTTTTACATATTGTCCAGCTCTAGTCCACAAGCCCTTGATATTTGATCTGGGATAGCATCTATTTGACCTTTACTGTCTTCTCTTCTCTTTAACCTGTTTCCAGCTTGTTGACTGAGAGTTGCACCTGCCCAGGGATCTCTCATGCAGCGTGGCCTCAGCCCCAGGACCCAGAGTGGGCACGGAGAGCCCGTGGTCACAGTGCACTGGGGTCAGTGCTCGCCCTGCCAGCCTGGGGCTTAGCCCTGCGAGGCACCAGCAGCAGCAGTAGCAACTCTTCAGGCAGTGTTGCATTGAAGAAGGTCATTGCTGGACTTGCTTCCATCCTGAAAATGATTTTCAAAGTGGAGCAATTCTGTCAATACAGTTTGCGTCTATCCACAGATTGAGCAGCCCAGTTTCAAAAGTTAATTGCCGGGCTTCCCTCGTGGCGCAGTGGTTGAGAGTCCACCTGCCAATGCAGGGGACACGGGTTTGTGCCCCGGTCCGGGAAGATCCCACATACCGCGGAGCGGCTGGACCTGTGAGCCATGGCCGCTGAGCCTGCGCGTCCGGAGCCTGTGCTCGGCAACGGGAGAGGCCACGGCAGTGAGAGGCCCGCGTACCGCAAAAAAAAAAAAAAAAAAAAGTTAATTGCCACCTAAGCAAGGAGCTTGCCACGAAATCAGGGTTCATTTTGTTGAAAAGACTTTGAGAGCTTGTCGTATTTGTCAGTAGACTGCTGAGAACAATGGCAATATTTTTACTTTTACAGATTTTACTTTTCTGACTTCAAGTTAAAAAGTAACTTGTATTTAGTCTGCACGGGGGATTGTGACTTCACAATTTCCCTACCCTGATTAGCTCTTTTGGTAGTGAACACAATGTTTAAAATATTTGTTAGAGGAGATACATGTTCTCCATTTATGAATGCTTTGCAGACCGATTTAACTCACATGTTTCAGGAATATTCTTCCTAGTTTAATAAGTAAACTAAAAGTTTTATTTTTTAAAATAAAAAAGACATTTTTTATTTTGTTTTATTTAGTACTTAGTACCTCTCTCATGTTGTTTAAAATTAGCCTGCAGATATGTTCCCTCACATCTATAGGCTCTTGCAAGATAAACATACAAACAGTGAGACAAACAAACAAAAACAAACAATAAATTAAACCAAAACAAATAAAAAACTTTGAAAATCATATTGTTTTCATCCTTGTCTTTGGAATTTGTATTTTGTCTTTCTGCCCTTTTTTGGTGTCAAAATAGATGAGATTGTTTGCATCTATGGAGAATACATTATAACCATAGTCTTTATTTTTGGTAATGAATAAGTAAGGATAAAATTGTCTCTATGATTATAAAAACTCATAGAATTATCCAGGAAATTTGCCTTGCAAAGGATTAAAAGGTTTCTGTGTTTACTTTTCAGCTGAATGTGTGTCATATTTCTGAGAATTAAGAAGGAACAGGTACTCTTTCCATAATTCCTTTAAATTAAAGGGTAAAGAGGCTGAGAGATAGATGGGCTTAAGGACCTCCCATCATTCTAAAGCTAGTCAAGGGGCAGATCTGTGCTCAAATCCATTGAGGAGTACATGAGAGAGACTTGAGGGTGACTGACATGACCACTTCAGGTCACAAGGTGCTCAGCACAACTGGGATCCAAAGGTTCATGTGTGTCTGCAGGGCAGTTTCAGGTGGTAGATGGATGGAAAATTTTATATTAATAGTTACTTTAGTGTGCACCAGGGGGAAAACCCTGTAATTAGCAGATAGAACGCCTGATTTCCTATTCCATGAAACAACAAATAATATTTGTTGCAATAAAAAAATTATTGCAACAAATAATAAAGTATTTATGTTTTCTTAAAGGAGACCCCAGGAAGTCACAGTGGACACACTGGCCAAAGTGATAAAGAATGCTTTGGTGAGGAGTCACCAGCATCACTGAAAACTCAGTAGTATCCCTGTAGGCCAGAGGGTGTTCCAGAAGTGGGCTCACTGGTAACAATGGGGATGGCAGAATAGGGGCCCAGTGGCAATGCTTCACTGTCAGGAGACAAGTGGACACAATTATCATAAGAAATGGCCAGATCTGAGGGTTACTTGCAGAGAGATTTGGAGATGGTTGATGGATCATGGCATCCCTAGGGGCAAAATAGATGGGTAGCCAATAAGAGTATTGCTGAGGCTGTACTGTCGAAAGATCTCAAGGATGGAGGATCAGGAGATAGGACACAGCCACAGCCACATAATAAGTAGTTATGATCTCTTGCCAAGTTTCCAGACCTTGGCTATTTTCTAGACCCAGAAACTACTGACTAAAGGAAAGACTAGATCCCCAAGAAGGAAGACTTTGAAACACCACTGCAAGTGTATGTGGCACTGCTTCCCCTAGTCCTGCCTCTAAAGGACCTATGGTCATTTGCTGAGATAACTGTACACTGGGGAAAGGAGTATACACACACACTCTGAAGACATGGGACACAAGATCCAAGTTGACATTGATACCCAAGGACAAGAGTGTCATTACAGTGTGCCATTTAGAAGGAGGGTACATGGAATTCAAATAATAAATGGAGTCCTACCCCAGTTCTGACTCACAGTAGGTCCACTGAGTTCATGGATCTACCCAGTGGTCACCTTCCCAGTTCCAGAATAAATTATTGGGCTGAGTATACTTGGGACTCGGCACAACCAACATTCATTTTTTGGCCTGTGGGTTAAAAACCATCTTAATGAGGAAGCTAAGTGAAAGGCTCTGAAACTGCCTCACCCCCTGGCCAAGATAGTAAACCAAAATCAATATTGCACTCCAGAAAGGTGACGGAGATTAGTACCCTTAAAGACCTAAAGGATGCAGGAGTGTTGGTCCTGATTATAATTCCATTTAATTCACCACTCTGGCCCTAAAACTAGATGGACACTGGAGAATGAAAGTGAATTATTGAAAATTCAACCAAGCAGTAGCCCTAATTGCAGCTGCTGAGCTAGAGATGGGATCTTTGTGAGAATAAAGTAACAAGCCTCAGCAACAATGGGACTATTGATGTGGTAAATGCGTTCTTCCCGTACCCATCAGAAAGGTAGGTCAGAAAGTGTTTGCATTCACTTGAGATGGACAACAGTATACATTTACGGTATTGCTCCAGAGCTGTCTAAACTCTCCTGCCGTCTGTTATAGCCCCAAAGGATCTGGACCATGTGGACTCTGCAGAATATCACATCGGTTACTATATCGGTAACCTTAGATCCGATGAGTACCAAGTGGCAAATGCATTGGAGACCTTAAGGAAAGACATGCACTTCAAAGGATGAGAGAAATTGTACAGAGTCTCAGGGGCCTGTCACTTCGGTGAAGTTTTCAGGGGTCCATTGGTCTGTGGCAGGCTGAAACATCCCCTCAAAGGAAAGGTTGAGTTATTTCATCTTACACCTCCCACCTCTACGGAGCCAGCAGAATGCTTGGTAGGCTTATGTTGTCACCTAGAAATACTGCTCCATCCCATTTAACTGGGGGAGATGAAAAGCTGCTAGCTCTGAATGAGGTCCAGGGCAAGAAAGGGCTCCAAAGCACGTCCAGGCTATGGCCAAGTGTCTTGACGCTTGTATCATAGGAACCTGCGGACCCCTTAGTATTAAAAGTCAGTGATAAGAAAAGCTGCTATGTGGAATTTATGGAAAACTCAATAGGAGAATGACAACACAGACTCCTCGGGTTCTGGAGTAAGGCCATGCCATTTGCAAGGGATAATTACACATTACTTGAAAAACTGCTTATCACGAGTTGGGTTTTTGTCAGACTCACGAAGGCATGAGTGCAAAATCTAGCAACAATCTACTTTTTCTCTGTTATTTTTAACATAAACTCTTAATTTTAGAATAGTCTTAGATTTACAGAAAAGTTCCAAAGGTTGTACAGAGCATTCCCATATGCCTCATATCAAGTTTCTATTATTAACATCAAACCGTAGCATGGTACATTTGTCACATCCAATGAACCACTATTGATGCATTATTGTTATTATTAACTAAAGTCCATAGTTTATTCCAATACCTTAGTTTTTACCTCATGTCTTTTTCTGTTGCAGGATCCTGTCTGGGTCACTGTATTGCATATAGTCATCATGTTCTCTTAGGCTCCTCTTGGCTGTGATAGTTTCTCAGACTTTCCTTGCTTTTGATGACCTTGACAGTTTCGAGGAGTACTGTTAGGGAATCTAGAAGAGAGATGATACGTATTACTGTGGCCTTGAGACCAGCTGTAGCAGTGGGGCTGTAAGTTGTTCAATTAGCCTTTCTTCAGGAAAAGAAATGCCCCAGACTCCCAGAGGATCCTCTCCCAGGGTGTGCCATAAAAAGCAAGTGGGGGCTTCCCTGGTGGCGCAGTGGTTGAGAGTCCGCCTGCCGATGCAGGGGACACGGGTTCGTGCCCCGGTCCGGGAAGATCCCACATGCCACGGAGCAGCTTCGTCCGTGAGCCATGGCCGCTGAGCCTGTGCGTCCGGAGCCTGTGCTCCGCAATGGGAGAGGCCACAACAGTGAGAGGCCCGTGTACCGCAAAAAAAAAAAAAAAAAAAAGGCAAGTGGATCCAAGCAACACAGGGATGCACTGTAGCAGATGATGTGGAGTACTGCTCGGGTCTGCCCCCTTTGGGACTGAACTATTCATTCCTCAGCTTCTGGCAGTGTTGGTGTCTGAGATCTCAGCCGGGTCTCTGTAGGAATTGACCTCAACCAGTGAGAGCTGCCTTGTCCAAGGCCGCTCCCCTGTTAGGGGCATCCTGCCTCTACTGACTAGTTAGTTGTTGCAGGGCTAGAAAGAGTTATCCTAGCTCTAGAGCTCCCCATTAGATTGACTGAGGCCTTTATTGTGACATCTCAGTACAATTGTCCCAACCCTGCCTTTCCTCTCTCCTCCGTAGGTACTTGCTTATAAACTTCTTGTACGCCAATCTCCATTTCAGAGTCTTTTCTTCAGGAAACCCCATCGTGACAGTATCTTGAGTCAACAATGAAATACACAAGTCTGCAATTGTAGCCAACACATTCATAGTGATTCTCCATTAGTGCTGGAGCATTTATCTATTGAAATACATATTATTTCATTATGAGTCATTAAAATATATTAAATATGTATTTATCTTTGGTATTTGGGCATTATTTTAAAAAATGTTAATTAGGTAGTTGTTGTTATTTGTAAATTCGTTTAACATAAGTGGTTAAATCATTTTTAAAGATCATCATGAAATTAACTTTCATTTAGCTGAGAAATTAAAGTCAGTAACTTCTGGAAGAGGACCGCATTGACAACAGCAGAAACTAGTTTATGTGATTATTCCCCAATGATCAAAGAGGGATCGTGGCACAAAGATGGCTTGTTTTCTGTTGGATTAATGCGTTTATCCATTCTCTCAGGTCACTTTCTGTTACTAACATCACAAGAAATCTGTTTGAATTTGAGTAAGTTGCATTGAAAGGAATATACCCATAATTTCCAAATCACTACTGTGTACAGAGTGAAAATGGCCAGCCACTTTGAACTTTCATTTACAATGTTTCAAAGAGTGTTATTATTAGCTTCCAGAGTATTATTCTATATTTTGCTTTGACAGACTACAAATGGACATATGGTATTTCAATTTTCATCTCTCTTAGCTTATGGGTTTAGAAACCTGGGCTGTGGAGAACTGAGTCAGGGAACCAAGTCTTAACTGATTCTCATCCTTTAATCATTTAGTAACTAAATGGGATATATCTGATTTTGCTACTCATCTATATTCTAAGTATTTAGTGAGATTAAATTTAGAAAGAACAGTATTTTGTATACATGTATATATACATATATATAATATATTATAAAAGGAACAAAAGTAAAATTATGAGATTTATAAGAGCTAAATAAAGCACAGACCAATCAATCAGTACTCTTTCAAAAACCAACAACTGTAGTGTTTTTTTTTTTGCGGTACGCAGGCCTCTTACTGTTGTGGCCTCTCCCGTTGCGGAGCACAGGCTCCGGACGCGCAGGATCAGCGGCCATGGCTCACCGGCCTTGCCGCTCCGTGGCATGTGGGATCTTCCCAGACCGGGGCACGAACCCGTGTCCCATACATCGGCAGGCGGACTCTCAACCACTGCGCCACCAGGGAAGCCCCAAAAGCTGTAGTTTTTAGGTAGCAATTTACTTTAAAAATTCTTCCGCATTAGTAGTGTGAAATGTGTAAGTAAAGTTGATCAAATATCCTAGAGACGTGTATTTAGCATTTGAAGTATCCTAATCAGGAACCTACTTTCCAAGATGGTTGTTTAATCATTTCAATCATCTTTATCAAAATTTATACCAGAAAATTCATTAAGTTGCGTAAAGTGTGTTAGGAATGATTTTCCATTTATGAAATGAGTAGTAGGGTAAGTGGTTAACAGGAAAGACTGACTGGCCTCCATCATCTTTGCAGGATGAAGGTGTTAAGAATCTCTTTTTTTTTAACATCTTTATTGGTGTATAATTGCTTTACAGTGGTGTGTTAGTTTCTGCTTTATAACAAAGTGAATCAGTTATACATATACATGTGTTCCCATATCTCTTCCCTCTTGCGTCTCCCTCCCTCCCACCCTCCCTATCCCACCCCTCCAGGCGGTCACAAAGCACCGAGCTGATCTCCCTGTGCTATGCGGCTGCTTCCCACTAGCTATCTACCTTAGGTTTGGTAGTGTATATATGTCCATGCCTCTCTCTCGCTTTGTCACAGCTCACCCTTCCCCCTCCCCATATCCTCAAGTCCGTTTTCTAGTAGGTCTGTGTCTTTATTCCTGTCTTACCCCTAGGTTCTTCATGACATTTTTTTCCCTTAAATTCCGTATATATGTGTTAGCATCCGGTATTTGTCTTTCTCTTTCTGACTTACTTCACTCTGTATGACAGGCTCTAGGTCTATCCACCTCATTACAAATAGCTCAATTTCGTTTCCAGACGTGCTGAAGGGCTAGAGCACCTTTGTCTGCCTACTTCAAAGGCCTGACACCAAGCTGTCTGATTTGGTTATCAGAACACTGTTGTGTCTGCCTAAGAATGAAACTTTGACTCAAGTTTCCTTCAAACATTTATTTCAATATTGTGGGTTCTGAGAAAGGAAAGAAGGGGACTTCTTTGGGATTACAGGAAGCAGATGCATAATTCCTGGTTAATGAGTGTTGTATGTTTAGAAGAATTTGAGCTAAGATTTGCTTTCACTTGGTTGCAAGATTATGGGAGATGAGACCTATCACCTTCACCTTCTTCTTGTAATTGCTGGAGATCACTGATATTTACTAAAAGCCTGGGCATCTGCTGAAAGGTCACAGTGACTTAGGTCAACTACTATCCTCTTTTAAAAATATAAAAGTAATGCAGAAAATTTAAAAATAGTAAAAAACCAACCATAATACTAGAATTCTATTATAATCATTTATAACATTTTGGGAGGGTTCACTTTTTATGTGCATCTTTGCAATTTGTATGTACAATTTTCTATCCTGATTATTAAATTTAGGTGAGGGTTCATGAGCTCAAATGCCTCCAAGGGTAACTGGGTAGGGACTGTGGACCAAAGAGAGTTGTGTTCCTTACTCTAAAGGGAACAGTTACAGCCTCTCACCTTCTGAGATGGCCCACACTCTGTGGAGTGTATTTCTCTCTAAATAAATCCACTTCTTACCTTAAAAAAAAAAAAAAGGGAACAATTATTACTTAGCTCCAAATGATTGTTGTCATGCAAAAGGGCTCAGTTCTGCCAGTTATTCTGATTTTTTGGCAAGAGCCAAACAAACATGATTTTTATGTAAATTTTATCCATTTAAAAATACTGGTTACTAAATTTAAAAATATTGTGTTAGCCAAAGATGTATATACATATATGAAAGGACAGTTTACCACATTTCACAGATCATAAACATTTTCTGTTACTAAGTACCCTCTGGAAGCATCATTTTTACAAAGCTGCATATTAAATTGAGTAGATGTAACAAATTTTACAATCTTTCATCTATTTTTGGACATTTAGGGGTTGTTTCCAATTTTTCTCTGCAATGAACATCTTCATGTACATTGCTTTGTCCTGTGTTCTTAGTGGAATTACAGAATCAAAACATGAATATCTAAATCATACTTTATGTACATCATGAAATATTTCCAAAAGGTTTGTACCAATTTATGCTCTTTCTAGCAACGATGTATGAGAATATAGTTTCACCATATGTTTGTCATCATTCAGGGGTATACCGGGAAAAAATTGGCAAAGAAAGAAAAATGGTACCTCCTTGTTGACTTAATTTGCATGTCTGTTTATTAGTTAGGGTGAACATTATTCCGTATTCTTGTTTACCACTTTTATTTCTTTTGTGACTGGTCTATTTGTTTCCTTTGTCCTTTGTCTATGGGGACAACTCCTACTTTGAAATTGTAACAATGTCAGTCTATAAAGCAACCAGGTATAAATAAACATCAACACCTGCTTCATGTTTAAAACATCTTGTTTTATGGGCTTTGCTTTTCTCTACTTGTCAGCTTTCATTCCGGGGGCTTTCACTGTCTCACCTGGCAGCATCCACGATAGTGGCAAAATGAATTGAAGGGCATCTTTAAATAGGCTTTGATACTGGCTGTGTCTCTTTAATTCATTGTGTGGGATATAATTCTCAAGGATTAAGACTGCTGAAGTTTTACACCTATATTTTGTGATTGGTTTCTGAATTATTAGTTATGAATTATTTTGAATTTACAAATACAATCTTAATGTTGTGTTATTAGGTGTAAGACTAACTCCTGGCTTTGAGATTCCATACTCAAAATTCCAGAGCTCAGAGGGGTCTTACAAGTCATCCATTCCAAACTGCTCATTTTGCTAATGTGAAATTGAGTCCAGATTACTTCTCCAAAGCCACACAGCTAGCAAGTAACTGCACCACCATCTACCACCTGGGCCTCTGATCTCTGGTTTAACTTTCTTTCCGTGTCACCATGCTGCCTTCCTCTCCCGCTGCGTGTATTGCTACATTTTGCACTATAATTTGATCCTGATATATCTGAATTCAACTAATGAATGACTGCACTTCTGTATACTCACATCAGAAATCCATTACAGAAAATATTTTGCTCTTTCAAGCCTGATGAAAATTTTCAGAGAGCCATGGAAAACCTTTATAAATATTGGTTTTGTTACTCGTTTACTCCAAGAGATTATGGTGGTAACAGTGGGAGCCAAGAAGTAAGAAAAATTATTTCTTTTCCTTTTTTTTTTATTGGAATAAAATTGCTTTACAAAAGAAGACATACAGAAGGCCAAAGGCACATGAAAAGATGCTCAACATCACCAATTATTAGAGAAATGCAAATCAAAACTACAATGAAGTATCACCTCACACTGGTCAGAATGGCCATCATCAAAAAATCTACAATCAATAAATGTTGGAGACAGTGTGGAAAAAAGGGAACCCTCTTGCACTGTTGGTGGGAATGTAAATTGATACAGCCACTGTGGAAAACAGTATGGAGGTTCCTTCAAAAACTAAACATAGAACTACCATATGACCCAGCAATCCCACTACTGGGTGTATACCCTGAGAAAACCATAATTCAAAAGGACACATGTACCACAATGTTCATTGCAGCACTATTTACAATAGCCAGGACATGGAAACAACCTAAATGTCCAGTGATAGATAAAGTGAATAGATATAATAAAGTGAATGGATAAAGATGTGGTACATATATACAATGGAATATTACTCAGCCATAAAAAGGAACGAAATTGGGTCATTTGTAAAGAAGTAAGACAAATTAAGTCACCAAATGTTTTCCTTTATTAATGATAGAAGCACAAAAATGCAGTCCAGATATTTTATTAGAGGTAACTCTATTAGCATCATTATTGCAGAGGTTCAGATTCAATCTGGGGGCAAAACACTGAACTAGTGATTTCCATCCAAAGGCATTTGGTGTTAATAAAATACACACAAAAAAGGAATTACCTGCTCTGTTCTAGAAGCTGAACATTTACTCTTGGATATCCTGAATACCCCTGTCTGTTGAAGAGTCTGCATCTTTCCTTATGGCAGCCAAGAATGTGGCCTAAAGGGTCTTGCCTTTCAAATGTAGCAGGGATCTTAGATTAGGCCTATACTAGTAGTTTTCACACTTGAGGGTATGAAGGTACCTGAGTTCCACTCATGATAGTATGATTCTGTAGGATTAGCATGGAGGCTGGGAATATTCATTTTAGTAGACTTTTAATTTTAGAATTGTTTCAGATTTATAGAAAAATTGTAAAGATAGTGCAGAAAGTTTCCATATACCCCACTTCCAGTTTCCTATTTTATTAACATTGGACATGAGTATGGTACATTTGTCATATCTAGTGAATCAATACTGATACATTATTATCAACTAAAGTCCATACTTTATTCACATTTCCTTTATTTTTCCCTAATGCTCCAGCTGTGAGTCATAGAGAACCCCACACATAAGGCCTTATTTGTCTTACTCAACAAGAAGTCTGGGGCTTCCCTGGTGGCTCAGTGGTTGAGAGTCCGCCTGCCGATGCAGGGGACACGGGTCCGTGCCCCGGTCCAGAAAGATCCCACATGCCGCGGAGCGGCTGGGCCCGTGAGCCATGGCTGCTGAGCCTGCGCATCCGGAGCCTGTGCTCTGCAATGGGAGAGGCCACAGCAGTGAGAGGCCCGCGTACTGCAAAAAAAAAAAAAAACAAAACAGTAGAATCCTGTGAGTTAGCAAGAAGGGGAGTATGGCTATTAAGTGGGCGATCAGCAGTATCTGTTTCAGGAAAGCTGCCACCAAAAACGTGTTTATATTCTGCAAATAGTTCATGCCCTTTCTTCATCCTTCCTTTCTATTCTTTCATAGCAAAGTGATCTTCTAAAAATGCAAATAGGTTCATGTCCTCTCCTGCTTAAAGCAATATCCTTTGGAAAAAGTTCAAAATCCTAAACATGTTTGCCTCTGCAGCTTCACTCTGCAAGCCGGCTCCAATGGCCTCCTTCTAGTAGTGGAAACCGTAAAGCATTTTGCTCGCTCTTCCCACTTCTCAGCCTGCGCGCGTGGTGTTCTTTATTTCGAACACTCTCCAGCTCCCTGCACTCCATCTCCCTCTTAGCTTGTCTGCTCCTACCTTCCATTCATTCTTCAGATCTTCATGTTTCAGTTCAATACAACTTCATCAACGAAGCCTTCCCCAAGCCCACAGATTAGCTTAGACCCACTGTAAAATACATCATATTAGAGCAGCATGCACTTTTCTTCCATAGGTTTTGTTGGGGTTTTTAAAAGATTTTTTTGATGTGGACCATTTTTAAAGTCTTTATTGAATTTGTTACAATATTGCTTCTGTTTTATGTTTTTGGTTTTTTGACCATGAGGCATGTGAGATCTTAGCTCCACCACCAGGGATCGAATCAGCACCCCCTGCATTGGAAGGCAAAGTCTTAACCACTGGACCGCCAGGGAAGTCCCTCTTCCATGGTTCTTAACAGAGCCATCATCTTGAATTTGGCTATGTGATTATTAGATTAATGGTTGCCTACTCCATAAACTGCTAACTCCATGAAGCTGGTAGGCACCACATCTACCTTTGCTCATTGATCTATTCCCAGTGCCTAGTAGAGTGGCTAGTGTATGGAAGATATTAAGTAATATTGGTTGAGAGAATGAATGAAGGAAGGCTGTATCCTGAGGGAGGAGAGTCAAGAGGCAGACTTTGTTTCAAGGACAAAGGACCAATGATGGAGGGGAGGCATTCTGAGCTTCGCTCTGTTTGCCACTGACATTTCCCTTCTTCTTTCCCACTCTAGGATCATACTTGAATTTTAAAGTGAGGAGATTCAAAAAGAAAAGGAAAAGACTAAACAAGCTATCTTCTGTGTCCCCCGTGAGACACTGGGAGATGCTTGCAATGTTGACACCAGTGGCATTGACAGCTCATAAGAACGAGCTCTCTATGCAAGGTTGGTGCCTTCTACAGCAATGGCCATAGTCTTAGCCTGTTGGTTGTGGCTTCTGCAGAGGCGGAGAGGGGTGGGGAGAGCTGCAATTTCACCACAAAGATTGGTGACACCATAGGTGGCCAAGGGGACAAGCACATCTTAAGGGTTAAAAGCACAGGCTTTAACATTCAGACCTCAGCTCTGTCACTAACAAGGTACATGACCTTGGACAAGTTACTCAACTGCTTTAATCCTCAATTTTCTCTACAGAAAATGGGTAAAATGCTTGTTGTGAAGTTTCAGTGAGCTCATGCGGGGAAAGTGATCAACACAGGCAGCATCTACTAAGATCCCACTTGTGACGGCTCCAGCTGTGGAGGGGAACCGGAAGAGTCTGGAAGGCATTTAAAGGTGATGGTGGAATTCCACAGTGCGTTGAAATGGAGGTAGAGAAATTTTGTTTGGTGACTGCTCTTGTAAATTTATAGTAACCTCTAAGCTGACAAGGCCTGAGGAGTATAGTTTCACACATTACGGCAAACCTGAACGTGATCAAATTTAAATTTTGTCTTTCTTTTCACTGCACAAGTCTCTAGAAGGGCCAGCAAGTCTTCACAAGATTGCAGCAGCAGCAGGGAACTTGCCAACTCGCCTGAGATTTTTGTTGATCCCGGGCAGGAAGCAGACTAGGAATTTCGAGGAGGATATAGCAGAGTAGATGAGAGCACGCACTCTGGAGTTGGATTCTTGGGCTCTAAACTGAGTCCAGTTGTATAAAGCTGGGGAAATTATGCAAATTTTGCTTTCCTCACCTGTTAAATAGGAGAAGTAAACCTAATTCATAGGGATTTTTGCAAGAATTGTACAATTAATTCATACAAGGCAGTGATTCTCAACGGGGAGAGGGGAAATTTTGTCCCCCAGGGAATATCTGGCTATGTCTGGAGACATATTTTGTTGTCCTAATTAGAGAACGTGCATTTGACATCTAATGGATAAGACGCCAGGGATGCTGCTAGACACCCTGCAATGCACAGGACAGCCTGCACAGCAAAGAACTGTCCAAGATGGCAATCGTGCTGAGGCTGAGAGATCCTAAGATAAGGTATTGAGAAGAAATCCTGTCTTGCAGAAATCACTCAGTGTCAACGCTCATTAATAAACTTTGAGTAGAAATGACAATGCATTTGTCACATAGAGCTTACCAAGTGCTCATGCTTGTTTTGAGCAAGTGAAAAGGGCCAAGAGGAACTTTTCTCACTTTATTTTCTGATGAACCCATACACATGACATTTCAGTTGTAAGATATGGCTGTCAGTTTCTTGTTTAGAAGATGTTTTTAATTTCATTATCAAGAAAAATAAATGACTCCCAACCATAAAAATGCCGATCTTTTGATTTGGATGGTTTGGAAGATGCTCCGGTATACCTTCTTAGTGAATGAATTGATAATTATAGAGAAACTATGTACTCCAAGGTACAAAGTTTTAGGAATATGTCGCAGACAGGCCTGGCGCATGGGTCTGTTAGGGGGATGTTACTTCTGGGAAATTGACCTTGGGACGCTGACCATTGGCTCGCCTTCCAGTAAACTTTTAGAATTTTGCTTGCGTTGTCACTAATTACTGGCTCCTGTGAGAAGACAGGCAGATAGCCCTGGCGGGGGGGTGCTGGGGGAGGCGGAACAGAATGGTATGAAAATGTCCCAGAAGGTTGGCAAAGGAGAGTTTCTCGATGGACCTGATGGCATCCTCATCCAAAGATGTGGTGCTATCAGCAAAAGCATGAGGATGAGGGTAGGGCACCTACATGGATATAGAAAGAAAGGGAAGCTTATCTTTCCAACTGATAAAATGCTGCCCAGCCTCCTTCATAGTTTTCTGTGTTAAGTAAATTCCATCTTTACCTGTATTAAAGTACATTGTAGCCTTAGTGTAGGTCTGCAGGTAACTTTCTGTCAATTGTCACCTAGGGGAAATAGATTCAAGTTTAAAGGGCTTGTGTTGGGAGGACCTAGGGCTCCACAGAAAAGCCCCAGAAGCTGGGGTCGGGGTAGGCATGGAGTAAGGGATGTGGAGGGAGTGGCAGAGAGAAGGGTAGGGTTCAGGAAGCCTGAAAACTGGGGATCCCGTTCTTCCACCTAGCCTTGCTTTAAATGGAGCAGCTATATCTTATCTAGTTTTATTTAAATTTATCTATGCTTTGTAAATTGTCATTCCAAACAATATTTCACTTTTTCCCCTAAAGGTTTCCACTGCGACTAAAAAAAAAAAAAAATGTTGAAAATCACTGGTCTCATCACAAGGAAAAGAAATATTTTTTTTCTATTTCTTTAACGTTGTACCTATACGAGATGATAGATGTTTACTAAGCCTATCCTGGTAATCATTTCATGATGTATGTAAATCACATCATTATGCTGTACACCTTAAACTTATATGGTGCTGGATGTCAATTATATCTCAATAAACCTGGAAAAACAAAGAAAACCACTGGCATGTATAGATTAAAAAATAGCCCCTTATTTATAGAATGCAATAGGTTAAATCATTCCCCCCAGAATTTGCTATTCATTGAGGAGTTCAGGATGTCAAGATAAAGTTAATGCAAAACCAGGATTATTTCCCCAAGTTAACAAGATCTATTCAATTTACTCCAAGAGAAGGCTGTTAAACAATCACCCTGGGCTCTCACCTCTGGGACTCTCAGACTTACCATCCTGTCTTTGAACGTGGGACAGAGGGGAGGCTGAGGCAGAAGGGATGGACCGATTCCTGAGCTTGAGGTGTGCTCCAAGGCTTTGAGATGTTGGGTGTCTCTGGAATTAGGACGACCTGCGTCCTTTCCCTGTGAACATTTGTAGAAACAGCACTGTAAATGCTCAGGTCTCAATGATCTCAGTTGGTTAAAAGTAACAGATTTGCATCTTAAATGAACGCATGGATTCTCCTATCTCTGTCCAGAGGCTTTGCAGAAAGAATATGGTTGAACACTAGATGCCACTGTTGACTCACTCTGCTGTCTGTTAGCATCAAGATTTCCCCTGGCCTCTGTGAGGAGACGCAATTAAAGAAAAACTAAGAAAAAAAAATTGTCTTTTTCTAGAGAACATTTGACAATTGGCAGAAAATGGAAAGATGAAGAGGTATGAATGTCAACTAACCACACGGGGCTTGTAAATAAGATCATTTTTGTATCTAACAGTTTTTGCTGGAAAAGAGACTCCAGTTTCCCTCAAACCTATTTGTTTCTTATTCTAGTTCTGTGACATCCCAGATTGTTTCCACCTTTGGCATTTATTTGAAAATCATAATCAGATATATGCCTAATGGTTGCCTTTATTACTCAGTAGGTCAGGTTGCGGGTGGCATTATGGACTTTTTTCTCTTCATGGACTTTATTTTTTAGAGCAGTTTTAGGTTCACCAGCAAAATAGAGCAGAGTGTAGAGAGAGTTCCCGTACACTCCCTCCCCCCCACCACACACACCCTCCCCCATTATCAGTAGCTCCCACCAGAGTGGTACCTTTGTTACCACTAATGAACCTACACTGACATGTCATTATCACCCAAAGTCCATAGTTTACATGAGGGTTCACTCTCGGTGTTGTACAGTTTACGCATTTGGACAAATTTACAATGACACGGATCCACCATTGTAGTACCATACAGAGTACTTTCACTGCCCTAAAAATCCTCTGTGCTATTCATCCCTCTCTCCTCCCTAAGGACTGGTGACCACTGATCTTTTTTTTTTTTTTTTTTAAATTTTTTCTCTCTTTCTTTTTGGTTGCATTGGGTCCCGCTGCACGCGGGCTTTCTCTAGTTGTGGCAAGTGGGAGCCACTCTTCGTTGAGGTGTGTTGGCTTCTCATTGTGGTGGCTTATTTTGTTGCAGAGCACGGGCTCTAGGCGTGCGGCCTTCAGTAGTTGTGGCACATGGGCTCAGGAGTTGTGGCTCTTGGGCTCTAGAGCACAGGCTCAGTAGTTGTGGCGCCCCGGCTTAGTTGTTCTGCGGCATGTGGGATCTTCCCGGACCAGGGCTCAAACCCATGTTCCCTGCAATGGCAGGTGGATTCTTAACCACTGCGCACCAGGGAAGCCCCTTTTGTTTTTTTGTTTTTTGTAAGCATGTTCATGTGCTGAATTTACTGAGGCCCATCGGTCAACGGAAGGCTTCATGGATGGTGGGGGCTGAAGGTTGATGGAAGGCTTAAGTTTTCTAGGCCTTTTTTTTTCTTTTTTGCCACCCTTCAAGGCATGCAGGATCTTAATTCCCCAACTAGGGATCGAACTTGTGCCGCCTGCAGTGGAAGCCAGGACTCTTAACTACTGAACCACCGGGGAAGTCCCGCCATTGATCTTTTTACTGCCTCCATGGTTTTGTCTCCATTACTTGTTTTTCACTTAAAAAAACCAAAACTCTTCACTTTAAAAAAAGTTTTACCACAAAAGTAGAAAGACTAGTAAACCACACCCCGTGAACTATCTCATCACTTTAAAAACTACCAAACTTTACATAATTATCTTAGCCTTAATCTTCCTCTTAGGCAGGTTTTACTATCTCCATTTTACAGATAGTGAAATTGAGGATCAGAGAGGCTAGGGAACTGCCCAGATTGATGCAGCTAATTGATGGTACAGTCTGGTTCAAACCCAATTCTATTTCCAAAAAGTATTTGTATGACAGTACTCTTCAACTTGATTTCTGCTTGCATGTCTGAATAGCTAATTCTCTTCTGAAGACCAACCCCGCATATACATTTTCAAAAGCTTTTTACTGTTAAATTTAGTTAAAGATAGATTTATAATAGCTGTGTGTATTGTAAATGTGTATATATTTTAAAGCATTTTATTCTATAAAAAAATTCAGAACAACCAGGATATACTTGCGATCCCTGGGAAGCTATAAACTGGTACACAATTGGAAGCACACAGTCCAATGTCAAGGATAGTACAAGGTCCCCTCCAGCCGGCACTTCCAACCTGAAAATACCCCTGTAAGAGTTTCCCTAGAGATCTCACTACATTCACAGAACCCAAATATTTTTAAATGAAAGCTCTGCTAATTCTTTTTTTTTTTTTTTTTTTTTTTTAACACTGTTTAAGCCTATATAACGGCTCGTCTCACGGAGAAGAGAACACCGGAATAGGTTAGACTTTCTTGCTATAGCAAGCTCAAATTGTGTCAGAGTTTTGATTCTGCTAATTCTTATTGTCTCCTATCTTCAAAACTACCTATCACTCCTTACTTGTATTAAAGTCCCTGATCCCTCCTGTAGCAACCCCAGGCAACCCCCCACGCCAACCATGGCAAGTTGGTTTTCCTTCACATAGTATATAGTCCGGGATACCATTTAACAAAACTTGCCGGGTCCTTTTAGCTTCCTTTCATTATCATTATAATTGTAGCAAACTGAGCACTAAAGGTACATGGGCCAGTTAAGACCAGTTTCAAACTCTCTATGATCTGTTGACGGGTGGTAAAGAGGGTTCTCTCTCAAAAGACAGATCACTAAAAGTTATTTGGAAACATAGAAAATTGCAAACATTGGAGAGCTCTTGCTCTCCATTAGTCCTCAGAATTCCCTCATTCTTCAGAACAAGTATGACTCAGACTCGGAGACAGCTCTCCCTCTGTACTTTCATAGCAACGTGCTCACAATGTTTATCATATTGCATTGAAATACTTGTTTACAAAACTATTGCTCCCAGAAGGGAATTCCTCTAGGATGGCACCAAATCCTGGTCCTCTTTTTACTTCTGTGACTCGATTTTTTTTCACAGTGCCTGGCTTACAAAGGTTTTCTCCAAACTTGACTTCATGTCAGAATGTTTCTGGAGTTACAAATGTACAGATCTCTAAAGCTCCCTGAAGACCTCCTGAGTCAGAATCTTGAGACAGTATGGTTCCGCATGGTTAGGCACGATGGAGGGATAAAAAACAGGTACTTGGGCAGTTGTAGATCTAAATCTTCCAGGACATCTGCCCAACTACTTCCTTTCCTCCATCGTTCATTCCTTGCCTCTCATTTAATTGAAGTATGGACAACCTTCCTCATTGCTATCCTCAAACAACTGAGGCTACAATACTCTATTCTTTTTGTTGCAACAGTAAGAATTTTGGAAGAATATACATGAATTGTTAGCCTCTGTGGGTCATAACTTGGGAAAAGTGACCCAATGACTCTGAGATAGTCAATATTAGAAAACCATCCAACCTTTGGATGGAGAACCACACCCATAAGAAAAGTGCTTCTTTGATTCATATTACCTTCACACCAGACAGAACAAATTTATGAGCATCTCTTTAGAATTATGTGAGGGAAATCCCCAAATGTTGAATTCAAACTAGAATAACAAGTGGGGAAATTAATTATGTCATACCCAATATTATGAATTTCAGTTCTGCAAAATGTTATTGATAATCTCTTTGCTTTGCGTGCTATTGTTATTGTTTTCGTTCAGTAAAATATAAAAAATCATTGTCAGGTTTTTCACAGCTTCACTGGCATCCTATTGTTCCCATTAATTTTTTTTTCTGGAGATGTTTTCAGGAATATAGCTCTTTTTCAGTCTCCTTTGCTAGATCCCTTCCTAACTAGTCTCGAAATGTTGGGATTTCTGTGGGTTTTCATTCACTCTTTCATTACAAACAAATGTTTAATTAATTATAAGTATATTATAAAGAAAACATTAAACCCAGTCTCTAAGACGGAAGACAAGAGTAGACAAATAAACAAGGTAACTACAAATTACAATAAGGACTGTAAAAATGAACAGGGATGAGATAGAGCAGAACTAGACCCCTCTACATAAGGCAGTCAGGGATGTCTTCTCTGAGAGAGGACGTTTGAGATGTAAAGGATGAGTGACAGCCAATCATGCAAAGATTTGAAGGATGACTAGTTCCGTCAGAGGGAACAGCAAGTGCAGAGTCTCTCTGAGCTGTTGTTAGGAGTAAATAAGATGATGCTGAGCACCGTCCTGGCACAAAGTAACTACTCGTAACTGATTTTATTATGATGATGCAGTCACCTCCCCGTGGGCCACCGGTAATATAATACGAATATTCCCCCTGTTTGGTCTGGCTATTACAAAGTCTGCTTAATATCACTTTCTGCATCAATAATACAGGGATAGTAATAGATATCTCATAGGTTATTACAAAGACGAAATGAGATAAGAATGGTAAAGGACTTGGCATAAAATATATGATCAATAAATGACAGCTATGACCATTTCTTTGTTCTAGTTGTGGGAATATAGCAGTGAGTGGAATCAAGTCTGTGCCTTTGTGGAATCTACCTCATCACTATCATTACTATTACTGCAAATCTGGTCTGGGTTGCTGTGTACAAAGGTGAAAGGAGAGCTAGGCGTGTCTCAGGTGATGGACTATATTTCTACTTTACCTGGAAAAGTGGGTTCACGGCTCTTGATCTTTTCTCCTCCATAGGAGCAGATAAAAAACAAAAAATCTCTGAAGACTTCAAGCTGTTACGATCAGAGCCTGTGGACTCTCCCTCGGCCTTTCCCACAGTCCTTGTGAGGGTCCCTCCCGAGTCCCGCCGCTCCAAGCTCCCAGACCACGCAGTTGAATTCTGCTGTTTGTACGGTTTTAAGTCAGACTGCCTGCAAACCTGGAAATTATTATTGATGGTCTCGACTGTTTACTAATGTGGCAGCCACTGTGATTTGTGCTTTAATGTCGTTTTCAAAGCCTATTTACTCTGCAAGTGCAGTTCTAAAGCGCTCAGGCAGATTCCCGAGTAGCAGATGCTAATGGACGCCTGTGCTGGACGTGTCATCAGTAGGTGGCAGCAGAGACGCATCGTGCAGGTCTCTACGAAGGGAACCGGACCTCTTCGGCAGGGTTCCTCAGACTGGTCCAGTATCAAAAACTGAATTTGTTGTTGCTCTTATGGTTTTTTTTTTTTTATTTTTTATTAAACGTAAGCATGGCAGATAATCTCACAAACAGGACATTTTAAAGGATCCATTTGGAAAAGTGAACAAGATTATTTGTGGACAGGATCTTCCATCCCCTTCACAGCTGCTCAGTAATTTGCTGCTGATGGACCTAAGGGAGTAGATTAAAGGCGATTAATAAGAAGCAAAGTGATGGGTCTTATCTCACTGAGGTTTTGAATAGGGCATTTTAAGCATATTCAAAGGTTTGTTAGAAATGGAGAACATTGTATGTTCTATGACTCACAAGAAGAAGATAGATGTGAAAGCTGACTTTGATTACAGGTAGTGAGATGCTTGCCCTGGGTTGTTTTTGTCCTCTCTCCAAGGGTTATTGGAGCAGAGCCCTACTGCCCTTGCAGGAAAGAACACCCTCTCTAGTCCCTACAGCTTCTTTTCCTTGAGAAAATGTCTATTTATGTCACACAATTCACTGCCTGCCCCTTGGTGCCCTGTGTGGATTTCCTGGACAGTTTGATGGGAAAGAGGGGAAACTGCAGGCATTTTGAAATCCACGACATGGGTATATTTTCAAGTTTCAGCTCTGCCATACGCCAAACAGGGGTTTTAAAAAAAAACAGAACAATAACGTGCACTGCTATGTTGAAGTGGAATGTTGGGGGTGAAAAGGGGGTGCTGTGGAGAACATATGGTTCTGCTGCAGTAAAGGACTGACTCTCCTAGGTGACGTGCATCTGCACCAGTACTTGCTGCATAGTTTGTGGATTCAGGGTAAAATGAAAATGCAAGGACTCATTCAAAATTATTAATAATTTCAAGATGGCAACAGCAGAGGATTCTATCAAGTGCAGGGACTCTTCTGAGCATGGGGGTCTGAGAATCTGCACGTGTTGCACATGCGTGACGCCAGGCGTGTGTGTGTGTGTGCGCGCGTGCGTGCGTGCACACACACAGAGGGAGAGAGAGGGAGAAGCCTTGTAAAAATTCTGTTTTCACTGCTTAGTCTCTTTAAGGCAGAGTTTCTCAACCTCAGCACTACTGACACACGGATGAGATCATTCCTGCTTGCGGGGGGGCAGCCATGTGCATTAAAGTGTGTTTAGCTGCATCCTCTCTGTTGTCTACCCTCTAGAAGCCAGTAGCACCTCCCACCCCCAGTTTTGACAATAAAAATATCTTGAGACATTGCCAAATGTTTCCTTGTGGGGCAAAATCACCCCAGTTGAGAATTACTGCTTTAAGATAAGGTTTTACAACTCACCCAAAGAGAGTTATCTCTCTTTGGCTTATCTAGCTTTTTCCTTGTTTTTCCTTTCTTCTTATCCAAGCATGAAGGAAAATATGAACTGTGCTTTTTGGCCTGTTCCTGGTGGGTGCAGAATACCAAACTTTCACGCCAGGCTAATCCAACGTGGAGACCGCTGCAGAGCTGAAGACATGCCCTGGTTCTGCAGATGCGTAATTTGTCCGGGTTGCCTCCGGTGAATATACATTTCACGGAGTCTGTTCTCCGAGCCCTGAAAATGTATCCTTTAATCTTCGACTCAGAAAACCCCTTGACTCTGGGAGGAGACACCAAAGGCCTTCTCAGTGACAGGCAGGGAGAAGGCTGTTTTGGTTGCTAATTTGTTTTCAGTCCTTAGTCTGTTTTCCTTTCATGCGGATGTTCCTCTTTAGACCTTGGGTATGAATAATTCCGCATAGCCTGAGGGGAGAAGCGGGAGGCTGGCTGGTAGAGTTGTTTGTACTGTAATGAAACAGAAAGTTCAAAAGCCTAGTGAAGCCTGAGTGACTGGAAAGGAAGAGAGGTCTAGAATGTACTTTAAAAATGACTCATAAAGCATGACAAACTCTGGAAGCTTCTTGGAGGTCGGAGGAATAAATTGCCCACTCACTTTAGAAAGGCATCCCCAACCAGAACTGCCCCCCAAAATGTGAAGTCTCAATGCAGAGTGTCCCAATCATTCACGTGCCCTGCAAGATAGCTTTCTTAATCCTGTATGTCATGAATTGTCATCTTGAAAGGCAAACTAAGCAGTGGCATTTTTCTGTTTTTTTTTTTTTAATTAATTAATTTATCTGTATCGTCTTAGTTGCGGCTTGCGGGATCTTTGTTGAGGCATGCGGGATCTTGTGTTGCAGCATGCAGGCTTCCCTCTAGTTGTGGCGTGCAGGTTTTTCTCTCTCTAGTTGTGGTGCATGGGCTCCAGGGCACATGGGCACTGTAGTTTGTGGCACATGGGCTCTCTCGTTGAGGTGTGTGAGCTCAGTAGTTGTGGCACGTGGACTTAGCTGCCCTGCGGCATGTGGGATCTTAGTTCCCCGACCAGGGGTCAAACCCATGTCCCCTGCATTTGTAGGTGGATTCTTAACCACTGGACCACCAAGGAAGTCCCAGCAGTGGCATTTTCTGGGTTGTGAGTAGTAACTTGATAGTTAGCCATCTGAAGTACCTGATCTCTGTGTTCAGATAGGTTCTGGTCTGAGATGGTTGGGTTTATTCAAATTAATGCCAAAGAAATCAAGGACCTTAGGCTTAAAAGAATCTAAAAAGAATACATATATGTATATGTATAACTGAATCACTTTGCTGTACACCTGAAACTAACACAACATTGTAAGCCAAGTATACTTCAATATAAAATAAAAATTAAAAAAAAAATACAGGGCTTCCCTGGTGGCGCAGTGGTTGAGAGTCCGCCTGCCAATGCAGGGGACACGGGTTTGTGCCCCGGTCCGGGAAGATCCCACATGCCGCGGAGCGGCTGGGCCCATGAGCCATGGCCGCTAAGCCTGGGCGTCCGGAGGCTGTGCTCCGCAACGGGAGAGGCCGCAACAGTGAGAGGCCCGCATACCGCAAAAAACAAACAAACAAAAAAAACCCAAGGACCTTAGGCTTGAGTGCTCCACTCCGCCTTTAGCTGTGTGAAGTTGCTACAGGCTGGTCATTTTCTTCATGACAGACACCCTGAAAGTGTACAGGTTTATTAATTGCCACACTGCTGTCTTGTTTTATGACTCTTCATTCACGTGCAGGTGATTCTCTCAAAACTGTGAGCCCTTTGAAGTCTGTGAATGTCCAGAAAATAGAATGCTGCCTGCCGTGGAGCGAATGCGCAATTACTGTTTCACAGAACTGATTGAGAGCCGTGAAAGAAACAGGATGAAAGAGCAGAGTGGATGCACAGAAACCATCTTCATTGGTGGAAAGATAAATTAGCAACATCTCTTTATTTTCCTCATTTTTGTTGCTGTATAGTTGATTTACAATGTTGTGTTAGTTTCAGGTGTACAGCAAAGTGATTCAGCTAAATATATATATTCTGTTTCAGGTTCTTTGCCCTTATAAGTTATTACAGCAACATACCTTTTTAACAGGAAAAGAAACGTAATACAGAGTGGCAGAACACAGTTTTAGGCCCTTCCTTCCCACCCTCTTTCTTAGAGGTAATTTTTGAAAATTGAAGTTAGTGTAACACACTGAAGTTCGGGTCTCATTAACACTAGCGATAGAAAAGTTAATTGTTTCTGTAGCTGTTATATGCTGAGGAAACTGAAGAATCAGAGCATTCTTCTCTCCTCCCTTTAGATGGAACTGGCTGGCTGGGAGCCCATTGTGGGCTGTAAATGACTAAAAATAATGAGGAGACTTTAGGGGTAAGTGTGGCAGAGAACAAGGATAGAGACCAGAGAAGGAGGGGCTCGTTGATGCCCACCTGAGAGGACTCTGTGGATTCCTCAGTGAGGAAAGTGAAGAGAAGTTTTGTACTGTCTTCTGGATTACTTGTGTTAATGGATAATTTTCAAAAGAGAATATCATCATGAATCTCAGACGCAAACTGAACATGGATTAGTGATGCTATTTAAATAATGAATGAGGGCACCAGTAAGATGTTATAACTGGTTCAAAGGAGAATTCAGAAACCGGGCAATAATGCAGCAATGAATTTACAAGTAGATGCAAAACCGGCTCATTCCACAGTAGGAGAGAATAATCAATTGTATTTTCAGGGACTAAAATTCGTTTTCATGTCTATGGACAAGAATCATTTGCATTACCATCAGTTATCCACAACTTACAGAGCTATAAAAATAGCTCAGTCAGTGAAAGGCACAGAGGCCTAGTGAAGTCAGATAACCTGGAAGTGTACACTTCCACAATGTCAAGTTTTCCATGGAAGGCAACCTGTAGTGGTTTGGAACCATTTCAAAGTCTTTTACAATTTTTTTCTCCACTCATATATGTTTGATTATCTAATAATAACATTTTGTTTTGGGAAACAGACTGTACTTTGAGGAAAAGAAGCTGATCGGTAACTTCCTCTTCAAACTACTGCAAAAAGCCAGGATGAAACGTCTGTGGGTAGCCTTCAGGATAAGCGGGAAAGGGTGTTTAACCACAGGCTGTGAGTGGACATACCTCCTCAGAAAAGAGTTACAGCTAAGCTTTAGACCAGGTGCCCTTTTGTTTGTTTGTTTTGTTTTTTAACAGTTTTATTTATTTATTTATTTTTGGCTGTGTTGGGGCTTTGTCGCTGGGCACAGGCTTTTCTCTAGTTGCGGCGAGCAGGGGGTTACTCTTCGTTGTGATGCACAGGCATCTCATCGCAGTGGCTTCAGAATGTTGTGGAGCACGGGCTCTAGGCGCTCAGGCTTCAGTAGTTGTGGCTCGCGGGCTCCAGAGCGCAGGCTCAATAGTTGTGGCGCATGGGCTTTGTTGCTCCGCGGCAAGTGGGGTCTTCCAGGGCCAGGGCTCGAACCCGTGTCCCCTGCAATGGCAGGTGGATTCTTAACCACTGTGCCACCAGGGAAGTCCTAGACCAAATGTTATTAACCTAAGGGTCATCTTTTTTAACCTCTGCCTTACCTTGAGCTGCATCCTGTGGATACATGAAAGCTTATGACTTGCAGCTCCCTCAAGACCAGAAAAGCATGGCCTCACCCTTCCACAGTCCTTTGAGTGCTCATGTGGGGCTGGCTCTTTGCTGGGTCTTAGGGCAAGAAGTGTCATTAGAACAGTCCTTAATGTAACTTGGAGGGTGGGAAGGACTTGGACATGTGGAGGGGGACGAGGAGGACCGTCTTTGTGAAAGGAGCACTCTGAGAGTTGTGCACTGAAAACCCTACACAGTAATGGTTTTCTGAGACCACATGTTCTTTACTTTCACCAGAGCATTCTCACAAAGATAGAAAAGAAAAATACAACATCTGAAACGTCAGTTCTGACTAGTTTTTGTTGATCTCATAGCTCAGACCAGACGAGGCCGTTTGAGGTTGAGTGGTAAAAATAGGAAAGAAATTCGTGCTTTTTAAAGATGGAGACATAGATATTGGTGGGGGAAGCAATGTGCCCGAAACGGGCTGGTATTTCTGAGTCATGGAATCATGAATCCTAGGAGTAGTCATACACAAGATCAACCTCTAGTCTTGGGGTTGAAAGGTGACCCTTGAGAATTTACCTGTTTATGAAGAATTTAGCACAAGCCATTGCTTTGAATCATAAAGCTCTGTCTGCTTACTCATTTTTCTCCTCTTCCTTCAACAGGCAGACATTGGTGGAGAGCTTTCTATTCTCTCTTGCACTTGAATTTTTGAAAATCCATCATGAATAACAGTAGTTCACTTAACTCGAGGTCTTAGCACCATGGAACTTGAACACATCAGTCTGAAGAAAGGGAGGAAGAAGAAACAAACCTTCTTTTAAAAACCATCCAAACTCTTTTGGCACAAAGTGTGGCTAAATTAAATCTGTGCATTAGAGATTGTTTAAAAGCCAGATGTGATTTGTGGTTATAACTAGTTTTTATACTTTTAGGTGCATTTTGATGGCACATAACAAGACTGAGGAGGGCAAATGGGTCTGTCCTCTCCCGCTGCGGAGCACAGGCTCCGGACGCGCAGGCTCAGCGGCCACGGCTCACGGGCCCAGCCGCTCCGCGACATGTGAGATATTCCCGGACCGGGGCACGAACCCGCGTCCCCTGCATCGGCAGGCGGACTCTCAGCCACGGCGCCACCAGGGAAGCCCAGTCTCCTTTTCTTGATCGATGTCAGAAGCTCAAGTTGAGAAGGAAGAGTGGGCTGTTAAAAGCATCTTAACATTCTAAGATTGCTTGGTGCCCAGAGAAAGCGAGAGTTTATAGCTTCTGAGAACCATGCGTTTGGATTTACCACACCTACAGGAAACTTGTAAAGAAAGACTAGTCTTTGCTGTAAAGAAAGACTAGTGGTAAAGAAAGACTGCGACAGAGACACAGAGAAGGTTCTCAATCACTCAGTGGTCACTCACTCACAGGCTACCTGGCAATGGCCAGGTCCTCACCTGCCACTTGTTCTCACGTCCACTTCTGCTTGTAAGAGAAGAAGGGCTGAAGTGTTCCCCGGTGGGGTGGAAACATCAATTTTGGCTTGAACTGATAAAACTTTAAGGCTGGAATATCCCTGGATGGCTGTTCCAGAAGAACCAAAGTGTCAATCCACTGCTGTATTCTGATTATTAAAGATTTATTTCCACTCAGCAACAGTGGCTACTGTAAATTCACCTTTCCAATAATAGCTGTTAAGAGGACCTCAGAACTGCCTGAGGTCCCAGGATGTCTGCTGATGGCTGTCTTCTGGTGCCTCCTAGATGGCGCAGGGCATTGGTTCCCGACATTTTTGGCATAAGGGACCAGTTTCATGGAAGACAATTTTTCCACGGACCGGGCGGCAGGGGGAGGGATGGTTTAGGCGGTAATGTGAGCGATGGGGAGCCATGGGGAGCGGCAGATGAAGCTTCGCTCGCTTGCCCACCACTCACCTCCAGCTGTGCAGCCCGGGTCCTAACAGGCCGTGGACGGGTTGGGGGCTGGGGACCCCTGGCTCAGGCGATCCTGTCACCAGAATTTCCCCTTCTCTCCTGGGGTGTGAGGTTGACTGCTGAGAAGATGTCAGATTAGGGGGACTCCTGAGGGAAGATAGCAGTTATTCTGAGCCAGAAATGGAAGGTCTGGACTTGTCCTGGTACCATAAACTAGCAACTGAGTGCTGGGAGTAGAGAGCTTGAAGGGATAGCTGAAATGATGGAGTAATATTGACTTAAGCGTTATTGACCTGAAGATGCCTCCTTCTACCTGCTATATAAAGACAGACTGGACTGTGGCTGGTGAAAGAGACCCAGAACCTGGAAGACGGAAACGTATTTCACGGAGCAATGAGACTGTCCCTAGAAACATCTCCTGTGTATAGCTGATGACCATTGCAGGACCAAGGAGAACCGAATATGCACTAATGAGACTCTGGCTCTTTGTCTGGATTAAGTAATTTGTGCCTTCTTTATAGCAACACTTCATTTAAAAGTTCTGAGGACAGTGAAACTCAAAACCAGTGGGAGGCAACAGAACATTCTCTTTCATCCTAGATTGTGGCTGTGATACACCTCAGTTCAGAGTCGGCCCACGCATGCCTTTCAAATCTTACAGCAACTCTTCACACTTAACTGAAAATGTTTAAATTACATTTTTTTTTTTTTTTTTTTTTGCGGTACGCGGACCTCTCACTGTTGTGGCCTCTCCCGTTGTGGAGCACAGGCTCCGGACGCGCAGGCTCAGCGGCCATGGCTCACAGGCCCAGCTGCTCCGCGGCATGTGGGATCTTCCCGGACCAGGGCACGAACCCGTGTCCCCTGCATCGGCAGGCGGACTCGCAACCACTGCGCCACCAGGGAAGCCCTAAATTACATTTTTTAAAAATTATTTTTTATTTAGTTTGGCTGCACCAGGTCTTAGTTGTGGCACGTGGCATCTTCGTTGTGGCACGCGAGATCTTTTTTAGTTGCAGCCTGAGGACTCTAAGTTGCGGCATGCATGCGGGACGTAATTCCCTGACCAGGAATCGAACCCAGGCCCCCTGCATTGGGAGCGCATAGTCTTACCCACTGGATCACCAGGGAAGTCCACTAAATTGCATTTTAAAGTGTTTAAATTACAGTCATTCTTAACGCTTAATTGGGAAAAAAGATGTTTAAATTAACCCAAGCTTTAAAAATTTTCTTTTTGTTTAAAAATTAAAAAAAAAAAAGCTTAATGCTTGCTTTAATGCTTGCACAAACAAAAATTTTAAGTCAGCACATAAAAATCTAGAGGGAAAGAAAGTTTTCTTCCCACCCCAGGTCTACAGTCCCCTCGCCAAAACAAGTGCTAAGAGAATATTCTGGTACAAGCAGCCAGAGACAGTCTTTTCAAGTCCAAATGTGTGTCTGTTTATAGGTCTATAGTCTTTTCAAATGCAAGGCTGTGTGTGTGTGTGTGTCCTACCTTCACAAACATTAGCACATTATACACATTGTTCTGCATATTCCTTTTTTTGCATATCATATCTTGGAGATCATTTCATCTGATATTAAGCTGCCTCGTTTTTTAAATGCTACAATGTTACAACACACCTTTCTTTGTGCAGAGATATGAGTAAACCTGTGGAATTAGTTCTAAAAGAGTAGAATTTCTGGGTCAAAGAGTATATGCATTTTAAATTTTGATATATATTAATACATTTTCCTCCCAAAATGTGTTACCAATTTATACTCACACCAGCCAAGCAGCAGAGTGCTTCACCCACCCACCCCATTCCTGGTAACACAATTAACTCAAGTTTTTTGTTTGTTTGTTTTTAAATTAATTAATTTATTTTTGGGTGTGTTGGGTCTTCGTTTCTGTGCGAGGGCTTTCTCTAGTTGCGGCAAGCGGGGGCCACTCTTCATCGTGGTGTGCGGGCCTCTCACTATTGCGGCCTCTCTTGTTGCGGAGCACAGGTTCCAGACGCGCAGGCTCAGTAGTTGTGGCTCACGGACCTAGTTGCTCTGCGGCATGTGGGATCTTCCCAGACCAGGGCTCGAACCCGTGTCCCCTGCATTGGTAGGCAGGTTCTCAACCACTGCGCCACCAGGGAAGCCCTAACTCAAGTTTTTAACAGAGCTAACAATTTCTTCTTTCCATCCCTCCTCCATCTATGGAAAATGGGACTTCCATGTAATCTTAGCTAGCTTGCAAAAAATTGTTGTTTCCTAAATAACATCACTTTTCTTACTCTTGTTCTCTGAAGTTATGGAAGCTTTGGTATTTGAAGAACAAGTGCAGTTGATTTTGTTTTGTAGAAGTGGTTTGAATTCTATTTGATTCTAATTTGATTGCATTCATGTCCTGAGGCCCACCACTGGAAACAAGAGGACATAGTCCTTTCTTCTAGGTAGCTTGAACTGCTTAACAATTAAAAGGAAAAAAATAAAGACCCAGAAAAATATTTAGTAAGTTGCTTTAAATATTTTGTGGATAAGGATGTGTATCTGAGTATATCTCCTCTTGGCATACGAATCAGCATATGCTTGTTTGGCTGAGGTCTGGATGGAATCAGAACATAGTAAAAATAAAGGAAAAGACCAACAGTGAAATGAAGCTGTCTTTTTGGTGGGCAATTTCAAAGGAGTGAACAGCAGATGGGAATTGAGCAGTGGGAAGAGTGTGGCTGGCTTTTCAGGAATCTGGCTGTGATAGGAAAGGAGACAGAGGGAGGAGCTCAGGGAGGCTGGACTTCTAAGCGTGGATAGAATGGAGAGAGGACACTTCCTGCAGAGAGGAAAGTAAGTCAACTCATGATGCTGGCTGAGATAGCTCAGAGCAGAGGGGAGAGGAGCTGAAGTTCTCTATTTAACAGAGAGCATGCGAGACTTGGAGAAGACCCGGTTGTAAGCCCTGGGTCAACCGCTACAAGTTCTGTTACCCCCACTCCCTGAGTTTTGCTGCTTGTGAAATGGGGGCATTCTGCTTATCATAAAGCTTTGGGGATCAAATGAAGGAGTGGGTGGGAAGGTGTTTGACACAGTGCCTGAAGCAGCAACTCTAGTAAAGAAAGGTGGACAGGGCTTCCCTGGTGGCGCAGTGGTTGAGAATCTGCCTGCTAATGCAAGGGACACGGGTTCGAGCCCTGGTCTGGGAGGATCCCACATGCCGCAGAGCAACTAGGCCCGTGAGCCACAACTACTGAGCCTGCGCGTCTGGAGCCTGTGCTCCGTAACAAGAGATGCCGCGATAGTGAGAGGCCCGCGCACTGCGATGAAGAGTGGCACCCGCTTGCCACAACTAGAGATAGCCCTCGCACAGAAACTAAGACCCAACAAGCAAAAATAAATAATTTAATTAATAAACTCCTACCCCCAACATCTTAAAAAAAAATTGGTGCTTCTCTTCCAGCTACAATTGAAAAAAAAAAAAGAAAAAAGAAAGGTGGATAGAATCTAAAGGCTGAAGGTTTGAGGGACAGGATGCTCTCTGGGCCCATAGCCTGGGAACATAAAATACAGTAGTGAAAAGGGTGCTTGGGGTGGGCTGATAAAGTGAGTGATATTGGGAGATGTGGGAAGGACAGGTCACATTTTTTGTTTTAGGTATTTTTTACTGAAGTATAGTTGATTTACAATGTTGTGTTAATTTCTGCTGTACAGCAAAGTGACTCAGTTATACACATATATACATTCTTTTCTTGGTATTCTTTTCCATTAAGGTTTATCCCAGGAGATTGGATATAGTTCCCTGTGCTATAGAATAGGACCTTGTGGTTTATCCATTCTATATGTAATAGTTTGCATCTACTAACCCCAAACTCCCAGTCCATCACTCTCCCACCTCCCTTCCTCCTTGGTAACCACAAATCTGTTCTCTATGTCTGTGAGTCTGTTTCTGTTTCGTAGATAGGTTCATTTGTGTCATATTTTAGATTCCACATATAAGTGATTTCATATAGTATTTATCTTTCTCTTTCTGATTTACTTCACTTAGTATGATAATTTCTAGTTACATCCATGTTGCTGCAAATGGCTGAGTAGTATTTCATTGTATACAGGTAAGGACAGGTCACATTTTGACGGCAATATTAAAAATACATTTTTAATATATTCCTGCAATAAAGGGGCGATTGAAGAGAAAATTCCAAGCAATTAAATGAATACAGTTATTTACAGTCAACCTGGACCATTAAAAAAAAAAGTGATCTGTTCTAGTGGCAATGGAGGTGGCTGAGGACAATTCCTTGCGGGATCTGACTGTAAGCAGGGAAATGCGTCAGACAGAGGGCGCCCTGTGTGCAAACCCCTTTCAGGAGAGAATGTAAGCTTGTGCTCTTCGTTCATTTTCCATTTGTACCACCATCCTTTGAGGTGTTATCAAACCCTGAAGTTCCCCATGTTATTAAGTACAAAAGCTGTGAAGGGCCGTGCCTGGGATATCAGTGTATTGGTGTAGCGGCAACATGTTTTGAATCATTTCTTTAATAAGCTCTGGCCTTCAAAAGACGATCCAGATTGTTTCAATAAGAGAGTTGCTTTCTTTCCATGTTAGGAGGCTCTGATTTGGCTGACGGAGGCACAGGGACAAGCCAGGCAGGATTTAGGAGACGTTTCCTCTGTGTGTATCTTGCCTCTCCTTTCATGGTGATCAGTTATCAGGTGAAGTTCTCTCATACTGAGATGTGTTCCCCACAGTGAAAATGGACACAGGACTCAAAAGAAGTCCTTTGATACCTAAGGGTTTTTGGAATCAGGTAGGAGATCCCCCCAAAGGGCGTCTGTGATATTGGGGTTTCACTGATTCATCACAGATGACGGTCCCTACCAGGATATCAAAATACTCCATGAGTGTTGCCTTCCTTATTCTCAATCCATATGCATAATGAGGTGGAGCAAAAAGGAACAGTGATCAGACCCCTGTCCACATTCACAGGCTCTGTCTAAAAAACACATTCCTCCCAGGGTGAGGACCCAAGGAATTTTTAAGTTGCGGGAGCTCCCAAAGAAGGAAAAATAAAAGTTCCCTCATTGAGATTTATACTCATATCCGTCTCTCCAGATGGCCACAGCTTCAACCTGGCTGAAAATGTGAGAATGCAACCTTCTTCGGCCCTGCCTGCTACCTTCAAAAAAAATGTCATGGCCGTTGATTGAGGGTAATGACGCCCAGCTGCAGTGTTTCCCTCCCCCTCCAGCTCTTGTGGGGGAAATGGGGCTATAAACCAGACCCCTCTTGAGGCAATGAGGGGAGAATATGTCTGGGCTCTCGCCTGACACCTGGACCTCACCGTGGTGCAAAGTGAAACTCATCAGCTCAGGTGGCCAAGAAAAGCAGATGTTTAGCACGGTGAAGTGTGAAGTGTGAGGGAAAATGGCTTTATGGGCCTTTGGCTGAGATGCTCACATTTGAATGTTATACACAGGAAGTTATCAGGTAGTGGAATAATATAAACAGACCTTACTTCATGAAATAATTTATTTTGGACTGACAGCAGAAGCAACAACCTCTGCAACACAAAGGAACATAAGGATCTACTTTTTATTTGAAATATTTTCCAACCAGCGAGGGCTGCTTGTAGTGAAAAAGTAGGGGCACTCTTTCCTTAATTTTAAATATTTCTTCATCATCAGAGGGGATGATGTTGACTTGTGACCATAATGTTTCCCACAGCACTTGCAATGGTGTGATTTCTTTAGTCTCTACAACCACTGGTGAGAGAGGTAGGGATTCTTGTCTATAGTCACCATGTGGGGAAACTGAGGCTTACACGGGTCAGAAAATTTGCTCAAGGCCACACAGCAAGTAAGTAGTGAAGAAGGAATTGAAGTTAAGTCTTCTCTGAGTCCAGCGTTCTTTTCCACTCAGCTGATGCTTCTCCAAGTGAGGTATATAACACTGGGTGGTCCATGAGATGATTTTAGGCAGTGTATGAATCAAAATGAAAACTTTTTAATAGTTTTTAAAATAGATATAGCCAAATAGCATAGAGGTTAACTTAGTTTAACTCAGGTGAAACTCAAGTTCTAGAGCCCTCCTACCGGGTGAACAATCCCAGTTCTCCTAATTACTGTGTGACTCCCTCCTCATCAATCTAAGCCTCAATTTCCTCATCTGTAAAATGGGAATAACAGCAGCCCTTACCTCATAGGGTTGTTGTGAGGATTCAATGGGCTGATATTTATAAAGCACTTAGAGTGGGAGCTGAGGTACTGTAAGAATTCTCTAAGTGTTTGTTAAGGAAATAATACAAATAGCACATTAAACTTGTGATTGCATGACTCTTTTGAGTTTGGAGAGGGTGAGTAGGAATTCATGTTTGAAATAATGTTGAAATAAAATAGGTAACTAACAGAACAGGTAGCAATCTGTATCCGGGGCTTCTGTACCCACAGATTCAACCAACCTCAGATCAAAAGTATCCGGGAAAAAAATTTCAGAAAGTTCCCAAAAGCAAAACTTGAATTTGCTATGCACGTGCGACTATTTACATAGCATTTAGGCTGTACTTACAACTATTTAAATAACATTTATAATGTATTAGGTATTATAAGTAATCCAGAGATGATTTAAAGTGTAGAGGAGGTTGTGTGTAGGTTATATGCAAATACTACGCCATTTTATATAAGAGACTGGAGCATCCATGGACTTTGGTACCTGCCTGGGGGTCCCGGAGCCAATCCCCCGGGGATACTGAAGGACAACTGTACAAAGAAAATGATTGGCACTTGTGAAGCACTCATCTATACCAGGAAGGACAGTGGCACAAAGAAATTTGAGCTCAGTGGGTGGGCTGCACAGGTGGGCTTCACCTGGTTGACTTTTTTCTGAAGGGAAAGATGGCAGTGGAGTCTCAGCTTGTATCAAGACACGTGCTAGTTTTCTGTATCCTTTTCTCCTCTCACCTTTTCTAAATAAGTCATCTTCTCAGGCAATGTTCCTTAGACCCAGAGAGCAGGCATGAAAACTTGCTTTAAATAAGAAATACAGTTACTGTCCCCCAACCAGACCCAGGACAGGAAAGCCGCATTGGTTTCTCGCTCTACTTGTTTGAGTGTCAGAAGCAGGAAGATGGAAGCCAGACCTGACACAGGATGTTGGAGGTAAGGGACTTGGGGAAACTGGGACCAGGGGAGGAATTATCAATTCAAAACCCAGACACCATGACCATGAAAAGGAGACAGGAGGAGAAATGTCTTCAAGTGAGTCATCCTGCTTCTGCACCAGTTACCTCAGTGAAATGGAGGGACACAGATCTGCTGACGCCTTCATTCCTGTGCACTGAATGGCAAGAGAAAGAAACGAACGTGACATTTGTGGTGTGTCTCCTTTATGGACAGAGTTACTGTAACTGACTTCTCCCTGGACTGAGGTCTGTGCTTGGCCGAGGGTCACCCAGGGGAAGCATCCTGGTCTTGTTTACCTGAGTTTTCACTCTTCCTAATGAGCTGCTCCAACAGCTCACCGTCTCTGAGCAGCTCTCTCCTAGACCTGTGCTCTCTGACAACATTCTGCCTTCAAGTCACTAGTAGACACAGTGACCTGAAATCTCAGAGGGAGGGAAGCCCAGTAACACACTTCTTCCTTTTTCATCCTTGACGACAAAAGCACCTTAGGCTCTGGTCACCGTGGGCCAGAAGGACATTGGATGTTTCAGGCTCTCATGGGGTCATTTTAGAAACCTGGCACTTAGGGGAGGGTGTGAGAGCCAGGTCGTGTTAGACCACCTGGGTCAGACAGGCTCCTTTTTGTCTGGGGTAACCAGAGTTGATCACTCACAGTAGAAAGGTACTCTGGTTAACTGAAGCAAAAGTTTAACTTACTGAAAGGATTACTGATGGCTAAGAGAAGAAAAAAAAAAAAAAACAACTGGAATCGTGTTTTGGAAAGGAGGGAGACGCAGGCAGCTCTTGAAATCTACAGTAACAGTAGCACTTATGGAGGGCTTACTATAGGCTCCAGCCCTTGTTCTAAGCCCTGGACAGGGGATAGTTCATCTGACCCTCACAGCAATGCTATGAGGTGGGTACCATTATCATCCTGTGGGTGAAAGGGTTCACAAACTCAATTGTCCTGCAGCATATGGAAATCTGACCTTAGGTTAGCTGCTTAACTGCTACTCTGGAGACGAGATATAATGATTTTTGTCAACCCTAATGCCAGGCAACATTCATTATGGTAAAAATGACCCCTGATCGGTAACTGGCTCTGACACAGGGAGATCTACACATACCGTTTTGGGTTCCCATGCCTCTTGCAACTGGCATGTTTTAATGTATAGACTTGCAAGCTATGCCTAAGGAACTGTCATAGGAACTACTAGCTCCCGGAGGGGAGGTTGTAATTTTTTAAGCCAGAGCTGTCCCGTTTGGTGTGGATCCTGGCTCCTTGTACCTGAAATGTACTGTGTAGACTACTGCAAGGGCTCTTGGGCTGAAGAGGAACATCTGATATGCTTCTGAAGAAACCGATGCTAAGTGCAGAGCCTATTGCTGTCTTGTGAGTCTGAATCTTTATCTGAACCTAAGAAGACCAGTATGGGCATTGCATATTGTTTTTTTGTTTGTTGTTTTTTTTAGCGGTACGCGGGCCTCTCACAGTTGTGGCCTCTCCCCTTGCGGAGCACAGGCTCCGGACGCGCAGGCTCAGCGGCCATGGCTCACGGGCCCAGCCGCTCCGCGGCATGTGGGATCCTCCCGGACCGGGGCACGAACCCGTGTCCCCTGCATGGGCAGGCGGACTCTCAACCACTGCACCACCAGGGAAGCCCTGCATATTGTTTTTATACAGCAAAGGAAACTGAGGCAGTGAGGAGTTATGTAACTCTAATCCAAAGACACATGGAGAATAAATGGTAGATCCCTGTTCGGTCCAGGGCACATGGTGCCACCCTGCCTCTTAAACGATTGGCCGGTCTCTGCAAGACACAGCCTTCTGGAGGAATTTGCTCCAATTATTTCAATTCTTGGGTCATTCAATGCAAGAGGCAAATCCCTGGAGGGGAGAGGCTCGCACAGCCTCGTCAGACCGTCAGCTCATCTCTTTGTCACGGGTGCCTTGATATCCCATCCCCAAGGAAAATCAGAAGAAAGGGAATGGATGCCAATTGGACAAAAACAATGAATGTCCATAGATCCTGGAGTCAGATAGGGCTCCAAGGACAGCTACATAAAGGACATTAACTTCCTAAGATATTTTCTATTGTTGTTACTGGTGAACACTTGTGTCACTCAAGGGAACCTCTATTTGGTAGTTTTCACAACATTCCCTGCCAGATCTTATAAAGCATTCAATGATTCATTCATTTATTCATTCACTCATTTATTCTCATTACTTTTTCTCATTTACTCATAATTCATTTACTTACTCCCTCACTGAACACATTTAGAGAGCCCTTTCACTCTCTAAATGCAGGATTCAGCAGTGGGGTTTTGTGATGCTAGGCAGGGAAAGGATTCCTGGGTAAACTGTTTGGTAACTAAAGTTCATCAGAGTCAGGGGACACGAGGTCTAGCTATGAGGAGCAAATAGAGACACGTGGGAGACGACTAGGCCTGGTGGAGGGGAGAGGCTTGGAGAGCCAGAGCTTATTGTGTTCTGGGCACAGTCTGGGCTGGGTCAGGGCAAGGCCCTGGAGCCCACCAGGAGGTGAGAGGTGCAGCAGGTGGGAACAGAGACAGAGCAGGGATAACAGGATGGGGGTGGTGTTTGGAACCAGGTGAGGAAGCTGGCAGGTGGGGTTGTTAGAGAAGAGAGAAGAGTTAGTGAGTTAGCTGAAGCACTTGTTGAGGACGTGTCTTCGCTCCAAAAGTACACCTGGTGCAGCCACTGTGTGAAACAAGATGGGGGTTTCTCAAAAAACTACAAAAAGAACTACCATATGACTCAGCAATTCCACGCTTGGGTGTATACCTGAAGGAAACAAAAACATTAATTAAAAAAGATACATGCACCCCAATGTTCATAGCAGCCTGATTTACGTTTACCAAGACATGGAAGCAACCTAAGTGTCCATCAACAGATGAATGGATAAAGAAGATGTGGTATACATACACAATGGAATATTACTCAGCCATAAAAAAGAGTGAAATATTACCATTTGCAGCAACATGGATGGACTTGGAGGGCATTGTGCTAAGTGAAATTAGTCAGACAAAGACAAATACTGTATGATACCACTTATATATGGAGTCTAAAAAAATACAACAAACTAGTGAACATAACAAAAAAGAAGCAGACTCACAGATAGAGAGAGAACATACTGGTGGTTACCAGTGGCGGGGAGAGGGGGAGTAGAAGGGCCAAACTACTGAGTGTAAAATAGGCTCAAGGAGGTATTGGACAACATGAGGAATATAGATAATAGTTTATAATAACTGTAAATAGAAAGTAGCCTTTAAAATCGTATAAAAAATTTAAAAATTAAAACAAAAAGTACACCGTGTCTGGTGGGTCAGGGCCTGTTACTCTGGGGGCTGGGGCTCAGGCCCGTCTCTGGACCTGTCCTTTCCCACTGCTTCATTTCCTCCTCCACCTTGTTGTGTGTTCTCTCTGGGCCTTGCCTCTTGGTCACCTCGCACTTCGGCATCTTCTTCTTCGTGCCTCATAGAACGCCTCAAGGTATGGCTGCTTGCCTGACCGGCTAATTTGAGAATTGAGTTCAGAGAATGAGGTTGGTATCAGTGACTGAAGGGTTTACCTGTTTTAGGGGATATATTTATATGTAACCAGTCTTTGGGAAGTCAGTGTGGGAACTTTAGACTTGAGACATTTCTGCTGGTTGATGGAGAGAAATATTTTCAAGCAGAGGACCTTTGGCCAGACCACAAGCCCCACCAAAAATCTGGCTAAGGAAGACCTTTCATAAATAAAAACTGGCCCCAAATTGTGCATATTGCTTTGTGAAGTAATAAACTTGTTGCTGAATGTATAGAGGCAGGATGATTACCAGTTAGAGTTTTCACAGAGGCTCCACTTAGAATGGACTGGATCAGTGGCATCCTTTTAAAAATGAAGTTTTCTGCAGGATCTCGAAACAATAAAGAAAAAAACAACCCACTCTATTAGAATTCATAGCCTGTCTCCATTTTCCCTGCCTTGTAAGGAAGAAGGATTCATACTCCCTGCACTAACGTCTGGGCTTTCCGGTATGGGGCAAGGGGGGAAACCCCCAAACCCCAGCCAGTGGAGCCAGAGCGACTAAGCTGAGATACAGAATGGAGAAGACAAGGGAGGGGGAGGCGGGGGTGAACCATACAGGCTTCATGTCATGGAAAGTTTTCGGTCTGGCTTTGGGAGTAGGAAGGAGAGTAAGATTTCAGGAAGCAGCTGCCATCTGTGTAGAGGATACTGAGAATAGCAGAGATGGGGAGCGATGGATTTGAAAGATATCTTGGCGCTCATTAGGAATGCATTTTACCCCTTTGGCTTTTTCTTTAGAGGCTGAGTAGAGATTTGTATTGCTTTGGATTATATAGTTTTGATGGACAGCTGTTTCTCTGAACGTGACTCCATGCTGAGGGTGGACCACAAGGCTGTCTGGCATTCACAGGGCAGAAGTCAGATAGAAAACAGGTAAATACGGAACCACTCGAAGAAGGCAGAACGGGCAGCTCAGATACCCCCTTGGCCTCACCCTTGTCCCCTGAGATGCCGGCCCTGACTCCGGGGACTCTGTGAAGCCCAGTTTTAAATCACCCTTTGAATCTACGCCATAGTCACTTCCAACTCTGGAAGTCATTGTGCAACGCCAGTCTCACCTCCTTCTCAGTCACAGACACCACGGGGAAATGCACTCTTTCCGGTTACACGTCTGAGTTGCCACATTTTGGAGAAGGTGCCCTCAGCACGGAGCCTCTGGGCCACGGGGTGTGGCTTTTTGAATGGGGGCCACTGTGGTTCTGTGGAGCCCATGTAGCATGGCCCAGCTCCCCGCCTGGTCTTGGGGCAGACGTCTAGCTCCACACCACAGGCAGAAGCCTCTGCTTCTATTACCCACATTTTCCTCTTGCCTCCAGACGCTACTTCTCATAAATATCTTTGCTATATCCCGTCGGAACAAGGCTTGAGGGTTTAAACCAGTTTGTTCAGCAGAACTCTGGGTGTCCTGCAAACAAAGGATCATTTGAGATAGACTGGGAGTAGCCCTAGTCCCGGGCAGGCTGACTTGCAGAGGACACAGCAGGCTGCCTTCTGGGGTAGACTGTTTGAAAAGTGAACATGAATGTGGCTCGTAGAGGCTAAAGACACACAGGAGAATCCCAGGTGTGGAGCCCCATCTGAGAGGTGAGACTCTGGTTTCCGGGATGACGTGGCTCTGGGGTCCCCGAGCGGATGAGGTATGTGTTTTCCAGGCTACCCACCGGAGCAGGCTGGAGCTGTCTCTCCCTGAGAATTTACATACATCACGGCACGTCTGTCTCCTTTCATCCTCCAATATAGAACTCCTAAAACAAGAGACTCAGGATAGATTTTTTTTTTTAATTACAAAAGCAATAAAACTTGGCCCATGTATCCTCATCCTCACAACCTCCACCCTAATACATGCTTGTTTTGACACATTTATAAAATTCAGAAGTGCATGAGTTTAAAAGCAGCCCCTCCGCTTCTCCTATGAGCTCTTGTCTCAGAGGTGACTGTTGTTAACGATTGAGTGTATGCCCTTCTGGAATTTTTCCAGGACAGATTGCCTTCCATCTCAGAAGGCGGGAGGATCCTAAGTGCTGAGGCTACTGTTTTAGATTTTAGGAGACAAGGAGGATTTGAGTGATTGGGGCTGACTAAGGCCTGGTGATATGCAGGGGCCAAACCCAGTCCCTTGCTCTGAGCCGATGATTTTTCCAGCAACCCTGCTTTTGTCTCATGGGCTCCATTTGCTCATGTGTATTGTTTTTAATGCAGTTTTAATGGCCCAGACCATGTTGGATTTATCTACTTTATGGCAGGTGGTGATGGACTCATGAGCTGCGTCCAGGCCTGCTGCAGGGCCCTTGGTGAACAGATGGCAACTCCCTAGGCCTTTCCGATCAAGAGCTACTTGGAGTTTCTGAACACCTTGAAGGTTTTCTTAATGAACCAAGGATGGAATGGTGGAGGGGGGCACATAGGGTGTAAGTCCAGTGGGGCAGCATTTCTTTATCCCTGTAGGAACTTCCAGGAGTCTTAGGGAGGAGGTATCAATACGTTTTAGCTCTCCTGTTTGCTGCCACCCAGGCCAAGCTTTAGGACTGACTGTCAGGTTGGGTCTTGTCAGTTAAAGGTCTTTGTTCTAGAAATTCTGTGGGGATGAGGAACTCTGTATTAATAAACATGGATGCCTGTGCAGTGCCCAGCACAGGGCGGGTCCCCCCGCCCCTTCACCTCTCCAGTTAACAGCTGTGCTTTTAAAATATACTGATTAGCCATCAACAACACACAACCATTATTATTATAAGAATTTAAATTATATCATTACAATTGACCCTTGAACAATGTGGTGGTTGGGGCACTGTCCCTCCATGCAGCCAAAAATCCGTGTGTAATTTAGAGTCACCCCTCCATACCCAAGGCTCCACACCCCTGGGTTCATCCAACCACGGATGGTGTAGTACTATAGCGTTCACCATGGAAGACAATCTGTGTATACATAGACCCACACAGTACAAACCTGTGTTATTTTAGGGTCAACTGTAATTCAATCTGCTTATTAATGTAGTTATATTGTATCTATTATATTATTAATAGTAACAGCAACTATTTATTGAGCACCTACTATGTGTCAGGCACGCTTGCTTGCCATACATTGATGAACAAAATAAATATTCCTGCCCTCATGAAGCTTACAACCCATGGAAGAAGAAAGACGTAAACAATAGACAATATAAGCACATAGATTTTACTGTATCTTGAATGTTGATAAATGTTATGGCAGAAAGAAAAAAAATAATTGGGAACAGGTGTGGTTCTCAATAGGATTGCTCTGGGCAGACCCCATGAGAAGATGAGATTTGAGCTAAGTCTTGAAAGAGGTGTGGGAATTAGGGGAATTCCCAGGGGGGTAAGACAGTTTCACCATTGTCCCTGGGTAACAACTTATGTTCTCAGTGTTTCCCTTTCCCAGTGCCAGGCCCAATGTGTTTATGTCATTCTTAATGATTTTAGGAAGCCAAAAGTAGTTCTTCATCAGGCAGAGGTGGGAGGGCTCCAGGGAGGATGGCAAGTTTTGGCTTTTCCTGAAGGAAGAAATGACCGAGGGTCAACAACGACAGTCATGCCTGGCTACGTAGCACCTCAGGGAGACGAAGTACCGAGCATGGCCAGGGCGTGAGACTCGAGCAGCTTGGCCCTGAGTTCCAGACGTGTGAGCATAGTGACTCACCGTTGTGATTGGGGATCATCTCTCTCCCACCGCCACCCCAGAAATCCCCTCCGGAAATTCCATTGTGAGGAATACAGATGGTCTCTGACTTAGGATGGTTCGACTTTTTCTGTTTTATGGCGGTGTGAAAGCACAGCTCATTCAGTAGAGACCATACTTCACATTTTGAATTTTGATCTTTTCCAGGGTTAGCCGTACGTGGTACCATCTCGCGATGCTGGGCAGGACAGCTGTCACAGCCCTCAGTCAGCCATGTGATCAGCAGGGTAAACAAGCAATACACTTAAACCATTCTGTACCTGTGCAACCATACTGCTTTCCACTTTAAGTACTGTACAGTATTCAATAAATTACATGAGATATTCAACACTTTATTATAAAATAGGCTTTGTGTTCAATGTTTCTGTCCAACTGTAGGTTTATGTAAGTGTTCTGAGCACGTTTAAGCTAGGCTAGGCTATGATGTATGGTAGGTTAGGTGTATTTAAAGCACTTTCAATTTACAATTTTTTCAATTTATGATGGGTTTATCGTAAGTCGCAGAAGATCTGTACGTTCCTTTGGTTTCCTCTTTTAAATCACACACAGCACTATGAAAGGTAACACAGTAAACTAAACCAAAATCATGTTAGTGATTTATCAGTTTTCTCCCTCTGCTAGGACAGATTCAGGATACAGGGCTTTGAGAAAAGGGAGAAGGAGGGGTGGCAAAGGATATGGAAAGGGGAGGTCTGGGCACTGCGGCGAACCAAGCAGACCTCTCTGAGCCCACCTTGCTCGGTTATATCCACTTTCCAATGGAGAAGAAGAGGAAAGTCACATCACCCACACAGACTGGTTCCTGATAAATAGAAACACAGTGGACATTTGAAGAGCAAGGGTTTGAATTGCGTGGGTTCACTTATACGTGGACTTTTCTCAATAACTATGTACTGTGGTACTACACAGTCCTTGGCTTGTTTGAATCCACTGATGCAGAACCAGGGATACGGAGGAACCAAGTGTAGGGAGGGCTGACTATAAGTTCAGATTTTTGACTCTGAATTTTTGGGGTACAAAAGAGTAGCACCCCAACCTCTGTGTTATTTAAGGGTCAATTGTACAAGATGGTTTTTGAAAAGTCAAGAAAAACTGCCCATTGAGAACTGATGAGGAGAGAGTGCTTTCTTTTAAATCCCTAGACCAGGAAAGGAAGTACACTCTCTTCTTCTAGTCACTTGCTGATTTCAAAGCTGGATCCCTACAAGTTTCCACAAGTAGAGATCTTGACCCAGAATCTGCCACAGCATTCTGCGTCCTAAGGATAAATGATTTTGGGGGACAGATTATGCTGTATCGACTGTCCTCCCCATGGGATGGACAGAGCAAACATAACATTCAGTGTGCCCCTCTCCCAGCTCAACAATTCTCTCTATTGTCCTTTTCAAAAACCCCTTCTGGGTGGAGGACCCCGCCCTGTCTGTCATAGTCATGTAAGTACTACGTTTGATTTATTTGAATGGCAAGAGCCCAATGCCTACCAGCACAGAGTCTGCATACAGTAGATGCTTGGTATTAATTACATGACTGAATGCTATCGGACGAATGAGTAATTGTAACAATTTATGCTCAATTGGTATTAAGCAGATTTCAAAAGTCTTTTTCATATAGTGCTTCACTTACTCCTCATAACATGCTGGTAGATATTTTCATTGTTCTCAATTTAAACATGGAGAACATGCTCAGAAAGTTGAGGTGACCCATCTAAAGCCATACAGTTGAGGAGTGGCACTTGAGTCCTGCTCTAGATTCTTGCTAGCCCTCACTGATCTGGGTGAGGGTTTGAATCTCTCCATAGCAGGCAACAAGAATGCACCCTTGAAGGGCTTCCCTGGTGGTGCAGTGGTTGAGAGTCCGCCTGCCGATGCAGGGGACACGGGTTCGTGCCCCGGTCCGGGAAGATCCCACATGCCACGGAGCGTCTAGGCCTGTGAGCCATGGCCCCAGAGCCTGCGCGTCCGGAGCCTGTGCTCTGCAACAGGAGAGGCCACGGCAGTGAGAGGCCCGCGTACCGCAAAAAAAAAAAAAAAGGAAAAAAAAGAATGCACCCTTGAATATTTAAATATGGGTTTGAATATACTCTATACCATAGATAATCAATAAAAATGATGTGTCAGAATGTCCTTCTATGAACACGAACTCTTAACCTGGATGACTCAAGGAGTAGAACGACAAGAAATCTATCTAGAAGACAGGGAGTTGGGAGAGTCTCTGACCCTGAATAACCCCCAAACCTAACTTCCATCCTCCCACCAAATTTTATAGATCTGAGATATGTGATTAAAAATGATTTTACACATACTGTACATAAAGGAAAAATGATAAGCCTTTGCTTCTGCTGTCGTGCATTTTGCTACCTGTAACAACAGTTACTGTTCAAGCCTGGTCTAATATAATGGTTCTCAAATTTTAATGGTCATGAAAAGGCACTCAGGGGGCTTATTAAAAGTGCAGGTTCCTTAGTCATGCTTGCCATTCTGATTTAGACGGTCTGTATTTAACATTACCTCAAAGTGGTTCTGATGCAGGTGGCCCAGTAGACATATCTGCGGGGACATTGGTTTGGAGTCATTCAGAAAACTGTTCTCTTTGCATGACTTGAGGCTTTCAAAATACCAACTAGGAGCTCCAAAAGTCAACACCTTGTGGATTCTCACCTGAAGTCTGTCTTCAGGACATTTTGAGGGTTTACTTGAGTTACTTTACCTCAGCTGTGGCCAAGGTTTCTCACCACCAACTTACTATGGTGTGTGGATTTTGTATTTGGTTTTAACTCTGGGGCCAGGGCCAGGGTTGGATCTCCTCTTAAAATGGCTTCCACTTTTTATAATCATCAAAAGCACTACCTGTGTCTGAAGGTCATTGACCTAAATGTCCCACCGCTGACTCAAAAAGGTGCGAGGAGTCCTTACCGAGGGCCCAAATTCTGCACCTGCTTCTCTTCTTTCCTTGTTAAATATTTGCTGTCTGTCTGAATTGGGAAAGGATATTTCACACCCAAAGCAAATGGGGATGGTTTTGGCTGGTGCCTCTTTGTACTTCTATGTGATTTCATTTTCTTGAGAAATGCACAGTGGGTAGGAGTGTTGTCTATGCCTCTTCCTAAAGGGCTATTCATAAAAGTGCCCCTCGGGTCGGTCACCTTGTTTTGTCTATTCTGTGGCTTTATGGAGGCTCTGTTTGCTCACCTGTAGCAGATGTTCTTGGATCCCAGATGTTTTTAAGAATCTTTCTGTGTGGGCCTATGTAGTGTTATATAGCAGCAATCACCCTGTTAAAGGCATGTGACTTTGTAAGAAGCTTTGATGGCTGATTGGAAAGTGTTTGTGGTTCTTAATTAAGCATTTCGTTAATAGCTGCCTTTTGGTCTATAAATTGACTCTATTGAGTTAACTTGTTTTTCCTAACTAATTCAATATGGTTTTACGTCTGTGTTTGGTGATAAGTGAATTTTGTTAAATTGAGACGCACACATGAGGCACTTAGTAAAGAATTTTTAGTAGATGATAACAGTAAAAACATACCCAGAAACTTATCTCAATAAAAGTATGTTTATATTTTTAAAGAAACTTGGGAAAGGCAAAATCTAGGAGACATAGGAGTGTAGGAATCTTCATCTTTAAAAAAGCATTTGAAGAAAAATTCCTAACAAATACAAAAGTAAATAATTAATATGTTAACCGCCTATGTATCTATCACTAAACTTCAACAAATGTCAGTTTATGATCAATCTTATTTCTCTATAGCTCCTCCTATTACTCCTACCCCTGATGATTTTGAAGCAAATCCTAGGCATATCAATAATATAATTTCATATGTAAATATTTTAGAATGTATTTCTAAAAGAAAAGGACTACACTATTAAAACATAATCACAATACACAAAATAATACACAATAATCACAGAATAGAAATTCCTTAATAACATCTGACATTCAGTCAGTATCTGTTTCCTTAATTGTCCTAGGAATGCATTCTCTTCTCTTTCTTTCCTTTTTTTTTTTTTTGGTATGAATCAAGATCTAAAAGAGTTCATACAGTGAGATTAGTTAAATATCTTTTACGTCTCTTTTAATCAATAGATACCCTCTTCCATTTCTTTTTATTTGTCTTGTGATTTTGTTGTTATTATTTTTGTTGAAGAAATTGTGGTTTGCCCTAGAGTTTCCACAGTTTGGATTTTGCTGATTCCACTCCCATGATTATGTTAGATAAAAATAAAATTGTGTTCACATAGATATTTCCAATTGAAATTTAGTACTAAGTGTTTTTAACTTAATCTCTTCTTATATTTGTGTCTTCTTTCTCCCACTCTCCAAAATCCCAGCTCTTAAGAGTAGCAACATAATTACTCATTTGTTTATCCTGTACTACACAAAAGACAATCTCAGAATAACAATACCAACACTATTACAAACACCATGATTACTGAAACTATTTTGCGGTGATTCTGATTTGAATTATTTTTGTCTCTAAGTAGGTACCATTAAATTCAGTGGTATGCTGGTAAATATTCAATAGTCATATTCTGAAAACAAAGGAACAACAACAAAACCAGAATAAGCAAAAGCCTGAGTAGTAACATTTGCTGATTTCCATGGTGCAAATATATCCACTGTGTCTGCTTTGATGCCACTGAAGGCAGATCTGGGGAGAGGTGCACACAGCTTGTGAGAACCAGTGCTGGCTGGCTCCCACTCACCCTCGGGGGATTCCTCTGCTTTGAAGTCACTCAGAAAGGCTCCTCACTGTATGGTTGTGCCACCAAATGGACACAGTCAGGCTCGTTTGTCCCATTTCATGTTAAGGTTTTAGGAATTACATTTTAAATTTAAATTTTGTTTTATAATTATGCAAAATTTTATGGTTTTAAAGTCAAATCTACAAACATTCAAATAAATCTAACTTCCATTCCTCTCACCTTCACCCTATGTCTTCCCTCCCCTATAGATAACCAATTATTTTAAAGTATTATTATACATGTTTATATATATAAATATATATTCACCTTCTTAATATATATTTAAATATAATACATCTATGTATATGTATATATGCATATTATATATAATAATACACATATGTGTGTATATTTATACACACACACACACACACACACACACACACACACACATTCCCCTTCTTAGATACTTTTATCTAAGCACACTTTTCTACACCTTTCTGTTTTTCACTTCACAAAATATCCTGGATGTCATTTCATAGCAGTGTATAGAGATAAACCTTGTTCCTTTTCCAACTAAATAGGACACCTTTTCTGAATGGACCATGGTTTATTTAACCAGTTTCCTATTGATGAATAGTTGAGTTCCTTTCAATAATTTTAAAAAATTTAATTTCTTTTGATGTGGACTAGATAGTACATTGAATAATTTAAAATTTGGATGGTACAAAAGAGTATGCAATGAAAATAATCTTTTCACTTCTTTCCCTCAGTTGGCTACTTCCCATTTCTAGAGGCATCCTGGTGTTGCATCATATGTTTAGCTTATAGATACTCCAATTTGTGCTTGCAAGATGAGGACTGTTATTATCAATTTTATTTAATAAGGGGGATAAATAAGAAGGAGAGAGCTCAAATATTTCAATCAATTTCAGTCAATGACATGTCACTGGATATGGGACTAAGCATTAGGTTTCCAATTGCAGTTGGCTTTTCTATTACGCTCACTTGCATTCCTCTTTCCAACTTCCACATCAAAATAGCAGAGTTACAAATTTATTAAATTACCTTTCTCTGGATTAGAATAAGGAGTAATGAACTGAGAGGAGTAACCACTCCCATCATTATCAAATGATGAATTGTCTCTAATTATTATGTTCTAATATGGACAGAGATGATGGCATGCTGAGAATTAACCATTTTCTAAATTAAATGAAATTGATTCAGACACATCTTTGAAAATACACAAAAGACAACACAGTTTGCTTTACCAGAGGCAGTGTAACAAGAGCGTAGCACTAAAATGAAAAAATCCAGTCATATCACAATTAGCAATTGCCAATATTACACAGTACACATAGTGGTGAGAGTTCATGGGCATCTTGTAGGGAGAAAAATTAAAGTTCCAGAGTTTCTTCAATGCCCCAAATGGTCTATGCCTCTCAGTACTCTGGCCCCAGTGTGGTCTCCTCTCACACTGAATCAGGGCTGACTGCATGCGACCAATAGAATATGGTGGGAGTGACAGTGTGTGACTTCCGAGGCTGGATCATAAAAGGCACTGCAACTTCTGTTTCGTTCTCTTAGATTCCTTGCCTTGGGGGAAGCCAGCCATCAGCCTGGGAGTACAGTCAAGTAGTTCTGTGGAAAGATCCAGAAGAGGAGGAAATGACCAATAGCCAACATCCATTTGCCAGCCATGTGAGTGAGCCACCGTGGAAGTGCATCCTCCAGCCCCAGTCGGATGACTGAACATGATGCAGTCCTGGCTGTATGTGACTGCAACCCCATGAGAGACCTGAACCAGAACTGCCCAGCTGCGCCCCTTCTGAATCCCAGAACCACAAAGAGATCAGCAATACTGCTGCTGTTTTATGTCGCTAAGTTTTGGGAGGTAGTTTGTTACTCAGCACTAGATAATTAATATACTATCTGAGTTATAAGTTAGTGGAAAACAATAGTTTTCACAGTATCTTTGCAAAATAGTCATTTTCTAAAATAATACTTACTGTCTTCTCTGATTAAAAGAATTGAAACGTACAATAAAATTGTAAGAAAAGATACAAATCACCTTCAACCTACTATGAAACAGAATATATTATCCCAATTATACAGTTTAAAAACTCAAGATGCAGAGAGGGAAGAAATTCCCCCAAGTTATACAGCTATTAAGTGGAACGAGCAGTATTTGAACACAAGACCTGTTTAACTCAACTGTATATTTCTCTATATTCTGTAATCTTAAAAAAAAAAGAATCTAAAAAAGAATGAATGCATGTATATGTTTAACTGAATCACTTTGCTGTACACCTGAAACTAACACAACACTGTAAATCAACTATACTCCAATAAAATCAAAATTTTAAAAAGTCAAAAAAGGAAATAAATACTAGGACCTTTTAAATGAAAACTCTCTGAATAGCAAAAATATCACTAAAACTTGGTTTCTGCTCATTTGTTCATCTACACATTGAACACCTTGAGCACCTGTTATGTATAAGGGTCAGTGCTGGGGAAACAGAGGTGAGCCAGAGTGACATAACTGGTTCCTGCTCTCATGGAGATTACAGTATAATGGGAGACATTGTCATTAAAAAGGTAAACACACAATGCATATGGTAGATTTAAATTGCCGTGAATGCTAAGAATTATGTACGTGCCTTGAGAAAGAATACCATAATTTAAAATAATTTAGGTTGATGGGTCAGGAAAAACTGTACATTTTACTTGAGACCTGTAAGAGGTAGGAATTAGCCAGATGAAGACCAGGTACCAGAGCATTTCAGGCAAAGGGAATAGCATGTGCTAAAACCTTGAGGTGGGAAATTGATTAGTATATTGATGGAATCAAAGGTAATGCCTCTGGAGAGTAATTCATGCAGTGGAGAAAGGTGTGGGGTGAAGCTGGAGAAGGGCTGGGGCCAGATCACATGTGTGACTTAGCCTAGGACGTGTTACAAGGTGTGGGTTTCATTTTAGGAGCAAAGGGAAAGCTCAGAGGGACTTGTAATTTCTGATTTACATTTAAAGATCATTCTAGCTGCTATGTTGGAGAAAGATAGAGAAGGTAAGAGTAGAGATGGGGGTACTAGCAGGGGGACTCTTGCAGCTCTGCAGTTGGTATGATGACATGGTGTAGTGAACTAGGGTGATTCAAGTGGTTTGCGATTACGAGAGAGATTATTTGAGAATTGGAGACCTGGTAATGGATTGCATGCGAAGATGAAGGAATGTTTGCAGAAATGAGCAGCAGGGTGCTCAAAGCGACATTTATGAAAGTGGGAAAGGCTAGAGGAAGAACAGATTTGGCTGGGGTATTAAGAATTCAGTTTTGTATATTATGATTTTTTAATTTCATAGTGCTTGGGCAAGATAAAAGAACGTGGCCATTCCTTGGGAAATAACTTGTCTTATATCCATTGCTAGCTTTGACAGCAACCAGCTGCTTACAGATACCATTTACCAACCATTATCTAGGTACCTTTCCATGCTTTTCTTCTGCTAATGAGCTTATGTTTGAGGATCTCAAACTGCAGATAAGGAAAGCTCTAGCTGGACAACCCTGTAGGATTAAATGAGCCGTGCTAACCATATTTGAGCAGTCACCTGAAGGTCTCCTTTGAAGAAAATACCCCTACACTTTTCCTTTTTGGTCACTGCCAAGGGAGCAGGGGATTTTGTTCTTAAAGGTCATGTGTTTGAGATAAAATCTTTACTGTTTACTCCTCTTTGGCACACTGTCTCTGGATGTTTTCTGAGTAAAACACTCAGTTAACTGGTGAAACAGAGAACTATTTCATTCCAGTGCATGCACGTTTAAGGTAGATGGACCACTTATTTATTTAGCTATTTTAGCTAGTTTAATATTGCTTGTTCTAAAGAGATATAGTTATGGCGTTTTCCCCTTTCAGAATTTGAGGGGGTAATTCACCTTTTATGTATCTACTAGATGTTCTTGGGGCAGTACGATATACATATAATTCCCAAATCACATCTTGGGTAAAAATAGGGCTTAGCTATTGAAATACAGAAAATAAAAAATATAAGATAGTGTAATATTAAAAACATTGGAAAACCCTCAAAGCAAAAACGTCTCATGTAATTCTTTGGTTATTTAACTGCTCTAAAAATGGCTCTCACAGCAGTAGTGTTTTCTGAACAACAGAAAGAACTGTTTTTTTTTTCCTTGAGAATTTCTCTTCCTTAACTTGGTCTCCTTGCCAGCGGGATTTCTCTCAAATCACATGTATTTTCTCGGAGTACAGTTAGCCGCTGTGAAGGCATAAGCTCACTGGTTGCAGGCATTAAGGAGAGAGGCCTGGCCTGATTATGTGGCGTCTCCCTGGGAGGCAACTTCCTACCTGACTTCACCACCTGGAGCGCATTTCTTTTTAGAGAAGTAAAACTCTATTGGCGATCCTTGCCTGGCTGAGTTTGTGTGAGGATACATGGGCTGGGCGTGAGTTCAGAAACCATCGAGGACTACACCAAGGTAAGATATTGTTCTAGTTCCTTCTGCTTGGAGGAAGTTTTCAACAGCCTCTCTTCTCACCCCTGCGATCTCTGCCTTGACGAAGACCGCTTTCCTCTCTGCCCTGGATGGCTGAACAGACTCCAGCCTCAGCCTCCTCCACAAAGTTCCCATCGCAATCTTTCCCAAATGCACATCTCGAGAGACTAGTCGCTACTTAAACCTCGTGGTGCCTCCCTGAGTTTTACAGAAAAGCCCACCTTTTATGAAATGACTTTCAGGGCTCCCCCAGCCGTTCTGCCATCACTGCTCCAGCTATGCTGACCCACCTTCCATTCTCCAAACTCACCCGTGGTTGCGTTCCTCTGGGCCTTTGCAGAAGCTGCTTTCTCTACCTGGAATCCCCTTGCCCTAGTCGGCCTGATGAGCTACTCTTACTTACCTTTCTTGCCTTAGTTAAGTCTTACCATCTCTTCCCTGAGTCCCCAAATCCCTGTTTTCCTCACCTCATTTATTTATTCTATTGCTTGTTTGCTGGGGCCATATCCCAATTATAGCCCCTAAACTGTTTTGTAGTTCCACATTTTGTGGAACCCAGGTGTTCCAGGCTTCAGCACTCTGAGGAAAGCTCAGTGCCCCATCCAAAGGGCTCTTCTCTCTTCTCTGTTTATAGACTTCTCTTCTCCAAGAATTTCTGGGAGTTCCAGGGTTGGGGGGGGAGGGTCATAGCCAGGTCCTTGAATCCTTGCTCCCTTTTGCCATGTGGCCTGTGAGGCAGCTGGTGATTGACTGACTCCCTCTCCCTCTGAAGCTTCAGTTCGAACCACCCTGGATGTTGGCCGCCATCACGTCCGTGGGGAGGAGGGATGTGGGAGGCCTCAGGTGAGCTGTGCTGCTCTCCCTGCCCCTGCCAGCTGAGGTACAGATTCCTGCCTGGTTTCCCTCGGTGACTTTTTGAGTCAGAAGAATGTTCATCCAGGGCTAGAAGCCTCCAAGAGTGACAGAGGGGATGACGACTATACTGCCAGTTCCCGCTACATTCTGTTCTCTCCCCAGACACACAGTGCTGTGGATTTGGGCTGGGGAATTGTCCATTGTCCAGTAGAAAGCTGTATTGATGGTCCCCACAAGCAGGGTGATAGGAAATGGTTAATATGAATACAGGGATCCTGGCTTGTCTTATATTACCAGGAGCAGGGTGTGTGTGTGGAGACTGTTAAGTGTCATTTTTACATTTATACTTGTTTTTAAATCCCAGGGGCTGTGAGAGCAGGCATCCTACAATTTCCCGAAGTCACAGTCTAGACTAGAGATAAGATGCTCTGGTCTCTCTGGCCAGTGTTCTTCCCTTCCACCCCACCCCCCCATCAGGCGAGGGACTCTTTTTACAGTTCTGAGGTCTCTGGGGACATTATTCTGCCTGATGGAAAAGAATTCCTTAGATGAAAGAAAAAAGAAAAAGAGAGAGAGATGAATATTTCAGATGAAGAATTAGGGATGTGTCTGAAAATTCTGACATAGATGGGGAAGAAGTCCCAATATGTTTTTGTGGTTATACAACCCAAAATTATGTTCACTACATGAATGATGTGACTTGACTGCGAAAAGGCAACCTGAGAGTATTTTAAGATTCCTTGGTTATGTAATTATATATCCAGAAGGCACCATATCTAGCAGAGTGATAGATTAAAAATTATAATGGGTGTTCTTAAGCATATAATTAACATACTGAACAGCGACAGTTCAGACCCTAATTAAGTACACAGTCTGCTAACAGAGGGCATTCTGATTTTTATAGTGACATAGGAGCCTTATTCCCCAGTGAAGGAAAATTTTATCTAATCATGTAACGTTTCTCTTCCATACCTCTTGGAGCAAGAAATCAAAACTGCCCTTCTTCCTCTTAGATCTGAGTAAGAGAGTGAGCACAGGGAGTGTAGTAGGGAATTTTGTTGCTCTGTCAGAAAGGTAAATTGAATATTTAACATCACAATTTCCTTCTGTATCTGAAATAATTGCATATGTGACTCTTTGGAGCATTATGGGTAACCTTTAAAATACTTAGTGCTTTTTCTTATACCACTGAAATAAGAAATCAACCTCTCTTCCTTCCCTCCCTCCTTTCCTCCCTCCCTCCCTCTCTTTCTTTCTTTCTTCCTTCCTTCCTTTCTTTCTTTCTCTCTTTCTTTCTTTCTTTCTCTCTTTCTTTCTTTCTTTCTCTCTTCCTTTCTTTCTTTCGCTCTCTCTCTTTCTTTCTTTCTTTCTCTCTCTTTCTCTCTTTCTCTCTTTTTCTTTCTTTCTCCCTTTCTTTCTTTCCTTCCTTCCTTCCTTCCTTCTCTCTCTCTTCTTTCTTTCTTTCTTTCTTTCTTCCTTCCTTCCTTTCTTTCCCAGATCTATTTAGAAGTACATTTGCCTTATAGCCAAGGGTAATCTCATCACTGAGCAATGCTTCTATTTATATGTCTGTCTCTCAGAGTCTGTCTGTATCTTAGAGAAATCCCCAGTGCAGGAGGCAAGCTATAAAATTGAATACCATCATGCAGTATCCCAAGGGGATTTGTTTAGTGTTTTCTTATCCAGTTACCCATGGCTACAGGGAAAGATTTTTCAAAATTCAATACAAATTGTGTTAGCTTGTTTTTCTTCTTGACACCCTTAAGTCTTCTTTGATCACAGTAGATTTTAGAGGAAAGGGAAAAAAAATCCTTTAGATCTCTCGATGTCAAGGGGCACCCAGATGGTTACTCCACTGTCCTTGCACAGAACTGTTAATTGTATAGAAGGACAAAGATATCTCAGAGTAAGCGTTTTGGGATCTCAATAAAAGCTGTTTGCTCTGCTCAGTGTCAGAAGGGCCTTGGGCACTAGCCAAAGGGAATTAATTATTGAAGGACTTTATTAGGAGATAGTTATCTCTGAGAGACAATTCCATTTGTCATATCACTGATCAAGTGTCAAGTAATCAACAGGTATTTAAGTACTGACAAGCTATTATGTTTTGCGTACTTTAATTAATTAATTTATTTATTTATTTATTTTTGGCTGTGTTGGGTCTTCGTTTCTGTGCGAGGGCTTTCTCTAGTTGCGGCAAGCGGGGGCCACTCTTCATCGCGGTGCACGGGCCTCGCACAATTGCGGCCTCTCTTGTTGCGGAGCACAGGCTCCAGATGTGCAGGCTCAGGGTGTACTTTAAACTATTATGAAAGAAGTGGATAAAATACTATCAAATAGCATTGCACACTACAGAGAAATTGTTCGTGAAAGGAAGAGTCAATCCACGCAGCAAACTTCACATGGTATCTTATTATAACAAATTGCAGCAGCCCCTCCCACCTTCAGCAGCCACCGTCCTGACTGGTGAGCAGCCGTCGACAAGGCAACAGTGTTGGCCAAACCTTGGCCTTCTTTGGGTTCATAAACTATAGTCACTCCACAGGAGCCAGAGACTCCGGAATTTGAAGGGAAGGGTAGAAAACAGCATCCTCACGGTTCATTAGGTGCAAGAATTCCTCGGATCTCACTGAAGACAGTATAATGCAGTTAATATAAAAGACTGGGTGCTCTAATTCATTTGGACTTCCCTGAAGTAATTTTATAATGGAAAGGGTCAGTCTCCATACAGTGTAGAAAGAGAAGGTCTAAAAAGTGAGGCATGTTTGTGTCTGTCCTCCTGAGAGAAGAGCTCATGGTTCTCAGCATACTGAGAAAGGTAGCCACTCAGTGAAGTAGACATAGTCAGCACCACCCCCTCCTAGTCTGAGGGAACTCTGTCATGGAGCCATCCAATTCCCTTTGCTGTGATTCTATGTTCAGCACATGACCTTGGGAATGCACATTTTTCCCCCCCCAGGGGTAGGAGGATCACGCTGGGTGAGTCAGGATCTGCCAAAATTAGGGACCCTTCCCCTGCCTGCCCTAGAGCATACAGGCATATCATGAAGATATTCCAGGTTGGACTCCAGACCACCACAATAAACTGAGTATTGCAAATAAAACAATTCATGCAAATTTTTTGGTTTCCCAGTGCATAGGTTTACACTATACCGTAGGATATTTAGTGTGCAATAGCATTATGTCTAAAAAAATGTATGTACCTTAATTAAAAAATACTTTATTGCTAAAAGAAATGATAACCATCTGAGCCGTCAGTGAGTCGTAATCTTGTTGGTGGAGAGTCTTGCCTTGATGTTGATGGCTGCTCACCAATCAGGATGGTGGTTGCTAAAGGTGGGAGTGGCTGTAGCAGTTTGTTAAAATAAGATACCATGTGAAGTTTGCTGTGTGGATTGACCCTTCCTTTCATGAACAATTTCTCTGTAGCGTGCAATGCTGTTTGATAGTATTTTATCCACTTCTTTCAAAGAACTTCTTTCAAAATTGGAGTCAGTCCTCTCAAACCCTGCTGCTGCTTTCTCAACTAAGTTTATGTAATATTCTAAATCATTTGTTATCATTTCAACAATCGTTACAGCACCTTCACCAGGAGTAGATTCCATCTCAAGAAACCACTTTCTTTGCTCATCCATAAGAAGCAATTCCTCATTCATTAAAGTTTTTTCATGTGATTGCAGCAATTCAGTCACATCTTCAGGCTCCACTTCTAATTCTAGTTCTCTTGCTATTTCCTCTACATCTGCAGTTACTTCCTCCACTGAAGTCTTTTTTTTTAAAGTGAAGTATAATTGACTTATAATATTATATTAGTGTCAGGTGTACAACATAGTGATTCGATATTTTTATACCTTACAAAACTAGACCACCATAAGTCTAGTTACCACTGTCACCAAAGTTATTACAATATTATTGACTATATTCCCTATGCTGTGCATTACATCCCTGTGACTTATTTATTTTATAACTGGAAGTTTGTACCTCTTAATCTCCCTCACCTATTTCACTCATCCCCCTGCTCCCATTTCCTCTGGCAACCACAGTTTACTTTCTGTATGTAGGTTCTGTTTCTGTTTTGTTATGTTTGTTCATTTGCTTTTTTAGATTCCGCATAAGTGAAATCATATGGTATTTGTCTTTCTCTGTTTGATGTATGCCACTTAGTTTAATGCCTTCTAGGTCCATCCATGTTGTTGCAAACAGCAAGATTTAATTATTTTTCATGGCTGAGTAATATTCCATTGTATAAATTGATATATGTATGCCACATCTTTATCCATTCATCTATCAATGGATACTTAGGTTGCTTCCATATCTTGTCTATTGTAAATAATGCTGCAGTAAACATAGGGATGCATATATCTTTTCAAATTAGTGGAGGTTTTTTGTTTGGGAAAAGATGCAGAAGTGGAATTGCTGGATTATATGGTAGTAGTATTTTTAATTTTTTGAAGAACCTCCATACTGTTTTCTGTAGTGGCTATATCAATCTACATTCTTACCAACAGTGCACAAGTGTTTCCTTTTCTCTACATCCTTGGCAACACTTGTTATTTGTTGTCCTTTTGATAATAGTCATTCTGACAGATGTGAGGTGATATCTTATTGTGGCTTTGATTTGCATTTCCTTGATGATTAGTGGTGTTGAGTATATTTTCATGTGTTTATTTGTCATCTATTATGTCATCTTTGGAAAAATGTCTATTCAGGTTCTCTGCCCATTTTTAAATCAGGTTGTTGTTCTTTTTGTTTTTTTAATGTCAACTTGTATGGGTTTTTTGTATATTTTAAATATTAACCACTTATCACTCCATTGAAATCTTGAACCCATCAAAGTCATCCCTGAGGGTTGGACTCAATTTCCAAACTCCTATTAATATTGATATTTTGACCACCTCCATGAATCATGAATATTATTAAGGGCATTTAGAATGGTGGATCCTTTCCAGAACGTTTCAATTTAGTTTGCTCAGATCCATTAGAGGAATCACTATCAATGGTAGCTATAGCCTTATGAAATATATTTCTTAAATAATGAGACTTGAAAGTTGAAATTACTCCTTGATTCATGGGCTGCAAAATGGATGTTGTGTCAGCAGGCAAGGAAACAACATTAATCTCATACATCTCCATAAGAGCTCTTGGGTGACCAGGTGCATTGTCCATGAGCAGTAATATTTTGAAAGGAGTTTTTGTTTTTTTTTTATGAGCAGTAGATTTTAGCAGTGGACTTAAAATATTCAATAAACCATGCTCTAAGCAGATGTACTGTCATCCAGGCTTTGTGTTCCATTTACAGAGCACAGGCATAGTAGATTTGGCATAATTCTTAAGGGCCCTAGGATTTTTGGAATGGTAAATGAGCATTGGCTTCAACTTAAAGTCACTAGCTGCATTAGTCCCTAACAAGAGAGTCAGCCTGTCCTTTGAAGCTTTGAAGCCAGGCTTTGACTTCTCCTCTCTAGCTATGAAAATCTTAGATCGCATCTTCTTCCAGTAGAAGGCTACTTCACTACACTGAAAATCTGTGGTTTAGTGTAGCCACCTTCATTAATTATCTTAGCTAGATCTTCTGGATAACTTGCTGCAGCTTCTATGTCAGCACTTGCTGCTTCACCTTATACTTTTATGTTATGGAGACGGCTTCTTTCCTTAAACCTCATGAACCAACCTCTGCTAGCATCAAACCTTTCTTCTGCAGGTTCCTCACCTCTCTCAAGCTTCATAGAATTGAAGAGAGTTAGGACCTTCCTCTGGATTAAGCTTTGGCTTAAGGGAATATTGTGGCTGGTTTTATCTTCTATCCAAACCACTTAAACTTTCTCCATATCAGCAATAGGGCTGTTTTTCTTTCTTATCATTTGTGTGTTCACTGGAGTAACACTTTTAATATTCTTCAAGAACTTTTTGCTTGCATTCACAACTTGGCTGGATTCTTCTGGTCATTATTAGTTCTATTGAGTCTTATCACAGCTAAAACTAAAATGTAAAAATAGTGTGTTAGGGAGAATTTTGGTAAGTTATTTCACAAGTATACAGTAACGTGTCTATAGAAAATTATAGGTATTACAGACATTTTCAAAATGGGAAATGTATACTTGTATTAGTTATCTATTGCTACATAAAAAATTACCCTGACTCTTAATGACATACAAAAACATACACTTATTACCTCACAATTTATTTAGGTCAGGAATCTGGGCATAGCTTAGCTGGGTCCTTTGCTTCATGGACTTTCACAAAGATGCAGTCAAAGGGTTTTCCAGTGCCAAAGTCTCACCTGAAGGTTCAAGTGGGGAAGGACCTACTTCCAAGTTCACTTGTGTGGTTGTGGGCAGATTCAGTTCTCAAGGGCTGTTGGACTTGAAATGCCTCAGTTCCTAGCTGGCTGATGGCCAGAGGCCACCCTCAATCCCTTGCAATGTGGGCAAGAACACTCTACTCCTTGAGACATGGCAGTAGCTTCATCAAAGCCAGCAAAAGAGAGTCTATAGATTAGAAGCAAATTACTCAAGGGTAGGAGATTACTTGGGAAATATTAAGAAGGGGGAATCATTAGAGTCATTAAGAGGCAAAGTATATTCAAAGATATTATGAAAAATTCCATTTCATAGCACAGCTACTTTGGGAACTGCAATTGCATAGGCATGTTTAGTGGAGAAGTCTGTCTTAAATCAAATACAATTTCCTTAATTAATGCACTGCTTTATTCCTCAAACATTCTGCAAACTTCCTAATCTAATCTTTGGAATCTTTGAAGCTATTATCAAATGCTTTCAAATTTTGCCAAATATTTTCCTCTCTTTTATACTCCCACATGAAATTTCTCTTCTAGGTCATTAAAGAAAAAGCTCTACAGAAAGACCACTGTGAGTGTGTGTACTTTGAATTGTGGGCAAGGGATGGTGTTTATGAAGGTAAAGAAAGCAGTTTCTGAAATCTTATGAACAAGATCCAGCCTTCAGTTAAGCTAAACCGATTGTATTTCATCTGCAATTCTCAGCATGGTGTATCTGTTAATGGCTGAAGAAAAGAGTTCTTTATTTTGAAAACATACAGAGATAGAAAAACTCATATGGAAAAGAAAAAAGGTGAAAAAAAAAGATGGCGTGAGTCGAGTTGAGACAGCTTCTTTGTGGAAATTTATAAAAATGTGTCACAAAGCTCACTTTAAATTTCCTAATTGCCAGCTGTGGACCTAAACGTGGGATGGGTCTTAATTTCCATTTCATGAGATTTTTCTCTACAGCTGTCCTGATTGCCTGGTTGCAATATGAGTGCATTTTTTTGAAAAAGTTGAATTCTCTGATTTTTTTTCTCTTTTGCTCTTGAATTCTTAATAAAATCAGAGCTCTCTCCTTTCTATCTATCTGTAGCAAAAGAATAAGCAAATGGAAAGTGAGGGGAAGGAGAGAATTTACAAACAGATTAAGTGGTGAGATCTGAAGTTTCACAAATGCCTCTTCTACTACACAATGTCTGATAGTCCCTATATCACAAGGAAATTGCCTTTGGAGAATTGTTGTATTACTTTTTATTTTCTGATTTAAATCACAGCCAGCGAGTAGAAGAAACCTAGTGATAGCACAATTGGGAATGCTCTGGCTAGTTAAGAACCAGAAAGAAGACATGTTCCTGGAAGATTGGTTCAGTGCTAGAAGAGAGAGGAGACCCAAAGGGGAAGCAAGTGTGCCAAGATAAACCTTAATTGTCATGTGCCAAGTTTGTCTACAATTGATCCTAGTAGAAGCTGGTTAATTTTTCAAAATGATTATGCTCTTGGAGATATGATTTGTCTTCTGAACCTCACTGGCTAAAAAATTAATTTAAAGGGCATTCATTAATTTGGTCTAAATATAGAAATAATAAAAATTTTGAAGTATAGAAAATTTGAATGTACATGAAGCTGAGTGTGTTTGATGAAGATGAGACTTTAAATTATCTTTTATTGAGATAACTGCCCTTAGGAGAGTCCTCAATTTTTGGTTACTGCAGATAGTGGGACTCCTAGTTCACACTTGATTTCGCTTTATCATAGGAATGAGTGTAAAGCAAATACTTACCTAGAGTTCTTAAAAAAGATTTGAAGTCACTGTGTCTCTGAATGCAGATGGTGCAACCGGAGATATTAAGTGTTCAGTTCAGTAGTATGAACTGGATGTATTTTGAGATGGACAGTTATGTGCTTGAAAGAGTTAAAGAAAAAAATTTTTTCCCTATATATGAATTTTGATAAACTTTTAATAATTATCACTTGATGCTATCCAGCAGATTTTGAGAAACGTACTTCTGGCTATTGTGATTTTGTCTACTGAAAGAAAAAAATAATTCCGCTGCCAATTATCCTGGGGCATGAAATGAGTGTACCTCAGATTGGGGTAGAGGAGGATCTCTACCTGTGGTTGAGGCTAAAGATTTTATGGGGATATGAATGGGAGAGACCTAGAGGTTCTGGGTGGTGAGGGGTAAGCTGGCCTTGTCTCATGGTAGACAATTAAGAGTAAGATAGAGAATTTAGGAGTAGAGTCAAGTTGCAAGTGACCACTTTTTGTAGCAGTAAAAGTCACTCTCCAAACTCTACATTTATTATTCCTCAATCACTCATAAAGTGTTATGTAAAACCACATTCTGGTCCCAGCTCTTCTTTGGATTGGAAAGGGAAGGAACAGGATCTGGGCTTTGAGTGAAAAGGTGAAAGGCAGAGAAACTAACCCAGAGGAGCCATTAATGTGAGGGATCAAATGACTTGAGAGATTGGGAGTATGATGTCCTCTTCCTCACCTCTGACAACACTGGGGAGTATTGAGCTTCCTAAGTTTTGCTCATTGGAACAAAATAACACTTCACTATTATTTTGACATGCATTTCTTTAGTTATCAGGGAAGTTGAACATCTGAATATCTTTTCAAATAAGTTATTGACTATTTGTATTTATATTTTTGGTAAACTTTTTATATCTATCTCCATTTTTCTATTGCATCGCTCATCTCCTTTTTAAAATTTATCTGCATTTTTTCTTTTCTATGAGTTCTTTTTAAACAAAAGAAATTAGCCTTTTATTGGGTGTAAGATAGACTCAAGGATGTATTGTACCACATGGGGTATATAGCCAATATTTTGTAATAACTGTAAACGAAAGTAACCTTTAAAAATTGTATAAAAATTTTTTAAAATTAAAAAAAGACACCTTAGGAGAATTTTCTGTTAAAAAAAATTAATCTTTGTGCTTCAAATGTGGTGTACATATGCTTTCCAATATTTGTTGTTTGTCTTTCAATTTTGTTTATTATGTATTTTTTCTATTAAAAAGCTTTACATTTTAATATAGTCATTTTATCACTCTTTTCTTTATATGGCTTTTAGGTTTTCCATCCTGTGCTTTGAGACCTTCCTCAAACATGTTGCAACATCATTAAAAAAAATCCTTCTTTTCCTTACTAAATTGAAATGCACTTTTATTAAAATTCCCATATATATTTAGGTCTGTTTCTCAACTCTTTTCTTCCATTGTTCCAGTATCAAAGAGCTTTAATTATTGTAGCTTTATTATATGTTTTAATATCTTGTGAGGCAGATGCCTTCTTTTCCTTTTGGGAATTTTCCTGACTAATCTCACATTTTTATTTTTACAGGTGAACTTTACTAATACATCTGACAGTCTTGCCCCCACAAAATCCTATTGGTAATGAATTTATAAATTAGTTTAGGTGAAATTGACATCTCTACAGCAGGGAATCTTTTAGTTTTCATTTTTGTTTTATTGAATGTTTTATTTTCATTACATGTTTATAACAAGTGCAATTGGCATAAACAGGTTTGGGAACAAAGCTTAAGAGCCTTTGGTAAACATGTACCACAATTTTGGGGGGCTGAAGAAACAGAGAGCAACCCACTAGCATGCCCTGATTTACAATACCAAGTCTGCTTTACAATGGGAGGAGAGGATATTGGTTAATCTGATGATTTTGTTATGTGGAGGTCGGGTGAAGGAGTCTTTTTTTTTTTTAATTTAGCTTTTATTTTATATTGGAGTATAGTTGATTTACAATCTTGTGCTAGTTTCAGGTGTACAGCAAAGTGATTCAGTTACACATATACATATATTCATTCTTATTCAGATTCTTTTCCCATATAGGTTATTACAAAATATTTAGTAGAGTTCCTGTGCTATACAGTAAGTCTAAAGGAGTCTTTTTATTCAAGGGCCCAATGGGTCTTTCTGAAGTTTTACTCATCACCTTGGCTTTGTTTTTCAGCATCTTGGCTTTGTTTTTAGCATCTTCTTCCCTGTGTAGTTCCAGGTTGGAGTTCACCAAAAGTTCACCAAAACCTCACTTGTGTGAGGTTTTCAAAGCAGATGGGAAGAAGCAGCCCTTAGCTCTAATGTCATTGTGGGCAGAGGTGATGAGAGGCAGGTGCAGAGGGGCAAGTGGGTTCCAGTGGATTCTTACTCTTCTCCACTCCATGTCCTGCTTTTCTTCCTGACTCTGACCCTACTGACCAAGAGCAAACCAGTTCCACGAACTGATATTTGGCTGTGAACTCACGGAGGTGGTACCTATGCAGAGGTGGTAGTCTTCCCAGGCTAATATGCTCATCTTTCTTCCTTTGGCTGCTGCATGTGCCTTGCTTCCTGATTCTCCTGCAAGCTCTGACTTTTCCATCTGGGCTAGTGCTCAGGAGAGCTGGTGACTTTTCTCTGATTTTAAGGTTTCCCATTGGACCTTTTCTTCCCCAGCTCCTCCCACAGGTGAATGAGGTCTGATTCTGTAATCAATTCCGTATTTCTTAGCACTCATAGTGATTCTGCTTCCTTTGTGGAGCCCTAATGGATACACTGCCCACTTACATAGCTCTTCTTTTATTTCTTACTACAGTATCAATGTTTTCTTCACATAGATTTTACGTACTTCTTTTAGTAATTATTCTTAGATGTTTTCTCTTTTTGCTTGCTTATTGTGAATGGAATTTTCCTTCCATAATATTTTCTAATTGGATCCTATCTCAAGGCCTTTGTACTTGCTGTCCTTCTGCTTAGTACCCTCATCCACCAGATAAATCCATCACTCCCTTAAGCTCTTTACATATTATCACCTTTTCAATAAGACCTTCCCTGGCCACCTTGTATAAAATTGCAGTCCCTCATACACCATATACCCTCCTTCCTTGCTTTATTTTTATCCTTAATACTAAACACCATTTAGCATACCATACGTTTTACTTATTGATGAAATAAAATTCATATTTTAAGACAAAACAAGAAAACCTTTATACAAATTTTTTTTTCTCCACCTGTTTGTCCTTCTCCCTTACCCTAGTGTGCACTGTGTGTCTGCATTATGCATTAACCAGACCTCCCCAATGGCAGAAATACCTGCTCAACCTTAAAGATCAAGTTTTCTTCTCCTGGTATCAGCCATGTAACTCCTTAGAAGATAATGTTTCTTTCTTAATCTTGTAGGTGGTCACGATGACCCACCACCCGCCTTGTATGTGCAGACATCTTTGGTGAACTTTACATACAATGCCTATATATCCTTTCCCTTAAAGATAGCAATTAGTGCAGAAAGACTGGGTCAGCCAACCTGGGGAGATACTGGATCACACCTAATGAAAGTTCTAAGTATTTACATATGACCTTATTAATGTTACTAGCTATATTACTTGTATTCTGCCTATTTTACAAGATTATTATTTCTTGTATTACCAAATGTGCAACTGAGCCTCTGATAAAAATAATGACTAGGTGACTTGAAATGATTGACCAACTATATCCTTCTGTAAGGTCAATGATTATAATAGTGTAACTCTAGATATGGGAATAAGCAACAAGAGGGATCCATTTCCTGGACCATGGCTGACTAGTAAGATTAGTCTCTGGTCCAGAGATTTTGGCTACTGTTAACAGGGCCTAGTCCAGTAATAGAGCATTGAGTGCATTATCAATGAAACCCTTGCCTGACCTGGGAATGAGTATTCCTAGTGCCGTGGTACAAACTGGTCATGAAGTGCTACACAAAAGTTGGTTGAAATTAAGACTGAAAGGGGAGGACTTGTCAAATAAAGACTGTTGCTTACCATCCAATTCTACAAGAATCAAATCATTAGCCACTGTAGTTGCTAAGGGTGAAGATCAGGGTGAGCCATCTTGTTCTGTGGGAAAACTAGCAGAACTGTCCTCAGATAGTGACGTATTTTCAGGAGAAAATTTTATGAACTGAGTTTCTTGCATGCTCCCATACTTAGAAAAACACTAAAACAATTCAAGATATCTGTTCCTTGGGAATAGCAGTAACCTTCTACCAAGAGGCACTTGACTGCATGCACCCCTTCACCAAAATCACATATGTACTGGCCTCCTCCCATTAGCTCTTTGGAACGGTCCTCAGAGCTTTCTGAAAGACTGTTTCCTGGATTATAATCCTCAGGTTGGCTTGAATAAAATGATCCGTTTTGTTCTCAGATTTATAGAGTAATTTTTTCATCGACATTATATAGTGTCTGTCTTTCCTCACAGAATATAAGCTCCATGATGACAGGAATTTTTCATCTGGTTTGTTTACTTCAGTAGCTCCAGCGCTTAGAATATTGTACGGCAAATAATAGGTGCTTACAAAATATTTTCTGAATGAATGAATACATAGAAAGTTATCGATTTAACAAAAAATTTTGCGTAACTCATCACCTTACTTATTCTATTATTGTTTCCAGCAGTTTTTACGTCAACTCTTTTGAGTTTTCTAGTCTGTAAACTCACATCATCAACAAATAATAATTTTGACTCTTCCTTTCTACTACTTATACCTCATTTATTTTTATTGTCTAATTGCCTTGATTAGTTCATCTATAATGACGTTAAATAATGTTGGTGATAATGAACATCATTCCCCCCACAATTTTAATGTTTTTCCATTAAAATCTTTTAGATCAAGTTCACTAATCCTAGATTTTTTTTTTTTTTTGGCCACTGCAGAGCATGCAGGATCTTATTTCCTGACCAGAGATCAAACCCGTGCCCCCTGCAGTGGAAGCACTGAGTCCCAACCACTTGACCACCAGGGAAGTCCCAGGTCATTTTCTATTTGCACATACCTTCTTTAAAAGTAATTACTTAGAGTTACTTATAAGGGTTATTAATGACATAAATAAGGGTTAATAACACAAAAGGATTATTGTTAAATCAGCTTTTTGGATCCCAGAATTTATTTTTCCGTGTAAGCAATGGTATAAATAACAACCAGGTTTCCTAGCTAGTTCATATGCCATGCTTCAAGTGTGTTATTTTTCTTCAAAGTAAGGTCTCAAGGTCCATTTCCCTCATGACATTTCACATAGACAGAAATGAAAGTTCCATTCACTTAATAGTCATTGTCCTAATCATTTCTTGGCGTCAACACACCACACTGTATAATGGTGATTTGTGTTCAAGACTCTCTTTTTCCTCCCACAGATTTAGCCTGAGTCCACAAACTCAAATGAGGATAAAGGGACAAGCAGATCACGTAAATGTTTGAAAGTTGGCCAGTGGGTCACATAATAGGCAATGGTGGGGACTGGTGGGTAGGTAATGTGAGATCTCAAAAGGGGCACAGATAGCAGCTGCTTGGGAAAATGAACCTCATATTGCCAGATCTTCTGATTTTCAAGATGGATGTGGAAATCCTGACCTCTATGGGAAATCTCCCATTTTTTAAAGGTGAATGCATTGTTCAGTCCTGGCAGGGCATACATGGCACATTCAAATTAGCTCATTGACAAATAAAGGAATTGTTTAAAAGATGAGAACAGGGTTTCCTTCACCCATCAAGGTATGGTGAAGCACTTTGGAGATAGCAAGAGCAGGAAGCATTACTGCTTCTTGATCGAAAGGGCTCAGCTGTGGCTGTAGGGGACAGCTGAGAGGGCTGTCTGATAGGAGCATGGTCTTGGATGGAAAGAAGTAGGCAATCCATGGTAGGGAAGGAGCCAAACACATAAGCACCACCATCTCCTTCTCTCGTGCTCTGATCTTCTGCATAGTCCTCTATTGGCTGAAACCAAGAGAAACCCTGAGGGCAGAGGGGTCCACTGATTCAGTCCCCAAAAGCCAGCCCCCTGGGTGCAAAGCAGGGTGGAACAGAGGAGGAGTGGCTCTCGAAGGCCAAATGAAAAATATCCAGCATAGATAGCTCTTAATTCAGATGAAATAAAATGCAAACAAATACTAAGGAGGAAAACGAAACATGCTGCAAGGTGTCAGTGTGGGACTATTAGTTTAAGCACTTTAAAGACATTGGTATGTCTTTATATTTCTATCATTTTATCCTAGTAGTGTGTGTATACAAGACGCTTGATAACTGGGTGAATGAAAGTCATTTGAAAATCTAATTTCATATGGCTAGAAAATGCATTTTACATTCTCCCAATAAGATAAAACAGTTTCTCTTCCAGATATTTCTTTTTCCAAAAGAATAAATATAACATTATCATCAGGGAGTTTATGGTCTAAATTTCTCAAATGTTGTATTCTAACTTATTGTATTATTATCTATTAATACACAACAAATAACACCCAAATTTAGTGGCTTAAAACAACATTTATTATCTCACAGTTTCTGAGGGTCAGGAATCCAGGAATGGCTTAGCTCGGCGGTTCTGGCTCAGGGTCTGGGTTGCATGACCTGAAGCCTGGACTGGTGCTGGGAGATGCATTTTCAAGAAGTCTCACTCACACAGCTGCTGGCTGAAAGTCTCAGCTCTTTGCCATATGGCTTCTCCATGGAGTTTCCTTAATGTCTTCAAGACCTGGAAGCTGGCTTCTCCCAGAGTAAGTATTCCAAGGGAGACAGAGAATGAGACGCAACCAAGAGGGAAGCTGCAATGTCTTTAGACATTGTACGATATTCCACTGGTCACACAGACCTCCTTGGAATAATGCAATGGGGAAGGAGATAGGAGTCACAGGAAGCCATCTTGGAGGCTGGCTACCATACTTATTCTGCCTTGTTTTCACAGAATGTCCTATTTTCATATGTTACTTTGTTCCTGAGTATCTTTTTCTTTACCAACACTAAAGAGTGGATACAGCCGAGGGAGAGCTGCTGTTTAAATAATGTTTACAGGCAATGTCAATCAGTTTTGACAAGGGAGTGTTAATCCTCTGCTGTAGGGTGACTCTTGCATCCAGTGTTAGTTTCACCTTCTCTGTAGAGCTTGGCATATAGATAACTAAGAAAAGAGAGGAAATGGTACTGGGAAGAATCCAAAAGAGGGAAGTCAGATTTTTTTCATTGTTGGCCTGAGTCTGCCAACGCCAAGAGAAATTCCTTCACCTACACTTCTCCTACCCTGTGATGTGGACAGGTCTAGATGATCATGAATGCTCTGGGGTTCTGTATTTCCTTGTCCATACATACCCACACATACCCTGAGCACGTGAGTAAGGAGATTGGGCTCCTAGGAATTGGAATTCTCTCCCACCATCTGTTAAAACTTAGGGCTGCAGTTTGGCTCCAAGATACCAGGGATTCCCAGTGATAAACAGATGATAAAACTCTGAAGTAACAGATCTTCTTATATATTCCCAATCTCCCACTCCTGATTTGATCTGCTCTAAACATGGGCTCTGTAATAGATGGACAAACTATTCTTTATCTCCCCAGATCTTAATTTCATCTTATTTTTCCCCCTCAGCATCACATCAGTTTCATCCAAAATAAAGGCAGCCTTTTGTATTTATTAAATTCCTTTTCTGGTTAGAAGATTGGAATGATTCAACTTTCTCACATGTTTCCTCCTGCTTTTGTCCTTGTTTTGAGAATACTGCATAAACCCCAAGGAATTTAAGGATTTCCAGAATCAAGTGATAGGTGTTCCAAATGAGATATGAGCATTTACAAAGAATGTTGCTAAGCAGCTGTTTACAAATAAAGGCATTTTTCCAACTGAAAAGAATTAAAAAGCAAATGTTATCATTAAATGGTGAATAGTCGGGGAGACTACCTTGACTGCATACAAATTTATTACTTGATCTCATTTTTTATAGCACAGATAATGGTGGCTTGAAGAAGTAGGAAAATGTGTCAAGGGATTTTTATGAGGAAAAAAAAAAGTAAGTCTGTATGTTGGTTTGAATTGATGACCGAAGAATGATTTCATTTCACTGTAGTCCAGCAATAAATCTCTAACTCTTCTCTCACTAGTGACACTACACCCTGTAGGGAATCCAGGCCAGCTAGTTCCAGGCACTAATCTTTCATGCTGGGAAAAGCATCTGCTAGGTGTATTGGACCCAGAAAGTCTGGCAAGACCAGTTTTTGTATTGAGTTGGCTATTAATCTTGACCACTCTTGCTTACAGTTCATCACTTTAGGGGCTACAGTCTGGCTGTGCTGAGTTCTGGGACATCCTTAATGAAGAGTTACCTTAGCATGTCTGTCTCAGATTTTTCCATTGAGCATGAGGAAGCAGCTACTTGGATGTTCACATTCTTTTTAGACAAAAATGAAAAAGAAAAAACAAACCGATTGCAGGAAGTAGAGAGAAGTAAAGAGATGCAGCTGGTGTCATTACTTGGACTTACCTCTGTTTTTACCGCCCACTACCTGGCACTTTATCTCATAGAACCTTAGAGTCTGCCTGTATAAAATGAGGTGATTGAGTTGAACAATTGTTCCTGGCTTCTTTTTTTATCACTGAAAACCCATTTTATTATTTTTTTCCTCTATAGACCTCATGTTTTGAGAGATTTTATCTAGATGATGACATTTATATTGTAGTAATTCATTTGTTCCACTTTTTATTGTATTTCCATTTCAAAGTTCTCCATATTTTAAGCAACAATGGATTTATGCAATGGTTTATAAATGTGTTATGAAATCATATAATCAAATCCATGGCTGAGATGCTAATAAGCGTCTCACAGTAATATCTACTGCTGTTGTTTGCTTTATTTTGTGTACTAAGTGTCACTGTGTGCTTTTATTTTGTGTGCTAAATAAAGTGTCACTTTCACCCTCTGTACAGAGCATTGGCATGGAAGTAACTAAAAAATAAGTAGGAAATGGCACTGGGTAAGTAGGATCCAAAAGAGGGATGTCAGATTCAAGGTCCGAGGTCATATGTCCAAGGTCATGACTATGGGCTCTTTCTCTACTGTGACTACTTCATATGTGGATTTAGTAACAACCTCTCATAAACTGATAGAAGCGGAAGAGAACTGATAAGTAGAAGATGGCTGGTATTACCATACTGAGTTGATTTACTTCTAGTAGAAAGCAAAGACATATGCGTATGTGGCTTTAACAGAAGTATTTGTATGTTTCCTTAGGTTATTAGTTTTGGATGGAAATATGGTAAAACCTCTAAGTATATAGAAAAATTTCATAATTCTAGAACTCTTGTGCAACAGTGGCTGTACTGCCTTCTCATTCACTCTGTTGTGTTGTGGATAAATGGAATTTGGGGTTGACTGGTACAGTTGATTGGAACGGAGTGCTAACTATATCAGAAGTTTTATTCTGTTTATAGCCATTGGTTTCCCTGCTCATCTCTGCCATCCTTCTGACCAATGCCTGCTACTTGTCACTGAAGAGTCACTCAAAGTCCCTTGGTCTACCTTGATTGCCAGCTCTGGCGTGAATTTCAAAGAGGGGTTTCCTCTTAGTATCTTGGAAAGCATTAGCTCTGTGCCTCTACTGCTTCAAGGAAACACGTTCTCTTTGTTTCCGCTGTCTTGTCATATGGTATACCAGGTGACTGAGTATATGTGTCAGAGAATAATTAGATGTGCAATCAAGGCAATGGTTAGAATATGCATATTAGCTTTGCAGACAGGCTATCTGTGGTAGGCAGAATAATGAGACCCACAAAGACGTCCATGTCCTAATTCCCTGAACCTATAAATATGTTTTGTTATGTGGCAAAGGGAAATTAAGGTTGCAGAGAGAATTAAGGTTGCTAATCAGCTGACCATAAAATGGGGAGATTATCTTGTATTTTCTGGGTGGGCCCAATGTAATCACAAGTGTGCTTATAAGTGCAAGGCGGGAACTGTAGAAGGAGAAGAAATGACAGTGGAAGGAGAGGTCAGAGAGGTGCAATTTCTGGTTTAGAAGGTGGAAGGAGGCTACGAGCCAAGGAATATAGGCAGCCTCTAGAAAAGGCTAGAAAATAGATTCTCTCCTAGAATCTCCAGAAAAAAGAAAACCCAGCCCTGCCAATACCTTGGCTTTAGCCTCATGAGACCCATTTCAGACTTTGACCTTCAGAACTGTAATAAATTTGTGTTGTTTTAACCACTAAGTTTGTGGTAATTTATTACAGCACCAACAGGATACTAATATAACATCCAATAAAACTGACAAGTGAAATATCCCAGGTATAAGCTTCATAGCTCTGTCCTACTTTTCTGTTGTCCCTCTAAGGGTCTCTTCTTATTTAGAACACCTCAGAGGAGGAGTTTGGGATCCACATTGAAATAAGAAGGCTTCTTTGATCCATCCACTGGTTTAACCGTTGTATTTAAACCAATTGTTTATGTATAGTTATATGAACTGTTTAATGATAATTTGAATACAAGAGATGTAGATTTCTTTAGTTTTCTATATCAAATTTATTCCAGCTTGGTTCTGTACTCCTGGGAGCTTTGTTAGAGGTCAATAATTGCTGTTACGGGTAGCAGGGGATTAGGGTGAAGGGAACTGCCTCTCTACTTCTTAGATTCTGTAAGAAAATTGAGGATTATATGGTCCTGGAAAATGGGGAGCGGCCTTGGTCATTCTTCTGGGATGGCCTTCAAAGGCAGGTGGATCTGCCAACAGCTCCATTCCTTCCATGCCAGGCTCAGCCACAGAAGCCATTCCTGAGTCTCCTGAGAAAAGGCACCTTGTGCTGCTTCTTCAGTCACTGATATACCTGTTCCCATCCAAGAGCGCAGCACCCCAGGCGCAATGCCCTAGCAAGCCCTGCTCTCATTATTTCACTGAATTGCATCCTTCCATTCTCCAGCCGTCTCAGGGGACCCAAGCAGGCTCAGGTCACTTGGCCACTGACATTGCTACCCTCCCTCTCTTGGATGGGCACTTAATTCCCTCAATGCACCTAGACCAAGCGTGGAAGTTGAGCCCTGTGGGCCGTGTTTGGCCTCATTTCCCTCTTGTTGTCTTTCCTTCGTGTGCACAGTAGCATCCTGCACAGAGTTTAAAGTCTGAATTAATTGCTATCATTTACCAATGAGGATTTTATATGAATATGTCCAGGTTTCCTTGAAAATTCAGCAGGTTTGGAAAGGTGGAATCTTTACTCCCCCATGGCAATAGCCAACTTGGCAGTGAGTAATGGCTGGCATTTGCTTTCTTCATCTCTGCACGCCCCACCTTTCTATACTGTATCCTCATCCCTGAGGCCAAGGTCAGCTGTTGTTTTTCATCTCACACCAGGTTCACTTTACTCATTTATATGATCTTTCTGCCCTTTATATATCTGAGAGTCTGCAAGCCCTGGTCTAGACTTTCCAGATATCTGATAACTTGTGTTTTTTTCTAAAGCCCAGAAATACAAAAAAAACTCTATCTTCTCTATGGGGTAAGCAGAGAGTTTAGATCTTATAACACAAAAACTTGGCTACCAGTCTGGTAAGGAAGAGGCCATGGGAGGAAGGGAAGCTGGATTGCTTTCTGTGGAGTGTCTAGCAGCAAAAACAAAGCACAGGATCCTTTCCTTTCTTGGTGAGTCACTGTGCTACATGAAGTGATCAATGAGTCAGCTCACCAGAAAATGACTTCCCTGATGGCGGGGATGATGTCTAACCCAATGCATGGCTTATTGACACACTGTCAGCATGTTTTTTGGGTTGGATGAATGAATGGAGAGGGTAAATGATGGGAGCTTTTTGCCACTACCTGGTGGAGAAATAAGATGTGGGCTGACCCACCTTGCCTTTTATACAACAGAATTAAGAGTAAACACATTAGGGAGCATATCTCCTTTCTACGGTTCTGTGTCAAGGAAAGAAGGTAGAAATACTATGTTCTCTGAAATTGTTGTGGTAATGCTGTAAAAAAGACAGTGTTTGTCTTCATCACCAGTTCCAGTTGATCAGATCTTACGTTGCCTGAAACAGTCCTGTTTGAGACTCCTTCCTAGATTCTTCCCTACCTGGCACCAAAAGCTATAAATCAGGCTGGCAAAGGGACGTGCAAGCTTCCACGATCAGCTGGATAAAGAAGGCAAAGGACCTGGTGCAGGGGGTTGTGCCTATTGCTACAGGAGAGAAGCATCTGACTATTGGTGGTGTGAACACAAACATGGAGCGATGGAACTGGCAAGAACCTCCGTGACTGCCAAATTCAACACCTGCAGCATGAAGATGAACACAGTGAAGCCTGCAGGTCAGGGCCTCAACAAAAGTCATGCATCAAGTTAATGGCAGCTCTGGTTTTGGAAACCGGAACACCTGGACCCCCTGATTTCCTGTCAGGTGCGTTTCTCACTATCTCAGTTTTTTGGAGGGGATTAATTTTGTAACCCAATTTTTCTTTTCTGGATTTCCAAATTAATTTTCTTAGGATTAAACAAATTATTCTTCTATAATTCTTTTTCCTAAACTAAGGCTGACTTAGTGGTGTATTTCTAACTGTTTTTAAAAGAAATAACTATTCATAAAATTCTCATATCATAGGTGTTTAGTTGGATGGATTTTGATAATTGTATACAGATGTGTAACCACCACCCTAAACAAGATAGAGAACATTTTCATCATTTCAAAAAGTTGTGTGTGCCCCTTTCCAGTCCATTCTCCCCTCACCACTATCAGCATAGGTTGGTTTTGTCTGTTCTTGCAATTCATATAAATGGACTCTCATATAGTATATGTTCTTTTGTGCCTGGATTCTTTCACTTAATGCAGGGATTGACAAACTTTTTTTTTTTTTAATAAAGGACCATATAGTAAATACTCTTGTCTTTGCAAGCCACTTGGTCTCTGTTTCAACTACTCAGCTCTGCTGTTATTGCACCAAAGCAGTCATAAACAGTACAGAAATGAATGGGCGGGGCTCTGTTCCAATAACGCTTAGTTACAAAAACAGATGGTGGACTAGATTTGGCCTGTGGACCGTAGTTTGCCAACACTTGCCTTAACATAATATTTTTGATATTTATCAATGTTGTTGCACGTATTAGTAGTTCACTCTTTTTATTGCTGAGGATTAGCTTTATAGTATGAATATACCACAGTATATTTATCCGTCCTCCTGTTGATGGACATTTGGGTTGTTTCCAGTTTGCAGCTATTATCCATGAGGCTGCTATAAACATTGTTATATAAGTCTTTTGGAGAACATATGTTTTCATTTCTCTTGGGTAAATACCTAGGAGGGGAATTGCTGAGTCATAGGGTAGATGAATGTCTAACCTCAAAGAAACTGCCGAAAGAACTGCTCTTCAGATTTGTTGTGCCATTTGACGGCCCCGTCAGCAATGTCTGAGAATGACATTTGCTTCCCATCACTGCTAACCTTTGCTCTAGTTAGTTGATTTTAGCCGCTCTGATGGGTGTAACTCAATTGCTGTTTGGATCACGCCCTCTGCCCTTCATGATCATCCTTCTGTCTGTTATTTCTTTTTCGTTTTCTTTTTTTTTTTTTTTTGCGGTACGCGGGTCTCTCGCTGTTGTGGCCTCTCCCGTTGCGGAGCACAGGCTCCGGACGCGCAGCCTCAGCGGCCATGGCTCACGGACCAAGCTGCTCCGTGGCATGTGGGATCTTCCCGGACCGGGGCACGAACCCGTGTCTCCTGCATCGGCAGGCGGACTCTCAATCACTGCGCCGCCAGGGCAGCCCCTGTCTGTTATTTCTTACACTGTTTTTAACCTCATCTCTTTTGCTCTGTGCTCAGTTTATACCTATATCTGTAGGTTTGGTACTCTTTACCTCACTATCTCCCAGTCTATTCCTAACCATCTGTCTCATTCGCCACCAACCATGTAACATTAGTTTAGCTCCTTTGCCCAAGTGAGTTTCCTCCAAGCCCATCTTCACCTGAATACAGAGTCAGGACAATCTTACCAAACTACCAGCCTGCCATACATACATTTACTGGTTTCTTTTTTCACTGAGGCCTTTATTCCTAAATACATTGGTGTGAATACATCCAAGCCACACCTGGTGTGGACATGCCCGTAACCTTCTCTAGCTCCAGAAAGAGCTTCTGCCATGTGCTCACTGTTCCTGGAAATTCCTTTAACAGAGCATTTTCCTCCTATAACGAGAAGACCTCAGATGTACTTTCTCTGGAACGAATAGACAGGTTCCTTTAAACTCATTAGTATGCAAATAACCAAGAGCTGCTTTCCTGAGAGAGGGTTTTGGTGGACAACAGAAAAAAGAGAGACTAGTTCCAGGACAGAAGGCGGTATTTCAGGCAGGGGTGCAGTGAAGGTGGTGGGGATGGGGAAGGAGGCAGCGGGTTGGAAGAGGGAGTAACTATAGTAGAGTAAGGGCCAAATTCACCTTCCCCATTATTTGTACCCAAACTGACTCTTTGCATGGACCTGGATTCTAGCAAACTGGATGAGCCCTTGCTCATTCTTCTTCCTTAACTCCTTTCACTTTTTTTTTTTCTTGCTAGGGATTAAATAGCTGCCCTTTGATTTAGCTATGAAGGAAGGTGTCACCCCTTCCAGGTTTCTTCTCTTCCTACTCTTTCATTTCTTAACCTTCAGTTGCCGAGTCATTCCATATCACCTCTGGCTGCTGTTACCCAATGGGGTATTTCTCTGTCTTTCTGTCTCTCCTAAACCATGTCCAGGCAATGATTGTCCCTGGCTACCCTCGTTGTATTTAAGACTTGATTATTCTGTACTTCACCTTGTAGGAAACCATTCATAGACAAATTTAGACACTGCGGAGTTAATGACTACTCCTCCCAGGAATATTATTTGCAATCTAGCCAGGACAATCTACTAAACCAAAACAATAAATCTGATGGGGGAGGAATGAGTGAAATCTTTTCTAGAATAAGATGAGAACCAAAAAGAAAACAACTAATAAATTTGCATGTAATTGAATTTTCAGACACTTGGTAAGCTAGCACAATATTTCCAAATTCTGTATCTTCTATTTTATAGAAGAGGGCATCCCCACACCCCTTTAAATAACAATAAACTATCCAACTCTAGAATCAGCCAAGTCAATGCCTTTAGACAGACCATCAGGAAGACAGACTCTGTAATATCACATTTGCTGTTATTTGCCATGATTAAACAGGAACAGATAACATTACAAGACTTGGAGTCCTAAGACCAGGTTTAAATCCTAGCCTTTGCTACTTAATAGCTGTATGGTTTCAGAAGATCTCAAGAAAGTCACCTATGTCTTTGTTTGAGTTACCTTTTGCTGAGTAACAGACTATCCCAGCACTGAGTGGCTTTGTGGGTCGGCCATTTGGATTAAACTTAGCAGAGTGGCTCTTCTGCTGGGCTTCCTTCCTTGGGTTCACTCAGATGACAGCATTCAGCTGGCTGCTTCCTGAGTCTGAGTTGTCCTAGAGCCTCACTTACCTGTCCGGTGGTTGTCACTGGCTGTTGGCTGGGCCTGTCTCCATGTGGACTCTCAAGGTCCAGGAGGCTAGCCCAGGCCTCCTCCTACGTAGTCTAAGGACAGCAAGGGAGTGAAAATGGAAACTGTAAGGCCTCTTGAAGCCAAGGCTTGGAACTCCTACAATGTCACTTCTGCCATATTTTACTGCTAAAAGTCGGTCACCAGACCGCCTAGAACCAAGGCCATGGCGATGGGAGAAGCAGCCACATCACATTGCAAAGTGATATGCTTATAAGAAAGGGGAGTAAGGGCTTCCCTGGTGGCGCAGTGGTTGGGAGTCCGCCTGCCGATGCAGGGGCCACGGGTTTGTGCCCCGATCCGAGAAGATCCCACATGCCGCGGAGCGGCTGGACCCGTGAGCCATGGCTGCTGAGCCTGCGCGTCCGGAGCCTGTGCTCCACAACGGGAGAGGCCACAACAGTGAGAGACCTGCGTACAGTAAAAAAAAAAAAAAAAAAAAAAAGAAAGGGGAGGAATTTGTGGCTATATGTTGCAAGCTACCACACTCTCCGAACCTGTTTTTAAATCTGTAAAATGGGGCTAAAAATCGTCAAATAGATTAGAATTCTTAGTTTCTTCTGCTGGCTCATTTTTCTCTCTTCTGTCATTCTCTTTTCTATCAGGTTATGTCCTATGTTCTCTGTCCCCTCGCTCCATGATTTCTTCTTAAATCTCTCTCATCTATGTAGGCATTGGCAAACATTTTCTGTAAAGGGCCAGATAGTAAATATTTCAGTCTTTGTGGGGCATATGGTCTTTGTCAGAGCTACTCAACTTTGCATTGTAGCATAAAAGTAGCCCTAGACAATCTATAAATGAATGAGCATGGCTGTGTTCCAATAAAACTTTGTTTATAAAAACAGGCAGTGGACTATGCCAGTGAGGCTGATTACTGTCTATCTGCTGATGACTTTCATTTCTTCAAGTCCACTCTCGGCTGTTCCCTTCATTGCAGCAGGAGTAATTCCCAGAACTGAATGTGATCATTTCTCACTTGCTTAAACCCCTCCAGCGCTTCCCATTGGTCTCAGGATAGAGATGAAATCTTGAGCACAGTCTGCAAGGCCCTGCAAGATCTCACTTGACACACCCCTCCAATTTCATGTGCCTCAACCTTCCTCCTTACTCTCTGAACAATACTTTCAGTGCCCCCAAGCCTGTTCCTTGAAACAGCCATGCTGCCTGCACACCGTTTCCCTGCTTGGATGATTACCTCTCTCTTTCTTTTTTTTTTTTTTGTAGCGATATCTTTTTTTTTTTTTTAATTTTTATTGGAGTATTGTTGATTTACAATGTTGTGTTAGTTTCAGGTGTGCAGGAAAGTGAATCAGTTATATATATATATCCACTCTTTTTTTTAGATTCTTTTCTCATATAGTCCATTGAACTGAGTAGAGTTCCCTATATTATACAGTAGGTCCCTATTAGTTATCTATTTTATACACAGTAGTGTGTATATGTCAGTCCCAATCTCCCAATTTATCCTTTCCTCCACCTCCCCCTTTGACAACCATAAGTTTGTTTTCTATGTTTGTGAGTCTGTTTCTGTTTTGCAAATAGGTTCTTTTGTATCATTTTTTTAGATTCCACATATACGTGATATGATGTTTGTCTTTGTCTGATTGGATGATTCTCACATCTCCTTTTTACCTCATTATTTTTGACCCATCCTTCAGCCCTCAGCTCATCTTATCTCCCCTTGTCTTCAGAGAAGTCTTCCTCATCCCCAGACAGGATCCAGCTCTCCTATGGCCAAGCACACTCAACCTTCGGTCATGGTACTCCAGAGTTTTTTATTATTCAATTATTTGTGATTAATTCTTGTGATGATCTGTATTATTGTTCAGCAAATGTTTATTTCCCTTGTCATCCCATTGTGGGCAAGGTATACTTCCCACCCCACTGGTTTTGGGCTTGGCCCTGTAACTGGTTTTGGCAAATAGGATGTTAGTGGATATGACATGAGCCAAGATCTGAAGAGTGCTTTTGGGGTGGGTCTTCTTCTCTTGTAGCTCTGCCATTGCCTTCAGAAGAACATGTACCTGGTCATTTGCTGGTCCCAAAAGAATGAGACACATATGGAGCTGAGCTGCCCAGCTGACCTACGTACCAGTGAGTGCAATAATAAATGCTTTGGTGTAGTTTGTTCTGCAACAGTAGATGACTGATGGAAATATATCAGTCTCCCCCACCCCACTGAAAGAGCCACACAGAAAATACATATGCTTGTTCTGCTCACTGTTGTATTCCTATTGCTTAGTACAGAAGGTGCTTAATAAATATGTGTTGAATAAATAATTAAGTGGGACAGTGTATGCGAAAGCATTTAGCATATTACAGGGACATAGTTGGCCTTCAGCAGATGGTGTTTTAAAATGGGTTAGGTGATGCTCAATAGAATCTGTACCTAGCTCTCTTCTGGACTTGAAAATACTCTCAGCTTTATAACTCAGGTTTATGTGCAAGAAAAATGTCCCTAGGTCTCTAATCAGCTGTGTATTGACTCTGCAATCACATTCCTTTACCTACAGGAAATTTAAGATTATTAAGGAAAATAAAAAATAAATGCAAGTTCAGGAAGTTCTTTGCTCATGTTACTTTTTTTCTAATTTTAAATCTTATTAAAGTGATAATAAAAAAAGCCATTTGGAGACAGGACAATATTATCACATCTGGAGAAACTTAATAAGTTTAGGACAAAGGCTCCATTCTCTTCTTCATGCACATGTGCAGTTCTCATTAACTTTCGTACTATCTCGAGGAAAATATTAGAAAATGTCACGCACCATAAACATTCCACACAAAGGGGGTTAATTAATAGGTACATGTAGTAGTAATGCAGATGTTAACTATTAACTATGATAAGTGTTCTCTAATAGCTGGTGTCCATGCATAATTAATGCTCACCAATCCCCACAGTACTTAGAAGAAAACGTAAAAATAAGACACCAGTGCAAATGATTGACACATTTTGAATAATACCAAATAATTTTGAAAACATTCTTAAGATTTATATATTCAATACTTTGTTGATTAGGCAAATCCTTAAAAATAAATATGCAATTTCTATAAAACGATTCAAGATAAACTGAACGCCAAAAAAAAAATCACTTCCTAAACTTCCTATATCTATAAAATACTAGGTGCGGACATTTGCATATCTTTCCAATACCAATGTGTCATTTTAATACTTTTTTTTTTTTTTTTTTTTTTTTTTGCGGTACGCGGGCCTCTCACTGTTGTGGCCTCTCCCGTTGCGGAGCACAGGCTCTGGACGCGCAGGCTCAGCGACCATGGCTCACGGGCCCAGCTGCTCCGCGGCATGCGGGATCTTCCCGGACCGGGGCACGAACCCGTGTCCCCTGCATCGGCAGGTGGACTGTCAACCACTGCGCCACCAGGGAAGCCCCTTTTTTTTTAATACTTTATATATACATAGAATCAAAACTTCCTTTGCAAATAAAACTGATTCCTGTATAAAGAACTGTATTTTTTTTCTCCACTCGTTTTGGGTCACTTCATGCATTGTCTATTGGATTTCTAACACTGTGTATTTTTAAATGTTTATGTGAAGAAAATATGATTACAAATATTAACAAGCAAGGTGTATGTGTGTGTAAGTTTGTGTACGGTGTTAGAAAGCTAAATAATGACAGTGCAGTGGATATATTTATGTATTCTGATGCAGTATTTAACTCTATTGGTCTTAAAATTTCCCATTGCTTTTCAAAATACTGCGTCTGATCATTTGTCATTTGTTTAAAGTAAGATAGAATCCCATCTGCAGCAGATACAGAAATGGACTACTCAGATCCCCCTTCAAGAAGGGAGTCATTGCCCAGCTGTGGGGAGGGTGCTTGGTGGACACCTCTAGCCATGGCTCCTTGGGCATCCATCGCAGCTTTGCACTGGGGTCCTGCTCTTCTTGTGGAAGCCTGCAGCCAGCAAACAAGATGGTGATCCAAGGCCCTAACCATTTCCACCCAAGTGGGACTCCTCTAGTGGGCAATCTTTCCTCCCTGTAGGTCAGAGAGATGCTTTATTAGGTCTCCATCGCTGTCTGACGGCTTCTCTTGCCTAATCCTGCCTCTTTCTCTTTCCTTTCACGGAGGCTACTTTCCAATAAATCCTTTGTTCCCTTAATTTCCCCTCAGTGTCTCTTCCCAGAGAATTCAATGGCACACTGTATTTCCCAGGACCTAAGGGACAAACACAAACTTGTGATCTGATTGGTGATGATAATGGTAGAAAAATTCATTACATGAACAGACAGTAATAACTATACTCTGAGTTAGATAGAATGAAGTAAAGGAAAAATGAGAAAAAGAAGTTAATTTTCTAAGCTGTGAAGAAATATTGGTGATGAGGAAATCAACAGAGTAAAAAAGGAAAATAGACTTTACCACCAACAGAACATGTAGATAAATGCTATTCCAAACACTTTTTAAAAAAGTGCCAAACTCTTTATCATATTTGAAATACATATTATGTACAGATTCTATATTAAAAAGATAATTTTTTGTTGTAGTTAAATAAATCTCAAAAAGGGGATGTCCTGTAAGTGAATCTGTATAACACTAAAATATAATTTATAGTATGTACACGAGCAAAACTGTGTTAGTCTGTGCTAACATAAGGGCCAGGGAAATAGCCTCATTATTCTAAATCAAGTTTTTGAAGGTATCCATTAAAAGGGTGTTCTGCCTGAAAAAATGTTAAGCTTACCAAATACCATTCTACAGATCAGATTTTGAGAAGCACTGCTATGGTCAGTGCGCCCTGATGAATACAGTTCTATTTTGAGGTAAGGAGGAGATCAAAATGCAATAAAAATTCATCTCTAATGCTCAACTGAAGGAGGAAAACAACAGAGAAAGAAAAGACCAACATGGCCCTCGGTAACAATGGGAGAAAATGCAACAAAACAAGCATGCGTTTGCTTGCAGTTACTTTAAGTAGTTTCATATATTTGCATACAAAACCCCTTTATTATGATGCGTCTGCAATAGTTGGCACAAAGTGGAGTAAGTTGAAACATGTGTGTAATACCATCAGTTCATGGGGTAGAAGCAGGAAAAATAGTTGACAGATTAAGTGTACTGTTCTGAGAGTAGCCCTAGAATGGCAACATCGGCCCCTTGGCTGCCAGAGCTGAGTTCTTATTGTCAGCTTTTCAGGGCCAAGCGACAGGGAAATGGGTGTGTGGGTGTCCACCTAAAATGCATTCAGAGGTGATAGAAATACTTCCCTGCACAGCTGAGCTTCAGCCAACCATTGTTATTTGTTCCTATTCTTGTTATTTCAAAATAAAACAATACCGCCTGATTTATCACAAAACAAAGAGCAAAGCTTTCCAAGTTTTGAACAGAGAAGAGTTTCAGAAAGAATCTCTCTGGGTGGGAAGGTGTGGTTATTGACAAAGACTCTCCTTAATCAAACTTTAGGCAGATTCCTGCCCTTGGGCCTTGTCCTCCAGAGCAAGCATCCTGCTACATCTGTTTCATCAGACTCCCCCACCCCTGATATTCCATCACCTTGTTGTCTGACCAGTTTCCTCACTCTCCACCATTCTCCAGGTGATGTCTGATTCCCCCAGCCGGCCTTCAGCAAGACTCCTGTCAAGTCACTTTAGCCTGAATCCTCGCTACCCCTGAAGTTTCCTCTTGGTAATTTTCCATCACTGTTCCCCACCCTGCTCCTTGGCTATAAATCCCCATTTTTGCTTGTTGTGTTCAAAGTTGAGCTGATCTCTTTCCCTTCCTAAAAAAACCTTACTGTAGGGCTTCCCTGGTGGCGCAGTGGTTGGGAGTCCGCCTGCCAATGTAGAGGCCACGGGTTCGTGCCCCGGTCCGGGAAAATCCCACATGCCGCAGAGCGGCTGGGCCCGTGAGCCATGGCCGCTGAGCCTGCGCGTCCGGAGCCTGTGCTCCGCAACGGGAGAGGCCACAACGGTGAAAGGCCCGCGTACCGCAAAAAAAAAAAAAAAAAAAAAAAAAGAATGAAACCCTTATTGTAGTAGCCTCTTCTTGAATAGAGTCTTCTTTAGCGTCTTTAAGAAGTATTGGGATACTTTTTTCTTTAACACTATATAAATACATTCCCTTTATCTTTCTCACTGAGGTTTACTTAAGTGAGCATCTATATCTTTACTCCCCCTTCTCCTGCTGTGATCCTTCTTTTGTAGCCATAATTGCCAATATTGATTTAAAGTTGCCCTTGTTTATAAGGGTGTATGTTCACTTACTCTGGTTCAGTATATTTTAATGTTGTTTATTTGTCCTATTCCGCTGGTCCCCTGAGTCAGGGGAAAGAAAGGGGCGTTGGTAGAGCTAGCTAGCAGATAATTGCACAGAGCTCCCGGCTGGTATCCTAACTGATTTAAGCAGTGGGGAGTAGACAGCTGTCACTGATGAGGAAGTGACAGATGTGTGGACATTTGCTGCCAGGCATGTCATGGTGGGAAAAAAAAAGGCTGAGAACTACTAGCTGACAAACTTCTGAAATGAGTGTGCTGTTCTTACACTCGAATTCTCCTAATACGTTACAGCCAAGGTAATGACTTGGGAAGAAGCGACTCTGCCCATAGTGGGCATGCTGGTCAGCCTGGTGCAAAAGCATCTGCTGGGCATGCTGGTCAGCTTGAAGAAGACCAGCTGAGGACGTGGTGGAAAGGGGCTGGAAGGAGAGAGACCGCAGCAGTGTGGGAGTGTGAGGCAGAGAAAATAATCAGCAAGATCTGCTTACTGGGGACCCATTACGCTTATAGAATGAGTGGTGTGTGATCATTTTTATGAATGATCTCATTATGCTAGTGGCCCCAACCCAGGGGAGCATCCTGGCTCCAGTTGTTGGGAGGGAAGAACTCAGCACACACTGTGCTTTCTCGCTCCGGTGGCCATTGAAGAGATGCACTCGTCTTTTGTTAGACATGCCTTTTCTAAATTATTTGCAAATGTGGTGTTTGCATAGTTCCCATTGTAACCAAACCTCTTCCTGCAAATTATGACTGTTTGGAGATCAGTGGGGTTGGATGTAGGGCAGGGGGATAGAGGCATGTGTATAATTTCTAGCCAATACAAGTGATATTTTTGGAAATACTATAAAGGGATACATGTTCCTCAAAACAGCACCCTGGGCTCTTGGAAGCTTTAGAAGGTGAAATCAGAACAGAAAATGGGGATCATCTAATTTCTTTCTGGAATATTCTGACTCTACCTTATGGTCTGAAGAGCATCACTGTGTTGGGTACATATTTCAAGGACAAATGACAAGCTTATTGTTATAGCAGGGGCACTGGTTAGTAAGTCAAATAAAAGGCCATAATTTATTCTGGAAAGGAAGTAGGAAGAGGAAAAATCTATGGACAATTTTTCCCTTCCTCTGCCGTTGGGGTCCTTTACATCCCAATATCTTTTTTTTTTTTTTTTTTTTTTGCGGTACACGGGCCTCTCACTGCTGTGGCCTCTTTCGTTGTGGAGCACAGGCTCCGGACATGCAGACCCAGCGGCCATGGCTCACGGGCCCAGCCGCTCCGCGGCACGTGGGACCCTCGCGGACCAGGGCACGAACCCGCGTCCCCTGCATCAGCAGGCAGACTCTCAACCACTGCGCTACCAGGGGAGCCCCCCCAATATCTTTTTTAAAGATGCCAGACAACTCATTTGGAGTTACTAAATGCAAGCTTGAGCTTGTTCTTTGCATAAATGTGTGGTGCTATGCGATATAGGCCCAAAGTATAAACTAGGTTATTGCTTCTAGTGTAGACACCAGAATTGGTAGCTTTTCTTTTAAAATAAAAAGTAATTACAAATTGTTATGTGTTCCCATTAGTGGTTCAGTGATAGCTATAGGGTGAGAAGGATTCTGGGAAAAGTATGATCCCATGTATTAATATTCATGAGCTTTGTAGGCACACTCACATGCTGCCCCTAGAAATGAGAAAATTTAATGAACACATTTGCAAGGTTGAGATGGTCTATGGCTGTAATGAGGTAACGCCAAAACAATTAGATCATGAATGAAAAATTCAGCTGATCAACATGCTGGCTTGTCTCTCCAATGGCTACAATTAACTTTGAATATTGTTTTGCCACCAAAGTGAATTATGAGCTCTTAGTCAATCAATCAGTAGCATTTCTTCAGTTTCATGGCAGTGCGGGAGGGGGTAGAGGTGACAAAAGGCAGTTCAGATCTATTCATACAAGGCACTTAAACATACTAGGTGATTGGCTGAGAGCTGAGAGTCATTTGGGGCCTCAGACTTCAATTTAATCCCTAAGTTTTAAAGGTGTTCTAAGTATTATAAAAGAAAATTTAAAGAAAGTGAGGGTTTTGTTTTATATTTCAATATCTGATCTGGTCTAATTAATACCTAGATTTTTTTTTATACATTTATACATTTATCCTCATATCTGATTTTACATTAAGTCTTGCTGATTTTTCCTTGCTAAAATGTTCTCACCTTTCCCTTTCCTCTTTTTTTAAAAATTGAAGTGTAGTTGATTACAATGTTGTGTTAGTTACAGGTGTACAGCAAAGTGATTCAGTTATGCGCATATATATATATATATTCTTTTTCAGATTCTTTTCCCTTCTAGGTTATTACATAATATTGAGTATAGTTCCCTGTGCTATATAGTAGGTCCTTGTTGTTTATCTATTTTATATATAGTAGTGGGTATATGTTAATCCCAAACTCCTAATTTATCCCTCCCCACCCCCTTTCCCCTGTGGTAAACATAAGTTTGGTCTCTATGTCTGTGGATCTATTTCTGTTTTGTAAATAAGTTCATTTGTATCCCTTTTTTTTAAAATTCCACATATAAGTGATAGCATATGATATTTGTCTTTCTCTGTCTGACTTACTTCACTTAGTATGATAATCTCTAGGTCCATCCATGTTGCTGCAAATGGCATTATTTCATACCTTTTTTATGGCTGAGTAATATTCCATTGTATATATATTGATATAACACATCTTCTTTATCCATTCATCTGTTGATGGACATTTAGGTTCCCTTTCCTCTTATAATGAACACTCACTAGTTTGGCTGACCTGCCTCTTTCCTCTGAGTCTACTTTTCTTATAGACGTGGACTCCTAGCCACTAATATTTTATACGTGACTTTACTTACTGGTCCTAAATGATTGATCCTAAGCTGGATAATTCAGGCTGATGCTTATCAGGATCCAAACTTGCCTTGAGAGACATAGAAAGCAGGAGAGGCCTGCTTTCTAGTAGGTTACATGTGCAGCAACGCCAGGACTGGTGAGGTCCCTGGCTCTCCTCATTCTGCATCTCTGAGGATTGGGTTGCCTACTCCTCCTTAAATTCCAGGAGACATCCCAATATGGTTGCAGTGACTTCTTTGTTTTTTGTTGAAATTATTTAGAGAAGGTTTCTTAAGCAGTACAATAGCCACACTGTTCAATAACACAAAGAACTTTAAACTAGTGACACTTTTACTGATTAAAAATATTTTTATCTTGCAGACATGCAGAGGTGCCAATATTTTTTTCCTTTTTTTTTTTTTAATGGTTTGCCCCAAATGCAAAAGAATAAACAGAACACCAACTTAGGTAGGTAGGGAAAAAAAATGAAGGGAGGGAAACTAATATTTCTTGAGAACAAGAAGCATAGAAGAGTGGAAGATACCTATCTCTATCTATCGATCAGTCGGTCAATCAATCTATCTACCGATTTCTGGTCTTGGAATAAAAGGACTTGAGCTAAAAGTCTGACCTTTCACTTACTATCTATGTGACCTTGGGCAAGAGGTGTTGTCAGGGGAAAGAGAGTTGTTGGAAGAACAAGTGATCTTGCTATGAAGTCTGAAAACGTAATGAAATAAGACACAATTGTTTAATATGATTCTTTGAAGGAATAATGATTCTCAGATTCGGTATTGATCACAGGACTCAGGGAAGATTTAGGAGACCTGGGTTCCATCTATGGACGCACCACTGTGAGGCTGTGTGACATCACTTAAAAATTCTGGGAGTCAGTTTTCTTCCATTTATTTATTTATTAGTTGAAGTATAGTTGATTTACAACGTTTCAGGTGTGCAACAAAGTGATTCTTTGATTGTTTGATTCTTTGAATCTTTTCCAGATTATTTTCCATTATAGGTTATTATAAGATATTGAATATGGTTCCCTGTGCTACAGAGTAGGTCCTTGTTTATCCATTTTATATATAGTACTGTGTGTCTGTTAATCCCACATTCCCAGTTTGTCCCTTCACACTTCCCCTTTGGTAACCGTAGGTTTGTTTTCTGTCTGAATCTATTTCTGTTTTGTAAATAAGTTCATTTGTATCATTTTTTTTTTAGATTCCACATATAAGTGATATCATATGGTATTTGGTACTTCGGTTAGTATGAGAATCTCTAGGTCTGTCCATGTTGCTGCAAATGGCATTATTTCATTCTCTTTTATGGCTGAGTAATATTCCGTTGTATGTATGTGCCACATCTTCTATCCATTCCTCTGTTGATGGACATTTATGTTGCTTCCATGTCTTGGCTATTGTAAATAGTGCTGCTCTGAACGTTGGGGTAGTTTTCTTCCTTTTAAATGAAAGGATTAGAATATAGTGTTAATTTTCTGCCAACTGTGGAAATATTATTAAGCAGAGATGAGTTGGGTAAAGAACTGAGCAGAGAGCAACATAGTGTCCTCAAAGGGAGGTGGGCATACTGACCCTGGAAGGCATTTTGGAAATTTGTCTGTATCAGGGAAGCCCTGTCTTGCTGTCTTTTAAACCAGCTGAATACCTTGTGCTTCTTCTTGGTATATCAGTTTAGGCATTGTCTCTATTTATTTAATTTTTTTGTTGGTAGATAGGGTATGCTAACTAGAAATTTTACTTCAGGACAATAAAAGGGGCATATTTGTTAAAAGGGGGACATTGGAGTTGATGAGGTTGAAATTTACTGGGCTAGCATCAATCCAAGGAGCTGGCAACCTCAAATGGCCTCACAACAGAAATGAGATAGGATATTAAAAGCGTCTGTTTAGGCACTTCCCTGGGGCTTCCCTGGTGGTGCAGAGGTTGAGAGTCCACCTGCCGATGCAGGGGACTCAGGTTCGTGCCCCGGTCCGGGAAGATCCCACATGCCGCGGAGTGGCTGGGCCCGCGAGCCATGGTCGCTGAGCCTGCGCGTCCGGAGCCTGTGCTCCGCAACGGGAGAGGCCACAACAGTGAGAGGCCCACATACCGCAAAAAAAAAAAAAAAAAAAAAAAAAGCGTCTGTTCAGGATCTTGGAAGAAAGTACAGAGGTTTTATTTTTGGCTTAATTTAGCTGTAAAAAAACAAAAACAGACAAACAAAAAACACTAGTTACATCTGGTGAGAAAGGGCTCATTTCTTTTCCTTTAAATCTTGCCTAATCATACCTCTATATTCGGAGCATTTCTGGTTTTATGGTGTTGGATAGATTTATTCTAAACTCTAAATGTTCTCAGTCCCAGGTTTAGGAAAAGTCAGGCAGTTAGCCTTACTCTGTCTGAGCCCAAGGCATCCATTTCACCAGCCTGCTTCACGATAAGCAGAGCATCCTTCCAAAAGAATGTCACAGGTAAGCACAGCATCGCCTTACTCAAAGGCCTTCTACCAGACTCCCCTCCAACCCTTCTCTCTTCCAATTAATCCCACACTCAGCAAGCAATTGAGAAAATTCAGCCTGCATTCAAAGCTATAGCCATTACAAGAAGGGCTTGTAATGAGAAGTGGAAAGCAAATTCTAATGGAAATCTGAGGAGTAGACCAAGGCCTTTATTCTTGGCAGTAATGTTGACAATTCAATGACATCCATGACTGAAGAATCACTTTGGAGCCTTCCTTGATGGCAGGTCCCTACACTAATATTGTTTGTATTAGTGGTAGAGAACTGTGCAGGTCGATTTGTTTGTGGTCTGCTTCATAAAAAATGGGGATAAGAAGAATAAACTGAAATCCTCGTAACCTCTGACATTCCGGTCTATTGTCTTTACATTCTCATTTTAGAAGGCATTTTCCAAAATGTCTTTAGCGTTGTTGATATTTTTCTTTCTTTTTCTCTCTTTCTTTTGTTTAGCAAAAGCCCAAAGCTAAACGTTATCACTTTAATGAAGCAAGGGTGAATTCGGCAGCTCATACTAACCTTAAGTGTAACACAGTGGACGTTTCCATTTCCAACATTTCCTTTATGGTTGTTGGTATATATTGGGCAATTTTAAGGTAATAAAATTGTAATGAACTTTCTAAAATAAGCTGCCTTTGCTGACTGCTCTATGAGAAAAAAAATGGAAGTAATTTGGGAGAACTGAGACTGGCTAGTCTCTCCCAGGAACCTCTAGAGGAAGACGACGATGATCACGCACCCTTCCGGATGCAGGAGGGATGTTCCTGATGCATGTGGGACCCTGCACTCGGGGTAAAGGACCCCACAGAGCCCTGCATGGAAACTTCAGGATAAAGCATGAATTCTGTGCCTTCCAATTTCCTGAAAGGAATCACTTTGAAGTTGTCCCTTCTGAAAATGCCAGTTAGAGCCAGCTAACCTGATTATTAGATATAAAACCAGGTCTTTCTTTCCTCTGTGTGAATGCATCATTTTTGCAGTTTTGGAAGCTGTCATTTCCATATAGCAAACGATAGAGCTCTAGATCCTTGCTGTGGGAGGGGAGAGCTTTTTGGGAAAAAGCTCTGAAATGGCATTATTCTTCTAGAAGGTGACTTTTCTCTGATTAACACTATACTGCTTCTGGGCCAATGATATCTCAAATGGCTCCCTAGACACTGTCTGACACCAATGCCAGGGCTGGCAGAATCTGAGGTGGGCGACCTTCTGTCCTTACTACTTTCCATAGTTCACACTGAACTCGTCTTGCTTTGCATTCTCCCCGTACATGACTTCTAGCACTTAATTATACGTCTCCTGGAACCCCAGTCTGTGTTAGGCAGAACTCTTTCAAAAAGATATAGAAACCCCACTCAACCTACCTCAAAAAAAGAATTTATTGTCTCGCATAACAGAAAAGTCTGGGCATCAGCTGACATCAGGCTTCTAGATGCCTGGGCTCAACTGCTGTGTCCAGGGTCTCTCTCTCCTAGTTTTTCTCAGCTCTGCACTCCCCTGGCTTCACCTAATTCAGGGAGGCTCTTGCCATGTGCTAGCAGGAGGGCCCAAGCAGAGAGATTCTCTTTCCAAAGAGTTCCACAAATAGAATTAATTAGCATCTATTGAATGTGTAATACATACCTGGCATGACTTTGAGGGTTTTACACTTATTTCAGCTGCCTTCCAATCCTATAACTAGAATGTATTTCCCCACTTTCTACATAAGGAACCAGAGCCATCAAAAAAGAGATAACTTGCTGAATTCTTACACACATACTTGGTAATTGGTGGCAATGGGGATGGGGGGGGGTTGAACATGTAATTTCAAGATGCCTGTTAGACATCCAAGTGATCAGTTGCTGGCCTGTGTGCCCTCTAGCTGTGAATTTTGGATAGACGGAAACAGTCAAAACTTCTCTGACTCCAGCACTTAGGAGAATCTGACATACAGCAGCAACTTAACTGTTGTCCAGTGCTTGAATGAATGCAGTATGGGAGATAAGACCCGAAAAGAATGTTGGCACCAGAACATAAAGGGCCCTTAGGGATTGGGAAATGAGGAGCCTTTGGGAGTTTTCCATCAGGGAAGTAATAAGGTCAGTGCTGGGATTTGGGAAGACTGACCTCGTAGGTGTCCCATCCTAACCTCCAACCCATTCAGGAAGCTGCCAACCCCTACCCACTGAAAAGCCACTCTCCCAGGACCTTTCTCTCATTCCCAAATTTTCTACTATCCCCACAGACAGCCTGACCACTGACTTGTGGCTCTGTAGCTCTTTGTGGTGTTTAGACTGGGATTTCCCTGAATTTGAATGTTGACTTCCTTTACTGGATAAATGTATTCTCCTTGTACTCAAGTTCCAGTGCTGTGGATCCAGCCCTTGGTACTGGCCACGTCGCCAGGCCACTGCTTGACCTGAGGGGGTATCCAGACAGCAGAGTGTGTAGGTAAACAGAACAGAGAGGACAGAGAGGAAGGCTGCAGAGACCAGGAGGCCATGCCCCATGTAGGGGGTGGTGGGAGTGACTAGGACAAAATACAGACTTCCCTAAAAAAGGATGGAAAGCAGGTATGCTTAGGTTGATTTTGTACCATTTATTTTGAGTATTACACTTGGTCACAAACTTTTTTTTTTGCCTCTCCCGTTGCGGAGCACAGGCTCCGGACGCGCAGGCTCAGCGGCCATGGCTCACGGGCCCAGCCGCTCTGCGGCATGTGGGATCTTCCCGGACCGGGGCACGAACCCGTGTCCCCTGCATCGGCAGGTGGACTCTCAACCACTGCGCCACCAGGGAAGCCCGGTCACAAACTTTTATTACCTCATGATAAATTTTGCACTGAACGTTATTTTACCTGATTCTTCATGAACTCCACACCCTTTACAATTTTCTTTGCACCCATTGTTTTTTCCCCAGTAGGATTCTCACAGATAATTTTTCACAATCAGTTCTTTTTCATTTATTCTGTATGATGTTATCTTGAATAGTAAATGGCCACGGGGACTCAAGGAGAGTACATTTTGAATATAATATTTCATCTTTTTTCTAGCTTTGTTAAAAAAAAAAAACCCAAACCTCCAATTTTGTTTAGTATTAAAAGTACTTTAAAGATAGTAATTAAAAAGACCTATTAATTAGATTGCTCTAGACTTTTCTCAGTATTTATTCATTTGTCATCTATTTCAGTCTTTGTATTTATAGCTATTTTTACCCTCATCCTTCCCAGTTCCCCTCAACTCTTGGCAGCTGTAGCAATCAGCAAAAAAAGAAAAAAATAATCTGCTGAAGGTGAGATAGGGGGGCACCAGGTCTCAAGAAATCCACACAGGGTTGATGTGGCTTTAGCAATAGGTTAGATCAGAGTTCCCAAACTGCTAAGCCTACGTTTTCCATGAGGAGTTTATTAAAGCCATAAATGAGGGTAGGCGGGCTCTACCCTCAGAGGTCCTGATTCAGACAGTCTGGGGTAGGCCTGGGAATGCATATTTTTTAAAAAGTTTATTTTATTGAAGTACAGTTGATTTACAATGTTGTGTTAATTTCTGCCGTGCAGTAAAGTGATTCAGTTATACATATATATGTATATATATGTATGTATATATATATTTATATACATTCATTCTTTTTCATGTTATTTTCCATTATGGTTTATCACAGGATATTGAATATAGTTCCCTGTACTATACAGTAGGACCTTGTTGTTTATCCATTCTATATATAATAGTATGCATCTGCTAATCCCAAACTCCCAATCCATTCCTTCCCCTTGGCAGCCGCAAGTCTGTTCTCTATGTCTGTGAGTCTATTTCTGTTTCGTAGATAAGTTCATTTGTGTCATATTTTACATTCCACATGTAAGTGATATCATATGGTATTTGTCTTTCTCTTTCTGACTTACTTCATTTAGTATGATAATCTCTAGGTCCATCCATGTTGCTGAAAATGGCATTATTTTGTTCTTTTTAATGGCTGGATAGTATTCCATTGTATATATGTACCACATTTTCTTTACCCATTCATCTGTGGATGGACATTTAGGTTGTTTCCATGTCTTGGTTATTGTGACTAGTGCTGCTATGAACATAGGGGTGCATGGATCTTTTTGAATTATAGCTTTGTCTGGATATATGCCCAGGAGTGGGATTTTTGGATCTTATGTCAGCTCTATTTATAGTTTTTTGAGGAACCTCCATACTGTTTTCCACAGTGACTACACCAATTTATGGGAATGTGTATTTTAACATCATCCCCATGTAATTATTCTGCATACCTATGTTTGAGAACCAAAACTATGATTTTCTTTTGAATCAAACCTAGGTTGGGTTTCAACAATTTCATTTCTTTTGTTCCTGCAGCTGATATTATTGCCCTCTTCTTGTTCATCACTTTCAACTGTAGGTTTAGCCTGTGTGTGTTTGTGTGTGTGTGTGTGTGTGTGTGTGTGTGTGTGTGTGTGTGTGTCTAGGACGAATCTTGGCCTAAATAGAAGAGATTTGAGTATGAGTGATATTAAATATATTTAACAACCAGCAGTGGAGGCTGTGGTTCTAATGCATGGCCATTCAGGGACGACTCCAGGGAAAGCCTGAAGGGTGGCCATAAATTGGGAGACGGGATACAGTAGATGCCCACCATTTGTCCACTGGGAGGCCCATGCTGCTCAACAGGACTGCATGTGGAGAGAGCAGAGCACTGGAGAAGGGGCTGGTTGACTATTGGACCAGGGGCTTTGGGGGAGGGGTCTAGGTGTTTGGTTGGAAAGGGGAAGAAGGCATTGGCTGAGGAGGAGAGGGACAGCACGAAGTAGCTCATTACCAACCAGTATGGTATTATTTCAATGTATTAATCAAAGTATTCCAGCAAGATTTCTGTCCAGTATTTAAAGATCTTCATCCTAGTTTCCTGGGGTTTAGTAATAAATCTCCCTTGTTACCATTCTGGCACCCCCAATCTTATGCCCTCATTCTGAAACCTTGGTTTTTATGCTTACATCCTTGTTTGATAATCTGCCCATATTTCAGCTCCTGTAGAACTGAGGCTTGCCTTTTTTTTTCCTAGTTCTAATTGTGGATGCTGGATCCAGCCACCCAGCTCCCGAACCACACGAAGCAGCTGGTACCCAACTGCTAACAGGCTTTCCTGAGCCTGACTCCCAGCCAGGTCCCCACTAGCTCCTCTCCTGTGTCCCAGCCCTGGCAGGCCTGCCCCTCCAAGTCTGGCCTCATGCCCTGCAGATAATGAGGCTTTGCCCAGCAATGTTCCAGGCTTCTGAGACTAGAGCAAAAGAGGAAAGGAGCAGTTCCCCTTTCTTGTTCAAAAACTTGAGTTAAATTTTTTCAAAACCGAATGCAGTCTTGAAGCCTAGAGTCTAAAAAGGTGTGTTATTCTGTCATCAGCCAACATATCGTAGAAAGATAAACAATCATACAGTGGATTATTCCAATGATCCATTTAGTTTTTTCTTCCTGTCACTAAAGGGGAACGCCCCTGGTTTCAATACAGAAAATTAATCAAACGAGGATATAATTACAGAGGATAGTCATAGTGCATTTTAACACTTCAGAAAAAAGAGAACTTGTTTCCAAACAATAATGTAGGTGACTCATCAATGCAGATCACACACAAACACAAAGGTGGGAATGCGAGTGTGAGCACCTGAGCTGGCCTTAAAGGTGCTGGTATGAAATATTAAGATTAATGTTAGGATGGGACCCTCCCACCTCTTTACCTGGATAACATTGGACAAAATGTCTGCCTATTGTTCTATCTGATAGTTGATTTCTTTTACTTATTGATGTGTAGTGACTCTTTTATATTAGGGATGTTAACCCTTTGTGATATGAATGGCAAATATTTTCCCTAGTTTTTGTCCCTCTAATTTTGCCTGTGCTGATTTCTGCCAACACAAATTTTGATTTTAATATTGTCTCTCTATTTATCAATATATTTTTATGGCATTTGTTTGGTCATACATAAATAATGGCTCTAAAGTTAGTTTATAAATTCTCTTATTTCTTCAGTGGTTTATTGTTTTATGTTTTGCAGTATATCTTTGAACCGTCTTAAATTTATTTAGGTATAAGGTATGGAGAATAGATCCAACTAATTTTGGGGGGGCAGATGACTACTCAGTTTTTCCAATTCCATTTATTTAATAATCCATCTTTTTTATCCATGGAATTAAAAAAATTAGCTAATATTTATATAGCCATTATTATATGCCAACACTGTTTAAAGCTTTTTATATGTATTAACTTAGTTAATGCTCATAAAACCATTTGGGACACATACTGTTATCATTCCCATTTTACAGATGAGAAATCGAGGCAGAGAGAAGATAAGGAGCTTGTTCAAGACATGGATCCAGAATCCATGCTATTAAGCAGTGCACAATTCAGCCAGTGGTACGATATTGAGTGATCCCCTTTAAAGGCCATGTCATTTTATTGCTAAAGTCTCCAGTAGCTTCCCATTATTCTTAGTATAAAAGATAAGTAAGTATTTTTATTGTGATCTATAAGGCTTGTCAAGATCTGGCCCCTGCCTATATCTGCAACCTTAATTTGAACTACTTGCCTCCTCACACATTACGTTCCAGTCATACAGACTTTCCTTTGCTTCTTTCCTACCCCAGGACCTTTGCACATGCTCCCTCTAATCTCAGAATATTTTTCCCTCCACTCTTTGTAGGCTGGCTTTTCCTCAGAGAGATACTCTTTGACCAATGTGACTAGAGGAGTTTGCTCCCTGCTGTTCTCTGTTTCAACTCCCTGTGTATATCCTTCAAAGCACTTACCATAATTGATAATTGTTTTGTTTACTTATTTGCATTTTGTCTAAACTCCCCCAAAATGTATCCTTCATGAGTGCAGCGACCATATGTATCTTGTCCTTATTGTATCCCCAACATTAAGCACACATTTATTGAGTATTTTAGATACTCAATAAATATTTGTGGAACAAATGAATGAAAATTGCTGCAAATGGGGACACGTAGAAGTCAAAATAAAACAAAAATACATAACAGGATATTAAAGTGAATTATCAACTTATATCAACAAATATTTACAGACAACCTTCCACAGAACTGGCCCTTTTCATTTCTCTGCCTTTACCTGTACATCTCCCTCAGAGATTCTTTGATGTGTTATTTTACTCTGTTATTTTGTATTTGTGTGTTTTTCTTCCTCTACCAAAATGTAAGGCCGTGAAGTCAAAGTCTGAATTAAGACGCTTTTGTGTCCCCTTTACTGAGCCCGCTGACTGGCATGTAATAATAAAATTTTTTTTTTAATGAAAAGGTTATATGAGGGGAAGATACAAAAAATTGTAACTCATGGTCCCTGAATTAAAGTAGTTTGTTTATTATAAGAGAGACAAGACGACACAGTAGAATACATACATTAGAAGTAAAATAACATTCAAGATATAAAAAGAATTCAAGGCCACAATATAGTCATGTTTCTAGACTGTTCGTGACTAATTACAAATACCGGGTTGCTTGACTGTTCAGAAATTTGTGAGATCTTTTCAGTCTGGGAAGTCAGAAAGAATTTCCATAGAGAAGCCAGGATTTAAGTTTATTCTTGGGGGATCTAGGATTTGGATAATGTCAATAGAATCTACCTTTAACCGTTTACCACTAATGAAGTCTGTTTCTGTCATGTATTGACTTTTTTCCAAAATGGAAACTACTTAAAAGTCTATAGATTTCTAAACCAAGTAGGTAGCATTTTAATTGGTAATGTTATCAAATTAAGAAGTGAAATGAATATAAGGAAAGCAATTTAATAAGTGAATGCTTGAAGTAACTTTACAAGTTTATTACCCACTTCATATGAAAGAACTGATCCACAGAATTTTACCAGATAAAAATATACAATTACCATCTTTCACTCTCAAGGGGATAAAGAGAGGAACTGCTTTGGGTTTTGATTATTCCACCTCTTCAAACTTACTTCTGAGTTAAATTTTTAAGTCCATTTGGGCTGTGAGAATGGTTATTTCTAAGACTGGAATTCTCTGCATACAATAGGGCTCATTCCTTCCGCTGCCGAGGACAAGCGAACATCTGTGTTTGTATGACTGAAAACATGCATGTGGAGAAATCCTGCCTCTGCAAATGGAGAGTACTGAGCGAAGCAATTTCCCTGCCAGGTCTCTGTCAGATTTTCAAGAACTAAATCAGGTCACTAAAGTTGTTGAACAAGATGAAAAAGAAAAAAAGGTGTTACAATCTCAACTTTTCAATTTAGAGATTGTATCTGAAATTGGCTAACTACCATCAAAGGAAAATACACTGATAGGCTCAAGGCAAGGATCTACCTTGATTAATATATGTCTGCAGGATGTATGTCAAGGGAATGCTTGGGATCAAGACAGTTCTCTGGAGCTCAGTTGGAGGAGTAATGGGGTGTCAATGTGGGTTCCAGTTACGTTAGGGGTAAGCGGAACCACGTTGAATGGGTTATGCATTGGAAAGTAGACAGTTCTGCTCTTCAGTGCCCTTGTTTTGAGGTATCTGGGGGCTTTTGTGACTGTTCTGGCCTTCTCTGTGGAGAGCCCGTGGTTTTCACCTAACACAGTCCCCCAGGCGTTCATTCATCCATTGCCAAGTCACCACAAATTGCAAGGGGAAAGGAAAACACAGCTCAGTAGAAAGAGTTAAGGAGCAGGTAAGAGGCTTGCTTTCTAAGCCTAGATGAATAACTTGCTGAATTAAGACCATATATTCATGAAGAACATGCAAGAAATGTGCCACCTCAAGACCCCAATTTGTACCATGCCGTGTTTTGACTTAGGAAGCAGCCAATTTGACACGTTTGTGAAAAGAAAGAGTGTTGATTCTTTCAATCATGAAAACCACGTGAACTTCCAGAGCTCTCAAATCCCCAGGTAAACAAAAGAGTGTCTTGTGTTATTTTCTCAGTTGGAGTCTGTTTAGAATAAAATTGAGCTATTTCCCCAATGGCTAAAAAGCAGTCATTGATCATTATTCAAACAAGGAAGAGCACGTAGTCTCCTCAACTTAAATCTGTTAACATCTATAATTTCTTAAGGAGTTAGGTTATGTTTAGACCTATTCATCATTAAAAAAAAACTTTTTAGGTAAATAAGACCAGTGAAGATTTCCCACCCATTAACAATGTCTCTATAGGGTTTTCAAATGATTCATATAAGTGAGTAAGCTTCATGCATTAAATTTTAATCACTAAATATATCTGATTTTAAATAGGCACTTCTTGTTATTCTGGGCAAGTATCCTAATTCCTGTTTCCTTTGTTTTTCTAAAATTTTTTTTAATGTTGAAAATTTATTTTTAAAAACATTGTGTATTGTTTTGTCTCAGTGTGTATATGCCTGGTTAGATGGGTTCTCATCAAAGTATGTTGGGAGTTGCTGTCTGAAGTGATGTCAAATTAAGTTCAAAAACATCAGCTTAGCTGGCTCTTTGGTATCTTGTAGGCGAAAAAGTCATTAGGTGTTGTAATTTCTTTCTCTTTAATTTTTTCGGAGACTTGTGTATATATAGTCTAGTCTAGTTCAGAAAAGAAGTAACCAGCCTGGTGGGAAATTATGGTTTTGTGCTTTGTCTGATTTTAAAAGATGTTAAGTCTTCTCAATTAAACATCTTGACTATTCTATTCACATTTGCAATGGCTGATAGTCAATGATGATAACTTTCATTTATTGAATTCTTAGATGCTTTATATTTTTTTCATTAATCTTCCCAAGTGTCTCAGTGAAGAAAGATGTATTATCTCTATTTTGTATGTGAGGGTTCTTCAGATTTAGAAGAAGATTAAGTAACTTTTCCAAGGTGTGTAGCCAGTGGTGGAGCTCAGTTTAAAATCCCTACCTTTAAGTCACAAGCTCTTGTCACTACTCACTGATTCTTGAACTTTCAGATTTCATGAACCAGCAAAACTTCAAAAAGCAAAAACAAAAGATCCTTAACTGAAATAAGGTTGACAACATTTTTTTTTTTTTGCGGTACGCGGGCCTCTCACTGTTGTGGCCTCTCCCGTTGCGGAGCACAGGCTCCGGACGCGCAGGATCAGCGGCCATGGCTCACGGGCCCAGCCGCTCCGCGGCATGTGGGATCCTCCCGGACTGGGGCACGAACCTGCGTCCCCTGCGTCGGCAGGCGGACTCTCAACCACTGCGCCACCAGGGAAGCCCTGACAACATTTTTAATGTCCAAATAAATAGAAAATAAAAATAAATGGTTATCACTGTTTTGTGAAAGCAGTGGTGTTTAATTATATTTATTATATTTAAAAATGTTAGCATATAACATTATTTCATATTAGCTTGTGTTTCTGGAAGGCCAGGAAGTTGTGAATACGGCTGATTACTTATCTGGAGGGAAAGCTTACTTTGAGCATGTGTGTAGTTAATATATCCCAGGACATTTCAACCACAAAAAAGCAAGAAGGTCACATCTTAGAACAAAGAACAGTTCTTTCTGGGAAAGGACAGTTGGTAACCTTACACCAACATGCTTATGTAAACACTAGTCCACCTTATCTTTCTCATTTTTTTCTAAGACTGTTGAAAACTGCCATGGGCCAGTGGAGGTCTGAGGACAAGCATTTGGGAACCATGTAAAACAAAACACTGCTTTCTTCACCTGTGTTTTCAAGATAGGGAGACAGAAGGATGGCCAGGTATAGATTTCAGTATCACCTTCTGGATCTATGATGTAAGAAATGACTATTGCCAATTTGGGGACTGCAGCCATTCTTCGGTATCTTCCACAAGTTTCCCTGTGTTATCAGAAAACACAGCTTTTTCCCCATTCCCTAAGGCAATAGACTGAATTGGGTTTTCCTTTGCCTTTTATTGTTTTCAGATGTTTGCCAACTCTCAACTGACCATTTTCTTTCTCTGATAATTTGAAGGAAATTACAGTCCCTGCACACAGAAGGCCAGAAGTGTCCCCTCAACTCTCTAGATAAAAAGGGACTGTTTCTTTCAACTCTGGGATCAACTAAACAATTGAAAAAAGGGGTAGCTCCATCAATAGGAGCTGGAATGATAACTCCATCGCTAGAAACAGCCACAGTTAACATAATAAGTCAGTTTCCAAAGTGTATATGAACCCAAGGAAAAGTTTTCCTCAGTGTCATTGTTAATTAAATTAATTTAATGACAATATTACATATGTGCAAATATAAAACTAAGTATAAATTATTGATGCTTATAGCTCTTCTAATTACAAAACTGAAATAAATTTACAAACTGAATAAGAATAAAACTCTAAAGCCAGGAAAACTCAAATTAACAACTTTAATTTGATGTGACAATGAAGTTTTGTTGAAATTAAATTGTTCCTCCCAGTATGAATATGTTCCTGACTGCCATGGTGCAGGTTTTGGAATTTGTCATGCCTGTGTAGTTGATACAGCACAGTGGTCCCAAAACTTCCACCATTTCTTCATTTAAACTATGGAGAAACTTTGTATCTTTACCTCATTTACTTTCATTTGGCATAAATGCATCTTTTATTTTATAAATCTACCTCCTTTTTCTTCTCACCAGTCTATGTTAATTGAAATACTACTTGACGGCAAAGAGACCTTGAACACGAACACAAAGACAATGAAATAAAGTTGCATTTTCAAAAAAACTAAGTACAAGGGCCATTTCCTATCTTTATATCTCTACCACTTAGAACAGGACAACAACATACGGCAGGGCCTCAATAATATATGTTGAATGAATGAACAAATGAATATCAGTTCTGATAGAAGGAAGTCATGATTTAACGCCCACTGGTTTGGGACAGAACTGGCTATAAACTTACGAGTGTAGGGGAAAAACATAATTTTCCTCTACTTCTCTGAGTTCTTGGCTGATACCTCTATAATAAAAGACAAATTAGCAAGAGAAAAACAGATAGAAGTTTACTAACATGTATAGCACGTGTGTACATGGGAGATACCCAAGGAAAAACGAGTAACTCTCTGAGGTGGCTTAGAACTCCAGCTTGAATATGACCTTCAGCTAAAGACAAAAGAAGTGAGGTCTTTATGTGATTCTACTTTGTGTTACAAGTTTCTGTAGCAATATATTTTTCTGTATAGTTTTTGCACTGTGTCAATGTGTGATTGTGGTATATGGTAGAGAGTCGTGGAATATTTAAGCTGGGACATTAGTGCTTGCCTCTCCAGAACCTTCATTTCATGGATGTCTCTCAAGAGAGAATATACTCATCAGATTTCTTTTTGTGCACAAAGAAACATGACTCAATGGCACACCAATATAAATAATAAATGCTATTTACAAATAGAAAATCCATATGTTTCAGGGGGATATAAAAGAGCTTTTCAAACCATAGTGACGTATCAAAATAACACAGAGCAGATAATTTTTGTGAAACATTCCAGAGATATTCGGTAATTTCTTTGTCCTATATTGTAAAACAGTGCAATTAAATTCAGTTAATTCTACTAAAATCAACTTAAAATTATTAAATGTTTTACTGACTCAGTCAGTACTTTTGTCCCTAGGATGTGTCAGCCAAGGATATGCATGATCAGTGGGGCTATAATCATCTCCAAGGGGATGAAAATTTGCTCTTGTGGGAAGGGGAGCAAAAAAGTCTTAGGTATTAAAATGGTTTGTGGCTCTCCAAAAGTCAACCCCACCCAACAAAATCTTATTCTTTAGCATTTAATTTCTCTCACTAGAGAGAATTTAAATTTAACTTCATTTCTTTCCCTTATGGGAGTGCTAATGAAAAAATGGCTAAGAAACACTGTCCTATGGGTAGAGCAATAAATACAATAAGTGGAAAGTACCAGAGGAAGTGATGGAACATTTCCTTCTGCCCTGGGTGGATTGCTTCTCTGTGTGTCCTCATGGGGCCGCTCTTCTCTGACCTGCCCCCACTCTGACCTTTCCCTCTGGTGTCCTAGTTTGAAATACAACTTTATCCTCTATGGGACTTTTCCAGGTCCTCTCCTTGTCCCCACCCAGGGTGAGCAGACTGGGGCTCCAGGCTTTAGCTCCAGGAGGGGTGCCTGTCTTCCTCCTGCTAGAGAGCACTTCCTCCCAGCTCCGGCTCAAGCCAGAACAGGGACTGTCACAGGTCTCCGCCTGGTGCCACTCTGGTTGTCCCTGTCTTGCCTGGGGTGGCCTCCACTTTCCAGCTGGTGCTCCGTTAGCAGCTGAATAGGTCTTCCTATCACTGACTGAACCTCCTGGATGCTTTGGTTCTGCTGTTCATCCTTTGAACATTTGAAGAAAGCCGTTTTGATTACTCATTCTTTATCAATTAATAACTGAAAATTCACCTTCTCTTTGTTTTTGGCGTATTTGTGTACTCCAGTTTCTTTATCACCTTCAGTTTGGCTGGTGTGTCTTTGTCTGAAGTTATTATTTGAACCTTTGCCCTCATATGAATGGGTAAGCTCTGGACTTGTTCATTTATAGTTCTGGGCCCTCACACAGTACTAGTGATAAAAAATTTTTTTAAATCACTAAAAAATCAAATGAAATGTTCCGCCTTACTGCATCTCCAAAAACAAAGTGGGTGGGAAGAAGTTTTGGATGGATACATTAGGTAACTTCACATGCCCCATATGTAGGAACGAATCACTGCCCATTGCACATGTGGCCCATACTGTCCTAACTGCCTTGTGAGTGGCCAGCCTATTCAGATGGTCAGTGTGGTTGTGGGCCAAGCAGTGACCTGAAGTTGGGAAATCAAACTGTGACAGTCCAGCTGAGACCCTTCTGCTATTATACAGTTGGGCAACTGGACACCTGCCTATCCAGGGAAGCCTGAAGGTTGTTTCAAGTTCCTGAAGTGGTGTCAGGCTTCTCTCTGTTTCCGAAGTCAACGATTCGATGTGATTGTGAGCTCCCACTTACAGATAGATTGGGTTCCAACAGTTTATTTCAAAGTTAGTTGTTCTGAACTTGAAAATAATTTTTCCATCAAAAATAATAAAAGGGGGGCTTCCCTGGTGGCGCAGTGGTTGGGAGTCCGCCTGCCGATGCAGGGAACACGGGTTCGTGCCCCGGTCCGGGAAGATCCCACATGCCGCAGAGCGGCTGGGCCTGTGAGCCATGGTCGCTGAGCCTGCGCGTCCGGAGCCTGTGCTCCGCAACGGGAGAGGCCACAACAGTGAGAGGCCTGCGTACCGCAAAAAAAAAAATAATAGTAATAATAATAAAAGGAACAAAAGGCCAGCCTGTAGAAATCTATTCAAATTTAAACCTTGATGAAATAATGTACATTTGTAATGAAAAGCAGTAGAAGAATCAAATATTATAGAAGGGAAGATCGTGCTTGCAACTCCATGAATTATGACTGAAAATAACCAAATTCATAAGAATAGTTTCTTATTTCTATGACATGGCTTTGACAATGGCATTTTTAATTATGTGAGGATGAGAAAGAAGGAAGTTGGAGACTGTGGAATTATTGAGAGGAAATTCTAAGGACATTGAGAGGCTTTAGACGTTAAAGAATAATTTTACTTTAAGACTCGACTTTGACATCCATGTTTTACCAGTACCAATCAGCCACCATAGGGTTCATTTTTAATCATGAAGACGGAATGCAGAGAAAAAGAGGGAGAGTGTCCTAGGTTGGGTTTCCTGGAATTCAGAGTCTGAGATAAAGATTCATGTATGAGAAGTTTACTGGGTAGCACACTCTGGATGAACCCCAGGGAGGTGGCGAGAGGGCAAAGGACTGGGGAAGGAGGAGGTTGAGCTGAGATGCAGTCACAACCAAAGACTCAGCTGATGCCATGGGGAGCCATGGACCAGGTACAAACCCTTCAGAGTTGTCCCATCTCGAGGCAAGAGGCTGAGATTTTTATCTGGTCCTTGACAACTCGCTGGATATTGGTTACTCCCAGAGAAGGGGGTGTGATCTTGAGCAAGGTGGCTTTCCACCCAAGCGCAGTCCCTGGAAAGGAACAACCATGACAGCCATTGGCCACTAGCACCTCCAGCCATGGGGGATAGGTTCTTAGCCCTGAAATCACAGCGTCCACTACAAAGCCAGGTTTCTTTTCCTGAGGTGATTGGGTAAGAATTAAAGAAAGAGGAAAAGCATGTTTATGTAAGTGTATGTATATAGGGAAGAGAAAGATGATCTGTGGGAGAATTAAGCAAACCGTGAGCTGTGGTAGCTGAGGACAGCCTGGGAGCAGCTCTTGCAAGGTCCTTTGGTGAGGGGGCGGGGTTGTGAAGGAGGTATGGTGGAGGGTCCTGGTCAGGCTGCAGGCTGTCCTTGCAGTTTAGCTGCTGGTGAGAGTAAGCTGGATTGGGGGTGGCAGCCCGTGCCCCAGTGTTGAATGTAGGGGAACTTGGATCAGGTTACATGCTCTCCCTTGGGGGGGTCCTGAACATATAAGCAGGCAGAAGCCACTGTGGTTGTTCCAACATTTTCTGGCATGGGACAGACCAGTTTTCTGGGGAAAATCAGTTTTACTAACCAGTTTTTAGAGTTTTGTGACATTGCGCATCTTTCTATAAAATAGTGCTTTATGGCAGGCAATTATTTTTGACGCCAATATGGGACTCAAAGTATTTATTAATTTTTAATTGTGCTATGTTTTAAGGGTTTTGTGACACCTTCTGAGCCACGTGGACATGCTGGGTATTGTGGCAAAACTGGGTGGGAAGTTTTGGACTCTCTTGTACAGAACATTGATTGGAGGGGACAAAAGAAGTAAATAGCATGGTCCTTGCTTTCGAGGAGATGGTTATTTAACTTTGAAAAGACAGAATGCAAAGTAAGCTGCTATTTCTAATGTCAGGGAGTACTATATTCTTCTAGAAAAACCTTCTCTTGGGACTCCCCTGGTGGCGCAGTGGTTAAGAATCTGCCTGCCAATGCAGGGGACACGGGTTCGAGCCCTGGTCCGGGAAGATCCCACATGCGCGGAGCAATGAAGCCCGTGCACCACAACTACCGAGCCTGCGCTCTAGAGCCCGTGAGCCACAAGTACTGAAGCCCACGTGCCTAGGACCTGTGCTCCGCAACAAGAGAAGCCACCGCAGTGAGAAGCCCGGGCATCACAACGAAGAGCAGCCCCCGTTCGCCATAATTAGAGAAAGCCCGCGTGCAGAAACGAAGACCCAACGCCGCCAAAAATAAATAAATAAATTAAAAAAAAGAGAAGAAAACACTTCTCTTAAATATGGAGAACACTGAGTGGGAGATAGCAGAGAGGGGGCAGGCAAAAAATCATCTTTCTTTCTCTATCTAGAAGGATAAACAGCCTGAGCCTTCTGGAGTGAGTTAACATGCTATTTTATACAAAGTCCAGGAAATCTCAGGTTTTTAAGTATTGCCGTCTTGTTTATTCAGTCCTTGTGGTGCTTTGGAATGTGCATTTCTCAGATATTTGAGAGGCGTTCTGTAATGTGTATTCCAGGCATTGCCTTTTAGCTCGTCCTTTGGGCTAGTCCATCTGTAATTGACTGGTGTACTTTTCTGGAATCTAAGTTTATCTTTGTGTAGGAAATAATTGCTTGATATAGGTGACCCTATTTTGTGTTTCTTTGTTTCACTTTGTAAAAGAAATTACCACTTGTACAGTTTGATTTTTTTTCTTTTTTTTTAACTGAGCTCTTATTACTTGACAAATAACATGTTTGCTGCCTAGGAAATGACTTCCTCTGCAAATCCGCACTTGGTGGGAACGGCAAAGAGAAATGACTAGGACTGAGAAGGCATCTGTTTCTCTTTATCTCTTGTTCATTCTTCATGGGCTCCAGAGAACCATTGCAAGGAACCTACACCAGCCACTTTCCAATTCAGTGCACTGATTATGCTGTAAGCCCGTGTTTATGTTTTCGTTCCTGCTGATATGGCTGTGGGTGCTCTAGATAGACCTAAGATGTGGGAAAAGTTTATCTCTGAGTCCTCCTTCCTTCTTGCAGAAAACTTTCTCCTCTTGTCTGTCCTTTCAAACCCCAGGCTTGCTGTCACAATTTCTCCTCTGCCCTTCCATCTAGACCACTCTATAGGCAGCAGTCCAACCTTCTCACCTGGCTTTCAGTTTACACTTCTGCTGTTTAAACTTTCTCTGTTTGGGTTTCATTACCTCAAGGCCTTGTTAGGAGACTGGCCAGTCCTTCTCATAAATCAGTTCATGCCAAGTTGTTAATAGTTGATAAAAATCAACCCCAAATATGCACCCACTTGCAAAGAGCCCATTCCATTTTATCCGACTGGGATCTTTTTTTTTTTTTTTTTTTGCGGTACGCAGGCCTCTCACTGTTGTGGCCTCTCCCGTTGCGGAGCACAGGCTCCAGACGCGCAGGCTCAGCGGCCATGGCTCACGGGCCCAGCCGTTTCGCGGCATGTGGCATGTGGGATCTTCCCGGACCGGGGCACGAACCCGTGTCCCCTGCATTGGCAGGTGGACTCTCAACCACTGCGCCACCAGGGAAGCCCCCGACTGGGATCTTTAATGCCTTACCTCTGTCCAGGCCTCCCAATATGGCCTGTGCTTAGGGAAAAATTCACAGAGTATGCATAACATACTTTCCTGGAGTTTCAAAGTTACTTGAAGATTTTTTTGGGGGGGAACCCACATTATTTTTACATTAAAGCAAATAAAGAGATATATTACAGTAGAAATCAAAATTCCCCATATCTTAAACATCAAGCATGAGAAAACAAGACATTTTTAGTTTGGGTAAACTGCTCCGGGCTAGTCTCTAGATCCCCTGGGATTTGTTTTCACCTCTTCTCCTTTCGAGGATTCTTGGATGAAACACTGAGAATCAGTATCTTAAGCCAAAGTAGTTTTCCACTCTCAAAATTCTAGGCATTTCAGGAGGTCAGTAGGGAAGACTTTTTTTCGTTTTGGAACTTCTCTGATCCCTTGTCCAGATATGGGATGTATTTGGTGGGCCAGTCCTGTGGGCAGGAAGGCATTTTTCAGGGCTGAACACTTTTTGAGTCTCTCTACAAAGTTATACTTGGTTCTGTCTGTGCTCTCGCGCCAGGTGTCTTGGCGGGTGAGTTAGAGATCCGAGCGATGACATTTAGCAAACAGATGACATAGAGCTGCTTTTTTAGTTTACATTTTGAGGTCAGATAAGATCCTTTAGGTACTTCTCTATAAAGGATATTTTACGATTGTTGAATTATTTACTCACAGTAGAAAAGTGAATGTCAAATGAGAATGAATCTTCAGTGAACTTTGAATGTAGCTTTAAACTTTTAAATATGTACATTTGTTTTATTGTATAATAAATTATGTTCTTTAAAGAAAGAATGAGAACTACAATGGGAAACTGCAAAATTAATGGGATTATTTATTTATTTATTTTTGTTGAGAGAACTTTCTAGAAAGGAATTATTATAGATTTGGGCAATAGTTCAAATTATTCATACTTTGTTGCTTTAATGTCTGCTGGATCCAGCTATGACTTCATAGCCCATGCGCTTTCTTTTCAAAAGGGTCAAATTAATAATAAAGTCCAAACAAGAGTCATTTCCTTTTAAGAAAAATTTCCATTTTTATATTGTTTTCAACGAATAATTTACTGTAACTATTGATTGAAATATGCTTACCATCTTTTGCCAGAAGTACTGGGGGAAAATTATATTTTATCTTCCTACAAAACTGGAGAGTAAGCATTTCCTTAGAGATTACAAGGGGTTTTTGGAAAGAGCCTTATCCCAAAGTGGTTTTCCTATCTTCATGTTTCTTCATGAAATCTACTAGGAGAGATTTATTATTCCAATTTAAGCAACATTCTGGGAGGAACAACCCCTAAGATCATTTATCAATCACTTAACTCTTAGTGCTAATTTGTTTATCAGCAGCTTTGCCATTTTCAGTTAAGAGCTATTAAGAATATCTATTGTCAAGTCAAAAAGCCCACTATTTTAATCCCAACATCAAAGGAAACAAACAAACAAAAAATAGTAAATAACTGTAATTGTACAGCTTTAACAGAATAAGTTCACCTTTGTGTTCTCCTTCCTGTCTTTGTCCGTTTCCACACACATTTCTTTGTGTTGACTCACTGTGCACCTCACTAGTTGAGTGGGTTGGGGGCAGTGCCTCTTTGGTGGCACGTCTGGATCACAGGGGAAGACAAAGCAGCACAGGGGACTGCCACAGTTTTCTACCACCATGGCTGCTCTCCATGGCTCCCTCTTGTTCTGTTCTCTACTTCCTTTCACTTCATCCTCCTCCCGACCTACCTTCTGTTTGTAGGTGAAAGTAAATTCAAGTTATCATTATTTGTGATTTTTTGTAGGTTTACAATTATTGGAGATTTCAAGTTGAAATTGCAAATCAACCACCCAAACTAACTGCTGGCTTTTATTTTCTTTCCCCTACTCCCCCTGAATCCCACACCCAACACAACTCACATAAATGAATTACCTTTCACTTGCCAAGCAACTTGCAGGACTGGGAAATACAGACATGACTAACCCTTGGTCTCTACCTTAAAGTGACAGAGTAAAGAGATCATTACAATGCTAGAGGTATAGTAATGAATGCTATCTTCCAGGAGAGCAAAAAAGGAGCTAAATTTGCAAAGATAATAAGTATGATAAACACTGGGATAAAGCATAATACAGGAGGCCGTGAGTGTACACTGTAGGAGCCTTAACCTAACTCTGTGGAGAGGCCCAGGGAAGGTAACAGTTAAACTGGCTTTGGAACTTTGGGAAGCTGGGGTTTTTTAGGCACAAATGAAGACCCTGAAGTGTGGAAGAGTGATGGTGGGCTCTAGTTCAGGCCTCGGGGCCAGAGGAGAGTGTGAGGGTGCTGAGTCGCATGTTGTCCAGGGTCTGGTATTCTGTTAGGTGGTTGTGTTGTTATGCTATGGGCAACAGGGTTCCAAATGGAGATTTGGGGACACAGAAATGACATGGCCAGTTTTTTGTTTGTTTGAAGGGGGAGCCGTTCTGATGTGTAAGAGATGGGCAGGGTGAAGGTGGCACGGGGGTGCCCAGTGGTCCTATAGCCCTTTCCTTTGTAGTGAATTTCTCACTACCTGCCCTGCAGTGTGGTCCTTGTTGAAGAAATGAATGGACTGGTGCTGCACCTGAGCTTAAGGATAACTCCGATCCTGAGAGTTGCCCTTTGTAGTCCATAGGCTTATGGGTTTTTGATGACTTATGTCAAAACATCACACATCAAGGGCACTAGGTCAGTCCACTCAGTCCTCCTCTCTTCCCTGCATCATGGGACAGGTGGCCAGGAAAGGCAAACTGGACGTTTAAAATCCACTTGGGGGAATCACCAGAGATGCCTTTTCAATTCTGGGCTAAACCTCCTTGGCTTTAGCATCCATTCTGAATCTTGACTCTGTCCTACAGACCTAAAGACTGAGGTTGGTCTTCCTGGCCTGACTTTAGGTCTTCTCTAAAGACTTTGGGCAGTGCCAGTTCTTGAGCTCCTTCTATGACTCAGGTCTCAAATACATCTGCTGTCTCACTCCTGATCTAACTTTTGGGCCCAGATCCTGGCTCCAGGCACTGAAGAGTGCACAGGTCAGACCTGTCCCAACCTCCTCACCAGGGATCATGCAGATAGATCATACCTGTCCTGAATTCATTTCTCCTTGTGAAGATTTATTCACATTGTTCAGAATTGAACTGTCCCAAAGCTCTCTTTCAACGAATCCCTCTCTTTCAACATACCTCCCGGAGTCACCCTCTCATTAACCCATCTTCTCCTCTAATAATCAATCTAGACCAATCTCTTTGAACCATTTTTTTTCTGCTGGAAAATCGTATACTTAAAACATTTGAGATAATTCTGAACCACAGAAAGGAAAAAAAAGTTTGTCTATTAACTGGAATATAGTATCCTGTTTTGGGCACACTATACCTCTGTACATTCTTCTTAAGGATACTTTTTAATGGAAATTTTCAAATATATGCAAATTAGATAAAATAGTATAGGGACTCTGTGTCCTCATCATCCAGCTTCAGTAGTTATCAACAAATGGCCCAGTTTATTTTACCTATACCCCAAACACTATTTCCTCAGCCCCAATTGTTTTCAGTGAAATCCTAGATCTCCTATGATTTTATATATAAATATCTAAAGTTAAGGACTCCTTTCACAAACCTAACCACAGCCCCAATATCACACCAAAAATCAATAATTTCCAATATAATCAAATAACTTGTCTATTTTCAAATTTCCTCGGTTGTTTCAGATTTTTTTTAAATATTTTTTCGAATTAAGATTTAAATAAGGCCATACATTGTAGTTGATCAATAGATCTCTAACCTCTTTTGGTCTACAAATTCTTCATCTCCATTTTATTAGTTTTTTGGTAATGTATTTGTTGAAGAAACTGCGTAATTCATCCCATAGGGTTCTTCAGTCTGAATTTTGCTAATTGTATTGCCAAAGGACTGTTTAACATGTTCCTGTATGTGTTAGATGTTGAGGCTTAATCAGATCCAGGTTCTTTCCTTTCTTTCTTTCTTTCTTTCTTTCTTTCTTTCTTTCTTTCTTTCTTTCTTTCTTTCTTTCTTCCTTCCTTCCTTCCTTCCTTCCTTCCTTCCTTCCTTCCTTTCTTTCTTTCTTTCTTTCTTTCTTTCTTTCTTTCTTTCTTTCTTTCTTTCTTTCTTCCTCCCTTCCTCCCTTCCTTCCTTTTTACTTTCTTTTCTTTCTTTCTTTCTTTCTTTCTTTCTTTCTTTCTTTCTTTCTTTCTTTCTTCCTTCCTTCCTTCCTTCCTTCTTTCCTTCCTTAATTTTCTTTCTTTCTTTCTTCTTTCTTTCCTTTCTTTCTTTCTTTCTCTCTTTCTTTCTTTCAAGACAGTTTAAGTGGTGTTGTGTACTTCTACCAGTCTTCTTTTGGTAAAATTGGCAACTACTGATAATCACTGCCAAGCTCTATTAATTAATAAAGTGTTGCAAAATGATCCTATCTAAACTCTATAATCCCACTTTCATTTAATTTTCTTATCAGCTATTTGGTTACTCTAGTATAGTTTTAATAGGCAAGGCCAGATAAAGGCCTAATTCTTCCCCGTAATCAGTTTTCAAAAACATTAGTTTGTTAGCACCCTTCAAACGTGACCCGTTAATTTTTAAAAAAAAAAGATCATTATGAAATAAGCATATTTGATGTGTGTTCAGTCACTGCAGTCATTATCCTTATTGATGCTCCAATGTGTCCCTCTTTGAGCAGTGAGAAAATATTCAAGTTGTTTTCTGAGTCTTTGAGCAATCTCAATAACATTTGGGAGCTTCCTTGTGTTATGGTCTGACAAGATAGTCCATTATCCTTTCTCAGACTTAGAATCAGCCATTTTCCCAAGGGAACATGATTCCTTTGAGTTGGAAATGATTTATAGAAAGAGCAGTGACCTAAGGCTGTTCATTGCTCTTGGGTTGGTCATTGTTTCCAGAGTTTTTCAGAGAACAGAGTTAAGAAATATGTATTTTTAAAAAAATTAAATAGATAAGTTCATGCTGATAGCTCTGGTTCAAGTTTAGGACAACAGGGGATTAACTTATGGATCTTACATTTGTATCTCCTTTCCCTCCTGTCAAGAATCCTGTTGTTTGATGACACCATCACAAATAATCATTTTTTTAATCTCACAATACTCAAGTAACAGAACAACAATAACTACCACTAGCATTAAGGATTTGATAACTGAAAGCAGTTTAAGAATTGTTTACAGATCTTTTGATCCTCAGGGTCTGTCCTAATAGGGATGTATAGTCAGTTTACAGTGCTTCCAATACCTCCTCTGTGTGGTTTTGGCCCCTACTTGATACACAGTTTCATTCATTTGATAAATTTTGCTCTCAATTTTTAAGAAAATTTGTGCAACCACAAACCTGTTTTATTATGGAAGACTTCTCACTTGCTAAAAATACTCACAAGAGCAAAACCAAAATAAAAAACTTGACATGGAAGCAACCTAAATGTCCATCAACAGAGGAATGTATAAAGAAGATGTGGGGCTTCCCTGGTGGCACAGTGGTTGAGAGTCCGCCTGCCGATGCAGGGGACACGGGTTCGTGCCCCGGTCCGGGAAGATCCCGCATGCCGCGGAGTGGCTGGGCCTGCGAGCCATGACTGCTGAGCCTACACGTCCGGAGCCTGTGCTCCGCAACAGGAGAGGCCACAACAGTGAGAGGCCCGTGTACTGCAAAAAAAAAAAAAAAAAAGAAGATGTGGTACATATATACAATAGAATATTACTCAACCATAAAAAGAATGAAATAATGCCATTTGCAGTGACATGGATGGACCTAGAGATTTTCATGCTAAGTGAAGTAAGTCAGACAGAAGGAGAAATATCATATGATGTCCCTTATATGTGGAATCTAAAGAAAATGGTTCAAAAGAACCTATTTACAAAACAGAAATAGAGTCACAGATGTAGAAAACAAACTTATGGTTACCAAGAGGGAGAGAGAGGGGAGGGATAAATTGAGAGATTGGGATTGACATATACACACTACTATATATAAAATAGATAACTAATAAGAACCTACTGTATAGCACAGGGAACTCTACTCAATACTCTGTAATGACCTATATGGGAATAGAATCTATAAAAGAGTGGATATATGTATATGTGTAACTGATTCACTTTGCTATACAGCAGAAGCTAACACAATATTGTGAATCAACTGTGCTCCAGAAAAAATTATTACACTAAAAAAAAATCATAAACTGTCATAAGAGGTTCTTAATGCTGAAAAAAAAAAATCCCACAGAAAACAAACAAACAAAAAGCCTACCAAAGGCTATACTGGTGCACCTTTAGCCCTTCTGCAAACATTCTGTGGTCTTTGAATTGCTGCAGTCAATTTTTAAGGATCAGCTTTATGTTTAATTTTGTTATATAATTATGTAAAATATCTATATTGTGCCAAACTCAAATCTACAAATCGAGGTATATTCAAAGAAGTCTTGTTTTGTCCTCTGTCCTCTTTATATAATTTTTCAGAGGTAACCATTTTTTAAAAAGTCTGTTAATCCTTCCATTGCTTTTTATTAAATGAGCAAGTACTTATAGGCATTCATATCTTTGTCCTCCTTCCTAATGATACACACCTTTTTACAGTGGCATTTTTCACTCAATGATTTACTTGAAGATCACTCCAGAATAGTGTAGAGATAATCCTCATTCCTTTTGACAGCTGCCTTGTGCTCCATTGTGTGGCTGTATCTTGGTTTCTTCAGTCATTCCTCTTTTATGGATATTTGGGTTTCTTCTAAGTTGTTTAATTTTACAAATTGTGTTGTGATGAATAACCTTGTGTATCTTTTTGTATTTTTGCCAGTGTATCATTGGGTTAGATTACTAGAAATGTGATTGCTGGGTCAATATCTAGCAAGGGACCTCCAGAAGAGATTAGCAAATTTCCCTCCAAGAGAGATGTCTAATTTTGCATTCCCACCAGCAGAGCAAAAGTGCGTACTTCCCAAAGCCTTGTCAAAAGTGTGTGTTGTCAAACTTTTGGTTTTTTTCCAACCTTGTAAGTGAGAATGTGTATCTCATGAAGTTTGAAATTATACTTCTCTCATTAGCAATGTTAAGCTTTCTGTAGGTCACTTACATTTGCCTATGAACTGCTTCTTAGTCCCTTGTGACAATATAAGGTCCTTGAACTTCTTCTCAAATTTTAAAAGCTGTTCATATACTAAAGATATTTACCTTTTGTAATATACGTTGCACATATTTTTCCTAGTTTGTCATATGTCTTCTTTTTATATTATTTATAATGCTTTTCACATGTAAAGGTATTTTTCTGTAAAGTGTTTTTTTAATATTTATTTTTTTAAAAATATTTTTTACTTTGGCTGCATTGGGTTTTAGTTGTGGCACGCAGGATCTTCATTGAGGCATGCAGGATCTTTCATTGTGGCGCAGGCTTCTCTCTAGTTGTGGTGTGCGGGTTTTCTCTTTCTAGTTGTGGTGCATGGGCTCCAGAGAGTGTGGGCTCTGTTGTTTGCAGCACGCGGGCTCTCAAGTTGAGGCACGCGGGCTCAGTAATTGTGGTGTGAGGACTTAATTGCCCATGGCATGTGGGATCTTGGTTCCCCCACCAGGGATCGAACCCGAGTCCCCTGCATTGGAAGGCATATTCTTTACCACTGGACCACCAGGGAAGTCCCTCTCTAAAGTTTTACATCAATTTTTTTACTCCTTTCTCTTTTTGCATCTGGATTTTGGGTCATGGTTATGAAAAATTTTCCGACTCTCATGTAATAGAGCAATTCATTCACGTTTTCATCTCATAGTTGCATGGTTTCATTTGATTACATTTCTGATACATTTGGAATTTATCCTATTTTATGATGTGAGAAATGGATTCATTTTTCCTGTTTAAAAGAGTTTTCTAGTTATGCCAATACCACTTACTTAGAGGTCTATCTTTTCCCCACCAATTTGTGATATTAGTCTTATCATATGTTCACTTTTCATATAAGATTGTATTCCTTGCAGGGTTTTGTACTCTATTGAAAATATTACTAAAAGTTTTGGCTGAAGTTTGAGTTTCAGTTAAATGAATCAGCAGGTCCTGTGTTGCCCAGAGTACAGGGAAGGTATAAAATTCTGTTACCCATTGAGTGTGCTCGATAAAAGTTCTGAAGATTGTGGATGTTTAATAAGCATTTGGTTGCATCAGTGACTCATTAAAAAGAATAGTAAATGGTTAAATAAATTATTTGAGGTATATATTTTGAACAGGACAAGATTTCTATGGAATATCAATTAGTAACAATGCAGTGGGAGACAGTATAATGGGAAGAAACTAATATTGAGGTTTATACTCAATCTACTTAGAAAAAGAATACAATTGTATATTTTAAAATGTGAAACTCTGAGAACTTGTGTGTAAATCAAAATAAAATTAGATAATTTTAATTAAATATATCGAAAAACCTTATTGCTGTATTTAAAAGACACCAGTGAAGAATCCTTTCATGAAGGGATTTATCTTTTTGGATTGTGTATAATTGTGTTTTAAATGAGATGTTTTCTTGGTTCACATTTTGATGTGTAAGATTTTTTTTTATAGTGGGCCACAAAACAGAGTATAACAGAAACAGTGACCATTTCTTGTTTTGAGAATGAAAGTAATGAAATGAAAAAGAATTCATCTAGATCTTTATTATACCAGGAAGACAAGTGCATAGACACCACTGTCAAAACGTCTTGGACATATAGCCTAATTAGTGCTTCCAATCTAGCTTAGAAGTAAAAGCCAGAACTCTGAAGGTGTCATCCTAACTCTTAAAGGATTTGTCACGTGTAGTTCAACGTACAGCACTGCAAAAGAAGTTAGTTAATAGTTTCGTAAATAAATTTCTTTAGGAGGTGCACAGGGAAATTAAAGAACAGGAAAGGAAGGAAAAGCATTAAGTGAGAAGGAAAAATGACAAAGCTGAGAAAAGACTTCATCTGGCTCATGACTCAAAATTCTTTTTCTGGCTATGGTTAGAGTGGTTAGAGTGTACAAGAGGAATTGACAAGCCAGTTCTAAGCATGTGGGGAGAGAGCAGCTCTTCATATAGTGTAGCTCTGCATTAGGTCACTGGTTTTTCTTGCTCTGAGATGTTTAATCAAGAGGTATGAGAGGGCTTCCCCGGTGGTGCAGCGGTTGAGAGTCTGCCTGCCGATGCAGGACACACGGGTTCGTGCCCCAGTCCGGGAAGATCCCACATGCCGCAGAGCGGCTGGGCCCGTGAGCCATGGCCGCTGAGCCTGCGCGTCCGGAGCCTGTGCTCTGCAAAAAAAAAGAGGTATTGGAAGTGTAGTTTCTCTTTTTATAATCCTGAGAATCAACAATAAAAAATGCAGAGAACAATGAGATGATACATAGCTTGGGAAGAGCAATCTACTTTATTTTCTCTTAAAGCTTAAAAATATTTTCGTTTTAATGATGAGCCAAGGTTTGAATTGGCCCAATAAATATTTATTTGGTTTTGCCACCCTTACTAAGTATTTTTAACTTCTTGGTTGGATATTTTCCATACCTTTCTTTTCTCTCTCTTGAAGCAGCCTTTGGATTCAGAACATTGGTTGCACACCCGAGGGGTCTGAAAGTAATTTGAATTAAGTTTAACTTTAGAACATACGCTAAACCTTTTAGATTTGGTTACGTTTGCCTCTGGGGCACTATTAGTAAGACTAATTTAATGCCAAAAATATTCTGAAGAGCATACTTTCCCTACTTCTTTTCATGGTTCCTTTCTATCTAATGGATCAGTGAATCTGTGCAAGAGTATTGTGCTCCAAACTTGCCCTCCTCATCCTTCCTGAAGTTTGAATTGTAATTCCAGTTCTTAAAAGTGGAAAACTTCTTCAAACTTCTTTGCAAATTATTTTTCACAGCTATGAGAAAAATCACGGCAAAAAATGTGGAGGTGTTAGATGGCTTATAGATCCAATAAAGATTTATGTGTGCTGCATCTAAGTTGAGATGCCTGGCAGAGAGGTCCAATGAAGGCCAGCAAAGCAGGTGGGGAACATAAACAGTCTTTTTTAGTACTTTTTTGCACAACTTAAATTTGCTACAAAAGCTTTGCAAGATTCCATTGCTTTCTTTTTCAATGGGGGGATAATTCTGGTAGGGCTTTTCTCTGCATCTGGGAATCTTACCCTGAGTTTTAGGTTTCGACTTAAACAAAATCTTTACTCAACTTAGTGTCCTGAACTTTTCAGGTGTTGTGTTGGTTTGAAGGCAAGAAAATAGGATATTTCCATTCACTAGTTCCCAGAGGAGCAAACGTTGCTGCTTTGAAGGGGTGTAGGTTATAGGACTACCATGTGCTTGCCTCTTTGATATATTTTAATTCATTGTCAAATCAGCTTAAAATGAAATACTAGAGACTGTTTTAGGGGTAATAATTTTGAAAGAGGAAAACCTTGGGGCTAGGACTAGGTGTGGTGATAATTTTTTATTTTATTTTTTCGGTACACGGGCCTCTCACTGTTGTGGCCTCTCCCGTTGCGGAGCACAGGCTCCGGACGCGCAGGCTCAGCGGCCATGGCTCACGGGCCCAGCCGCTCCATGGCATGTGGGATCTTCCCGGACCGGGGCATGAACCCATGTCCCTTGCATCGGTAGGTGGACTCTCAACCACTGCGCCACCAGGGAAGCCCGTGATAATTTTTTTAAATTATTTTATTCACTTATTTATTCATGTATTATGCATATAATTATTAAACACCTATTTTATGCCAGGCACTGTGTTAAGTGCTGGGAATAGAACAGTGGCCAATATGGTCATAATACCTGCCCTTTATAAGGCTAGTTTTCAACAACAGTCAGACAATTAAACAAGTAACAACATATAGTGCATAAACATTGTGATATAAGATGCTTATCTACTTGATCGTCCATCTGGGACTCCTTTGAGGGGGAAAGGGGGAGTTCTTAATAATTATGCTGGGCCAACAGATTTAAGCTGAGATCACCCTGGGCAAACTGGGATGTGCCTAACCTTAGGGTTAGGGGCTCTAGAGGTTATTATGGGATTGTGAAACAGGAACACTTAATCTGGTCTGTGTGTAGTGATGGTGGGGACAGGTTTCCAGAAGAAACTGATGTTTAAACTGTTACCTGTGTGTCTCCTTCCGGTGGATTCACCCCTGGGATTCTCTAAAGACTGCCAGCACTTCTGGGGACTAAATACTTTCTTTTTTTTTTCTGCCAGTTGAAAAGAGGGAGTCTGCTACCCCAGGTCAAGGTCTGAGAATTAAGTGTCATTGGTCCTGACTGGCTTGATTAACTCACGCACCTGCCTCTGGACAAATCACTGTGAACAAGGGGATGGAATACGATGATTGGCCTGTCCACGTGGTGGGGGAAATTTAGGGTCATGTTAGGAAGGGGAAATCGGTTAATAATAAAGCAATACTTATATAGCATTTTTTACATGTAAGCACTGTTCTAAAAGCTTTATATGTATTATATTTTTAAATCTTCTAAAAACGTTTTGAGCTGGAATTTATTATTATCTTCATTTTACAGCTAAGGAGACTGAGGCACAGAGAGGTTAAGGAACGTTCCCAAGATCCCACACCTGGTAATCGCTGAAGTCAAGATTACATCACAGGGAGTTGCCTCTCAGCCATTACACTATCCTGCCTGGACATCTCGTGCAGCAGAAATTTGGTCTGAGTCGAGTGAGGAGTGTGAACGTGAATGGGGTGAAGTGCTGCTTTTATTAATGGTTGGTTTGCTTTCCAAAGTCAGAAAATGCAATAGTAATCACAACTCCTTCCCCAGCTTTATTGAGAGATAATTCCCATACCTTACACTTCACTCATTTAAAGTATACAATTCATTGGGGTTTTTTTTTAGCGTATTCATAGAATTGTACAACTATCCCACAATCAATTTTACATTTTGATTTCCCCCACAAGGAAGCCCCATATCTATTAGCAATCACGTCCCATTTTCCCTCTTTCCAGCTCTAGGCAACCACTGATCTACTTTCTGTCTCTAAAGATTTACCTATCCTGGACATTTCATTTAAGTGGAATCATGCAGTACGTGGTCTTTTGTGAATGGCTTCTTTTACTTAAAGTTTTCAAGGTTTACCATGTTTTAACATGTATCAGTACTTCATTCCTTTTTATAGCCTAATATGCCATGGTATGGATAGAGCACATCTGGTTTATTCACTCATCAATTGATGGATATTTGGGTTATTTCCACTTTGTGTATATTATGAATAATGCTTCTATGAACATTGATGTATATGTCATTTGAGTGAATGTATATTTTCATTTCTCCTGGGTATATACTTAGGAGTGCAATTGCTGAGTCATATTGTTTTCCATAGTGGCTCTACCATTTTACATTCCCAACAGCAATGTGTGAAGGATCCAATTTCTCCACATACTCACCAACACTTATCTGTTTTTTAAAAAAATTTTTTATATTATAGCCATCCTAGTAGGTGTGAAGTGACATATCATTATGGTTTTGATTTTCATTTCCCTGATGGTTAATAACATTGAGAATCATTTTCTGTGCTTGTTGCCCATTCATATATCTACTTCGGAGAACTCTCTATTTACATCCTTTGCTCATTTTTAATTGGTTATTTATCTTTTTATCATTGAGTTGAAATAGTTCTTTACCTTATTCTAGATACAAGTACGAGATATATGATTTGCAAATATTGTCTCCCCTTCTATGGGTTGTATTTTTAATTTTCTAAGTGATGTCCTTATCTCTACAAAAATTAATTTTGATGATTTCCAATTTTTCGATTTTTTCTTGTGCTTTTTGTACCATAACTAAGCAACCATTACTAATCCAATGTCACAAAGATTTATGCCTATGTTTCCTTCAAGAGATTTATAGTAGTTTTAGCTCTTATATTGAGAGTTTAGATCTATAAAACTATAACACAATAACTATAAAACTACAAAATTTCTTCTAAACACCACTTTAGCTGCGTCCCATAGGTTTTGCTATGTCGTATATTCATTTACACTCACCTTAAAATATTTCCTAATTTTCCTTGTGGTTTCTTCTTTGATCTATTAGTTATTTAGTATTGTGTTAATTTCCACATATTTGTAAATTTCCCCAATTTTTTTTTGTTATTAATTTCTGATTTCACTCTATTGTGGTTGGAAAACACTTTTTTATTACTGTAATTCTTTTAAATTTATTGTGGCTGTTTTATGGCTTAGCGTTAGTCTATACTGGAGAATGTCCACGTGCACTTATGAAGAAGTGTATTTTGCTGTTGTTGATTGGACTGTTTTATGGATGTCTGTTAAGCCTAGTTGGTTTGTGGTGTTGTTCAAGTCTATTTCTTTACTTATCTTCTGTCTAGTTGTCCTATTCATTATTAAAAGTGGAGTAAGTCAAGTCTCCAACTATTGTAGAACTATTTCTCCCTTCAATTCTGTCAGCTTTTGCTTTGTGTTGTCTTTGAGTTTCTGTTGTTAGGTGTATATGTGTTTATAATGCTATATCTTTTTTTTTTTTTTTTTTTTCAGTACGCGGGCCTCTCACTGTTGCGGCCCCTCCCGCTGCGGAGCACAGGCTCCGGACGCGCAGGCTCCGCGGCCATGGCTCACGGGCCCAGCCACTCCGCGGCACGTGGGATCTTCCCGGACCGGGGCACGAACCCGTGTGCCCTGCATCGGCAGGCGGACTCTCAACCACTGCGCCACCAGGGAAGCCCCTATTTGCATCTTTGAATCTAAAGAGTATCTCCTGTAGACAGCATATAGTTGGATCTTGTTTTTTTTAATCCAGTCTTACAATCTCTGCCTTTTGACTTTGTTACATAGTAAATTCACATTGAATGTTATTATTATTACAATTGGATTTATGTGTGCGTTTTACTCTTGACTTTTTCTTTCACTGAGCTCTCTGTGAAGCTATCTGGCCCGTTCGATATTACACTAAGTTGTTAGGCTTCACCAATTGCTGGCTGATTTCTCTGTTGTTTTTGACAATGCCTGTTGTATAACTTGCTCCACAGTCTCATCCAATTAAATTCAGGTAGGAGTAGTTTTTGAGGTCAGTCTTTGAGGTTTGTGCTGACCTGTGTGGAGTGCTCTTCTTGGCTATCTATTTCCCTGGCTGTCTCTTGTTAACTGTCTTGCCTGTGGTTTAGTTTTTATTCTTACAGAGTCTCCTTTTAATTATTTACCACCAAAATTTTCATTGTTTTTGAGAGCATACTTAGGCTTGAACTTCCCCACACTCTGTTTACAATAAAGTCAGTTCTTTTAGGGAGAGTTTTGGAACCCTTTGTTCTCATGGATCGTCTTTCCCGCTGAGCAAAAATCTCTGAGCCACTGCTTTGTGTGCTGGGCAGGAGGGAGGAGCCTCTCATCTTCTTGGCTTGCCTCCCCTGATGTGGAACCTCTATCCTAAAAGTGAGCTGGAGGGGATGATAACTGGATCCCTAATATTGACCTGCCGCATCTGGTATAGAGCCTCTGCCCTATGAGTGGGGACTGAGTGGAAGATGGGAAACCTCAACCTCTCATCCACACTCACCAGAAATTTAGCCTTTCCACCTTGAAGTTAGAGGGGATGAAAAACGCTGGTGCCCTGCTCCTCCCAGTGAGATGCCATATTCCTTAACTGGGGAGCAGGGGGAAAAGGAACCTCACTTTTTGGGAGTCTCATTCAGAATGGAACTTCCCCCATGGTGAGCTGGAGGCGAGTGGTAATTAGCAGGTCATGGCTCAAGTGCCAGAGACTCACTGTTCTCATGATTTAGCAGCTTTTCTTGAATAAACTTTTTTTTTAAATGTTCTATATGGGCTTAGGACAATTTCTAGAGATGTTAAATGCTTCTAGAAATAATTTTCATCAGTTATGATTGTTTCATGGGGAATGGATCCTCAGGGCTCCTCACATGGTCATTCTGGAAGTGGAGCCTATAGCTACTATTTTTTTTAACGTAGTCTAAAAATGCTCATGAATGTGAAAGAAACATTTCAGACTGGAACTATGCATTGGAAAACTGAGAGAGGTATAAAATCCCAATAGTGAATGAAGAGGTGTGGGTAGTGGTCAAGGTTCTAGTAGGAAACAGATGGCTCACACAAAAGATCATCCAAAGAGGACACTTAGGAACTTCTCTGGTGGCACAGTGGTTAAGAATCTGCCTACCAATGCAGGGACACGGGTTCGAGCCCTGGTCTGGGAAGATCTCACGTGCCGCAGAGCAACTAAGCCTGTGTGCTACAGCTACTGAGCTTGTGCTCTAGAGCCTGTGTGTCACAACTACTGAGCCCATGTGCCACAACTACTAGAACCTAGAGCCTGTGCTCCACAACAAGAAAAGCCATTGCAATGAGAAGCTCATGCACCACAATGAAGCGTAACTAGAGAAAGCCCATGCACAGCAAAGAAGACCCAATGCAGCCAAAAATAAAATAAATGAATAAATTAAAGCAATCATTCATAAATAAATTAATTAAATAAAGAGGATACTTAAAAAAATGTGTGGGCTGCTATATTTAAAATGGATAACCAACAAGGACCTATGGTATAGCACAGGGAACTCTGCTCAATATTATGTAACAACCTAAATGGGAAAAGAATTTGAAAAAGAATAGATACATGTATGTGTATAACTGAATCACTTTGCTGTACACCTTAAAGTAACACAACATTGTTAATTAACTATACTCCAATACAAAATAAATAGTTAAAAAAAATGTGTGGACAAAGTTAAGTCAGACGCCAAGGGATGATGACAGGGACTGGTAACAGCAGGAAGTAGTGCCTTTCCCCTCCTCGTTGGAAGGAAGGCAGGAAGAAGATAGAAGAAACTGGTGCAAACTGGAGCTCTCTGGTGAGAGGTCCCACCAACCAGGAACAGTGGTCTTGTGTTAAGGATTGCAGTCACTGCACAGCTGATCCTGAGAGGGAGGGAGGAAGGAGGCTGGTGTGGGAGGAAATGAACTTCTGGAAGTGCTCACTCCTCTCTCCCTTTGATTTCCTGCCAGCCCCTCTCATTGGCCAAACCTAATGGAAGACAGAAGACAAGTGAGCTAGAGTGATGTTATCCAGAGTGTAGCCTCCCAGGGAACAAAATGGGGCCGAGTGGAGATGCATCTACGGATACTAATGAGGGACACCCAGCCCAGTGGGCTTCCCTGCATGGAAATGCCAATGCTGTGACCTTCACTGCTCTGATGACTAGATCCTTTCAGAGAACAGTGGAAAGAAGGCACTGACTGAAGACTGATCTGCTTGTATTCTCACATCCCCCAACATGTGTCTTCATCAGAGTCCACAATGCTCACCCTCATTTTATTCATGAGTCACATGTTCAGGGCATGAAGAATGTCGGAGGCAACTTTAAGCATCATTTGAAGCCAAGGACGTAAAGGAGTCAGCAGGGTTTGTAGAGCTCTTGGAAACTGGCATGGAAAAAGCTTCCTGTTTAAGGTATAGAATGAATAGAGGAAAACGGCCTTTGTTTTATGGATCACATCAGCTGTCATATGTGTGGTCTAACAACTACATGCACTTAAAAGGCAAAGAGAAGGGAACATTTGTGAATGATCTCTTTACACTTAGTGACAGTCGAAAAATATTCTGCAACAAATTACCCAATACCCCACCACCAGTGGTACTCAAGTGCCTGAGTGAAAGCCCACAAAATAAGCTGGAACAGCTAACGCAGGCTGATTTGTATGTGTATAAGCTGGTGAATCAGCAAATCACTGCCTCCAGGTTCCCTCTTCCATAAGCCTGGAGAGCAACCCCTTGGCTTGAGAAAAAAAGATGGGAATGACAGCGTTGTCAGATTACTGTGGTTTTGTGCAGGCGTTTACTAGAGTTCTGACAGGAAATTACCCTGAGTCTCAAAACTCCCACCTCCTCTCCTACTACTTCTAGTTTTTTTTCCTTAACAATTCTTTTCTTTTTATTGTTCCTCAGTCTTTCTTCTACTCTCTGCTTCTGTCACCTCAACAAGGATGCTGTTAGCCCATTTCTCTTGCCAATGACCCATAAAACGTTGTCCTGATGTCTGGTGAGATACTTCCCTGGCACCACCCATTCACCAGCACTGTCTTCCACCTGGTGCAGGAAGGCCCTTTCCTGGCAAACAAAGCCCCCACTTGCCTTTTTATGGTCCGAAGTAGAGCTGCTGCCCTCTCCCCATGCATTCAGCCCTACTCCTCTGGAACGTGTTAATGCTAACAGCAGTTGTAAGTAAGGCACAGCTTTTCTTTCTCCAGAAAGGGGTTGGGGGGAAGGGGAAAAAAAGAAGGAGAAAGGAGAAAGGATTAAGTGCAACTGCAATAAGGGCTTTGGAGCCTTTGGGCCCCAGAGAGCAGATCATATTTTAATACCTGTGGCTGAAACTGAACTATAAAACTTGGAGAAGATTGTAAATGCTTTGTTTTACAAAGACAACACAGTCTGACTATGGTTAAGGAAAAAATCAGTCTGACACTTGTTAAAATGGTAAAGAAGACTTTATTTAGGACTATTGCCATAGATGTCAAGACTATCTCAATAGAAGAGAGAGACTGTGCTCAACTCTGAATACAGCAAAGACAGATGGGGACTTGCAGCCAATGCGCAGCATGGGGTGGGGCAGTGAATGGAAAATTACTAAAGGGAGACATCAAGGGTAGGGAGATTCTTGCTGAAGCAGGCCAGATGATAAGATGTCATGGGTGGAGGATGAGGAATTTGATGAGATAAATTGACTTGGCTGGATTCTTGCTAAAACTGGGCTAGGCAGGCTAAAGATAAGGCTCAAAGACAAGGCTTAGTTGAAAAGAGGGCTCAGAGGAGCCTGTCCAAAGTTTGGACAAGGAGAGAGTCTTATCCAGTATAGTGTTAACTTGCTAAGTGTAACTTGGACTTGTAGCCCTGTCTTTGTGTCAGTGACTGCATTGACTTAATACACAGTTACACACAGTCTTCATTAAAAGAAAGCAAATACTGGGGGGGAATCCTACCTCCTATTGATTAAGCAAGCTAACTTGTAGGAACTTCTAGTTTCAACCAGCTCTATCCACTTCCTTGTCCTCCTTGCTTTGCTGCAAGTGAATTATTGCATTATAAGCTGTGAGATTCTGATGTGTGTACTGTGTCATGTCAAAATAATATATAAAATAGGGTTCTAAGGGATGCAGTAGAACCTTTGGAGATGCATGCTAGGTGACACAGAAAGCAGGTTGGAGGTTTTCTTGTAGACACAAACAGTAGTATGGTGTGGCTAAGGCTCCCCATGTATGGTTGGGAGTTAAGCCAAATCACAGTTGACGTGAAGAGGGAGAGGTCTCATTCTGAACTCCTTTGGTGCTCAATCAATACCCAAGTCACAATCTCCACTAATCGGAGATGTCTTGGTTTCAGCAGGAAGAGATGAGAATGTACATGTATGTTTATAAGCTGGTCTTCCCTCAGTTGACCTTCTGAAGTCATAATGCACATAAAATTTCACTGGTAAAGACAAATATACAGTAAAGGTAGTAGATCAATTACTTATTAAACTAGTAGGAAGTTTAAAAGACAGAAGTGGTAAAACCATCTGTGTCTATAATAAGTGGTTAAGAGATACACAAACCAAAAATATGCAAAATATGATGTCAAAAACATTAAACTTGGGGAAGTGAGTAAAAATTCAGGGTTGTTAAAATGCATTTGAACTTAAGATAGCAGCAACTTAAAATAGTCATGCATATATACACACATATTATATATAGCTATATATATACTATATATAGCTATATATAAACCTCGTGGTAACCAAAAATCTATAATAGATACACACAAAAAAGAGAGAAAAGAATCCAAACATAACACGAAAGATAGTCTTCAAATCACAAGGGAAGTGAGAAAAAGAAGAAAAGAGCAAAAAGAACTACCAAAACACCCTGAAAACAATTAACAAAATGACTGTAAGTACATACCTATCACTAATTACTTTTACTTTAAATGTAAATGGACTAAATGCTTACTGAATGGATAGAAAAACAAGACCCATATATATATATATTGCCTACAAGAGACTCAGTTCTAAAGACACACACAGCCTGAAAGCAAGGGAAGGAAAAAGGTATTCCGTGCAAATGGAAACAAAAAAGCCAGGGTAGAAATACTTATATCAGAAAAAATAGACTTTAAAACAAAGATGGTAACAAGAGACAAAGAAGGACATTGCATAATGCTTAATCCAAGAAAATATAGCTATTGTTAATATATATGTACCCAACATAAGAGGACCTAAATATTAAGCAAATAGTAACAAACATAGAGGGATAAATTGACAGTAACACAATAATAATAAGACCTGAAACTACAAAACGTCTTGAAGAAATCATAAGAAGTATGCTCTGTGACATTGATCTTAGCAATAATCTTTTGGATATGTATCCTCAGGCAAGGGAAACAGAAGCAAAAATAAATAAATGGGACTACATCAGACTAAAAAGCTTTTGCACAGTGAAGGAAACTATCAACAAAACAAAAAGACAACCTACTGAATGGGAGAAGATATTTGCAAGTGATATATCCAATAATGGGTTAATATCCAAAACATACAAAGAACTCATACAATTCAACATCAAAAAACCAACAACTGATTAAAAAATGAGCAGAGGACCTAAATAGATATTTTTCCAAAGAAGACATACATATGGCCAACGGACACATGAAAAAGTGCTCAGCATCACTAATCATCAGGAAAATGCAAATCAAAACCACAATGATATATCACCTCATACCTGTCAGAATGGCTATTTTCAAAGAGACAACAGATAACTTGTTGCTGAGGATGTAGAGAAAAGGTAAACCTCATGCACTGTTGGTGGGAATATATATTGGTGCAGCCACTATGGAAAACAGTACGGAGACTCCTCAAAAATTTAAAAACAGTGCTACCATAGGACCCAGCAATTGTACTCCTGGGTATTCATCTGAAGAAAATGAAAACACTAATTACAAAATATTGCATGGCTGGACCTAGAGGGTATTGTGCTCAGTGAAATAAGTCAGACAAAGATAAATACTATATGTTATCACTTATATGTGAAATCTAAAAAATAAAACAAACGAATGAATATAACAAAACAAGAACAGATATAGAGAACAAACTAGTGGTTACCAAGGGTGGGGTAGTGGGGGCAGAGAAGGGAGGAGGGGCAAGATAGGAGTAGGAGGTTAAGAGATACAAACTATTATGTGTAAATTAAATAAGCAACAAGGATGTATTGTACAGCACCAGGAAATAGTCATTATTTTGTAATAACTTTAAGTGAAGTATAACCTATAAAATATTGAATCACTATATTGTACACCTGAAACTAATATAATATTGCAAATCAACTATACTTCAATAAAAATAGAAACAAGGGCTTCCCTGGTGGCACAGTGGTTGGGGGTCCGCCTGCCGATTTAGGGAACGTGGGTTTGTGCCCCGGTCCGGGAGGATCCCACATGCTGTGGAGCGGCTAGGCCCGTGAGCCATGGCCACTGAGCCTGCACGCCCGGAGCCTATACTCCGCAACGGGAGAGGCCACAGCAGTGAGAGGCCCGCGTACCGCAAAAAAAAAAAAAAAAAAAAGAAACAAAAAGGAAAGATGTATGTACCCCTGTGTTCATTGCAGCTTTATTTACAATAGCCAAGGTATGGAAGGAATTTAAGTGCTCATCAACAGATGAATGGATAAAGAAGATGTAGTACATACACACAGTGGAAGACTACTCAGCATAAAGGTGAATGAAATCCAGACATTTGTCACAACATGGGTGGACCTACAGGGTGTTACACAGATGCAATATCAGACAGAGAAAGACAAATACTGCATGACTTCATTTATATGTGGAATCTAAAAAGCAAAACGAATGAACAAACATAACAAAACAGAGGCAGACTCATAGATACACAGGACAAGCAGGTGGTTGCCAGAGGAGAGGATGAGAGAAATAAGTGAGGGAGATCAACAGGTACAAACTTTCAATTACAAAATAAATGAGGCACGAGTATGAAATATAGGGAATGTAGTTAACAATAATGTAATATCTTTACCGTATGTAATAAGGTATCATATGTATGTAATACAGTACAGTGACATACGTAACTGGACTTAGCATGGTGATCATTTTGAAATGCACAGAAATATTGAATCACTATGGTCTTCACTAGGAACTACCATAGTGCTGTAGGCCAATTATATTTCAAAAACAAACGAACAAACAAACTCATAGAAAAAGAGATCAGATTTGTGGTGATCAGAGGTGTGGGGTGGGGTGGGAGGGAGAATTGGATAAAGATATCTAAAATGTATGAACTTCCAATTATAAGACAAATAAGTACTGGGGACATAAGGTATGACATGACAAATATAAATCATGAAAGTTGTTAAGAGTAAACCCTTAGAGTTCTCACCACAAGGAAAAACTATTTTTTTCTTTTTCTCTTGTCTGTATCTAAACAATGGATGTTCTCTAAGCTTATGTGGTTATCATTTTGTGATGTATGTGAATCAAATCATTATGCTGTATACCTTTAACTTATACAGTACTCTATGTCAATTATATCTCAGTAAAACTGGAAGGCAAAAAAAGAAGCACCAGCCATATAGGTGTGTTTTTTTTCATGCTCTGTAAATTCTGATGCGAATATTGATATTCAGTGTAGCTTTAGGTTTTACAGTGATTCCTACTAATGTAACTGAGAAGAGTTTTAGTCTAAGAGAAATGCCTAATTTGGCACTAACAGACCAGAAATACTACAGCAAAAAAATGGATTTCGGGAGATGTGATATTAGGGTTCCTAAAAGGAATTTCATCAAGAACCATTTCATATCTCTTGATTATAATTTTTAATCTCTTGTTTATAATTAAATGTTTGAATTTGATCATAAAAATAGCTCTGATAAACATAAGAAAAGGGGGTGCTAAATCATCACATTTCACCTCAGATTGGGTCTCAGGGCACATTAACAAGGGAATCATTTATCCTGGAGATGAGTGGAGTGTGGGGTATGGTGAAAAGTACAGGGGTTAGTGATTGCTAGTGGGAATGTGACATTTTGGTCATGATTTTTTATTTTAACTAGTGGTTTATGATATTCTCTTGGGACTTCTCCCAACTCACAGGGAGAGTCTCCTTAGCACTGATCCCTGTAAACTGGCTGTGGAAGAGCCTTATCTAGGAATTGCTTTAGATAGTGAGAAAAAAGGACGCTGTTGTGGTATCACCCCTAATTGTTCAGCTTTGTTTTTCAGTGAATATAAACTTAACCCAGCAGATGCGAGAGGCACCAAAGAAACAGGAAGTCTTGAGAGGCTGGGAGCCAATTAGCACATATCTGTCTTTCAGGAGAGTTTGGGGTAAATCAAAAAGCCCTGGGTTTCACATCCATCACCACCTCCTCTGGTCTGCTTGGCGCTGCTGGGGGAGAGTGTAAACCAGCACAGCGCTGAGTCTTCATTGCTCAGAAATTATCCCAGATTTGCCAGGACTCAGGACTGCTCTGGGGTTATCACACTTTTCTTTTCTCCTTCTTCTTTTTTTTTTTTTTTTAATAAGAGAGGGAAACCTGGCCCTAGGATAAACCAAAGAAGGTTTCCTGGAGAATAGGGCTTTATTTATTTATTTATTTATTATTTACTTATTTATTCATTTTTATCTTTGGCTGCATTGGGTCTTTGTTGCTGCGCTTGGGCTTTTCTCTAGTTGTGGTGAGCGGGGGCTACTCTTCGTTGTGGTGCGTAGGCTTTTCATTGTGGTGGCTTCTCTTGTTGTGGAGCACGGGCTCTAGGTGCGTGGGCTTCAGTAGTTGTGGCACACAGGCTCAGTAGTTGTGGCTCGCAGGCTCTAGAGCGCAGGCTCAGTAGTTGTGGCGCATGGGCTTAGTTGCTCCGCGGCATGTGGGATCTTCCCGGACCAGGGCTCAAACCTGAGTCCCTTGAATTAGTAGGCAGATTCTTAACCACTGTGCCACCAGGGAAGTCCCTATTACACTTTTCCCTGAGAATCTCTTGCTGGGTCTGCAATGCAGTTAATTGATAGTCGAAAAGCAAAATCTCATTCCTGATGGGTTCAGTTACTCCCTGCCTTGGGGTGGAAACAAGTGATGGGCCAAGTAGGAATGACTGCATGAGCTGGCTGCTGCTTCTCGCCAGCTGTGAGAACAGGGGCACGTTGCTTAAGCCCATTCAGCATCAGCGTCCCAATTTGTAGTAAGAATTCTATTACCTTATAAAGGATTGTGGTGAAGGTTAACTGAGCTTCTGCATGGAAGGCTCTGAGTGCAACAGTTCTAGGGCCTTCGATAGGTGTGGATAAAAAATACCTCCCTTATCAGTAAACAAAGGATGTTGCAAGCCATCAAGGCATCAGCCACTGCAGCCGCCCCCAAATGTGCACCCTTAGAAAAGCAGGATACTGACCCTAGATAGTTAAGGTGCATATCAAAGGAATGAATGGTAATCTTTTGATTTTCCAACTACCTGGTCTTTGTTGTAAAAACTCCTACATATCCTGGCTCTTCCCTCACCTCTTCAGAGCAGTCTCTCAGTGCTGTCTGAGAGGCTATGTTCCAGGCTTACGTCCTCAGCAAGTTTCCTGAATAAAACATAATCCTCAACCTTTAGGTTGTGCATTTTTTTCAGTTGACATAGGTCAGTGTCAATTACCCAGACAGTCCTATGTGCTCGGCTTTAGAACAGCCAGACCAGCTGACTTGCGTTCACTTATTCATTCAACATGCTTGTCTTCCCCCATTCAAAACTCTCTGCTGGTATATAAAATTTTGAGTTCTTTAGAAGAAAATCAGGAGAAAACAAATCATTCGTGGCTCCTGTTGACATGTGGGCTGGTATTAAGTGTAGAAATATCTCCATTTAAATGACTCCCTTTCTGACACTGAAGACACACGATTACCAGGCAAATGTTTTAAATCTGCTGCAAGAATGTTGTTTGGAAGACAACTAAATGTCTCGCTGTGGCTTTATATCCCTCAGAATCAGAAAAACAGCCAAAAAAAGACTAAAAACAAAACCAGCCTGAGCCATCTTAAGCAGGCAACTCTGCTCTCAGCTCCCAGGGCCTGTAAGACGAATCTTTTAACCCATCTGCTGTAGGAAGTTAGGCAAAGCCATAGCTGGGGAAATTCAAAACAGCAGGTTTTAACTAAGGAATTTCTTCCTGGAAATTTGTGTCTTTATGTTGCCTGGCAGAACTGCCTCTGGCCCCAGGGCAACCCTCGACGCTCTCTGGAATTCTGGAAATATACTCTGCCTTCCCCAGCTTCCTGGGGGGACGTGTAAGTGTATGAGGCTCAGCTTGTATTTTCAAACACCAGGCCAGGGCAGTCATTCTCGAGTAGAGGACAGCTGCCCAGCTTTTTTTTTTTTTGCTTTTTGGGGGATATTGCATACTTAGTGGAAAAAGTAGATCCTTTGAAGTTGGAGAGATATGAGCTCGAATCCTGGCACTCTGCTTTCTGGGTGATCTAAGGGAATTTCTTCATCTGTAAAGGATGGCAACACCTACCTTAGGAGATGTCTGTGAGCATGAGATGAGACAACACATTCAAAGCATCATATGTAAAATAGGTGCTCTATTGTATTTTTGTGGGAGGTGGGTTGGGAAGCACACAGAAGTCCAGATGTTGCATAATGTAAAGGAAGCCATGTAGTGTGAATACAGCCCACATATTTGTCTTGATATGGGCATCAAGTGCCCAGGCATGATGCAGTCATGACTCCCCGGTTACCTTTAGATAAAATGCACCTTTCCAGTAACATAGACTTTGGGACTGTATTTTTGGTACTTTTCAGTCTCCAGAACACAGAGGGTTAAGGGCAGCCAGGAGGACTCACTTGAGCATCGCACTCTTGCATTCTAATAATGTCTTTGAGATCTAAGAATGTCAAAGTGTCTTAGATTCAGGCTCCAATACTACTCTTTTGCTACAAAATGACCCGGGGACCCCAGAAGGCGCTTCAAGGAGGGCCAAACTGTTATTCAAACTACTATCCGGCTGAACACCAATCCCTGATGGCTTTTGGACTCAGGGTCCGTGAACTCTGGTAAAATGTCTGAAGAACCTTTTGGACTCCTGGAAGATTAAGATTAAGGAGTGTCCATTTCTTATTTCCAGATACCACCTCTGGACCTTATCAGAAACCCAAGCTGAGAAGCCAGGGCCTGCTTAGAGCACTGGGTTACGGCTGTTGAGTGGGGCCTTATGCCACAAGATGGATTCATTTCTTTAACAGGCCTTTCTGGAAGTGCCTGATTTCCGATTCTGTAGACGCTCAGTAAGACGAAAGATTCCATTCTCTACCTCACCCCAAATGCTGTCTGCTTAAAGACAGACACTCATTCCTCCTAACTGCAAGCCTGGGTGAATCTCGTTTGAAACAAGAGAGAGCTCTGGTTCCAGGGCTTGGCTTTCTACTAGATCATATCTCTCTGAACTAAATTTCCTTCCTGGGCAAACTGACTGAGTTGCTAGGGGTTCTCAACTCTACTGCCCTTCAGTATCACCTGGAGGTGCTTTTGAAACACCTAGGTTTGGATTCCCGGAACCCGCTCCAGACCTATTTAATCTAAGTCTCTGAGGATAGATCTCACCTTTTCCAAGGGGTGCTGATGTACGTTCAGGTAAGGATGAGGTACATTCAGAGCTGTGTGAACTCCAAGCCCAGGATCCTTTAGAGGTTCCAACAAGAGAGTAGGAGAAAGAAACATCTCCCTCATAGCACAAAAAAGTCTCATTTTCATGTGGGAGAGTAGACTTGAGGAAATTTGTTTTTCTCCAGAAGCCTTCAAGAAGCTGAGAAAAGAGCAATTTTGTCAGAGAAAAGAGCAGAGTGTCAACGTGAGCTACTGCCAGCAAGACCCCCTAAGAACTGGGGGCTGGGCCTGTCTCTGAGCGAGCAAATTCCAACCTTGCCTTGTTCACACTTATCACTCCCATTCTCTTCCGTCTCAGCCCTAAAGGAGGAGACAGACACACAGATGAGTGAGCTCAAAGCACTCCAGCATGCTGAAGGGAGATGTACCAGGAGCCTCAAGCCAGTCCCCCTCCCTCTGGCCTGTGGGCATCAGATATGCTGTGGCATTGCAGGAGTCGCCGTCTTCTCTGTGGCTAGTTGGTGAGCAGTCCTGACCTTTGTTCTGCTCCCCGTGTCTAGCGAAACTTTCAGCTGCCCTCCAGCCCGAAAAAGCTTTCAGATGTTGGCTCAGGATCAACAACTGGGACCAGTAGCCAAGATCTTGACTTCATTCATGTATGCAACACATAATTATTAAATGAATGACTTTGCCATGGACAGAGCAGTTACCATGGGGGAAACCTACTAGAGAGATGACTGATAAAAGTCTGAGAGAGGGCATAGGCAACACGACTATATAAAAAGAAAACAAAGTCACCTAGAATTGACAACTTAAAAATAGCAAATGTATTTTAATCCTAAATGAGCACCGAAAGGATCCTGATGATGCGTAATTTATGCAAACCTATGCAAATCCAGGTGCCAATTATTCAGAAAAGGATTGGGTGGCATTTGTAAAGACCAGCCATACTCTAAGCTGTCACCTGCTTGCCTGCTTCTCCCTGGAGTCAAATTCAGACCAGATAGCAGGAATTAGAAATGAAGAAACCACCTTCCTTGAACTTTCACCTTCAAGTCTAATTTAAGCCTGCCTGAGCTTTGAAGTGGTGAGACTGCTTTGGTTAGCATTCAAGAGCTCTTTTGGGGACTGCAACGGACACTCATTCTGGAAACAATAATACCACCCCATGCGAACTTTGCTAGGCTCTTGCATGGGCTGCTGAAGTAACGTCTGTAAGATGCTTTGACTTTCTTACATAAGACAGGTTTATGTATTGCTAGAAAAGAGGCAAAACAGAATGCCTCACAAAATAAGAGATTCCATTTCTTTTAAGGGAACAAATTACAAGTGTGTACACACACACACACACACACACACACACATCCCATCACCTTAAAATGAGCCATGTACAATTCCTCCAGTGGACCCCAATTCTACCCCATTCAGGGCTAGCCGCTGATCACATGCACAGCATTGATTGCATCTCCTTCCTCTGTAAGAGTGTTCCCTCTAGACTACTGAGTCAGCATCATTATCCAAATAAACATCTGTTATATTTTGTTGTTAGTAATGATAATGACTAGCTGGGGTCACTGAGGATGGGCTTAATGCCTACCATCCAAATGGAAAATTGGAGAAAATTGGAAGCTTTAGAAAAACTCTAATTGTGTTTCCCTATGTACTTTCAAAAACAAGACTTTGTTAGGGGCATTCTATTTTGTTAGAATGCTCAGGACACCAGCCCTAGGGTTTACAGAGTCCATGGAATTACACAGAATTGTTGGATAGAGGAGGGGGGTTAGGAGCCTGTGCCAAGGACTTTTGAAGGCCTTTTAAGGCCTGCAGTGAGTTCATGGGATGCAAGATCCCAGCTCTAGCCTTTGGGCTGATAAGGAATGCTAGGATGCAGCGGCTTGTTTTGGAGTTTGGGAAGGAGGTCTTCTCCGGCAGGTCAGTGCTGTAGGTCTCTCACATGCCAGCTACATGCCGGGAGGGAGGGCTGCTGGGAAAGAGTCCACATGCTCAGGGACGCACCTCACTGTGGATCTGGCATGACCTGAAAGCTGTGCTCTCACTAAGTCAACATGGCAAACTTCCCCCAGGAGGATCGTGTGGTGTGAGGTCTGAGCACATGCCAACATGTCCATGGGGAGACGGAACTGCAGGATGTGATAGCAAGCAGAAGCTTCTCTGAGAACAACTAATGTATTTTCTATTGCTGTGACCACCAAGCTCAAAGCATTCCATATGTCTCAGAGGCAAATGCATATATTAGAGCTTCATTAAACTCTAGAGCAACTTCTGAAGTGAGTCCCCCTAGGTTTAGAATCTAGAGCTGGGAGACCGATCCTGGGATAGCTATTCTCTGAAAGGTGAATTACTTTCCTGAACTTCATTTCCACATGAAATGAGCATGTGTTGTGAGAGGCAAGGTGCTCAGCCCCACAGTTCAGTAGATGCCACAGCAAACTCAGATTGGTGAGCTCAGGAAACAATTCTGAGAGGGACTGGCTGTGTGGAGGAACTCTATTCCTGTTTCCTCATCTAAACAACAGAGCCAAGATGGGTCCCACTGTAGGGGGTAATAAGTACCCATTGTCTTTTTTCAAGTTTCCATTTGGAGGAGTACTTGACTTTTCTTCATTCTTTCAGAATCCTTATTGCCTCTTCCAAGCTTTGTTTTCTATGGGTATAACTTCTGGAAGAGACTAATGTCTTCATTTCTTATACTGTGGAGGGTTGACCCTGAATGGGAATAAAAGTGTACATCACCTTTTCCAATTGTAGGGCTGAAGACCATAAAATGCTTTGCAGTCATTAAGTGCTCCACCATTTTTAAGGATAATGCATTTTTTTAAAATGTCAGTTTTATACATAAAATTTGTCAACTAGTTACAAATATGCTTCACTCTGAAATTCTCCGAGGCTTAGCCAGAGCAGATGAAAACTTAAAAATAATAATGAAAGATCAAAACACCTCCATATAGCTTTCTTAACTCTATACCTACTCTTACTCTAAATCCAGAAGTATTCATACCATTGAGTCTGTCTCTGGGAGAGGTAGTATATTGGTTAGAAATGGTTTTGCCTGCAAGTAACGTAAAGAATCTAAAAATGGCTTAAACAAATAGGAGTTAATTTTTCTTATATTATCAAAAGTCTGGAGGTAACAATTTTCTGATTGGATTGTTGGGTCAACATTCCAGGGAGTGTGTCTCTGTGATTTTCTTGACTTTTCCCTCATGGTTGCAATATGGCTGCTGCAGTTCCAGGCATGAAGTCATTTATTCCAAAGAGAAAGTTGATGAGTATAATGGTTTTAAAATATATCCTCTAATTCCTTGACATATCTCCCATTGAGATGCGGGGTCTATGCTCCCTCCCCCGACTCTGAGTGGGTTTGTGACTGCTTCAACCAGTAGAGTAAGGTAGAAATGACATTATGTGACCTTTGAGGGTGGATCGTGAAGTGCCACGCAGCTTCTGCCAGTTCTCTTGGAACACTTACTCTCTGGATGCTCCTTTTGGCACTCTTCTTCTTGGCATTCTCCTTTTTCAAATTCAGATTCCATACTGGGAGAAGCCCAATCTACATGGAACACCCATTGTAGGTGCTTTGGTCAACAGTCCCAACTGAGCCCAGTCTTTGAGTCATCCCAGCCAGGAAGCAGAGATGGAAGTGAAGAAGCCTCCAGATGATTCCAGCCCCTAGCCCTTTGAAACATCCCCAGATAAGAATCCAGACTTCATAGAGGAAAGATAAGCTATCCATACCACACCCCGTATAAATTCCTAACCCACAGAATTAATTTGTGAGCAAAATAAAGTGGCCGTTGTTTTCTACCACTAAGTTTGGGGTGGTTTGATAGCCAGCCGTGGATGTCCAGAACCAGGAGAAAAGGTAGTGCCAAGCACGTCTGTCCCTGAGTAAAAAAATAAAAAATTTCTCAGAAGGTTCCCAGTAGCCTTCCCTGCATAACTTACTAGTCACGCCATAGTCACCCCTATCCGCAAGGGAAGTTGGAAAAGTAAGAAACACTTTTGATTAAAGGTGACCTGTTTCTGGGGAAGGTATGCCAAAAAGAAAACAAAAAACAGAGGTACTATTAGCAAGGAGGAGTGGAGGGAATGGATATTGGATGGCTAAATTACAGAGCCTGCCACAGTAGCATAGGAAAAAGATACACTTTTAAATGCATTCTGTGCATAAGTGAGTATATATAGTATATATCTATACATATGTATGTTTACATACTATATAGTTGTATATATCATATATACACAATATATACTAATGTATGCTCATTGATACATTCTTCAATAAGGGCTGCAACAGAAACTTAATATGGAGGAAATAAGGTGAAAGAGAGGAACGGATAGGGAAATTATTACCCCTTTAAATTAGAATTAGTTTGGGGTTTGGTTTGGTTTTGGTATAGGCTCAATGTCTTTGGAGACTCAGGCATACTTTGCCTGTGACTCTGAGCACTGTCTCCCCCTAACTTGCCCCATTTCCCTCACTTTACATCCAATACGTTAGTTTTAAAGCCATTGAGCTAGAGCTGGCTGCCTCCAGTTCATACCAGTTAAAGATTCATATAATATAAATCCGTAGCTTCCCCCCACCTTCTATATATTCAGTTTTATTTCAGGAATGTTAAGTTTTATAACAGAATAGTAGTCAAACAAAATATGCCTCCTCAACTCTGAAAATTAAAAAAGAAGGGAAATCTTCAGGGAAACATTGTCATGAACTTGAACAAATGTGTTCTGGGCAGTTCTAGGCTGAGTTACTAAGTTGTTAGGCAATCTATGCCTCACTAATGCCTTTTTATACTCTAAATATCGGCCTGTTTCTCCACTACATTTCTGGGTTACTGGCGAACATTTGTATGTCTTCTTCTGCTAAGTCATACATACTGTGTTTTTAAATACCCAGTAGAGTTTTAAAACGTCAACGCTGGGATGGAATTTAGTGCTATAGACTAGGAGGTTTAATTCAAATGAGTACGGAGACCAGGAAGGTCACATGAAGGAGGAAAGTGTGACCGGTGGAGACCGCAGGGAGTGGTGGGAACGACGGCCAACTTAAGAATGTGTGTCCTTTGTTGATTAGTACCCTGTGGGAATGTTGGGTCTAGGGTTTTAAAATTTTAAATCTAAGTCAGAAATCTAGATTTTAGGTTAAATTTCTCAATTTTTAAATCCTTGGATGCCTTCCAAATGTGTCCCAAAGGATCCTAATGTAGTCTAACTTTCTCATGGAGATCTTGTGACCTACCTTAAATCACATGGCTGTTAAGTAAGCAAGAAGGACAAAAATTCAATTCATTTAGCCCTTACTATAGGCGCATACTAGATCTTATTATCAGTTACTTTTCACATGGGTCTTTGATTAATCCAGAAAAAGTTAGTCAACCAAACAGTCAAGGTATCCACGTTTCTTTTCTCTGGGAGGAGTTTTCAGAACCTCTTTCATGGACAGGTGGCTTAATTAAGACTTAAGGATCAAAATCCACACCACACCAGCACTACACCTAGATACCAGAAGAACATTCTGGAATACCCCACATGTTCAGTCTTACATGCCATTCACTGTTGTTGTTCTTTCTACCAACTTAGAATCTCACTATGAGAATTTTGGTACAAACAGTTCAGAGAATTGGGGCCATCCAGTTGGCATTAATTCCTTTTAAATTAAGTGTTAAGCTAAGAAGATTTGAAGGAACAATTTTGCTTGAAAGTTGGGAGGTCGATTTGGATGAATGGGAGTATAGAGTGGGTGCACAGATCAGCCGAAACTCATTTAAGAGAAAGTGGAACGTCCTAAAAGCAATTGTGTTTCAGGTCTCTGTCTGCTATAAAGAACTCTTTGAATATTCTGTCAGGAAAATGCAGATCAGCCTTCCCCAAGAAGGACAGATAGCCTCTAAGAAGAGCCTTACAAAATGGGTGGCTTTAGTGGTGTTTCGGAACATGAGTCAGCAGCTCCGGATAATAGCTTTCTATTAGAAGAGCAACAGCGCTCCCCTGACCACAAAGTACACAGCAAGGCATTCTTGAGCTTTGTATTTATTCTCTGACTGTACGTGTTTTATTAATTGGTCTTCAAGTCTCGGCCCTGCTCCCGAGGCAGGCGTTCTGTCGTCCAGAGAACAGCTGGACTTCTTCAGAGAGTCAGCAGGCAAGCCAGGCCGCCTTTCTTTTTGCCCTTAGCCATATGGGAATGAGTTAGCGGACTTGGGTTTTCTCACTGCTAAGGGACTATTGGATGCCTCTATACCTTCTAGAATGTCTTTCCTTGGGCTTTTTTTGTGTGTTGTCAATACCCCTCTTTTCTAATCACCTTTGAAAGACATTTCTTTCTCCCTTGAGTGTATCACCGGTCCTCCCTCTGGCAGTTAAATTATTTTATTTTGTTCTTTTTTTCTTTTTTTGTATTTAGTTCTTTTTCTTTTTTTCTTTTTTTGTATTTTGTTCTTTTTTTCTCTTTTGACTTAGTGAAAAATAGAGGGGAAAGCTTGCTACTGTAACCTCAGCATGTCATGTTTTGCTTGCCCTTAGTTTCCCTAGTGCCTAACATAGTGGCTTGCAGCTCAGAAATTTCATTCAATATGGATGGATGGATAGATGGGTGGATGGATGGATAGATGAATGATTAAATGTTCATATGGAAGGTGTGGACTCCAGCTGAAGTGCAGCTCAGCAATGAAAGGAGCGACTCAAGGTCAGAAATTTAAGTGAAATTCTTCTGCTCTTCCATTTTGATATCTTGTGCATTTGCACTTTCATTCATTTGCTCTGCAACATTTACTGAGTGTCTCCTTTGCTCCAGTCCCCGTGCAGTCTAGTGGGAGACAGGCCCACACAGTGCCCTGTGGTACGTGCTGTGATGGAGGCAGCCAGGTGGGCTACGAGAGCACAGAGATGCATGCAGACTTTAGGTAGATGGGGTTTTGTTCTCATCTTACTCACATCAGTTTAATGTCAGGGTATCTGAGAGGTAGCATAGGCAATGATTATGCTTTTAACATGAATCCTTCTTTCTTTCTTTTCTTGCCTCCTAGCTCCCTCACTTTCCTTGGGAATGAAAGTGTTTCTCTTCCCATCCAGGGAGGGGAAAGAGGACCCTCTGTTTCTAAACACTAAGGTCTCCTTCTATTCTAGGTTGGGGATATGCAGGATTGCTAATACTTTGGCTCTAGGCTAATAGGATCCTAATCTCTTCCCAACAAAACATCCCATCAGGGATTAGAGGGCATATGGGAGGAGAACCCCCAGACCAACAGGGATGAGAGAAGCCTGTTGCCTAAATAAAGCCTGAGGCCTAATTCTAGAGAGTTGTCCAAAAGTGAGTCTGCTGCCAGGTTAGTGCCCTTGGACTGAGGGGCACGGTTTGAGTGCCTGAGAGATGCTCTAAACCTGAGACCTCCCCAGCTGACCTTCCAGTCTTCAACGCGAGAGAACTTTGCAGGCCTGCGCAAGAGCGCTTTCTCATTGACCATCCAGCTAATGGCTGAATGGCTAGAACAGATGGTTCTGCCTCAAGCCATATCATCTGGGACCCTCAGAGGATACCTCCCTGTGATGCTCAGAACACTTGTAAAGCTAAAGGGCCCCTGGCCACCCCTGGGGAGGAGCTTCCATATATATATTTTGGGGTCAAATGGAACAACCCAAGTGACCCTGTCGGGGACAGTGGGAAGGGTTGGGGCACCCCCTTACAAGTAAAGTGTATTCGGAAACCCCAAAGCTTGTGTTTAAATCCTGTCTTAACCACTTAGTAGCTGTATAAACTTAATCATGAACATGTTACTTAGCCTCTCTGAATCTTAATTCTCTCATCCGTACAATGAGGTCCTTGTTCTAGTACAGTTAGTGGTTGAGAGGATTCAATAGGCATTCACGTGCGAAGCGGTTGTCACAGTGCTTGCACATAGTATATGCTCAATGTATGAGTTGTGATTGCTGTATTTTTGTTGTTGTTGCTTTTCTCATTATAAGCACTCAGAGAATATTTTAGTGATATCTAGGCCTCTCCTGAGTCTGAAGAAAAGATTTGGGCTCGGAGTTTCCACTCATCTACCCATTGCCAGCCCTTATTTGGAGACCTTACTTATTCTTCTCTAGGTCCCACTTTAGGATTGGTCTGGGATCAAGGAATGATGGAAAATGCAGAATTTCTGTTTACTTCATTTTTTATATATGTATGAGAACTAGGTATCTTTATGCAAATGGACCATGGATTCTCCTAATGGGATTCTCCTAATGGACCTTTGTCTTCTAAGTTTCTCTCCATCCTGTTTTGGCCCATTCTGCCATCACTACCTTATTACATCTCATTGGCCATTCTGTCTATCTCTGCATTGCATCAAGCTCCCATTTCTGGCCAGAAGAGATTGCAGACTGGTCTGAGGGTGGGGAGCTCAGCATCATCAATATAGGATTAGGATCCTGTTTCTGCTTAAAGACTTTTGAAGCCAGAATAACAGAAAGAGAGCGTCACTTATGCTCAATTAGGTTCTTACTCAGCAGTGATTATTTCTTAATTTTTCAACTCAGTGTCTCATATTCTTTTCAACCTTCTTGTCATTATGCTAGATTCAATAAACACTACGGATGTTTTAGTTGGCCAAATGCTGTGCTTTCATGTACAGTTACACTCCCAGCCCTTCCCCACTTCTCCAGGCTGTAGTTCTTTTATTTTTATTACTTGAGATAATGCCCCAGATCTCTAGTCATTCAATTAATAGTGCAAAGGAAGAGGACATTATACAGAATGTTGCTGACAGGCTGAAGATGGAAATTACTGAGAAGTGATTTTATATGTTTTATGTTGCCCTAAAAAACTTCTTGTTTAGATTCCAAAGTCACTTATTTTAACCTAACATGCCTCAAGCTTCAATTTTCGTAAACAACAGATATTGCTCTAAAATGATAGACAATGACTGAAATGTCAAAAGAAAATTTTATTTTTAACATCTTTATTGGAGTATAATTGCTTTACAATGGTGTGTTTCTGCTTTATAACAAAGTGAATCAGCTATACATATACATATATCCCCATATCTCCTCCCTCTTGCGTCTCCCTCCCACCCTCCCTATCCCACCCCTCTAGGTGGTCACAAAGCACCAAGCTGATCTCCCTGTGCCATGTGGCTGCTTCCCACTAGCTATCTATTTTACATTTGGTAGTGTATATATAAGTCCATGCTACTCTCTCACTTCGTCCCAGCTTACCCTTCTCCCTCCCCGTGTCCTCAAGTCCATTCTCTACATCTGCGTCTTTATTCCTGTCCTGCCCCAGTTTCTTCAGAACCACTTTTATTTTTAGATTCCATATATATGTGTTATCATACGGTATTTGTTTTTCTCTTTCTGACTTACTTCACTTTGTACGACAGACTCTAGGTCCAACCACCTCACTACAAATAACTCAATTTCATTTCTTTTTATGGCTGAGTAATATTCCATTGTTTGTATGTGCCACATCTCCTTTATCCATTCATCTGTCAATGGACACTTAGGTTGCTTCCATGTCCTGGCTATTGTAAATAGAGCTGCAATGAACCTTGGGGTACATGACTCTTTTTGAATTATGGTTTTCTCAGGGTATATGCCCAGTAGTGGGATCACTGGATCATATGGTAGTTCTATTTTTAGTTTTTTTAGGGATCCTCCATACTGTTCTCCATAGTGGCTGTATCATTTACATTCCCACCAACAGTTCAAGAGTGTTGCCTTTTCTCCACACCCTCTCCAGCATTTATTGGTTGTAGATTTTTTGATGATGGCCATTCTGACTGGTGTGAGGTGATACCTCATTGTAGTTTTGATTTGCATTTCTCTAATGATTAGTGATGTTGAGCATCCTTTCATGTGTTTCTTGACAATCTGTATATCTTCTTTGGAGAAATGTCTATTTAGGTCTTCTGCCCACTTTTGGATTGGGTTTTTTGTTTAAGAAATTTTAAAATTACTGAATTGGTTGGCAATATGCGTTCAATAAAGTGACAATGGGCATCTTATTTCCACAACTGTGACTGTGCTCCAGGTGCCTTTGGCAAGCCATGGACATTTCTACTTAATTTTCAGCTCTAATTTATCATGCGTAAGGAGCTGGATATCTGAAAGACTGCAATAGCTTTAACATGGAATCATCCTGGTAGATTACCAAAAGACATTGTTCTTCCAAAAATAGTTGGACAGCTTTCTTTCTAAGGAAACTGTGAACCTGGTACCAAGGCCAGAAAAGTGAAGACGTGGACAGAAGTACACTTTATATTGAGCACAAAACAGCTTCAGAGCCACCAACTACTTCATTTGGATAAAATGAAAACTTCAAAGCAGAGAGAGACAAAAACTAGACGTGTTTGGATGTATGAAGTATGGAAGTATGTATGGAAGTATGAAGCTTGATGGAAATAAATTTTGATTTGTGATTTAGAAATGCTTTCAAGTCTGTTGCAGTTTTATCCTGTAAAACCAGCTGGGGGAAAAAGCAGCATGTTCTAATTAAGAAGGGAAAATAATTATATCTTCAGGAAGGAACTTTGACCTTGAGATATGCTTGTATATAAAAAAGCAAGTATGTTCACTACTGGTGAAACAAAGGGCAAAGTATTTGGGAATCCTAAGACCCTGGATTTTGATGGAATAACATCATCAATACATGAAATATGGAAAAGGTGAAGAGAAAGACTCAACAGTGAGGGCCAGCCAAGGCAGGAATTGGGAGACGCCTTAGTTCATTTGGGCTGCTATAACAGAATACCATAGACTGGGTGGCTTGTAGACAATAACAATTTATTTTTCACAGTCCTAGAGGCTGTAAGTCCAAGAAAGAATGAGGTACCAGCAGCTTCAGTGTCTGGTGAAGACCTGCTTCCTGGTTCATAGATGGCCAACTTCTCACTGTGTTCTTACATGGTGGAAGGGATGAAGGATCTCTCTGGGGTCTCTTTTATAAGGACATTTAGTCACTTCCCAAAGGCCCCACCTCCAAATACCATCACATTGGTGATGAAAATAAAAATTTTGCAGGTGAACACAAACATTCAGTCTATAGCAGGAGACATTGATTAGTAATGCAAATTTCTCTGAAGTCAGTTTACATACTCTGTACAAATTCTTATCCTTCTTATCTGTTTTCCAAAGTCTACTTTTCCAGCCATGATAATAAAGGATGCCTTTCTTCTCCCCCTCTTCACTGACGGCATCTTTTTCTTTCTATGTGGAGGACTGTAGCTGCCCCTTACCCCCACCCCAATCCTTTTTTTTCTTTTTAACATCTTTATTGGAGTATAATTGCTTTACAATAGTGTGTTAGTTTCTGCTATATAACAAAGTGAATCAGCTATACATATACATATATCCCCATTTCTCCTCCCTCTTGCGTCTCCCTCCCATCCTCCCTATTCCACCCCTCTAGGTGGTCATAAAGCACTGAGCTGATCTCCCTGTGCTATCCCACCCCAATCCTTAATTGCCTTCTTCCTTTTTTTCCGGAGCCATTTGGCACTGTCTTAGTTTCACCCTCCAAATGGGCACGTCCACATCTTTTACTGTGTATAGAAGACAGAAAGCCAGGGCTTCCCTTGTGGTGCAGTGGTTGAGAGTCCATCTGCCGATGCAGGGGACACGGGTTTGTGCCCCGGTCCGGGAAGATCCCACATGCCGCGGAGCGGCTGGGCCTGTGAGCCATGGCCGCTGAGCTTGCACGTCCGGAACCTGTGCTCCGCAATGGGAGAGGCCACAGCAGTGAGAGGCCAGCGTACCGCCAAAAAAAAAAAAAAAAAAAAAGACAGAAAGCCTAACAGGTAACCTCCCCAAACCTTTTCCTTTTCTATAATCTAATGTGGTGGGCCTTCTGGGCCATTTCTTTACCTCCTGTCCTGTGCCAACCATCTCTGCAGTATGTTGTTCTCTAAAGTTAGCTTTTGACCTGGAAGATACCAAGATATATTGCTCTAAAATTCCCTGGTTTAGCTGAAAGTTGCTGGGATTGGCAACCCCCGCCCTTGATAAGACAACTTCTTTGCTACAGAAGCAGCTCTCCAGCTCCAGGCATTTCCTCAGCACCTCCACCTGAGGCACGTGATACAGGGAACACAAATAATCGCCTTGATCCTCTTGACCAGATCAAATGTGCTTGCTGTGAAATAAAGGAAGGCTGTAGGATTTGGTGGTGGTGGGTGGGTGGCCACATTATTCTGGAATTATGAGGGGGAAATTTCTTAAAGCAAGTGAGACTTGAGCTGGGCAGGTTATGAAGAAGCAGCGGGGATGAGGGAAGCATTTATCAGAGGCACAGCCTGAAAATGTTGGAACTAAATGTTGCACATTTAAGGGCAGGTAGGGGAATGCCTGGCTGGAGCAGAAGGTGCAGGCTAGAAACTGGGACCATATTTACTGTTATTCCTTTACTTTCCACCTTAGCTGTTTATCTATCTCACACAAGTTGAAGGAAACAATAATGCATGCACATGACAAGAATTCAAATAATGTTCAATGGTAAATGGTGAAAAATCTCCCTCCCATTTTATTTTCCATTTTCCTTCCCCAGAGGCAATCACTGTAGCTCTAGTTTCTTGTGTATTCTCTTGGACGTATTCTGTCTAGGCATGTATATTTTTATGTCCCTATATGTCTCTGTTTCTACTTGCCTATTGGTCTGTCTATATGTCCATTTCTCACTCTCTAGTCCCCCTCTTTTTACACAAACAGCAACTTACATTCCACACTGTTCTGTACCTTGTTTTTTTGTTGTTTGTGTTTTTTTCTACCTTAACGATATATACTAGAAATTGTTTCATATGGTGATCACAATTTGTGACACCCCAATTGGGATCCAAGATGTGACAAAGGATTCTTTCTGATTAGTGGATTCAATTTCACAAAAGACTTTAAAAGTACAATGGTTGTGTTGCATTTAATTAAGCATTTAACGGAATGTATGTGAGGTCTTTATTGAGATAGTGTTTACTTGCTTGGCTTGGCATGTGTATGTGAAGGAAAGGGAGGAGGACAGGAAGATTTGGAAGGAAGGAGGTACCTTAAACAGCTACTGTAGTAATCCACGTGTGGAGGTGGACGGGATGAACACAATAACCACACCCAGTAAAAGCTGGTTTCAGCCCCATTCTCAGCCATCAGACTTTTAAAAGATTGTCACTCTACTAGATGACATCAACTGGATCTGAATGACATCTGAAGGAATTACAAACGTCTCATTTGTTTTTTGGTTTTATTTTTTAAGAGAAGTTTTAAGTTCACAGCACAATTGGAAGAGGGTGCAGAGATATCTTGTGCCACACATTCATAGCCTTTCTCATTATTGACATCCCTCACTAGAGTGGAACTTTTGCTACAATTGATGAATCTACATTGGCAGGTCGTAATCACCCAAAGTCCATAGTTTACATTAAGCTTCACTCTTGGTGTTATACATTCTATGTGTTCGGATAAATGTATAAAAACATGTAAAATCCACCATTATAATGTTATTGTACAAGGTATTTTCACTGCCCTAAAAATCCTCTGTGCTCCACCTCTTCAACCCTCCACTCTTGGTGGTTTTTTTTTTGTTTGTGTTTTTTTTTTTTTTGCGGTACGCGGGCCTCTCACTGTTGTGGCCTCTCCCGTTGCGGAGCACAGGCTCCGGACGCGCAGGCTCAGCGGCCATGGCTCACGGGCCCAGCCGCTCCGCGGCATGTGGGATCTTCCCGGACCGGGGCACGAACCCGTGTCCCCTGCATCGGCACACTCTTGGTTTTTAATTACACTCACAGCTTCTTCAGCCTACTGTAGCAGACATTGTTGGAGCCCACACTTGGCACTCACCTTCTTAGTGCACGTGGATGGCAGTGTCCTCTGCAGGTACCGTGACCCTGCTTGAGGGCATTCTCTTGGCCTGTGTGAGGGCAAGTAGGAATTGCCAGGGAGTTAATGCATCTGGAGTAGTCCTCCTGAATGACGAAAGGGCAGTGGAGGATAAATACCCCCGTTTCCTTACCCTTCAGACAACTGTGGGATGCAATCAACCCTATATGCTAATTGTACCCAAAGGGATTAAGCCTCAGATACCCACAGCATCTGTACCCTGTGCTGTTTTTTTTTCCCCCCTTGCTTACCTTCTCATTTTCCTTCTGGTGTTTTCAAGGATGTCCTTTCACTTAACTACTTGCATTCAAATCATTGTCTTGGGGTCTGCTCTGGGTGAAACCAATTTCAGATTCTGGGATGCTTCCAGCTTCATCCATTCTCCACTCCAAAAGAAAATGCATGCCATCACTTAGTGTTAGGATTCCATTTTGACAGATGGACCCCAGTTTTCTTGACTGTTTTAGAATAAACTGGCTCTCTTTCATCCCCTCCACCCAACCCTCATTCTGGCTGTAGTCCTGTTCTCATTTCCAGGGAGAGAACAGTGTGAAGCAGTGCTCACTGTGGCCTGTGCACTCTCTGTTTTCCATGTGAGCAGGCCCCTGTGGTAGTTGACTCATGCTGTTGACATAAAACAGCACCTTGCTGGGCTCATGTAAGGAAACAGCAAGAGAGATGTGTCCAGCTTGATAATTCTGGCAATACTCATTCCATGCATATCCTGTGGCTTCCCCAGCCAAGTTCTCTGACCTTTTGTAGTCATGTTATAGCTTTCTTGATCTCAGACATTTTTACCTTTTGTCTGAAGGGCTTGTGAAGGCATAAATTGGTGAAGAAGTTTGGAAATGCTGGCAGGATCTTGGATAGAGAAATTAGCTTCTTATTGAGGCTCTGAAAGAGTTCTGTCTGTAGCCAATCAAAAAGCATGGTCTTGGGCTTCCCTGGTGGCACAGTGGTTGGGAGTCCGCCTGCCGATGCAGGGGACGCGGGTCCGTGTCCCTGACCGGGAAGATCCCACATGCTGCAGAGCGGCTGGGCCCGTGAGCCATGGCCGCTGAGCCTGCGCGACCGGAGCCTGTGCTCCGCAACAGGAGAGGCCACAACAGTGAGAGGCCCACATACCACACACACACAAAAAAAGCATGGTCTTATAGTCCTCTCAGGAGGAAAAATGTGAACTCAGTAAAACAAATCAGTGTGACTGACCAGAGCTTTTCAGCTCTTGTTTGACCATTTCGTGGAAAATTTATATCCCTTTAGTGCAATCATTACACATACACAGAATTTTAAGAATAAACAAAAGTGATGGAGACATTACAATTGAGATTTAGGCATTTACTATATGTTGGGTCTCAGTTCACTCACATATCCATCTGAAAGCAAAATGTTTTGACTTCTCTGTAGGGACTGTTCATCTAGTAAGTATGCAGAGTACCTTGCAAAGCTCCCTTTGTGTTAGAAGGAAGTATAGCTGTTGGTCAAAATCTGATTGTCACCTGTCACTCCACGTGTTGTGCCTTAGAGGCCACGTGGCATAAAGACCAGATTTGTGTCTCAGGACTATGAAGGTTTTCACATATGCAGAGGTCTGCTGGAAAAGGGAGGCAGAAGGGTCAGAATACAGCCTATCCCAAAGACATTTAACTCTAGCCAAAGATCTGTCGTGTGGCACTGTTTATGAGAGTTACAGGATTTACTGCCTCAGATGCACTTCTTAAGTCATCGTTTCCAGTTTGGAGACGAGAGACTGGAGTTTAAAAAGTTGAAGGAACTTGTTCAAGGTCCTTCAGTTTAGAACTAGACCCCTAGATACTCTCTGTTTGACTTTGAAATAAGCGGTTCTCAAACAAGTTTGAGAATAAGGACTCTCCCTTTAAAAGAAAAGTTGGGAACTTCTGCAGGATAGTAGTCCTGGTTTTTTATAGTTGCTGCTGTAGGAAACACACATGTGCACCTGCGTATGTGGCTTCTTTGTCATAACCCAGCTCCACTGTGCATTGTGGAACTCTGTCAAATGCCAGGATTAACCAGCTCCTTCCTTTTCTGTTCGGGGGTCCTTTCAACAGTTCATTGTTTACACCTTCATTTGGGGCGAAGAGAGTCAAGAAAGGGGTGGAAAAGTCATTTGGGACTCCTCCCTCTCCTTTAACACCTACGTTCAATTAGTCACCAAGTGTGGCTCCCCCTCCCCTCTCCCTTTGAGGGAGAGGCTCCACTTTGGGCAGAGGCTCCACTTGCAAGCAATTGGTCCTCGCACTTCACTTCCATCAGCTCCAGGTTCCTCCAGCTTCACGTCTCCTCATGTCAAGTCACTGAAAGAGCCTCTAAATGGCATCCCAGATTCTGTTTCCTTCCTCCTGAGCACGATTGTTGAGCTATCTTCCTAAAACACCAGTTTCACATCAATGCCCTTCTGAGAAATCTCCAGTACCTGGAAACCACTACTGCCCCTAATATAAAAATACCCCCCAACCCCATTTTGGCTTTTAAAGTCCTACCCAATTGATTTCAGCTATTTTTGTGACCAGACACACTTGGGTTCAAATCCCAGCTTGGCTGTTTACTGGTTATGAGACCTTTAGAAACTTTCTTACTCTCCCCAAGTCTCAGTTTTCTGATCTGTACAATGATCATAGTAATAATGCCTATCTTTCAGGGTTGCTGGGAGAATTAGAAAAACTAACACCAGATTAGTGCTTTCAGCCTTTATATTTTTATGCTGTCATTCCTCAACACGGGCCCTTCTCTCTAGTAATTCTGTCCTGTTTATTGGCTTCTAAATGTGTCATCCTCATTCTGGGCTCTAAACTTTGTTGGATTTATGTCTTGTCTCATAAGAAATCTCTGTCTTTCCTTTCCTTTCCTTCCCTTCCCTTCCCCTCCCTTTCTTTCCCCTTTCCTTTTCCTTTCTTTATTCAAATTCTATTCTTCTCTCAGAGTCCAGCTCAGGATTCAATCTCCCCTTGAAGTCCTTCTCCCACATTCCACCTGGTTTCTGTCCTCTAAACTTCCCAAGTGAACAGAACAGACAATAAGCCATTAATCACTTAACCCAATGTTTCCCCAAAAGTGCCTGATGGAAGGCAATGCACAGAAAAATGGTTTCATGATCAAGTTGCACAGGGAGTCCTGCATCTGCTTCCCTGTCTTGGAGAGTCATAATTCATATTTGCCTGTCAAGTTTCTGAAAGATTCTACCAAAACAATTTACTTAACTTTGTTCAGCCTTGCAGTTCTCCAACCTATGTGGTTGTGGAGCTGGTTTTTCATATAAAAACTATTAAATCAAGGAGTGCGTGTTCCTAGGAGCACGCTGTGGGAAACTGACTTAATGGTTTTGTGATTTCTCTCTCAATGGGACATTAGTTTCCTGGATTCTGATGGTTGCCTCTTCTATTTTTATATTTCCATCAGCATTTAGCCCTGTGATGTGCATCTTCTAGGTTCTCAATGAATATTTGTTAAGTGGAATAAAGTTTGAAGTGTGGAGAGGTAGAGGAGTTTTAACATATGGTTCTTATTGTTAGAGGTTCTGGTCAAAGTATGGTAAAAGTGGATATGAGAACTGGTGTTTGAAATGAGATTTGGGAGCCTGTGGGTTTCAATTAAGTATGCTATCCTTTTGTTCTATTTATTTAAAGGTGAGAGATTTGGTTAGATTATAACCCTATAGTCCCATTTGTTTTCCTTTTGAAATGGATTTGAAATAAGCTGTTTAAATGATTTCAAAAGTTTGTGAGGACAGAGCCACCGCTTTGGGAACGAGTTTGTGTGTATATTTTCCAGATATGCACAGATAGTATCTATATAGCACACCTATTATTTAAGCCGAATTTTTTTTTAAGATTTATTTGGATGTAGACTATTTTTAAAGTCTTTATTGAATTTGTTACAATATTGCTTCTTTTTTTTAAATGTTTTTGGTTTTCTGCCAAGAGGCATATGGGATCTTAGCTCGAACCGCACCCCCTGCATTGGAAGGTGAAGTCTTAACCACTGGACCGCGAGGGAAGTCCCTGATTTTCTTTTTAAAGGAACCTGAATATTATTTTGATTTAAAAACTGTATTTTGGGGTAAAAGTGTAGAAATTCGGAGACCTAAATGATACAATGCCATAAAATTACAACCTTATAGTAGGGTTTTTCCCTAGATATACTAAATAAATTTGATTTATTGGAATGACTCTTTAACTATACCATTAATTCACTGCAGATATTTGGGCCTTAAGTTTTGCTTAAGTCTTATACTTGTGATAGAGCTCATGTACTTCATGTGTATGTTTGCATGTATGTGTTATTTTATAGGAGAGACTCATATTTAAAACTCTGGGGGGTATAAAGTTGAAGATGACCTTTGAAGAAAAATTGAAAGGTGTAAAATTGCCCATCAAATGTCAGAATTTCTAAGGGGAGTTAGATCTGCTGAAAGGAGTTTCTGTGTTCCTTCTTTAAGTGGATTGGCCGGGACAATGAAGGTTTATGGTTTTGTATTCCTTGGTCATGACTTTTAAAGAGGAAATGTAGCTACTGATGAAGCAAAGACCAGACATTGGTAGGGTTGAGGTTCACGACTTGTTCAGCCTGTGTGCCCCTGGATGACCTTGCATTAGTCATGTCTCCCTGGGCCAGTCTCCCCTCCCAGGCCCTGTGGGAGGGTGGTGCCCCTCTGAGGTTCATGTCTGGATGAGTTATCAACCGCAATGAAGCACCCTCTTGAATCAGCCCTTTGGATGGTGGCGCAAAATAAGAAAAGTGTTCTTCATTCACATGTTTTCCCATCAATCTTGCTTGCCTGGGTGTGGTGCTTTCATTTCCTCCAATGAGGAGCAGGGGATCTGTCCCTCTTGTTCAGTATTTAAAAATAAAAGACATTGAAGGGTAAGCCCTCAACCACATATACTCTTAAACAGCATTTCCATACACGGGGTATTTAGTGTATAATAGCAATGCACCGATCTTTTAAGACCCCTTTTATTTTCATACTCATGGTGCATGGTGGTGTTTGTGACTTTGCTGAGCTGTGAGTGCATTGCTTCATGCATTGGGCTGAACCATATAAAGTTGTTGTTGCTTGACCATGTTTGACTTACAAAAACAGCAATTTCCTATGATTCAAGTTTACTGTAAGTGAAGAGTAAAATCTGCCCTGGTGGTCTTTCCCTTCAATGAAACTTTCTTTTCTTGCTGGTATAGATTGTCTGAACCTCCATAACTCAAGAGGGAGGGGGTCACAGTCCCAGAGTTGTTGACCGGCTTGTCATAGCTGTCTGGGCTCTGGAGTGAGAATGGCCAGTGTTGGGCACAATTAATTCATCTATAGAAGGAAGAAGACATTGAGCAAAATATCTCGATGAAGTAATGGATTTAGACGTTGTCAGGAACATCTAAACAGCACAACAATTGCTTCTATGTCAAGTGTGACATTTAGCATCAAGGGTAAGTTTACAGAGCCAAAGCTGAACTCAGGTCAGGATCTGACACTGTGTCAGACGTGCAGCATGTGACTTATGTTTTTTGATAAGGCCAGCTGCAGTTGATCTGTTAAACATTAGGAGAATACAAATATAAGGGAAACATAGATCCTTATGGAAAAAGATGTAAGTAGAATTATTTTACTGAGTGGGTAGGATGGAGATGGAGGTTGGAGAATGGAGATAGGAAAGAAAGTAAAAAGATTAAAGTAAGAGAGGAGTGGGGATACTGGCCAAGGAACTTAGCACCATAAAAGGTCAGTGTTTCCTTGGACAATGCTAGTGGCTGTGGCAGGAGATGAGGACAATTCGAGGAGCTTGTATCCTTTCTGCAGCACTCTTCCAAGTTCAGAGAAGACTCTAGTCAGACACCTGGCTCACCAGAAATAAGAAGGTGGGTTATATTGAGCAGAAAAATATTTTATGGGTATGTGACAAATTACCCACCTCTAAATCCAGTTGATAGTTGATATACTATCTCAGACAAAAATTAACCTAATAAAGCATCTGTATACGTATACTTACATTTCCTTTCATCAGGACTCAGTTTTTCTTCATCCTCAATCTTTTTTTTAATTTTTATTTTATATTGGAGTGTAGTTGATTAACAGTGTTGTGCTAGTTTCAGGTGTACATCAAAGTGATGCAGTTATACATATACATGTATCTATTCTTTTTCAAATTCTTTTCCTCAATCTGCTTTTAGTATTGATTGTAAACAGGACATTTTACTAAATGGCTATAGTGGAAAAAAATAGATACAGCCCCATTTCTAGTCTGTACTTTTCTGCAACTTATTTTATAAAACTGATATTATCTGTTTTGAATGTTTTATTTCTGCCCAGTGCTCTTCAGGGAGGAATATTGTTACTAGAAAGCACCTGACACATACTGGTGGTGGAATGAAGGTGTGAACATTGTGAACAAACAATTAACTTACAATGGTGAACTCGATTTGCTGTTGTCCATCTGGAAGTCAAGATAAGATACACTTGGAGAGTTTGTGAATGCTGAATGCTGGGGAGCCCTGAATTCCTGCAGGGTCACTGTGATGTTTGCCTTCACTGGCTTTTATTTCTCCTGCAGGAACAAGTGTATGACAGCTTCCACAGAGCCCTTGTATAGAGTATGGGTAAAAAACAATGAGAATTTTGACCAAAATTCTCAAATACAGTATCTCTGATAATGTGTCAGATTTAAGACCTACATGATAAATGGAGATGTGCAGAGAGATAAGATAATAGGATAAGATTTTTATTTTTATTTTATATGTATATATTTTAAAGTCTTTGTTGAATTTGTTACAGTATTGTTTCTTTTTTTTATGTTTTTGGTTTTTTGGCCAAGAAGCATGTGGGATCTTAGCTCCCCGACCAGGGATCAAGCCCACCCCCTGCATTGGAAGGCGAAGTCTTAAACTCTGGGCTGCCAGGGAAGTCCCAGATTTTTAAAAAGATAGAAATATCTGGGAACAAGCCTCAGTCAACATACCCCAAATGGTCTAGGAAACTTTCTGATCCCCTAAATGTATTGAATATATTGTACAAATGGTTTGTGAATGTAGACTTGTTGAGAGAGATAAGTAAAAAAAGATGAGAAACTGTTACAGGCATAGGTCATTTTATCACTGAAGAAAGGGCTGAAGAACTGAAATCTTTAGCCCAAACCATTTTGAAAATGACTGGTCAAGTTTCTACCAGATGCACAGATCTTTCTCCTCCAAAAACTCATAATTGATTTGGGAGACAAGGCATACAGATCAAATAGTTGACTACTGGTAGAAGGCAGTCCAGGATAAACAAACACTCATGAGAGTGGTAGAGATAGTCATTGCGGGACGGTTAGTTGGGTGTTGAGGTAGTCAAGATTTTCTAATTAAAAGTTTCCATGAAGAAAAATGGAGACTGTTAGAGTCGTTATGCTAGCTATTCTCTTCTCTTTGCAAGGAACAGGGCTAAGTGGTTAGGGGACACACATGGAAATAAGAAAGCTTAGCCATATGGTCTCTTTTACGCATGAGAAATGGAACAACTAGGCTTTGTGGGAAGACCAGAAACCATGGGAACAGCCAAGTCTTATGATGATCAAGAAGCTTGAAGAGTCACCATCTTACTGCCTAGCCAAGTGCAACGATTCATGAAGGTTTATGGTTTTTCATTAACACTCAGCCTTGTGTTTACCCTTCCGGTTCCTCTGCTGAACGCCCATTTCCATCTTCAGTTCACAAAGGCTACAAATCATTCTAGACATTGGCTGATGTTTGTGAAGGGTCTATCCTAGCCCAGACAGTTGTGGTCAAGTATGAAGATTCACAGAGTACAGACATGGAAATTTGTACATCAGCAACTGTTAAGGCCACTTCCTTCTTTGGGGGCCTATGGCAGGGACCCCTTTAGCAGACCCTGAAGTCATGGCACTGACTGCCCAGGTCAGGCAGTATCCACAGACCTCCTTTGGCAAGTACCCTTATGGGCCCCCTGCCTTTACTTTGAAAATCCAGTTGCCATTTAATTTAATTTCAGGCGTGAGATGTGCTATACCCTAAATATCTATGTTGTACACATTAGGATCAGGGAGCATCAACCAATTAATTCTGTTTTATTTTTTATATTTGTCTTGTATTTTTTCCACCAGAAATACATAGTATGTGAATACAATGCAAATACATACACATTTACACATATGTACATATATGTGTATATATGATATATATCAATGCCATCTTTTATAAGATTGTTGTGATTTATTATAAAAAGAGTATTGATTTTATTGAAATGCTAATACGCTAAGTCTATCTTGCATTCTTGAAAGAAGTAACACAAAAGAGGAAGTCTACTATCTCTTCCCAAAATAGATCATTATAAAATTAATATGAAACATTCCCTAAGGTACCAGAAAGGCCTTGGAGAGAAATAAGCATGCTAATGCTACTAGGAGAGTTGTAGTCCTTAAAAGCAGTCCTGGTCTCTCAAAGCCATCTTGCCCACCTGGAGGGAGTCTGGGAAAGTCATCACCTGCCATTTTGAAGCTTGAGGAGGCAGAGACTGCTTGGCATCCCTTGTACAGAGATTCAGGAGACAGGGCTTCCCTGGTGGCGCAGTGGCTGAGAATCTGCCTGCCAATGCAGGGGACACAGGTTGGATCCCTGGTCCGGGAAGATCCCACATGCCGTGAGCCACAACTACTGAGCCTGCGCGTCTGGAGCCTGTGCTCCACAACAAGAGAGGCCGCGTTAGTGAGAGACCCGCGCACCACGATGAACAGTGGCCCCCGCTTGCCGCAACTAGAGAAAGCCCTCGCACAGAAACGAAGACCCAACACAGCCAAAAATAAATAAATAAATTTATAAAAACAGAAATTCAGGAGACAAATCTGAATGTTTGCTGGGAAGAGACAGAGTGAGAAGAGCTTTCTACTGAAGAGATCGAGTGTCAAGAGCTTTCTAATGAAGAGAACTGCACAGTAGTGAGATGTCCAACTCACTTTTAATATAGGATAGTGACCGGGAGAGTAAGTGCAGGTGGTGGACATAACGCCATGTTCTTGACTCACGAACATTAGCTGCTCTTTGAATCTCCTCACTTTAAGGCTTTAATTTATTGTCAACATTTTCTTCCCAGCTCCTCTCAAATTGCTCCGTGTGCTTTGGTTACCTTGTGTTTTTAGCTTCTCTCTTGACGTCTTTGCCTTTTGCTAAATTTCTTAATATAGTCTTGTAATTAGATGATTCTAAGACTAAGGCATTTTAGGAACCGAAGTATGTTTTCTGTCTCCTCAACTCTTTTCCCTCCCTCCTCGTGTCCTGTGCAATTGTTTCCCCATTATATTATCTCATTTGAAGTGGGCTAGGTTCATGATACTATGGATTTCCAATAACACAAATAATTAGTAAGTTATTATAGTGAACTAATAATTTTTACTTTCAATCAGTTCTGGTCCTTCTCATCAATTCTCTTTGCTTTGGATTTTTCCTTCAAAGTGTTTTCAATCATGACGTTTTTCTATCATCATGTAAATTATCTTGTTTTATTTTCACATTTATCACTTAGAGAGGTAGTGAAGTACAGTGGAGAATCCAAATTATGTGTTATATTCTCTGCATATGGTTTTTCATTTAGTTTTCACAATTGTAGGAGGTAGCAATTCTTATTCCTGTTTCACAGGTGAGGAAACTGAGTCCAAGAAAGTCTAGGAACTTTCCTAATCTTACACCATTGATAAGTGATGAAGCCTGGATACAAAACTCAAAAGCTATGATTTAATTACTATGCTCTAATATCTCCCTTTATAACTATTACTTACAGGGTCCTTACTACTTGCCAGGAAATTTTAGATGCATTCTCTTGTAAGTATCCAACAACTCTATGAAGAGTTAAACAGCTATGTAACTTACTAGCTGTGTGACTACTAGTTAATGTGCCTGAGCTTTAGCTCCTCTGTGACATAACAATAATAATACTTGTTCCATCTTTGTTCCACAGTTAATGTGAAGGTTTCATGAGAGTATGGATATGACAATAATTTTTAAACCAGGAAGCACGTTGTAATGGTATGCGTTGTAAGTGTGGAAACGTTATTTACTGTGTTAATGACACAATTTTCCAGATGAGAAATCTTAGGAACAGAGAGGTAGATGTAAATTCAGCCACAAATGTCCACCATATGTCAGACACTGTCTTTGGCACTCGCTGGAATGATCTGCTCAAGGTCTCTTGGTCCATGCGGGGTAGATCTGGAATTAAGAGTTGGGTGTGTTGCCTCCAGATGAGCAAAAGAGTGCTTTCTAAGACATTCCCATTTCAGAAGTGAAGATTAATCTGAGGACTGGTTATAGTCAGAGTTGCTGCTGAATTTACAAATGGAATTTCACGCTGACTTCCCCTCCTGGAGTTTTGTGCTAGCCTCATTGCCCTAGTCCTGCTTTATAATAGGAATTTCCAGTATAATTGATGATATCCAGATTTCTTTAGCTCTTTTAGAAATTTCTTGCTATAGAGCGCTGGCCCTGGAGCTTTTTATTATTCCTTCATTAATTTACTTTTTAAACAAATGGAAATGAAAGCAAGATGTTTGGTTCGAAAGCATCCATGGTTTAACCATGCTGGTTCTGCAGGCACCCAAGTGCCACATGTTTTCTTGGGGACTCAGCCTCACCGAAAGCAAGCCTCAGGCCACCTGCTGAATTTTTTAATCTGATGGTGTGTACTCTATGAGGAGGTAGGTAGTCTCCTACCGTTTTTGCCAGATAATGAGACAGGATGCCCAGGGCACTAGTCGGGAACAAAAAGTCACTGAAGTATTTTCCCTCTCTTGCCACTGGCTCTTACTGTGCCCTCAGATGGGGAAGATCGTTATACTGTGTCAGACTGGATGATATTTCAAAGAACGCGGCTGCAATTCCTAAGTAAGGACATATTTGAGACAATGAGGCCAAACTTGTACACACAGCTTTTCGTAGCTGGCCTCTGAGCCTCCTGCCATACAAACTCAAGGCCGAGCCAATCACAGCCAGTTTTTAAAAGTGATACTCAGGTAACAATTTGAGAGAATAGAAATATTATTTGAGCAAACAACAGCAACAACAACAACCAAAAAACAATGTTTAGAATAGAGATGAATAATTTCATGGGTTAAAGCAAAGCTGTTAACCAACAACGTGAATGCAAATTCCTATTATTAAAGAGTTCTATTGCCATATTATAGAAAATCCGTCACTTCCCTAGGGGAACAATTAGCACTTATTTTATTTATATTAAAAATAGTCATATTTAAGATTCTTTTGCAAGTGGCATGTGTGTGTGTGAAATATGGTTTAATTTACTCATTCATCTCAAATTATAGAGAAGTCTATAGCTTACATGGTTTCAATCAGTCCTGATCTGCTTTTCAGATTCCTTATTCATTTGAATGGATAAGAGAAAAAGAGATTACGTTAATAATAACAGTAATGATAATAATAATATGTGTACAGTGCTTTGCAAAGTTCATTCACAAAATGTATCCCTTTTAACCTTGAAAACTCTCAAGAGAGGGTTTTTGACCTGTGAGTCAGGTAGACCAAACATCACTATTGTAATTTCTTATGATAAATGAGCTATGTACCACCATAAGATTGTTAAGGAAAATTAAATATTTTTCTTATCATAGTCATATTAAAAAACTTAAAGTCAAATATTTTAAAATTAATAAAGTGAGTTGAATTTTATTTCCAGAATATAACAGGTTTCTGGAATGACACTGCTCTAACTGGCAAAGGTACTATGCCAGGAAGTTACATAACACTTAAGTAGGCTATGTAAAAAGCCCTAGCGCGTGGTTGTTATTCAGAACAGCCTCCTCTTCCTTACCCGGACACGGCTGTGTCATTAGTGCTCAGCACTGTGCTAGGTTACTTGGAGGATACGAGTATGTTTAGGACATGCTACATGCCCTCGTGTTGTCTGTGATCTAACTGGGGAGACAGAGCATGGCCATCTCTGAACCACTAACTGTGGCCAGGATTGTCTGGGTCATGCACCTACCCTGGAGTCATGGGTGAGGCAAGCCCATCCCAACCACATACATTGAGATGGGGAGGGGTAGTTCCTCAAAGTAAAATCAAACTGGCATTTCAGGATAAAATGTGCATGGATTAAGGGCAACAGAAGTTCACGTCAGGTGCTTTCTCTGATGTCCATAAAGTGATGAAATCTCAGGTTTCCCTACTGTCAAAAGCCCCCCCTCTTCCTCTCAACTCTCCCCTCTCCCAGTACAATCCTGGCATCTCTATTTGCAAAATGAAATGTGTTTCCCCCATATAAACATGGTTATAAATGCTGGTTAAGCATAGTTAACATGGTACCATTTATAGTATATATTTCAAATACATTAACTTTAAAGAGCCTTTCGTGGGCAGTTTTGAGAATTTAACCATAATTTATAAAACGGTGTCTGTGGGAAAATGTGTGCTGAGAAACCAAACACTCAGCCCAACAGACAAACTCTTGGAACATAAACTGGGGTTGTAGTACGATTGAGTATGAAACTGTGCAGTGGAAATTGGAAGGGTTGAGAACATTCAGGGGAAGGAGAGTCCATAGGAGCTCTATGAGTCTGGGGAAGGGATAGTAAATATCATGATGCTATTAATCCATCAGTCTCTTGATGGCATCAGCTCCTGACTTGTGTTCCCCATGTACTAACCTATAGCTGTAAGAGTGACCTAGGTCTCATGTCTCAGGGCAACCCATCTGGGGCGACTAAATGGTGCCCTTTTCCTCTCTCATTACCCCCACTTATGTCCCTCTTGAAACTACATCCTTGTTTGAAAACAAGAGGAGGAATGTATTTTGATTGACTACTTTTTCTATTTTTTTAAAACATTTTAAACACAAAAATGCAAGAAAATGTGAAACGTGTTTTATACCGAGTATAAAAGTAAAAGTCTCGCCCATTCCCCTCAACAGAGGTACTTGGTATATTCAAGGATTCCTTTTATAAAATAAATTTCCTAATATGTAAATGACTTACACCTCCCAATTTTATCAAATTTAGACAATTTTGGGGGAAAAGTTGTCTATGGGATTCAAGCCCATTTCTGTTCTAACCTAGTGTTTTATCACTATTTCAAAGGCGGAGGGTGTGGATGTCGGGGTGAAGCAGGATTTAAAGATGAATGTGATACGTGTGGTTTGAAAAGCTGTACGTATTGTCCAATATAGCTGTCTTCCGCTGCTTTGAAAATCCTTGCTTTGTTTTTCAAAGCGTTAATAACTAACCCCTCTGTGGTTTACAGAAGGTATCTTCAACGTATGGCCTATTTTAAATAATCTTACACCATTTTATGTAAGAACTTTACAACAGTATACTTTCATTTTTGAAGCATTTTTCTATTGTTTTCATATATTTTTCTTCTACATATATTATGAAACCCACAATACATTTTTCCTTTGTCATTTCTTTTGAGGAAACTAAAAAAATAAGTATTTTATATTTACCCACATATTTTCCACTTCCAGGAGTGTTCGTTCTTCATTCTTTTTTTTTACTGATCTAAGTTTTCATTTCAAATCCATCATCTGAATGTAGCCTTGGTGTGTCTCAGGCATAGTGGTGTTCGCAGAGAAGCAATCACAAGTTTCAGATATCCAAGTGGGAGCTGGTACAGAAGTGCTAAGTGGTGGCCTGTAAGAGGCCTGGAGTCTAGACTGGAAAGTCATATGCAGGGACACTAAGGTGGGAGGTTATGGCAGTGACCTGGACTTCAGTAGCCAGCGGGGGTGGGGGGGGGGTTGTCTGTGGAATGATAGAGAACTTATCTGGGCTTTGTCCCTGGTTCCTGGGTTAGAATCTCTGAACTCTTGGAACTTCCCAAGTGGTGGGAGTGTCTCTGTTATTCACGGTGAATGCTGATAGTTTATGCTAATGAAGTAACCCATGGTGGGCTCCTAGGTAGCTTATGCTAACGGGATGACTCAGGATGAGGATAGGCCATGCCAGAAAGACCAACCATATGATTACAGGGTTGGGGTTTTGAGCCACATGGTAACAGCCCAACTTCTAGACCTCTGGAGAGGGAAAAGAGGGGCTGAATATTGAGTTCAATGATGTGACCGATGACTCAATCGATCGTGCCTACATAATAAAACCCAAATAAAAGCTGTGGACCCCAAAGCCTGGTGGAGCTTCCTGTTTGATGAACACACTGACTTGCCAGGAGGGTGACACAATCCTATTCTATGGAGAGAGGGCACAGAAGCTCTGCATTTGGGACACTTCCAGACCTCATCTTATGTGTCTCTTCATCTAGCTGGTCCTGATTTGTATCCAGTTGTAAGTACAGCACTTTCCTGAGTTCTGTAAGTCATTCTAGCAAATGATCAAACCTGAGTGGAGATCTTGAGAACCCTCAAGATTTGTAGCTAATTGGTCAGATTTGCAGTGACCTGGGGATCCCTGAACTTGTGACTAGCATCTGAAGTGAGGGTAGTCTTATTGGGGACTGTGTCCTTAAATCTGTGGAATCTAATGCTAACTCTGGTGGTTAGCGTCAGAATAGAACTGCAGTGCAAAACCATCCCATAACCAAAGGATTTGTAAGATTAGCCACAACGTGGAATGCAGTGCAATCCAGAGTAGCCAGCACCAGATCAGAGCAGTTTCCTTGCATGAGATCATCACCACCATTCCCCGAGGATTCAGAGAAAAGCCTTGTGACCAGAGACTCCCTGAGCACCATGATGTCCAGATGCCATATTGAGATGGAGGAGGAGAAAAGAAGACTGCTTGAAAGGGAAGAAATGGCTCCAATAGGGTGTTCAAACTTTGGATGGATTGCCAATGTATTTGCTTTAGATTGCAAGAGACTGAGGTTTTAAAAATTTCTTAAAACATTTTTCTTTATTAATAAATTTCTTCCATTGAATCAACAGAACTTGAGGGCAATAGAGGATCACTATAGACATTAAAGAAAGCTGTCTTTTCTCCACCTGCCCCAACACTCTCCCCTGCGGAAAATTTGCATTATGGTGAATAAAATTTGACTCTACTATATATAGCTTATTTGATCTCCTTTCATTTTTGGTTCAGAAGTATCTTGCCATATTGACAGACTCACATTTTCCTTTCCAGCTGTAGAATTACATATCAGGTGGGCTGGAACAGAATCAGTTAGTTTCCACAAAGCAGACAGACTGTATTCCAGTGATTCATCAGTGTCTACGAGTGTTGGTCTGGGTTGTGTTTTGGGCCTCCGGTCCAGTGCTTGGTTATTGTGGGATTGTCTGTGGCTTTCGAGATTCATTTAATCACTTACTGCTTATATTAAATGCTGGGAAGGAAATGATGGATCAAACGCTGGTTGAGGTTTTTTTAAGTTTATTTTTTCTGGTTGAGTTTTAAATCTAGTAGGAAAACAGGCAAATAAGTAATTTTGACAGAATTTTTATTTATTTTTTTCTTATCAATTTTTTAAATTGGAATACAGTTGATTTATAATGTGTAAATTTCTGCTGTACAGCAAAGTGATTCAGTTATACATATATATACATTCTTTTTTTAATATTCTTTTCCACTGTGGTTTATCATCGGATATTAAATATAGTTCTCTGTGCTATACAGTAGGACCTTGTTGTTTACCCATCCTGTATATAAAAGCTTACATCTGCTAACCCCAAACTCCCACTCCATCCCTCCTCCAACCCCCTCCCCCTTGGCAACCACCAGTCTGTTCTCTATGCTCGTGGCTCTGTTTCTGTTTCATAGACAGGTTCATTTGAGTCATATTTTAGATTACAGATATAAGTGATATCATATGGTATTTGTCTTTCTCTTTCTGACTTACTTCACTTAGTATGATAATCTCTAATTGCATTGACAGAATTTTTAAATTGCCATAATAAGATAGTAGGAAAGTAAGATAGTAAGAAAGAAGTCTCAGAGTCAATCATCCTGTGCACTCTAGAGCTCCTTCTGTCTCTGAATATGTGTCCTGAAAATGCCTGATGCTGGTACCAGTGCAGATGAGGGGTCACAGACCAAAATGTCTACAGAGGCAGGCAAGAGAAATAAAGAACGTGGGCTGTGTTAACTGGGGCAAATTGGGCAAATGATCCCAGTCCTGCCAGACTTTCTAATTTTTCAACAGAAGTTAGAAATCTGTGATTTTAAAAAATGTGAATGTTGCCAAAATTTAAATGTTGGCAAAATCCCCCCATAAACATACAAGTACAAAATCACTATGCGGGAAAGTTATACCTACCGGCCAGCCATATTTGGCCAATAGGTAGGTCACCATGTGCAACTCCTGATATAAATGGGGTGGTTCAGTGCAAATCCACGATAGGAACAATGAGAAAACCTCGCTGTTTTACATTTGAAGTCTATCTCTGAGGCTTACTGAGCAGAGCTTTTTTAAATTTTATTTTATAGTTTAAAATACTGTCGCCTGGTAACAATTAACTGGTTAATAGTACCTCAACAAGAACCTTACTTGCCCTTCTTTGTGCTTTTCTCAGGCTTCCCTCTCTGTGGACTCTCTTTCCCTCCTTACTTCTCCTCGATTAAACCATCTTCATTCCCTCAAGGAGCTAAATTCTTCCTGGTCCATGAGCACTGCCTCATCTGTCCCCGTTTTGTTTATCTCCGTTTCTCATATTCCACCTTGTATTACAGCTATATTTCTCTCCCTCATCTTTGCATCACTCAACATGATTTATCCTCTGTAAACAATTTTTTAAATTGGATGGGATTTTGTACAGAGTCTGAATTTTGTACAGAGTTCACATCTCCCCATTATTTTCTCTTTATTTTTCCCTTAATTAAACCTGAGGGCCTGCATCCTAAAGAACTTTGTGTTCCTCTGTCCTCCTTCTCTCTGCATTTTCTTTCCATACCTATGTATATTTACTTAAAAAAATCCAGTCACATGTAACTTGCCAGTAATCGCTAGCAAGTTCCTTTTTATTTTTTTTGGTTTGTAGTTTTAATTAGATTTTGGGCCTTTTAAACCTTAGGTTTACTTGTCAGAGACAGATTGGATTATTCGTTTTATTATCACTAAATTGTTTGGTTAAAACTTATCTTTTTATTATGTGCATAATGAGATAATGTATTATCTAGAACTCTCGTAAATGATTTTGCTTCTCATAAATGTTGGACATTCTTTCCTATGTCTAGATTAGTGCTTAGCTTTATCACGTTTATTTCCATTTGAAGAAGAGGATTCAGAACAACTGTTAAAAAATCGAACCTAGTTCGCAACTGCTGTGAGCACATCTACTGTGACTTTTTTTCCTCTTTTTTCAGTAGCTTCTGAAAGTTTCCCGTGGATTTTACAAGGCAGCTCTCAAAATGAAGGTAAAATGATGACATCTAAAAGCACAGGAGGTGGTCCAGAGATGTGAAAGCCCAATAGACTCATCTGAGCCAACTGACCCGCCCTGTGCCTGCCGAAGACAGATTCGCTCTTCTCCCTCCGTTTTCTCTGGGTTCATCTCAGTGGGGCCTCCAGGGATACTTTGTGTGATTTAATGGCTAAAACAAGGAGGACTTGGCCTGCAGGCCACATGGGTGGGCCAACTTACTGTCTGAAAGGTACTGCTCATTACAAAAAACTCTAAAATATTTCCTTTCACTTAGATTAAACTGGGCCAAATAATTTTAGATGAAATTGACCGTGGCCGTGAAAGTTACATCAAACCGTGGGATAAAATTAAACCCGCATATCACAATACTGCCCAGGATAAGGACCAGGTGGCACCTAATATTTGTCTTATCCTATTTTGTACCCGTCAGTTTTTGCTGCTTCGGTTGACCTCTCGAGGAGAGATGTTGGTTTCTCAGAATAGACTGTACCTTTTTATTTGTAGGAAAATGTATAGATACATCAGATGACAGAACTGGGGAGTATTAATGCCTATCATTGATTTCTCTTGCTTCTCCTTCCAAAAAAGGGATTGCAATACATGTTTTCCAAAAGAGACTTGGTAGATCACAAGTAAATATGGTGTGAAGAATATCTCAGCACCCGCCATACCCTGACACACACGTGTCACACATTCACTGGTTTGTTTCAGTTATTTCTGAGATGAAGTCCAAAATATAACTTCCTCCAATAGGAATTCTTTGGTTCAGATTTCTCTGCTCTATATTCCTATTGTACCCCTAACTTCTCCTTTTATAACATTCATGGCACTTTATTTTAATTACTTCTCTTATTGCCCATATCCTCCAGGAAACTAAAATCTCTAAGGGCAGGCACTAAATGTGTCTTGGTCAGTATATTCTTACCACTCAGGACAACTGATGTGAGCCTTCAACAAATATGTTCTTGAAAAAATACTTGTCAAAGGAATAAATAAATAAATATACTGCATTTGCAAATATATCTAATATTGTTAATGTTAAATTGTTAACCCATTTGTGGTACTAATATAAATGGCATTATATCTACATTTTTTTAATACATGCTGGTACTGTAACTCAGCAAATTTAAGATAGCATCAATTGTACAACACACTATTATCTTCTGTAACACTAAGAAAGGAAAAGATCCTGCCAATTACAGTGTGACCCAATGCTTTCTTATTTTTATATTAAAAAAAATCTCAAGTACAGTAATAACTCATTTTAAAATTTATTTTATTTATTTATTTATTTTAACATCTTTATTGGAGTATAATTGCTTTACAATATTGTGTTAGTTTCTGCTGTATAACAAAGTGAATCAGCTATACGTATACATATATCCCCATATCTCCTCCCTTTTACGTCTCCCTCCCACCCTCCCTATCCCACCCCTCTAGGTGGTCACAAAGCACTGAGCTGATATCCCTGTGCTATGTGGCTGCTTCCCACTAGCTATTTGTTTTACATTTGGTAGCATATATAAGTCCATGCCACTCTCTCACTTCATCCCAGCTTACCCTTCCCCCTCCCCGTGTCCTCAAGTCCATTCTCTATGTCTGCGTCTTTATTCCATGCTTTCCAGTTAAATTAGGAAATGCTCCAAGTGGAAGCCCTCCTGCCTGATATTCTATAGCTGAGGGTTTGGTCACATATATATAAATGTCCCCTGTGTGCAGTAGGTAGAGAGGGCCCAGGCCTGTTTTGAAGCTGAGCTTGGTGGGTATCTGGGGAAGAGCCAGGCCCAGCCTCGTGTGGCTTGCAAGTGGCACTCTTTATATAGACTGTTATAATCCAGCTGAATTTTAACCTCTAGTGTTTGAGAGTTAGGTTAATAAAGTCTATCCCTTAAAAAAAAAACCCAAAAAACAAAAAAGAACCAAACCAAAAAATTGTATCTCACTAAATGGAAGAGATTAAAACCAAATACGGGTACTGGTAAGCAATAACTTAAAAATGGAAGCCCATATAAACTTTGTTGTATATCTGGTACCGATTAAAGAATACATGAAAATGATTTTTTATTGCCAAAGATTTTTTAGAAAGGTTATAATGAATTTTCTTTTTAAACTTCTCGGTGAATATATGCGAGAACAATGCAGTTGCCCTTTCAAATATATCCATTTTCTTATTTCATGATGAAAACACGGGCCTCTGGTCTTTCTAAGATCCAAAATATTGTATACATTAATTGTATATTGTGAAATGTTCACTTTGGCTTCCTGGTCTTCCCCAAAAGAAATGTAAAGTGGTGGTGACTATTTTCCTCTAATTATTTTCACAAAATTCTGATAGTAAGAATTTGATTTGGGAGGAGAAAACAATTATTTAAAATAGATATATTTTATCTTTAATTAGGTCACATACCAGAAGTCAGCACGATTTAATTGATTACTAGTGAGAATGTTTAGAGTGACCATTGGCAAGCTTATGGAATTAGCAGGAGGCACAAAGAATTGAAAGAGGAAAGGAAGAGGGAGAAAAAAGAGGAAGAGAAAAGAGGCAAAAGAAAGAGAAGGAAAAAAATGAGAAAATAAAAATTGTTAAGTGTTGGCTTCTTTTATTTTTCCTACACAGAGATATTTCCAACTGCAGCTATCGTGTAACATAACAAAAGTCCATACATTGTCTAGAATTTAAGAGTATTGTCCAAGAATGTATCAGTGTGAAATCCATGTTTTGGTACTGCAGCTGAATTCTTCTTGCTTTTATCATTTATTGTAAAGCCTCTCATTGATCTATCATATCATTTGCTACAGTTACTCATTCTCAATAAAGTCTTTTTTTTTTATTTGGACCCTAGGTTTTCCTCCTAATTTGTGGGTAACTTAAAATCTCTATTTGGATACCTGTTAGGCATCTCAGACTCATCGTGGTCCTGATTTCTACTCTCCCCTTCATTGACCTTCCTGTCATCTTACCCGTCTCAGGGAATGGCAATGCCATGCTTAGATGAAAAATCTAAGAAACATCTTCGACTCTTGCTCATCTCATGTGCAACGCAAGAACAGATCTTGATAGATCTATCTTCAAAATATATCCAGAACCTGACCACTTCTCACCACCTCCACTGATGCCACTATGTCTTAGCTACCATCATCTCTCACCTGGGTCTTTTCTGTGGCCCCCAACAACTTCCCCTGCTTTCACTCTTGTTCCATACAACCTGTTCCCAAAACTTATGTCAGGACCTCCAGTGGCTCTCATCTCACTGATGTTGACCTACAAGCCACCCCCGGCCCCGCTGCCAATCTGTCCCCCCCATTGCCTCTTAGATCTGTTCTACTACGTCCTGCCTTACTCACATTGTTGTGTTTCACTGGCTTCCTTGCTGCTCCTTGGAGAAGCCAGGTCAACTCTGACCTCAAGTCCACTACTATTGCTCTCTCTGCTTAGAAGAGCTTGCACCCAGATATCCACAAAAGAGCTCTTTGCTACACCTCCCCAGGTCTCAGTGAGGTCTTCTCTGATGACTCTCTTTAATTTTTGCAATACTACCTAGTGTTCTCTATCTCCCATTCTTGCTATAGTATATAATTGACTTATGTACTTTGTTTATGTCTGTTTCCCCCAACTAGAATATAAATTCATGGAAGAAAGGAATTTGTTTGTTTTGTTCACGTAGAACAATGCTGGGCATATAGTAGGCATTCAATAAATGTCTGTGTTATTATTGTTGCCTCTTCGGTGCTGGATGTTGAGCTGGCCACAGAGAGCTGAGAGTGACAAGATAAGGATGAGAGCAGTGTCATAAGAGTAGATGTGCAGTGTTTTACAGAGAGGCTGACATTTGAGCCATGTAGGAACTTGTTAGGAGGAAAAACAATGAATGCACTCCTGTCAGAGGAAGCCATGTCTCTAAATGCAGAAAAGTATAAAAAGAATTCCAATTTAGAATGCACTGTTTATTCACTCATTCACTGCACCTACTATGTTTCTGTTACTATTCTAGGCACTAGGGAAAAGGGATAAAGAAGAACAACAAGGTCCCTACCCTCAAGAGACATTTGAGCAGAAGTTAAGTAAGCAAATAAATAATGCCACTTGTGATTAGTTCTATGGAAGAAACAAGCAATATGACAACAGCCACAAGCAGGTGAGGTGTGAGAGCTTCTTTAAATAGGGAGATCAAGGACGTAGTTTTGTGGCTGTGATATCTGATCTAAGACCTGAAGGTGAAGGAGCCAGCTATGCCAAGATCCAGAGAGTGTGCCATCTGGGCAGGAGAATAGCAAGTACAAAGTCCCAGAGACCAGTGTGATTAGAGGACAGGAGGTGGTGAGTGGAGTGCCCATGTTACAGACATGGGCAGGGCGAGATCCCGGAGGACCTTATCAACCACTGCAGGAGACCGTGCTCTGCTATCCAGATCCGACTCCCAGCCCACTACTTATAGGACTGGAGCACTCATTCCCCAGCCACTGAGAGCGTGGCAATGCCAGATTGGAGCTGAACTCCCTCTGGGGCTTGCCCTTGTCTGAAGAGAGGCTGGTCCTCCAAGGTTACACTGTCTCCCTAAGAGTAGCCACTGAAATACAAAGGCTCAGCCCCTTTTGCTTCAATAAGGGCCACTCTGCACCATCATCCTGGCTCTTGGTCAACTGAGGCTTCTGTTGTGACTTCATTGCAGCCCAAGTTCTCTCTGTCCAATCCTCCTTCCTTCATGTCCTTCATGGGAGTTGATCCTGAGAGCACCTGCCAAAACACTTCTATACACCAACGTCCATCTCAGGACTTGCTTCCTGGGGAAACTGACCTGTCACACCACGGTTTGTGTTTTAAGTTCAAACCAAATCCATGTGAAGCTTTTATGCAGAAAGATGACAAGATCCGATTGACGGTTTCGGAAGAGCCCTCTGGCTCCTGACTGGAGAATGGATCGTAAACAGGCAAGAGCGGAGGCCCTCCCGTAACTCTCAAACATTGTGGTGTTTTCATGGGGAGAAGTGTCTATTTTTATTTGAGCTGTTTTGCAGGAGATTAAAAGTTAAGATGGATACGCTGGCTGGCAGGATATGCAGACCCAGCCCTCACGCTGGAGGAAACACTGTTCAAAGGACAGGATCTACAGTTTTCACTGATCAGTTGGGACAGGGCTACAGATGTCTGGATGCTGGGAAATGTGCAAATGTTGGACCACTATGTTTTAATGTTACTGCCCTGTTGGGACTAAAGGAGAAAGCATAAATGTGGTTGAAAAGAGTGGATATTCACACTACTAATCGTACATGAAAGCAGGCAGTTCCTGGGGAGGAAATTGAATCCTCGACAGCAGGTCCTGGAGAGAACAAACTAGAATTCCTCTGTCTGAGCCTCAAGGCAGTTAGCAATGGAGAGGGTCACAGCCAGCCTGAAACCAGCCTCACCCCACTTTCCTCTGTCCTCTGATCTCCTGCTATGGCTTCTCAATAGCCAGACCTAACCAGCAGCCAGAGAGTGCTGAAGCCATGTCGGTGAGGTCCACGGAATTCTGCATCCTGGGCAGAGAACAGGACAGAGAAGCAAATGGCAGATATCTGGAATGCAGATGAAAGTTCCTCTGTGTTGAAATTCGGGCTCCTCTAACTCTGATATGCATATGAATTGCTGAAGATCTTGTTAAAATGCACGTTGTGTTTTAGGAAGACTGAGGTGGGACCTGAGGTCTGGAATTGTTAGCACATTCCCGGGTGATGCTGTGGCTTCCTGGTGCATGGATTGCTTATGGACCAGCGAGGTCACAATTCCCTTCCCTAAACTAAGTCTTGTCAAAAGTCACAGCTTGGTCTCACCTGTGGAAAGGAAGCATCCCTTGACCACCTGGCAAGAAGGGAGCTGGGAAGGAGCACATTCCTTTCTTCCTGTCCCTCCCCAACCCAGCCCCGAGGGCCTCGGGGAAACAGCATTCACCAGGGGTGGGGCACTTATGAGGGTCAAGGGTAACTGGCAGTTGGCCTAAGTGGCCTGTGGATAGAGAGGAGATTGATGACTTGAGCCCGGAGAGGCAGAGACCAACTGATTCAGGAAAGAACATAAAATACCAGCACCTTTGAGGATTCCCCGGAAAGGGAGCCTTGAAATCATTGTAAATAATAGGAAAATGACCTTATTTATGTTTACAGGCTAGGGAAACCCAGACTTACAGGGAATGAATAAAGTTTGATAGTTCAGGCTTGAAATCCGTTGCAGAAACCCCTTGTGCTTTGCTTTGTATTTGCTCCATTAACAGCTGCTTTTCCCAATGGTTTGTGTTTAGTCCGTGATTATCGAGAACTGCTCATCCTAAGTGGGACAGGGCCTCTCCTGTCGAGGCCTGTGGTCCTCTGCAGTAACAAGGCACTCAAACATATATATATATATATATATATATAAAATTTTTTTTTTGCGGTACGTGGGCCTCTCACTGTTGTGGCCTCTCCCATTGTGGAGCACAAGGCTCCGGACGCGCAGGCTCAGCGGCCATGGCTCACGGGCCTAGACGCTCCGCGGCATGTGGGATCTTCCCGGACCGGGGCACGAACCCGTGTCTCCTGCATCGGCAGGCGGACTCTCAACCACTGCGCCACCAGGGAAGCCCACACAAACATATTTTTGACCACATGCAGGCTGCCTCAGCTTTTAGCTGTGTTGCAATCCCGGAAATGTCATTGAAAGGAGAATGGCAAGAAATGAATCGTTTTTTTTCTTCTCCCACCATGGTGTGGCCACCACTTACCTTCTTTTTCCACTCAGTGTTCCTGAATCGATAAGGCAAAATGTTGACAAGTTAACTTTAAGACCAATGAATCAGCAGGAAGACTGTTGAGTGAGTGCCTCAATAAAGTGAAAAGTGAAATATAGGGGTCTGTCAGCTCCATCAGGCCAGCAAATGGATGAAATGTTGCAGGCGACACGAGTGAGGACTGCCTGCACATTTTTCTTTTTCTTGGCATTAAGAATTGAGAGTAGTTTAATCTTAAATTCCTTCTCCAAGAGCTACATAAAGAGACGAATCTTTCCAATCCTTCATTGGAAGCAATGATTTATTTTATTTTATTTTATTTTATTTTGGCTGCATTGGGTCTTCGTTGCTGCACATGGGCTTTCTCTAGTTGCAGCAAGTGGGGGCTACTCTTCGTTGCGGTGTGCAGGCTTCTCACTGTGGTAGCTTCCTTTGCTGCGGAGCATGGGCTGTAGGTGCGTGGGCTCAGTAGTTGTGGTACATGGGCTTAGTTGTTCCATGGCTTGTGGGATCCTCCTGGACCAGGGCTCAAACCCACGTCCGCTGCACTGGCAGACGGATTCTTAACCACTGTGCCACCAGGGAAACCTGGAAACAATGATTTTAATCAAAGCATCCTGAATAAGTATCTATAGGCCATCAACCCCTGGATGGTGATGAGGGCAAGGGTATGAGAGAAGGTGGGAGTAGACTGGTTTGTGGACAGGGAATTCTACATTGATGATACAAACACTAATGCAAATACTACTACGAGTCTCAAATGCCTATACAGCACTCGCTATGTGTTATGGGCCAGTGAAGCACTGTTCCAAGGGCTTTACATGAAGAAAGCTAGGGCCAAAGCCACAGACACCTCTTGCTATGGACTGAATGTTTGTATCCCCCACCCCAAATTCATATGCTGAAATCCTAATACCTAACATGATGGTATTAGGAGGTGGGGCCTTTGGGAGGGAATTAGATCACAAGGGTGGAGCCCTCATTAATGGGATTAGTGCCCTTCTAAGAAGAGACACTAGGGAACTTGCTTCCTCTCTCTGCTCTCTTCAAGAAGACAACCATCCGCAAACCAGGAAGAGAGTCCTCACCAGAACCCAACCATGCTGGCACCCTGGTCTTAGACTCCGGAACTGTAAGAAATAAATGTTTGTTGTTTAAGCCACCCAGTCTATGATATTTTTGTTGTAGCAGTCCAAACTGACTAAGACACCTCCTGATACAGGAGCTTTGAAGATGCAAGTTCTAATAATTTAGTAGCTTTGTCCCCATCCTTCCTTCAGCATGAAAATGCAATAGGTAGGGGATGAAGAGATGGGGATGATTTATTTTTACTTTTTTTTCCTGCTTCCTCTAGCAACTCACAGTTTTACCAAATACAGATTTAAAAAAAAAATAAATTTATATGATGACCATACTCAGTAAAGGTGGATTAAAAAGGGAAGAAAGGAGACATTTTTATTTATTTTGTGAAGTTTTGTGAAAAATTCTTTTGACCCTTATACTGAGTCTGAATTCTCTCTATGCTACACTTGCCTCCCTCCATTCCCTCTACCTGCCTCTCCCACCACAACCAGTTTTTTAAGCACAGCTAAAATCAGGGGATGAGCATAGTGATAAACCTGACCCTGGGGCCCTCCTAGAAATGTTCATTAAGAACTACCTTCCCCTTTGCCAACTGCTAACTAAACCAGTCTCATCAGATGATGTTTACTGGGACCAGATAACAGATCTATTTCAGAATGCATGACTAGTCCTCTCCTTCCTTCCATAGACAGACCAGCCTATCAATGCCCTTCTTTCTGAACCTTGATCTTAGCCCATCAGAAGCATGCACCCCATAGGAACTGTGGCTTTATCCTTGTTAAAGGATAAAGAGAGGATACTAGGGAGAGGATAGGAGGGGGATAGTTAATCAATAATCTATCATAAATTTTGACCAAGCATCTCCAGGTGTGCTTGGTTCCTTTGAGCAGGGGAGATGTGGGAAAGGTGAATACATACTGGGTTTCCATTTGGCTTATTTTAGAAAATACCAAGCAATAGGGCAAGCCCATTTTGGGTAACTTTGTGAGATCTTTCTACCCAGAAGGCTAGTCCAGCAGGCAGGAGTGCTTAGGGGCTGGTAAGTATGACTTGGGGATTCTGTCTCCATCTGATCTACATATTTAGTAATATTTCTGAGTCAGAAAGTTAGGAAAGATTTCATGCACTTCATTTTTATCTGTATGGGACTAGGTTTGTGAGTTGCCTGAAGAAACAGACAAAGAAATACAGTTCTCCCTCTTCTCCACCCACGCATTCTGCTACGTGCAGGATGAGGGATGCAGGCCCTTGATCTACTTCATGCTTCCCTGCTGCCCTTTCTTCTTGGCAGTTCAGGGGCTGAGCAGAGGCCCCAGGACTGTGACAGTGTGGATAGAAAGGCTGGGAGATCACAGTGTGAACCCTGTATGCCTTGTTCCCAGACCCCTGCCTGCAGCCTCAGCCTTACTCTCCAGGCTCCTGGAGCAGGCCCATCCCTCGTTGGGAAATTGAGTCCAGAAGGGCTCATGCGCTCATGAATTCTCCTGCTGTGACCTAATTCTCCAATTCTGGTAATTCAGCTTCTGCTTTGACCTGTGACCCAACTGGGTCATTGTCTTGTCACCCTGGACTTCTGTACCTGTGCTGAGTTTCAGTTTGTCTAAGCCTGAGATCATTCCGCTGAACTTCAACTCCTTGGTTAAAACTCTGTTTGTAACTGTCAGACTTCCCCAGTTTTGATCATTATCAAAATAGGCTACTTGCTTATCCATTTGTTCTTTGCCTTTTTCTTGGGACTCATCTGCTTGTCCATCAAAGCTCCTGCCTCACCCAGGCTGACTCTCCCCAGACTCTGACCTGTGGGATATATCCTGATCTTGATAAGCATACCTCCACTCCACTTAGGTGAGCCTCCCAAGTGATCATGGTATGGTAAACTTACAGATGGAGAGGGTCATCAAGTTTACCAGCTCTGATTCTTATACTCCACCATTTGCCTTGCCTTTGGAGATCTTTCACAAAGAATGACTACTACCATCATGTATTAATTAGATTTATTTGGTTAAAGGGAAAGAAACAGACTTTGTTTAGTTTGAGTAAAAAGAAAAATTTACTGGGAAGATCTGAGTTTATAACCAAAGCACCAGGAGGGTTGAGAAGTAGGGAAGCTCTGAAGATCTTAACTTTAGGAGTTCCTGGACCTGCAGTTTAGGACACTCTGTGGTTCAGCTCCATGACCCTCAACAGCTGTTTCTCCTCATATAGATTTCTGTATTTCCTGGAGAGACAATCTGATTAGCTTAGCTTCATTTAAGCATTTTCCTCTGGAAAAAAATCAGCTCTAGTTCATGTCCCGAGTAAAGACTTGGCTGCTGGGGTCCACCTCTAGGAATCAGGGCCAGTCCCCAGGAAAGGGCCAGGGATGTGAACTGAGGATTCACCCCAAGTGTCATACCAGATGCTGATCACACTGGCCCCAGGTGACTCTCTGCCTCTCCTACCCCAGGAACCCAGCACTCATCTCAGTTCCCTTAGCACAGCTGGGGGATTCTTCACTGCTGTCACCCAAGGCTAGATTTTTAAAAACAAAAACATCAAGTAAAAGAGGAACATACAACTGGAAATCTACTTTGTAGACTTGCTGGTCTTCAGCTTGAGATATCTTGCAGGGATGCTTTCTGGACTTGCTCATGGTTGAGGACATGTGTTTGAGATTCAGAGGGATCCAAAGAAAGGCTAGAAATTCTCTCCTATTTGGCTAAGGACTGCCTTCAGAATGCCATTTTCCTGGCTCTTCCCAGGTGAAAGGTATGGGACTAGCCTCTCTTCTCAGGAGTAATCTCCTTCCCTTTCTCCAGGCGTGTGGTCTGGCCTGATGGCCTCATAATATAGTCTACCAGAGCATTACGTGATAGGCTCACCATTTTCCACAGGATGGGCACATCTAGTAGTAGGAGACTTATTCTGTTACCCAAATGCTAGGCCATCTGTGATTTCGGTCCTGACCTGTCCCAGTGTGGCTTGCTGCCATGACTACTGTGTAATGATCTGATTCAGAGTCAACATGTACTGATTACATGTGGGTGGTCTGCCAGGCTCTATGGGCAGGGACTTGTACTTGAATGACGTAATTCATTATTTAACACAAATCCCATGAAATTCTCATGGAAAATGAGTGCTGTGGTCAAATACATTTGGTTAACACTACCTGATGTCTTCTTTTTGCACACACAGAATGCTAAGTACCTCACTATACACTCTAGAAGATGCAGAAAAAAGAATTGTTTAACTCTATGTAACCTCGCATTTCCCAAACTGAATGGGTTGTGGAAACTTTTTTCCCACCTATTCACATCCTGCAGGACTGACTTTCAGTAGAACACTCTTAAGGAAATGCGAGTTAGTTTAATGCTCCCAGCATCCGGGGAGCAAACCTGAAAAATTGTTGTTATGCTCATTTTTCAGACAAGAAGACAGAGGCTCACCTCAGAGAGCTTGTGTAGCTTGACCCAAGTCTACCCAGGGAGCAAGTGCCTCTGCAGAGCTTAGAACCCCGTTCCTCTGAGTCCAAGTCCAGGCCTCTTTCTGCCATGCCTGGACCACCATCTCTGAGACTTACCAGATAGTCCTGAGGGACTGTCTTAACAGATTCTGGCTATCAGCCAGATACAGATGCCAGAGACCCAGGAGAGCCTCCTGTCTGAAGGCGTGCAGGCTCATGACCCAGGAAGAGCTGATATTTCAGGTCAAGTACAAAGACAGGGAAAAGCCAATGTTCCAGCTTGAAGGCCCTCTCTTATTTGGGTGAGAGTCAGGCTTTTTGTTCTGTTCAGGCCTTCAACCAATTGGATGAGGCCCAGCCACATTAGAGAGGGCAATCTGCTTTACTTAGTCTACCAATTTAAATGTTAATTTCATTTAAAAACACCATCACAGAACCACCCAGAATAATGTTTGGCCAAATATCTGGAACCCCTTGGCCCAGTCAAGTTGACACATAAAATTAACCCAAAAATCTTCTCTGACTTCCGCCTTGCTCACACTCTCTTCCTCTCTCTGCATCTTCTTGCTTGCCTCCTCCAATGAAGTCAGCTGCCATGTTGTCAGCTGCCCTGTAGAGAGGCCTCCATGACAAGGAACTGTGGTAACCTTCAGCCAACAAACAGCAAGAAGCTTGGGCCCTCAGCCCAACAGCCTTCAAGGAATTTCATCCTGCAAATAACCACATGAGTGAATTTGGGGATGGAGCCCGCCCTGTCTGCCAAGCCTGGACTTGACCAGAGCCCTGGCTGACACATTGGCTGCAGCCTGTGAGGGATCCTGAAGCAGAGAGCCCAGGTGAGCCATGGTCTAGATTCCTGATCTACAGGAACCATGAGATAATAAATGTTATGATAAGACTTTTCATCTTGAGGTCATTTTTTTCTCAGTCACAGATAATTAACACATGTCTCATCCATTGGCTAGTCTCCACAAATGGAGCTTGAGGGTATCTGACGTTTTTGATCCTTTCATCCACTGTCTCTCTTTAAGAGAGGACCCAGACAAGCTTTCAAAATGCCTACCTCCAACCTTTTGTGAGAAAGGATGCCCAAGTAACTGAACAAATTCTATCTGTGGCATTTAGACAGTATAGTTCGGGGGAGGATACTTACAAAAAGAATGGGGCAAGTTCACAAGAAACAGAAATGTTTCTTTTCTGGTTACTGTGTTTTAACACATCTCTCAGTGTTTCCTTTTTTCCACCATTGTTTCCACCAACCAACACTCTAGGTCCCTGGTCTCACTGGGTCCTGTCCTACCTCATCCCATAGATAAATCAATCAACAGGACACCAACCAACCTAGAGACCCACTCTGTGATTCTTTGTTGGGTATGGGGTGATAACGGATTGTTTCACCTTTGGACTTGTAAATGAACACCAGGGATGATGGTGATTACATGTTGGGGGGGCAGGGGGGAGGAAAGGAGCCCTGTCTCAGTTTTCTTGGACTACGTAATCCTTGAGGCTTCTGACTCATAGGTATAGTTCAGGGAGTATGGGCAGAAAGAGATAGGGAAAAGTTGTATGAAAAAGAAAAAATTAAATTCCCCATTGACATGGGCAGATGTGGGTGAGCCAGTCACAAAATGACGTAGAGAATGAAGAGATATGATATTTCTTGTACCCTAGTGTCAAGGAGAAAACTCTTCCAAGGATCCTCACTATTAATGCCCAGGACATACTTGAGATGAAACAGGGTGTTTGTGGACAGGTGTGCCTATATACTGGAGCTCCTGAGGAGCTGTCCCTTAGTTTTTTTTTTAATTAATTAATCAATTTATTTATTTATTTTTGGCTGCATTGGATCTTCGTTGCTGTGCATGGGTTTTCTCTAATTGCAGTGAGTGGGGGGCTACTCTCCGTTGAGGTGCACGGGCTTCTCATTTCAGTGACTTCTCTTGTTGTGGTGCGCGGGCTCTAGGTGCACGGGCTTCAGTAGTTGTGGCGCACAGGCTCAGTAGTTGTGGCTCGTGGGCTCTAGAGAGCAGGCTCAGTTGCTGTGGCGCAGGGGCTTAGTTGCTCCGTGGCATGTGGGATCTTCCCGGACCAGGGCTCGAACCCGTGTCCCCTGCATTGACAGGCGTATTCTTAACCACTGTGCCACCAGGGACACAGTTCTCTTAGTTCTTTAAGCCATCCTCCTCCTCCTACCTGCTCATCTACCATACGAGCCAGCAGCAGGTCCCTATGTACTCTCTTAGCTTTAGGAGAAAAGGAGCAACCCACTTGACATGGCTTATGACACACCCACTGGGTTTTCTCTAAGGCAGTAGTTCTCAACTCTGGTTGTACATTAGAATCACAGGGGAAGATTTGGAAAAAATGTGACCATGCCTGGACCCAGCCCCCAATCAATGAATCAGAATCTCTAGGGGAAGAGCCAAAGCATGGGAGTTTTTTGAAAAGTTCTCTACATAATTTTAACACACAGCCAGTGAGAGCCACTGGTATGGGGCCCCAAGACAGACTATAGTATTGTAATTCAGAAATGGGGACTCTGCTAAGATAAAGTGTCACTAAGTTGAAAACCAGATTCTTTTTTTAAAAAAGTCTTGAAATTAACATCCTAAGAAAAATAAGTTGAGTGGACACAGGTGCCTGACCCTTCAGAAGGAAGGCCAGCCAGTGAGCATGGCGAGTAAGGGAGGCTCTATTTGACCAGGGGATTTGCTGGAAGCAGGGTCTTTTGGAAGACGCTTACTGTTTGAGATAATGTCTGAAGGTTGAGACTGATATGAATTATTTAGACCTTTAGGGAGACTTTTTGCAATGGAATCAATTTTCCTTATCCTTCTCTGCGTAGTCAGACTGAAATGGTCAAACCTCTAGAGCAAAGCTGACTTTACAAACAGCAGCCGCGAGAAAGTTCTGATGTTCGCTACCGTGTTGCTGATAAAACTAAAATTGATTGAGATGCCCCTTGGGAGGTCTCAAGAAAACCTAAGTCTTGTTGTTATGAAGTGTTATAGTAATTTCCTTTGTATGTCATATTCATGAGACACGTGATGTGCATTTAACGAGAACTCAGATCAGGGGGTAGAAGCTTCGTGTTTTCAAAACGCTGCAGAATAGAGATTCAGAGGCTATCTCGCAAGCTCACGTTTTCTTCTTTCGTGGGAGATTTTGGCCTTCTGGCACAAAAAGTGTCAGGCTCGAGACTTTCTGCTTTGGTGTGACAGGAGCGGCCACGTGTCCTGGTTTGCCCCACATGGTTCCAGTTTACACGTGTTGTCTTAGCCTAATAATTCACAGCCCACTTTTCCAGTTTCAAAAGTGCCCTGGTTTAGGTGATACATCACATGGTCTTCCTGTCATTTTATAGTGTGCCTCTGGTCTGGGAAGAGGAGACCTACGGTATAGTACTATTGTTTCCACTAATTGGTTTTGTGCTCCTAGCAGATGATTTTTCTCTGAGGGACTCAGTTTCCTTCTAAGTCAAGGAAAGGGGGATCTAAACCAGAGACCCAGGGTCTGCGCCATGTTAGATGCAGATTTTTGTATGATTTTGTTATATGTCTGCATATATACCATTGTATGTACATTTTTCTGGGGAGTTGCAGATAGCAGTCATCATATTTCTGAAGGGGAGTTTCATGATCCCCAAATGGTAAAGAACCACTCTGGATAAATTCTGCAGTCCTATTCAACTCCAGGATCGTGCACTTCTGTCGTTACGATGCTTTTAAAACAGAACTTGGGAGTCGGTAAAAATGTTGCCTGAGAATATTTCCACAGTAAGAACTGTATGATAATTGATTTCCCTTGTACCAAACAAATAAATGGAATTTTATTTTTAGAGGCAAGCAGCCCACACACTGCAATGATAAAAGGACTCTTCTATGAGACAGACAGGAACCCTGCAGTTGGGAATACAGGGCCTTCTCCTTTGGGAAACGCACAGGAAGGGAAAGAGAAACACCCCATGGGAATGCAGGGGTCCTTGTGAAGTAGGGATGATACACAAGATGACAAGGGAACTGTTTGGACCTTCCTGTCTAAGACTGATAGAAAAGAGGATGAGAGATAAGCAATTAAGGAAGTAATTATACGATAGACTTAAAGAAAGGACCAGAGTCTGCAATCTGTTTTCAGCTTTGTCATGAAACTGCTGTGTGACCTTGGGTGGATCAGTTTCCTCTGCCTCAAAACCAGATGGAACTGTGATCTCCAGCTGCTATGCTTTGCTTCCCTGCACTTGCTCATTCCTGGCTCTTCCCCACTTTCAATGACCCTGAGGAAATCTTTCTGTGCCTGTTTTCTAAAATTCAATGCACTTGCCAAAGGCCTTGCTATTCTGTGTTTTCTTTTTTCTTTTCCCATAAATTACGCCTCATTGAGAACATTTACCATTTCTCACCCATTTATTGTGGAGAGAAAATTTGCTTTGAAATGATGGCCAGAGTTTCCCCAATGTTTTCTTTTCAAGAACATCTCACTTGAGCAAGATAGCCTAGAGGCTGCTTTTCTGGTTCAGAGTGGCCACTGAACCAATTATGGAACTGGGTAACAAAGGATCAAAAAATGACTTGCGCAAAATTCTCAGTGGATCAGAGTAGAGCCTCAGAAGCCCCAGAGGCTTTGCCCTGATGGTAATGGGAAACATTTGGTACCAATCTATTTCCTTAGACTCTCATGAAGTAACTTATGGTGATGGTGAGGAATTAGCTATTGACCACATTGTATGTACTGCTCTGCAATCCTCAGTAAGAATTTCAAGTATAATACAATATTCAAGTATATATATTTATATATAATACAATATTCAAGTATAATACAATATTCAAGTATACTACAATATTCAAGTATATTTATTTATATATAATACAATATTCAAGTATAATAACAATATTCAAGTATATTTATTTATATATTATATTTATATATAATACAATATTCAAGTATAATACAATATTCAAGTATATTTATTTATATATTATATTTATATATAATACAATCTTCAAGTATAATACAATATTCAAGTATAATACAATACAATATAATACAGGGATAACTCAAATCACAAAAGTAATAACTTTTTGTCAGCATTATACCGTAGCCTACATCAATGGTCTCTGGAGTGAAGTTTGAGGATTTTGGGGGTGGGGGGGTGTAGTATGATCTATTGGGTGATAGGAAAAATATTAAACTTCTATTAGGCATGCTGAAAGATATTTTACTGGGGGGTGTGCTATCAAAAATATTTAGGGTACCCCTGGGTTAAGCCATTGTCTATTCTATGCCAGGTATTTGTTTTGGGAGCTACATATATAGAATGTGCTATATTGTAGTGAGTGGCAAGGTTCAACTCCGTAGAACCTTGGACTCTGGACAATACAGAATGGAACTTTCTTAACATGATAAAGAATGTCATGGTTGTGTCTGATATCATTTGGTCATAGACTGGTGTTATCAAGAAAGGTGAAAACACAAAACGGATGACTGATAGTGGACTGGATACATGGTCTTTTGAAAGCCACGTCTGGGGGTGAGAGTCACATAATCCAGACATCCAGAGATTCTGGCAGGTTCACCATAATCAGAACCTGCTGCGCCCCACCCCCAAAAGGACTTACACTCTTCCTCTTCCGTTATTTCTTGTATCAATTGGCAAGCAAAACAAAATCTTAAGTTCATCACAATCTCTAGTAGCACTATGTAAGTCTCATTCAAAAGAATAAAGAGTGAGGAAGAAAAACGGACAAACCCCTATGAAGAAAACAACCGACTTCAATGGAAGTATTATATATAATCATACACAACAACTATATATATTAATTACATACTTATATATAGTAATATAATTTAGGACAAACTCGTAATTCTTGGTCAAGGCCAGTGGCTGTCTTCACTCTTCATTAAAGTCATGTGGGAGATTTAAAAAAATACTAATACTTGGGACCTATTCCCCAGAGATTCTATTTTAATTGTCTGAGGCGGAGCTTGGCATCAGCATTTCTCAAAAGTCCCTTTGATGAGTGTGATATGCATGTGGGGCTGAGGACCACTGGTCTAGGCCTTTAAAAACTCAACCTCCCAGACTTCCCTGGTGGCGCAGTGGTTAAGAATCTGCCTGCCAATGCAGGGGACACAGGTTCGATCCCTGGTCTGGGAAGATCCCACATGCCACAGAGCAACTAAGCCCGTGTGCCACAACTACTGAGTCTGCGCTCTAAAACCTGTGAGCCGTGGGCCTAGAGCCTGTGCTCTGCAACAAGAGAAGCCACTGCAATGAAAAGTCCACACACTGCAACGAAGAGTAGCCCCCGCTCGCCGCATGTAGAGAAAGCCCGCGCACAGCAACGAGGACACAATGCAGCCCAAAATAAATAAATAAATAAATTAAAAAAACAAAACAAAAACAAAAAACTCAACCTCCCATGTCCTGTTGGTCTGAAGATCAACAAGGAATGCCTTGCGGTCAGCTAATTTCTGTGGGAAACATTAAACATTAAATATTCCAGCTCTCTTTCTCTCTGATTCTCAGGAGAAACCATATTTTCTCAGCCAGTTGAATATCCCATGCCCTTGAGAATTGACAAAAGTAGGAGCTGACACTTACCTAACTTAAAAGCTACATTTGAGAAAGCAAGAAACTTGGCATTTGAAAGAAGAAATGTTGGTCATCCTATCAGAAATTATTTTCTCTCATACTGACCCCCTGGAGAGAAACTTTGTGACTTAAAATCACCCCCCTCTCTCTCTTGCATAGCATGGCCATTACCTTCTTCCTTTGTTCTGGTAGTGCAAGTCAGCAAAGGAAAATGTTGTTGAATCGTATAATGTTGGGGGAACTCTAGGAAGGAACAAAAGAATTGGTTACCTCAAGTTATCTGCCATTTTTCAAAGTAAATGCATGTCTGGATTTTTCTTTTACACTTTTGGTGGCTTTGGAGATGATGGGGTTGAGATATCTAAGGAAACTCAGCCATTCTCCTCAAATTGGAGTCTGCAGACAGAACTCATCCATCATTTGGTGCTCTCCCTTTGTGGAATAACCATATTCCTGTTGAATCCCCTCTGATGACTTATGGAGTCACAGGAAATTTGGAGAACAGAAATGATTCCAACATAAAACAGTAGCATAAACTCTTGGGGGGATTTCCCTTTTGGGCCTATTTCTAGGCACTTTGGAATGTAAAAGGGAGGGAAGTTAAAATAATAACTGATATAAAAAACAAGTGGACAAAAAAAGAAATCTGATTACTGGTGAACTCTCTCTACCTGTTATCACTTATGTATCCATAGGGACAGCCAGGAGAAAAGAGCTTGTGCCAGGTCATTTAATAAAGGGAATTTAATATGGGGAACTAGTTAAAAAAAAAAAAAAGGTGTTGAAAGAGAAGAAAAAGCCCAATTGGGGATAGAGAGGTGACACAGGGGTTAGTGACAGCAGCAAGTTACTACCAGGACAGATCTGAAATAAGAAATGGCAGCATTTCTCCAAAGTCCCTACAATGATTGTGATATGCATGTGGGGTTGAGGACCACTGGTCCAGACTCCCATGTCCTGCTGGTCTGAAGATGGATGGACAAGGAATGTCCTGTGGTCTGTTAATTTCTGTGGGAAGCATTACACATTTATTCCAGCTGTCTTCCCTCTGAGAGGAAGAGGAGGTCGTCTAGAAGAGGCAGGGAACCAGGGCTGCCCGATGCAAAGAGTAACCATGGTGGAAACTAGCAGCAGGAGGTGGGACAATGGAGGGAAGAGCTTTTTTGCTAGATCAGAATCAGGAAAGCGGAGGAATAAATAGCCGGACTTCTTCCTTCCTCCTGCCTCCCTACATGCCTCTAGTGTCTTCCTTCCATTGGCTGAAACAAGCGGGAAGCCAATTGTTTCCAACCGCAGCAATTTTAGAGCAGCAACACAAATTGTCACCTTACAATAAACTGGTTAATTTGAACTTTATTGGTTTGGTAGTTTTATCTCTAATTTGTAAATTTGTTGTTTAGCATAATGAGCTTATAACTAGTTTTTCATTTGTATGTTTATTTAAATAATAGTTTAATGAAAGTCATTTGTCAAAATTAGGGGCTCTTGAGAACATTTTTCCTCCAAAAAGAGGGCATACGTTACTCAAGTTGGACAATAATAGTATAAAATTCTGATAACAGGAATCACCCAGGATTTAACTGGGAGAACTGGGAAAGAGGATCTGAGGGTTGCCTAAGCTTTGAGTCATAGGAAGTAGGGAGTTCTCAATTTTGCTTAGAACAACTCTTTTAAACACACACTTAAAGAAGGGAGGACTATTCACCAAAACTCCAACTCACAGGCAGATTTTGCTTTTATATCAGAAGTATTTAGCAAAATACTTTTAAGAGGGGTCAGTATAAATGTGGTCAACCACATGACCCACCCGCATGTGACTCTGTATGTGGGTGATTTTTGCAATATGTTCTCTTTTCAAATGATGGGCTTTGCAGCCTTTTCTGCTCATCAGTAGGAATTATTTTTGACAGACTTGAAGGTGACCTCAGAGTCCAGGCTGGGAACAGCTGGCCTTGAGCTCCTGGTGATGATGAGACATGGAGATTGGGGACAATGGGGTGCCCCAGATTGGGCCATGCCTGTGTTCATGACGAAAACATTTTTTCTAGGTTCTGTGTATAGTACACAGAAAACAAAGCCAAAAGCAAACCAATCCCCAATTTCTCTATTGACTGAAGTACAAACAACATTTGTGTGAAACAGAATAAATAGCTTTATTTTTAAATTGAAAATAAGTATGAAACATTTCAAGTATGCAGAAAATAATATAATAAGTATTCACGAATTTAGCATCCAGTTTTAAAAACTGCTAACATTTTGTTATGTTTGTTTCAGATCTATCTCTCCTTCTCTTGCTTAAAAAAAAAAATACCCAAAATATTATAGCTACTACTAAAGCTCCAATGTTCATCATTAACCATTTCTTTACACTTTAATTTTCCATTAGGGTTCTTCTCTGACCCATAAATTATTTTGGAAATTTCAAATTTACCAAATGCTTGTGACTTTTTGAGCTATCTTTTGGTGGCATTATGGTCAGAGAATGTAGTCCATTTGATACCATATTTCTGAAATTTGATTGATTATTTTGGTATTTCTTGAGATTTGCTTTCTTGCGCAGTTTAATTTTTAATTTTGTTATATTTGCTCTTGAAAATAATGTTTATAATCTAATTGTTGTGGTAGGGCTCTATATATTTCCATTAGGTCAATCACGTTCATTGTTTTGTTCAAATAATCTATATACTCATTAATTTTTTTATCTTTTGATCTATCCATCTCTGAGAAGAAAGAGGCATTAAAATATTCTACTATGGTCTTGTATTCATCAATTTCTCTTTGTATTTAAATTTTTGTTTTATGTTTTGGAAATAAAATGCTGTACAAAATATGCACAGGTTTATGTTATTTTCCTGGAGAATTATTATTTTTTTTATTATTAGATAATGGCCTTCTTTATTCCTCAAAATACTTGAAGTCTGTTTATCTACTATGTATATCAATAGGCAAGCTTTCTTTTGTTTAGAATTTGCCTGGTATATATTGTTCCAATCCTTTATTTTTTGCCTTTCAGTGTCATTATGTTCTGGTGAGCCTTCTGGAAGAAGCATTCACCTGGATTATTATTTTGACTATTTTTAATACAATCGTAAAAGCTCTATCTCTTAATAGATGACTAACTGCATCACATTTTTTATGATTATTAACATAATATCTTTTATAATCTCTTCATCTTTTTTTGAAAATCAAGTTATTTCTAATCTACACATATGACTCTAACACTTAGGGCATATTACACATTTGATTTAAAAACGGATTCTATGTTGTTTTTTACTTTCCTCTCTTTCCTTTGATTGGATTAATCAAATTTTCTTTATTCCTACTTTTCTCTTATACTGATTTAGAAGTTTTACATTCTTTTACATTATATGTCTATTCTGTTTTCTGCTTTAGTGGTTATCAGCACACTAATACTTGAGTATTGGTATTTTTTGGACACACATACTTTTATTTTAACTTTTTATTTTATATGGAGTATAGTTGATTAATAAGCTTGTGATAGTTTCAGGTGTACGGCAAAGTGATTCAGTTATATATTTTCCCATTTAGTTTGTTACATAATACTGAGCAGCATTCCCTGTGCTATACGGTAGGTCCTTGTTGGTTATCCATTTTAAATATAGCAGTGTGTTGACACACATACTTGAGTTACATAGTCTAAAAGATTTACAGTCTTTTGACTGTACATAGTCATATTTTTCATATCTGGTGTTTTAGATCTACCTTATTTTATAACTCTACAAATGAAATTTTATAATTTTTTTACATTGAATGTCTACTTAGATTTATGCACAAATTTACCAACTTTGCTTAACAATTCTTCTTGTTCCCATTTGCTCCTCAATTTAATTTCCTCTTATTCTGTGAGAGCCTTTAGGTAGTATTTCTCATTCCCTGTTGGTCTGAACATTTGTTTTTATCTTACCTTCATTCTTGAGTGACAGTTTAACTTGGTAAAGTATTCTAGGTCAAAAGTTATTTTCCCTTAGCTCTTTGAAGATATGATTTCATTTTCTTCTGACCCCTGTTTTTGCTGGTAAGAAGTCTGCTGTCAGTCTTATTATTCCTTTTAGTAAATGTATTATTTTCATTGACTTTTTAATTATTTTTTTAACATCTTTATTGGAGTATAATTGCTTTACAATATTGTGTTAGTTTCTGCTGTATAACAAAGTGAATTAGCTATACGTATACATATATCCCCATAGCCCCTCCCTCTTGCATCTCCCTCCCACCCTCCCTATCCCACCCCTCTAGGTGGTCACAAAGCACAGAGCTGATCTCCCTGTGCTATGTGGCTGCTTCCCACTAGCTATCTATTTTACATTTGGTAGAGTATATATGTCCATGCCACTCTCTCACTTTGTCCCATCTTACCCTTCTCCCTCCCTGTGTCCTCAAGTCTCTACACCTGCGTCTTTATTCCTGTCCTGCCCCTAGGTTCTTCAGAACCATTTTTAAATTTTAGATTCCATATATATGTGTTAGCATACGGTGTTTGTCTTTCTCTTTCTGACTTCATTCTGTATGACAGACTCTAGGTCCATCCACCTCACTACAGATAACTCAATTTCGTTTCTTTTATGGCTGAGTAATATTCCATTGTATATATGTGCCACATCTTCTTTATCCATTCATCTGTCAATGGACACTTAGGTTGCTTCCATGTACTGGCTATTAAATTGATTTTGGACCTTTCAGTCTAACCTCCATCTTATTTTCTGTATTTTTTATTTTTACTCTTAAAAAATTCTCTCCATGCTACATTCAAAGTAATGTATCCTCAGATTTTTTTCCCCCAGTTGGCTAATTTTCTCTTCATCAGGGCCCAATCTGTTTTTTAACCAATCCACTAAATTTTTAGATTTTTATCTTTTGTTTCCAGATTTCTATTTGATTTCTTTTAACTTTTTAATTTATTTTATTTTTTATTTCTTCTCATAAAGTCACTTTATTTAGATTCCAAAGAAACCAAAACAGAGAGAAGAGGTGACCCTGAGTCAATCCTTCCACTCAAGAGCTGGAACCCCAAGTCTCTGCCTCTGGCCGGTGGGCGGAGCAGGCGGGCCAGGGTCCCCAAGCAGCGTCAGGCCCCAGTGGGTACCTGGGGACGCAAGCTTGGTGGCCTCCTTGGAGGTGAAGGAGATGCAGCAGATGGCAGGGCCAGCCCTCGCGGCGCCCGGAGGTAGTGGCGGCAGCAGTCAGGTTGAATTTATTTTGTTTTAATTCTGCATGTTCTTTTGTCATAGTGACTTATTCTTTCATCGTGGATTTTATTCCTTCTTTAATCACTTTAGCCGTTTAAACTGCAGATAGTATAAAGTTATTTGGAAGCAATATTTGCTTTCCTCTGGGACTTTTCTGAGGGAAACTTTGGACCCTTATTCATGTTAGATCTTTATTTCACATATTACATAATTTTAAAAATTGTAACCTCATCTTTAGCAGTTTTATTTTCTCTCTGTGGGAGTTCCTTATGGTATTCCCAGTGGAGTTTCCTTCTAGAGAAATTTTGCATTTGTTTCTTCAAGGAACTCTGTGCAACCAGCCCAGGAGCAACGCCTATGTCAGTCTCAAACTGGGGAATCCCATATGCCAAGGAAAGTGTACAGTCAGACTCCACACTCAGGTGTGGCAAGGGCTTGGGGCTTCAGGGGTGTGGGAAACTGTCCTTTGCCCACCCAGATCCTGGGCACAGACAAGCCTCACTGCTGCCTCCCTGGGCTGGGACATGGACTTTGTCTGGTTCCTTCATGTTGAGGCTGTAGCACTTTGGGGTTTCAGCTTCATGCAAAGGTCTCAGCTGCAGCCACCCTCCTTGCTCAGCCCCAGGGCAGATGCCACCCTTGTGCAGATGCAACGGGACCTATTTCTCTATCTGACGCCAGTCCCTCTGCACCTCCCATCCCAGGGCCTCTGCCACATTGGTTTGTACACTCTAGCATTTCTCACCCCTCTTCCTTTCTGTGCTCTTGGAATTCCTCTTCATTTCTGATGAGCTCAGCTGGGCATTCTAAAAAATTGTCATCTGTTAAGTCGTTTTATATGCAGCATTTCTAGGTATTTGTGGTTGAAGTCATTCTACTTCACCTCAGTTGCCCATATTGACAGGAATAATTTATTTTCTACAGAAAAATACAACATACTGTATGTACTATAGGCTCCTAATGAAAACTTTATATAGAGTGTTGAGATATATTTACACAGTGCTTGAAACTACTGGTAACTTATATGAAAAAAGTCTGTTCAATGCAATGTTTGGCACCAAAGACCAAAAGTCTTTTTTATTAACTGTTTCCCTTTTAAAGCTTTTAAAAACTTACTTTAAAAATAATTCTGGGGCTTCCCTGGTGGCGCAGTGGTTGAGAGTCCGCCTGCCGATGCAGGGGACACGGGTTCGTGCCCCGGGAAGATCCCACATGCTGCGGAGCGGCTGGGCCCGTGAACCATGGCCACTGAGCCTGCGTGTCCGGAGCCTGTGCTCCGCAACGGGAGGCCACGGCAGTGAGAGGCCCGAGTACCGCAAAAAAAATAAATAAATAAATAAAATAATAATAATAATAATTCTGCATTCTGTGGATATACTTAAACTATCTAACTAGCATAATGGGACTATTGCTTTAATATAAGAAAAAAAGGCGAAATAAATTTCTGTTTTATTTGTTCATGTTTTATGGCTAGACACTATTCATGTTATGTGTAGAGAGGTAAGTAAATTGCTTAGTGTATAAAATGCATCACATAAAAACCAACCAACCAACAACTATGTTTCTAGAAGATTCCTCAATGAAACAGGTTCTAAAAGTTGCGACTGATGTCTTCAGAACAAAGAGGGTCACAGAAGAGTGAAGAAGGACAAGACAAAACTCAGTGGAAGCTCTGTATTAAATTGGTATAGTGAGTCAGGACCAATCACAGCGTATCCTTAGGAATTAGGATGGATAGTCTTTGTCTTCTGGCCACTAGCATCCATTCTAAGCTCCTTGATAAGTGTTAATTTTCTCTGAGGAAACCATTCTGCATGAGTCTGTGAACCTCCTTGAAACTGTAATTTAAGGTGTCTGGCTTCCTCTGGGCAACTATCCCAAGTTGGTCCAATCATACCTTCTATCCTGAGACTTTGGAGCTTGAGGTGAGTGAACAAGATCAGAAGAATAATCAGCAGTGACATTTTTCATCAATGCCTGCTATCTGGATTCCAGGACATGCTCTCTTTTCTGAGGGGGGCACTTTTTTGAGCTCTGTTTCCAGCTTTCTCTTTTATCTGGTGACTTGCACATTATTCTTACAAGAATTTCCTTTTCAGCTTAAGCTAGCCAGACTTTCTCTCTGTTGCTGGCCACCAAACAAACTCTGGGGTGCTTTGCTCTATACATGAAATATATTTCAGTATGAAAATAGTTTTTGGTAAATTAAACTCCATTTAAAAACTCACAGTTTAAGTGAAGCCAATGGTGAAATAAATGTAAATCAATTACCTCTTAATATATAAATTTTGGAAGTCAGTTGTTTTTACATTTTGAGTTTTCTTCAAGTGAGTTCACCTGCACTGTGCTTTTAACAAATGTAGTTGATTTTATCTTGGCAGGCATAAGTTGAATTGGAGTCTAAATCTGTAAAGTAATTTATGGTGCACATATGAGGCTCCACTGTATTCATAAAGCAGAGATGCTCTTATTATTAAGCTTGTTCAAACAAGGCTGGATGAGTGCTGTGTGCAGGGTGGTCAAGAACCTCTTGTGGTCATGTATTTGCTGAGTTGAAAGAGTGAATTTGGTTCAAGTTCCCCTTTTTTTGAGCTTTTATAATTAAGAAAGGGTTCTAAGCGTTTTATGTTTTGAAATTGCTGTGTGTAATAGGAACTAATGAATCACTTTGTCATTATGAAAGCCAAAGTAAAATTAGAATGTTATTTTGCAAAAGCACATTGGCAGTTGTTCTGTTCAGAGTTGTGTAAGTTGCTCTATGTGTGGCTGTTCCATGAGCTTTTAAATATATATACACCCAAATTTCAGGCCTCTGTGGCTTAGATCAGAGTGTTCTTCATGTCTGGAGTACCCCCTTCACTGTTTCTTTGCCTTTGAAGTCCTACTCATCTTTCAAGGCCAACCCAAACATTACCTTCCCCTGAAACCTTCCTTAGTTCTGCCCAGCAGAATTAGTCACTCTGTCATTTGGACTTGCTAATCCTTTCTCTTTCTATTGGAGATCCTACCTCCTCAACTAATAGACTCTGGGCAACATAGGAAAGGGGAAGACACTGACTCAAAGCTCTCTGGAGAGTAACTGCTGAATATCTGTAATCAAATTAGTTTGTCTCCTTAGGAACTGAATCCTCTGCTTCTTTTATACAGGTAATCCCTTCAATGTATTTCTCAGAATATCCCATATAAGGATTTTAATAATGTACATGGTGGAAACTAACATAACCCTTTCATCTTGTTTTTTCTTTGTTTCCATTTAAATGTTACCCAGTGCTTCACACGTTGAATACTGTAACTTGGGGGAAATCTAACAGTCTTTTTCAGCGATGAGCCTTTTATTGGAGGTTAAAAAAATTTCAATTTATCAGTCATATGGGGGGGCTTGAGGAGAGATGTGTTTTAGTTAGTTCTTTTTTTTTTTTTCTATTTAAAAACAAATCTGTCCCAACTTGGAATTAACCATGCCCATGCTCATCTTTCGGTGATAGACATTTGAATAGTGGCCTTCATAGATCCCTCTGGTTCACATGGTATAGGCTAGGAGCTCCACATGGCCCGAATGTCTTCCAGCACCATGCTGGCCACTCCCTGATTTGGGCCTTTTGTTTCATGCACCCACTATCTTTCCATGACCAGAGCGTTCTTTCTATTTCTGCTTCCTGTGCTCAAAATATTCTACCCCTAGTTCTTTGCCTGGCCAACTCCTACTCATCCTTTAAGACTCGACTTTACTGCAACTCTATTATTGATTTTCAAACAATATTTTCTGAGTACCTATTGTTTGTCAGTGACGCAAGACAGATAAGAATGTAAAATTCTAGTAAGGGACACGTAGAAACAAGGAAAATTAAGTAAAAATAATCATCAATTGTGACAACTGCTTCGAAAGAAATGAATAGTGTAGATAGAATGTCTGGAAGCAGGGTTGCTTTATGTAGTTGTATGGGGAGGCCTTTCAGAGGAGATGACATTTGAGTTTAGCTCCAAAAGGGAAACCTTCAGTGACCCCTTCTAATTAGGTTCAACTCCCCTTCTTAGTGTTGCTATTGTATCTTATGCATACATATCTTTAACACTTATCACATGGTTAAGCTATGTTTATGTATTGCCATGGTGCACTTGTAAATGTTATTACAAAAAGCCCAGATTTATAGTATTTGCTAGTTTCCATAGCGTAAGTACTCTCATCTTGGCTGATTTCAAGCTACTAACTTGACATCACTGAAGTTGGATTGGGAAGATATGCCCAGAATTGGCTCTTGGGAGCCAGTATAAGGCAGTTTGAGGTGGCTCCAGCATACCACAGTGGCTGTCTCTCCCACCAGGCTGTTTACTACTTGAGGTAGTAATAAATTGTTATTGAATCAATGAATTCACCCACGTACCTGTACCTGCTCAACCTAAATCCATTGATTATGGTGTTATTATCAAATATGGATTCCAAAGGTGACATAAATGAACTAAGAATTATGTAACTGTTGTATGTGCTTATTGTAATTCAGTTTTGAAATAATTTATAAAGGTATCAGTATTTTATATAATATTGATTCTTATTACAAATCAAAAGGTTTGAATGAATTAGGAAAGAAAAGAAGAAAGGTATATATTTAAATGTACAAATATCAGTATTACAGCCAGTACTATGTTGGAAAAGAAAAATAAATCCAGACAGGTTATGCATTCTCTTAAGACAAAGAAGAAATAGGAGACTATATTTCAGACATGGGGATGAGCAAAACAATTGGCTTAACTTAGTCATTATTGTCTCCCACCTTTTAGTGGGGGACATGACTTTATTCTCTCTTATTTATTTAAGGCATACCTTAAATAAATTTGCTTTACATAGAACCTAGAGCAGAGCTTTATACATAAAACAGATGAAAACATGAACTAGTGAGGTTTTTTTAAATTTTTATTTTATATTGGAGTATAGCTGACTCACAATGTTGTGTTAGTTTCAGGTGTAAAGCAAAGTGATTCAGTTATATATATACATGTATCTATTCTTTTTCAAATTCTTTTCCCATTTTGGTTATTACAGAATATTGAGCAGAGTTCCCTGTGCTATACAGTAGGTCCTCTTTGGTTATCTAATTTAAATATTGCAGTAGGTACTTGTCAATCCCAAACTGCCAGTCTATTCCTATCCCCAACCCTTCCCCACTGGTAACCATAGTTCATTCTCTAAGTCTGTGAGTCTGTTTCTGTTTTGTAAATAAGTTCATTTGTAAAATTTTTTTTTTAGATTCCACATGTAAACGATATCATATGATATTTGTCTTTCTCTGTCTGACTTACTTCACTTAGCATGATAATCTCCAGGTCCATCCATGTTGCTGCAAATGGCATTATTTCATTCTTTTTAATGGCTGAGTAATATTCCATTTCATATATATATATATATATATATATATATATATATATATATATATATATATACACACACACACACACACACCCCACATCTTCTTTATCCATTCCTCTGTCGGTGGACATTTAGGTTGCTTCCATGTCTTGGCTATTGTGAACACTGGGGTGTATGTATCCTTTCAAACAATGTTTTTCTCCAGATATATTCCTAGGAGTGGGACTGCTGGATCATTTGGTAGCTCTATTTTTAGTTTTTTAAGGAACCTCCAAACTGTTCCCCGTAGTGCCTGTATCAATTTACATTCCCACGTACAGTATAGGAGGGTTCCCTTTTCTCCACACCCTCTCCAGCATTTATTATTTGTAGACTTTTTGATGATGGCCATTCTGACTGGTGTGAGGTGATATCTCATTGTAGTTTTGTTTTGCATTTCTCTAATAATTAGTGATGTTGAGTACCTTTTCATGTGTCTCTTGGCCATCTGTATATCTTCTTTGGAGAAATGTCTCTTTATGTCTTCTGCCCATTTTTTGATTGGGTTTTTTTTATATTGAGCCTCATGAGCTATTTTGTAAATTTTGGAAATTAATCTCTTGTTGGTTGCATCGTAAAGCTACAGTCATCAAAACAGAATGGTACTGGCACAAAAAGAGACATATAGATCTGTGGAACAGGATAACAGCCCAGAAATAAACCAATGTACCTATGGTCAATTGATCTACAACAAAAGAGGCAAGACTATATACAATGAAGAAAAGGCAGTCTCTTCAATAAATGGTGTTGGGAAAACTGGACAGCTACTTGTAAAAAAATTAAATTAGAACATTCTTTAACACTATATACAAAAATAAACTCAAAATGGATTAAAGACCTATATGTAAGATCAGATACTATAAAACCCTTAGAGGAAAATGTAGGCAAAACACTCTTTGACATATATCACAGCAATATTCTTTTCATTCTGTCTCCTAGAGTAATGGAAATAAAAACAAAAATAAACAAATTGGACCTAATTAACTCAAAAATTTTGCATAGCAAAGGAAACCATAAACAAAACAGAAAGACAACCCACAGAATGGAAGAAAATACTAGTGAGTCTGTGATTCTTCATCTTGATGGTAATTTCCATAGACTTTGACATTGAAAAATGATAGAAGAAAAACAAACAAAAAAGTGTATCTAAGAATGATTCATCATTTCTAAAACAAGAGGGATTTCAAAATGATTTCCCAGACTAATATAAACTCGTCAGAATGTTCTCTGAGTATTTGACGGGTGCTGGAACTACCCCTTCCCCTCATCTCCAGTTTAGATGGCTTTCATCATGCATTCCTTGTTAACTGAAGTTTTATATGTAGAGATCATAGAAGGTTAAAGATGGCGTCAATCTCTTTGCTATTTCTCCTGCAGAGAGGTGGACTCCAATTCCTCTCCACTTGAATTTGGGCCAGCCTTAGAGACTTGCTTGACCAGTAGAATAAAGTAGAAGTAACATTGGGGTTTCTGAGACTAGATCAGAAGACACTTACAGTTTCCTCCAGTCTCCTGGAACACCTTGTCTTGAGATCTGAGCCACCATATAACAAGTCTGATTACCCAGAGACTATGATGCTGGAGAGGCCACATGTGAGCGTTTTAGTTGACAGTCCCTGTTGAACTCAGTGTTCGCATCATCACCACCAAAAAAGCAGTCATGTGAGTGAACCTGTCTATACCTTCTAGACCATCTCATCTGTCAGTTGAATATTACTGAATGACCTCTATCAGTATCACTTGAAACAAAAAAAACCCGATGGTCACTGCCCAATTGCCTGACCCACAAAATTATGATGCATGAAAAAAGTGTTTTGTTACAAATGAATAGAAACTAGAACAGAGATATTTCCCTTCCTCCTTCCTCCCTTCCTTACTTCCTTCCCTCGTTCCCATGGTAGGCTGAAAAATGGCTCCAAAGATGTTCACATCTTAATGTCTGGACCTGTAAATATGTTACCGAATGTGGTAAAAGTGATTTTGCAGATGTGATTAAGTGAAAGATTTGGAGATGGGGAGACATGCCTGGATTATCAGGTGTGTTTAATGTAACCACAGGATTCTTTACAAGAAGCAGGCAGGAGGGTCAGAAGATAGATCTTAAGTGATGATCTGAGTGGAAGAAAGATGCTATGCTGCTGGTTTTGCAGATGGAGGAAGGGGCCCTGAGTCAAGGAATATGAGCAAGTTCTAGAAGCTTGAAGAGGCAAGGAAGCAGATTCTCCTCCAGAGTCTCCAAAAGGAATGCAGCCTTGCAGACCCATTTTAGTCTTCCTCCAGGTCTATAAGACAATACATTTGTGTTTTAAGACACTAAGTTTATAATAATTTGCTACCACTGCAGTAGGATGCGAATACACATCCTTGCTTTCTTTTTTTATTTTTTATCTTTTAAAAATTTTTCAATAGGTAGTACACTATAGTGACTAAGATCATAAACTCTGGAGCCAAAATGTTTGAGTTTGAATCCTAGTCTCACTTGCTGTCTTGGGCTGGATACTCAACTTCTTTACACCTCTGTTAAGCCAGGTATAAATGAGAATAATTATAGTATTCATCTTAAAGGGTCGTAAGATATGTATGCTATGTCTTTAAAACAATGCCTGCACTAGACACATGTTAGCTATGATTATTATTTTGTATCTTCATCTGTGCCCAAATATAATAATTAAAAAATATTATATAATTAAAATAATTAAATAATAATTAATAAAATAATAATTAAAAATAATTTATGATTAGAAATTCACTTTCTATTTCATTAATTAGTAGCACCTTCATGGAGATTAGCATATGAACCATAGTTTATTTTTGTTTGTAATTATTTACTTCTTTTTTTCTCTATTAACATGTGCTAATTTTAGAAACAGTTTGAAAACCTTTTCAAAGTGTAAAGAGAAAAGAGGAGGTTCTGATAATCCTACCACTCTTCTAGAATCCACTACTGGTTATACTTTGACATGCAGTTGGCCCTCGGTATCCATGGCCCACTGTACTATACCACTTTATATAAGGGACTTGAGCATCTGAACTTTGGTATCCATGGCAGGGGGGGTGGGTATGGTGGATGGGTGGTGAGATGCGGGGGTTGAACCTGGAACCAATCCCGCACAGGTACCGAGGGATGTATATATTTCTAGATTATTCTATATTTGAAGAAATGGCTGAGGTAATATTGTATATATAGTTTCACATCCCATTTTTTTCTCACTTACGTTTATATCATAAACATTTTCCAAGAAGCACCATAATGTAGCAATAACTCTAATGTTATACATTCAGCATTCAAAAATTTTGTTATCATGAAAAACAACGAAATGAATAATTTTGTGCCACATCTTTTTTTTATAGTAGATAAAATATACATAGTATAAATTTACCACTGTAACAATTTTAAAGTGTGCAATTCAGTGGCATTAAGTATATACACAATGTTGTACAACCAGAGCCACTACCTAGTTCCAGAACTGGACATAAATCTTTGCCTGAATTTCAGATTGTTTCTGCACAATAGATTCATAGATAGTAAAGTATTGCATTAAAGGAAAAAAATATTTTAAAGTACATCCAGAAAGGCTATATTCATTAGCTTTCCAGTGCATAAGAATGTCGGTCTTATTATATCCTCATTTGCACTGAGTATCATTCAAAACATCTTTGCTAATTTGATAAATAAAAAATAAGATCTTATTCTCATTTTATTTGCATTTGTTTCATTACTATGAGACCAAACATTTTCTAATATGTTAATTAACTATTTTATCTTGTGAAGTGTTTGTATGTTGTTAAATCCATTTAGCTGTTAGGGTATTTGTATTTTTATTTTGTAATGAAATGAGTCAGGTTCAATTCAGTACAATTTAACACATTTGTATTTGGCTTTCGTGCTTCTTTGCTGGGTAACATGGAAGACATAGACGATTTCTGAATCTGAAAATAAGCAAGCCACAGGCAATTTTAGTTGGTGGGGGGAGTAAAGGTTGGAGAAAGGAGAAGTAAAGGGAGAGAGAGAACAGGAGCTCCGCGGAGGTACCCGAGGGGCTGCCATGGGCCAGGAGGAGATGAAGCTGCAACTCTGACCCTTTGCCCCATCGTCCTACTTCAGCTAGAGGGTCCCACTCTTCTCTGCTTTATATCTTAGTTTCTCTGCAGAACTTTGTTGGAGGAAAGGATCACTTAACTAGTAAATGTTTGAAAATAACAAATCTGGACTAATGGTTTTTATTTATCTATACAACTATCATCTGGGAAGCTTGCTAAAAATGCAGATTCCTAAGACCTCGCCCAGAAGACTCTGCAGGTGGAGCCATGGAATTTGCATTTAATCGGCTGCCGGATTATCTCCTAGATACACACTTAGGGAAACACTGCTCTGTCCTGTTTCCCAAAGTGTGAGATTTACAAGATGATTCTAAGTGGCACCCAAGATAATACTGATTAAATAAAATAGACATGGCATTAAATAAAATGGAATCACACAAGATGAGTGATTTTCCTTTGCCATTCTCTTTCAACCCTTCTGAATGGATCAAGGGGAAGTTTTACTTTGGTGCTAATGTGTCTTTAACACCTTTCCAACACATATTAACCTCCTTTTTAACAGACAGAATAGGCCTTAGGTTCAGTGCTTTTAGCACGTAATAATATCTAGTTAAATTATGATGCTATTATTTTGATTTTATTAGGTTTATTTACATGATTGCCTTCTAATTATGAGAAATTATATCAGAATTTAAATGATGATAGGGTCGTAAGATACTGGAAAATGATAGTAGAGGTGTTACAGGCAAAAGCAGTGAATTCTGAAGTCAAATGACTTAAATCTATGAATCACTGCTATGGAACATAAGATTTTGTCCAGAAAGAGCAGGTTTCATTCCCGAGGTTGGGGTAGTAGAGGAGGCTAAGAAGCTTTGGGAACAGTACTGGACACTATGCTTTTGCTAGAGGTATAAAGGGGAAACTTCACAGTTCACCCTGTGGCTCCCACTGCCAGCCAGAGGGGTGGTGCCCTATGTTGTTTATTCTTGAAGATGATTCAGAGTAAAACAGAACAACTTATGTCTATCTTCAGTGACACATACGTGATCCTTTGCAGGACTAAAGAGTGCTAGGACTTGCCAGCTGGCAACCCAGTTATTTGGCAGAAGGTTAAAGATGCTGCCTTGAGCAGTTACAGACAATTTCCCTCTGTCTCTTCTCTAATGCTTTGGAATGAAAAAAACATCGCAGACTCACCATACCCTGTAAGGCAAGAGGAGGATTCTGAAAGGGGTTGGTAATGGGTTCCCTTTTAAAGCATGATAGAGACTGAATTATCAACCATTAAGAAAGTTTCAGTTAAAAAAAAAACAACTCATTCAAATATTCTGGATTTGGAAAAGCTGATTCTAAATGAACCATGGCATTTTCTGACTGAGAATTTTCTACAGGAGATGTTATACTATGAGCAGTTCCCTTGCAAAACAATCATTTATCTTACTAGCTGTAGTCCACCCTTGTATAATTTACTGAACAGAGCTTGGGTTTTAAAATGTTAAATCCTTTTCTTTAGTAAAAACATTGTAAATGGAGGTTATCTGCTACCAGATCTAATAATGGAATTAGTCTACAATTCTTATGTTTGTTTATGTCTAGGTAAGAACTATAAGGGAAAATAACTCTTACAGTCCTATAATAATTTCACCCGTTATAACCAGGGCTGGAAATAAAGCAACAGAAATATATCTTCCATGCAAACTCAGTCTCAGTGTCTTGTAGCTGGTTCTCTTGGGATTTGGACACTTCCTGGAACCCCTGGGATATTGGAGACCTTGGGTTAGGCACTTAGGAGTTTAAGTTTTCTTAAACTCCATTCTCTCTTTTAATCCTTGAGAATAACGTGTCGGGAAGAGGAAGATAACAGCTTCCTTGCCCCTCCCTTCACTTCCCCTCCAATGTGGACTGGGTGCTGCACCCACAGATCAGCAGTGACGATTCTCCATCCTGCTTCGTTGGAGCTTGATGCCCAAGGGCATGTGAGGGCATAGCCTTAGTTTCCAGAGACCTTATCCTCAGGATCTGGGGTGGTAGAAGAGACAGAGAGATTTTTTACCTACCCAGTATGATCAGCAATAGCAATCAGCATGTGCATTTTTGAGTGTGGCACTGTGCTGGCGCGTGTGCCAAGAGCACGAAGGCCCTTTCTAGTGGTTGAGTGTCTACACCGTGTTCACACTGGTGTCCACCTGGTAGAAAACTCATTTTCATGTCATGGCAGAAATGGCAACATTTCCCCTCTCTCCAAATTTGTGGGTGGAATAAAAGTGAGCCCTAAATGTTATAGGCTTCTTTGGTCTTCCATCTGAGGGGCTTGAAAGCATTCAGAAATAGGGATGCCGTGACATTTGAGAGTGGTAAGTGGAAGCAAGCACGTAGATGCGGTAGCATCTGTGGGTGTGGTACCAGAATTGTTACAAAACCCTTCCAGCTGCTGTTTCAGAGAAATCACCCCGAAACTCCCTGTGTGGCTCTCTTATTTCAGTCTCTCTCCAACCTTGACTCTGAGTTGATGAACAGAAACTGACGGATTCATTAGATATTTTTCACTGAACTTGTCGGGTATGATTTCTCTTTCCCCAAGAGTATGGACAAAGCTTTTGTTCTCCTTCCTACACTCTCTCCTCTGCTGCCCCTACTCTTCCCATTAGGACATAGAAGGTTACTCAGCAGGTGAAAACATTGCACACTGTTTGGTTTTTAACAGGAGAAAGCCTCCTGTCTGAGATAAATCCTGCTTCGAGTCTAGGTGGTTGTAAGTCTGAAGTGAAATGTCAGTCTGGCATTTCAGCACTTTCAGTAAGATTCCCCCAGGGCCAAATAAATCATGCTACATGGCTATAAGACACTGAATTTGGCTTGAAATATGATCTCAGCAGGTGATTCTCTTTCACCACACCGGAGGCCAAGTTCATTCTGAAGCAGCCCGTCAAGATGAAGGTAGGCTTCATCTGGAGGTTAAGATCTGAGAGAATGAGGTTGGAAGTCATTAGGAGAAAGAGCCCAGTCCCCAGCCAGTCCTGGCCCAGAAGAAAGATAGAGCTAAGCATGGGTTCTCTTGTCTCCATAACCTAGACCAACCCCTGGTAACTAGTCTATGAGGAATCCAGTTTATGTAAATGGTGGTCATGTACCGACCTGGCATACACCAGATACACCAGGTATCTCCATGGTCCAAGAATCCTTACCGCACATGCTCTGTGATGTGTATAAGTCAATTCCAATCTTTTCTTAGGTAATGTCCAATAGTGTGTAATCTTCATGGTCCCTGGAGAACAGGCCACACCATGTAAGGGGACAACCTGCTAAGATTGTCACTTTGTGGAAGAGATGCAGTTGCAAAAGAAGCATTGTGAAAAACAACGGACCACGATCGGCTGATTGGGTTTGGACTCAGACCCTAGACTTTGGGCACCTGACCACTTTTTCACTTATCCTCCAGCTTTGATCAGCTTTTTCCTGTGATTATGCAACCAGGAAAAAACAATTCTCTTGGTTGGCACTTGGGAAACGGCTGCCCTTTAGACCTCGACTCTGTTCTCCTCTTTGGTATTTGCCCGATCTATACTCTTGAGCTACATTTTACTCCATTCTTCTGAGCTCCTGGTGTCTTCGATTCCCCCTGGAGTTAAGAACACTATCAATCCCTCAAAACCTTATCCTCTGTCAACTGATATAATATATTAAGTTTAAAGAAAAATCTTAGGCACCTGTTTAGGGTCCTCATATGGAAGAGCATTTTGATCAGTATACCAAATATAATTTTGAAAAGTCATACAAACTCCACCAGTTTCAAAGCAAAGGGGGTAAAAATGTTTTGCATCACATTCTTAGGGCTTCTTAGAAATTTCACATGAAAACCACTTTTTATTTGCTGGCCAGCTAAGAACTCCAGCTGATTTTAGCTGCTGTTACTTGGTGTGTACAAAAACAAACAAGCAAAAAGACTTTTCCAAAGAATTTTGTTACCAGTAACGCTCTGCAGCCTGGCATAACACACTTGACAATATCAAAACAGATGGTATCATATCAACGTAACAGGGAGCAGAATGCAGTTCTGTTTCATGATTCAGCCAGAAAAAAAAAAATTACATCGATTGACCTGAGGCAACCCAACTTCATCAGACCCCTGGTCGTTATACACATTACAATTTTGCCCCAGTAAAGAGATTATAAAAGGAAGCTTACAAGAGCTTTCAGAAAGGAGACCCTATCCCTTTTCAATTACATCTGATTTATGAACTGTTTAAACTATTTCCCAAAGGCTGCCTTTTCAGCCTCTAGCCTGTTTGATAAACACTGCACAAAAATTCTGCTGGTTTGCAAAATCTGACTCTTTCATGTCTGAAGTCCCCTTTCGGACCCTGGGAGGAAGGAACATTGAAGTCTCCAAAGAGCTGCCAGTGACAAATGTCTACTGCATTTCCTGATGGTGGGGAACAAAAGAAATACTAGAAAGAGAAAGCACACATGCTGTTGAATCCTCCTTCCTTCACCTCCTTTGGAGCCAAATGCTGACCTATCACATTTTTAGACCCCCATCTCCACCCCCTCAGCCATTCTCCCTCTCATGTTGTGGTCTGTTCTCCAGAAATAGAGCCTTTTTGGTTTTAAACTAGATGGAATTGTAGAAAACAAACTGTATAAACTCCCAGGCCCACAATTTTCTCACAGGCAGGAAGGGAGTAGGTGAGAGGGTCTGGATTACCCTCCCCCCCACCCCGAACCCAACAACCTTCTTTTCAAAAGAAAATTCTTTTAAAAGTATATAGAGAACATAACTCAGCAGTCAGCTGGCAACGAGTGGGCTTGGTTATCTTTCAAAATAATAATGACGCCAAACTTTGGAGAAAGAGGAAACTGCTCTCATTGTTCCAAAGACCCCAAGTGATGTAGATAAATATCTCTTAAGGCATAAATACAAAAACTTGGTGTTTTAGAACGGGTCCATCTGCCTGTCTAGACTTGTAGGAAGGCATCATAAAACTATGATTTTCAATGGACCAAATGTTTTTCCGCAACCCTATCTGCCCCAGAACTGAAATAAATCCCAGTTTTAGAATGGATTTGGCAAGCCTAGGCTGGTTCTTCTCCCATTTATCTGATGTAGATCTTGATTAACATCATATTAACAAGGGGTTTAAAGGGTTTTTTTGTTTGTGTGTTTTGTTTTTAACAAGGGCAGGGTCTTCTACCTATGTCAGCCAAGGAGATGATTTCTCAAGCTCTGCTGAAAAAGGACGTTGGGTGTGAGATGGTGTGACTGTCTGGTAGGAAGGGCATGTTTGCTCCCCTTGGAGCTAACACCTTGGTCTTAGGGGGAATTTTGTAGGGTCCCGTCGTCCCCTGTGCAGGGCTCCATCAGTATCATTTGCAGTTTTAGGGTGTTGGCTCAAAAGGGACATAACTTATTATTCTGCAGAGAGTATGAGAGCATCTGGGAATTACGAGGGTGTTTATGAGTAACATGCCTGGTGGACACATGAGATCAGCCTTCTTCCCTGTCTTCACCACCACCGACGAGCTGGGGGTGGGTGGAAAGAGGCGAAGTGATGTGGCATGGCAGCTGCAGCCCAGAGTGGGAGGAGTCAACTTGGCCATAGTTAAACCTTATTTGCCATCTATGTGTGAGATTATTGCAGTGTTTGGTATCCAAGGGCACTTAGCCTGGGCCAAACTTGCCTTCCTGTTTATAAGAGGAAAATACTTTGGAAACTTATTTAAGAAAGACTCCAAAGTTTCCTTGGGCATGAAGTAAATGTTAAACAACATATTGATGAAATTCTAAAGTATATGAATCAGAAATATATGCGATTAATTTTGCTAGACTGATCCAGGAGCTTGAATTATCAAGGAGCAAACTCTTGGACATTTTGGCAAGAGTCATCATTTTATTTTACTATGATATCTTTCCAGTTCAAAACAGGGCAGATTTTTACATGTGTCCCGGGATTAGTGAAGAGAGCACTAAGTTTTAATATTTTCTGAGAAAACTAGAAAATAAACTACCTCTTTTGACCATCCAGGGTAGTGCATCTTTTGTAAGAAGAAGCAGGCCTGATGCTGGGAGCCCTGAATATAGCTATGGCCTCTGTCACTGATTTAGAGTGGTGGCCTTGAACTCCACTGCCTGTCTGGGTCTCAGTCTTTCTTTCTGTAAGGAGGGAGCAATGGGGCTGGACACTTAGTGTTCTCACCAGGGTCTTATGGAAGCGCTGGCACCATGGGCACGGAGTGGACTTTTATAAGAGTGCTGGGATTTTCTCAGTCTCTGAATGTTATGGACTTTTATAAGAGTGCTGGGATTTTCTCAGTCTCTGAATGTTATGGACTTTTATAAGAGTGCTGGGATTTTCTCAGTCTCTGAATGTTATGGACTTTTATAAGAGTGCTGGGATTTTCTCAGTCTCTGAATGTTATGGACTTTTATAAGAGTGCTGGGATTTTCTCAGTCTCTGAATGTTATGGACTTTTATAAGAGTGCTGGGATTTTCTCAGTCTCTGAATGTTATGGACTTTTATAAGAGTGCTGGGATTTTCTCAGTCTCTGAATGTTATGGACTTTTATAAGAGTTCTGGGATTTTCTCAGTCTCTGAATGTTATGGACTTTTATAAGAGTGCTGGGATTTTCTCAGTCTCTGAATGTTATGGACTTTTATAAGAGTGCTGGGATTTTCTCAGTCTCTGAATGTTATGGACTTTTATAAGAGTGCTGGGATTTTCTCAGTCTCTGAATGTTATGTGTAAAGTGTGAGCAGGAGTAGTGGAGTGTGTGTGTATGTGTGTGTGTGTGTGTGTGTGTGTGTGTGTGTGTGTGTGTGCTTAAGTGCCTCCAGGAGCTAACGGTGGACTAGGACAGGGAACCTGTGTCAAGTTTCATTTCTTTCTCTCCAGCAGAAAACTCCCGGGACGGAGGTAGCCCAGGCTTCTACTAAGACACAAGCAAGTGTTCTTTTCAACCACCATGGTCAGCTTTCAACCAGGAAAGCCATTCTTTCAGACACATGTGATCATTATCCTGTGATGATGTGTCTCCATGAGGAGGTGAAAAGTGGTGCTGATGCTGAAGTGATCTGTGAAAGAATGGCTCAAGACAGGGATGACAAACCATGTAACAACCTGAGGCAACAACGCCGATTAACCCGCAGGGGCTGCCAGGGAGCTATGAAGACGGATTCTGTGGTGAACACAGACTGCCTCCAGAGAGGAGTGTCATCATCAACGTTCGATGTCTGTCACAGGTGTGAGAGGGCAAGTGATGGCCACCTGCCAGGCTGTGTCATTGCCACAGTGGAACATACCAGAGGTAACGTAATCAGATGGATCTGGCTTCAAATCAGATCCACCCTGGGAGAGTTGTGTGGCTTTGAGCAAATGACTGAACCTCTCTGAGTTCAGCACCTTTCTTAGAAATGAGGACCCCTTCCTTGTGGGGTTTTTGTGAGGCTTGAACAAGATGATGCATGTTTTCTCTTATTCTTATCATCGTGACTGGCGAAAGGTAGCTAGTGTCAAGTGAGAAACCTTTAGATTAGAGAGATGACGTTTGGGTTTGCATCATCTGTTGTTCATTAATGTGAGGAGACTTTATTAACAAACCCAAGTCATGGAGGTATTCAATTCAGATCAGCATAATAAAGTGAAGATAATTATTTTCCTAAAACAGGGTCAAAGTCATGTAGGAGGGAGCTGGATTTCTCAGATGGAATTAATGGCCTAATCTTCAGTAGGAAATGACACATCATGATGATAAATGGTGGATGATTTTAGGCCAGGTGGGAGAAATCCAACCCATCCCAGGGTGTTCCCATTGTTGCCTCTCCCATTCCACAGCCCCCCAGCTCACCCTTCTTTTGAGCCTGGATCTCATTCCTCTCTGTGATGGAGAAGATATGAAAGCCACTCTCTTTCAGCCTGAGCCTCCAGAATTTGTAATAAACATGAAAAGAACCAGCCACTGGGCATCCAGGGGAAGGGGCGATGGAGTCCAAAATAGTAAGTGAGGCGGAGCTTGAAAGGTGTAGAAGACGTGGGGGGAGAAAGGGGCGGGTAAGAGTACTGCAGGAGGGCCGTGTGCTCATTCTCCTCCTGATACATGGAGCACCCAAGTCATATCTCTCTGCCCCTCGATGGCTTTGGGACAACATCCTGAATGTGTGAAACTTCGCTAGGGTCCAGAGCATCGTCCGTTCAGGGAAGGTGAGGAGGTGATAGTCAAAGATGGTGGTGGGGCCTGAAACTCTCACAACACTTTTCTTTTTTTTTGTAATATATAAAGTAGCCCATATGCTTTTTATTTATTTTTTACATCTTTATTAGATTATAATTGCTTTACAATGTTGTGTTAGTTTCTGCCGTACAACAATGTGAATCAGCTATATGTATACATATATCCCCATATCTCCTCCCTCTTGTGTCTCCCTCCCACCCTCCCTATCCCACCCCTCTAGGTGGTCACAAAGCACCGTATTACAACATTGTTAATCAACTAGACTCCAATATAAAATAAAAAGTTAAAAAGAAAAAGATGGTGGTGGGGAAACCTACTTCCTGGCCATCCAATGGACTTTGGAAAACACCATCACTGGGAACCATTAAACGGCATAGAGCCTCATTTTAGTGTTCGCCTACCCAGCTGGAGAAAAATACAAAATAGTATGTCTGATCCCCTCTGAGGTCTGGTAGAACAGATTAGGTAGGATAGAGAGAAGACTTGTGTAGGTTACATCATTATCATCTCCAGCCCAAGGTGACTTCTCCAGTGGCCAAAGGGACACTCTGAGTTGGAGATCATCTCTCTGGAGTTCCCTTGATATGTAAATTATGTTCATTAGTCTTAGGGACATCTGAATTTCCCATTACCCATTCTATTGTTACTCTCAGACTTGGACTTCCCCTAAGGTACAGAGTGAAGGCAAAGGCTTTATTGGTTTTCCATCAGAGGAGTAGGGTCTCTCATGGACATCACAGTCTGAAATAAAAGAGTCCTCTACGTACTCTAGGCAATGACTGTGGGACTTTAAAGTTTATGTCAACTACATAACTCCCTATGTCTGTTATTCCCAGCCCATTTCTCTGTAGTTATCAGTAAAATCCTAAAAACAGAAACAGGTTTGAGGGTGGGTGAGGAATGTGGAAGGAAGGGGGGGAATCTGGAGGCCTGGCCCGTTGCAAAGCTTCTAGGACAATGGAGAAATCATAAAGTCAGGTCCATGGGTCCTGTGGAAAGAGATTAAGCGGTGTCATACCGGGGCAGAGAAGCTGGCTGGGGTTTCCTGGTTGGTGGCCCACAGTGAGTCCCTCAAGAATTTGACATCCCTTTCCCAGAACTGCACAGGACACCCTTTATCAAAGTCCTGAGCCCTAATTCACCCTAGCAATCATACACAGGGATTAGCCAACCTTCTGAGTTTCCACTTTCTGTTCCTGTCCTAACTGGTCATTCTCTTTCACTGCTGTTTTGTGAAACAACTTTTAGTTACACAACTGGCTGTACATGCTGCAATTTGAACATATACAGAGAATATCTTTGCAATGCTTTACTCCCACAAGTTTGTGGTTGACAAGTATCGTTTCAGCTAACATTTTTCCACTTAAATTATTAAGGGGCTTCTCCTCCCTTGGTCTTCCCTTCCTTTTCTCTTCCTCCTCCCCCTTCTCCTACTTGCCTTTCTCCTTTGATCTATGAGATGGCTTGTTCGATTACCATGCAGTGTGGCATTAATCTTTTTTCTCTTTGCAAATGCATTTTGAGCAAATCCTATGATAGCAATTGAGAGATCACATTTAGAAAAGCTTCCAAAATCTTAAACCCTTCAGTTAATAAATCTCACAAGCCCTGTAATTTATAGATGGGATTAGAACATTCCAGCCTCTATTTGGACTCTGTTTTTCCAACTCTCAGGGGTAATGAGATGATGAATGAGTTAATATTTGTTCAAGGATTTGAAGAAAAGCAATGTCTTTAAATGCTTATGTATTTTGACCTCAAATTTCATTCCCACTGAATTCCCTTTAAGTGAGGACAAAGAAAAAGACAATGTAAAGCAATGTAAAACAACGTAAAGCAATTCTCTCTACTCCCCTAACTTGCAGAACTTCATGGAGGAGGACAGGAAGTGCCCATGGATGACAATTCTTGTTCAAAAGTGATTCTTGCTGGACCTAGATGAAGGATACAATCTCCAGATATCTCCTCAGTAACCACTAGCTCTTTCTGGGTAAGTCAACTTCACTCTGACACCCAGAGTCATCCTCATGTCCAGTGGTGTGATCCTTCACCAGAGCTTCTCTCTCCCAAGTTTATACCACTGTGTCAAAATTTCTGTCTTCTGTCTCTCAAAGCCGAGATAGATGACCAACCAGCTACTCTGCTAAAGTAATTTGATCCAGGGTGTTAATTACTGTTAACATCTCCAAAAAGCTTTTCTAACAGTCATTATAGTAAGAAGAACAAATATAAAAACTAGAACAATGAAACAGTAATAATAGTATCATTCATCAAGTCCTGACCATGGGTGAAGGTCTGTGCAAAGTCTAGACATTATTTAATTAATCCTCAGAGCAGTCCTGTGAATAGAGATTATTACTATTGTCATTTTACATATGAGGCAGACAGGCTCAGAGAGGTTCATTAACTTGACCAAAGTCACACAGCTAGTAAGCAACTGAGCTGCGACATAGGCTGTAAACCTCAGGGTTTTTTTAGGTTTATACATGATCTTCTCATCCCAAAAAGCCTTGTACAGGTCTTGCAAATAGAAGGGAATAAATGACTAAATTGAGTGGAATTATTTTCTATGTGATTTAGGGAAATCTCAATGTTCCAGGACAAAAAAGGAGTGAATATTATTTGTATTTTAAGTCCTATGGCTGGATTAAGAAGAAGGTAATTCGGTGGCTGAGGAATTTTTCACTCATTCAACTGAGAGTTATCGAATGATCTTTTTATTTTATTTTTTTCCTGTGGCCTTTGAAGTCATATCACATTAAGGTACCTGACCACACTGGCAAATAACAGAAAATCTTAGTAGCATGAACCAAATGATCAAACATTCACTAGGCACACAGACTTAGTGGGCTCAGGCAGAAAGACGGATCCTGTCTTCAAGGAATGCAAAATCTAATAGAAAAAAGAAGGGCCTCAGTGAACTTCCCATGTCTGGTTTCATTTTCAAGTATGCCCCAGGCCACTATGTGGGGAAACTCTGGAAGTAAATTCTAAGGGGATTTAGGACTCCTTCAAGATAAGTTCAAGAGATGTGAGTTTCTGCTTCTAGGTGAATTTCCCATTTCCCCCTATGTCAAGAAAGTGAGGCAATTCCAAAGGAATGTGGCCCTGTCATACATCCAGCAGGAAACCCACACAGACGGCTCCTTTACCTCCTCAAGTGAGAAGATGAAATGGCAAGTTGAAACGGTCATGCTGCCAGGCCCAAAGCTGTGCTTTCACAAGCAAAGGCTGATTCTTGAGCTTGACTTGGTGTGAGTCTCATGGTACATGGACACTCCCTGAGGATCTGTCCCATAGCAATTGCCAACACCACCACCCCCTCCTCAAAGCTACTGCTCATCTCCTCTCGGGCCTCCTTCAGCTCAACTCAAAGAACATTACTGGGGAAGGCCCTGAGACCCATGAGCTGGATGAGTGTGGGGAATGCTAAGCTTGAAAAGGTAAGATTTGCAATAAATGCTGAAGAAGGTGTGGAGAAAAGAGAACACTTGTACATGGTTAGTAGGCATGTAAACTGGTGCAATAACTACACGAAACAGTATGAAGTTTCCTTAAAAACTAAAAATGGAGCTACCGTAATACCATACCATATTGCTACCAGTAGCAATCCCACTACTGGGCATACATCTGGAAAAGATAAAAACTCTAATTAGAAAAGATACCTGAACCCCAATGTTCATAGCAGCACCATTTACAATAGCCAAGACATGGAAGCAACCTAAATGTCCATCGACAGATGAATGGATAAAGATGTGGTATATATATACAATGGAATATTACTCAGCCATAAAAAGTATGAAATAATGCCATTTGCAGCAACATGGATGGTCCTAGAGATTATCATACTAAGTGAAGTAAGTCAGACAGAGAAAGACAAATACCATATGATATCACTTATATGTGGATTCTATCAATAAAATATGACACAAATGAACTTACCTATGAAACAGAAATAGACTCACAGGCATAGAAAACAAACTTATGCGTACCAGAAGGGAAAAGGAGCAGTGGGAGGGATACATTAGAAATATGGGATTAACAGATACAAACTACTATACATAAAATAGATAAGCAACAAGGATTTACTGTATAACACAGGAAACTATATTCAATATCTTGTAATAACCTGTAATAGAAAATAATCTGAATATATATAAAACACTGAATCACTTTTCTGTATACCTGAAACTAACACAATATTGTAAACCAACTACACTTCAATTTAAAAAAATAAAATAAAATAGAAAGAAAAGATTTGTCCCCTGTGGTGGTTGTCCATCCCCAGTGATTTCCAGGGAAAGGTCCCCAGAGGATGAAGCGCAGAAGACTTGTTGGTTCACGGTTCTTTCTATGTGGTTAGTGGAACCACTTAAAAATTTGCAACAGGGTGGTCTGTGAGTGCTGCCTTAATTCAACTTTGCAGGAGCCTATAGGTTGGTCAGGGACTGGTTACTGTTCTTGCACTTCTTGCATCTCTCTTCAGACCAGACACAAAGTGAACTAAAAGAGAGATTCATGTTTTCTTTTTTGTTTTTTACTGAAGAGTTGAATAGATACCATGGAGCAATGGAGACCAGGGCTGGGAATTGTGATCTCATCTGATTAACTCATCTCCTTGCATGGCAGTCATGAGGAGGACCTCACAGGGGTTAGAATGCATCCTGTTTCTGACTATTCCCTCTTCCCAGCCTTCCTCATGTGGTTCTGTGTTCCCCCTCCTCCACCCACTCCTCACCAAGAAAGAAATTATTTTGTTTTATAAAACTTCAGACTTCAGGTTTGGGTCAAAAGATAGTTGACTCTACCTCAATTTTGGTGACTCCAAAGGGGCTAGTGGAAGAGATGAGATCTTTTGGAAGGCTGAGAGAAAGAGAAAGTTCACTCTTTCCATCACTGAGGTGGAAAATTAGGGCTCATCTAATTTCCTGATGAATTATGTAAGAGCAAGCACACTTGGCCACAGTATTTGTTTCCTTCTGAGTGGAGTACAGGTTCGTTGCAAGTGAGAAAAGCCTTTCCTTCCTTTTAAGCTGACTTCAACCTTATTCTTTATGAAGTAATTTTTCTGGTATTGATTCTCTAATTCTCATCTGGATCCTATCAGCTCACAATACAAGGAAGAGCACAGTATGTGAGAACGGTCTTCACAGCTGTTTGAACCCGTGGCACCAGCTTCGTCTAGACTCATGATACCTAAATCTTGCCCCATACAAAGTTTGTATATATGTGGAAAATTCTCTGTTCATCCTGCCACTGTTCAGTAGAGTGTTTTAAGTGCCACATGAGATACATAGAGGTATGGGTGGATGGAGTGAAGAGAGATTCTAACTCTGCAATTAGGAAAGATTACTTAGCCATTGAGGGCAACATTGGAACTGGGCTTTATTGAAGAAGTAGCATTGGTGGTGAGTAGTTGGCAAGAGTGGGTGTACTTAGGACAGCAGGAGAGAAAATACCCAGAAACATTAAAAATAACGACTTACACTTATTAAGAACTTACTATGTACTCGGGGATGTGGTAAGCAATTTATATATGTAAACTTATTTAACTTTCATGACAATGGTAACACCTTAAGTGCAATTAGGGAGGACATTATGTAATTAGATTGGATGTAGCAGGAGAAGAAGAGGAAGGAATTAAGAAGTGAGGCTACAAAGATGGACTGGAGCCATATCCCAGGAAACCTGGTCCTGTTAAGTAATCAACACTTTGTTTTTCCTGTAAGAATCCATAGAGCTTTTGTGTTTGTTTTTAACAACGTAGTGACGTGATTGGTATTGTGCTTGAGGACAACAGTTGTGGTTGCCACATGAAGGATGGGTTGGAGGGGAGAGAAACTAGCACAAAGACCAAATGGAAAGGTTGGAACAGAGAGAACCTGGGGAGAAGGAAAGGAAGGGGAAGGTATGAGAAACATAACACACTGTCTCACTCACATATTCATTCAACAAGCACTTATTAGGAGACTCCTCTATGGTAGGTGTTGAGGCTCTGTGCAAAGTGTCTGAAAATCAGATTATGAGGACCTGGTGAGGAATGAGTTACAATGAGGAGTTGAAGATGATTTAGTTTGGGGTCCCAAGGTATCCCAAGGAGGTGACATCATCATCCAGGAGTGAAAACATAAGAAAAGGAAGGAACAGGAAAAATATGACTTATGTTTCTTCATTCCACTACAGTTTTTCTGTACACCCCTAAAACGCTATTTTTCATTATGTTCCTCCCCTGACCAAAAAAGGATTCCCTATCGTTTGCTTTCAGGTGGGCCTTCAAGGCTCCGCGCTCTGGCTGCAGTCTCCTCTTCCTATCCTACCTGCTTCTCTGGGCTGTTCAACAAGCATCCTTCGTCCCAGCCAGGCCAGTTTATTTATATTCCTCCTGATATTAACTTCAGGCTTTGGTGCATAGTGACTCCTCTTCACCTAAAAGTTATCCACCCTGGGCTTCCCTGGTGGCGCAGTGGTTGAGAGTCCGCCTGCTGATTCAGGGGACGCGGGTCTGTGCCCCCGGGATGATCCCACATGCCGCGGAGCGCCTGGGCCCGTGAGCCATGGCCGCTGAGTCTGCGCATCCGGAGCCTGTGCTCTGCAACGGGAGAGGCCACAACAGTGAGAGGCCTGCGTACCGCAAAAAAAAAAAAAATTATTCACCCTGAAATCTCAGATTAGAGTCCTGTTTCCTCCTTTAATATCTTGGACCCAAAGCCCAAAGCCTCCTCTAACCATTCCAACCTCCAGGGATGGCTCCCTCCTTTGTAGGTGCCTTATTTCCACCAACGGCTCTGCGAGTTTCTTGTGAACAAAGGGTGCCTGCTCCATATATCTTTGGTTCCCTGGCACAATACCTGCACTAACTGCGGTGAGCTTGTAAGACTCCTGAAAGCCACAATGTTGCGGGAGAGACAGCCAGGGTGAAGTTCCCTTCTCTTTTGGAGCTGGTTCCTCACATTCCTTTGGAGGCACCAATTCTTCATGGCTGCGTGTAGCTCTGACTTTCAAAATCACCTCCAGAAACAGCACTGTGTTTATCAGCAATCACACCACACACAAGCTCCTTAGATAAGGACATGACTTATTTCCTGCTTCAGTGTTTAAAGATATATTTCACTGGTTGCTGGTATTATCTTTTAAAAGAAAGAAAATTAAGGATTCTTCCCCAAACACACTGGACAAGCTTGAAAAATAAATGAATTTTGCATGTTTCCCACCCTTCCACCCAAATTCTAAATGTGATATCTGCTAATAAAAGGATTTAGTGTTCACAAAGAAAAATAATGTCTTAGATGACCTCAAACAATGCATAATGGTACTTCTATGACTAGTTATAGCCAAGAGATTTGAGAAAAACATGTTCCTGCGAACATGAGTTTCAAAATTAATTGCAACTGAGCAAAAACCCCAAAGCAATTTGAACTTTTAGTTCTAACTGCTGTAATTAGGTGCCTAATGCCAAAAAGAAAATTGGTTTAGTGGCTTTCAGGGAAATCACGGAGTATATTACATATTTCAGTTCTTTAAGCCCCAAGAAGACTGTTTTTATGAATGCATTGATTTGTATTTATTTGTTAAAATGAAATAAAGTTGAATAAGCTTGAAATAGCTAGGGAACAAATATTCAAGATATACATGGACATTATAAGTTAAGTGTCTTCTGTGTATAAACGTTTTATGTATATTTGTGTATGTGTTAGTATTTATTGAGTGTCTGATTTGCATTTATTATATATCAGTTTGCTTAGCACCGGGGGATGCACATAGGGGTTATACATTCAAAACCTCCATGTCAGGGCTTCCCTGGTGGCGCAGTGGTTGAGAGTCCGCCTGCAGATATAAGGGACGCGGGTCCGTGCCCCTGGGAAGATCCCACATGCCGCGGAGCGGCTGGGCCCGTGAGCCATAGCTGCTGAGCCTGTGCGTCCGGAGCCTGTGCTCCGCAACGGGAGAGGCCATAACAGTGAGAGGCCCGTGTACCGCAAAAAAACAAACAAACAAAAAACATATTGATGATATGTTTCTCAGGCCGGCTAGTACGTACACGGTTATTCATTGTATTCATCTTTAGACTTTTTTGCGTGACTTAAGTGTTTTATAATAGAACTTTAAAAATGACCAATTCCTTCTGCAGATTTTTGTGAATTCTTAGGTATCGTATGCTTTTGTGCTTACCTCTGACTCCAATATCCTGCTTCTGCTGTGTGTATTCTATCTGGGAAATCATTCCACCATGCTGATGTGGTCGCCCCGCTTTCATAATGACTCAGTGCAGACATGAAATTCAGCCCCTTGCCTTGATTTACACAAACACTGAACCCACAAATGAATGCAAGTAGTCTAAACAGTTCGCAGAGATAGAGGCATGTACTTCTCAAGAACGTAAGCAACTTAAAATGCAATGTTGCTCCTCTTAAAGAACTTCTGGCCATTCCACCAGGAATGCTGTCACTACCAGACTATGCAGCATCCTAACCTTTCCCACTCCTTGCTGCCTCCTTCCTTCTCTTCCTCATTCTTCCCTCCCAGGCTGCCTTTAAGAACTCCAAATTCTTCTGCTCTATTATGAAGAACAATTTTGATCTTTTCAGTCCTGATTTCCAACCTCACATTACAGGCATGGAATACATATTTGTTGAAAAATGAATAAAACTTGATTCCTGGCCCACTCACAGATGTCCAAAACCCACTCAAATTTCTAGTCTATGAACAACGGCCTGGCGCAACAACACTCATTTATTTCTATGGGTGCTAATCTCCTCAGGAGGAATTGTGGTTTTAAGTAGTAATTTTCCATTTTCTCCATTATATGTAGTCAATTATGACCCCATTAAGGAGTTTCAAATCTACTTAGGTAGACAGGACATCTATGTCCAATATAAAAGTTTAAGGCATATAAGAGTAGAGGTGAAGATTATAGGAGTTTGGAGGAAGGAATCATTGCTGATGTTTAAAGGAGTTTGAAAAGAATAGTTAAGGAGGTGAAATTTCACTGGTACTTGAAATAAGGGTTAGACTTAAATTACTGGAGAGAAGAGGGCATTCTAGGCTGGGAGAAATTTGTGAGCAACGGAAAGGAATAAGAGAGAGTTTATCTTTAGGATAAATCCATTAGTAAACCCATAAAGAACTGGTAAAAAGGGAAGGATTGGAGTTGTGTCTTTGTGTGTGTGTGTGTTTGCACATTGTTATGTTTTACAGAAGAGCATGATTGTAAATGAAATTGCCATGTGTTATGGACTAAATTATGTTTCCCCAAAATTTGTATGTTGAAGCCTTAATCCTCAGCACCTCAGAATGTGACTGTATTTTGTAGATGGGCCCATTAAAAGGTGATTAAGTTAAAACAAAGCCTTTAGACCCTAATCCAGTCTGACTGGTATCCTTATAAGAGGAGATGAGGATATACAGAGAAACACAGGGACACAGGCATATAGCACACAGAATAAAGGACCATGGTCACAGGACCATGTGATGACACAGCAAAAGGGCGACCATCTGCAAGCCAAGAAGAGAAGTAGCAGAGGACTCCAATCCTGCTGGTACATAGGTCTTGGACTTCCATAGGTCTTGGGCCTCCATAACTGTTAAAAAATAAATTACTGTTGTTTAAGCCACCCAACCTGTGGTATTTGTTATACTCTAGCAAACTAATACACAATAAGGTCTTGGAATAAGAGAAAGGGATGGAATTACAAATAGAACAGCAGTCTTCTGGTAAAACTAAAAGGCATATCAGTCTCTGAGAAAGCACAGTTTTGACGTTAAAATAAGAGAAGATGGAGTTAATAGCAGATGACCTAAATCTACTTAGATTATTTGGCGGGGTGGGAAATGTCAAGATTTAAAACTGGATATACACAGTGCTGTATTTAAAATAGAAAACCAACAAGGACTTACTGTATAGCACAGTGAACTCTGCTCAATATTCTGTAATAACCTAAGTGGGAAAAAAATTTGAAAAAGAATAAATACATGTGTATGTATAACTAAATCACTTTGCTGTATACCTGAAACTAACACAACATTGTGAGTCAACTATACTTCAATATAAATTAAAAATTAAAACACCAACTAAGAAAACCAAAAATACTCCTGGAACATGTGAAAGTTCAGTCTGGAAAAAAAAAAAAACAGACTTCAATATAATAAAAAAGACTAAACTCAAACTATTTGGTGTGAATTTGTATATTAAAATTTTATAATTTTCTCTAACTATGCCTGACTGATTGGAATAAGATATTATAGTACTGAAGTTGGGAAAATTGTCATAGATGGGAGGTTGAGGGACATAAGGGATTATTTTATTTTTTTATGTATTTTTGCAGTACGCGGGCCTCTCACTGCTGTGGCCTCTCCCGTTGCAGAGCACAGGCTCCGAATGCGCAGGCTCAGCGACCATGGATGACGGGCCCAGTCTCTCCGTGGCATGTGGGATCTTCCCGGACTGGGGCACGAACCCGCGTCCCCTGCATCGGCAGGCGGACTCTCAACCAGTGCGCCACCAGGGAAGCCCAGGGAAGCCCAGGGAAGCCCCTTACACGGATTCTTAAATGTAAGATATCCCCATTGGAACGATTGACTCTGGCTTCCACTTGGTAGGAGGCAATGGAAGCGAAAAAGGGGCAAATAGTCTGAGAGAGAGAATCAGAATTGATATACTGAAGGTCATGATGAGTCCATAGAGGAAATTCAGTCAGTGAGAAAAGAGAGAGACAGACAATGAAGAACCTGTGATTAGAGAGGGAATGATTCGGATTTAAAATCTTTCTGGGATTTTTGAGCATTACTTTAGTTTTACTTCTGCTTGTCATGTTAAATGAGATGATGATTTGGAAAGGCATAAATGCAATTAATACATTGGTAGTCATCTAATAATTAAATCATTAACAATAAAAATGACAGGTAATCCAACATGATAGCCATTCTCCTTGTATGCCCTGATTAGATCCAGAATTTGGTATTACTGCTTTATTTTGAAAACTGTGCTTCAACCACTACTATCAAATGCATTAATAAAACAACGTTTAAATTTTGTTTAGAAGATCTATGAGATAAGTCTAAATAAAATGAAAATTTTGAAGTATTATCCAGAGCATTTAAGTCTCTTTAAAAATTGAAGTATAGTTGAAGTATAATATTATATAATTTACAGGTTTACAATATAGTGACTCACATTTTTTAAAGGTTATACTCCATTTATAGTTATTTTAAAATATTGGCTATATTCCCTGTATTGCACAATATATCCTTGTAGCTTATTTTATACATAGTAGTTTGTACCTATTAATCCCCTTCTTCTATATTGCCCTTTCCCCCTTTTCTCTCTCCACTGGTAACCAGGAGTTTGTTTTCTACATCTGTGAGTCTGCTTCTTTTTTGTTATATTCACTAATTTGTTGTATTTTTTAGATTTCATATATAAGTGATATAATATAGTATTTGTCTTTCTCTGTTTGACTTATTTCACTTAGCACAATACTCTCCCAGTCCATCCATATTGTTGCAAATGGCCAAATTTCGTTCTTTTTTATGGCTGAGTAGTATTCCATTGTATGTGTATGTGTGTGTTCATGTATCACACCTTCTTTATCCATTCATCTGTTGATGGACACTTAGGTTGCTTCAGTATCTTAGTAATTGTAAATAGTGCTGCTAGGAACATTGAGGTACATGTATCTTTTCAAATTACTGTCTCTGTTTTTTTTTTTTTTTTTTTTTCAGAAATATGCCCAGGAGTGGAATTGCTGGGTCATATGGTAGTTCTATTTTTAGTTTTTTGAGAAACATCCATCCTGTCTTCCACAGTGACTGCACCAATTTACATTCCCACCAACAGTGCATGAGGGTTCCCTTTTCTCCACATCCTCACCAACATTTGTTATTTGTGTTCTTTTTGATGATGGCCATTCTGACAGGTGTGAGGTGACATCTCATTGTGGTTTTGATTTGCATTTCCCTGATGGTTAGTGATGTTGAGCATCTTTTCATGTGCCTGTTGGCCATCTGCCTGTCCTTTTTGAAAAAGTGTCTATTCAGGTCTTCTGCCCATTTTCTAATTGAGTTGTTTGCTTTTTTTAATGTTGAGTTATATGAGCTGTTCATATATTTTGGATCTTAACCTCTTATCGGTCATATTATTTACAAATATTTTCTCCCATCCAGTAGGTTGTCTTTTTATTTTGTTGATGCTTTGCTGTGCAAAAGCTATCAAGTTTCATTAGGTCCTGTTTGTTTATTTTTGCTTTTATTTCCTTTGTGTTAGGAGGCAGATCCAAAAAGATATTACTACAATTTATGTCAAAGAGTATACTGCCTATGTTTTCTTCTAGGAGTTTTATGGTTTCCAGCAGAGCATTTAAATTTTAAGTGATCCAAGGAAAATGTCACTGGCAAAATTCATTCTTTCATTCCAAAAATACTGGTGGCATGCCATGTACAAGGCACCATGCTAGGTCCTGTGGGAGATAACATGAAAAGTCCTACTCTCAAGGGCAGAAAGATAAGGAGCATATACCCATGAGACAGATCACCCAGTTTTCTTCCCTTCTGCTGAAATATTTGGAGAAGGAGTGTCCTAACAAGCCCTGGCTATACCCAATGAGAAAACTGATTGGTCCAGGAATGGTATGTGATCAAAATTAGACCAATGGTTCCTTTCTTTGGGAATTTTGACTTTAGCTGCTGAAGCTATATGATGTAAAACTCAGGATCTAGGTTTTATACCCTGTAGAAAAAGCGGTTTTGCCTTAAAAAAATGAGGTCAACAGGCAGAGAGAATCAGAGACGAGATGGAGAGGATTTGTTGCTGTACATATCCCTCGTTTCCAGGAATTTGAGACCTTTCTGTTCCTTGGCATTTTAATGGTTTAGCTAGCTCTTCTTTGGGTAGTAACTCAGAATCCTTTCTATATGTTCCCCTTTAAGACTTAAGCCTATTTGAGTTGGGTTCTATCACTTGAAACAAGAAACTCCAAATGAATATAGTGAAATAAGAGATGTACACAAATAGCCATAGTCAAACAATATGTCATAAAATAAACCCCAAATTATGTGGAACTTTAGAGAAGGGGCAGATAGATCTGGGGTTATCCAGGGTTACTGAAGAAGGCTCCTCTCCAGAAGCCAACTGTGGGTTCTTTCCCTCCATTCAACACCAGAACCCTCTGGCCAGTCCTATCCAGTGTCTCCTTTTTCTTCTTTGCTCAAGGTGCCAAAGATTGAACCTGTTCTCCACTTTGGTTTAGAGCTGACATCATCCTATTTGTCCTTTAAAGTTCTCCTACATGGATTCAGGGTAGGATACAGTCATATTTCTCTTCCTTGCTACCCCCAAATGGGAAAGTTCAATAGCCTTTTGTTCTCTGGGTTTTTTCTTCTGTGAGTTTATGCTAACTAGGGGAGGAATGAAACAGAATAATGAACTGACAACATGGCAAAGTTGCTGTGCTAAATATCTCCTTTTGCCCCTTCAGATGCACCCTCTATTCTTCTCTAGCCAGCTCTCTGTGTTGGGAGGATAACCTGTTTACCCCACATTAATGGGCTCTCTTACCCTTTGGCTTCTAGTTGGATTTTTAAATATGAAATAGTGACAGCAGTTCAGGATAAGGAGGTCAGTGTATTTATTCCTGTGACTTCTATCTTACAATGTCACTAAGGTTGGATACTTCCCTTATCACAGCACATTTCAACTCAAGGCATCAATAAACCATGGTCAACGGGCCAAACCCAGCCTGCCACCTGTTTTTCTGTGGCCTTGAGGTGCATACATTTTTAAATGGTTGAACCAAAAATTTTTTAAAGAATACTATTCCATGGTTCATGAAAATTACATGAAATTCAAATTTCGGTGCCCATAAATGAGGTTTTATTGGGAGATAGCCATGTTCACTCATCTACATATTGTGTCTGGTTGCTTTTGCTCTACAATGGCAGAGCTAAGTTGTTGAGACAGAGGTAGAGATGAAACTCACAAAGACTGAAATATTTGCTTATCTGGGCACTTATAAAAAAATTTCCTCTACATGACTCTCTCCTTCCAGGTTCTAGTAGCTGTTCCCTCCCCTTCTCCCTCCTCTCTTCAAGTGTGTGTGGAGGGGGAGTGAGAGGAGTTGTGGAAACCCTGGGGTGTTGAGCTACATTTTGTGGTTTCCAGACACTCTGCCCCCCCCCACCATTTAAAATAGTTCTTTAAGATGGCCAACAGGTACACATAAAGATGCTCAATGTCACTAATTATTAGAGAAATGCAAATCAAAACTACCATGAGGTAGTATCACACAACAGTCAGAATGGCCGTCATTAAAATGTCTACAAATAATAAATGCTGAAGAGGGTGTGGAGAAAAAGGAACCCTCCTGCACTGTTGACGGGAATGTAAATTGGTGCAGTCACTATGGAAAACAGTATGGAGGGTCCTTAAAAAACTACAAATAGAGCTACCATATGATCCTGCAATCCCATTCCTGGGCGTTTATCCAGGAAAGATGAAAAATTTGATTAGAAAAGATACATGTACCCCAATGTTCATAGCAGCACTATTTACAATAGCCAAGACATGAAGCAACCTAAATGTCCATCAACAGATGAATAGATAAAGATGTGGTATATATATATATATATATATATATATATATATATATATATATATATATAATACTACTCAGCCACAAAAAAGAATGAAATAATGCCATTTGCAACAACATGGATAAACCTAGAGATTATCATACTAAGTGACATAAGTCAGAGAAAGGCAAATACAATATGATATCACTTATATGTGGAATCTAAAAAAATAATACAAATGAACTTATTTACAAAATAGAAATAGACTCACAGACATAGAAAATAAACTTATGGTTACCAAAGGGGATAGAGGTGGCAGAGGGAGAGATAAATTAGGAGTTTGGGATTAACATATACACAGTACTATATATAAAATAGGTAAACAGCAAGGACCTACTGTGTAGCACAGGGAACTCTACTAAATATCTTGTAATAACCTGTAATGGAAAAGAGTCTGAAAAATAATATGTGTCTATATGTATAACTGAATCACTTTGCTGTACACTTGAAATTAACAAAACATTGTAAATTAACTATACTTCAATTAAAACATTTTTTTAATAGTTCTTTCATTGAACCCTTCTCAGATGATACTGATTTGGGTATGCCATCTGCTTGTTGCTGAGACACTGACTGGTAACTCTTACAGACAGGAACTTAAAAAACAGAAGTCACAGTGTCCTAAGTAGTCATGCTTTTCTAGTGAATCAGTAGCTGGAGGCTTAGCTGGACTCCAGTTCTCTATTTTTCTTCCAAATGGTAGAAGTCATAGAACTTCTTCACTACTCCTCTAGTCACCGTCTTCCAGAAAGGCCACGTGGGAGGAAAACACGCTTCCTGAGCTTCACTGGATGTGGTCATTTTTGCATGCAACTCCTGAGGCTATGGAACCGCCTTACAACCACCAGATGAGATCCTGCTGGCCTGCAGGGTATGGCAGAGCAAGAGAAAGCTCTGGTCCATGACCATGACAGAGTCACCGATTCACCCTGGCATCGCCTTATTTTTGGCCTTCGTATTATTTCAAATAATCAATCACCAATTCTTTAGCTATTTCTAGTGCACTGTTCTGTTACCTTTAGTAGAAAGAATCCTAACTGATACAGCTTCCAATTTATTGACTCATCTCTTTCTCTCCTTGTGGGGTACACAGGGTTTTATCTACAGTATTTTGACATAGTTGAATGGTGGGCTGAGAGGCCTATTTCTCTTCTTTGCCAGGAAAGCCTTTGCTTTATGTCACATAGGCTTTGTTTGTTGTCATGCAGAACTGATGACCCCTCCCACTCTCCCTTTTTAGTATTTAGTTCAAGGAACTTTAGAGCTGGAAATGGCCGTAGAGGGCGTCCTTTCCTGGGCTTTTCAAAGTGAGTCCTCAGTCATCTCAGTCCCAGCAGGTCTTCTCAGCCACAGAAATGTGTATGTCTGTGTGTGTTTAAATTACGTTTTATTTGTTTAAGCTTCTGAGTAGATTTTATTGTCCTTGCCAAAACCATATCGAAACACAACACCAAAAACAACAAAAGGAGACTTGGAAACCACTATTGGAGTATCTCATGACTTCCAGTCCATCCCAACCCCATCGCCATGTGGTTAAATCTTGTTTTTATTCCTATGCACCAAGTATTTGTTAACCATTAAAAAGTTATGGGATTAATTCTTTGTTCCAATCACTAATTTTGTTCAATCAAATCTTACTGAACACTTATTATTTGTTTAGTATTATACTGGGTGCTAGAAACACAAGGACAACCATCTAATTGGGGGAGATAGACTTGCAGAAAGCCAATTTCAATACAGTGTAATGTGCATTATAGAGCACCAACCATCTCAACAATAATAGAACCTCTTAGTGAAGGACTGCAATGTGCCAGGCCCTACCAGGCACTTTATATTTATTACCTCACTTAAATTTCACAACAACCCTGGGAAATAGATAGCTTTTTAATCTCTGTATTATATAGCTGAAGGAACTGACAAGAGTTTGAGAAATATATTCCCCATCCTAAATATAAGAATTCATAGAGCTCCAGATATGTTGGAGCCATGTGCATAAACCAAATCATTCATCCAGAAAACATCTATTAAGGATGCTAGCAGCTATAATGGGTACATTATCACTTCCAATAATACAGCAATTTTGATATTTTAAAAAATATTTCATGTGCAAAATGCCCCATAATGCTGGTTAACATAATATAAAATCATTTTCTTTTTCTAAATTTTAGTTTTTAAATTAGCATAGAATATAATTAACTCTTTGGGGATGTTTCTGTGAACGTTAACACATGTACAGGTTTGTGTAACCACCACCACTATCAAGAGACAGAAAAACAGTTCCATCACCTCCAAAACTCCTTTGTGCTATCCCATTGTGGAAATGCCTTTCCCCTGCCCTAACCCCTGGCAACCACTGATCTGTTTTCTGTCACTATAGCTTTCCATCACTATATTCTCTTTCTGAGAATGTCATTTAAACAGAATGACACAGTATGTAACATTTTGGGACTGGCTTCTGTCAGCCTAAATGCTTTTGAGATTCATTCCTAGTCTATGTGTATCAAGAATTAACTCCCTTTTATTGCTGATTAGTTCACCATTGCATGGATGTGCTATAGTTTATTAACCCATTTACCTATTAAGGGACATTTAGGTTGTTCCCAGGTTTTGTCAATTAAAAAAAGTTCTATAAGTTTTTGTGCACAGATTTTTGTGTGGACATAATCTTTTATTTTTGCAGGGTAATTAAGAGTTGGGTTGATGGGCTATATGGCAGGTATATATTGAACTTCTTAAGAAATTGCCAATTGTTTTCCAAAGGGGCTGTGCTAGTTTCCTTTTTCACCAGTGATATAAGAATCTCCAGTTGCTCTACATCCTTACCAGTACTTTGTATGGTCAGTATTTTTTTATCTTAGACATTCTATTAAGTGTGTAAAGTTATCTCATTTTGGTTTTAATTTAAATTCCCTAATGGCTAATGATTTTGAACATCTTTTCATCTATTTAATCGCCTTTCTTTTATGTTCTTTGGTGATATAAGTGTCTGTTTACGTTTTTTGCCTGGTTTTTAATTGGGTTGTTTATTTTCTTACTGTTGATTTTTGAAGTGTTCTTTGTAGAGTCTGGATACAAATCCTTGCCGGATATGTGATTTGCAAATATTTTCTCCCAGTATGTAGCTTGTCTTTTTATTCTCTTAATAGTGTCTTTCACAGAGCAAACGTTCTTCATTTTGTTAAAGTTCAATTCATCATTTTTTTTTTCTTTTATAGATTATGCTTTTGGTCTCGTGTCTGAGGACTCTTTACCTAATTCCATTTCTTGAAGATTTACTTCCATGTTTTCTTCTAAAAGTTTTAGTTTTATATTTAGATCTATGAGTTATTTAGTTAACTTCTTATAAGGGATGAAGTTTAAGTCAAGGTTTGTTTTTACAGAAGAATGTCCAATTGTTCCAGCACTATTTGTTGAATAGTGTTGAGTATCATATCTCCACTGAGTTGGATTTGTACTGTTGTGAAAAATCAGTTGACCTTTTTGTGTGAGTTTATTTCTGGACTCTTTATTCTGTTCCAGTGATCTTTGTGTCTGTCTCTTTGCTAATCCTACACTCTCTTGATTACTGTAGATTTAAAGTAAGTCTAAAATTCAGTGTGATTCCTCCAAATTTATTATTCTTCTTTTTCAAAATTGTTTTGACTATCTTAGTTCCTTTGTTTTTCCATACACATTTTAGAATCAGGTTGCATATATCTACAAAACATGCTACTGATAGCTTAATTGTAATTGCACTGTCTGTAGATCATTTTTTTCGTTTACTATGATGAACTTTTCAATCAGTGAACATGGTATGCATTTCCATTTCCTTAGGTGCTCTTTGATTTTTTTCATTAGCATTTTGCAGTTTTCAGCATACATATCCTGTATATATATTGCTAAATTTATGCCTAAGTACTCCAATGTTTTAGACCTGTTATAAATGTCATTGTTTTTTTGTTTGTTTGTTTTTGTTTTTTTTTTTGCGGTACGCGGGCCTCTCACCGTTGCGGCCTCTCCCGTTGCGGAACACAGGCTCCGGACGCGCAGGGTCAGCGGCCATGGCTCACGGGCCCAGCCACTCCGCGGCATGTGGGATCTTCCCAGACCGGGGCACGAACCTGTGTCCCCTGCATCGGCAGGCGGACTCTCAACCACTGCACCACCAGGGAAGCCCAATGTCATTGTTTTTAAATTTCAATTTCCAATCGTTTATTGCTCATATGGAAATATGATTGATTTTTGTGTGCTGACCTTGTATCCTGTAACCTTGTTAAGATGTCTTATTAGTTCTATAAGTTGTTATTATAGATTCATTGGGATTTTCTAATGTAGACAATCATCACATCTGTGAAGAGGGACAATTTTTTTTTTTTCTTCTAATCTGTATGCCTTTTATTTCTTTTTCTTGACTTAATGCCCTGGCTAGGACTCCAACTTGCTCTCAAATAGGAATGATGAAAGTGGACATCCTTGTCTTATTCCTTATCCTAAGGAGAAAACATTCAGTCTTTTACCTTTAAATATGATTTTAGCTATAGACGATGATGATGATTTTGTAGATGCCCTCTATGAGATTCAGGAAGTTCTCTTCAATTCTTAGTTCGCTGTGAAAGTCTGTTTCACCTTAATTCCTGCAGGATACTTTTGCTCATTAGACAACTCTGGGCTGAGAGTTCTTTTCTTTTAGCTCTTTGAAAATGTTTTTTTACTTCTTCTGGCCCGCATAGATTCTCATGAATAATCTGTAGTCTTTCGAATAGATGTTCCCTATAAGTAGCACATCATTTTTCTCTGGCTAATTTCAGGATTTTTATTTGTCTTTAAAGTTTAGTGATTTGATTATTATATACTCTGGCATGTTTGGGGAGTTTATTTTATTTGGGGCTTTCTAAGTTTAATGAATCAGTATCTTATGACTTTTGCTACATTTTTGAAGTTTCCAGCCATTATTTTCTCAATCGTGTGTGTGCGTGTGTCTGTGTTTGTGTATCAAACTCTTTCTCTTCTTCTTCTGGGGCTCTGATGAGATAAATCTTTTGTATTGTCTCAAAGGCCACTGAGGCTCTGTCTGATTTTTTGCCATTATTTTTTTTCTCTATGTTGCTCAGATTGGATCATTTCTGTCTCTATCTATATTCTATTTCTAGCTATATTCATATTCATTCCACCCTGCTATTGAGCTCATTATATGAGTTTTATTTTTACTTCAGTTATTGTATTTTGCATTTTTAAAATTTCCAGTCGGTTCTTCTTTGACTTTAGTAATGGCAAGAAAAGAGAGAAAGAAATATAGGAAATGTGAAGCAAATAGAAAGTACGAGATAAAATGTTAGAAGTAAATCCCAATTTATTAGCAATCAACAGATAATATAAATGGGTGAAATTATACAGTTAAAAGATAAAGATTATCACATTGGAATAAAATTCCATCTATATTCATTTACAAGAAGCGTACCTAAAACATAAGAACACTACAAGATAGAAAGTAAGAGAATAATAAGAGAAATACTGGTTATGGTGGTTAATTCACTTTCTCTGGGGGAATTCAACCACCACATAATGAGAACACTCAAGCAGCCTATGGAAAAGCCCCTTGTGGGGAGGAAGTGAAACTTCCTGCCAGCGAGTAGCACCAAATAGCCAGCCAGTGAGTCAGTTAGAAACAGATCCTGTTAGAAGTGGATCCTCAAGCCAAGCCTTCAGATGACCATATTCTTAGCTAATATCTTGACTTCAACCCAAAGCCAGAACTGTCCAGCTAAGTCCTTCCAGAATTCTTGACCCACAATATCAGAGAGGATAATAAATGGGAAATGTATCTCAGGGCAATTTGTTATGTGGTCACAAATAATATATTAAGCAAGTGTTATAAAAATGTAGCTGGTGTAGCCATATAACCACCAGACAAAATAGTTACATTACTATAAATAAATATGATAGCTACTTAATGATTAGAAATTTGGGTTTATAGGAAAGAAGAGTTACATAAACTTAATAATATAAACTCCAAAATATATAAAGCAAAAATGGACAGAAATATAAGGAGAAATTTAAAAATCCATTATGGTAGGAGATTTTATCATACCTCCATCCATAAATTATGTATAAAAGAGCAAAAGTCAATAGGATAAAGAGGCTTTGAAGACACAATTAATATATTCAGTCTAATAAGCAATAACTGGGGCAATACCCATTTTTTTAAGCATGTTTGGAACATTTACCAAACTTTGACCATATATCAAGATAAAGCAAGTCTACACATTTCAAAGAATTATTATAATAAAATCTATAAAGGAATATTGAAGAATATGCAGTAATTCAATATTTCCACATAGCTGGGGAATATATCTTAATTTACATGGCTCTATTTAAGAAGTACAAACATGTAAGAAACAAATTCTTTGGAAAATAGCTATTCCATTCACTCTGCCGGTGCCTAAAAACTTTCCCACCATATTTCCTCTTTAGCACTAAAAGCATTTGTTAAAATGTCAATGTTATCTGGGAGGACTAACCCACAGGGATATCAGTCTTCAGACTCTTTAGACTCTTGTTTTGCCTAGCCAGAGCTCTGGCAGGAACTTGAGGTAATGTAATGGAGAATTAAGAGAGCATATTTTAATTGGGGAAAGAGGAGACAATTGGCATAGGTCCAGAACTTGGGTGTTGCCAAACCAGGGCACAGTTTTGCAAAAAGGGCACCGTGTAGCAGTGAGGACACATGGTACTTGGATAGGAGCATACAGAAAGGAGGAAGGAGACATAGTATATTTCAGTGTCTATGTATCCTAACCTAATTGCTAAGCCAACCTGAACTAGGTTTGCAACTTTTTTTTTTTTTTTTTTTGCGGTACGCGGGCCTCTCACTGCTGTGGCCTCTCCCGTTGCGGAGCACAGGCTCCGGACGCGCAGGCTCAGCGGCCATGGCTCACGGGCCCAGCCGCTCCGCGGCATGTCGGATCTTCCCGGACCGGGGCACGAACCCGCGTCCCCTGCATCGGCAGGCGGACTCTCAACCACTGTGCCACCAGGGAAGCCTGCAACTTTAAAAAAAAAATAAATTTATTTATTTATTATTTATTTATATATGGCTACATTGGGCCTTCGTCGCTGTGTGCGGGCCTTGTCTAGTTGCAGAGAGTGGGGGCTACTCTTCATTGTGGTGGCTTCTCTTGTTGGGGAGCACGGGCTCTAGAGCGCAGGCTTAGTAAAGTTGTGGCACATGGGCTCAGTAGTTGTGGCGCAGGGGCTTAGTTGCTCCACAGCATGTGGAATCTTCCCAGACCAGGGCTCAAACCCATGTCCTTCTGCATTGGCAGCCGGATTCTTAACCATTGCACCACCAGGGAAGTCTCCTAGGTTTGTTATTTATATGCAGACTTATATGTAGAGCCTTATCTGCATAAGGAGGTACAATGGCTGAAATGGAAGACTTTCCCCCTAATCACCAACATGTTTGCCCAGTCCTTGTGAGTGGACTTAACTGTATCCTTCTTTCTGCTCCTGCTAGGATAAAGCTTTCCCTGAACCACTTCTTTTTTTCTGCAGACTTTTCCTCTCTGCACTCTTGCCAGGCCCCTGGAGCTAGAATTTCTGTTTATTCTCTATTCATTGGATGGGGTTTTAGCACCAATTCAGATTTTCATACTTTTTGGAACACCCCTGGAAAATTGAACTGATGTGTCCCAGATTGACATTATGTTTCATTGACCCCATGTTTTCCAAGCCACCTTGGTGAGTTGAATTTTGATTGTTATCACCGTCCTTGGAAAGAGAACCCAAGAGTTCAGCAAATCTCCTCCTCAGGCTTGGTCTATTCTTATTTTCCAAGTTGGAAGTTTTCCAACTTACATGTTGGCCATTGTTGAGATCTTGTCATATCTTGCAGCTTATCCACCCATAAAACAATTTCTTAAAAAGGAAGAAAAAGACAAATGTACCTCTTTTAATTTTACCAGGTAGAACCCAAGCCAAGTGGCCAAGTCTCACATTAGCACAACAATCAAAATAATATTGTTGAGCAAGCAAAAAGAAATAAAAATAATTTCAGTAGGATTTGCATCTCTTTAAGAATTCAATTCACATCCCACAATGACCCTTCTTTTAAAAAAAATTATTGCATCTCTCCTTTTATTGTCTTTCACATCCCACACTGCTTTCTGAGCTCTTCTATTCTCCTCCTCGAACAAAATGACTTTCTACCTCACCGATGAAAGTGACTGCTGGGACTCCCATTTCTACCCTCATCACATTCACCATCCCCAGACACTCCAGGACCCACAGGAGACCCAGCCCTCTTTGCCCTCGGAAGACCCTGTCTCGTCTCAGAAAGATGTTTGTGGAGCCTTTGAGGTAGTATAGTTCTCCCTCTTGAATTATTTTTCTCATAAAAAATTCTTCCATGACCCTGGCAGCCAGTACTGGCGTTTCTCCCATTTATCATAAAGTAGTAACTACAGGCAAAAATTAATGGAAAACAACATTTCAAGTAGTGGGAAGCAGGCAGAGCAGAGTGACTGGGGTTTGGAGTGATTCTGAAAAGGAAAAGGTGTAGAAGGAGGATAGCAATATACCCATCACACCCACAAACTCTCTTAAACAGAAACAGGTCACAAATATTTAACAAGTGTAGAAGAGAGCTGTAAAGATTTGGAGTGTAGAGTCCAGAATCAGGATCAGTCTGTGATATATTCATGTGAATATATCCTATTGAACTCGAATTGCCCACTAAAGATAATTTTTTTTTAATATTGGAAAGAGAATGTGTAATTTAGGCCTAAAAATATGCCATAAGACAAAAAGAAGTCAGCCTGTTCAGAACCAACCCCTTTTCCTGCCTCTTCTATCCTTTAACTACTGTTTCATGCATCCTTTTTCTTAGCCTACAAAAATGCTCCAGTCTCTTCCATCCTTAGGCAAGTAGCCATTGGTTCTTCATCTCTCCCCTTTCTATTAAAACTAAGCTTCTTCAAGCAGCAGTTTATATTTACTTTCTTATTCACAGTTCACTCTTCCATCAGTTGTAGCTCGGCCAAAGTCACCAAGGAAATCTTTATTATTAGGTACCATGGATACGTTTTGTTACTTATCTTCCTGGGCCCCTCGCTGTCATTTATTTGATTTGTTAACGATGTAGACCTTCTTGTTACCCTACTCCCTCGATGTCCATGATACTGCAAACTCTCTCAATCTTTCTGTCTTGGTCATCTCTGTGGACTTTCCTTTCTCTGCCCACCCCTTAAGTTGATATTGATGATCCCTGAAGTTCCCTTCGAGAGTTGCTGCTCATATTATTTTATACACTTCAGTTACTTGGGTAAGTATACTTGGCTAACTCCATGTATTGGTCCAAGTGATCTCTCTAAAATTTAAGCTTAAGCATATTTCTCTCCTGCTTATTCCTGTCTTTCATCCATGCTGACTATAGGAAAAATTTAAATTCCTTATCATGACTTATAAGGTCCTCCTTGCTCTTGAAGTAGCAACCTGGTTTTTTTCAATGAACGTTTAAAGAGTGAATGGATGGCTGACTCACAAAATGTCTCTAGCCCTGAACTTTTCCTTGAGTTATAAACCTGCAGATCCAGAGCTTGCTGGACATGTCCAATTAGTTCCACAGAACCCCCAAACTGAACTCATCCCAGCCCCACTTCTTTTGCTGTATTATCCAAGTTCCCACTATCAGACACTTGACCATCACTCTTTACATCTGTTCATTCCCTATATCACTGAATCTTACTGGATCATCTCCCAAATGTTCTTCAAATGTGTTCCCACCTCTCCAGTGCCATAATTCACAGTCTTGTCTTCTTTCACCTAAACTATCACAGTAGCCCCCAGCTGATCTCCTTAATTCTAATCTTGCCTCCCCCGCCCTCATGGCCTCTACACTGTCACCAAAGGGATCGATACAAAACCTTTTTAATTTCCTCTGCTTAAAATCTTTCAGATCTCTCTCTCTAGGATAAAACGCAAGCTTCGTTGGGCATCATGAAAGTCATCCATGGTCTGACCCCTCTCCATATGTCCAAACCCCAAACCCCTCTATTTTCTGTCTCTCGTCCACTAATACAGGACCCCTCGAGATCGTTTGAATTTGCTGTGTTATAGCTTGAAACATTTGCTCGTGTTGTTCCTTGCTCTGGGCCAGACTTCTACCTCTTCTTCACCCGCTGAACCACTACTTATCTTACGAGATCAGGCATAACTTTTACCAGGAAGCCTTCTCTGATCCTTTTGGTTTGGCTGGGGCACTATGTGTTTACAGTGTTTTGGGAGGCAGAAAACCTAGTGGTTAGTGCCTAACCTGCCCAGGTGCTGAGCCCAGGATCACAGCTTCCCAGTGCTACAGCTTTGGGCAAGTTACTTAGGTAATCTCTCTCTGCCTCAGATATTACTCAATAAATAATTACTACTGTTATGATCACTAACAGCCCTCCTCTGCAGTGTGGATGCACAGCCCACCTCCCGTCCCAAGGAATCTCTGGCAAGAGTTTAGAAGGACTTCATGTGTTCTGGATTGATTATTATCTTCAAAAGCCCACAGAGCAGAAATGTCTGAATAAGGAAGCAATGTGAATTAGCCTTTTCTCATTCTTGCAACTACCTTCTTAGCTAAGTTTTCTGAAGGCTGTGGGGAGATGGGTGCGGGGACTCACTCTTCCCATTTTTTTGCTTTCTTTGCCTTTGCTGTGTTTATCCAGGCAGGATCTCCTCTTCCTCTCCATGGGGGAGAGCTGGTGACTTCATATGTTTATGTGACCTGAAATGTCATTCATCCTATATAACATCCTTATTTAGACTTTTTATTAAAAATGACCAGAGAAACAAGTTAAAACATAAAATCCATTTATGCTGAGACCAGAGACTTAAAAAAGAAAATCTATGTAACAGCTATATAAATTTGATTTGTTTCAGCCGTTGAATCTCAGGCTCGTTTATTATTATTTTTTTTTCTGAAGTGTCTTTCATCTTCCATGTTTCAAATACTCCCCCAAATAAATTCTTTAGTAGAAAGAACTTAAACAATTCTAAGTTTTTATGTACAAGCCATAAGAAAGACAGAGCCATTGGAGATTGGAGGTAGAAACTAAAACACTCATTATGTCATTGCATCCCACCCTTGCCAGTGTAAAATTAGTGTTCAGAGAGTTTTTCCAGCCCTTACTCCAGATCTTTTTCCTTTTTTTCAGATCAATTTTTAATGACCCAGGTTATGGGATTTGGATAACTTCCTTTGGCAGTTCTTTTCAGAATATAGTCAATTTCACCATTAGGCAACAACTCCTGATATTAAACTAATTGAATTATTTTGTCAGCTTCATCTCATTTTTCTGGGTCACATTGTATCAATTTAATTCTAGCTAGATATTTGAAAACTCCTCAGTCTCATTATATGTCCATACCTAAACGCTCTTGTTTTGAGTTTGATGGTGCCGTGTTAAACCATGGCAATTTGAAATGTTTGGGAATACGTGATTTTGGACAGCTGGCCCTTCTAGGATCAATCCTTCTTTATTTATGTATTCATAATGCACATTTTATAGAAAAGACATTCCAAAAGATTATAGGTACATGCTGCCCTAGCTTATTGAGGTAAAATTCACATAACAGAATTAACCATTTTAAATTATACAACTCAGTGGCATTTAGTACGTTCAAAATGTTGTGCAGCCATCCCCTCTATCTAGTTCCAAAATAGTTTCATCGTCTTAAAATAAAATCCCATAACCAGTAACCAGTCACTCCCTGCTCCTTTCCCCTCCTTCCAACTCCTCCGCCTTCGGTAACCTCTAACCTGCTTTTTGTTTATACAGATGTACCTTTTCTGGATATTTAATATTGCTCTAACATTAATTATCACCTCAAACAATAGTAATACCTTATTTTTCATTGGTGTTCTGAAGATTTTATGGACTTTCATATGGATCACCTCATTCCTTTTGAATATTTGAGAAATTGCTATAATTAGATAAATCCATGCTCTAATTCTCTGTTAGAAAGGTGAGCTGAGATGTTACTAACTTGGTTATTAAAAAATATGATTTCTCCAAAAATAAATTGATGTGTCTAAAGAAACAGAGGTCCAGCCATTTTAATTGATTAATCGGATTAATCTGTCCCTCTGTGTGCACAGCCCTATAAATAGTGTATGTTTGAGACTTTCAGTTGTCTGATGATGCAAGCATGTCTATAGATTGTGCCTGTGTGGTTGAGGCAGAAAAATGCGGACCCTTGAGTATAGACTAGGTCCATTGATTCTGATTCTTCACTCTACCACTGAATGCTGGAACCCTTAAGGCTTTACTCTTCCAGCTAAGACGAAATGAATTTTAAGGCCAAAGGAATCTTTGGGTAAACTTTCTTTTATTTCTATTTATTTGCTTGAAAGAGTAATAGGCAGACACTTCTACTTGTTATTCTGTGTTTGTTCCATTTTTCTACCTCAGTGATGGAATCCTCGATATTTAGCTAAGTACACAGCTATCCTGAAAAAAAGAGTATATTGACAGCCTCCCTTCCAGCTACTAAGCTCTGACCCATCTGACCCATCTGGTCAGTGAGATACCTATGGAAGTGTCACATTCAACAGATGAAAAGAGTTCTTAAAGGGGAGAGCATACTCCTTTCTTGCTCTTCTTTGCTTTTCTGCATGGAAGTTAGGCGATGTGGCTGGAACTCCAGCAGCCATTTTGAACCAGCAGGTGACCTTTGGAATGGGATGCTAGGCTACTGGTTAAGAGGAATCTGTTCCTTGAAACTCAGTGCTACATGCCATCTCTAGACTTTCATATGAGAAAGATAATTTAATCCTGTATGTGACAATTTTGAGTTTTCTGTCACATGCAGCCAAACCTAACTGACACAGTTCTCAATATAGGCAGATTTCACCAAAACTTTGAAGAGTTTCTCTCATACTATCTTGAGTAGCCCCATTCTCAGAGGGAAGGGTCTTATTATATAAGAATGTGGTTAGAGAGTAGGCTCAATGTCCATCTGCCCTTTAAAGGTTGATCTATTTCCAATTAAAATATTTTTTATTTTGTCATCATTGTTATTATTAATGGTTATTATTTTCCAAGAGAATTAGGGTTCTAGAGGAAAGAATCACATAATTTCAAGAAGACCTGAGAAGCTATCCAATCTGGTTACCAAACTGGGATCTCAGAACCTTAGTATTTTAGAAGACCAATATGGAAGTGGTGGAACAATTCATATTTCAAAAGCTCTATCATCTCTATTATTATTGCCATCAAAATCATTCACAGCATAAGTAAAAGTCAAGGTAACTTTTAAAAATAATGACACGGGTCACTCATGTAGAGCAAAAACTCTAAAAGAAGAAAATAAATTATTATAGTAAAAGCAGCTGTGTTTTTCAAATTATTTTTTATTAAGATTTTTTTGTGTGTGAGCAGTTTAATGTTCACACCAAAAATGAGGAGAAGGTTAAGAGATTTCTCATATACCCCTCCCCCATATATTCATAGCCTACCCCACTATCAACATCCCTCACCAGAGTGGTACACTTATTTTAATTGATAAATCTAAAATTGATGAACACATCATAATCACCCAAAGTCCATAGCTTATATTAGGGTTTAGTCTTGGTGTTTTACCTTCTATGGGTTTGGATAAATGTATAATGATATACATATATATCCATCATTACAGTATCATATGGAGTATTTTCATGGCCCTAAAAAATCCTCTGTGCTCCACTCATTCATCCCTCTCCTTCCCCCTCAATCCCTATTAACTACTGATCTTTCTACTGTCTCCATAGTTTTGCCTTTTCCAGAATGTCATACAGTTGGAATCATACAGTATGTAGCCTTTTCAGATTGGCTTCTTTCACTTAGTAATATAAATTTAAGTTTCTTCTGTGTCTTTTCATGGCTTAATAGCTCATTTCTTTTTTAGTGCTGAGTAATATTTCAATATCTGGATATACCACAGTTTATTTATCCATTCACCTACTGAAAGTCACCTTGTTTGCTTCCAAGTTTGGGCAATTATGAATAAAGATGCTATAAACATCCTTGTGCAGGTTTCTGTGTGGACATAAGTTTTCATCTCCCAAGGAGTGTGATTGCTGGATCACATGGTAAGAGTACGTTTAGCGTAAGAGACTGCCAAGCTGCCTTTCAAAGTATCTGCACTGTTTTGCGTCTCCACCAGCAATGAATGAGAGTTCCTGTTGCTCAATATCCTCTCCAGGATTTGATGTTATCAGTGCCAGGGAGGAAGAAAGTTTCCTCTACCTTGCTAGGTTCTTCTCAGTATTCTAAGAATTAAATGGACATGATACCATATAGCACAGACAACTATATTCAATATCCTATGATAAACCATAATGGAAAAGTAGATAAAAAGAATATATATATAAAATATATAAAACTGAATCACTTGGCTGTACAGCAGAAGCTAACACATTGTAAGTCAACTGTACTTGCATTAAAAAATTTGACATGAGACCGATTAATAGGAGAAAATAAAACAAAAGCTTAATAACATGTATACCTGAGGGAGGGACCCAGGCAAACTGAGTAACTCGCCTAAATGGCTGAAGCCCTCACCTTAAATACCATCTTCAGCTAAAGACAAAAAGGGATGTTGGAAGTAGTTGTGGGGGGATGTCATGGGTGGGGTGAGGGGACTTCAAACGGGAGAAAGGCAATTGACATGGAGATGGAAAAGCAAACGCTTGGTAAGTAAATGTTTGCTGGCCGTGTAGAGACAATGGGACACCAGAGGAATTTTCACAAACAGACTTTGCCAAGTTCCTCCCTGTCTACCACAATTAGTTCATACTGTAGTTATCTCTGGTGATAGCTCCCTTCCTGGAACAGGTCCTCTATCTCTATTCTTTAGGAAACTAAGGGGGAGGTAAAAGAAAAACTTCCTGAGTCTCCTGTTTCTTAAAAATAATCAGCCTAAGTTAATCATCTTGCCAAAGAGACTCATTTGGGGCAAAATTTTGTTCGCGTACACCAGTGTCCCAGATTTTGGCCATTCTAATAGGTAAAGCAGTTATTTTTTAAGACAAGTATTTCAGAGCACAAAGCATATATGGGAGAATATAGTAAAGGCTAAAAGGTCGTGAACCATTTATCTATACTTCTTCAAGATGTTTAGCCACTTATGTGATTGTTGAAAGCCACTGTAGCTATAATATCAAATAGAGATTGGCTTCTTCCCAATGCTTTCAAAGCAAACAGGAGGCAGAGCATTGAACAAAAGAGTCAGCTGCATTGATTCTTACCTTCATCTTACTTCCTCTTGGTGCAGTCAGAAAAGTATGGATATAGAACATACTTTAGCCAAGCCAGCTACTGTAAAGTCCATGAAAATTATCTTCATTTTTGGTAAAATTTTCATATATCTAGTATTTTACTCCAGGACTACTTCCATATTTTATTATTCTATAATTCAGATAACTCCCTCGTTTTAATTTGTAACAGGGATGGGTAATATATATATTATATATATTAATTATTATATATATATTATATATAATATATATATAATATATTATATATAATATATTATATATATTATAATATATAATACATATATTAATATATATTTTTATTGTATATCTACTTACTTGAGTACTCATGTAAGTAGAAGTCTTCTGCTCTTTGCTCTAAATGTGGAAATCCTGTCTTTCCCTACCTGATGGCCTCTTGAGGTTAGGAATTCGTAGCTGGATGGACAGAGAAAGGACAGAGAACTACTGTGCAAAGAAAACAAATACATTTATAAGGTGGAAAGGATGAGTGAAATAAGAGAAGGTACACAGGCTGAGTTAAAGGCAGAGTTCTAGGGGAGCTTCAGAGAGAGGGGAGAAATTATTGGGGGCCACTGCTGTATGTGGGTAGCAAAGCTAGCAATGCTTTACAAAACCGATTGTAAAGAGGTCTGTAGTGCATTGTGAACGTAATCTCCAGGGAAAATTCACATTGTTTTCAGTTATTCTTGGATGTTGGTATGATGTTTCTTGAATGCAGCACTGACTTTGGACTGGACCATTTTATTTATTTAAAATTCACATATACATTTTATATTTGCCTCAAGGACTTAATGGTCTTATTTTGGGATCAGAGTTTCATTTTGCTGATTAGAATTAAGTATGAAGTCTTCTTCCTCCTCTTCAGTCTTCAAAAGCCAAACTGCTGAGTTAGCTTGACACCAATCTGAGTCCTAGTGAGGTTAGTTGAAATTATTTTGTTGTGACTAGAAGAAAATGTGATTTTTGTCAAAAGGATTAAAAAGGGATAAGAGTAAGGTAATAATGAAGGCCTCATCTAACAAACATCTGGGTGTCAATAAACACTAAAATCAATTTTCATGAACAGAATAAGCAAGTTTTTCCAGTTCCTTTTTTTCTTTCTTTCCTCCAACGAATTTCATTTCGGAAATGAGCGTTGAATGGTCAAAGGAGTGGTTGATTTTTAAGTTAACCTATATGTAATATGTAACAAAACATCCCAGATCTTTAACCATTTAATGGGATTTTCTTTACTCTTTTAAATAAAAAGTTTTTTAGAGAAAGCATCTAGGTTTCAGTTATGTGCTTCAGCTAAAGAAACAGTGTTGTAGCCTACAGGGAGAGAGGGTCTGGTCCCCAGTTAAATGGTAAAGAATTCTTTTTATGTAATGAAGCATCTTCCTTCCTTCCTTCTTTCCTTCCTTTCTTTTTGTTTCCTTGTTTCCATTTTTTTTCCAAATTGTAACTAAATTATCCTATTCAAAATTAGATTTTAAAAAGGAAAGAGATGCTGTTTGAACCTTTGGGCGATATTTCAGACAATTCCATTGTTCAAGAATATCTATCTACTTAAGACATGCACTTTATATTGATGAATATTCTAAAGTGCTGGCTCTGATCAGGGAGATTGTACTGCTGTCTCCTCCCCCACCAAGGGACAAGGGACATTTGACCATGTCAGGAGACAGTCTTGGTTGTCATGACTTGGGAGGTGGGCTACTGGCATGTAGTGGGTAGAGGCCAGGGGCACTGCTAAATATCCCTTCAGTGCACAGACCAGCCTCCCCAAAACAAAGAGTTAGTTATTCAGCCCCAAATGCCAACTGACCTGAGGCTGAGAAAGTCTGTTTAGAGATTTCTTAAACTCTTCCTGAATTTTCATTTTAGGCACAGAAGTTACAAAGTGAATTGGAAGTTTAAATACTCATCATAGCTAAAAACACTGAGCATCTGCCGTGTTGCAGTTATTGTTCTAAATACTTATAATTCTCATAATAATTCTATGAAGCAGACACGATTTGCTCCATTGTACAAATGAGAAAACTGAGGAAACAAGAGGATAAAGTAAGTATTAAGAATTGTAGCCTAGGAATGCTTAAGTATTAAGAATCGTAGCCTAGGAAGAACTGTAAACCCAGGAAGTCCCCACTTTTAACTATCATGCTATGTTGCCCTTTTCTGTCAGTAACGCCACACTTCAACCTTAACTTAATGTGGGTAGGGGGACACACACGGGGGCCTGAAGAATGATGTTTGTCTGAATTGCCACCTCTAATTCTGAAATTCATTGCCTTAGAAGGACAAGATTATCTTTCAAAACACTGCATTTGTGGAAATATTCAAAGTTACATAGTCTGATGTTTATCTTGAACAAATGATTTTTCTGATTACTGTTAATTTAGTGGCATATCATAGTTATGCTTGTTCAAGGAAGGATATTTTAGACTACAGGAAAAAGAAATACTGCAAACTTTTTTCTAAACCCTGCAATTTTCAACATGAAAAATAGAAATGATTATGAACGATGAGTTCTTTTCTATTGTTACATATAATAGTTTTGATAATTGCACTAAACCCACATGTGTTTTCATACTGCTCTTATGAACTTTACTTCCCACGGGGGAAAATAAAAAAATCCTCAAGTTGGAGGGACAATTCCTTGTTGCCACCATCTCTCTCTAAGAGGTCGAGAGGATTATAGCTCAGAGTTTATTTGCGCAGCTTAGGTTGCAGGGCAAGTTCTGTATAAGGAAAGCCAAGTGCATTATTTTTGGCTCAGTGTCTGAGAATATGGATCCACCAGAGCTCAACATACGGAAAACACCCTTCATTCAGCGGTGAGGCAGAATGATACAGGACCCTGCTTTCAGAAAGATGGCTTTGACTGTTCTGATATTCCTGAGCTGAATCCATTGTTTTCATGTGTGGTTATCCTTGGAAAAAAAAAGAAATGAAGTCCATGAGATGGAGAGGTTGGAAGGGTGGGTGAGTGGTGGGGAAATGGGATGGGATGTGAATACCACAAAAACAAATCTGGTCATAATTATTTCCCAGGAATTCTAGAAAGCAGCTCTACTTATCATCAATTTTGGAACTCTGGACAAAAACATTTGACACCAGATTCTCGTCTGTTTCCTTTAAAAAAAGTCAACTCACATTTCTCTGATTCCCTCTGATTCATTTCTGTTGAAAAAGGCAGAATGTGATGTAAAACAAAGACTCTTTTTCCTGAAACAGCACTTTGAAACTTGAACAAACAAAAAACACAGTTGATTCACTTTCCCTCAGTCACTTTAAAACTAAAATAAAATAAAAGAAAATAAAGAAAGCAAAACCCAGCTTCCACCTCAGAATCACTCATGTGCTCTCCCACCCCAAACTGTCATGTTCAATTTTTTTTTTTTTTTTTTTTGGCCTCACTGCACAGCATATGGGATCTTAGTTCCCCTATCAGGGATGGAACCCTCGCTCCCTTGCAATGGAAGCCCAGAGTCTGAGACACTGGACCAACAGGAAAGTGCTCCCTTCATGTTCAATTCTTAAACTAAAAGGTGAAAAATACAGTTCAAAGTTCATCCAATTTCTAAATCACACCCATCTCCAGCATGGATATAAAAACAAATAAAAGCCAAAAATCAGGAAACTATCTGCAGCTTCACTGTGCTCAAATTAATTGTTTCACAGCAAAGTCAGATCATCCACATTGCTATCCATCGCGCATTTCCTACCCTGTCCACAGCACCTCCAAGTTCTCTTAGAAATGGCAATCACTTTTTGGAGATCGGAGAGCTGATTATCAATAGATTAACTTCAGGAAGGATGACAAGGGATCTCACTTAGCCCAGTTTTTTTCTCTCTCTCTCTCTCTCTCTCTCTCTCCCCCCTCTTCTTTTTTTAATGTAATTTTTAACATGTTCATGTATCTAGGCACATTAAACAATTGCAGAGATTTCAGCAAATCCTCATTCCAGAGCACTAAACTCTGCTAACGTGGAGGTTGTGGAGTGGTAAATAAAGAACTTGGAAGATAAAAAAAAAAAAAAGGCACCAACATATCTGGAGTTCATTCATTTCAGGAGCCATTGAGCTGTATAAACTGCATCATTCTTACTGTCATCCCTTCTGTATGTTTCATGGACTACAGTGTGGGTAAGCTTCTCTAATCATATAAAAAGAAAATTGAACTTTATTTGTTTTATTCATCAATATTTTTTCAACATTTATATATGCCCTAGCTTATTGAAAAAGAAGTTTAACTCACTCCAGGAATGAGCTTTTCTCTTGTGCTTAAGATTTTCTTAAAGATAGATAAGATATTGAACTATATATAGTGGTTAGAAGAGTATTATCATTGTACTGAGAAAGAGAAAAGTGGAGGGAGGTAAAGGAGAGTCTGCAGATTTTTAAATATTTAGGGCTTTTCAACAAAGGCACATTGTTTAAGATTTGCACATAGATTTTATCAGGGAACCCTTTGAACACAAGGTCATGTTTTGGCCTTTCAGCCAGGACCTTCCCAGTGACTGCCAGGTTTGGCTGGATTCCGAACACCCATCTCTGTTCTCTACCTGACAGGTCACAGATGTGGCTCACAGCTCGCTCCAGCTGATTAGGTCTGACACTGTCAGGGGTCACCTGGAGAAGGCCAGTGGGTTTCACACAAAACTAGACCCAGTATTCTATCCACAAGGGACCAAATGACCTCCTCCACAAAAAAAGAAGACAAAGAAAAGACACAAGGAGCTAAAGCACCTCGTAGGGGCAGTGACTTTATGTTAATCACTACATCCTCAGTAGCAAGGACAGTACTTGGCACACAATAGGCATGCCATAAATATTCGGTAAATAAAGTTAATCTTCACAATAATACTAAGAGGAATGAATTAACCCCAACTCACAGAGGATGCTCAGAAAGGTTAGTTGAGGAACTGGGATTTGAACGTAGAGGTAGATCTTTCCACTATATTACATAACTTATTAGAAAGTTCTTTCCTCCATCTCCAAAATTCAAGTCATTTCAAGAGACCTCTTGAATATAGATATCTTTTTTTTGCCACATCTTAAACTCTAGACAAAAATTACAGGAAAATCTACTGTAAAGTGACCAACCAAATAATCTAGATTTTAATGGGTACTTTAGAAAGCATCCAGCTTAGCTTCCCAGCCAATGAGGAAGCAAATATATAGTCCTTTGCTCAACGCCTGGCACGTTAAGTGCTTAATTAGCATTAGTTCCTAACCATGCAAGAAGCTCATGGTAGGCTGTGGTCCCAGCCATGGCCAGAACACTTTCACTTACTGTGTTACAATTTTATGAAATCTTCTTCTTTTCTAAAAATGAACAGTTCCCCCTTGAAATGTAAACACCATGAAATCAGTGACTTTGTTTTGTTGGACACTGCATTCCTGGTGCCAGAAAAGGGCCTATGCATTGCAGGTGCTAAAAAAAAGGAAAATCCATGTTTTGAGTATATGGATGAGTGCATGAGTAATTGTTGGAAAAATTCTAGAAATAGCACTTTTTGCTAAAGAAATGGATTAGGAATTCAGAGGAAGAGCTGGTACCCCAGGACAGCAGGTGGCCAGGGTGGAATCATTTGAAGTCATGTGACACTGTGGTAACTGAATGGCTCACAAGCTGTGGTCTGGATCCTTCATCCCTCCCTGAGAGTCCATCGTCCTGTCCAAATGACAAATGTAGGATGAGCTTATATCTGGATGAAATTTACAGACAGCATGGAAAGGTTGGGAAACTCACTGACCACAAGATGGGCTGTGGCCTCCCTCCCTCTCTTCCTCGTCCTTTATCACCCATCCCCACTCCACTGAGAGCCCTGATTTGTAGCCAATCATCCTTATCTCTGCAGCATGAAATAATATGAAATCAGGTCTTCAAGGAATCCAGAAGATGAAAATTGAGAAGAAAAATCTATTTCAATTGGCAGCATGCCCAGGTGGGGCTTGGCGTTTCTGACAGCTGATTCTTAAATGAGGAAACAAAGTGCAGGAGATCTAAAACATTTAATACCTTTGATTTTTTCAAAAGAGATCAAATAGCTTTGTGTTATCTCCTATACCTTTACAAATCCTTTACTGAGGACAAGTTTCCTACAGAATCTCTGAAAAACATTGTGTCATATAACACTACCACCAGGTTTCATAATTAAAGTAAAAAAAACCCACCAGGTTTCATAATTAAAGTAAAAAAAAAAAAAAAATCTTTCTGGGCGTAAATACACTCCAAGCCCACCCCCGCGTGTTACTTCTTGTATTTGTTCACAAAAGACTGGTTGTTTGTTGATGAGAGTTCCAGTCCATACTGCTGAAAGGGTGTTCTGTTCTTCTCAAAGTAATTATTAAGCTACTTCAAAAACACTTTAACTTGTGGGTTTGCCTCATTCTGTTTGAGTCCAAATTTTACAATAATATAATGAAGCAAGCCCTGTGGTACTGTCTATGTCATCTTAATTTATCAGGAAACCACAACCTTGCACATCTTTACAAAGTGTCTTTTTTATTTTTTTTTTTCTCTCCCTACATCCAAGTCCAGTGCTGTCTGGCTTTTTTCTGGCCTGAGTTCCAGGATTGAGGACTCACTGCATTAATCCTACAAGGCTTCAGATCTCCTTTATCACTTTTCAAACTAGCCTGCTCCCTATTCCCGGTGTCAAGTTTCAAACTCTTCTGTGTGCTTTGAGTAATCAAGGTTTTATTGTAAAAACCGATTTGAATCCCCAAAGAGCTCTGAACTATTCGTATCATTTTTCTTTCTGCTTCAATGGGGACTTTGTGTGAATTGTGAACTTGGGAAACATAAAAAGAAAAAGTTAAAATAAAAAATGTAGACTGTAAGAAAATCATGAACAATGTTTCAGGGAGTAAACCATGAATAAAGAACACATTTAACCAATCTGGTATTTTCTTTATATGTTTTCTTTATGATTTGCTCCTGATGGAATGACTGAACGTTTATTTAGACTTCAGATATGATCTTCACTTTGTTTAAGTACTTGATGGTTTTACTTTAGAATTATTTGACCAACTTTAATAGGTACTTAAGTATGTTAAGAATGTATTTTAAAAGATATCACTAGCCATTTATTTTAGAAACATCTATTTCCAAAATTTTTCTGATTATTTATGGCCCAGAAAATGCCAAGGGCCTTAATTTTCATTCATGACATTGTATAACTATCTTTTTTCATATTTCCAAGTAATATCATTCCCGATATTTAATGTTTCTGGAATACTTTATAAAAGTGAATTCAGAATTTTCCATATTATTCTTAGCTAACTTCTAATAGCAATAAAGAATCCAATAGCCTATATTGTGATAACTGAGGACAGAAATAGTATCTACTCTAATGATATTTTAAAGAACAATTGTTAGGCACATAATGCAACAGAAAGAGAACCAGACTGAGTTGATGAAGATTGCAGTCTTCTGTATGATCCTGGGAAAGTCACCTGACCTCGCTGGGCTTTAGTAAGGTCAGAGAGGTTAGAGTTAAAACTAGGGTCATTCCCATCTGTTCACTTTTTGCCATACTTGCTTAAAAAATGTTTATTTAATGTTTTTTTCAAACCAATATTGGGAAACATCAAGCTAAACTTAATATTCATTACTTCCTTACATCTTTGGTTTTCCTCTTTTAAAAATCCCTTTCTATGGATCTGTGGGATATATTTAATGAAGCAGCAATCCTTTTCCCTAACTTTGACCTGAAAAGGTAGACAACCTACTCTTGCATTCTCCAAAGCCATTTTTTCAGAGCATTTGTCTCATACTCAGAGACACAGATGTCAAGTGCCAGAATGAAAACAAGTTATATACCAAAGTGAAAATCTTTGTCTTTTTGTCTATTCAGAAAAACCACATATTCTTTAAGCTGATTGACTTCTATGGACTCAGCTGAGTTCTAGTCCTGTCTTCATGTTGAGTTTAATCTTATTTAACTTATAAGTGCAGTTCCTCACCTTTATTTTTTGTTGATGTTATTTGTGGCTCACAGTTCTTCAAGTTTCTTTCTTATGATGTCTCAAATTCTTATGATTTCTGAACACTTTGTGAATGTTTGAATTTGAATATTGATTTGTTTCTGTGAAGAGAAGAAATCATCACTGCAAGTCATCAGATATATTTTAAAAAGAAATCTGGGATTGGCCAAAGGAAATTATGAGAATGCTGAGAAGCCAGAGAGCTATCCTACAGGAAACCAAAATTTTTTAAGGAGGGGATAAGAAAACCTCAGACATTCCATAAGTTTTGCGTGACACCCAAGAGTTCTATTTTTTTTTTCATTTTGGCTAACCCATCTGTTATTTTGATTTATTAATTTTTTGGCAACACCTTTGGCATTCTATCTTTCATATAAACTTACAGCTTTAGCCCTTTCTGGAAATAGAAGATTTTTCTAATTTCCCTTAAGACATGAGTCACTGGATAGAATTAAAATAGGATAGGGCAGGGGAGAGGAAGGAGATGGGAATGATAAAGGTGCTATTAATAAAGTGTTGCAGCATCTTAGTGAAGGTAAACATGTTGATGGGCACATGGAAGAACTGACAACCCATTTCACCAACCACCAAGTTCTACTACTTGGGGCTCTGATGTAAATAAATGAAGCTGCGTGTTTTTCTAGTGGTGGATTTGTCCTAAATAACACACATTGTCTTGTCTTGGCCTTACTGGGCAAAAAGGGTACATGTTAAAAATGTACAATGTTCAATTATTAGTAAAGCAATCTTTTTACAATTGAGTTTTATGGCAATTTTAGGAGTAGGAAAAGAAAGAAGTGGCATTAACAAAATATTGTATAAACAGAAGTTATTATGCCACTATGTGTGTGTGTGTGTGTGTGTGTGTGTGTGTGTGTGTGAGAGAGAGAGAGAGAGAGAGAGAGAGAGAGAGAGAGAGAGAGGGAGAGAGAGAGGGACTGAAGCAGAGAAAGGAATAGAAAAAGACAGGGAATCAGGGAATGCAACCAATCTCAAAAAGAATGACTTAACTAGAGTAGGTCCCGGGCATGGATAATTTTTTAAAAACTCAAGATGATTTGAATGTATAACTAAGTTTAGGAACCATAGCTATAGGATGAAGGGCTAATTCTTCACTGTTTATTTTCATTTTAACCATAGTTATTAAAGTATAGGTTTTTAATAAGTAAGGTGTTATGCCAGTACTTCTGTAACTATTTTCAACCTGTGCTGAAAACAATAGGATATAATGGCTTCATCAATTTAGATAATTATTTTTCAAAAAGAGATATCAATAGACAGCCCTGAGTTATCGCATCTCCTAATTCTGCTGAATCCTATGCACTGTTCTCTTCCTCCAAATGAGGTTAGCATTCTGGGCTGATAGTAGCTAAGAGGAAAATCAACCTATTTACAAGGCTGTGGAGAGACAAGCATTACAAAGAAAATGAAAATTCTATTTTATACCCTGGATAAATTAATTAATTAACTTGAGTGTGGCTAAGTTCCTTACCTGATAAAGGGGATCTCCCAAATGTTAATAGAAACATGATATTTAATTATAAAATATAAGAAATATTTTCTTTAAATTCAGCAATGAGACAAGGAAGCCTGCTGTTGATGCCCCTTTTAATATTGTTTAGAGATCATAGTCATCAGAGTAAGGCAAGAAGAACATGTTATAAGCAATGGAAAGAAAGAAATAAAACTACTAGAATTGGTAGATGAAATACATGGAAAACCCATGAGGATATACTGAAAAATTATTGGAATTAATTACAGAGTACAACAAGGTTGCAAGATGTAATATCAAGATATAAAATACCACTGCTTTCTTCTTTATTAGTGACAAGTAGGGAAATTTTAATTTTTAAAAATTGACACTTACATAGCTACAAAACCCCAAAAAACTTATGAGCAAAAACTAACAAAATTTGGGCTAGAGGTTTATAAATAAACTTGCAAAACTTTATTTAAAAACAATTACAAAGACCTCAATAAATGGAGAGAAAAAATCATTTCAAGGAAGACTCCATATTTTAAAGATGCTGTTTCTTCCCAAATTAATCTATAAATTCAACACACTCTCAGTCAAAATTCTGTAAAGAGTATGTGATAACTCAATTCTAAAATATATATAAAATAACAAAGGTACAATGAGAGTCATGCCAATTTTGAAGAAGAGCATGGTAAAGAGACTTTGTTCTAATATAAATAAAAATTCATTATAAAGCTTCAGTAATTAACATGGTGTGGTACTGTCCAAGGAGAAACAAATATTCTAATAGAGCAGAATAGAAAAATATGGCAGAGGTGGCTAGTTAGTGGTAAAAGGTGTAGTATTCAATACATGATACTAGGACAACTGGTTGTTTATATGGAACAAAATGAAATAGAATCTTTACTATCCACAGCATAGATAAACTGTTAAAAACAAAACTAAAACTTCTAAAAGAAAACAATAAAAGAGTATCTTTATAACTTTGAGGAAACATTTTTAAACAAGACATGAAAAGCCCAAACAGTAAAAGAAAAAGTTGATAAATAGATTATATGAAATGTTTTTTAAATTTCTGTACATCAAAAGACTAATAACAAAGGATAGAAACAAGCCACACTCTTTGAAAGTATATTTGCAATACACATAATTAACAAAAAATTAATATCCAGAATATGTAATGAAATTTACACTCAATAAGAAAAATAAAAGCTTAGATAAAGGACATAAACAAGTAATTCACAGAAGAAAACCAAATGGACAATAAATGTACAAAAATATCCTAATTTAATATAAATCAGGGCAACACAAATGAGATGCTACTTCTTGCCCATCAGATTGCAAAAATTAAGTTTGACAATACAAAATGTGGCATTAAGAAAGAAAAAAACATATATCAATTAAAATATCGGGTTGGCCAAAAAGTGCATTGCGGTTTTCCATGCCATCTTACGGTAAATGAATTACGTAAATGAGTGACAGCAGTGCTTTTCAACTCTGAAGTTGGGGGATGATTCTGTCCCCACAAGGACAACTGGCAATATCTAGAGACATTTTTATTGTCACAACTTGGCAGGGAATGGGGGGGTGCATATTACTGACAGCCAGGTGGTGCATGTTAAGTACCTACAATACACAGGACCACTCCTCACAAAAAAGAATTCTCTTGCCCAAAATGTCAATAATGCTGAAGCTGAGAAACCCTGATTTAGGGCTACAATCAACATAAATTATTATAATAAAGATAAAGATAATTCATCAGTTTTTTTCTGTGATTTTCTTTTGAGGTTGTATTTGAGAACTTTGTCTAACCCAAAGTGTCTTATATTTTCTTCTGAACATTTTAGTTTTATGTTTTTCCATTTCACTCAGTTCAAAATATTTTTTAATTTCCCTTGAGACTTTTTCTTTGACCCATGGTTTACTTTGACCCATGGGTTTAATTTCCAAAATTTTCAAATACTCAGAAATTTTACAGATGTCTTTCTGTTTTATTTCTAGTTTATGTTCAGAAAGCTTACTTTAAATAATTTAAATTCTTTTAAATTTGTTAATGTTTGTTTTAAGGCTTGGGATATGATCTGTCTTAACAAATGGTTCATGTATGTTTTACTGTTGTTGGGTAGAGTGCTTGGTAACTGTGCTTTAGGTCAAGTTGACAGACGGTGTTGGGTCTTCCATACACTTGCTGATTTTTTGTATACTTGTTCTATTGATTGCTGAACAAAGATTGTTGAATTCTCCAAGTATAATTGTGGATATGTCTATTTCTCCTTGCACTTCTAGTGTATTTGCTTCACATATTGTGAAGCTCTGTTGTTAAGTACATACACATTTAGAACGGTTATGTCTTCTTGGTGAATTCAACAATTTATCGTTATTTAATATTCCTTTTTATCTCTGGAAATATTCCTTATTCCATAGTCTACTTTGATATTAATATAGCCTCTCCAGCTTTCTTTTGATTAGTATTCACATTGTATATTCTATTTCTTCCTTTTACTTTAAACTTATTTGGATCATTATATTTAAAATGTGTTTCTAATAGACAGCATAATGTGTTTTTTAATCCCAGCTGACAATCTATGTCTTTTAATTTGTGTTTGAATCATTTACTTTTTTTTTTTTTTGGCTGTTGGGTCTTTGTTGCTGCTTGCAGGTTTTCTCTGGTTGAGGTGAGAGGGGGCTACTCTTCATTGTGGTGCACTGGCTTCTCAGTGCGGTGGTTTCTCTTGTTGCAGAGCACAGGCTTTAGGTGTGCGGGCTTCAGTAGTTGCAGCACACGAGCTCTAGGGCTCATGGGCTTCAGTAGTTGTAGCTTGTGGGCTCCAGAGAGCAGGCTCAGTAGTTGTGGCACATGGGCTTAGTTGCTCCGGGATGTGTGGGATCTTCCCGGACCAGGGATTGAACCCGTGTCCCCTGCATTGGCAGGCAAATTGTTAACCACTGTGCCACCAGGGAAGTCCCTGAATCATTTACATTTAATGTATTTACTGACATAGTTGAATTTAAGTCTGTCCTGTGACTGTTTTCTGTTTGTCCCCTCTATTGTCTCCTGCTCTTCTGGTTTCCTCTTCCTGATTTCTTTAGACTTACATGAATATTTTTTACTATTCCATTTCAACGTGTCAATTGGTCTTTTGACTATGTCACTTTGTATTTTTTAGCTGTTGTTCCAGGAATTACTATATATATATATATATATATATATATATATATATATATATGTATATGTATGTATATATATATATATATATGTAAAACTTTCCAAAGTCTACTTAGAATTAATATTTTACCATTTCAAGTAAAACACAGAAGCTTTGCAAACATATATATTCCTTTATCTTTATGTTATAGTTTTCATATATATTATATCCACATACATTAAAAAATCCACTGAACATTGCTATAATTTTTGCTTTCAACAGTACTACTTATTTAAACACTTAAGAGCAGGAAAATAGTCGATTTCTCAAGATATTTGCCATTTAAAATGCTTCATTTCATTCCTGAAGTTCCAAGCTTCCCTCTGTTATCACTTCTCTCCAATCTGAAAAACTTTGTTCAGCATTTTTTAAAAAACATGTTTGCTGGTGATGAGCTCTTAGTTTACTTTCTTCTAAGAAGACCTTACTTTGCCTTCATTCCTGAGGATATTTTCAAGATGACAGTTCTTTTCTTTCAACACTATAAAATCTTGTACTTTCTTCTGGCCTCCAAGGTGTCTAGATGAGAAATAAGACATCCTTCAAATAGTTTCCCTCTTATGTAATGTGTCATTTTTCCCTCCTCTGGCTGCTTTCAAATTTTTCATTTATCTTTTGTTTTCAAAGTTTGAATTTGATGTGTCTGGGCATGATATTCTATGAATTTAAATTAAATATTGGGATTTGCTGGGCTTCTTGAATCTGTAAACATATGTCTTTCACCATATCTAGGAAGTTTTTAGTCATTATTGATTTGATATTATTTTCTGCACCAATAGTTTCCTCTTTTCTAATTGGGACTCCAGGGACACAAATGTTAGATATTTTCCCAATTATTCCTGAGGCTATTTTTTTTTCTCTTTGTTCTTGGGTAATTTGGATAAATTGGATAATTTATATTGGTTTATCTATAAGTACACCAACTCTTCTATCATTTCCATCATGCTACTGAGCCTATCTAGTGAATTGTTTAATTCAGATATTATGTTTTTCAGTTCTAAAATTTTCATTTGCTTCTTTCTTAAATTTTCTATTTTTCTGCTGTGAGCTTCTGTTTTTCCATGTATCTCATTAGTGTTTACTTTTACCTTATGGGGGATGGTGATAATAGTTGCTTAGTCTTTGTCTAAATGTTTAACATTTGTTTTAAACCTTCTATTTCTGAATCAGGAATTCTATTGTATTTTGAGTTTTTCTGAATCTCTTTTTAGTTTTCTAGTCCACTTCTCTTTTAAGCAGCTGGTGTCTAGAAAAAAATCATTTCATTGTGATATATTTGGGTATCCTAAGATCACACCAATCAAGTGAAAAAACAGAACAATGGTCAGGACTTCTACATAGTTCCCAAAAAATATACTCAGATTTGTATGCCAATCTGTATTTCCACACTGGGAAAAAGAACGTCAGCTGTTTACTCTGTATCACTGTGAACCCTTTTGTAGTAGCCCTATTTACTTCTTCTTATTCCTTACTGTTGTTGAGCTCTTGGCTCCAAATATTTACTACTCACTTGTAATTATCCCCCTTTTCTCTAAGCTCCTCTCAAGCCCCACATTACTCTCCAATTGCTCTATAGTCTTATGAGTAGTAAATGACTCCTAATTTATATCATTCCTACTCAAAATGATTAGCAAAGTTCAGCATCACCTGGGAGCTTGTTAGAAATGCAAATTTTCAGGTCCCCTACCCAGACCTATTGAATCAGAAACTCTAAGGGTGGGGCCCAGGAGTCTGCATGAGTAAGATCTCCCTGCCATTCTTTTGTGTGCACTGGTCTGAATGACTAATTCCTTAAGCTCATATGAGTGGTTGGGGGAATAATAAAGAGGAGGTAAAATTTAGCTGGTGAAGGAGGGAGGCAGAGCTGGTCTCAACAGAGAAGGGAATGGTCAGACTAGGCAACTCTCAGACAACCAGGAATGGGCATGGCAACGGCTGAAAAGTCAGTGATTTGGGGTCTAACAGTGGCCGTCAGATCTTTTGATGGTGTCAGATGCTGCAGACATAGGGGCAAAGAAACATGTTTGTGCACAGACTCTTTCAGGCTGTCATATGAATATATGAATATTGTGTTAATTTCACATTGTTTTTGTAGAGTAACAAAGTAGGGAGAATTTTTTTCTGCATCTTTTTGGTGATAGACTTTTTTGCATCTTATTGGTGAACAGGCAAAATCTCTTGAGTGACTTGACCAATGTGTCATATTAATAGTAGAAGTTGTACCTATAGTTGGAGTTGGGGCCCATCGCACCATTCTGTGATTTTAGTAATTGATAGGTGAGCCTAGACAAGCCCTACTGTGAGTAGTTCATCACCAACACTAATAACTCAAAAGACTGGGTAATAGAACATTGCTCTATTCATCTGATAATGCCTCCCTTGTCACCAAACGCTCAGAAAGGATGACCAAACAAACGGTAGTCGCAGAGAATGATTACCTGTTCAGGGTCCTGAGGGAGTTCTGGGGGAGTCCTGGGAGAGGTGAGTCTTCCAAAACTCCCTTATGCATTCAGCACTTTTAAACATGCCTATTTTCTAGAGACAAAATTTTACTGTTTTCAAAAATTAGTTTGCAGTAGAATTGAAAATACAGTTGTTAATCAATCCCAAATCCCTATAGAAATCTCAGAAGTTTAGAGTGATTTGTCATCCCTTTGCATTGCCAACAGACAGACTAGACTTTGACCTGGGTACTTGGTGTAGCCATGTTTGTATACTAATTAAGGCTAGGATTTGAGCTTCAGTGTTGACAGCCAGTGTTCAGGTGGAGATAACAGAGTCTCTGAAGCCAAATTTTGCAGTTGAATGTAGCCTCATTTATCTTATTTTAATAGTTCCATTAATTTTGCTTTGGAAAGCATTTCCATTTGGTTTTCTCATATTGGTTTGCTGTGATATGCAAGCTTCAAAAGCCTAGAAGTAAAAAGACTAAGAAAGAGATTTTGGAAATCTTGAAGCAGAGATTTTCTAAAGCTGTTTACAAGGCAGCAAGGTTACCATCTCAGGTGTCAGGAATGAGAAGGGGAGGGGAAGGACCACCTTTGCATAAGGACCTGGAGAGGAAAACTGTGGGACATGACCGAGGTGGGGTGGATCAGGGGTCTTTTTTTGTAAATCCAGAATGGGTAAGTAATAGGGTGTGCCATCAACCTCATGAAGCTCACTTATGGGAAGCCAGGCCCATGAGGTAGTTATTCTGGGAGATGCTCTCTGTGTATTCCAGACCACAGCCACTGCACTGATTGATACCGAAGAGCAACATCTGGGCCTGGAGAAAGAGCTGGTCCTGCCAGGGAGCCAGGGAGGGTTCTGGTCTCCAAAATTCCTAGGTAGGGTGGATGGTCAGAGTCCAGGAGGGAGACCTTGAGAAGAATCTCATGGCTGACAGCAGGGCACTGGAACTACTGTGTTTGGGTGACAACAAGCAGGGCATGGCAGTGAGGTTCCATCCCAGGTAGCCGACCTGGGCCATCACATTAAGGTGGGAAACCTAAATTCGTAGCCCCTCTTTTATGTCAAGCAATCTATTTCTTCTTTCTTGGAGTCTCATTTTTTAACGCCAGATTTACTACTGGCTAAGAGACTACAACGAGGCTGAGGTTCGTTCCTTCAGAGCCATGGTTTACAAGGTGTTGCCATGTTCCTATCCCTACCTGCTTAGTCCGGGCACTTCTCAGGCACTGCAACTGTACCCAGCACTCCAGAATCTAGGCAGAGTCTGGACAGCTATTTTCTTTCCTATAGAAGTGAAACCTGCCCTCTGCAGTCCCTCCTGGCCCCAGAAGGAAGGAAGTGCAGGCAGATGAACTGAGAGGGCCTCAGCCAGGGCTAGGAATTCTCAATACCGTGTCGATTAATGCCCTTGAGTTTAACTTGTGTACTTTTCTACCCTAGAAAAGGGAAGTATATCATTTATGCTTTATATTAACCAGCTGGTGGGGAAAAAAATGTTTCCTAATTTTTCACTCCTTCTGTCTTCACAGCCAAACTCTAATACTCTGTTGTGGCTGACTTGTACAGGATTCTGGAGTAATAAATAATTTATTTCAGGCGCTCTTACATTTTCTGACAAATTCTCTTGTTAGATTTTGCTGCCCCTGTTAAAGCATTAATCCGAAGTGTCGCCTGCTTATGCTAGCAACTGTTGGTGTAACTGTCACTGCTTAGAGAAAAATTCATAAGAAAAGACATCATATTCAGTGGCTTTTTTTTTTTTTTTTTTGCCCCTCAACTTCTTTTGTATAGACTGGCAAAACAGTTTATAGCATAACTTGTCTGCAGGGAGGAAATCGTATGGAGACCACATTTCATTACCATTAAGTAAAAGAGAGCACTTTGGGAAATCTTGGTGTCTTCAACAGGAAGTCATTGACTCTTCTCTACCTTCTCTTCCAAAGCCAGGCTTCCCTGGGATTGCTGTCGTGTGTAAAAGCAGCTAGGTTTCCTCCTATGAGGATGGCTGTGTGTACCAAGCACAGAGTGTCCGGGAGGCAGCAGATTTAGTGAGCTGCCTGAGCATGGGTGTGCCCTGGACATGGGTCAGGTATCTGATCAAGTTCCCCTGTGACCCCAGAGAAGTGCTGGTGGCATTTTCACCCACTGGAGTGTGATTATGTAGAGAGAGTTTTCTTGACCTGTACCACAGAGCCCCTGAAATTCTTCATCGCCACCAAAAAGACTTCATTTACACCTTTGTGCATCTGGGACTTTGGAGCATGGTGAGAAAGGAAAACACGTTTGGGGTGTGAAGAAAAGAGAATTTCCTTGATTTGCATTGTTTTTCATATTCTTTTAGAGCTGCCTCTTGGAAAGTCACTTAGCAGAGAGGGGTTTACATATTCCCAGAGATTAAGTTACCAGATGTGATTTTAAAGTATAATGTAAAAATAACCTGCCTGATATCATCATTACATCTCCAACAGGAGTGCTGCCAGAGAAGAGAACAGTATGTTAGAAACACTTTAAATGTGTTTCTCTGCACACATCCCTGAAATTGACAGGAGTGTCCTGTGCAGTGTAGAATTTCTCAGTTTCACCTTTAATTTCCAAAAAAAACTCACTTGTGAGTGAATGTGGGCTTCTGCTATAGAACTAAATGCCCGTCTGTTTCTTTTCAGGGACTACCCAATGCAATCACCTATGAACACTGGACCAAATCTCCCCAGACTGTTGAGACTTATTAGAAGGACAGCTCCCCGCAGTGCCAGCAAATCTTGAATCTCTGGCAAACGGACAATGTGCAGAGGCTCAGGAATATCACCATCACGAATTCACACAACCACAGAAGCTTTGTCTGATTATGTCAGTCTTTGTGGATGTGCATCTCTTCCCAATGCTAGTAGGTCACACTGCCCTTATGAGCTATGCTGTTAAATGAGAGTACTAAAGAAATCAGCCTTTAGAAATCTTGAAATGCTTCCCTTTCTTATCACTTTCCGCAATTAACTTGTTTTGTTTCCCTCTGTCCTAATTGCTTATGTTGAAATACACAGTCTTGTCATGGAAATTACCACTTCTTCTAAATCAATGGGAACAACTGGTTTTCCTCTGCTCCCCGACTACTCAAAAGTCAGAGAGATCTTGGTTCCCAACATTTTTGTTTTCTTCTGTACACTTAGGCAATTGAATTAGGAAAAGGTTCAGAAATAAGAGACGGTAGAAGGGACTTTATGCAGAAAGAAAATAAAAGGTTAAAGTAAGGAAGAAAGCTCTAGAGTGAAAATGGCAAATGTCTTGAATTACATCCAATAATGTGGTCGTTCACTGAGTGACCTTTTGCACCTTAGTTAAGAAAAAGGAAAATGGCAGGTTCAGAATTTTCTTCAACTATGTCAGAACTCACCTACCCGCCCAAACATCTTCATTATCTGTCTCAAGAATATTTACACTTTGGGATGCCTTTCTTTACGTTCAAAAATACAATGTGGAAAATGTTGATTTAAGTTAATGAGAATTTTTGTTGGAATGCAAATATATCATCTGTGAGGTTACTTATTAAACCAGTCTTATCCTAGAAAACAATGGTTTATTTGGTTGCCTTACCTAGTTAACAGAATTCCAGGAGAATGGGATGAAGGAAAGGTCAGCTTTGAAGACCATTTGGGGTTCAATTTATAACGGGATCACTTTGTGAGTTGTTATTTTGGAAAGATAAAAAGCGGTAAGGCTGATGCTTGGGAGGAGAAGAAAGAGGTAAAGAAGAAAATACAAGAGATACATATTTACTTAAAATTTTGCCGAGGGCCTACTCTTGTCTTGGTTTTTCATGTGTAGGTGGACACAACAATGGAAGTCTTCAAGAATTCAGCATATAAGGAATCAGAAAATAGAGAACTAAAAATATCAGTTTCGCTTTGCTAATCAAGTTGTGCTTTTATTCTAAATTTCAAATAGGCAGAAGGGGCTATCCTGGACACTGGACCTAGTGAATAGTGCATCAACCAATCTGCAGAGTTGCTAGGGAGAGCTTCCCTCATGACATTGGTCCATGAACTGAAAGATCAAAATCTGTTTTCTGCTTACAACTAAAGGAGAATATTGGAGAGAATTCTTGCTGTGCTTGAAGATTAGTTAACTCATAAGTACTCATCCAAAGCAATAGTAAGCTTTAGTTATGATTTAATAGAATTATGCTAATGAGATAAAGCAAATATGACGATCGATGTCTGTGGTTGTTTGCTCGTCCAATCTAAAAGATTACACACTTTTGCCATTTCACTCTTTGTCTACAGTCTTCAAAGTCTTCAAAGAAAAAGAGACGGAAGATTTTAAAAAAAAGGTCTTCACACACTGTCATCAGTTTGGTGGGAAAGGATGTTAGAAATCTCAGCTTGAGATAATCAGCAGATTCAATTTATTCATGCTTTTTCTTTCCTGGATAACCAAGATAATCAAGGGTTGGTTGTTTGACATGCTGGAAATGTCACTTTAGTCAATAGACAGCAGTCCTCATTACTGTGCAGTAAAGTATCTTGTGGGGAAATGCTGAACAGGTACAAAAAGGAAATGAACTGTCTTGATGGAAAGACTCACACAACACAATCAGTAGTCTAAATTGACAAGAGGATCTCCTCATCAAAATCATTAAGGAAGGAACTATATGATATATATTATGTACTTTGCCTATATAACCTGGTTAAATCTGGAGTTATGGAAATACTATATATAGAAAATTAAATTTTTTTGTTTAGGTTAGATGAGATGGTATTAAGCATGAGAGTTTTGTAGAAGGCAAGGAAGGGTAGAACGCTATTAGTTCCACGAATCATAGGCCTTGTTCAAGTATTCAATCTTTGTTTACAAAAAAATTTTCCATGAAATTCATAAAAAACTCATAAGACGTGTCACATTGAAAGGTTTCATTGCCAGTTTGGTTTCAGATGGCAGACTTAAGTGTCAACTGAAAGAAAATCTTATTAATTGTATTTTATTTGACCGGAGAGACAAACACAAAATTAGAGGTCAAAATGAAACTGAAGCCTCATTTCTTTCGTCCAGTAACTTGTGACTTCCATGTTTTTTAAGTCAAAGTTGACATGACTATTATTGGCTAATTTTTGGCATTATAATCATAACTCTTAACCCCTACTTATAAGATGAGGCACTTCCAAATTCAATAGCAACATTTAGGCAAATGGATGAGTGATATTTCCTGGGACTAAATTATTTCCTAGTATTTTGTCACAAGTCTTTAATGTCTCCTTCCAATAATAAAGTGAATTTCCTGTTCTCTCCTGAGTGCAAAATATTTGTCACTGACTTAGCTGTTCTCTTTGGGCCAGAGGACCTAGCCTCATTTAGATGAGTCATTTATGAGATTCTGAAGTAAGGTGCTAGTGAAAGCAAACTGTTCTAAAAGGAGTTTTGTCAGCATGGTTTACACAGCTAATGGATGATGGCAAATCTTAGTGCCGGAAAGAAGCAGACACTTGAGCAAAAGTGAGCAAAGTGGAGCTTTAACACCCACTGCTTTCATAATGGTTTTCCAATGTGTTTGCTGCAATAACTACTTTTTTAAGGTTCTGTATAAAAATAAAATGCTTTCAGACTTAATAAGATATACTTGACTTTCTACTATAATCTGAAACATCCAGAATATCATAGTAAGTTTAATTTAAGTAGGTCCTGCTGGACCTGTGACTAGACAACCAGCCCACTGATCTAAACATGAGTGTTTCAGGGCAAATTTTACTATAGAATTTAGATGCTTAAAATGATTTTAAGAATGAAAATATGTAGGCAGAGGATCCTCTTATCCAGTGAGAAATGGTGATAACATGGACTTCATGGTGAGGAAAGAGAGGGGTTCTTCTAAGCATCAACATCATCATCACCACCATACACACACAGAGAAACACACAGACACAGAAACACACAGACATACAGGCACACACACAGACACACAGACACACACACACACGCACATACACACACTTGATTAAGCAGGACTGGACTAGGAGAATTTACTTTTTGCAAAATGTTAAAATCTCTTCCAATACCTTCCAACTCCTCTTTCCTTCTTTTATAATTTCCTTCGACTTGGTCTCTTTCTGGGTCTGACCGAGACAAAACTGATAGGTAAGGTTTGCTTATGTGTTTTCTGATTTGGCATTATATTTTCCAGACTCTCTTGCTGTCTTCACTGATAAGATCTCTTCTTCTTTGATGCCTTCTCTTGAGCCACATGGCTTTATTTCAGGCAACTTTCTGCTCCTCTGACTTCCATCAGATATGATGTATTCTGTGTGTCTGTCAAACTCTTGATAGGTGACTGAGTGACATATATATGATAAATGCTTGGTGCTAAGATTTCAAAGGACAATTATGCCTTGATGTGTATCCAAGCCCCTATTTTAGAAGGCCAATTTGGGTCAATATTTTTTAATCCAGAGGATTGACTCAGTTGGTGAAAGTGGAAGATCTTTGGGAAGATGGGTCTTTGTCTCCTTAAAATATGACTCTTAGGTGACAACCTACTCTAGTTTGTCTTGGGAAGGCCACCCTTCCTCCCCTTCCTGTTCAACTGTAACAGGATCCTGCTACAAGATGGGATATACCTTCAGAGCAAGTGGGTGAACTGCCTGCTGGCTTTCTATGGTAGGAGCTCTCGCCAGAGATATCTCAAGAAGGATTACTCAATGTTAATTCTAGTAAGAGTCCATTGCTGACTCTGTAAAATTTGCAGACACTTAAGGCATCTGCTGTTTTCCTCCATGTCTCAATTGCTTTACCCTTATTTTGCATTGCTTCATAGAGAAGTTATCATCAGAAACAGCTAAAATGACAAACATTGGGTTAACCAGACAATTGCATGTTAATCCTCCCCTTTTACTCTTTTCTGAGTGTGAAGTTGGCATACACAGGATAGATGATCTCTTAAAGTCTTAGAGAGAAACATCTTTCAGTAGCTTTTGAGAGAAATAAACATGACACAAAAAAAGAAAATCTTCTTTTAATGCATTTGGCTGTCTGGCTGTCTGACTTCCAAAACAGTTGGAGCTATAAATGTTAAATTTGGCTTAAAGAAGTCCTCCATAAGAAATACAACTCTAAATTTTGAAAAGAGAAAAAAGTTGAAACTTTTATTAAAAGTTAATAATGGTTACATTTACGAGTCTGAGGGTGTGTAAATTCAACACTTCCATCTGCTAATTTGCCATGGTGTAATTCACTCACTGTTCATAAACACGCTGAGATGGTCAGAGAGAAACATGTGGTTTTCTTGAAATTTATAGAAGATGGAAATAATCAATTCCACCTTCCGGGAGTTTGTAATCTAAGAGAAGAAAAGATTATCATGCATACCTTGTAAGTGGACAGTTGTGTAAGAGAACTGGCAAATATTGAGAGGCTTAGTTACGAATTATGTCTTCCTTACAAGTTAGGGCTTATTGTATTCAGATGTGGACATTCTGATGTGTGTGAATTATGACTTTAATCATGGGAAGAATTTGACACATTTAGTGGAAGAGCTGACAGCTGTTTCCATGACTTGAGTTCTCTAGAAAGCTTTAGGCTCGAGGCAGAGTCAAATGGCAGTGTGGGAAGACACGGAGTTCGTCCCACCACAACTAGGGCATCTGTCGCCTGCTGGTGGGGAACTCTGATGACCAAGGAGATGGGAGGAACCACAAAGTGAACCAGTAGGACATAGGAGGACTGAGGGGGGAGGAGAAGTGGAGGCTAGACAGGATCGGCTTCCCTGAGGCCAGGGAGATCAGGAGAGGCAGGCAGGAAGAACTCTCTGGCAAGAGCAGGAGAGGAGTGGATGGCGACTGCCTGGCCCACTCAGGGAGACTGCTGAACTCCAAGGCCAGTCCCCTGCACTCCAAAGCCCCCTCCAGGCTGTGTGGGTCCTGGGGGCATAGGAGGGAGGCCAGGGAGATCAGGAGAGGCAGGCGGGAGTGGCCTTCCCAGACCAGAGGAGCAGGAGAGGAGAGGAAGGCATTTGCTCTGCCCACTCAAGCCAAGGAAGCCTCCTGGGCTCCCAGGTGAGGTCCCCTGCCCTCTGAGACTAGGGATGGGGGACACACCTGGACACCTTCTGTTCCTTGAGCCTAAACACCACCCCCTACAACCCCCTGGGCCTAAGGGTCCAGCCTGTGGGTCCTGAGCATTGGCCCCACCTACTGCCCAAAACTTGCACTTGCTTAGGCCTCGGACTCCTCAGCCAAGGCCTTTCCCTCACCTTTATTTTATTTTCTTTTCCCTCCTCCTCTTTTTTAATACTGTGGTACTGACGTAGGTTCAGTTGTTGATTCATCTTTATTTTTATATTCTTCCTAACATATCTGTTAGTTTCCTAGTTGAATTTTACTTTGTTTTTGTTCTTTCTTTTTTTTTTTTTTTTGCTGCCCTAGGTGGCTTGCGGAATCTTGATTCATGATCCTGGGGTTGGGCCAAAGCTCCTGCAGTGGTAGCTCTGAGTCCAAAACACTGGACTAACAGAGAACGTCAGATCCCAGGAAATATTCATCAGACTGAGGTCTCATAGAGTTCGTCATCTCAACACCAAGACCCAGCTCTACCCAATAGTCTAAAAACTCCAGTGCTGGAAGACTCAGGCCAAACAACCAGTAAGACAGGAACAAATTCCCACTCATTAAAAAAAAAAAAAAAAAAAAAATGAGACAGCAAAACAATTTGTCACAGGGCTTCTCTGGTGGCGCAGTGGTTGAGAGACCGCCTGCCATTGCAGGGGACACAGGTTCATGCCCCGGTCTCGGAAGATCCCACATGTCGTGAAGCAGCTAGGCCCGTGAACCATGGCTGCTGAGTCTGTGCGTCCGGAGCCTGTGCTCCGCAATGGGAGAGACCACAACAGTGAGAGGCCCGCGTACCTCAAAAAAAAAAAAAAATTTGTCACAGATGAAGGAGCAAGGTAAAAACCTACAAGACCAAATAAATGAAGAGGAAATAGGCAATCTACCTGAAAAAGAATTCAGTGTAATAATCGTAAAGATGATCCAGAATCTTGGAAATAGAATGGAGGATTGAGAAAATACAAGAAATGTTTAACAAAGATCTAGAAGAACTGAAGAACAAACAGAGATGAACAACATAATAACTGAAATGAAAAATATGCTAGAAGGAATCAATACCAGAATAACTGAGGCAGAAGGACGAATAAGTGAGCTGGAAGACAAAATGGTGGAAATAACTGCTAAGAAGCACAATAAAGAAAAAAGAAGGAAGATGATCTCAGAGACCTCTGGGAAAAAACTAAATGCACCAACATTCGAATTATAAGGGTCCCAGAAGAAGAAGACAAAGGGAAAGGGTCTGAGAATATATTTGAAGAGGTTATAGTTGAAAACTTCTGTAACATGGGAAAGGAAGTAGTCACCCAAGTACAGGTAACACACAGAGTCCCATACAGGATAAAACCTAGGAAAAATACACCAAGGCACATATTAATAAAATGAACAAAAGTTAAATTCAAAGAAAAAATATTAAAAGCAGCAAGGGAAAACAACAAATAACATACAAAGGAATCCTGATAAGGTAATAAGCTGATTAATCAGTGGAAACTCTGCAGTCCAGAAGGGAGTGGCAGGATATACTTAAAGTGATGAAAGAGAAAAACCTACAAACAAGATTACTCTACCCAGCAAGGATCTCATTCAGATTTGATGGAGAAGTCAAAAGATTTTCAGACAAGCAAAAGTGAAGAGAATTCAGCACCACCAAACCAGCTTTACAACAAATGCTAAAGGAACTTCTCTAGGCAGGAAACACAAGAGAAGGAAAAGACTTACAATAAAAGGAACATACAAATCAATAGATAACTTAAATGTAAATGGATTAAATGCTTCAACCAAAAGACACAGACTGGCTGAATGGATACAAAAACAAGACAAGATGTATGCTGTTTACAGCATATATATGCTGTCTACAGCACTTCAGACCTAGGGACACAAACAGACTGAAACTAAGGGGATGGAAAAAGATATTCCATGCAAATGGAAATCAAAAGAAATCTGGAGTAGCAATAATTGTATCAGATAAAATAAAGACTTTAAAATAAAGACTTTAAAGTAAAGACTTTAAAATAAAGACTATTACAAGAGACAAAGAAGGACACTACATAATGTTCAAAGGATCAATCCAAGAAGAAGATATAACAATTGTAAATATTTATGCACTCAACATAGGAGCACCACAATACATGGTAAGAGCCATAAAAGGAGAACTCGACAGTAAGACAATAAGATAAGGGGACTTTAACACCCTATTTTCACCAATGAATAGATCATCCAAAATGAAAATAAATAAGGAAACACAAGATTTAAATGATACATTAAACAAGGTGGACTTAATTGATAATTATAGGACATTCCATCCAAAAAAACCAAAATACACTTTCTTCTCAAGTGCTCATGGAACATTCTCCACGAGATCATATCTTGGGTCACAAATCAAGCTTTGGTAAATTTAAGAAAATTGAAGTCATATCAAGCATCTTTTCGTACTGCAACACTATGAGACTACATATCAGTTACAGGAAAAAAATCTGTAAAAAGTACAAACACATGGATGCTAAAGAGTACACTACTAAATAACCAAGAGATCACTGAATAAATCAAAGAGGAAATAAAAAAATACCTAGAAACAAATGACAATAAAAAAACAAAACAAAACAAAGCCTATGGGATGCAGCAAGAACAGTTCTAAGAGGGAAGTTATAGCAATACAATCCTACCTCAAGAAACAAGAAACATCTCAAATAAGAAACCTAACCTTACACCTAAAGCAATTAGAGAAAGAAAAACAAAAAAACCCCAAAGTTAACAGAAGGAAAGAAATCATAAAGATCAGATCAGAAATAAATGAAAAAGAAATGAAAAAAACGACAGCAAAGATCAATAAAACTAAAAGCTGGTTCTTTAAGAAGATAAACAAAATCGATAAGCCATTAGACAGACTCATCAAGAAAAAAAGGGAGAAGATTCAAACCAATAGAATTAGAAATGAAAAAGGAAAAGTAACAGCTGACACTGCAGAAATACAAAGAATCATGAGATATATTACAAACAACTATATGCCAATAAAATGGACAACCTGGAAGAATTGTACAAATTCTTAGAAAATCTTCTGAGACTGAACCAGGAAGGAAGAGAAAATATAAACAGACCAATCACAAGCACTGAAATTGAAACTGTGATTAAAAATTTCCAACAAACAAAAGCCCAGGACCAGTTGGCTTCCTAGGCAAATACTATCAAACATTTAGAGAAGAGCTAACAGCTATCCTTCTCAAACTCTTCTAAAATATAGCAGAGGGAGAAACAATCCCAAACTCATTCTATGAGGCCACCATCACCCTGATACCAAAACCAGAAAAAGATGTCACAGAGAAAGAAAACTATAGGCCAATGTCACGGATGAACATAGATACAGAAATCCTCAACAAAATACTAGCAAACAGAATCCAACAGCACATTAAAAGGATCATACACCATGATCAGTGGGGTTTATTCCAGGAATGCAAGGATTGTTCAATATACGCAAAACAATCAATGTGATACACCATATTAACAAATTGAAGGAGAAAAACCATATGATCATCTCAATAGATTCAGAAAGAGCTTTTGACAACATTCAACACCCATTTATGATAAAAAAAACACTCCTGAAAGTAAGCATAGAGGGAACTTACCTCAACATAATAAAGGCCATATATGACAAACCCACAGCCAACGTCATTCTCAGCAGTGAAAAACTGAAACCATTTCCTCTAAGATCAGGAACAAGACAAGGTTGTCCACTCTCACCACTATTATTCAATACAGTTTGAGAAGTTTAGCCACAGCAATCAGAGAAGAAAAAGAAACAAAGGGAATCTAAATTGGAAAGAAGAAGTAAAGCTGTCACTGTCTGCAGATGATATGATACTATACATAGAGAATCCTAAAGATGTTACCAGAAAACTACAAGAGCTAATCAATGAATTTGGTGAAGTAGCAGGATACAAAATTAACGCACAGAAATCTCTGGCATTCCTATACACTGATGATGAAAAATCTGAAAGAGGTATTAAGGAAACACTCCATTTACCATTACAACAAAAAGAATAAAATACCTAGGAATAAACCTACCTAAGGAGACAAAAGACCTGTATGCAGAAAACTACAAAGGAGGCAATAACATACCATGAAGAAAAGACAGCCTCTCCAATAAATGGTGCTGGGAAAACTGGACAGCTACATGTAAAAGAACGAAATTAGAACACTCCCTAACACCATACACAAAAATAAACTCAAAATGGATTCGAGACCTCAATGTAAGGCCAGACACTACAAAACTCTTAGAGGAAAACATAGGAAGACCACTCTATGACATAAATCACAGCAAGATTCTTTTTGTCCCACCTCCTAGAGTAAGGGAAATAAAAACAAAAATAAACAAACAGGGCCTAATGAAACTTAAAAGCTTTTACACAGCAAAGGAAACCATAAACAAGATGAAAAGACAACCCTCAGAATGGGAGAAACTATTTGCAAACGAAGTAACTGACAAAGGATTAATCTCCAAAATATACAAGCAGCTCATACAGCTCAATATCAAAAAAACAAACAACCCAATCCAAACATGGGCGGAAGACCTAAATAGACATTTCTCCAAAGAAGACATACAGATTGTCAAGAAGCACATGAAAGGATGCTCAACATCACTAATCGTTAGAGAAATGCAAATCAAAACTACAATGAGGTATCACCTCACACCAGTCAGAATGGCCATCATCAAAAAATCTACAAACAATAAATGCTGGAGAGGGTGTGGTGAAAAGGGAACCCTCCTGCACTGTTGGTGGGAGTATAAATTGATACAACCACCATGGAAAACAGTATGGAGTTTCCTTAAAAAACTAAAAATAGAACTACCATATGACCCAGCAATCCCACTACTGAGCATATACCCTGAGAAAACCTTAATTCAAACAGAGGCATGTACCTCAATGTTCACTGCAGCACTATTTACAATAGCCAGGACATGGAAGCAACCTAAGTGTCCATCGACAGATGAATGGATAAAGAAGATGTGACACATATATACAATGGAATATTACTCAGCCATAAAAAGAAACAAAACTGAGTTATTTGTAGTGAGGTGGATGGACCTAGAGTCTGTCATAGAGAGTGAAGTAAGTCAGAAAGAGAAAAACAAATACCGTATGCTAACACATATATATGGAATCTAAAAAAAAAAAAAAAAGGTACTGATGAACCTAGTGTCAGGGCAGGAATAAAGAGGTAGACATAGAAAATGGACTTGAGGACATGGGGCGGGAGGTTGAAGCTGGGGCGAAGTGAGAGTAGCATCGACATATATACACTACCAAATGTAAAATAGTTAGCTAGTGGGAAGCAGCAGCATAGCATAGGGAGATCTGCTCGGTGCTTTGCGATGACCTAGAGGGGTGGGATAGGGAGGATGGGAGGGAGGCTCAAGAGGGAGGGGATATGGGGACATGTGTATGCATATGGCTGATTCGCTTTGTTGTGCAACAGAAATTAACACAGTATTGTGAAGCAATTACACTCCAATAACGATCTATTTAAGAAAAAAAAAAGCTTTAGGCTTTAAGAGCCTGTGGATTAATGCAGAAGAATGAAACTGAAGCATATTTTATGGGGCTGAGATAGAGGAGATACGGAGAGTGTATCTCTCCGTATATAGCTGTTGGTGACTTACAACCTAGAGACAAAAGATCTAAGTCTGTTCAAGGGAGATTTTAGAGATATTTAAAGAGAATGGGGAATTCCCCCTGCCCCCCACCACATTACTGAAGGAATACATCTTTATTGTAGAAAGCTTGGAAACTCCAGGAAAGCAAAAATTAGAATAAAAATTGCTTCTAATCCCACAACTCAAAGACATCCACTATTAATGTGTTGATATTTAGCTTATATCTTTTAAAATATGTAAATACCTCATTTTTCCTTCAGAATAATGGTATGTTTTTTATTAAATGTGCTTTTTGAACTTGCTTTTTTAATTTAACAATATATCCTGAACATCTGGAAAGAGAAATCTGGGAAAGAGGGATTTAAGATCAGCTGAATGGGAAGGGACTAGAAAGAAGGAAGCCAGTTAACAAACAGCAAAACAAAGACTTTTTAGAGACCAGTGGGAATATGAATGCCAGGGGTGGATCTTATTTTTTCAAAGCATTTAATGAGTCAAGTTCTAGAGGCCAGTAAAAGAATTGAGAAGCAAAAACCTGATTCTCAGCTCCTTCCCTTATAATCTAGGGACGCTTGACAAATTCTTAAACATGTCTGAGACTTAAATTAAAGAAAATTAAGTGAGCATTTTATTATGAGTCAGAGTCTAGGTGCTTTCACGTACATACTCTTATTATCCCAACCATAACCTTGCTGGGAAGGAACTGTTAACTGCATTTTTCAGGTGAATAGTTGGAAGCTCACTAAGTCTAATTTTCCCAACACATGGCAGAGCTGAGATTGAAACTTGGGTCCAGTTCTCTTTCCACTGAATCCCTGTGCTTCTCTCATTCATCATGTATAAAAAGGGGCTAAGACTACATGTCTTTCTTACCTCATTGTGTGTTATGAGGATATATGACCTCCTGCATATGAAACTTTTTGTAAACTGTTAAACACAGCAGGTAAATTTTGTTTCTTATCGTCTCTAACAAATCCAGTTTCCACCCTCCACTTGAATGTGTGCTCTGATCTCTAGTAATCAACCCCTCCAACATATGAGCTTGTGTGGTCCCAGAGAGGTATATTCAGGCTACCTAAGCTGGAGCTTTACCTGGCACAGCGGCGTGCAGTGACCCTTCTATTTCTCCTGTTTTCCTCAACAGCTCTATACTGCGACTCAGTAATACTTTGTGTCAGCCTCATCAGTATCCTGATGGCAGACCCCAAATTTCAGCAAGTTACAACATCAGAGTCTGCTGCAATGTGGACAAAAATAAACCACATTCCACACCATATCCAGATGCTTTAAAGAAATCTAAAATGACTTTTTAAAGATCGCTTTAGATAAATAAAACTTGAGCTAGCAAAAGAAGCCCTTTCCAGACGTCCAGCCAGAAAACCCCAGGTGCAAGTGAATCAGCAGACGTGTCGTCTCATCTGAGACGATGCAGGATCTGTGTGTCCACACACAGCCAGACTGTGGCTGAGCTCACAGCCTTGCCTTCCTTCCTTCAGATGTGGCCAGGCTCGGTCTGATTCAGGGAGGAACACTGCTTCTCATTGAGTCACGAGCCCGTCCTGGAGCTTGGCTGGACTTTGCTTGGGGAACTTGCCCAGGATCCATGGTCCAGACCTGTAGCTGAGTCCAATGTGGCAGAGCAGGTGCTCTCCTGGAAGTGATGGGGTGGCAGGAAGAAGTAAGCCACTTTTCAAAAGTTCCAGTCAATTCAGGGAGCTTTGGGAGAAGTTTAAAATTCAGCAGACTGACCTAAGAACAGATACAAATGTGAGGGAGATTAATTAAAGGCTCTTCATCTCTCTTCCCACTTGATCCCATTCATCAGTTAGAGGAGTGACTTAGCAGGTGACTAAGCTGGCTGTTCCAGCTGGCTGATTTATATTTTGCCCTCATGAAAGTCCTCTTTAAAGTTTGATGTGCACTTGGCACTCGCAATCTGATAAACCTGTCTGTTAACTCAGGTCAGCCTGTCTTTTGGTAAATACTTAGCAAGCTTTCCAGGGTCAGATGCTGTGGGGGGCATTGGGCACAGAGTGAATCAGAGACACTGACTCTGAGATATTGTATTACTTTTCTGTTGCTACATAACAAATTACCACAAACTTAGTGGCCAAACCAGTGCCCATTTATTATCTCACAGTTCTGTAGATCAGAAGTCTAGGCGGGGCTCAGCTGGGTCCTCCACTCAGAGTCTCATGAGGCCACAGTCAAGGCATTGGCAAAGACTGCTGTCTCACTGGAGGCTTTGAATCCTCTCCCAAGTTGGCAGCAATCAATTCCTTGCAGCCATGAAACTCATGTCATGTCAAACTTATCAAGGCCAGTAAGTGAGTGTCTCTGACTTCACGGTCCACATTGGCTCTCTTCTAAAGGGCTAGCCCACCCAGGATACCATTCCTTTGATTAACTTAAAGTCAACTGATTAGGGACCTTAATTATATCTGCAAAATTTCCTCACCTTTGCCATATAATGGTGCATAATCACAGGTGTGCTATACCACCGTATTCACACATCTTACCCACACTCAGGGGGAGGAGATTATACAAGGCTTGTACACCTGGAAGTGGAAATCCTGGGGCCATCTTAGACCTCTGCCTACAACAGATATTAAACAAGTAATTGCAGGAAAAATGATTAAACAATTAGAAGCCATGCAAAACTCTATGAAAGAGAATTATAGGCTCTCATGAGAGTATATAAGAGGAAGGCTCAGCCTCCTCTAAAAGGTTTGGGGAGACTTCCTGAGACCTGCTAGACAGGCTGGCATCAGGTAAGGTAAAGATAGAATAGAAAGGTAAGATAGAAATGGATTGGGAAAGGAGGGTAGCAGAGCTGGAATGAGAGGACATAAATTAGGTTAACTAATGTGCCCTGAAATGAAGCAAAATGAAATCATTCACTGGCCCTCCCTATTATTCCCAGAATGTGAAGTTGAGAGTTTTCCATGTGCAAGGAAGCTGGCAACAGATCCAGAGTTCTCCTTTGTCCACTGCCTTTACTGGAGAACTCAGGGGTATCTGTCTGCGGCAGGGTCTAGGTTTTTCCTGCAACAGGGATATGAGGAACAACAAAAAAAATCAAGGTCAATTCCGGGAGTAGGTAGCATTGGGTAAATCTCATACATATTTTGCAAGCTGGCAAATATATCTGTAAGCCTGAAATTATGGGTGGTTCCATTACTTACAATACTGAATTTAAAAATGAAAGCATTATCTTTTGTCTGTCTTTGAACACTAAGATGGCCCTCTCTCTGGTCAGAGTAGATGGAGAAAGAAATGTAAAAATATATATTCAAGCTGGAAATTGGAATGTTCCTGTCAGCACTTAGAGGAAACTAGCAGATGGGAAGCCTCATGCCCACCCCTTAAGAAACATGTGCTGATTTCAGCAAAGAGTTGTGAAATCCCACAGGGTCTCTCTAATGTACCTTCCCCCCTCTCATCCCATCAGCCAAATTCAACTTGGCTGCCAAAATAGGGGAAAAAAGATGAAATAACTAAAATTGACCCCAAACACATGAGTACCTAAAATATATGCCATATTTAAAAGTGGAGAGGGTTTTCATTTGATTAAATTATAGGTCTCTTTCCACCAAATTCCCTTCTGTAAGTTTTAGTAAAATGTCTTCTACTGCAAAGATTCTGGAAAGATGATTCAGAATACAAATGTTTGAAAGCTGAAGTACAAAATTTACATTCATTGACTAATTTTACCAGCAACTTCAACAGAATACAAGCACACCATAGAGACAGTAAACTCCTCTTCCCCTTGAACAGGGACTATAGTTTAAGCTATTTAGAATCTTGATAGCTATGTCACTATCTGGTAGAATGCGTTAAATATGTACCGGATGACTTCCATATAAAGTAAGGTTTCTGTGTTGGGAGAATGATAAAATAGTCCTGGACCATATTTCTTCACAAACCCAGATGGTCCCATGTTTTCTCCTTGTGTTTCACAATGTTACTTTTCCCTTTTGCTTAGTGACCCAGAACTTTATTTTTCATCCTATTCATCCCATTCTTCATTGACCTGTGATATGGTCGATGTAAGCAGAATGGAGAAGGGTCATTGGGAGCAGTTGGGAACAGGTCTTCTGAGAGCCAGCAGGCGGCCGTCCCTGCTCCCTGTGACTAATGCATCAACACAGGGCTACGAGTCACCCCCCATTCCCTGAGACCTTGATGGCCATGTTAGGTAGACACAGAGGAGAGACTCTGAGAGTCAATTCAAATAGAGGAGGTGGTTCTGCCATCTACTAGCCGTTCAACTATTATTTTTATTTTTATTTTTTTTGCGGTATGCAGGCCTCTCACTGTTGTGGCCTCTCCCGTTGCAGAGCACAGGCTCTGGACGCGCAGGCCCATCGGCCATGGCTCACGGGCCTAGCCGCTCCGTGGCATGTGGGATCTTCCCGGACCGGGGCACGAACCCGTGTCCCCTGCATCGGCAGGCGGACTCTCAACCACTGCGCCACCAGGGAAGCCCTCAACTATTATTTTGAACACAGTTATCAGCAGGCACTGTCTCCTGTTGATGTCTCAGGCACTATATTGTTCTTTGCCCTACAAATGGATCCCCTTTACTAAGGTTTTGTTTCCCTGACTCACCTGGTCATAAAAATTCATGGGGGTTGTTCTCAGGATTCCACCATGGAGATTCTGATTTAGAGATTAGGTCCAGGAATCTGTATTTTTAGCAGACACCCTTAAGAGATTCTTATCATCAGTCAAATATGAGAAATATTCTACTAAGGTATGTTCAACTTAGCAAATTTCTATCTTTCACTTCCTCAATCAGATTTTACAGAGGAGCTTTTAAGAGGAAAATATTCCCAAGAAGGGCAATTTATGGCTCAATGGATACATTTAGAAGTTGGAAGTGTCAGCTGCTTGTTTTGTCTGATGGGCATGTCTGAATCACATATCTGTTAACTTCTAATATAATCAGCTTCCAAGTTGTGGGATCAGCTTCTCAATCAATCTCTGTTCATTTGTTCATTCATTAGGCAAGCATTTATTGAGTACCTGCTATGTGCCGGGCATTGATCTTGGCATTTTAAGGATACAGTGGTAAAAAGACAGGCCTGGTCCCTGTCCATAAGAAGCTCATATTCTGAGTAAGGACTGAATTTTAATTCTTTCTCAAATCAAAGTCCCCATACATTACCAATAAAATTATCATAAGTTCTTTTCAGATAACACCCTGCAAAGCGTAACGTAGAATCATAAAAGTACACAAGTCACATTTCCTAGATATCAACTGAATGTCTACCATGTATCAGACTCTGTTGTAGGTGCTTAGGGTACATCAGTGAATACAACAAAGATTCCTGCCCTCCTGGGGCTGACATCCTACAAAGAGGATGAGACACTGGTTAATTTATTCTAGCAAATTATACAATGCATTATAAGGGTATTGGTACTATGAAAGAAAAAAAACAAGCAAGAAAACAGAGATTGGGTATGTGAGAAGGTAGTCACAGTAAGCTTCATTGTTAGGGTAAAGTTTAACAAAGTCTTGAAGAAGGTGAAGAATTCTGCAGAGTCTGGGAGAAGAGCTGTTAGGCAGAGCAAACAGCCAGAACAAAGACCCTATGTGGGGGAGGGGCCTGACAGGGGTGGGATGAGATCAGTTAGGGTCTTGTAGGCCATTTGGAGCATAATGGGGAGACAATGCAGGTTTTGAGTAGAAGGTGACATTATGTGACATGTTTTAATAGAGTCACTCTGGCTACTGTGTTGAGAACAGAATATAAGGCAAATATGGAAAAAACCGAATAACCATTTTGGAGAGCATTTGGCAGTATCTAGATCTAGTAACACTGAAGATGTGCCTTCCCTGGAACCCAGCAATTCTAAGCACTAGGAGAGAAACCCTCTTAATGTACACAAGGAGAGATCTGCAGGCATGTTTACTGTGACATTGTTGGCAGTGACAAAAAATCAAAATAGCCCATCAACAGAAGAGTGAATGGATAAATTATGGTGTACTCTTACAACGAAACGCTATCCAGCAATTAAAATGAATGAACTAGTGTTGTATTATCAAGGTGGATCCATTCCTCAAACATAAAATGGAACAATAAAAATCTAGCTGCAGAAGGATAGTTACAGAATGATGTCGGGTTTAAAAGACCACAATAGTATTTATGGCTATGTACGTATTTAGTGAAAAAAATTCGAGTATCAAATGGAGAATATCCATTTCATGAAAATAATTATATTTTTCAGGAAGGGAGGGAAAAGGGTTTGGGGAAGGGTATAGAAAAAATTCCAACTGAAACCGCAATTGTGTTAGTGTTTCTCTCTCTTTTATTAAAAATATTCTTTCCAAAATATTAAATTTCCTATATTTTTCATTAAATGAAATCAATAAAAATAAATAACAAAGGAGAGAGATTTAATCCATTTGGCAATTGATTTCTATCTCCACCTCCAAAGCAGCATGCATAATATTTATATAGTCCATGTGGTTCTGTTTTGCCAGTATTTCCAATAAAAGCTGTAAATTCTTCCTCAGTATTATTTTAAAAATCTTTCTGCCTGGAAAATTTGTACTATTTTTCTCAGTATTTAACAATCTTTATCATGGTGGCAGTGCATGCCAGCCATCTGAGTTAAAAATAATGCTCGCTGCTATTCACAGTATCCAAGACATGGAAACAACCTAAATGTCCATCAACAGCTGAATGGAAAAGGAGATGTGGTGCATATATACAATGGAATATTACTCAGCCATAAAAAAGAACGAAATAATGCCATTTGCAGCAACATGGATGCAACTAGAGATTATCATACTAAGTGAAGTAAGTTGGAAAAAGAAAGACAAATACCATATGATATCACTTACATGTGGAATCTAAAATATGGCACAAATGAATGTATCTACGAAACAGAAACAGACTCAGGGACATAGAGAACAGACTTGTGGTTACCAAGGGGGAGGGGGTAGGGAGAGGGATGGAACAGGAGGTTGGGGTTAGCAGATGTAAACTATTATACATAGAATGGATAAACAACAAGGTCCTACTGTAGAGCATAGGGGACTATATTCAATACCCAGTGATAAACCATAGTGGAAAAGAATATGAAAAAGAATGTATATATATATGTGTGTGTGTAACTGACTCACTTTGCTGTACAGTAGAATTTAACACTGCATCGTAAATCAACTATACTTCCATAAAAATAAAAACAAAAAACAAAAAGCAATGCTTGCTGGCGTCGTGACTGCTGCAGAAAGTGCCCTGAGCCAGGCTCCCTAGGTTTATAAACTTGTGTTCACTGGTGGAAATGGACAGTTAGTGGCCCCAGTCCTGCCGGCTCAGGTGGCTTTCTTCCTCTACTGTTTGCAAAGCAGGATGGGGTGGTTTTGGAAGCTTAAGTATTATTTGGAGCTCTGTAATGATATTAGCAGAGGGGCAACCTGAGCCAAGTGTATTTTAGCAAGTGACAGGTATGTTTCTATAATATATTGATAATTATTTTTCTTCCTCTCTGTCTCCCTTTTCTACTGCCTTTGTATAAGAGTTTTCTTTTAAAACACGTGTTTTCAGATTGGAATGTGTTATGGCAAAGAGCCCAGAAGAGGTGGATTTAGTGCCCTGAAGCAGTGTTTTCAATTATCAAGAATCCACGAAACCACAGTCTTAGGTTTTAGATGGGCCAATTTAAAAGTTTGCCTTTCCAATGTAAATGTATAAAACATAAGCTGTTCAGCAGTATCAGAGTCTTTCTCAGTGACATGGGTCCCATTTCTCTAACAGAGTACTTGCTGCACGCAGGCTTATCACAAAAACAGATTCTAGGGTCTTCATTAATATGTCTGCAAACTGACTAGACACTAGAATATGCAATTCATTTTCCTCTGAGCTACTACCCACCATACATACTCAATTTAATATATTTCATTATGCTAATTTTAAAAAGAAGATGGATTTTTCTCCTTATGAGTTCCATCACATTTTCTAAACACAAAGAAAATCTGTTATTGTTACCAATGCTTTATTAGATTGTTATATAAGAATTACCATTTTAATATAGAAAGTTTCTGACCTGAAGTCACATGACACAGAGAGAAAAAAATGGCACAAACAATGGAAAAGAGAGACAGACAGACAGAGAAAGCAGAAAAAACAAAATCTATGGGTTGTAGAGTGCTGACAGAGCAACAACATGTGTGTCTTATTTTGGGCCCCACCCATGTTGGAAACTCAATAAGATGAACTTTGGCACCAATGGAACATGCCTGTGCAAAATTTGACCTAAATCTTTACTTGCAACAATATCCAGTGTTGGCCTGTATAGTTTTATATTCTCTCTCTGTCTCTCTCTCTGTCTCTCTCTGTCTCTCTCTCTCTCTTTCTCTCCCTTCCCAAGTTTCTTAAGGTTTATTTCAGAGAAGCCTACTGGTAAGCTCCATGGAGGTCCCCATATTCTTCCATGGTTTCTCATGCAGTTTGGTGGAAAGAATGAGTAGTTTGAGTTACAGTTCACTGAAATCATGACATATATCTGAGAGCATCAGTTTCCTCACATGCCATGGGGATGATGATAATAGTTATGCCCTTGACCTCAGAGTGTTACCTGGGGAAATCAATGGAAAATACAGTGAAATTTTCTGTAAAAGTTGCTGTGATATTTTCATTCTCAGTTATAGTACTACTATTAATAATAAATTAATGACTTAAACCTAATTTATTTCACTTAGTGTGCTCTGTCCAATATGGTAGCCACCAGCCAACGTAGCTATTAAAATCAGAATAAATTAAAACTAATATAAAAAACTCAGTTCCTCAGTCTCACTAGCTTCATTTCCAGTGTTAGTAGCTACCATCTTGGACAGCATAGATATTAGAACATTTCCATCACTGCAGAAAGTTCTGTGAACAGCACTGGTGTCAAGTTTTAAGAAATAGACTTTTAATTTGCTTGAACATAGTACTATATACAAATACCTTTCCTTACTAGGAGCCTGACTTATGTATTAAAGGAGATTAAAATTCTTTTTACTAAGTTTGAAACCTAACTGTGTTGCATCTCAGAGTAATTAAGAGCTCAAGAAATTAGTTTTTTAAGGTGAGTTTTCTATAGCTTATCGCAACAAACACTAAACTAATAATAAAATGTTCTATACACCGCAAAAAATTATTCTCTAGCTTTCTTCAATAGAAACTCATCTAAATCAGATTTGCTGTGACTTGGAATTTAAGACTTGAGATGACTGAGATACTTTGGGTTGCGTCATCTTCATGGATTGTCAAATGAAGCTTACACTGAAATAACTCAGGATAGATCAGTTCAATTCCCTTGTTAAAAAATGAAATGCCTGTTGTTTCCAAGTAACCAGATAACATAACAGATAGATCACATGAGGCATGAATTTGGTATTTCTCACCCACTGCCTAGTCCAGCTTGGATGACTGTTCAGATGGAGAAGTTTAAATAGCAGAGAAGGCGTATCAGAGCATTTAAGGAGAACTGACATGAATCATGCCCTCCCATCATGCATATTAGCCCAATATGCAGAGTCACTTTCCTCGTCTCATGCTTACATACTATTTAATACTGCCTTATTATCTTTTTATATTGTAAATATATGAGGCCTCAGTCACTTGTGAATGCCATTTCAGGTTATAAATTAGTTTCTTTGGTAACAACATACATCTTTTGCACTTCCTACTTACATGTAAAGAAAATAATCGTAAGTACTGATGTAAGATTTCCAATCTTTATGCTTTGGCACTATAACAGAAAACTGAATTCTACTAGGAGAGAGACTCAGAGAAAGTCCTGATCCATTTGCTGATCTTCACAAGAGAGGTCCCAGCCCACTGAGTCTATGATCTGGGAGTGCAAAGTGAGGGCTGGGCAGGGTACTCGGTTCAGAAAAGGAGTTTTTATGTTTCCGAAGTGAAATACAAAAGGGATTTGATGCTGACTTGTGATGGCATGCCCCTTCTAGCAAGTGGCCAGGATGCCAAAGAATTTAATCAGTTTGCTAAAGAGACAGTTGAACCAAAGAGGATATGGCAGAGAAACACTGGTAGGGTGATGATACTGTAGAAGACTTGGTCTATGTGACAAGGAAACGCAAACTCAGGGAATGGTGTGAGGAAATCAATGCAACACACGAAGATCTTCTCACTTGTCACCTTTTGCTAAAGAACAGAGTATGGGAAAGATGACAAAGCAGGGGAAGATGGTAACATTGAATGAGAACTTGAGATTATGTTTTCCCAGCTGGAAAGATAAAGCAGCACTGAGACAGAAATTCAAGGTTGGCAAATCTTGAGACCAAAGAAGAAAAGGAGGAAGAAGTCACTTCTGTAAACAAGCTGGTACCCAGGCTGGGTTCCATCTCTGATGGGTTCCTCTCTGATGAGGAAAGGACAGAGGTTTAAATTAGGGATGATTTTAGCTTTCCTTCCCTTTCCTTCCCTTTCCTTGCCTTGCCTTTCCAAGCATTTAGATATCCTGGGTGCCATGAGTCTTGGAGAAACAATGACGTATAAGTCATTAGAAAGGTTAATAACAAAAACTCCACCATTTGGTTGGTAGAATGGCAGTTTTCACTACTAATCAGTAAGTGCTCATTGAGTCAACGAGGTAAGGGAAGGCAAGTGTAGTGAGAGACAAAGATTCATATTTCTTGCAGTTCTACTCATCAGCAAAGGCCTAAGAACATACTCTCAGTTCTGTGTAAATAGTTAACGATTCATTTGGTTTCCAGGTGGACCAGATTTAAAGAAAGTAGAGAAACTGAGATGTTCAAAGAAATTCATTGCTCGCTGTGTGTCCTCAGGTGGACACCAGACCTCCTAAGTGTTCATCTTAGTATTTTTCTTTTGAAGGAATGGTTTAGTAGAGATGACTTTTCCTAGTTAATAAGACATAATGACCCAGAAAGAAAATTATCATGAAGGCAAAATTAAAACCACTATATTCATCATGAAGAATAAAGCTAAATATTTAATAAAATGCTACCTCAACAAATATTCTGATAATCTGAGTATTCACTAAAACAAACTGGGTACATTCAGGTATATTTGTAAAAATCTTAGAACACTCATGGTGATGGGAGAGATCAGACAATTATTCATAGGTTTGTAAAATATACCTTCGGAGAAAGAGTTTCTAAGCTGTTTCTTTTAGTAACAAAATATGAGCTATTTCAAACACTGAGGAAAGTTCAGGGACTAATACAATGAACACCAAAGTACCCGTCACTCAGATTATCTTTTTTTAATCAAAATATGGCAGATACAGTTGAAACCCCTTTTATCACCCTTCCTATCCCCATTCCCCTTCCTTCCTCCCAGAGACAGTGATATTCGGAAGCTGAATATCTTTCCTTTCCTGTGTTTGCACTTTCACTACATATATAGTTATTTGTATCTATAAACAATATAAAGTTTTATTCTGTGTGCTTTGAACTTTATACAGAAGATATGGTGCCAGAAGCACTATTCTACATGCAGCTTTTTATACTCATAATTTTAAAGAGATTTTACTTCCTATCTATCTATCTATCATCTATCTATCATCTATCTATCTTTCTGTCTATCTATCTAGTCTATCATCTATCTATCTAGTCTATCTATCATCTATCTATCTATCTACCTACCTTTATAGTCTATCATCTATCTATCTATTTATCTATCTATCTATCTAGTCTATCTACCATCTATCTATCTATCTATCTACCTAGTCTGTCTATCATCTACCTATCTATGTAGTCTGTCTACCATCTATCTATCTATCTATCTACCTAGTCTGTCTATCATCTACCTATCTATGTAGTCTGTCTACCATCTATCTATCTACCTACCTATCTAGTCTATCATCTATCTATCTATCATCTATCTATCTATCATCTATCTATCTATCTACCTATCTACCTATCTAGTCTATCTATCTATCTATCTATCATCTATCCATCTATCTATCTATTTAGTCTATCATCTCTCTATCTATCTATCTATCTATCTAGTCTATCTACCATCTATCTATCTATCTATCTAGTCTATCATCTATCGATCGATCTATCTACCTATCTATCTATCACTTTCTCTCTCTTATTCTCTGCCTTAACTCTCTATCATATGTCATCTATCCCTTGCTTGTCTCATAATTTTGGAGGTCAGAAACCTGGAATCTAGGTGTCAGCAAGGCCATGCTCTCTCTGAAGACTCTAAGGGAGAATACTTCTTTGTTCTTCAAGCGTGTAGTGCTTGCTGGCAATCCTGGGCATTCTTTGGTATGTAGATGGAATCACTCTATTCACATGCTTCTTCCTGTATGTCTTCACATCATCTTTCCTCTGTGCATGTCTGTCTCTGTGTTCAAATATCCTCATTTTAAATAGAGAAATTGAGACACAGATGTAAAGAACAAACGTATGGACACCAATGGGGGAAAGTGGCTGGGGGTGGTGGTGGCAGTGGTGGGATGAATTGGAAGATTGGGATTGACATGTATACACTAATATGTATAAAATGGATAACTAATAAGAACCTGCTGTACAAAATAATAAATTAAATAAAAATTTTTAAAAAAGGATGCTAGTCATAATATCAGGATCCACCCTAATAATCTCATTTTAACTTGATTATCTCTACAAAGACCCTATTTCCAAATAAGGTTACATTCTGAGTAACTGGGGGGGTGAAGACTTCAACATAATCTTTTTTGGGGGGGAAATAATTCAACCCATAGCAAATAGTTACTGCTTTATTCTTATTTTTCTACTCCCTCTCGATTCAATTTAATAATTTATACTCTTCTAGAAATTGGTTCTTTTCACCAAAATTTCATATTATTGGCATAATATTGTAATTTTTTAATCTCTAATTTAAATATTAGAATTTATATATTCTTTCTTTTGTTTTCCTTGTTTGATCTTGCCAGAAATGTATTTAGTTAATTTGTTTTCTCCAAGAATCAACTTTAGGTATTCTTAATTTCCTTTAGTATTTCTTTCAATTAAAAAAACAAACTAAAAGCAGCCTTATTGTGGTATAACTGACATATGATAAACTGCACACATTTAAAATGCACAGTTTGATAAGTTCTGACCTCTATCACCTATCTATCTATCCATCTATCTATCATCAATCATCTGTCTATCTAATACGTGCTTTGAAACCATCACCACAATTGAGATAGCAAATCTATTCCCAAAGTTACCTAATTCTTCTTTGTAACCTTCCCTCGGGCCCCACCCTAACCCACCATCCCAGGCAGCCACTGATTTGCTTTCATATGCGGATATTATATAAATGGAATCTTACAATATGTACTCTGTTTTTGCCTAGCATATTTCAATCGGCATGGTTATTTTGAGGCTCATCATGCTCTTCCTGTATCAATAATTCTTTTTATTGTGGCGTCGTAGTCCATTGCCCAGATATACCACAATTTGTTTATTCTTTTTGTTGATGGACGTTAGGGTTGTTTCTCATGTTTGTCTGTTACAAATACTTCTGGTAAGAATACTTGTGTATAAGTCTTTTTTTTTTAACAGTATTTTTTAAAGGGGTTTTAGATTCAGAGCAAAATTGAACAGCAAGTACAGACAGAGTTGCCATATACTTCTGCAGCTCACAGGCACTGCCTCCCCAGCAATTAACATCCACCCCAGAGTGGTACATTTTTTACAATTGATGAACCTACATTGACACATTATCACTCTACGTCCGCAGCTTATGAGGGTTAACTGTTGGTGCTGTACATTCTATGAGTTTTGACAAATGTATAATAACATATATCCACCATTATAGTATCACACAGAATAGTTTCACTGCCCTAAAAGTCCTCTGTGTCCCACCTATTCATCTCTCCCTCCCCAATGCCTGGCAACCACTGATCTTTCTACTATCTCCATAGTTTTGCCTTTTCCAAGATGTCATATGGTTGGAATCTTACAGTATGTAGCCTATTTAGATTGACTTCTTTCACTTAGCAATATGCATTTAAGGTTCCTTCATGTCTCGTCATGGCTTGATAGTTCATTTCTTTTTAGTACTGAATAATATTCCATTGTCTGGATATACCAGAGTTTATTTATCCATTTACTTACTGAAGGTAAGTAAACTTACTTACTGAAGGTAAGTAAACTTGCTTCCAAGTTTTGGCAATTATAGATAAGGCTGCTATAAACATTCTTGTGCAGGTTTTTGTGTAGACATAATTTTCCAATTCATTTGGGTATTCATAAATACCAAGGAGCACAATCGCTGGATTGTATAATGTGGTTAGTTTTGTAAGAAACCACACAACTCTCTTTCAAGGTGGCTGTGCATTTTGCCTTCCCATCAGCAATGAATAAGAGTTCCTGTTGTTCCACATCATCAGTGTTTCAGATTTGGGCCACTCTAATAAGTGTGTAGTGATTACAAGTCTTTTGTGGACATATCCTTTTATTTCTCTTAGATAAGTACATAAGATTGGATGCCAGGATCATATGCTAAATGCATTTTTAAATTTTTAAGAAACTGTCGAACTGTTTTCCAAAGTGGTTGCATCATTTATACCCCCACCCTTGCTAACACTTGGTATGGCCAGCCTTTTTAATTTTAGCTCTCCTAATGGGCATGTAGCAATACTTCATCGTGGTTTTAATGTGTATTTCCCTAATGACCCTGATGCTGAACATCTCATCATGTGGTTATTTGTCATCCGTATATTAAATTTGGTGAAGTATTTGTTAAAATTTGGTGAAATGCTGCCCTGCTGGAATTTTTTTTTTTTTTTTTTTTTTTTTTTTTTTTTTTTTTTTTTTTTTTTTTCCGGTACGCGGGCCTCTCACTGTGTGGCCTCTCCCATTGCGGAGCACAGGCTCCGGACGCGCAGGCCCAGCGGCCACGGTTCACGGGTCCAGCCTCTCCGCGGCATGTGGGATCTTCCTGGACTGGGGCACGAACCCGTGTCCCCTGCATCGGCAGGCGGACTCTCAACCACTGCGCCACCAGGGAAGCCCCCTGCTGGAATTTTGAATGGAATTGTGTCGAATCTACACATCAATTTGGAGAGAACCTGTATCTTAAATAAATGACACTTTTAACACATGGTCATGGTCTCCATTCATTTAGGTCTTCTTTAATTTCTCTCAGCAATGTGTTTTAGTTTTCAGTGTATAGTTCTGCACATCTTTTTGGGGGTTATCCTAAGTATTTAAAAAAAAAGTTTTGATGCTAATATAAATAGGATTGATTTAAAATTTCAGTTTCTGATTTGTTCGTTGCTGACATATGGAAATGCAATTTATTCTTTTTAATATATATATTTTTTGCTTTTCTCTCTCTTGCTGGATTGTCAACAAATTCTTTTCTTAATTTTTCTTTTTTAATCTGCTGGTTTGGAAGCTATGGTGTATATTTCAAGGTTTATATGAGTTGCTACTCTTTTATTTTTAACATCTATAATTTTGGGCTTTATTGTTGCTATCCAGAAGCCTGCTGTCTGCCAGTCAGACTGGTTTTCCTTTGTAGATAATCTCTCTTTTTCTTCCTGACAGTTTTTCAGACTTTTTTATTCTTAATACTTTTTTTTTTTTTTGGCTGCGTTGGGTCTTTGTTGCTGCACGCGGGCTTTCTCTTGTGGTGAGCTGGGGCTACTCTTCGTTGCGGTGCGTGGGCTTCTCATTGCAGTGGCTTCTCTTGTTGTGGAGCATAGGCTGTATGTGCACGGGCTTCAGTAGTTGTGGCACACAGGCTCAGTAGTTGTGGCTTGCGAGCTCTAGAGTGCAGGCTCAGTAGTTGTGGTGCACGGGCTTAGTTGCTCTGTGGCATGTGGGATCTTCCCCAACCAGGGCTCAAACCCATGTCCCCTGCATTGGCAGGTGGATTCTTAACCACTGTGCCACCAGGGAAGTCCTCTTAATACTTTTAAGTGTAACTTTTCTGTCTAGGTATAGATTCAGTATTACTCATCCTGCTTGGTGTATAACACGCATTTTGGATCTGAGGACTTATAATTAAATTTTGGTATATTCTCATCTCATTTCTTCTAGTAGGGCTCTCTGCTATTTCCTATACTCACTTCCTATAGAGCTTCTGTTAGAAATATGATGGAGCCACTCAATCTATATTCACTGTCTTTAACTTTTATTTCATAATTCTGATCTGCTTGCTCCCTTATACTTCATTCCTGGTGAGCTCCTCAGGATAACCTTCCAACCCACAAACTGTTCACCAATGTATAAACCTATTTGTCTTATATATGTAATTGTTTTAAATCTTAATAACTATGTTTTTCATTTTCAAGATTTCTAATTGGTTCTTTTTCTCATCCACCTATTGTAGTCTTATTTCTGCCTGTTTTGCTTCATTATTTCTTATTATTTTTGAATTTTTCCCATATTTTATCACTTTGAAGAATCTAAACACACTCATTTTCAGATCTTTCTCTCTTTTCTCCACCATTTTAATATTTTAATCTTTTCTGTATTGAACTAATCTGTCAATAGTTGATTTTTTTGGCTGTCTTTCTCAGCATTTTATTTCTTTGTGTATTTGAGCACTTTGGTTTACAAGCTCTTCTCATATTACAAGTTTTTTCTCGCCTCATCCCACCCCTACTATCCTCTTCCTGTTTAGGAGTTTTGTACCTGTTTTCACATGGTCTTCTAGGACCTTTTAGTCCAGAACCAGTTTAGGGGATACTGAAGATTCAGTCACAAACCCAGAGGCATGCCTTACCTATTTGTTAGGCTATATTAGTGTGTGTGCAAAAGTAAATATCAAAGCATAATCTTAACTTGCCATATTGACTGAAATTGTAGATTTGTGTGCATAGTAAGTGGCCACGTTGAAGAAAAGTCTTTTGGAGAGGTCATGGTGTTATTATTTTCAAAATCAAGTCAGTATTCGAATTTCTAAAATGGACGCTTTCTAGAATTCTATGAAAGTAATTATATTTGGCTCACGGACTATCTCCAGATATTTCATATTTTCATTTACCACTGTAAGAAAAAGATTTTCAATTTCAGTCTTGGTAATTTTGTTTTAAAAACCAGGGACTGGTGACCTTATTTATTTCAAGGCAATACTCAAAGTATGAACAAGGTAGTCTAGTGATGAACAGGGTAGCCTAGTGAGAAGATTAGTTACAAGTACATCAAAAGTCCACCAGAAATCTATATGTATGTGTATATGTATATATATATATGTATAACTTACCCTAACACACTAACACACTTTGTACACCTGAAGCTAACACAACATTGTAAATCAACTATACTCCAATTTAAAAAAAAAAAAAAAGTTCGCCAGAAGTCTATTTCTTGTGAGGATTTTACCTGGAGAATGGGACTGGGCAGGGAAAGAAGTATTGAATATTGATTTTCCCAATTATCCTAGAATTAAAGCCAATATCTGACAGACATACCAACAGAAATCTGAAATGGCAGCTCTATGCAGGGAGAATAACATGTAGTGGTATTTGGACATATGATGGTAGAATTCTCTGCAAGGGAGCGGGGGGTGGGGCAGGCCTGTTTTCATTCAATTGCTTCCTTAGAAAAGCAGATTGCCTGGAATCCAGTATGTACTGTGTCCCTGATTGGAGAGTCCAGGGCATTTTTCATTGATTCCACAGCTGGAAAACTCCCAAGAATGGGCTTAGGGTCACTGAAATGAACAATTATATTTAAAGTTTCACCGACCTTGCTCAGTGATAATTCCCTCTAGAAAAGAAAAGAAGATACTGCTTGCTAAACCATCCCAAACTGTCTCCAAAAAAATACAGAAATTTGATTTTTGAACATTTTCATCTGCATTTAAGCCTCTTGGGTGATATAATTGGAAAACAACATTTCTTCACAGTGAAAATGTGTTTGGCAGCCCCTCTATATACAAAGTTCAAATTTAGGGCAAAGAAGAAGAAACCCTCATTATGTAATCAGGTCAAATTATTGGTTACTGGGAAGAGTTCCTGGTTTAGACTTAACCTATTACATGAAGTAGATATTAGATCTTTTATTCTGCCTGCGTCATTTTAATCACAGCAGTTCTTTATTCTAAATATTTTAACCTTGGAAGATATTTCCCCAGGGCTTCTTATTTATTTAGATATTGTTATGTAAGACACAATAGCATCTGGTGAAGGCAGGATTGATCCCTTCTTATCTTTCACAGGAGGATTGAACAATACATAAAAGAACTGGTGCTATAAATATAAAGAGGTAGTTTTCTAAATTCCCGGGTAAAGAGGGGCAGGGGTGAAAGGTGAAGACCTAGGGCAGAGAGCCCTCCAAATTGCAGTTTAAGTGATGGAGAAATGAATGTGGCGGTTCTGTTCTTCCTCTCTCTTCTCTTTCTTTCTCCATTTAACTCAACCTCGGTCAATTGCAAAACACACACTTTTAGTCTTTCCACTTAAAGTGAAAGGCAGAGACTGACATCATGTTTGCTGGGTATGACCCGCATACAGTTTTGAAAACTTTTGAATCATATAATGAAAAAATCAGGAATTTCATCTAAAAATCCTGATTTTCAACTTCTCATGAAAAATTAGAGAATCTGGCTACCCTAGGTCTATAGTTCATCAAGGCGATAACTGGCAAGTTTTAGGCAGTGGCCAAAGTTCTCCACTTAACCACAGTTCCAACCTTGTTTGCCTCCCTCTTCATATTAAAAGTCAGGTTCTTTTAGGCATTTGGGATTGTACTTTATGGTGTAAAGCTATGATTTCTTGCCTTCTTATTTGTTCATCCAACAAATATTTATTGAGAATCACTGTTCCAAGATTTGAAGTTACTACAGTGAGCAAACAGATTTGGTCCATGCCATCACCGTGTTTATATTCTAGTGAGGAGAGATAGATAATCACAAATAGAATATATGATGTTGGGGGAAAACGTTATAAAGATAAATAAAGCATGGTGCCTCAGACATTACTATATCCACTTGGACACAGGATGATACTTTTTGCCCACTTGCACTTTAGTTGGTTTGTCCAATGGACTCTGAGTGGAAGTGATCTATGTCACCTCTGGGTGGAAGCATTTATTTGCTGGCCTTGACTCTCCTCTTCACTTTTACCTCTCTGTGGCTAGTGTGTTGGTTCAAATTGACAAGGACTTGTGGGGGAGGACTGCCTGGGAGGGTTGCCCAGACTGGTAGTAGATTTTTCTTAAGTGATAACATTTTTTTTTAAGCCACCTGATGTTTGCAGGGTTGGTTGTTATGATGCCATAACATAGATTACCCTGGAAGTATAATGAAGAGTCAAGGAGTAGTAGGTGCAGAGTGCTGAAATCACAGATAGTGTGGTCTAGGGGTCCTTTCTGAAGAGGCGACCTTTGATCAAAGTGAGTGGTCTTGCTATTAAATAGGTCAAGGAGGACGCTTCCAGGTGGATGAAGCAGTTTAGAGCTGTGTGGCTGTGTGTGTTCTTATAATGTGGACTTGAACACTCAATGGTTTTCACATTTTACTGCTCTCCTCCAAGGTTTTAATAAAATAAACATATTAAAAGTTAGTGGGATAGTGAATAATTAGTATTCCTGGCATTTTGTTCCCCACCTAGAGTTTTGAGATCATGCTTGCCTACTTTCCATCTGATTTCAGCCCATGATCACAGACTGCAGACTCCATCAGCACATTCATGTTGATTCTCAGCAATAGGGCCAGACGGCTTTCATCAATGTATTCAGAACTGAGCTTAATCCCAAAGGAACAAAAGGCAGAATAACATGCTCGATTCTATTTTGTTTCCGCTGGCCTGTTATGATCCTGTTTTAGAGAAACATGTAAAGCAAATCAGCTTAAAGATAAAGACAATAGGATGTGTTTTTCAGCCATGTCTTGGCTATATGCAATTACTTTTTCTCTCAATGTGTTGTACCGATGTTTAAATGGTACCATGAATAGGCACCCTTTATTTCCCTACCCATCAGTGCCACCCAGTTATTCAGTATATAATAATCTAAATTCTGATTTTTTTCTTATTTTAACACACAAAGGTACATATTTTGGGGGTTCTGTTATGTACACTTTAACTCACTGTGGTAAACTCAATGTTTTTGCATAGTTTGGCCACAAAATTAAGTATGAACTAAAGATAATGATTAAGATGAAATGGGTATATCCTCGTTAGCCTTCTCTAAATTTTCCTTTTATTTACTATTCTCTTCATTCCTGAAAACACCCAAATCTAATCACTTCTTTTTCTTTTTTCACCTGTTTCTTTTTTTTTTTTAACATCTTTATTGGGGTATAATTGCTTTACAATGTGTGTTAGTTTCTGCTTTATAACAAAGTGAATCAGTTATACATATACATATGTTCCCATATCTCCTCCCTCTTGCGTCTCCCTCCTTCCCACGCTCCCTATCCCACCCCTCCAGGCGGTCACAAAGCACCGAGCCGATATCCCTGTGCCATGCGGCTGCTTCCCACTAGCTATCTACCTTACGTTTGTTAGTGTGTATATGTCCATGACTCTCTCTCGCCCTGTCACAGCTCACCCTTCCCCCTCCCCATATCCTCAAGTCCATTCTCCAGTAGGTCTGTGTCTTTATTCCTGTCTTACCCCTAGCTTCTTCATGACATTTTTTTTTCTTAAATTCCATATATATGTGTTAGCATACGGTATTTGTCTTTTTCTTTCTGACTTACTTCACTCTGTATGACAGACTCTAGGTCTATCCACCTCATTACAAATAGCTCAGTTTCGTTTCTTTTTATGGCTGAGTAATATTCCATTGTATATATGTGCCACATCTTCTTTATCCATTCATCCGATTATGGGCACTTAGGTTGTTTCCATCTCCAGGCTATCGTAAATAGAGCTGCAATGAACATTTTGGTACATGACTCTTTTTGAATTTTGGTTTTCTCAGGGTATATGCCCAGTAGTGGGATTGCTGGGCCATATGGTAGTTCTATTTGTAGATTTTTAAGGAACCTCCATACTGTTCTCCATAGTGGCTGAACCATTTGTTAGTGTCTTATTTGCATTCCTGGAGCCCAGGAACTATGTTTTCTTCCAACTCTCTCCCCTAGCAATCATGTACCTGAACACAGGAAATGTTTGGCAAACATCAGCTGAATGAACGTAGAATTCCTTCACTGATTAGATTTGGGGTTTGATACTTTAAATGTGTTCATTGATTCTGTCATGCTTTACACTCCATAGATATTTGGGGATTTTCATTTTAGAAAACCAGTCGGAAAATTGCAGGCAAAGAGACAAACCTTTAAGTTACTCTAAGCATTGGCTCTCTGTTAATGTAAAGAATTTGACACTTCAGGTCACTGAGTTTTTACTACACACCTTGAACCACATGATGTATTAAGATTTACAGGGCAATGCTCTCATCTCTGAGAATTCCTGGTCTCACTGGGGAAGCAGTATTTACACCCGTGGAGTAAGCTGAGATTGCTGAAATGTAGAGTATTAAGTGTGTGATATTGGCAAGAAGAAGTTTTATGAAAGATGAGGTGAGGATGTTGGTGTTGGCTTCCTGGAAGAGTAAATGAGGATGGAGACAGGCTTTGCAGGATGGAAGGGATTTTGGTAAACAGGGAGGGGGGGCAGAGACATTCCACTGGTCAGAAACAATCTACATAATGAAGACTTTATTCTCAGGGTAAGGAAATAACCCAGTCATTCCACTCTCAACTTTCGTTCAACTCTTGCAGAATTATACAGATATAAGTCTTAAACTGGACCACAATAGGGGAGAAAGCGTAGGTCCTTTTGACTTGTAGTTATTTGTTTCCTATGAGTGGTCAAGAGAGTGAAAATAAGATGAAAACATCCCTGAATAAATAGAAAATGAAGTAAGGCAGCCAAGTCATTAAAATAACATGAGTATGTGAAGTAGATGGAGAAAATGGGGGTTTCCACACGTTTATCAGTAATGCGGCACCAAAGAGGAGAAAGTAAGGACATCAGAGGATGAGAAGGGGAAGCGGCCCTGTCTAGTAGTTGTTACATATGTAAAAGGATACTATTTCATTGTTTTATATTTGCGTTTTACCCTGGAATGTTAAACATGATTTTATGAAACAGAATATACTCAAATGAATAGTGTAGGTTAGCACTAATTTTTTAAGTATTATAAAATTACAGAATAAAACAAAGAGGGAACTTTTTCTCACCCCTTTGTCACATGGTCTAGAGAGTCACTTAAGTATGTAAGAGCTTTTTAAAAAAAAAGGGGAAAAAAAGCAAGTGCTCTGGATCAGGCTTAGATTCCAGTAATTACATCATTATTTGAATTAGGTCAATCGGCCTGTTTTTCTTCTAACTCCTTACAGAAGTCAGTAATACTAAGGAGTCTGAAGTTTTCAAAAGTGAGAGGATATAAAAGGGGGAGAAAACAATGGAGAGGGGAGGCTGGGCAAGGCAACAGAGCAGGACATTGGGCAGTCAGAGGGCAGTAAGATGGCACTGGTCACCTTTGGTAATATATAGGTACCAAATGTGGGAAAGTATTGCAGAATGGGGCATGGGAGAGACAAATATCTATCTTCTTCACAATTTGGTTTAGAGTAGGACTGATTCCAGGACACTTAGAAGGATTAATGAATGAGAACTTGACTATGAGGTAGGCATAAGGCAGACCATTCCAGTGATATCTGTCACAACTAAGTGCATAAATGGTCTCTCATTAGGATAACTGCTAGGGGAGAGGTAAAGGAAGAAGGGGATGGATAACCAAAACAAGGTTGTCTTCTTGGTTTTTGTTATTAATCTTATTTTTCTAGATTCACAGTGCTGGATTAGAGCATCAAAAAATGGAAGTATGTAGAGAAGGAAGGGCAAGTGGAAATGTGGTCAGGAGCTAAAGAGTAGTCAGAAACCTGCATGCCAGTCTACAGGGCAAAGCAAATATACCTCTGGCCGGAAGCTCAGGGTCTGCTGGCTTTTGGTCTTGGATCTTTTCTAAGAGAGGGGAGGCTGGACCAAAAGACCTCTTGACAAACTATCCTACAAATTCCCCACTCTGCCATGGTTTCACATTTGTTTCTCTTGCTCAGAGCTTGGATATATTAAAACATTTACAATAAATCAAGTAGCATATAGTGAAAACAAGTCAATAAAGACCATACATTTTTTAGGACTGGCATTTCGGAAATTTTTATAATAGGAGAATTTTGAATTGCTTGTCAACCGTCTCCATCTGTATGATATCACCTACACCTCAGACTTGGTAAGGTTATAAGTAATTTCATTATTTTCTTCCCATGGTAGTTCACACAAGGTTCTTTGCTTCTCTAATGACACCGACAATTTCTTTATCACTGAACTTCCAAAAATGGAAGTGCTATTTAATATCACTATTATCTTCCCTGTACCACTTCCAATCAATTTCCAAGTCTTATTGGTTCTTCCTTGATACATCTATTATGCTGTTCTTTCTTATCCACCCCGTGTCCTGCTGCTGGATGGATTCTTCTAAAGGCACAGTTTAAATTATATCAATTCTCTGTCCACTCCCCTGTTGAAAACTTGCGATGCTCACCATTGACTATGAGTCCATGTACACTCCCTCATTATCTTTACATCCTGTTGTTGACATATATTTTACTTCTACAAATGTTACAAACCTCAAAATATATTGTCATTTTTCTTTAAACATTTAATTGACTTTTGATGAATTTAATCTTAAAAAGAAAGATATTCTTTCATATATACCTATATGTTTACCTATTTTGTGTCTTCATTCCTTTCTGTAGATCCAAATTTCTACCTAGTATCATCCTCCTTCAATCTGAATATTCTCCCTTAGCATTTCTTATAATATTGGTTTGCTTGTGAAAAATTGTCTCAGTTTTTGTTCATCTGAAAATGTCTTTATTTAACTTGGATTTCTGAGAGACATTTCACTGATAATAGACTTTAAAAGTAACGTTACACTGTCTTCTGGTCTCTGTTGTTTTCTGATGAAAAGTCGGCTAATATTCTTATCTTTGTCCCATTGTATGTCATGTCTTCCTCTCTCTCTCTCTCTCCCTCCCTCACTTCTTTTAAGATTTTTTTCTTTAACTTTGTTGTTCTTAGTTGTATATCCTGCTATAGTGAGCTTCCTGGATCTATGGGTTGCTGTTTTAGATCAAATTTGGAAAAATTTTGTCCCATATTTCTTCATATTGTTTTGCTCTATTTCTGTCTGTCCCCCAACTTTATTTCTTTCTTGTACACCAAATACATAATTATAGACCACTTGATACTAACCCACAGGTTGCTGAAGCTTTGCTCATTATTGCAATTTTTCCTCTCTGCACTTCAGTTTGAATGATTTTATTGACTTGTTTCAACTTCAGTGACTCTGCTTCTGTTGTGTGCACTCTACTGTGAATCACATCTGACACATTTTTTTTATTCAAGATTTTTTTCAGTTCTAGGCTTTTCATTTTGACCTTTTTGATGGTTTTCACATCTCCAGAGATTCCCGTCTTTTCACCCATTATATTCATTTTTTTCATGTAGGTAGGTCCCTTAGTATATTTTTCACAGTTAATTTCACATCCTTGTCATCTAATTTTAAAATCTGCATCATCTATGAGTCTGTTTATTTTGACTAATTTTTCTCTTGACTCTATATCACATTTTCTTGTTTATTTATATGACTAGTGATTGTTTAATTGTATACTGAACAGTATGGTTTAAATATTGTAGAGATACGAATTCTGTCATCTTTTTTCTGGAAAGTGTTGAGTTTTATTCCAGTCAGGAATTAAATTACTGGCATATCATCTTGAACAGGTGTCCTAGGGTGAATTCCTCAACCCTAGGAACATAGTCTTTACTCCTAAGCCATGGCTCTTTGGGGGTTTATTGAAAGCTTGACATTTTTACTAAGCCCCTCTAATTTCAAACTGCCTTTCCTGCATTGGGTATCTGCTAAAATATGTTCTTAGCTCTTTTAGCATTCTAGGTGTTTGTTTGTTTTCCTTTGGATTTCCTTGAAGTCTCACCTCTCACATGCATAGCTCAGCAGTCAACCAAGGATTAAAAGAAGTTTATATGCAGACTTTGGGGTTCCCTCTCTATGACGCCCTTCTCTGAGATTTCACTTCTCAATTTCCAGCCAATCTGTCAATCCCAGACTCTCTTATCTTCTGACTCCTATAATAAGAGTATGGCTTTATTTCCAGTTCAGTGGGGTAGGGGACTGCTTCCAGTGGGAAAGCCATGGGTGGATCTTTTTTTTTTTTTTTTTTGCAGTACGCAGACCTCTCACTGTTGTGACCTCTCCCTTTCCAGAGCACAGGCTCTGGACGCGCAGGCTCAGCGGCCATGGCTCACGGGCCCAGCTGCTCTGCGGCATGTGGGATCTTCCTGGACCGGGGCACGAACCCGCGTCCCCTGCATCGGCAGGCAGACTCTCAACCACTGCGCCACCAGGGAAGCCCCCATGGGTGGATCTTACCCAGCGTCAATTCTTTTTTTTCAAGGATCATACCTCCTCCAGTTTCTGCCTACTTTTGTTTACTCTCCAGTGTCTTCCGTTGTTTTTAATTTTTTGGTCACAGTTTATAATTGTTTTCTTTGGGAGTGTCAGTCCAATATAAGATACTCTGCAATTACATGAAACCAGAATTTCTCTATTGACAATGAAAGAATTCTAAACCCCATATCTGGCTTTTAAGATCCTTTAGGAATAGTCTCCAACTGTCTTAGTTAGCTCACGCTGCCATAACAAATATACAAATTTAAATGACAAATATTTATTTCTCACAGTTCTGGAGGCTAGAAGTCCAAGATCAGTGTGCCAGCATGGTCGGGTTCTGCTGAGACCCTGCTTCCTGACTTGTAGGCAGTTGTTTTCTCACACTGGGGGTGGAGGGGGTGGAGAAGCAAGCTCTCTCCTGTCTCTCATTATAAGGGCACTAATTCCATCATGAGGGCTCTACCCTTATGACCTTATTACCTCCCAAAGACCCCATTGCCAAATACCATCACATTGGAGAGTACAGTTTCAATATGTGCATTTTGGGGAAACACAAACATCCAGTTTATAGCATCAACCTCCCTTTTTACTTCATTTTTCACTTCTCCCCTTTATTCATGCTCAATTCCTGTCAATTTGGCATAATGTTCTTTAAACTTTGTATCTGTACCTCTTGTTCCCTCACTTCTATCTTAACATGTCCAAAGTCTATTATTAGAATTCCTATGAGCTAATAACACCCTTCTTCCTCCTCTGTGATGGACTCAGGAGTCAGGCAGAGATTAAATGGTCACCTTTATTATTGATAAAGTACTGGAAGAAAGGAGCTTTAAGGATCTCTCACTGCATGTCAGAAAGTAGACCACAACACAGGGGTCATGCAGACAGGTTCCAACTAAAGAGAAACCAGATGGAGCTAAGCAGAGAATGTTCAGTTTCTGCTCTCAAACTCACTACTTAACCCTCTGTGGGAGGAGTAATGAGTGGGAAGAGAGGCCAAGGATGTTACTGCAGCTGAAGTTCCTCTACATGGGGAAATGTAGAAAGGAGAATAAACGTCTTCCTCACCCTTTCACCTTCCAAGTATTAAGCAGGAACAATTCTCAGTCACCTTTTTTGCCCATCCTTCCCTATGCCCTTCTACATAGAAGAAGGCATAGAGGATCTCTCCTTGCTTTGAATGCTACTTTCACCTTATCTGAACTTTTCTTTATAGCATTTATTCTGTCTTGTAAGTGTAATAATTGATCTATTTCACTGTGACCTCTCCTCTTTCCTAGAATCTCCTTAAAATTATTATTTATTATTTATTTATTATTATTCATGCTTTCATATTCTTCAATTATTAACATAGTAACTGACAAATGGTAAAGCCCTGAATAAGTATTGATATAATGAAAAAATAAGTCAATGAAATGATCCATGAAAAAAAAGGTAGGTAGCAAAGAGGGATCTAATAATTTAAAGCAGAATAAGCCAAGCCATCATGGGAATGAAGAATATATTTCTATTTAAAGTAGCTAATTGCTTGTCACTAGAGGAGGAAGTAATGACATCACCAGCACACTGATATTATCATGACCACCATCTTCTACTCTCCAGTGTGAGAGGCTGTTAGCAGGTGTGCTTGGAATGGAACTCAAGGGACATCTATCAGCATCTTCTTACAGCCTCATACCAGCCTCTCTAGAGGTTTTAAACATCTTAAATTACATAAGAAATTAGAATGAGAGAAATGAATGGATTAGAATGAGGAGCTGGAATTCCTCTTGAAGGGTAATTTGAGACTCTTTCTTGACTATGTTTTATCAAACTCTTAGTTCAGGTATAATCATTCCTCTTCCCCTTTATCCTTAGGTACTATCAAAGAACATACTGGGAAGAAAGTATTGAATCAAAAAGTAATTTTTACATTTCCTTCCTGACAGAATTGTTCCATACTGTGTGCCTTTTAAGAAATTTAAAATATTAGATATAATTCTTTTTTTGGTACTTAAGTCAGGGAAATAGTCTGGTCCAAATGAAGGCTTACAATTTTCTTTTTTCTTATTGTATTATAAAATTATATGTACAGATGAGTAAAATAAGAAAATACTACTCTCTAATTTTATTACCAGCAATAACTAATGTTAATGTTTTGATATACATAACATTTCATCTTTTTTCTATGCATACATATGTCTACATCTATCATCTATCTGTCTGTCTGCCTATCTATCATTTATCTGCCTACCTATCTATCTATCATCCATCTATCCATAAAATTAGGAAAATTATACCATACAATTTTTGCTTAATTTATAATAGTTTTATAAATTATAAATAATAGTTGGTAGATGCACAGAAAATTTGTGAAGACAGTGCAGAGTTCCCATATAGCCCACACCCAACTTCCCCTGTTGTTAATATCTTATATTAGCATTGTACTAATGTCACATCTATGAACCAATAGCAATTCATTGTTATCATCAATGCCAATATTGATACACTATTACTAACTGAAATCTATGCTTTATTCAGATTTCTTTAGTTTTTACCTAATATTCTTCTTCTGATCCAGATCCCATCCAGGATATCACATTACATGTAGTTGTCATGTCTCCTTAGACTCCTCAGAGTAGAACATATTTACAGACTTCCCCTTTTGTGGTGACCTTGACAATTTTGAGGAGTACTACTCAGGTGTTTTGTAGAGTGTCTTTCACTTGGATTTGTCTGATGATTTTCCTCATGTTGATATTAGAGTCATTTGTGGGCAGGGAACCACAGAAGCAAAGTGCCATTCTCATCACATCATATCAAGGATACATACTATCAACATGATTTTGCACTGCTGATGCAGTCATCTAGCTGAGGTCATGTTTTTCAGTTTTCTTCGTAGTAAATTTACTCCTTTTCTGTCCTTCTGGCCTTCTTTCCATACTGTGCCCTTTGGAAGGAAGTCACTGTGTGGAGTCCACACTAAAGGGGTAGGGAGTTATACGTCACTCCTTGGAGTGAGGAGGGCCTACCTAAATTATTATTATTTTTAAAAACATAAATTTATTTATTTTTGGCTGCATTGGGTCTTTGTTGCTGCATGCGGGCTTTCTCTAGTTGTGGCGAGTGGAGGCTACTCTTCATTGAGGTGCACAGGTTTCTCATTGCAGTGGCTTCTCTTGTTGCGGTGCATGGGTTCTAGGCGTGCGGGCTTCAGTAGTTGTGGCACATGGGCTCAGCAGTTGTAACTTGTGGGCTCTAGAGCGCAGGCTCATTAGTTGTGGTACATGGGCTTAGTTGCTCCGCGGCATGTGGGATCTTCCCGGACCAGGGCTCGAACCCATGTCCCCTGCACTGGCAGGCAGATTCTTAACCACTGTGCCACCAGGGAACCCTACATAAATTATTAGAAATTCTTCTGCATGGACAATCTGTTTCTTCTTATTTATTTATTTAATCATTTATTTATATGAGTATGGGCTCATGTATGTTTGTTTTATACTTTGGATTTTAATCCAATATTATGTTATTTACTTTGTTGCTCAAATTGTTCCAGCCTTGACCACTGGAAACTCTTCATATGACCCTTTGACACACCCCCATTATTATGGGTTTTCTTGAGCACTCCCTTACTTTGTGGCCCTACAAGATGCTCTAGAATCATCTTGTATTTACCCTGCTCTAGACCTGGAATCAGTCATTACTCCCCGGAGCCCTGGTTCCTTTTTACTGGAGAATGGTATTCGAAACAAGATCTGGGCACTACGTGTGCTCACTGCTACTTGGATACTGTTGCTTGTAGGCTTTCTTAACTGACAGAGCAAGGAATATATATATATATATATATATATATATATATGTATATTAACTGGTATATACACACATATTGTAATTATTTATTCCCATGTATTTATCTGCATCTATATTAAATAAAACATGAGTTCATACTGATGTCTTCAGCCCTAATCCCGTACCACATGGCTCATTCCTGACTTCTTTTGCTTGCCTGTAAACTCCCTCTCCAAGAGTGAGAGTCCTGATTTCTGCCATTTGTCATCCATTTACTTACTTGTTCAATTCTAGTATACATACAGAGTGGTTTCAGAACTGTTAACCCCTGCCCTCATGGGAAACAACTTTACCAACTAGGATTCAGTGCTTATATACATTTCTTTTTGCCTTTCATTTTAGTTTTCACTCACTTCCAAAGTTATTTAGGTCAGCCCTTTTATCCCCATCCCCTTCAGTTAGGCCATTTCATACATTTGTAATATAGACAGATTGCTTTGTCATAGTCTGCGATCCATTCTGGGATCCCCTGATCTCGTAAATAATTTTTTAATTTGCGTACGTTGCTTCACTCTTTTTGCCATAAAGTTCTATAGGTTTTGACAAATGCATAGTGATGTACCCCATAGCAGTATCATACAGAATAGTTTCCAAAAAACTCCCTGTGCTTCATTTATTCAATACTCCCCTCGTCCAAACCTCTGGCAACCACTGATCTGTTTGATGTCTCTACAGTTTTGTTTCTTCCATAGCATCATATAAATAGAGTCACACGACATGCAGACTTTTCAGACAGGCTTATTTCACTTATCATATTTAAGATTTATCCATGTTTTTTCGTGGCTTGATGGCTCATTCTTTTTATCACTAAATAGTATTCCATTGTATGGATGTTGCACAGTTTATCCATTCACCTATCGAAAGATATATTGATTACTTCCAGTTTTGGGAAATTATGAATAAAGCTGTAATAAATATTTGCATGTGGGGTTTGTGTGAATACATATTTTCAAGTCAATGGAGTAAACACCTAGGAACCTGATTGTTGGATCATATGTCAGACTATGTTTGGCTTTGTGAGGAACTGATGAGCTGTCTTTCAAAGTGTACCATTTTGTATTCCCACCAGCAATGAATGAGAGTTCCTGTTGCTCAGCATCCTTGCCAGCAATTGGTATTGTTAGTTTTTTGGATTTAAGCTATTCCAACAAATATGTAGGGGCATCTTGTTGTTTTAATTTGCATTTCCCTAATGACACATAATGTTGAGCATCCTTTCATATGCTTATTTCCATCTGTATCTCTTCTTTTGGGTTGTAACTATTCAGATCTTTGCTCATTTTTTAAATTAAAAAAAAATTTACTGTAATAACAGCATGAGATCTACCCTCTCAACAAAATTTTAAGTGCACCATACTGTATTGTTGACTATAGGTACAAAGATATACAGCAGACCCCTAGAACTTATTCATTTGCTTAACTGAAACTTTATGCCCATTGATTAGTAACTCCCTATTTCCCCCTGGAAACTCCCCACCAGCCCCTGGAAACCATGAATCCACTCTTTGATTTTATGAATTTTACTATTTTTGATACTTCATGTAAGTAGAATCAGGCAGTGTTTGTCTTTCTGTGACTTTCACTTATGTCCTCAAAGTTCATCCATGTTATTGGATATTGCAGTTTCCTTCTTTTTTAAGCCTGAATAGTATTCCTTTGAATGAATGTATCACATTTTCTTTGTCTATTTATTTGTCAATGGACTGTTAGATTGTTCCCCCATCTTGGCTACTGTCAATAGTGCTGTAATGAATATGGTAGTGCTAATATCTCTTGGAGCCCTTGACTTCAATTCTTTTGGAAAAATACCCAGAAGTAGGATTGCTGGATCACATGGTTGTTGTATTTTCAATTTTTCAGGGACCTCCATACTGTTTTCCATAGCAGCTATGCCATTTTGCATTCCCACCAACAGTGTGCAAGGGTTCCAATTTCTCCATAGCCTCACCAATGCTTGTTGTCTTTAATCAGATTATTTGTTTTCTTATTGTTTAGAGTTTAGGAGTTTTTGTTATGTTTTGCATACATGTCCTTTATCCAATGTATGATTTGCAAGTATTTTGTCCTTTTACCCTCTTAACAGTGTCTTTTGTAGTATTTACTCCTTTAATCTGTCTTTTTTTCATTCAACAATATGTCATTAACGTTTTGCTATATTATTCTTTCATAACATCACTTTTTAAAAGTTACAAATTATTCCATTATGATACATGTATCATACAATGTATTATTGTTGGATAAATATTTAGATGGCTTCCAGCTTTTCATTCCTATACCACCAAAGAAACAGTGATGGATATTCTTGTAACTAAATATTCTCTAAATATTTACTTAGAATAAATTGCTTTAAGTTAAACTTGTATATCTAAAGGTATCAAGACGTTTAAAAAATGTTAAAGACTTTTGCTGTAACAAATCCTCTTTTTTCTTGAGCTTCCATGCTTATGCAACATTTCATTCCCTCTTTAGGTCAGGGTCAGAGGTAGGACACAGTGTGTTTTGATGTATCATGTTCGATAATTAGTAAAATACATAGATCTGAAACGTCAGAAGTATTCAGCCTCAGATGAGAGCTTCATCCTAGACTTTACTAGACTGATACTCTCTCTTTTGTTTCAGTTTGCATTCAAAACCTTAATTAAGGCCTCATGTCCTCTAGGAAACCTGCCTATTTATCCTCCTGTGTCAGTGATGGCTCAAGGTGAAGGTGTTCAGTGACGGTGCATGCAATCCGGATGGTGTATGTTTCTCCAGTTACTTAGATTGTAGAGCGATTCAGGGTCCCTTGGGCGACCGGTCGTGGCCCCTTTGTCTCAACATTGCTTTCCATCCTTTCTCAAGCTGGGTTAATGTCCCTTCACTGTGTTCCCATGACATTCAATCTTAGCATGTATTTTTTTTTTAAATGTTTCTGCCTCTTTCTGAGATTTTGAATGTCTTAAACTGAACTACTTAAAAATCTTATTTTTTGTATTTTAAAGACACAGTCAATAGAAACAGATGTTTTGGGAAATATTATAACATCCCCAAGAGCTGTGACAAAGCAGGCTTGTGCAGCCCTCTCTGGGAGTGAAAGAATCACTGAGGTTTCTTCTTTGTTTGTGCGCATCAAATGTTGCCTATAAACTCCTACTCCGCAGCAGCGTGGACCCAGACTTTTGAGTAGCAGGGAGAGGAAGCTGTAGCAGGAACTGGGCTCACTGGCCCAGCTCTTATTTTGGCTTTGTGCTGCCAGACGCTGCTGCTAACCTCTGGCCAACAGTAGTTTTGACAAATACGGAGACTGTTAGTCGAAGGAGCTCTGTCTCCCTAAGAATGTGTAGCGACACTTTTAACTCAGAGCCGTGTCAGCTGAAACAGATCTTGTGCTTTAACAAGTACCTTGGATATTTGGGAGAATAAACCAGTCATGGCTTTACAGGCCTTTTAGGGAAAGCTACTGCTGCGTTGCGTGCTCTTGGCGCTTGGGAATGCACAGCGGTGCTGGATGCCAAGAATATCAACAGCCGGAACAATATGTTCAGCGTTTAGGAACTACAGCTGGATCTAGCAAATGTCTGACTCTGTGGCCAAAGATATTTCCTCTGCACATTTTACCCTCCTAAGTAATGCAGAATCGGAGGCCCTAACATATGGCTCCAGCCCCGCACAATTTTGGAAATAGGCTAATTGAGAGGCATTTCTATTGACTTCACCTGTGTTTCTCTTGTGTCTTTCACTAAAGATATTTGAAGGTAGAGGCTCATGTCTAAACTGCTGTGTAGATCCTGACACTCTGCATGTAATGCCATGAACTCAGAGACCTTGCTGGTGAGACAGAGAAAATGCTGTGACCAGACAAGCAGGTGTTATCAACTTGAGGATTAAAACTGACCTAACCTTTGGATTCGGAGAAATCTCTTCCCTTGCTCCTCCCCTACCCACTTGTTTTCTTTAAGTATACATGGCCACAGAAACACGCTTCCAAAGTTTGGAATTAGCTGTTTTATCTAGGACTTTTTTGGACATCATTCTAATATTAGTGGTAAGAATATACAGTGGTTATTTGTAATTTTTAAATGTGGATGAAAGGGAATTTTCTAGACCAAGTATTGTTGCAACTCTTAAAAGTTGTCACTTACCATGTTTTCACTTTTTTTCCCTCACGCATCCTGTCTGAGACCTTCGGAACTCCTATATCAAGAGAACATAGAAGAAGTGGGCCAGAAAGAGTGAAAATGATATTCCAACAAAGTCACTGTTCCCATCTTCTCCTCCATCTTTCAGCTCCTGTTACTGGGGGAGAGGAAGGAAGTAACCCAAAGTGGATTTAATTTGCACTGTCTATAAAGCACCTGCTCCTTCCCCGGCACTTTGCATGCATCATCTTACTTAACTCCATGACAATTTAGCAAAGCGGCTATCATTGTTCCCATTTTACAGATAGGAAAACAAAAGGGCTAAGAGAGTAAGTAACTTGTTCAAAGTCAGTCACGGAGTTACGGCCAGTATTTGAGCCCGGTGCTGTCTGATTGTGTAGAGCCCATGAGATTGCTCCTTACCTATATTGTGCTAAGTCTTTTTGGCTGCAATCAGGTAAGCAGAGAACCTTGGTTATGGCTGCAGGTCATAATCACAGGCAAGCATTATGGAGAAAACAACTTTCTGAGAGCTGAATTTGCATAAACCTTTAAAGACATGGCAACCACAGCCCGGAAGACAAGGCCCAGGTAGGACCCAAGAAATTTCAAAGAAAGCAGTGAAGAATCGGTAGGAGTCCCCTAACTAGCAACTACTGGTGGGGCAGAACTTCCTCACTCCTCCCCCTCCAATAAATAAGCAAACTTGAACTTCATACCAGCTTTCTCTTTGGTAGCTGCTGCAAACCAATAAGCTTTGAGGATCTGTGCTTCCCACCGGACAGGAAAGAGTCTTTGAGGATGACTAGGAAGGTAAGGAAGAGAGGAAAGGAAGAGGAATCTGTGTGCAAGGACATTCATACCATCTTTAAACAAAGGAGAGTTCAAAGGAAACACACCCAACATGGAAAAGGGAGATGAGAAATGACTAATACTTTTTTAAAGTATCAATCTAAAATTTTACATAGACAGGGCTGAATATCTTGTTTTAAAAATTACCATCTCTTGGGCTTCCCTGGTGGCACAGTGGTTGAGAGTCCGCCTGCCGATGCAGGGGACACGGGTTCGTGCCTTGTTCCGGGAAGATCCCACATGCTGCGGAGCGGCTGGGCCCGTGAGCCTGTGCGTCCGGAGCCTGTGCTCCACAACAGGAGAGGCAACAACAGTGAGACGCCCGCGTACTGCAAAAAGAAAAAAAATTACCATCTCTTTCCTATTAGCAACCCCACAATAATCACTCTCATTGGAAATAAACTGCAGAAAGAAGCATAGAAAAATGGTGGAAGCACAGAGGAACAGGGGAACACAAAGTGATGCATCATCCCTTCCCAACTGCAAATATAATTACCTTCAGGATGACAAGATGGCCAGACTGATTCAGTAGACTCTTAGGATTTTTTCTCACTGCTCTCAGTCCTAAGTCTGTTTTCTGGGTTTGTATATATTTGTAGGGAAATGAAGTACCAGTTAAATCTCTGTTACTCTCATCCTGTAGCAAAAATTGTGGGTGTGGCAAAGACTTTTATTTGCCACAAATTTTATTCCTGGTTGTTGCCCTTCCTCCAAGGCCTCTTTTCCACTAAGTACCGCTAATATATGCAGACCACTGCATTGCATCACCCACTAATTCACTAACCACCATTTATGGCACCTCTAATGCATCAGACGCTGGGGATATAAAAACAAACAACACAGTCCATGCTCTCAAGGAGCTCATGTTTAGAAAAGAAGAGAGACAACTGAACAAATAATCACTGTATAAAAGTTCCATAGTCAAAGGCTGTACAAGGTATGATGAGCACATCTTGCACAAATAAATGTCTCCAGGGAGAGAACATTTCTTACGTTTTCTGTTAGAAAGGAAATTTCCCGTGTTAAAAAAAAAACATGTTGGTGTCATTCAAATTATTAACCACAAATTAATCGGTCCCTAGTTGTCGGTGTCCTGTAGCTAGAAAAGCTTTAATTCTCCAGTGAGTACTGATGTTAGGGGGACCACTGACTGAAACCGCCTACCCTGGCCAGGCACAATAGTGACCACTTGCAGGAGTTATCTTAAACAGGAGGTCCTGGTAAGGAATGCGGAACTAACAAGCTGCCACCGACCGGAAGAAATCGGGAAAGGTCTAAAGGAGAGAAGACGCCAGTCCATATGTCCTACCAACCTCCCAGAATCCTCCTTGCTGGAATCCATCTTGGCTGAGTGGCTCACCACCAGGAAGGACCCTGAGTCAGAATGATTGACCAGAGACAACCCGGAAACTAACCCCATCATCATAAAACCAGAGGCTGTGAGCCACATGGCAGAGCTGTCCTCCTGGGTTCCGTAACCCTGCTGCTCGCTGCCCGGGCACCCCTTCCCAATAAGGTCTCTTGCTTTGTCAGCAAGTGGGTCTCCTCGGACAGTTCTTTTCCAAGTGTTAGACAAGAGCCCGCTCTCGGGCCCTGGAAAGGGTCCTCCTTCCTGCAACACTGAGATCCACTAACACATAGGTAAACCTGATATAATACAATCCTAGGGGGAACTATCACATTTCTCTGGGTATGCAATTGAGAAAACTCCATACTTAGCATCTATGACATTTTCATCGCATAAGACCTTGAGGAAATCACATCAGACGCGTATTTAGAAGGTATCCCATGGTAACCATGAGAAGTTGCTGTGGCCTCACATAGCTAAACATAAACATTAATCCTGGCTTATCAGATGCCTGGAAGAAGCAGGGAAAGCAAAAGTTATCATGTCTCCTTTGCATTATCAAACACCCCTCTGTGTTTTCACGAGCCCTTCGGGAACAATAAAATGTTTGTCCCACACTCGGTCCCATGGTTGTGATGGATGTTCTCCACGTCTGATTTTTTCTGAACTTTTATGGAATGTATCTTGCTCATGGTTAGGGGAGTATGGTTCAGTGGAGACCACACTGAACAACCAATTAAAGAGCTCTCTCTGCCTTTCTGCCTCTCTGTCTTTGGCTTTCTGACTCCCTAATAAATACTGTCATCTCTGATTCAGTTTCTTCATTATTCAAGTGGATCCTCCCCGCCCAGGCTTCCTAAGGATTTGGTGACCGTTCATTGAGGAACAGGACATTTGAACTTGCTGAGAGAAAGCTCTGATATGGCTTCGTGCAGCCTTCTCTAGATCACAGCAGTTATGTTTCCATCCACTGATGGGCTGGATTGGGTTTATTTACAAGTGAAGGAGCGATAGGTTGGTTTGGAGGCACAGACTCAGAGGAGAGAGGAATTGGAGGATGGACAGGAGGGCAGAGCAGCTGTTCTCTTCTTGGCATCTTATACTGAGTCAGTACCTTGGCAGTTAGGGTGTCTGGGGACCAAAAGCGGATGCATCTCTTTGATTAGATACTTGGGAATTGTGGTGGGGTGGAAGCTAGAATCACAGGCAGAACTTGGAGAGGCAGAGCTTGAGCAATACCTCAAAGAACCTTCCCAGCACCTTGAGGACTGGCTTCCTTGGGCGCAGCCCTGGCAGCATTGGTGATTTCCAGGTGGATTCTTGGAGGGGCAGCTGTGAGGAGCCTTTGTGGTCCGTGCACAAGTGGGATTGGAACACGGTGGGGACTGGGTGGTCACAAGTGCAATTGATGTGTCAGTTTGTGAGCGCACATGGGAGCCTTTTGGGGAATTTTGAGGAATAGTTATGATCCCTTTGAAGAGCTCTTTATTCTATTCCTTCTGCCTTGGAAATTACATCTATTCTCCCAATTTTACATATTGGGTCAACAACATTTTAAACATTATATTGGCTGAAGGAAATGTGTCTTCAGGCAACATTTGGTCTGTAAACCACCAGTTCATTTCCTCTCTATAACTCATTTAAAATTTTCCTAGAATTTCCCATTTTTTTGATAGCCTAAGTACTTACATGAGTCCTGGATGCAAAATTATCTGTCAGACCATGTAGCAGGGACTGCTAGCTGACACCCAATATCTAGTCTTCCTTTCTTCCTTTGTATCAAAACCAGTATTTTATACATGGTGGCAATGACCCAAGCTAAGACTGTTTTCTTATTGCCAAGGGTAGACAAGTGGCAATGAATTGGCCAATGAGATACAAGAAAAGGGTCTTGGGCTTCCCTGGTGGCGCAGTGGTTGGGAGTCCGCCTGCCGATGCAGGGGACACGGGTTCGTGTCCTGGTCCGGGAAGATCCCACATGCCGCGGAGCGGCTGGGCCGGTGAGCCATGGCCGCTGAGCCTGCACGTCCGGACCCTGTGCTCCGCAACGGGGGAGGCCACAGCAGTGAGGCCCGCGTAAAAAAAAAAAAAAAAAAAAAATGAAAAGGGTTTTGAGGGACTACTGAGGAGGCATCTTAAGAGTTGCTGACTTAGCTGGGAGGACTCTCTTATGCCTCTTCTCTTTCTGTTCCTGAGCTTTGACTGCAGACAAGATGACTGAAACTTGGGCAGCCATCTTGCCTCATTAAGTAACCTTCAGGACAGAAGGCATGGAGCAGGATGGTGGAGCAGAAAGAGAGAAGGTGTCTATTTTGAATGACCCCAGACTCTCTCCCTATCTTCAAACTTCTATTACTTAAGAGAGAAAGTTATCTTGTTAAACTGTTTTCCTAAGATTGTTGCTGTGTGAAGCCACCTAATTCCTGCAAACCATACAGCATGTCTTTTGTATACACAGTCAGATTTAAACTTAGCAGCAGAGAACAGGGACATCTATGTGGGGGAAATGACATGAGTGAGGGTGTGAACGTGGCCACAGGAGAGGGCAGGCCATGTTTGTGAAACAGTAAGCAAACTTTCTTGACTTGAGGGGAGTTTCTGAGTTGCAAAGGAGTGGGAGGTAGAGCTGGCAAAATTCCCAGGCCATCTGTAACAGAAAGCCACGATCTTCTCTTATTTGTGCTAGACTGTTGTTTTAGGGACATCCAGCGTGTCTTTTCTCAGCTTTTGCCTCCTCAGATTGAAAAGCTGTGGTCTTTTCCTGGTTTGCTTTCACAAGCCATCTCCTGTCCCACCCCCATTCCTGAAGGTGCCCTTGCCCAGGAGGGCACCTGGATCTTGGCATTTGGAGCAACCCACGGTACTCCCAGGGTTGGAATAAGTATAAGTCTGCTTTGACTCACAGACATAGAGAACAAACTAGTGGTTACCAGTGGGGAGGTGAAGAGGGGCAATATAGGGATACGGGAGTGAGAAGTACAAGCTATTGGGTGTAAGATAGGCTCAAGGATGTATTACGCAACACGAGGAATATAGCCAATAATTTGGTAATAACTTTAAATGGGAAGTAACCTTTAAAAATTGTATAATTTTTTTTTAATTTTAAAAAAGAGATACATACATACATATTGGGTTGGCCAAAAAGTGCCTTTGGTTTTTAAGTAAAAATAAAAGACACATTCTTCATTTTTGTTAAGAACTTTATTGAACAACGTATTCACCCTTTGGTTCCATTACCTTCTGCCATTTTTCAGGCAACTTCATAATTCCATCTTCCCAAAACTTTTTATCTTTTTGAGCAAAGAACTGTTCCGGGTGCCTTTTACAGTCTTCCAGGGAATTGAAATTTTTTCCATTAAGAGAATTTTGTAAAGACTGAAATAAACGGAAATCCGAAGGTGCAATGTCTGGTGAATATGGCGGATGAATCAGAATTTCCCAGCCAAGCTGTAACAGTTTTTGCCTGGTCATCAAAGAAACACACAGTCTTGCCTAATCCTGATGGAAGATTATGTGTTTTCTGTTGACTAATTCTGGACACTTTTCGTTGAGTGCAGCTTTCAGTTGGTCTGATTGGGAGCAGTAGTTGTTGGAATTAATTGTTTGGTTTTCTGGAAGAAGCTCATAATACAGGACTCCCTTCCAATCCCACCATATACACAACATCACCTCTTTTGGATGAAGACCGGTCTTTGGTGTGGTTGGTGGTGGTTCATTTCGCTTGCCCCACACTCTCTTCCGTTCCACACTGTTGTACAGTATCCACTTTTCATCGCCCATCACAATTTGTTTTAAAAACAGGGCAATTTGTTTTCATTACGTTTCAGGAGAGAATCTCATGTGGAAATATGGTCAACAAGGTTTTTTTTGCTTAACTTATGTGGAACCCAAACATCAAAGCAATTCATATAACCAAGCTGGTGCAAGTGATTTTCAACGCTTGGTTTGGATATTTTGCGTATGTCGGCTATCCCCACGTGGTGTAACGTTGATGGTTCTCAATCAATATCTCGATTTGATCGCTATCAACTTCAACTGGGCTACCTGACCGTGGAGCCTCATCCAGCGGGAAACCTCCAGCATGGAACTTCGCAAACCACTTTTGACAAGTTCGATCAGTCACAGCACCTTCTCCATACACTGCACAAATCTTTTTTTTGCATTTCAGTTGCATTTTTACCTTTCTTGAAATAATAAAGCATAATATGCCAAAAATGTTGCTTTTTTTTCTTCCGTCTTAAATATTAAAATGGCTACACAAAAATTCACCAGCATTGATGTCTTTTTTAAATGCACGCTGATATGACAGCTGTCACATACAATCTAACAAAATTGTTTTGAATGAAGTTAAAGACAACTAAGTGCTACTAGAGCCATCTTATGGAAAAAACAAATGAAACTTTTGGCCAACCCAAAACATACATAAGCCTGCTTCTCTTAGGTTTTCAGTAGCCTTCCTGACAACACCCTGCATTGTCTGAGCTTTTTAGTGACAGCAAAAGGTCACTCCTGAGACTCATAACGGAGAAGATCACTATGTCCCAGAAGAAATGGAGCTTTAGACAATGCACTCAGCTCGTGGCCCCCCCGTACAGACTGGGTCATGAGCATCCCTGAAAGTTCTGGACTTCTTTTGACCATGAGCTCTCAGCCCCATTGCACAACCTGTTAGGCTCCATCCCCATAAAGGGGTTGCAGGCCCTGAGTGGGTCTGAGGCCTGGCCAGGACAAGTCTGCTTGCACACGACTTGAAATTCCTCAAGGAATCCCCTTCATTGTTGACAGAAAAAACTGGTTCTTCTCCTATTTCACCCTTTCAGGTGCTGCCTTAGGAACAGGCAAAAATTGAGTGGGGCTTCATTAATATCCACAGCTGGTTTTACAAACCGAGAATTGGAAAATGTGTCCAGGTGAATTACCTTTTATTAGCCGTGTGGAGGTGCAGGCAAAAATGAGCGGCACGGCTTGTGTTGGCAGCCGGCCTCAGCGCATCTTTTCACGGCTCCCCTCGCCAGCCAGCCGGGAGGGGTAGGATGGCAGGGCTTTAATGGGACGCGCCTACAGGGCATTTCAGCCTTGCAGCTAATTAAAGTCTTTCCAGGCTCCACGTGACAGGTCCTTCAGACTCATTCATCGGAAACCACGAGCAGTTCTCATTCCTCTGCTGATTGCCTGCTCTTTTTTTAACGTGTTGATTGAGTCTCAGGACGCATAACCTAAATAAACCAAACCCATAAAAATACTGATATTGCAAACAATTACATATAGAACAGATAAACAAGGTCCTACTGTATAGCACATGGAACTATATTCAATATCCTGGGATAAACCATAATGGAAAAGAATATAGGAAAGAATGCATATATGTGTACAACTGAGTCACTTTGCTGTGCAGCAGAAATTAACAGGATTATAAATCAACTAAACTTCCATAAAAAATAAATTATAAAAAATAAATAAATGTCAAATGAGAAAAAAATGCTGATAAAAATGCCCAGTTCCACGGCTTACACACATTTTAGGCGTTCTGAGCCAACAAGATAATAGGCAGGAAAACAAAAGAAAAGAACAAAATCTCACCATCACCTTTCAGGGAGTGGATATGTGAGGAAAACGTGGACTGCTAAAAGTCAGACCACGGTCTATCGGTTACAGATGTATGAATCACTCCAGGATTGTACTGAGACAGACCCAGAGTTACCTAGAAAACACACAAAAAAGTTCTGGCCCAAGTCCAAACACTAGAGGCACCAAATAAAAGGGTTCCCAGGGAAGAGGAGGCAGTAATCAAAGCTCTGACAGCACCCAGCCCTGATGACAAATGACTGTAGAGAATTCCCATTAAGGATATTTGAAACCACAGTTCTTATCTTTCCCTGCCTTTCCCTTTTGTCAGCTGGGGACCTGCAGCCTAGCTCTTCCCTCCAATCTGATCCTAGAGGCAAGCTGTGTTCACTTATGTCAGATCTGGTCACAATGCAGGGATTAGGTTCCTGCCCCCAGCTGATGAAAAAACAGCAGCTTCAAAGGTGCCTGTCTTGCCATGTTCTCTCAAAAAGATCCACACCCAGCAGAAATAATTTCAAATTCACCCTACTGATGAGAGCACCTGAAAAAACGGAATGATTTAAAAAAAAGAGCCCAATATCAAGTTTAAATAAAAGAGACCATTAGTAGCCCAGAAGAATGCCTCACAAGATTTTGAGGAAAGATTGACTTAAAGAAAATAGGTGAATATTTTTTCATTAATTTATAGCCATAATAATCTTATCCTTGGAGAGCTTTTTTTTTTTTCACAGCCATGCAATGACTGATTTTTCAAACACTAATTTCCTGTTACTAGCTCTGTTTCTTGTGAGATTTATTAAAGGGAAGAAGAATATAATCTTCTAGTTATTATATGGTTGCCAGATAAAGTACCTAAGCATCAAAATGAAAAATTTGTTTAGATTTATTACATAGACACAGACATCTATGTTTTAAAATGTAATAGTTGAAGAAGCAGACACCTATTCATTACATTCATGGCAATATACATTAGACGTTCATCAAAAGGATTTTAAGAAATAACTATAGGAGTAAAGGAACAAATGAGAACACAAGATTTTTCCCGTTGCGGAGCACAGGCTCCGGACGCGCAAGCTCAGCGGCCATGGCTTACGGGCCCAGCCGCTCAGCGGCATGTGGGATCTTCCCGGACCGGGGCACGAACCTGTGTCCCCTGCATCCGCAGGCGGACTCTCAACCACTGCGCCACCAGGGAAGCCCAAGAACACAAGATTTAAACGTGTTTTTCAAAAGGCATGGCAGAAGTAAAGTGTCTATACTAAATGGAGGCATAATATAATGTTATATATTTTAAATAGGGGAAGTTATAAAATATCTAAATCCCTGCTCCGAATCACTGAAATGATAACCCACAGAAACTCTTTCCCACTCAATGGGAAATAAGAACACAGATTCTTTAAAATGCTTTTGAGGATGAATATTGTAACATTCGATGGGCCAGGTTATGATGTAATAACAAACAACCTCAAAGTCTTAGGTCTTAGTGACTTAAAACAACACAGTTGCTTTTTTTTTTTTTTTTGCTCATTCTATATGTCCATCAAGGATCCACAGGGCTACTTTGTTCATTGGGGGTCTGCTTAGAACCCAGGCTGATGCCAATTACCGGCTAGGAGGAGAGAACTGGGGAGTTATGTATTGGGTCATAATCTTCTTAGAAGCCAGAAGTGACACAGACCAGTTCCATTCACATTTCCTTGGCCAGTACATGTCACCTGGCCAAGCCTAACCCCAGAGCAGGTAAGGTAGAGCCGTCCAACAAGGGCTGCAGTGGAGAAAGAGAAATTTTTCCTGGAATTAACAATATTGATATCTGATTCTAATGATGATCACACATTTGCATTCATCCTTCTTTACCTGTTTTTATTTTCTCCTAAAATACACTTTCAGGTGTTGGCTTGTTTACAGATGCTAACTGGAATGCATCTCTAAACAAGTGTATTTTCTTTCTTTGGAAGCTCATGAATCTTGCTCTTGGCGGAAATCTGAACTAATAACACAGGGAATTTACAACAGATTTCAAGGCACAATGCCTAAAGGCAGATGCAGATTTTAAACTCCCAGCTCATTGTTTGTCCTGGGAGTCAAGCCTCCCCCAAAGTTAAATAATCTCTGTCTTTCTCTCCCTTCTTCTCTTTTCAATGGAAAAGAGTTTTTCATATTGTAAGTATTATGGTGAAAAGGGCTTTTGTAGAAAATAAAGTGCCTGACCTTTCTTTCCTTTAATCATATTTATCGTATTTATCTCCCAGACCTTATTCTGTTGCCCACGTTTTACTGACAAAAACAGAACTCTGTCCGAACTTTTGGAACCGTTCTCCAAAATTTTCGGCAAGTCATTTCTGCCATATTTTCAAGATCAATCATATGCTACTGTAATAGAGCCAGACTTTGGTGCCAACAGGCAGAAGAAAGGGTTTATAAAAATTTCAACCTAGAAAATGATTGGAATTAATATTTGATAATATATTAATTAATTATTAATTAAATAATAATAAAAATAATTAATTATTAATTAATTAATAATCAAAATGAAATAGAAAATGAAGACTACACTCCTCTTTTTATTCAGAAGATGCATGAGGTTTAGAAGGACACATCAAGGAATGGAAGTCACAAAATCTGCTAGTTTCTCATCTTCCTAACACAAAATGTGAGAATAAAAGGGAAATTTAGACTTTTTATCAGGACAATTCAGAAATGTAGTTGAGACATGATATAATGTCACAATATAACATATCAACAAGTTTTTAAAAAGTAGTTTGTATTGGAAAAGTGATACAAGTTTATTGTGGAAAACAATTAGGAAAATAATGAGATATAAAGAAGAAAAAAAACAGCTGTAATGCTAGACTCGACAAATAATAACTGCAAACAATAATTGCAAAAATAATTGGTGTTAAACTTCCAACATTTTTCCCATGTCTGCAGTTTTTACACAATTGAAAATATATTATAGAGGGTATAACTATTAGTCCACAAATTCAGACATACTTAAAATACTCACTTTCTTCATTTTTCTAAGGCTCAAATTAATTTCTATAGCAAGTCCTATTCTGCCTGGGAAGCAAAATTTCAACTTGATCAACTCGAGCACACCTCCTGTTTCTGGGGGTGTATCTAAGTTGACAGGGGTTGAGGGTGACGCTGCATCGGGTATGCGAGAGGGCAAGTGATCATCAAGTAATCATCTACGTATGTCTCTGCTAAGACGTTTCTTGTCCCTGTTAGATTTCTTCCTCTTCAGTTTCTATGCTTCTGCCTGGGAAACACCATCCCAGGACCCATCAAATTCTAGCTCTCATCAACTCCCAATTTCTTCTCTTTTAAATCCAGTGGTACCTTTTTTTTCAGGTACAGGAATATGCTTGTTATTTACCTGTTGCCTCTCAGCTCCAAATTCACCCTGTTTACACCCTGCTCTGAGATGCTGGGACTGGGATTCTGGAAACTGTATTTCCCAGACTTCTTTGCCAGCAGCCCTTCTGCTCATCCTGCCAGGTGGCAGCAGCAGAGGAGAAGGCAGGGAGGGAGGAAAGGAGAAGTGGCTTCATCCCTGTGCATGGCTGGTCCTGTCAGTGCTGCCCAGGACAGGGGTTGTGTCCCACCAGCGGCAGCTGGCTCAGGCCTCAGCCCCAGCATCTGTCAGCACTTCCAGAACCTGCCCCTTGGGCCCCTCATAATAGCCAGCAGTAGCTGGGCGGTGCCCCATCCTCCCAGGTCTGAGCCCCTCCTCAGGGAGGCCCTCCCCTAAAGCAGCCCAGTGGTCCCCGCCCCCTATTGTTATTACCTCCAGAGCCTCACCTCAGAGGCTCCCTCTTGGTCTCTTAGCCCTTTGACACTTGGAGAGCCAACTTCCAAAATTAAACCCACTCTGTTGAAATGCCGGTGAGATTTAGATGGAGGACGCTGACTGATATCTGGGGGAAGGATTCTTTTTTCACATAATCTTGTTGTTTTTCCCTCAGAGGGAATCCCTCTTTAAGTGATATTTGTGTCCCAAACATCTGGCAGCAGCTCCTTAAAGGATTCAAACAGTTGAAAACACAAAAGCTAGAGATTTTTAGGCTGTTTCTATTTCCCACACAGTCTTGCTTTTCCCTGGCCTTATGAACACAGAGCTGGGCTATGTGCTTGAATAGTGAAGGGGGGACAGAGCAACGGAAAAAAAAAAGAGAGAAAATCTTTACTACGGCAAAAAAGCTATTAAATTCTGGAGTAGTTTCTTATGTACCTACATTGTCCAATGCTGATCCTATATTGTGAATGTATGTTCATATTTTTCTAAATAGAGAGCTTGCAGTATTCTTTTATGTCTTGGTTTGCAAACGTTAGAATTAGAAATCTTCATCGACATGGCTTCAAATCAGACTTCAGAAACTTCTGAAAAATGTTTAATATATTTAATACACGTAGAGTTGAAAAAGGCTACAGCTAGCTCACTTTTCTGAGGGTATATATCTTTGTCGAAAATATTGTTAAATTCAAGTTACAATATTTTCTTGTCCTAAATTAGGAAGTAGTTGAACATTTTTTCCCCCATTAAAGTTGATTTAAACACACAGGCTTATATAGGTTGTATGGGATTTAGTTCCATGGCTTCTTGAACCAAAAGAAACTCAAGATGGATGACCTGTGTTAACTCTATGCAACTATATGAGTATTCATGAGGTTGAAATGCAAGTCTAAAAATTGTATGTGCCCTTTAAAAGATAAAATCTTCAGAGAGAAGCGGGCTCCTGACTCCATATATAGTGCACCAGTAGCTTGTACATCATCTAATAACAATAATAAATATTCCTCAGTCAAAGACAACTACAAGTTTGCACTTGCTTCTGACCATTATTCCAGACTGAATAACTGCTGGATGCAACAGACAGAAAAACGATGTAGACCAATATGCAAAGACAATTTGTACTCAATTTGCATAGCCTATTTAACCCTCCAAAAGGCTGAAGACACAGACAGGATTTTAAGCACTGCAAGGCTGAAGTACAGAAAATAAACATTGGTTTGATGAGGGAGAAAGTTTAGAATAAAGTTGATTTAGAAATGTTATGATTGGTCTCAAACATGGCACCAGAATGAATAAAGAGTATATCTGCAAAAATGTTAATAGTTATATGTGGAGCAAATGAAACTATAAATGAAGTTAATTCGAGAATTCTATGAACATGCATACAAATTTAAATCAGTTTAAAAGAGGAAAATTAATTCCATTCCCCTCAAAGTATGGAATCATTTCTTGAATGATGATATGCCGGAAAGATGGCTTAATTACACAAAAATTCTGCTGAGTTCACTGGAAGTCCCCTTGAGGGAGTCAGTTTGAGAACTGGGGAATTCCATGATTGGTCAGAGGGGATCTTCCATTACTGTTGGAGGTGGCTTCAGTTTGGGGTGACTAAGAAGGATTTCTGCGTTTGCTGAGAACCATTTGAAAAAAGGTTTTGGAAGTGCAATAAGATTGGTGCTTATGGGGTTAGAACCAGGATAGAGTGGATTTCATGTGACTGGAAGGCCTGGAAGAGAGCTGATTCCCAAATGATGCTTAGACAAGACCAACCCTAGCCCCTTAGCTGGTTTGAAATTGCTCTGCGCTCCAGAGGTAGAAGTAAAAATCTTCACTGACCCACCCAACCTGTGTTCAGAAGTTTGGGGCAATCTTATCAAACAGGTGCAGTCTTACACAGAATTATAAGACTACCTTTGAAACCAGAGCCCAGACTTTCTTGAGCTAATGTTAGTTAAAATATATCCTTGGCATTAGAGTGAGATAAAAATAGTCAATTTTTTTTCTTTTTATTAACTTATGCAACAAAGTGTGTAGATCCTAAGTGCATGGCTCAGTGAATTTGTACATATGCAGAAGCCCATGAAACTAATATTGAGATCAAGATAGGGACAATTTTCTGTTCCTCTGGACTTCCCCTTGTGCCTCTTCCCAGTTAGTACTCCCAAAGGTAACCACTCTTCTGACCTTCATTACAATCAATAATTTTTACTTGTTTTTGAACAGAAAGAGTATTTAACATAGTTGTTAGTAGTTACTCATCTTCCAGAGACATTAGAGACAGTATATTTGTTTTTTCCTTCATTTGTTTATTCATTTGTTCAAAACACTATCTAGTACCAACTTAGTCTACAAGGCATTGAGAATACAATATTGAACAAGAAAAAATCAGTGGCTGTCCTTAGGAAAAATTAGAGCGTATGGGTGAATACACACACGTTAGCAGGCAATAATGTCACAGTGCGATAAATGCTACAAAATGAGGACGTGCCAGATGCCAAGAAGAAAGGGAGAGGCATGTGGACTTGGGGATTGCAGCTGTCTCCTGGGACAAGTGACATCTATACTGAGACTGCCGGATGAGTAAGGGCTAACCAGTCAGCGATGAGGAAATACAGAAGTAGAGGGAACAGCAGGGACAAATGCTCAGAGTTAAAAAAGAGCTTTAGATATTTGAGGATCTGAAAGAATAAAAACAAAACATGCCTGATGACTAGACAAGTGAACTGGGGTCAGATCCTACGGGACTTTGCAGATTGTGTTTCAGAGTTTGGACTTGGCTCGAAGGGCAATGGGAAGCTGTGAAAGCATTTTCAGCAAAGGACTGACATCATCAGACTGGTATGTGTTTTAAAGTAGTACATATAAGAGAAAATAACAGTATGGAAGGAAAAAGTGTTTGAAAAACAACTTTGCTATGATACTTTTGTATGAGACAAAAAAAAACCTGAGATGACACCCCCCTCACCAGACACAAATTTCATGATATTTTATTATTTGAGCACAAGTGGCAAGAAAGTGTACAACAAAATATACCTGAGGAAATATGTCTATAGAACACAAAGTAGCATTTGGATGAGGCACCACTTGATTCCATCTTAGTAGAAAGCTGTCAGTAATGGAGCAAGTTAAATAATGTGCCCAACGTTCACAGCTGCAGATGCAGGATTCACTGCAATGGCCCTGGTAAGACTCCTCCACCGTAGCTGGAATTCTCTATTTTACCTTTTGAACTTTATCTAAATATGTTTTTGATGTTTGCATTTCTGTGATGATCATTATCAGCCTGAAAAATCCAGGAGAAAAGTCTCAAGACCATCTTTACTGACCTCTACTTTCTAAGCCCCCTTCTTTGAACCCCATTTTTAGATTAATGTTCTGCATAATTCTTTCAAACTCCTGCCCTGTTCACTTGGAGCTTGAAGTATCCAAATGGATATCCAAGCTGATCAGATTAACCAGATAGTCACCAAAGTCCCATTCTGCCCTGTCATGTAGTCACAGTTTAAGTGGTTAAAGGCTCTGCTCTCTTGGCTGTGATAAAATGAAATGCAACACCTTCGTCAATATCACTTTTATTTCCCTCTGCCTTACTTTAATGGAATCCATTATTGAGCCTTTTGACTTTTTGCCTCGTCCTAAAATCACATAACATTTCTCTAGAGTAGTATTGTTATTCACCTTTTTGTCATGGTTGAAATATGTGTACAATACTGACATGTCTATAAACCAACTTTATTTATTACCATGCTGACAAATTGTGAAACAGTTGATAGGTAGATATCAGTAGAAAAATCCTTGCTATGGGAACAAATTCCAGTATGATTTCATCCTAGTAACTAGTAATTTTTAACAGGCTCCAGTAACGTATATGCCTCTCTCCATAACTGGACCATAAACCCTTGGAGGGCAAGTGTTATAGGTTGAATTGCATCACCCAACCCAAATTCATATTCATATTGAAGTCCTAGCCCTTCAGAACGTGACCTTATTTGAAAATACGGTCATTGCAGATGTGACTAGTTAAGATGAGGTCATTCTGGGTTAGGGTGGGCCTTTAATCCAATATGACAGGTGTTCTTAAAAAAAAAAAGGAGAAATGTGAATATAGACATGCATTCAGCAAGGATACCATGTGTAGACTGGAGTTATGCTACCACAAGCCAATGAAGCTGGGAGAGAAACCTGGAAGAGATTGTTTTCCCTAGCATCTTCAGAGGGAGCATGGGCCTACAGAAACCTTGATTTCAGACTTCTGGTCTCCAGAGCTGTGAGACAATAAATTCCTGTTGTTCTAAGCTACCATCCGGTTTGTGTTATGGTAGCCCTAACCAACTCATACAGCGAGGATTATGGTTCCCTCATGTTTGTGTGCCCCACAGGGACTCATGAATGTTGGCTGAGCTAAAGTTGCAATCATAGACCCCAGTGGACCTGAAGCTTGAGCCAGGTAGGGCAATGAGATGCCTGGAAATGGGACCTAGCAAGATTTCCTCCTGGTCTTGAGATACACCCTTGGGAATGTGCTGGGGTTGACACTAAGTGCTTGCACCTGAGGAAAAGACAAGCATGTGGTCAGAGCATCTACTGATTCCACAGTCCACCTCCACTCTGAAAGAGGACGACAAAGAAGTGTCTTGATGGGCCAGATGGGATGCTTATTTGATGGGGCTGAAGCATCTATACCAGTTTCATAAGGACACTCAGGCTTGGGAAGCTTACCCCCCTCAGTTCTTGTAGACAAGTGTGTGGAATCAGATGTACATTTTACCTTCATTAAAGGAATCTGTAGCCTTTGCCTTTCACTCAATCATATCCCCGGTCCATTGTGACTCATGAGAAAAATTTAGTGAAGCCTGTCCCAAATGAGCCTCTACTTAGGATGAGCCTACTAGCCTGGGATGGAAAGATACTAGTGGGGATGGAGTGGGGGAGTAGATAGGACTAGGTTTCACCTTTTTGTTTTATGAAGTCTTTTTTCCACTAAATATAACACAGTTGGCTTTAACTTGCTTTGTCTCAGCTGCACATCCCAAGGAAGAGGTCATTGCCCTGTCTACTCCTACACAGAGTAAATAAATAATAATCCATCTCATTATTTTAAATTTCTAAATTTGGTAGTTTGTTGGTTGAGATATATACACACACACACATACACACACCCACACCCACACACATCTAGATATACAGTCATGTATGAAGTGCATGAATCTTAAATCTTAAATGTGTAGCTTGATGGATACACTCATGTCCCTGCCCAGATCACCAAGATCTGGAATATTACCGGCACCCCCAGAAGATTTCCTTGTGTTCTTCCCCAGGCCTTTACATGTGCGATTTTTAATTAACCTCTAATTATTTTTTCCTAACCCTGCTGACAAAGAATGCCTTCTGAACATTTAAGAATCTATGGCAGGGACTTCCCTGGTGGTACAGTGGTTAAGACTCCGCGCTTCCACTGCAGGGGGTGCAGGTTCGATCCCTCGTCGGGGAACTAAGATCCTACATGTGGTGGGGTACTGCCAAAAAAAAAAAGGAAAAAATCTATCGCAGTTCACAGAAATCCCGCCCAGAGCTTGTTGTGTTGCCTCTGTATTGTCCACATAGTGCAGTTTGCAAACTGGCTGCCTGTGGCTGAAATCTGCTCTTCAAACATGGTTTGTGTGGACTGCAAAATGTCTTTTAAGCATTGAACCATATTTAAAATTAAGGTATTTCACATGAAAATCCAAATATGAACAAGGGGAGAGGAGTTTCTCTTTAAAAAATGAGAAATTGTGTATCCCCTCTTGGAGAAAATCACCTGGAGCTGGGTAGTGGCTGCCCTCTTGACACCAGCAGAGGAAAGGGGAGCCACCTGTCCCCAGACTTACATAAGGTCAGCGTGCGCGCTCCCGCCAGCTGACCTCACGCATGCGCATCACCTGCATGGTCCTTGGAGCAGCTACAACTAGCAAGATGGTAAATGTAAGTTAGACTTTTAAAAGGGGACTCTTCAACCACCCGGAGGGAAAAATTAGCTTCTGTACTACCAAAATATTTTTAAAGGAAAATGGAATCGGCTTTTAAATTAAAACACTGTTTCTCATAACCCCTTATGGTGATTTGATTTCTGAAAATGGCTGTTTGTTATACGCCATTCCAACTCGTTTTACACAGACATACACGGAGGCTGGTGTCTAACATCTGGGTCTGGCTAATGTTTAATTTTTAATATAAACATTATACGGGAAGGCACTCATTTGTGGTGTGCCCACAGCTTCAATTTTGTTGTTGTATTTTTTCTGCATAACTAGTTCCATTAGATCTCAAACTAAACAGTGAATCGACTCATCTTTGTGATTATGTTCCAAAGGAGAACTCGAATCACCTTGTTAGACTATGCTTGGTGTTAAACACTATCTGTATATATATCTGAAAATTCTCTGTAAATGGCATTTGAAAGTAGGACATAACTATTGTCTTTCATAAACACCTAGGTATTTATGAAACAAACTTATTATAACAGTTCCTCATTCAAATACAGTATAAAGAAAACTACATGGAGTGTAGGGGGTTTTTTTGTTACTTTTTTTTTTTTTTTTTTTTTTTGCGGTACGCGGGCCTCTCACTGTTGTGGCCTCTCCTGTTGCAGAGCACAGGCTCCGGACACGCAGGCTCAGTGGCCATGGCTCACAGGACCAGCCGCTCCGCGGCATGTGGGACCTTCCCGGACCAGGGCACGAACCCGTGTCCCCTGCATCGGCAGGCGGACTCTCAACCACTGTGCCACCAGGGAAGCCCTGTATTTATTTTTAAAGATCTTTTTGATGTGGACCATTTTTAAAGTCCTTATTGAATTTGTTACAATACTGTTTCTATTTTATGTTTTGGTTTTTTGGCTGCAAGGCATGTGGGACCTTAGCTGCCCAACCAGGGATCGAACCCACACCTCCTGCATTGGAAGGCAAAGTCTTAACTACTGGCCCCCCAGGGAAGTCCCTTTAAGAGTAGTTTTAAATATGATTCTGAACCTATTCATCCTCTAGGTTTAGGGAGAGACAAGGTCATCAGTGGGACTCATGCAAGGCCAATAGCCATAGACCTTACATGTAGACTCACTCAGCTTTGGCACTGCCAAACCAATGGGTCCTTCCTCTGAATGATGCCGGAAGTCTCAAACACATCTATCAGATATCACCTTTCCATTCCACCCTAGTAGGAATTTCACATAAGAACATCCTGCTACCTTTCCAGCCTCCTTCTCCCCTGCCCCTCTTTAGAGTAACACTTCTCCGATGTTTCCCAAATTAGTTGTTTCCAACTTTTCTCTTCCTGTTGAACCTAATGCTATTAAGCTTCCATCCTGGCCTACTGCAATGAAAGGGTTCTCAAATTCTATGATGCAAAATCTAATAACCAGTGCTTGGTACCATTCCCATGTCCTTGGGTCCATCTCTCTGCTTCTTTGCCTAAGGACTTTCTCCAGCTCCTTGGTCCTCATAGAGCCAAGGACTCAACCCCCTCAGAAGCATTTCTCAACTAATGAAGACAGGAATTGAGAGATAGATATTACAGATTCCCATCTCTTGGTAGGACAATTCTGAAATGTGTTCTATACGGTCCCTCAGAAGATCCGCTGTGGAATATAAACACTCCCTTTATTCCTTTCATTGGTTTTGTTCCTTTCTTTGTTTCACTTTCCCCACCTCCTTGCCTGTGCTTTCCAGGCTCTGACCTCCCCGTTAAATTGTATTCATTCCAGTCCTTGTCTTAGGGCTGCTTTCAGGAGAACTCAAACTAAGATCTCTTTTTTTTTTAATCAATGTTTACTCCTTTGGCTACTGGGGATACTTAGTCCCAGTTCTATAAATATCAACAGACTTTGACAACCTGCAAAGGTATACACCCAGCCAGGTCCACTCTCATGAATCTGGGACTGCTATTTCCAGCCTCCAATCAGATGTCTTTACTTGGATATCCAGTAAGAAGCTCGAACTTAAACTCAAATGTGTTCTTCCTCTCAATATGCTCATCTTTTATCTTTCCAACCTCTGTAAATAGCACCCCCAACTTTCACGTTGCTCAGGTTAAACTTGGGAGTCATCCTTATTGTTATGCTTTTCTCTCACATCACATATCCAGTCTCACAAGGCACCTCTACCTTCACAGTATATCCAGAAATGAACTATTTTGTTCAGTTTCATTTTTACCTATTTCATCACTACTGCTCTGGTCCCACCTCCATCGTTCTTCACCTGCATTATCAGAATAGCCTCCTAGCTCGTCTCCAGCTTCCATATTGGTCCCTTACAATCTATTCATTACCCAGCAGTCAGGATGATCCTGTTGAAACTAAGTCGTACTATGTCCCTCCTCCACAGAAATCCCTCAGAAGCTTCCCATCACACGCTTAGAATGGCCTACCTTCTGTGACCACTGAGCTCATCCTCTACCCGCTTCCTTCACTCTGCTTCAACAACATTGACCCTTTATTGCACCTTGAACACGACAAACACACTCACCTCTCATATACAATGAGGGTATTATTTCATGAAACCTTAGTTTTAGCCATGATGTATGTGCTTGTGTATACTGGGGTCTATATAATATTGATTTCTTACTTTGGGCCATAGTTTCAAAAAAAGTTAGAAAAATACTTGCTTAGATGTTCACCTGAATCAGATAGCCCTTCCTGATGAAGGACTGAAAACTCCGTGAATTTATGTTTCAATATTCTCTGCAGTAGTCTATCTAATATTTGTAATCTTGTTGTGTACCTAAAACAGAACCCCAAAAACATAATCTAAGTGTTTCAACTCCTGAGACTTGAGGTTCTAATTAATTAGGCTGTTCAGATTACTGGGCATAGCACATTTCTCTTGGGGTCTTTATTCATTGGGTAAAAGGACTTTACACAGGATTTCTCCCAAACCATGTAATAATTTAATTTAACATCTTTCATCACTAAGAAAGTAGGCATATACTAACATCGAGGTATGGACATTTGAAGAACTAGTAGCACATATTAATTGAAGACACATAGGAGGGAATAACTTTCTTAATTAGAGAAAACATACAAAAACTCATGTACTGTTTAAACTTTCCATTTTGACCAGCATCCTGAAATAAGGAAATTTATTGTATTTTCTCTATGTAACTTTATTTAATGCCCTCTCAGAAGTTATTTGTGATTTTTATGACGGTATCCTTAGAGATGGCATAATAAATACTGCACAGAAAACTCCCATCAAAAAAAATGGAAAGTAATGTAAGGATGTGAACAATGTTAGAAAGAAGGCCAAGCCTAGATATTAGATGTGGGTTGGGTATCATGAGAAAAAAAAAAAAAAAAAAGCTGCAAGAGATCAGATGAGCAGAGATGGGAAGATGAAGTAGGAAAGAGGTGATTAAATATTCTGAAGGATGATTTTTGTACCATCTTGGAGTTCAGTTGGTATAAATAAATGTGAGAACCATCAGTGATTATTATTATCATCATTACTATACTCATCTAGGAAATTATAGCTTATTTGGTACTTTATTCTTCATATTAATGATGTGAAGTGTCATGACAACCCACTAAGAAAATAAAAATGAAAATAATAAATCAGCCTGCGGTGCTTAGAAGCTTAACGAAATCCAAACACTTCCCAACAGAAGAGGACTCAGTGACACAGAATTGGCAGTTGTTTGTTGTTAGATCATTAGTTTTTACTGGCCTTTTTTCCCGATTTTAAGAAGGAAACCCTCCTTTCTCCAATAATCAGCTTGGATTCATTTAAAGACACCTGGACTGAAGTCATCAATTGGAAAAATAGAGTAGAAGCATCTTTCAATAGCTTAACTAACGTTTTCCAATGGGTTTTAAATTACAGTCATTTTTATTTAAAATACAGACAAGGCTCATTGAAATGGATTTCTTTTGCTCTAAGAAAACAGTGAAAAGAAAAGCCCGCATATTTCAAACTTGTGTAAGGAATGCATGACCAGATTTGTAATGACAACTTCGCCCGTGCTCTAAGTGGGGTGGAGAAAATGTTATCTTTGAGTAAATGCTCAAGTTTTTACTGGTATCTAGGAAATGAAAGCTTTGAAAATTGCTGCTGGTGCTTCTAAAGCTAGGAATATCTTTAGTGGGAGACATCATGTCTGTTTAAGGGGGATTTTCCTCTAGAAGTTGGCCCTTCAGGGGGTCAGTAAAGACTTGGACTCCACACAGACAGCGGCCCTGGCATACTTTGCATTTACAGCCCAAATAAAGCTACTTTAACATTTGAACTAGATGCATCTTGTGCCTACTGTGCCCCTGAAGATTATTTTTTAAAAGATTTACTTTATCGAGAAGGTAGACTATGTTATAAATTATTTAATTTGTTCAGCAACTCTGAAAATGCTAATTTATTCACGCAACACCTTTTGCTGAACGCTATCAGGCACTTTACTGGACCCTCAGAATATGGTGGTGAGCAAGACAGGTCCCTCAATGAACCTATATTTCAGTAAAGTAGCTGAGCAAGTTACAACTAAACCAAATAAATGAAACACTTGTAAATGATGACAAGTGGTATGAGACAGAAAATCATAGAGAAGGTCAGGGAAGGCCTCTATGAAGAGGTAAATTGAAGCTGATCCAAAACAAGAAGTCCTTGACTTAATGTGAAGCTTGTGCAAAGGTCCTGAGGTGGAAAATGAGCTCGGTATATTTAAAGAGCTTAAAGAAAACCAGTGGAGTTGAAGCAGAAACAGCAAGGAGAGAAGTGTTCAAAGATAAGGTATTGTTTTTATTTTAGGTAAATGGGCTGGCATTTGTTGATAGATAAGAGAATGGAAATTCAGAGAAAGTAAGCAATACCTTCAATATTGAACAACTAGTAAGACCGCCAGTCTTCCAAACCAGCTCTGTCCAATTCCAACATTCTTTCTACAAAGCTACACCTAGTTACCTGCTGAATGCTCACCAGCTTTTTAGATTGTATGTACTAGTTTGGGATCACTTAAAATTGAAGCTCACTCAGATGTGCTCCCTGTCAGCAAAGTGAAAGCTTGCTAATGGCTGCTTTGCAGCAGTGGCAATGCATCCTATCGAGTGAGGTTCCTGGAAAGGCTGTCCACCGTAAGGAGCAGGACGTGAGTTTTCTGTGCCTCCAGTGAGACTGGGGAGCTTATGGAATGAAATTTAACACTTCACAGTCCCAACTCGTCGAGTTTGGGATGTGATAATTTGGCGAAATTAAAAGACATTCAATAATTATTGAATGTCACTATTCTGCTTATTAAATGAATTATGTGTGTGCGTATGAATATGTGAATATGCCCATAAATACATACACTCACAAAACCGCACAATATTATTTTTGTTTTGAATCACAAGTGCATACACTACCTTTAAAATGATAAATTCAATCATAAAAATGTTTAAAAAATAAGAGATTAATTCCAATTTACTTTTTAAAAAATGATCAGACTTATTTCTATGCTGAAGATAGGCAAATGCCTACAGAGTCCAATATTATGCTCAACACTTTATACATGTTAATTTTATTGAATCTTTTCAATATTCCGATGCCGTGACATTTAGAAAGTCTATTTTACAGGTGAAAAAACTAAGATTCTGTGAGGTTACGTAACCTGTTCTATTTCACAGAGCTAGGAATCACCAGTGCTGGGCTGAGAATTCAAGTCTCTTTGCACCTCACCAAGAATTTTCAAAAATTTGTCTTTTTTAAGAGGAACCATTAAACTGATGATGCATATTTACAGTCCCATATTTCAAAGCATTATCTCCTTTCTGGTTCATGCCTTAGGGATTACGGAAATACTTATTTCTGTAGAGGTTGTTTTCAGATTGAAAGAGGAAATCATTTGGGCCTTTTATCTAAACTTTTACCTATTCTTGTGATTAATTGCCTAGGACAAGCCAACTTTCCTCCTTTCATCAACTGAAAGATGTAGAAATGTCTCTTACTCAATGCTTTGTTTGTGACAGTAGAAGGAGGGAGACGGGTGACAAAGGGCCATTCCCCTTTCAACCAAATCATTTGAAGGGCATGTGCCAATATTTGTTCCTCCAATACAACACAGTTCATTATATTTTCATGATGATAGCACTGGAAAATAGGTAGATTTTCTGCTTTCCCGCTGTTAATCTGTAACTAGTATTTTGTGTAGCATGTTTAAGAGAGAAGGGTTTAGGGTACATGAAAGAAAGGAAAACATTAGAAGAGTTATTTTAAAATTTATTGATACATGCTGCCTGACATCTCAAATTTTAAAAAATAATAACAAAAAAGCCACACTCTTACTGAATTGCTAAGGGTGTGTGTGTGTGTGTGTGTGTGTGTGTGTGTGTGTGTGTATCTGTAGACTACCATTTGTAGTCGATTACTCTAGAATCACAGATTTTATTATTTAAAATGGAAATAAGCATAGGAACCAGAAAGAATGGATGTATTCTTCTTTATACTCTGTTCACAATCAGGATATACATGAGACAGGTCATATCAGAACATGAATGTTTTGATGTAAGCATTACTACTAGATATGGCATTGTTGGTCTAGATCAATTGAGGCATAATTCAAAAAATAGATGTTCTACCGGGGCATTTTGCTCTCATCCAGTAACACATTTCAAGAAGAAGCAGGTATTTGGCTCACACAACTTCTACCATCAGCCTCTTGGGCCTCATATTCCCAAGTATAGGCTTGATTTGCTCCTTTGAAGGGGGAGCAGAGGTGGAGAACTTAACACCATGACTCAGTGTTTGTAGACAGACCACCGGGCTTCCAAGAAGTGGTCACCAGAAGGCACCTTATAAATGGAAGAAAAAAAAGAGGACAAAGTTTCACTAAATGTGAACCTAATCCAGGCTGCTCAATTTTTTATGAAATGGAATGTACTTTCTTCAATGAACATAATGCAAAACTGAGACCAGATGTTCAACTGATTTTAAAAAGTGGGTTGGGGGAAGATGAATAAGCTTTGATATCATTGTGGAGAGAAGCCATATATGTACAGGCTGTGGCTGAATGAGAAAAGGGATGCCCATCTCTATATCCTAGGGCAGAGCAGAATGTAATGCTATCATTGTGTCCCTTCAGTTATTTTGAAGAAGAAAAATCTATGTTTAGAGTCAAGTGCCTACAGCTTTATGGCAATAATGGATGGCGAGAATCATAGACATTACTATTTGAAAGGGATCTTACCTTATCACTTTTCCCCATCTCTTTCAGAGTATCCCCAATAGGTGAACTTCCTTTAGAGGCCACAGAGATTGTATTTATCCCTCCCAAGCAGACCTTTCTTTGGCCATACGATTGCAGTTGTTAGAAAGTTCTTTATTAGTCTGAGTAAAAATATAATATAGCCACTGTGCCCAGTACTGATGTCCAGAAACAGAAAGCTTTAAAAATCACATATTCCGGGCTTCCCTGGTGGCGCAGTGGTTGAGAGTCTGCCTGCCGATGCAGGGGACACAGGTTCGTGCCCCGGTCCGGGAAGATCCCACATGCCGCGGAGCGGCTGGGCCTGTGAGCCATGGCCGCTGAGCCTGCGCATCCGGAGCCTGTGCTCCACAACGGGAGAGGCCACAACTGTGAGAGGCCCGCATACAGCAAAAAAAAAAAAAAAGAAAAAAAAATCACATATTCCTCTATGAAACATGTAGCTGCTTTAATGTTTGAACATACCTATCATATCTTCTTTAATCTTTTCTTCTCCAGGCTAGACCATTTCATTTTTTTTTTCAAATGTTCCCCATCTGACATGCTTCCATATCGCTCACAGACCCTTTTGCTGTTCTGCAAATGTTCTCAATTTGTTAGTATTATTCTCATGTTTTCACACTAAGAATTGAGCCTTGTATTCCAGTTAAGTCAAAGTATACAAGAAGCAGGACTGTTCAGGGTGACATTTTCCCTTCACGTCCTATTAGGGACATAAAGCTAGATTTAACCACACTAAATCTGGACCCTTTGTCTAAAGATGTAGGGTCTTCAACTATTCCAAGTTTTAGATTGCTGAGGCTACTAGCAGGGACACACGACAGAGGATGCCCAAGATCTCATTCCAGGACTCTTAAAGACCCTAGGATTAGGGGTCCTAGGATTAGGACCTAGGATTAGGATTAGGATAACGGTGGTATTAGAAAGAGGTAGAAAGAACACTCTGGTTACTTTCAGAATCTTTAAAATTTAGAGTACACATTTAAGGCTCATAGTAACTTCTAATTACGATTTTTTATTTTATCTTTTTTTCAACTTTATATGGGTTAAAATATTTGTCCCTAATCTGTACACATACATATATTGAAAGAGTAAGCAAATGAAATACATAGAGAGGGACTACTATTTGCCAAAAACTTTTAGACATGTAATTTTTTTAAATAAATTAATAAATTTATTTATTTATTTTTGGCTGCATTGGGTCTTCATTGCTGCATGCAGGCCTTCTCTAGTTGCTGTGAGTGGGAGCTACTCTTTATTGCGGTGCATGGGCTTCTCACTGCAGTGGCTTTTCTTGTTGCAGAGCATGGGCTCTAGGAGTGCGGGCTTCAGTAGTTGTGGCATATGGACTCAGTAGTTGTGGCTTGTGGGCTCCAGAGCACAGGCTCAGTAGTTGTGGCACATGGGCTTAGTTTTTCCATGGCATGTGGGATCTTCCCAGACCAGGGATTGAACCCATATCCACTGCATTGGCAGGCAGATTCTTAACCACTGCACCACCAGGGAAGTCCTAGACATATAATTATTGAACAAAAAGAAAACGTTGAACGAAGTGTCTTCAGAAACTGTATAACCCATCTATCCATCTATCTGCATAAGTATATATGTACATAAATGTGCATATGTGTGTATAGTGTACATGTATGTGTGTGTTTATGTGTGTGTGTATTGTGTGTCTACAGAAATGTGTGTGTGTGTGTGTGTATCTTGTTTCTTATTAGGAGCACTTAGACCTTAGTGTACCTTGCCCAGAAATAATAGTCAAAATCCTATGAGCTACATAAGCTTCTTGGCAAGTTATTACACGGTATCAAGTGGATTCCAGGGCCTGCATAAAGGTCTACTTGAATATATGGCAGAACTAATGCAGAGTATGATGGGACTATCAATCCCCAAATCTAGGAACTATAATTCTATTAACTAAAGCCTTCAGGCAAGTCTCTAATACCCAATACTCACGTAATTAGTTTTTGAAACTAAGTGCTCCTATTTATCTCAGGTTGCCTTCTTTTTGTTCATTTTAATCTAGTTTTCTGACCTATGAAGAGTATTTTGAATTTTGATTCTATTACATGTAGTATTAAATAACTCTCTTTTAAGCTTTGAGTTCTCTGAAAGCTTAGTAAACATGTTTCCCCTTCAAATCATCAGTAAAATGCTAAACAGAACAAAGTCAAGAGCAATATCTGGGGCACTTCATTAGAGCTTTCTCTCTGGCTGATATGGACACACAGCTCCTCACTTGTGGTATGTGGATTCAAACTAACCTAAGGATATTTGGAGAACTGACAATCAAGTTGAATTTCTATTAGTCACCTAAGTGTAGACTTAGAGTTTCTTAAGTCTTCCATCTAGTTAAATCAAGATTGGCTCAATGCTAAACTGATTTCCAGCAAGAGTGCCAAGGTAATTCAATGGGGAAAGAATAGTCTTTTCAACAAACAGTGTTGAGACAACTGGATATTTATACACAAAAGAATGAAGTTGGACCACACTCACACCATATAAAAAAAACTAATACAAAATGAATCAGAGACGTAAATGTAAGAGCTAAATCTATAAAACTGTTAGAAGAAAACATAAGCATAAGTCTTCATGGCCTTGGATTAGGGAATAGATTCTTAGAAGTGACACAAAAGCATAAGCAAAAAAGAAAATATTTGTTATAAATTGGACTTCATTAAAATTAAAAACATTTACTCTGCAAAAGACACCATCAAGGAAGAGGTAAAACAAGCTACAGCATGGAAGAAAATTTTTACAAATCATGTTGCAAAAAGGAATGAAGTACTGATACATGGTACTACTTAGGTGAACTTTGAAAATGTGATGCTAAGTGAAAGAAGCCAGTCACAAAAGATGATGCATTGTATTATTCCATTTCTATGAAACGTCTAGTATAGCCAAATTACAGAGACAGAAGTAGATTCGTGGTTACCTTGGCCCACGGGGTGGGGAGAATGGGAAATGACTATTAATGAATACAGGGTTTCTTTTCTGTGATAAAAATGTTCTAAAATTAATGGTGCTGATGGTTGTACAACTCTGTGAATATATTAAAAAGACACTGAATTGCACACTTTAAATAGGTGAATTGTATGGTATGTAAATTGTATCTCAATATACAAAATTACTCTCTTAGAGTCTGGGGCAGTGTTTTGTCAATGATGAAAAACAGAGGAAAGATTGAACAACTTAACCGTGTAGCCCCTAACTGTCCCAATTTTCAAAGAAGAAATAAAAAGAGTTTGATTCTAGAAGCCACTGATCAGCATCCTTTTTATAACTTCCAGAACAGAGAGTTTACAAACATTTAGGAAAGGACGTGGTGAGCATTAAGAGCTAATGTAAGTCCATGCTATATCAACACCATTTCCCTTTTGACAGTTTTGGTAGGTTGGGGGAGTTCTGTAGACATAATGCACCCGGATTTCAACTAAAAGGATTCTGGTATACTAAAAGTATTTTAAAGATGAAATGTTTCTGCTTGAAGAATATCTCATTCTAGATAACACTTACTTGAATACAGATCCTGCTTCATCAGAAGAAATTTTTTATGGCTTCCCTAGTTAACTGGAATATGTGTGGCCTGCAAAAAGCTGGTGTGAGACGTGGATTGCTGAAGGTGTAAGACTTGAATCTCTAACAGATGTTACACTTAGCTTCTGGAGTCATTTAGTAGGTGACTTCAGTGGTAATGAACAGCATTAAAACAGAACATAAATTTGCCTATAATGAGGCCATATAATGCTGACTGTTACCAAAACCGAAGTCCCAGGGATCAGCTTGAAGAGGAAGAGTGTCAGAGGAACAGTTTTTTTCTGGACGTGTGTGTTGCTCTCTCTCTCTCTGTCTCTATAGTTGATACTGCTGTATAATTATGAACAAAGAGAGCAAAAAACAACCCAGATATAGACAATTACAGCTCCCAGCCATTGGGAATAGTGAGTCTAGAGTGAGCTGCTGTCTTACAAGAGCCATATATGCTCATCTTTTCCCAACTCTGTGCTCAGGGGAGTCATTTGAGTAGCCTGAAATCATTCATGGTGGGAGGATTTACACCAGGAAAATTGGCAAATGCTACAAACTTGGACTTTATTTCCCCTGGAGATCCAGTTGTTAAGCATTTACCAGCACACCCCTGGCAAGTCTCTCAGTGCTGGGCAGCTAAAGCAGTGCAGTGCAAGAGGACGTATCTCTGAATGTCCACAGCATGCAAGTCTTGGCACAAAGTCGCAAAGATGGGAGCTGTAATAATACACACTATATGAAGCAACACCCACATCCACAGTGAAGAACAACACTGACTTAGAGTCAAGGTTAAAATAAAATGTGCTAGAACTTTAAATTGAACAATAACAACATCCAATTTACACACAGGTATATATATATATATTTTTTCTTAATATCTTTTTTTTTTTTTTTTGCGGTACGCGGGCCTCTCACTGCTGTGGCCTCTCCCGTCGCGGAGCACAGGCTCGGGACGCGCAGGCCCAGCGGCAACGGCTCACGGGCCCAGCCGCTCCACGACATGTGGGATTTTCCTGGACCGGGGCACGAACCCGTGTCCCCTGCATCGGCAGGCGGACTCCCAACCACTGCGCCACCAGGGAAGCCCTTTTCTTAATATCTTTATTGGAGTATAATTGCTTTACAATACTGTATTAGTTTCTGCTTTATAACAAAGTGAATCAGTTATACATATGTTCCTATATCTCTTCCCTCTAGCGTCTCCTTCCCACACTCCCTATCCCACCCCTCTAGGTGATCACAAAGCATTGAGCTGATCTCCCTGTGCTATGCAGCTGTTTCCCACTAGCTATCTATTTTACATTTGGTAGTGTATATATGTCAATGCTGCTCTCTCACTTCGTCCCAGCTTACCCTTCTCCCTCCCCATGTCCTCAAGTCCATTCTCTACATCTGCATCTTTATTCCTGTCCTGCCCTAGGTATTTGTTTTTCTCCTTCTGACTTACTTCACTCTGTATGACAGACTCTCGGTCCATCCACCTCACTACAAATAACTCAATTTTGTGGGAATGTAAATTGATACAGCCACTATGGAGAACAGTATGGAGGTTCCTTAAAAAACTAAAAATAGAACTACCACACAACCCAGCAATCCCACTACTGGGCATATACCCTGAGAAAACCATAATTCAAGAAGAGTCATGCACCTCAATGTTCACTGCAGCACTATTTACAATAGCCAGGACATGGAAGCAACCTAAGTGTCCATCGACAGATTAATGGATAAAGAAGATGTGGCACGTATATACAGTGGAATACCACTCAGCCATGAAAAGTTATATATTTTGATAGACTGGTCTGCTTCTTGGTATACAATTACAGTAACCATTCCTTGATCCCTTAGAAACAACTTTACATAGTCATAAAATTCACAAATTCATTTGTCTGTATTTTCCTTTGTCTCTCACTCACAACAGCAGGTATCAAGGATGATATCTAGCTGATAAGAGAACTGTCCTTATAAACCATGAGTGAATAAGTGTAACAACTTCAGATTAATAGGAATGGTAGGAATAGAAATGTAAAGTAAGTATATTCAAATTAGATTCTTGGGAAGACTGAAAATGGAATTAGGTGTGTATATGCCTATGCCTATGTACACTGTGGCCAAAATTCCAAAGAAAAACCAACATCAGAAAAACTGGATTTTGTTCCCCCCAAATGCAGTGTCAGAAACAGCATGATCTGCTCTCTGTGGAACAGCATCCAGAGGTCTCTCTCGTGGAAAGGCAACATCTGTTTGAAGAAGTCCTTTGAAGAAAAACCATATGAACCTGTGGGAACGGCATGGTACATACACTCCCTTGTTTAAGGAGTCGCCAGAAGAAGTAGGGAATCAAGCCCCTAAGACAGAGGCCCTTCAGTTACATTGGCTAAGGCAGCAGTGCTAATTCCAGCCTCTCTGATGTTTAACACATCAAGAGAATGGGATGGAAGGAAACAAGATTAAAGCTGGCATCGACCTTGCCAGTTTCCTGGCATTCTATCAAAGCTTGCTTGGGTCTACCTCTGCATATAAAAAAGTTAAATTTGGGGGAAAAATCTGGGAGGAAGGATTTGGAAGTTCAGTTGCATCTTCCATGCCCAAACCTGTCCTCATAATTAGCCGACAAGAAAATTTATCAGATCCAATAATCCATCAGATCATCTAGAGCAGGGGTTCTCAATCTAGGCTCCTTGGATAGAATTCAGAGAGTCGTGAACTTGGACTTTAAAAAAAGACATCTTTATTTTTACTAACCTCAAATTGAAATTTATGATTTCCTTCAATTATGAAGGTAAGCAAAAAACCACAGTGACTGTTACTATGATTCATTCGTAATAGAAATCACAGATACTTTTCTATCACAATGCAGTGGTTGTAGATATCTTTACAAGCCACTCACTCTCATCACCATTTAGAAATGATGAAAGTTGGTAAACTTGCCACTCTGTCTTGTTATTTAAGAATTAATAAAGAAACATATATTGCGACATCAAAAATTTGGTGTTTTAGTGGGTTTTTATTTTTTTGGTGTTTTAATGTGTTGAAAACTGTACTTCAGTGTGATTGGTTTCTTTTGTGATTCTGTGTAACTCTAGGTCTTTTATTTTAAGTGTTTCAAAACATAATCCAGAGAAAGAGTCCACAGGCTCCATCAGAAGGTCAAAGGTGTCAGTGTCACAGAAGAGGTCAAGAACCAGTGGAGGCATGGGCTTCCCTGGTGGCAGAGTGGTTAAGAATCCACCTGCCAATGCAGGGGACATGGTTCGAGCCCTGGTCCGGGAAGATCCCACATGCTGCGGAGCAACTAAGCCCGTGTGCCACAACTACTGAGCCTGTGCTCTAGAGCCCGTGAGCCACAACTACTGAGCCCGTGTGCTGCAACTACTGAGCCCGTGTGCTGCAACTACTGAAGCCCGTGTGCCTAGAGCCATGCTCCGCAACAAGAGAAGCCACTGCAATGAGAAGCCTACACACCGCAACTAAGAGTAGCCCCCACTCACCACAACTAGAGAAAGCTCACATGCAGCAACAAAGACCCAACACAGCCAAAAAATAAATTAATTAAATAAATTAATTTAAAAAAAAAAAGAACCAATGGAGGCAGAGGTAAAGAGTCACAGGGGCAATAAGGCCGTCCTTCCTATGTTTCAGAAGGAAAAGAAAGGAGGGTCCGACCAACCCCATATTCAGTTATAATCTCATTTAAACTTCGAAGACAAAGGTGATTTATACAATACTTCCACCCTTAGGGGGAAGAAAAAGGGAAATAAGTAAAAACATTAAGAACCTAAATTCCCAAGGAAATGAGGGGGAGGAAGAATCGGAAGACCACTTAAAAGTGTGAAACCTTTCCTTTGAGGTCAGATCGGATAATCCTGGGTCATGGAGTGCATGTCTGAGATGGAAGCAGAGACAAAGAATCTTTTGAGGACGAAAGCGGTGAGTAGGAAGTCGGGACAACCCTGTGGCCTGTCGACTCTGCCGTTACCGAAACTTCTTGTGTGATCCTGGGCACGTGACATGACTCTTGGCGATTCAGCTTTTCCTTTTCTTGGCCCCGCTTTCCATTCAGCTGGCTGTGCAGAGGTCCCAAGATAAACACTTTGCTGAGAGACAGCATGGATCATTTTCTTAAAGGAAAGACAATGCCAAGGATCTGCTTCCAAGTCTTCAATGATGGCTCCACTCCTGGCTTTAATCCCCACCCTGTGTGCTACATTTATTCTTGATCTCACTCTTAGCTCAGCTTTCCATCTGCTGCCAGGTCACTGCCTGCAGCTGTTAGAGAACCTAGCTCTCCTTCACAAGGCCAGCCTGCATGCAGCACTAAAGAAGGGACCTTTGCCTTATGCTATCTTCTCATCGTTGCACCACTGTTTTTCTCCCTGGGACTTTCCTCTCCCTTCTAACAAAACCTGCCGTCAGACCATCCATGAATACTGGCGCACAACTCTGTGTTTCTAAACTTGATAAACATAAAACCTCTTTAAAAAAAAACAATGGTCACTTCCAAAGAAATGGGTGCCAGTGACCAGAGCAAAAGAGTTTTGACTTTATAACTAGTAAAACTATTATATGATTTTGGAAGTAAAAATGCAGTATGTGAAGAATATACATGAGAATTCCTATGGGTCCATGGACCTCTGTTTGAGAGACAGCAGTATTCGCGTTTGATGACAGCTTTGTGTTAGTCTTTCAATGGTTATTTGAATGTTGACAAAGATCAAAGTTTTAAGCCAACAGGATGAAGCTTAGATGATGGAATTTCAGGCATCAGGAATTGGGCAGTAAGAAGCAGTGGCAAACTGGAATCCTTTTGGACAATCCTAGAATCACGTGACATTGCTAATTACCAATTGTGTCTATTTCTGACCTTGGGCTTTATGATTAAAGCAATTCAGGTAACTTTTAAAATAAGGTCACCATACTAAACTGAAAGAGACCAGAGGCCACCTTAGCTATGCCAAGGATACAACAATTACAGTTATCTGTTCTCTCAGCAAAAGAACAAATTTAGCGCTGGTCATCAAGATGCTTGCTGTGCTAGTCTCACGCTTGTTTTTAAAGATACTATTCAGTTGATCCACAGAAACTTTGAGAACAACCTCTGACATTATTAACCAGAAATCAACCTCCTCAGTTACTGTCTACTTTTGAAAAATTGGCTTAGAGATTTTTTCCTTGAATAATCCAGCTCATCAGAGTTTCCACCGTGCATTGCAGCAGAGCTAAAATGGTTTTTCTATAATCCTGCATCCTTACGTTTACATTTCTTTTCCATTTTCAAGCATAAAACCATTTTTCCCCACATCAAACTTAGTTTTATTAGTTTGGATTTCAACTTGCGTGCCAGGCAGAGGAAAATGTAGGTTTGAGCACAGAAGTAAAGCCTTTCTAAGAAAGGCCAGAATCAGGAAAACAGGAGTTTCTTAAGACTCCTGCTTTTACCATACTGACTTCTGAACATGTGACCACCTGGCTATCTGGGACCCATGCTGATCTATGGACCACATGTACGTGATCTCTGTTCTCCTTACACCGGCTATACTTCTTCTCAAGCCCTGCCTGCATCCCCATTTTATGATGAAGGTAAAGTTTTTGCATTCAAGTAACTAAAAATATCTTGGCCAGGACAACGCCAATTTATTTATCTACTCCTTAGCAGGTAGACATAAAGCAATAGGTGTAAGGAAAGAGACCATGGCTCATGAAGTAGCCCTGCATGGCTTTCAAGATCCTGACTTGTACCTCCTATTCACAAGGCAGAGCAAAAGAGCTGGCTCCCAGGTGTTCTGCTGAATGGACAGGTAGTTGTGGCCTCTGCCCTAATGCCAACCCACCAGGCAGTCAAGACTGCTGGCAGTCTGCCAGCAGTGTCTGACTTGCTCTGAAGGTGGGCAAGTCTTGGATAAGTGTGTTCTTGCACAAATCAGAGATGCAGAGCCCTCCTGGCAAGCCATAGGTAAGCACGCTTTCATCACTGAAAAATCCACCGTCCCCCTTCAGATCAGGATGAAGTTGATATCACTGGGCATCAGCAAGCACATGACCACATGCCTTAGAATGTTTACTCTGGCCCACCGGAATCACTTAACTTTGGAAACCCAGTTATTTTAGATCCCAAAGGAACTTATTTATAATCTGCATAAATTTGAGTTTTGGAAATGTTTTGGATTCCATAAACTTCCCCCCTCCCAAAGTAATAACTTATATTCACACATTTCTTTTCTCCAAGCACCTGAAAGGCAAAACATTTTTCTAACCACTAATGATTACCTTATGAATATTGCATTTAATGGGCATTTAGATCTACCTATTTTGCATTCATTCAGATTCATTGCACTCAGTGCATCAAAACAGAACCTAGTGGGGATCATAACATCAAGGAAATATTTACACTTGTAAGTTTTTTAGGCTTAAACGAAGTTGTGCCAAAGGTAAGCCAGTAGAACCCTTCAAGGTTTACTTCAAAAGGCGTTCTGTTGTATAAGCCTCATACTTTCTCTTCTTGGTTTAGCAAACTTTTAATTTCTTCAGTAAAAGCATATTGCCTTCCCATTCTCAACCACACCACCAAACATATGCATATTAAGAACTGATACCAGAGAAAAGAGAAGTCTTAAAGGATGGTTTCAGTGCAATTACATAGGAAATGATTTTCTTTGAACAAGCACATGTGATAAAACTACATGAGAAATTGCTGTTCTTCCTTGCAAGACAAATCTAATAAAAATTATAGCTACAGAATGTTTAACCACAATGCACAGAATGTCAGGTGTGTTCTGATGAGCTGAATTTCCTAATTGGTAGAAAGTTCAAATTCCCACTTTTAGTTTCAATTTTCTCCTTTGCTGAAAATCTTTCTGAAATGCATTTTTCTGCTTTCATAAGAAGTGAGGGGACTTTCTTATTCTTCATTTTAAAGGAAAAGAGGTTAGTGACTGTAGGTTAACTCTCTGCCTCCAAATCTTTACTATTTATCAGAATAACAGAATTAACTAATTTGAATTTAACTATTCATTATGGATCTTTTCAAATACACACACATATATAGTATACATTGAAGTGTTTAAATACAAATACATATGTAAACATAAATATTGATATAAGAATAAATACAAGCAATATAAGGAATCTCTTCTCACCCATCACCCACCCAGGGTCAATAATTAAAAATATTCCACCATTTTATTTCATCTATCCCAGTAACTCCAACTCTTTTTCTCAGTAGTTAAGGCAAACCCCATCAGTGTGTACCCAGTACCATTATGAACTTCCTTTTTAAAAACATAATCACAATAATATCATGCTCGACAAAAATAACAATAATTCCTTAAAATCATTTCATACTCAGTCCATGTTTAGATTTCCTCTATTGTTTCAAAAATGTGTTTTTATGGTTGATTTATTTACACAAAGTCCTAAACAAGGACTGTGTTTGCATTTGGTTGATTTGACTTTAAGAATCTTATCTATACTAGTTTTCCCTTTCTTTATTTCACATTGTCCATGCCATTAATTTGTTAAAACAAACAAACCAGCCAACCACTGGGCTGTTGGTCCTCCTTTGTATCCTTTCGTATTCTGTAAGATTCCATCTGATCATAGACTTATGGTTGTATCTAATATGTTCCCAATGGCTTCTATTTCCTATTAGACCTAGTGACTTAATAGATGCATATGCAATTTTTAAGGTCAGAACATCTTACAGGTTGTACTGTACACTTCCTACTGCATCACATAAGTAAGGACAGAATATCTGACTGTCCCATTCTTAATGCTATCCATAATGATCAGTTGGTTCCAGGTATCTGCCTGATCCATCCTTTATAAAATTTCCATCAACTTTTCAACTAATTGTTTTAAGAAGTCTGGATAATCATTGCCTCAAGCCATTAGTTCCTTAGCTGTTGCAAAATGATGACTGTCTCATTTTATTATTTCTTTTGCATGTGTTGGCTGGAATTCTTCTAAAAAGACATTGTTTTTCCTCATCTATCTAGTCATCCTGAAATAAGAGTGAGTACAGGAAAGACAAGATAAATACTAAATTTTTTTAATTTAGCTATTTCCAGAATGAGTTGATGTTCTAGCCACTAACAATGACCAATGTTTTGCTTTGTTCATATCACTAAAAACTCATTGAGTTGTAAAATATTTGAAGTATTCCAGTCATTTTCAGTCAATGTCTTTATAATGCTCAAATTGTCCCAACTTAGGGCAGTGGGAATCCCTTTGCATTGGGTCCTATATCCTTTTGAGAAAACCCTGTAGTTTTCAGTAGCCTTGCTGACTTCTGTCCATGTACCAGGATAGAGAATACATTTCTGCCTCGGACTTGAAATCAACCATTTCTCTAAGGAGCTCTGATTCCTTTGAATGGATAAGAGTATAGAGAGAGCATAATCTGGGTGCAAGGGATATTCATTGCTACTGGACTGGCCCTCTTTCCAGGCCTTTTAAGTGTACAGAGCAAGGAAGTGCATATTTTTATTTTAAAAAAATGATTTAATAGGAATATTTCACAACCGAATTGGACATCACAAGGTTTCCTCTTAAAACTTTTATTTTATATTTATATCTCTTTTCACCTATGCTGAACAACATTTATTTATTTGCTTATTCACTTTATCATACAGTTTCAAAAAAACATACCAGTGTTATTATTAATAATAGGACTCCTGAATGCAGTTCTTTTTGTCCTTACATATACTCTACCTAGGACGGACAGTCAGAAACCATGTTTTGTTTTTTTTTTTTACATCTTTATTGGAGTACAGTTGCTTTACAATGGTGTGTTAGTTTCTGCCTTATAACAAAGTGAATCAGTTATACATATACATATGTTCCCATATCTCTTCCCTCTTGCATCTCCCTCCCTCCCATCCTCCCTATCCCACCCCTCTAGGTGGTCACAGAGCACTGAGCTGATCTCCCTGTGCTATGCGGCTGCTTCCCACTAGCTATCTATTTTATGTTTGGTATTGTATATATGTCCATGCCACTCTCTCACTTTGTCACAGCTTACCCTACCCCCTCCCCATATCCTCAAGTCCATTCTCTAGTAGGTCTGTGTCTTTATTCCTGTCTTACCCCTAGCTTCTTCATGACATTTTTTTTCTTCTTAAATTCCATATATATGTGTTAGCATACGGTATTTGTTTTTCTCTTTCTGACTTACTTCACTCTGTATGACAGACTCTAGGTCCATCCACCTCATTACAAATAGCTCAATTTCATTTCTTTTTATGACTGAGTAATATTCCATTGTATATATGTGCCACATCTTCTTTATGCATTCATCCGATGATGTACCCTTAGGTTGTTTCCATCTCCGGGCTATTGTAAATAGAGCTGCAATGAACATTTTGGTACATGACTCTTTTTGAATTATGGTTTTCTCAGGGTATGTGCCCAGTAGTGGGATTGCTGGGCCATATGGTAGTTCTATTTGTAGATTTTTAAGGAACCTCCATACTGTTCTCCATAGTGGCTGTACCGATTCACATTCCCACCAGCAGTGCAAGAGTGTTCCCTTTTCTCCACACCCTCTCCAGCATTTATTGTTTCTAGAGTTTTTGATGATGGCCATTCTGACTGGTGTGAGATGATATCTCATTGTAGTTTTGATTTGCATTTCCCTAATGATTAGTGATGTTGAGCATTCTTTCATGTGTTTTTTGGCAGTCTGTGTATCTTCTTTGGAGAAATGTCTATTTAGATCTTCTGCCCATTTTTGGATTGGGTTGTTTGTTTTTTTGATATTGACCTGCATGAGCTGCTTGTATATTTTGGAGATTAATCCTTTGTCAGTTGCTTCATTTGCAAATATTTTCACCCATTCTGAGGGTTGTCTTTTGGTCTTGAGAAACCATGTTTTAAACTGATTTGAAATATTCTTTATCTGTATAATGCTACCAACTTGACGTGAACTCAAGTTTGTTTCTATTTACTTTTTTATTTTTACAGAAATTACTTTTTTGTTTAATTTTACAAAATATTTATATAATTTCAAAGTCAAAATTATGACATTACAATACATCGTATTACTATAATAAGACTACACATCCAGAGACATTAAGCCCACTCATTTTCTTTCTCCCTTATCAGTAACCACTTTTATTCATTTTTGGTTTGTTGTTCAATTGCTTCTTTTTGAAATCTTAAAAATATTTACACATTTACATACCCTTTTCTATGAAAAAAGGAAGCATACTATTTACACTCTTCTATACCTGGCTTTCTTAACGTAAACATCCTAGAGAATGATCTATAGCAGTATATAGAGATGTTTCTCTTTCTTTTTATATTTACAGAGGACTGTATTGTATGAAAGTCCCTGAGTTTATTGAACCAGTACACTGCTGATGGACATTTGGGTTGTTGCTAGGCCTTTTTTTCCTCATACAAGCTCTCATGCAATAAAAGACTTGTCCATACTTCATTTCATGTTTTTTCCAGTGTACCCTTGGGATAGTTTCCTAGAAGTAACAATAATGGGTCCAAGAATATAGAAAATGTAGTGTTTCTAGTTATTATCAAATTTCTATCCATAAAGTTTGCACCATTTTGCATTTTCCTTACCAATGCATGGGAGCAACTGTTTTCCTACTGCCGTCAATAGTGTGTTTTGTCAAATTTTTTACATTTTGCTCAATCTGATAGGTGAGAAATGGTACATCTGTGTATTTTAAATTTTGATTTCTCCCACCAAAAGCATGATTGAGCGTCCTTTATATGTTTATGGGTCATGTGTGTTTCTTTATCAGTGAAAGTTCTGTTTATATCTTTTACTCATTTTCAACCAAGTGGTTGGTCTTCTTTACCTCAAAACTTAAGTGATCTGAATATATTAGGGGCATTAAATCTTTGTCTGTGATATAAATTACAAATATAATTTTTGCAATTTGTCTTCTTACTTGTGGTATTTTTAGCCAAAAATTTTTAATGCAGTCAAAATATCCATTAGTTTTTATTGTTTATGTGTTTTTAAATTATAGTAAAAATTTTGATGTGTTTTAAAATCATAGTAAAAATCTTTTTATTTATAAATCATAGAAAAAATTTTATTATGTGTTTTTAAACCATAGTAATTTTTTTAAAAAATCATACATATCTTTAAGTCTTCCAAAGACATGTATGATTTCATTTTTTACATTTAGATTACTAGGGAGTTTACCCTTATGTTTGGTGAGAGGAATGGATTCAATTTTATCTTTTAGATTTGGCTACCCAGTCATCTACCAAAAAGTTCTTCTTTCTCCCATTTATTTGAAATGTCACTTTTATCATGTAGTCTCATATACTAAATACTATAATATACTAAATGTCCGTATGCAATCAGGTATATTTCTAGATTTCTTATCCTAGTCTATTCGTATAACTGACTACTTTGAATTTGATTTCTGTCTTCCTTAACTTCCTTTTCTGTTACAGAGACTAAAGATTCACAATTTTTTAAGGCAGGAAGTATAAAAAAATAAAAGCCATTACCATTCACAAGTTTCCTCAATACACATCTCACCATTGAAAGCAATGATTTTTCAGTGTGGAATTATTCTTATTCAAACCCTTAGATCTACTGATAATTATTCTATCCCTGAGATTTTCTCATATATAAATAAAGACCCAAGAAAATCAATTATTAAGATTAAATCAAAATTACAGCAAAACTAAAGTACCCATTAGTTGTCTACTTATTTTTATTGAGTGATTTTCTATTAAGGCAAGCTAAGTTCATAAGTAATATCACTAAAGTTACTTTTATTTTATTTTATTTATTTAATTTTTTTGCGGTACGCGGGCCTCTCACTGTTGTGGCCTCTCCTGTTGCAGAGCACAGGCTCCGTACACGCAGGCTCAGCGGCCATGGCTCACCGGCCCAGCCGCTCCGCGGCATGTGGGATCTTCCCGGACTGTGGCATGAACCCGTGTCCCCTGCATCGGCAGGCGGACTCTCAACCACTGCGCCACCAGGGAAGCCCTAAAGTTATTTTTTTAAATGTGTTTGCCCACTTAAAATTAGGCTAATAGCTTTAACTAGTCTTTCAGGAAAGACCACCTCAACTTGCCTCAAAAACCCTTATACTTTATCTAGAGAAGGAAAGATTTGCTCTCTAAATATCAATACATTAAGACAAAACACTCATCTTATTTCATCTTTTTCCAGTGAAAGATCTGTTAGTTCTAAGAATTTGAAGTTAGTATCTTTTTGAAGTTGCTGTGTAATACGATTAGTGTTTTCAGTAACTTAATATTCAGAGAAGTGGACAGGCAGGATGGAAACTCTAGGTTAATGTATATAAAATTAAGTATAAAGTAATCATTTAAAATAGTACAATTAGAGTGCCCACAGCTAGGGTTTTTTTCAATAGAAAAAATCTCATAAGAATGGACAAGAGGTGGGGGACCTCCAACATGGCAGAGGAGTAAGATGTGGACATCAACTTCCTTCCTGCAAATACATCAAAAATACCTCTACATGTGGAACATCTCCCACAGAACACCTACTGAATGCTGGCAGAAGACCTCAGACTTCCCCAAAGGCAAGAAACTCCCCCACGTACCTGGGTAGGGCAAAAGAAAAAAGGAAAAGCAGAGACAAAAGAATAGGGACGGGTCCTGCACCTCTGGCGGGGAGCTGTGAAGGAGGAAAAGTTTCCACACACTAGGAGGCCCCTTCTCTGGGAGAGACGGGGGCGGGGGGGAGAGAGGGGGTTGGGGCGAAGCTTCGAAGCCACGGAGGAGAGCGCAGCAACAGGGGTGCAGAGAACAAAATGGAGAAATTCCTTCACAGAGGATCGGTGCCGACCAGCTCTCACCAGCCTGAAAGTCTTGTCTGCTCACCCACCAGAGCGGGTGGGAGCTGGGAGCTGAGGCTCGGGCTCCGGAGCTCAGATCCCAGGGAGAGGACTGGGGCTGGCTGCATGAACAGAGCCTGAAGGGGGATAGTGCACCACAGCTAGCCAGGAGGGAGTTGGGGAAAAAGTCTGGACTTGCCTAAGAGGCAAGAGACCATTGTTTCGGGGTGCGCGAGGAGAGGGGATTCAGAGCACTGCCTAAATGAGCTCCAGAGATTGGTGCGAGCCACGGCTACCAGCACGGACCCCAGAAGCAGGCATGAAATGCTAAGGCAGCTGCTGCAGTCACCAAGAAACCTGTGTGCAAGCATAGGTCACTATCCACACCTCTCCCCTCCTGGGAATCTGTGCAGCCCGCCACTGCCAGGGTCCTGTGATCCAGGGACAACTTCCCTGGGAGAACACGCAGTGCACCTCAGGCTGTTGCAGCGTCACGTCAGTCTGGTGCCACAGGCTCATTCCACATTCCATACCCCTCCTTCTCCCCGCCTGAATGAGCCAGAGCCCCCTAATCAGCTGCTCCTTTAACCCCCTCCTGTCTGGGCGGGGAACAGACACCCTAAGGCGACCTACTTGCAGAGGCAGGTACACATCTAAAGCTGAACCCCAGGAGCTGTGCAAAGAAGAGAAAGGGAAGTTTCTCCCAGCAGGCTAAGGAACAGCAGATTAAATCTCCACAGTCACCTTGATGTACCCTTCATCTGTGGAATACCTGAATAGGCAATGAATCATCCCAAAATTGAGGCAGTGGACTTTGGGAACAACTGTAGACTTGGGGTTTGCTTTCTGCATCTAATTTGTTTCCGGTTTTATGTTTATTTTAGTTTAGTGTTTAGAGCTTATTATCATTAGATTTCTTTATTGATTGGATTGCTCTCTTCCTTTTTTTTTTTTTTTTTTTTTTTGTGGTACGCCGGCCTCTCACTGTTGTGGCCTCTCCTGTTGCGGAGCACAGGCTCCGGATGCGCAGGCTCAGTGGCCATGGCTCATGGGCCTAGCCACTCCGCGGCATGTGGGATCTTCCCAGACCGGGGCACGAACCTATGTCCCCTGCATCAGCAGGGGATTCTCAACCACTGAGCAACCAGGGAAGCCCTCTCTTCCTTTTTTTAAAAATATATATATTTTTTCCTTTGGCTTTTTTTTGTGTGTGTATGCTTCTTTGTGTGATTTTGCCTGTACAGCTTTGCTTTTACCAGCTGTCTTAGGGTTTTTTCTGTCCTTTTTTTTTTGTATACTTTTTAGCTCTTGTTATCATTGGTGGGTTTGTTTTTTGGTTTGGCTGTTCTCTTCTTTCTTTCTTTTTTTTTTTAATACTATTTAATTTTTTTATTTTTAATAATTTTTTACTTTAATAACTTTATTTTATTTTTTTCTTTTTCTTTTCTCCCTTTTCTTCTGAACTGAGTGGATGAGAGGGTCTTGGTGCTCCGGCCAGATGTCAGGCCTGAGCCTCGGAGTGGGAGAGCTGAGTTCAGGACATTGAGCCACCAGAGACCTCCGGCCCCATGTAATATCAGTTAGCAAGAGAAATCTCTATCTCAATGCTAAGACCCAGCTCCACTCAAATATAGTGCTGAACACCCTATGCAAACAACTAGCAAGACAGGAACACAACAACACCCATTAGCAGAGACGCTGCCTAAAATCAAAATATGGTCACAGACACCCCCAAACACACCACCAGGTGCGGTTCTGCCCACCAGAAAGACAAGATCCAGCCTCATCCACCAGAACACAGGCACCAGTACCCTCCAAAAGGAAGCCTACAAAACTCACTGAACCAACTTTAGTCACTGGGGCAAACACCAAAAACAACAGGAATTACAAACTTGCAGCCTGTGAAAAGGATACCCCAAACACAGTAAGTTAAGCAAAATGAGAAGACAGAGAAATATGCAGCAGCTGAAAGAGCAAGGTAAAAACCCACCAGACCAAACAAATGAAGAGGAAATAGGCAGTCTACCTGAAAAAGAATTCAGAGTAATGATAGTAAAGATGATCCAAAATCTTGGAAATAGAATGGAGAAAATAAAAGAAGCATTTAACAAGGACCTACAACTAAAGAGCAAACAAACAATGATGAACAACACAATAAATGAAATTAAAAATTCTCTAGAAGGCATCAATAGCAGAATAACTGAGGCAGAAGAATGGAAAAGTGACCTGGAAGATAAAATAGTGGAAATAACTACTGCAGAGCAGAATAAAGAAAAAAGAATGAAGGGAATTGAGGACAGTCTCAGAGACCTCTGGGACAACATTAAATGCACCAACATTTGAATTATAGGGGTCCCAGAAGAAGAAGAGAAAAAGAAAGTGTTTGAGAAAATATTTGAAGAGATAACAGTTGAAAAGACTTCCCTAAAATGGGAAAGGAAATAGTCAATCAAGTCCAGGAAGCACAGAGATCCCCATAAAGGAAAAATCCAAGGAGAAACATGCCAAGACACATATTAATCAAACTATCAAAAACTAAATAAAAAGAAAAAGTATTAAAAGCTGAAAGCAGCAAATAACATACAAGGGAATCCCCATAAGGTTAACAGCTGATTTTTCAGCAGAAACTTTCCAAGCCAGAAGGGAGTGGCAGAACATATTTAAAGTGATGAAAGGGAAAAACCTACAACCAAGATTACTACACCCAGCAAGAATTTCATTCAGATTCAATAGAAAAATTAAAATCTTTACAGACAAACAAAAGCTAAGAGAATTCAGCACCACAAAACCAGCTTTACAACAAATGCTAAAGGAACTTCTCTAGGCAGGAAACGCAAGAGAAAGAAAAGACCTACAATAACAAACCCAAAACAATTAAGAAAATGGTAATATGAACATACATATCAATAACTACCTTAAATGTAAATGGATTAAATGCTCCAACCAAAAGACATAGACAGGCTGAATGGATACAAAAACAAGACCTGCATATATGCTGTCTACAAGAGACCCACTTCAGACCTAGGGACACATATAGACTGAAAGTGAGGGGATGAAAAAAGATATTCCATGGAAATCAAAAGAGCTGGAGTACAATACTCATATCAGACAAAATAGACTTTAAAATAAAGACTATTACAAGAGACAAAGAAGTACACTACATAATTATCAAGGGATCAATCCAAGAAGATCTAACAATTGTAAATATGTATGCACCCAACATAGGAGCACCTCAATACATAAGGCAAATGTTAACAGCCATAAAAGGGGAAATCAACAGTAATACAGTAATAGTAGGGGAGTTTAACACCCCACTTTCACCAATGGACTGATCAACAAAAATAAAAATAAATAAGGAAACACAAGCTTTAAATGATACAGTAAACAAGATGGACTTAATTGATATCTATAGGACATTCCATGCAAAAACAACAGAATACACTTTCTTCTCAAGTGCTCATGGAACATTCTCCAGGATACATCATATCTTGGGTCACAAATCAAGCCTTGGTAAATTTAAGAAAATTGAAACCATATCAAGTATCTTTTCTGATCACAATGCTTTGAGACCAGATATCGATTACAGGAAAAAATCTGTAAAAAATACAAACACATGGGGGCTAAACAATACACTACTAAATAACCAAGAGATCACTGAAGAAATCAAAGAGGAAAATTTTAAAAAACCTAGAAACAAATGACAATGAAAACACAACAAACCAAAACCTGTGGGATGCAGCAAAAGCAATTCTAAGAGGGAAGTTTATAGCAATACAATCCTACCTCAAGAAACAAGAAACATCTCAAATAAACAACCTAACCTTACAGCTAAAGCAATTAGAGAAATAAGAACAAAAAAAAAAAAACCCATTCATAGCAGAAGGAAAGAAAGCATGAAGATTAGATCAGAAATAAATGAAAAAGAAATGATAGCGAAGTTCAATAAAACTAAAAGCTGGTTTTTGAGAAAATAAACAAAATTGGTAAACCATTAGTCAGACTCATCAAGAAAAAAAGGAAGAAGACTCAAATCAATACAATTGTAAATGAAAAAGAAGAAAAAACAACTGACACTGCAGAAATACAAAGGATCATGAGATATTACTACAAGCAACTATATGCCAAAAAAATGGACAACCTGGAAGAAATGGACAAATTCTTAGAAAAGCACAACCTTCCAAGACTGCACCAGGAAGAAATAGAAAGTATAAACAGACCAATCACAAGCACTGAAATTGAAACTGTGATTGAAAATCCTCCAACAAACAAAAGCCCAGGACCAGATGGCTTCACAGGCGAATTCTATTAAACATTTAGAGAAGAGCTAACACCTATCCTCAAACTCTTCCAAAATATAGCAGAGGGAAGAACACACCCAAACTCATTCTACGAGGCCACCTTCACCCTGATACAAAAACCAGACAAAGATGTTAGAAAGAAAGAAAACTACAGGCCAATATCACGGATGAACATAGATGCAAAAATCTTCAACAAAATACTAGCAAACAGAATCCAACAGCACATTAAAAGGATCATACACCATGATCAAGTGGGGTTTATCCCAGAAATGCAAGGATTCTTCAATATACACAAATCAATCAATGTGATACACCATATTAACAAATAGAAGGATTAAAACCATATGATCACCTCAATAGATGCAGGAAAAGCTTTTGACAAAATTCAATACCCATTTATGATAAAAACCCTCTAGAAAGTAGGCATAGAGTGAACTTACCTCAACATAATAAAGGCCATATATGACAAACCCACAGCCAACATCATCCTCAATGGTGAAAAACTGAAAGCATTTTCACTAAGATCAGGAACAAGACAAGGTTGCCCACTCTCACCACTATTATTCAACATAGTTTTGGAAGTTTTAGCCACAGCAATCACAGAAGAAACAGAAATAAAAGGAATCCAAATCCAAAAAGAAGTAATATAGTCACTGTTTACAGATGACATGATACTATACATATAGAATCCTAAAGGTGCTACCAGAAAACTAGTAGAGCTAATCAATGAATCTGGTAAAGTAGCAGGATACAAAATTAATGCACAGAAATCTCTTGCATTCCTATACACTAATGATGAAAAATCTGAAAGTGAAATTAAAAAAACACTCCCATTTACCATTGCAACAAAAAGAATAAAATACCTAGGAATAAATCTGCCTAAGGAGACAAAAGACCCATATGCAGAAAACTATAAGACACTGATGAAAGAAATTAAAGATGATACAAACAGATGGAGAGGTATACCATGTTCTTGGATTGGAAGAATCAACATTGTGAAAATGACTATACTACGCAAAGCAATCTAAATATTCAATGCAATCCCTATCAAAACACCACTGGCATTTTTCACAGAACTAGAACAAAAAAATTCACAGTTTGTGTGGACACATAAAAGACCCCAAATAGCCAAAGCAATCTTGAGAAAGAAAAATGGAACTGGAGGAATCAGGCTCCCTGACTTCAGACTATACTACAAAGCTACAGTAATCAAGACAGTATGGTACTGGCACAAACACAGAAATATAGATCAATGGAACAGGATAGAGAGCCCAGAGATAAACCCATACACATATGGTCACCTTATCTTTGATAAAGGAGGCAAGAATATACAATGGAGAAAAGACAGCCTCTTCAATAAGTGGTACTGGGAAAACTGGACAGCTACATGTAAAAGAATGAAATTAGAACACTCCCTAACACCATACACAAAAATAAACTCAAGTTGGATTAAAGACCTAAGTGTAAGGCCAGATGCTATAAAACTCTTAGAGGAAAACATAGGCAGAACATTCTATGACATAAATCACAGCAAGATACTTTTTGAGCCACCTCCTAGAGAAATGCAAATAAAAACAAAAATAAACAAATGGGACGTAATGAAACTTAAAAGCTTTTGCACAGCAAAGGAAAACATAAATAAGATGAAAAGACAACCCTCAGAATGGAAGAAAATATTTGCAAATGATGCAACTGACAAAGGATTAATCTCCAAAATATACAAGCAGCTCATGCAGGTCAATATCAAAAAAACACAGAACCCAATCCAAAAATGGGCAGAAGACCTAAATAGACATTTCTCCAAAGAAGATATACAGATTGCCAACAAACACATGAAAGAATGCTCAACATCATTAATCATTAGAGAAATGCAAATCAAAACTACAATGAGATATCATCTCACACCAGTTAGAATGGCCATCATCAAAAACTCTAGAAACAATAAATGCTGGAGAGGGTATGGAGAAAAGAGAACACTCTTGTACTGCTGGTGGGAATGTGTATCGGTACAGCCACTATGGAGAACAGTATGGAGGTTCCTTAAAAAACTACAAATAGAACTACCATATGACCCAGCAATCCCACTACTGGGCATATACCCTGAGAAAACCATAATTCAAAAAGAGTTATGTACCAAAATGTTCATTGCAGCTCTATTTACAATAGCCCGGAGATGGAAACAACCTAAGTGTCCGTCATTGGATGATTGCATAAAGAAGATGTGGCACATATATACAATGGAATATTACTCAGTCATAAAAAGAAATGAAATTGAGCTATTTGTAATGAGGTGGATGGACCTAGAGTCTGTCATACAAAGTGAAGTAAGTCAGAAAGAGAAAAACAAATACCGTATGCTAACACATATATATGGAATTTAAGAAGAAAAAAAAATGTCATGAAGAAGCTAGGGGTAAGACAGGAATAAAGACACAGACCTACTAGAGAATGGACTTGAGGATATGGGGAGGGGGTAGGGTAAGCTGTGACAAAGTGAGAGAGTGGCATGGACATATATACACTACCAAAATAGATAGCTAGTGGGAAGCAGCCGCATAGCACAGGGAGATCAGCTCGGTGCTTTGTGACCACCTGGGGGGGGTGGATAGGGAGGGCAGGAGGGAGGGAGACGCAAGAGGGAAGAGATATGGGAACATATGTATATGTATAACTGATTCACTTTGTTATAAAGCAGAAACTAACACACCATTGTAAAGCAATTATACTCCAATAAAGTTGTAAAAAAAATTATTTATTTATTTTTGGCTGTATTGGGTCTTCGTTGTTGTGCGCAAGCTTTCCCTTCTTGCAGTGAGCGGCGGCTACTTTTCGTTGTGGTGGTGCATGGGCTTCTCACTGCTGTGGCTTCTCTTGTTGCAGAACATGCACTCTAGGTGCACAGGCTTCAGTAACTGTGGCACACGGGCTTAGGACTTGTGGCTCGTGGGCTGTAGTGCACAGGCTCAGTAGTTGTGATGCACGGGCTTATTTTCTTCACGGCATGTGGGATCTTCCCAGACCAGGGTTCAAGCCCATGCATTGGCAGGCGGATTCTTAACCACTGTGCCACCAGGGAAGTCTGACAAGAGGTTCTTGAATGGCCATTTATGGAGGATTTCTTTCAGCAATTTTCACATTTGTTTTTAGATTAACTGTGCCATAAACCAGGCAAATTACACACACCAAAAATAAAAGATCTTGACAATCTTGTATGTAACTGATAGACAAGAGGGAATACTTTCAGGCAGCAGTCATAATTTTTCCTTGACTGCTAACATCTGCTTGCTAACCCTTGCACTCATCCCCAGGGTGCTGGGGTTTGTAAACATTACTTGACGATTACACAGTGAATATTATAAAAACGTGTCTCTCAATCCACACCCAAAACCCTCCAAAGAACATTTCATATTTTCAGACTGTGGTCAGCAGGCTTATGGGGGACTATTTGTAGTTTCTTAACTAAAAGTTAAATAGATCCTTTATTAAAAATGAATTCCTGGATTATCCTTGCTGGAAACAAGATGGCCATAAGCCGCAAGGTAATTTTGAAGTAAAATGCTATAGAAATTGAGGTTGTTTCTCACCTCTCCTGATAGGAAATGCTGCAAATTATAAGAACAGATTATTTACTGAAATGAGCATATAAATAGCCAGACAGCTATTTCTTTGCTTTTACAGACTTCAAGCCTCCAAACCACTTTTAGGAGTCAAGAATAACTGTATAATTTCTGTCAAATCTTGATATTCAAGTAATGCTCACAGCAGCAACATAAAATATAGAGTTTGATAATGAGAAAAAAAGATACAATATTTCTAAGAGAGTAAAGTTTAAATGCAGAACGAACACCTGAAATAAAAATTATTATTTTAGACAGATTCAGTACTTTTCTGTTGACAGAAATCAATAGGACTACCACAATTAGCAGACATTTGGTACTGTCCAAAACATTCATAAAACATTTGGTCCATGCCAAAAGGTCCTTGAAATTTGGTTCTTCCCAGAATGTCCATGAACATGTTTGGTCCATGTCAAATTGTTTTGGACAGGAACAAATCCCAAGTTCCTTTTGGCATAAAACATCAAGAACCATACAAATATCAAGGACCTTTTGGCATAAACCAAATGTCCTATGGACCAAATGTTTTATGGGCATTTTATACAAGACCAAATATCAAGGACCTTTTGGTGTGGACCAAATGTTTTATGGAAATTTTGGACAGAACCAAATGGTCTTGCAAATATCAAGGACCTTTTGGCATAATTCAAATGTCTTATGGGCCAAATGTCTTATGGAGATTTTGTACAGAACCAAATATCCTGCAAGAGATTGCCACAAGCAGAGAATATACGATAGGAAAAGAAATACCACTCAACTCCAGAAGAGCCTTCTGTATTATAAAATATTTATAAAGCCATTGTGATTCATAAGAATTATGCTACTTACATAATGAACATCCTAAATGTAAAATTATGGGTAGGCATACTCCCAAATCAAGTTCCAAGCAAAATAGTGAAGTAATATTCTATGAAAAGGAAGAAATAATGAAGAGAGATGAGAGAAAAGAGAAGAAATATTTGAAACTGCCATAAAAAGAAGTATTATACATTTATCTCTTTGCTGTCTGATTCTTTTTTCCTTGTATATGGTCATTATGGAAGAGGGACATAATGAAAACTTTGGAAAAATTACTCCACACTTGGACATAAAGCGTAGGAAGAAAACTACCAAAGGTTGATATTTTTTTTTAAAGTGATTGATGAGGAGACCTTCAAAATGGCAGAGGAGTAAGGCATGGAGATCACCTTCCTTCCCACAAATACATCAAAAATACATCTACATGTGGAGCAACTCCCACAGAACACCTACTGAACGCTGGCAGAAGACTTCAGACCTCCCAAAAGGCAAGAAACTGGGTAGAGTACCTGGGTAGAGCAAAAGAAAAAAGAAAAAACAGAAACAAAAGAATAGGGACGGGACCTGCACCTCAGGGAGGGAGCTGTGATGGAGGAAAAGTTTCCACACACTAAGAAGGCCTTCACTGGTGGGGACAGGGGGTGGCTGGGGGGGAAGCTTCGGAACCACGAAGGAGAGCACAGTAACAGGGATGCAGAGGGCAAAACGGAGAGATTCCCGCACAGAGGATCAGTGCTGACCAGCACTCACCAGCCCAAGAGGCTTGTCTGCTCACCCGCCGGGGCAGGTGGGGGCTGGGAGCTGAGGCTCGGGCTTCCGAGGTCAGATCCCAGGGAGAGGACTGAGGTTGGCTGCGTGAACAGAGCCTGAAGGGGGCTAGTACGCCACAGCTAGCCGGGAGGGAGTTGGGGAAAAAGTCTGGACCTGCCTAAGAGGCAAGAGACCATTGTTTCAAGGTGCACAAGGAGAGGGGATTCAGAGCACCGCCTAAATGAGCTCCAGAGACAGGCACAAGCCGTGGCTACCAGCGCAATGCCAGAGACGGGCATGAGACGCTAAGGCTGCTGCTGCAACCACAAAGAAGCCTGTGTGAAAGCACAGATAACTATGAACACCTCCCCTCCCGGGAGCCTGTGCAGCCCGCCACTGCCAGGGTCCCGTGATCCAAGGACAACTTCCCTGGGAGAACACATGGCACACCTCAGGCTGTTGCAACAATGTCGTGATGGCCTCTGCCACCGCAGGCTCGCCCTGCATTCCGTACCCCCTCCCTCCCCCCACCCCCACCGGCCTGAGTGAGCCAGAGTCCCCTAATCAGGTCATCCTTTAACTCCCTCCTGTCTGGGCGGGGAACAGACGCCCTCAGGCGACCTACATGCAGAGGTGGGGCCAAATCAAAGCTGAACCCCAGAAGCTGTGCAAACAAAGAAGAGAAAGGGAAATCTCTCCCAACAGCCTCAGGAGCAGCGGATTAAATCTCCACAATCAACTTGATGTACCCTGCATCTGTGGAATATCTGAATACACACCGAATCATCCCAAAATTGAGGCAGTGGACATTGGGAGCAACTGTAGACTTGGGGTTTGCTTTCTGCATCTAATCTGTTTCTGGTTTTATGTATATCTTAGTTTAGTATTTAGAATTTATTATCATTGGTAGATTTGTTTATTTGTTTGGTTGCTCTCTTCCTTTTTCTTTTTTCAATATATAGATTTTTTTTTCCTTTTTCTCTTTTTGTGAGTGTGCATGTGTATGCTTCTTTGTGTGATTTTGCCTCTATAGCTTTGCTTTTACCATTTGTCCTAGGGTTCTTTCTGTCCGCTTTTTTTGTTTTTTTGGTCTTTTTGTATACTTTTTAGCTCTTGTTATCATTGGTGGATTTGTTTTTTGGCTTGGTTGCTCTCTCCTTTATTGCTTTCTTTATTTTATTACTTTTAAACTTTTTTCATATTATATAATTATTTTTAATTTTAATAACTTTATTTTATTTATTTTTTCTTTCTTTTTTCCTCACTTTTCTTCTGAGTCGTGTGGCTGACAGGGTCTTCATGCTCTGGCCAGGAATCAGGCCTGTGCCTATGAGGTGGCAGAGCCAAGTTCAGGACATTGGTCCACCAGAGACTTCCTAGCTCCATGTAATATCAAAATGCAAAAGCTCTCCCAGAGATCTCCATCTACTCGCTAAGACCCAGCTCCACTCAACGACGAGCAAGCTACAGTGATGGGCACCCTATGCCAACAACTAGCAAGACAGGAACACAACCCCATTCATTAGCAGAGAGGTGGCCTAAGATCAAAATAAGGTCACAGATACCCCCAAATGCACCACCGGATATGGTGCAGCCTACCAGAAAGACAAGATCCAGACTCATCCACCAGAATACAGGCACCAGTCCCCTCCATCAGGAAGCCTACAAAACTCACTGAACCAACTTTAGTCACTGGGGGCAAACACCAAAAACAACAGGAACTAAGAACCTGCAGCCTGTGAAAAGGAGACCCCAAACACAGTAAGTTAAACAAAAAGAGAAGACAGAGAAAGACACAGCACATGAAGGAGCAAGGTAAAAACCCAGCAGACCAAACAAATGAAAAGGAAATAGGCAGTCTACCTGAAAAAAATTCAGAATAATGAGAGTAAAGATGATCCAAAATCTTGGAAATAGAATGGAGAAAATACAAAAAAAAATTTAACAAGGACCTAGAAGAACTAAAGAGCAAACAATGATGAACAACACAATAACTGAAAGTAAAAATTCTCTAGAAGGAAGCAATAGCAGAATAACTGAGACAGAAGAATGGATAAGTGACCTGGAAGAAAAAACAATGGAAATAATTATTGCAGAGCAGAATAAAAAAAAAGAATGAAAAAAATTGAGGACTGTCTCAGAGACGTCTGAGACAACGTTACATGCACCAACATTCGAATTATAGGGGTCTCAGAAGAAGAAGAGAAAAAGAAAGGGTCTGAGAAAATATTTGAAAAGATTATAGTTGAAAACCTCCCTAATATGGGATAGGAAATAGTCAATCAAGTGCAGGAAGTGCAGAGAGTCCCACACAGGATAAATCCAAGGAGAAACATGCCAAGACACATATTAATCAAACTATCAAAAATTAAATAGCAAGGGAAAAACAACAAATAACATACAAGGGAGTCGCCATAAGGTTAACAGCTGAACTTTCAGCAGAAATGCTGCAAGCCAGAAGGGAGTGGCAGGACATATTTAAAGTGATGAAAGGGAAAAACCTACAGCCAATATTACTCTACCCAGTAAGGATCTCATTTAGATTTCACGGAGAAATTAAAACCTTTACAGACAAACAAAAGCTAAGAGAATTCAGCACCACCAAACCAGCTTTATAACAAATGCTAAAGGAACTTCTCTAGGCAGGAAACACAAGAGAAAGAAAAGATCTACAATAACAAACCCAAAACAATTAAGAAAATGGTAATATGAACATACATATTGATAACTACCTTAAATGTAAATGGATTAAATGCTCCAACCAAAAGACATAGACTGGCTGAATGGATACAGAAACAAGATCTGTATATATGCTGTCTACAAGAGAAACACTTCAGACCAGGGACACATACAGACTGAACGTGAGGGGATGGGAAAAGATATTCCATGCAAATGGAAATCAAAAGAAAGCTGGAGTAGCAATTCTCGTATCAGACAAAATATACTTTAAAATAAACACTATTACAAGAGACAAGGAAGGACACTACATAATTATCAAGGAATCAATCCAAGAAGAAGATCTAACAATTGTAAATATGTATGCAGCCAACATAGGAGCACCTCAATACATAAGGCAAATGCTAACATCCATAAAAGGGGAAATCAACAGTAATACAGTAATAGTAAGGGAGTTTAACACCCCACTTTCACCAATGGACCAATCATCAAAAGTGAAAATAAATAAGGAAACACAAGCTTTAAATGATACAGTAAACAAGATGGACTTAATTGATACTTATAGGACATTCCATCCAAACACAACAGAATACACTTTCTTTTCAAGTGCTAATGGAACATTCTCCAAGATAGATCGTATCTTGGGTCACAAATCAAGCCTTGGTAAATTTAAGAAAATTGAAATCGTATCAAATCTCTTTTCTGACCACAATGCTATGAGAATACATACTAATTACAGGAAAAAATCTGTAAAAAAATATAAACATATGGAGGCTAAACAATACACTACTAAATAGCCAAGAGAGCACTGAAGAAATCAAAGAGGAAATCAAAAAATACCTAGAGACAAATGACAATGAAAACACGACAACCCAAAACCTATATGGGATGCAGCAAAAGAAGTTCTAAGAGGGAAGTTTATAACAATACAATCCTACCTCAAGAAACAAGAAACATCTCAAATAAGCTAACCTTACACCTAAAGCAATTAGAGAAAGAAGAACAAAAAATCCCCAATCCTAGCAGAAGGAAAGAAATCATAAAGATCAGAAATAACTGAAAAACAAATGAAGGAAACGGTAGCTAAGATCAATAAAACTAAAAGCTGGTTTTTGAGAAGATAAACAAAATTGATAAACCATTAGCCAGACTCATCAAGGAAAAAAGGGAGAAGACTCAATCAATAGAATTAGAAATGAAAAAGGAGAATTACAACTGACACTGCAGAATACAAAGGATAATGAGAGCTTACTACAAGCAACATATATGCCAAAAAAATGGACAACCTGGAAGAAATGGACAAATTCTTAGAAATGCACAACCTTCCAAGACTGAGCCAAGGAGAAATAGAAAATATGAACAGACCAATCACAAGCACTGAAATTGAAACTGTGATTGAAAATCCTCCAACAAACAAAAGCCCAGGACCAGATGGCTTCACAGGCGAATTCTATCAAATATTTAGAGAAGAGCTAACACTTATCCTTCTCAAACTCTTCCAAAATATAGCATAGGGAGGAAAGCTCCCAAACTCATTCTGCAAAGCCACCATCACCCTGATACCAAAACCAGACAAAGATGTCACAGAAAAAGAAAACTACAGGCCAATATCATGGATGAACATAGATGCAAAAATCCTCGACAAAATGCTAGCAAAGAGAATCCAACAGCATATTAAAAGGATCATACACCATGATCAAGTGGGGTTTGTCCCAGGATGCAAGGATTCCTCAATATATGCAAATCAATCAATGTGATACATCATATTAGCAAACTGAAGGAGAAAAACCATATGATCATCTCAGCTGATGGAGAGAAAGCTTTCGACAAAATTCAACACCCGTTTGTGGTAAAAACCTCCAGTAAGTAGAGATAGAGGGAACTTACCTCAACATAATAAATGCCATACATGAAAAACCACCACCAACATCATCCTCAATTGTGAAAAACTGAAACCATTTCCACTAAGATCAGGAACAAGACAAGGTTGCCCACTCTCACCACTATTATTCAACATAGTTTTGGAAGTTTTAGCCACAGCAATCACAGAAGAAACAGAAATAAAAGGAATCCAAATCCAAAAAGAAGAAGTAAAGCTGTCACTGTTTGCAGATGACATGATACTATACATACAGAATCCTAAAGGTGCTACCAGAAAACTAGTAGAGCTAATCAATGAATCTGGTAAAGTAGCAGGATACAAAATTAACGCACAAAAATCTCTTGCATTCCTATACACTAAAGATGAAAAATGTGAAAGTGAAATTAAAAAAACACTCCCATTTACCACTGCAACAAAAAGAATAAAATACTTGGAAATAAACCCACCTAAGGAGAAAAAAGACCTGTATGCAGAAAATTATAAGACACTGATGAAAGAAATTAAAGATGATACAAATAGATGGAGTGATATACCATGCTCTTTGTTTGGAAGAATCAACATTGTGAAAATGACTATAATACCCAAAGCAATCTACAGGTTCAAATGCAATCCCTACCAAACTACCACTGGCATTTTTCACAAAACTAGAACAAAAAATTTTCACAATTTTTATGGAAACACAAAAGACCCCGAATAGCCAAAGCAATCTTGAGAAAGAAAAACGGAATTGGAGGAATCAGGCTCCCTGACTTCAGACTATACTACAAAGTTACAGTAATCAAGACAGTATGGTACTGGCACAAACACAGAAATATAGATCAGTGGAGCAGGATAGAGAGCCCAGAGATAAACCTATGCACATATGGTCACCTTATCTTTGATAAAGGAGGCAAGAATATACAATGGAGAAAAGACAGCCTCTTCAATAAGTGGTACTGGGAAAACTGAACAGCTACATGTAAAAGAATGAAATTAGAACACTCCCTAACACCATACACAAAAATAAACTCAAATTGGATTAAGTGTAATCCTAAGTGTAAGGCCAGACACTATAAAACTCTTAAAGGAAAACACAGACAGAACATTCTTATGACAAAAATCACAGCAAGATCCTTTTTGAGCCACCTCCTAGAGAATTGTAAATAAAAACAAAAACAAATAAATGGGACGTAATGAAACTTAAAAACTTTTGCACAGAAAAGGAAAACTTAAACAAGATGAAAAGGCAACCCTCAGAATGGAAGAAAATATTTGCAAATGAAGCAACTGACAAGGATTAATCTCCAAAATATACAAGCAGCTCATGCAGTCAATATCAAAAAACAAAGAACCCAATCCAAAAATGGGCAGAAGACCTAAATAGACATTTCTCCAAAGAAGATATACAGATTGCCAACAAACACATGAAAGGATGCTCAACATCACTAATCATCAGAGAAAAGCAAATCAAAACTACAATGAGGTATCACCTCACACTGGTCAGAATGGCCATCATCAAAAACTCTAGAAACAATAAATGCTGGAGAGGGTGTGGAGAAAAGGGAACCCTCTTGCACTGTTGGTAGGAATGTGAATTGATACAGCCACTGTGGAGAACAGTATGGAGGTTCTTTAAAAAGCTAAAAACAGAACTGTCATACAACCCAGCAATCCCACTACTGGGCATATACCCTGAGAAAACCATAATTCAAAAAGAGTCATGTACTGCAATGTTCATTGCAGCTCTGTTTACAATAGCCAGGACATGGAAGCAACCTAAGTGTCCATGGACAGACTAATGGATAAAGCAAATATGGCACATATATACAATCGAATATTACTCAGCCATAAAAAGAAACGAAATTGAGTTACTTGTAGTGGGGTAGATGGAACTAGAGTTTGTCATACAGAGTGAAGTAAGCAGAAAGAGAAAAGCAAATACCATATGCTAATACATATATATGGAATTTTTTAAAAAATGGTTCTGAGGAACCTAGGGGCAGGACAGGAATAAAGATGCAGATGTAGAGAATGGACTTGAGGACACAGGGAGGGGGAAGTGGAAGCTGGGAAGAAGTGAGAGAGTGGCATGGACATATATACACTACCAAATGTAAAATAGATAGCTAGTGGGAAGCAGCCACATAGCACAGGGAGATCAGCTCGGTGCTTTGTGACCACCTAGAGGAGTGGGTTAGGGAGGGTGGGATGGAGACGCAAGAGGAAGGAGATATGGGGATATACATATATGTATAGCTGATTCACTTTGTTATAAAAACAGAAACTAACACACCATTGTAAAGCAATTATACTCCAAGAAAGATGTTAAAAAATGCAAAAAAAAAAAATTTATTGACACATTTAAATGGAAATGATAATGACTTTCTCTTGTCCTCATGCATTTTCTGATCAACAACTTCCTGCTTTTTTTATAAATAAACTCATTAAGTGATATAAACTAATTAAAGTGTATTTTGCAAGTCATATTACTTTAAATCATCACACCTTTTTTTCCTTCCAGAGTTTTTTATTATTGCCCAACTAAATTTAAGTTCATTGAAACAAAAAGCACAGTTATTTCAAGAAAAAATTCTTCAGTTACATATACATTAAAAAAAATATTGTAGAGGTCTTTGCTGAAGTATGAAACATATTCATTAGAATATGTGTTCCATAAAAGCAAAGCCATTACTTTGTTCACGGCTGTATCGCCAACATCTAAAACAGTTTTCAACAAATATAAAGCATTTACGGTAGTCCTCTCTTGCACAGAAGTAATAAAGAGCTCATTTTTTCCCCAAATATAATTTAGTTAATCTTTATAATTAGGAAAAAATAGTGTTTATTGGCTGGAAGAAATTGGAATGAGGTTTAAGGAATTCAGGAGGTGATGTTGATTAAGTACTACTGTGTAGCTTAAACTACTGAATATGCTTTTGCAGATAGTGTGTGAAACAGTGAGGCTGGGTCCTCTCCTACTGCTGTTTGACTGTAGATCAGAGCCAGCTTCCTGGCGTGCAACCTATGCAGTTGTGCAGGGCCCCATGCTTAGAAGGACCCCATGCTTGGTTTAATGCTCTACTGTTGCTTTTTGAAATGTCTATCTTATGAGCAAGGGGACCTACACTTTTGTACTATACTGGGTCCTGAAATTATGCAACCAGTCCTGCTGCAGAGAGTTTCTACAAAGATTGAGTCAGCAAGAGAAAGATGCTGTATGGATGACCAACAATCCAACACATAGAAGACAGATTAGGAGGGACTACATGAGAACCTATACACTCCAAAGGTCTTTAATAAGAGAAAGCTCCAAATAATATCCATTTGTCCTTTTTCTTTAGGTTTCCATTGTGCCTAAAAAAACATCTATATAAGGACTTGAGTTATCACCGTGCATTTATCAGCTTTGACTTTTTAGCTGACAAAATCATAATTAAGTTCCAAGTCCCAGTAACTCTCTTAAGCAGGTAAGTTTTCCTTTCACAGCTCTCAAGAACGATGCGCCCACCCTACTAAACATTTAAAAGATTCTAATTTTACTTGGTAGGTCACTCTTTGTAATTCAGAAATCGTAGTACTCAAGAGAACTGTAAAGTCAGCTTCTTTAAAAAAATGAAAGTCACATACTAGGGCTTTACAAGTCTCTGAAATCTGAAGGCTGTAGTGGGACTCTAATGTAATGTCGACATTCCAGACACGTCACCAGCACTTGTATTATACTTCCTGTGTACTACATGGTCCACAGAAAATGTCCTTCAATCCACTGAGACATACCATTTGCCATGACTTCAGCTCTTTATACTTAAGATTATATCGCTAAAGGAATATTACCACTTCTTACATTTAAATCTTGAAGACATTTACAGTGTAGTAGTTTGGAGTTAAATATCCATCTTTACTCTTCTGTCACAATATGTAAGGTTGGACTAATAATCTATTTTGGTTGGTAGTGAAAGAGCACATGACATAATTAAACTCGCTCATTGGGTCATGGATCTATTTTAAGCAAATGATAAATCATGTTCAATATCATCATTTACATGGTATGTTTGCAAACCTAAAACTACCACAGAAAGAAGAAAGTCCATAAGACTATTCTTTAAAGTGTTTTAGTTTAATTAAAACTAGAACCAGATATATTTGAAAAAGTAGATTTCAGAACCATTTTCATCAATCCGTAAACATGCCTTGGGTTTGGGATCGTAGGTGTTTGCCTTGGGGCAGACATTTCCCACCTGCTCCAGTTGGAAAACCCTGCTTTCACTGTTACCTTGATCACAAAATTACAATAAATCTCTATTGCTAGTTACAACTCCTGCAAACTGAGGGACCTTTATGAGCCCAACACTGTGCCAGGGATTTTATATACACCATTTTATTAAATTCTTATACTATTCTGTAGAACTCTGAGCAGTTCAAGCCCCTATCCCATGCCTCTGCCTGGCTTCTCTAATTGGACTTCATCCATACCACTTTCCTATTTTTACGTTCACATCTCTCTACTTTGCATCCCCCAATCGCCGTAGCAAATTTCAAGGAGTAATGCGTTCAGGAACTACACTGAAAATATTCTGCTTTGTCACGTGTCACTCTGTCTGGACCTTCCTTCCTCCCTCTTACTTATCCAATGTCTTCTCCTTCAACATCTGGTTTAAGTCTTTCTTCTTCCATGAATAGTATTCTACTTGTCTTTTTGTTGTGAATTCCTGGTGTAGAACTTCCGTGAGAGAGAACTAAAAGCATGAAGGGCAGGATACACAGCATGAATGAAGGAAAAGAGGCAGGAGCATGTGGAAGGTAAGGGGGAGAATGAATGGGGTTGTGCGGCTGGATTACAAAGTGGAAGTTGAGAAGTGAAGGACGAGTAGGCCAAAAAAAGAGTCAGGATCAGATTGTTAAGGACATAAGAGTCTTAAGTTCTCTTATAGGCAGTGGTAGCCACTGAAAGACTATAGCAGAGGAGGGGCCCAATCAGAATCCTGCCTTAGACAGGTCATGCTGGTGGCAATAGGTAAAGGATGGATTGAAGAGTGAAAGGGTGATGAAAAAAATGGGGAAAAAATCACGAAAGGACATCAGCTAAGTCAAAAGTTTAGCTGGAAGACAGCAGAGAGAGGCTATGTGAGGTAGGGGGTATGGAGGAAGAACATTCCTGGCTGAAGGAACAGCACGTACAAATGCTTCAGGGCAGGAACATGTTTGATCTATTGGAGGAATGCCAAGGAATCCAGTGTGACTGGGCCATCGAGAATGAAAGGGAGAGAGGCAAGAGATGAGGTCGAGGAGCTAGAACAGCCAGGGCCAAAGTACGCAGGACCATAGAGGCTCCATAAGAATTCTGACTCGTACACATTTGTGTTTGAGGAAACCAGTGGAGAGTTTTGGACAATGAATTGAGATGCTCATATTAAGTTTTTGGAAGCATCACTGCCTCTACTCTGTAGAGAATTAGCAACAGGCAGGGTGAGTACGGACACCAGGTAGGGCTATTATAATATTCCCCATGGAACATGATGGTTGGTGGCTTGGACCAGGGAGTACTGGTGGAGCTTGCAGAAAGGCCTGATTGACAGGACTGTGTGTTGTGTTAGTTACAGAGTGTGGGAGAAAAAGGAAGCAAGGATGACCTCCAGAGTGAGTGCTTATCATTGACGGTGGATAAAAACATAAAAAGCAGTGTGAAGGCAAGACATGAGATGCTACATGCACCTTAATTGTAAGGATATGTCTTATACTATTGAATGAAAGAATCTTTTCTTTAATAAATGCCCATAACATCTTCTTTTCCCTGCTTAAATTTTCCTGAGCATCAGATATCCTTGAAATAGCAGCCCAAAGCCCCTTTTCAGTGCCTTGAGTGGGATGGTTTACTCCAAATTTGCCATATCTAGGATTTGACTTTGAAATATAATTTCCTTCTGAAGAACCCTATATTCTAACCAGAATAAGCTGTGTTGTCAAGCTGTTTTTTAACCTTAACTTTCTTAAAATAAATGGGTACAGATTATTAAAAAGAAAGGTTGGGGCTTCCCTGGTGGCACAGTGGTTGAGAGTCCGCCTGGTGATGCTGGGGACACGGGTTCGTGTCCCGGTCCGGGCAGATTCCACATGCCATGGAGCGGCTGGGCCTGTGAGCCATGGCCGCTGAGCCTGCGCGTCCGGAGCCTGTGCTCCGCAATGGGAGAGGCCACAACAGTGAGAGGCCCATGTACTGCAAAAAAAAAAAAAAAAAGAAGGGTTGGACATGTTTTAGCTTTATACTAAGCCACACACATGGATTTCAGTGGGAAATGGTTTCCTCAAAGTCATAGAAAGGGTCTTTTGTTTTAAATTTAAAATTCTTTTTTCGCTAACAGATGAGAGCTCTGTGCTGCAGCCAGTATCCAGCTTTGCAAGTTCTTAACAGCTGGAATCATAATAAACTTCTTTCTATGAAAATGAGCTCATTACTATTTGGTTTGCACTGATGCTCAATAAATCCACAAAGTGCTTCTCTAGATCTGAGGAGAACTTTGTGAAACTGTACAAGGAATTTTTAAAACAAAGTTTTAGGTCTGGCAATATTAAAATTAGAATATCTTTTTGCTCCCCCTTTATTGTGAAGACAGGTCTCAAAGCTGAACAAATTATACATATTAGTATGTATATATTCTAAAAGACATACTCAGTTAAATTTAGTATATTAAATATGTTACATTAAAGTTAATGGCTAAACCAATATTATGTTATAATCTAATATTATAAAAGAAATCATAAAGCATAATAATAATAATCACAGTAATTATATTTTTATCACAGTAGTTATATTTTTAAGTTTGCCAGGCCCTATGCTATATACTACCTCATTCTGTAAAACATGTATCTTAAATCATGTAGAAAAGTGAAAAAGTAATACAGTTAGTTTTAGTTGTTTTTTTGCTTTCACTCTGATGTTAATATTTCTATGATGAGATCAAATCCCATCCTCAGGGTTGATTTCATTATGTCTTTAAAGTAAGTTTTCTTAGCACTAAATTTATAATAAAGTAACTTAAAGATGTAAGCTACTGGGAGAAAAAAAAAACAAGCCTTGGTATTAAAATGTCTTAGAAGCAGGAACAAAGAATAAAAAATCAATTTTTGGTCTGAATTTAAATTTTTTTAGCTGAGCATTTTTAGCTGAACATTTGAGTCATTTAGCTGAACATTTGAGTCATTTAGGAAATAAGAGGGAATAAAATAATACAGTAAACTTACTAGGTCTTACAATTTAAAACTATCCACTTCTTAGTCAAAATATTTCCAATGTGCCATTTTTATATCCCTTTGATATGAATTCCAAAAAGACTTAATGGAGAGACAGCTGATAGTGGACCCATAATTAAAACAATAATGGCTGTGAAATACAACCTCTAAATTAATTTTAGTGTGAACTTCCCTCTGTGAAACCCATAAAAAATCATAAATAACACAGTTCGATTTTGATCAGCTGGGAGTGTTCTAATCAGCTCAAATTCCGTTATCTTTGAGCAAAGTCCAAAGCTTCCATTCACTATTAAATGAAGTGAAGGCCTCTAGCAGACCTATTCACTTGAGGATGTAACCTTTAAATGAATGCCACCTTTGTAAATGCCACTTAAGAGGATCCTCCTAAAAGCCATAGTGAGATGCCACACTGGCCTTCTTGTTGGATTTTCCCAAGGCTGATTTCCTTATAGGAAAGGGGAGAGTGATGTCTGGCACCAAAACCAGAGATTCCTGGGGTTTTATTCCCAAACTCTACGTCTGACCACATTCAACCTGTAAATTTCCCCTGTGCAAGATTTCACAACTCAGAACAGTGTTTTACTTATGTGTGCCTTGCAGAGTATAATGTCCCTCTGTGACAGGATTGCACCTTAGGATACGTGAAGGAAAGGGATTCTTAAACAATTTTGAGCACCATGACTGATTGGCTAGCCCCATCCCCGAGGAAAGATATTAACAATATTATGTTTTAGATCCAGTTTACATGTTATAGGCATGACTCCTATCCTGGAATATTTTGTTCTGATTTCAGTACCTGCATGCTATGGGATTCAAAGACGGAAACATTATTATCTTATTTTACTCTTGATTTATTAAAACCTCTGACATGCTTTTTGTGAGGTGAAATAAAATTTAGGCCTCCTTCGAGAAAGTAGGACATAAGAATGCTGAATTAGGTCCTTCCCTGGTGGTGCAGTGGTTAAGAATCCACCTGCCAATGCAGGGGACACAGGTTCGAGCCCTGGTCTGGGAAGATGCCACTTGCCGCGGAGCAACTAAGCCCATGCACCACAACTACTGAGCCTGTGCACCGCAACTACTGAAACCCATGCGCCTAGAGCCGGAGCTCCGCAACGAAGATCAGCCCCCACTCTCTGTAACTAGAGAAAGCCCTCACACAGCAACAAAGACCTAATGCAGCCAAAAATAAGTAAATTAATTTTAACAAAAAGAATTCTGAGTTATTAGGGCAATATTCACTGTTGCTATGTTGCCTGTGATGGTAACTTCCAGACGCTTTAGAGGAGGTGGGAAAAATGGTCAGACACAGAGCCTTTACAGCATACCTGCACTAGTTAGATTATGAGGACACAGCAGAAATTTCTGGCTAACCACCCCCTGCTGAGGTGACTGGCTTGCTAATCAAGCAGTATCTTCCATTTGGCCTGTATGCAGCCATTTTAAGAAAAAAAAATTACAGAAGACTCCATTAATGTCTAGCTTAAAGGAAATTTTTCTATTTGGAATGTGACACATTTATTTTTCAAAATACTGTACAATATTTGTACAATTTTCTCTGAAAGTGTGCAATCCTAACTCAGCTCAGAAAGACGCTCAGAGACATAGAATTCTCATCTCCATGGTTTGAGGTTCCATCTTTATTCCCTGAACTTGTTTCATAACCTGGTAGGAGACCTCCTAGTGTGTGAAATGTACAAGATATGGGGAAGAGGCCCACAAATCCTATTCCTAAAACAAAATCTAATTTTTCATTAGGTAGTAATTATTAATTAAGTATATTTTAATTGGAACTTTACCATGCACCATCAGCTCTACTAGGTATTCAAACATAAATTTGAATCAAACAAATACAATCACAGCTGTCATGGAGCACAGGGTTTAATGGGAGATAACATACAATAACTGATTAACTCTTGGCGCCATATCTGGAATGGTGGAGACCTACAGGGGTGATGGGGAAGTGCAATGGGTCAGGAGACCTAAACCAGAAAAAGGTTGGAGAAAGTAGGTGTCCCCAAGGACTCCCTTGAGGAAAGAACTTTAAGTGAGAGCCGAGGTTTGAATCAATCAGTGAAAAGGGTTGAGAGAGAGCTGGAGAGGGGGCGGGATAATGCTGGAAGCACAGGAAGGGACTGTGGGAAACCATAAAGGGGATTTAAGGGGGCAGTGGGTATGATATGATTATAAATACATTTAAAGCTGAGGAAAATACAGAAAGGGAATGAAGTTCATTAGATATGGAAAAATCGGTGAGAAGCCTTTTGTAAGAGTCTCAATGAGAGATGCTCATGGCTTAGTCTAGACGCATAAAATTCCACCCAAAGACATTTAGAAAGGCTTGAATTTTCTCTGAGCTAAACTAGAGCTTGGGGACATCAAGCAGAGGCGAAAGAGTAAGGAAAGAGAAATACCAACCCACGGGCAAAGTCATAACATTTGGAAGTTGGGGTGTTTGGAAAAACCTTGCCTATTTTTCAGTTTTGGCTGAAGTTGGCACTGTTATTATCATCCTACTGAAAAAAAGAGGAACGTGCTACTTGACAAAACTTGCAACCAACGTTTTTGGTTAACGAAAGCTGCATTTATTTCGAACAACTTTTCGTTTTATTTCAGTCTTGTCTTTGATCTGACTCCTGTCAGAACCTTTCTTTCACGAGAGGATTTGAATATTACAGGAGGCAACATCTGTAATTTAAAACAAAGTGGTCCAGTTTGGCCTAGTAATTATTTCAAAGTGGGTTTCCAAAAGAGGGATACATCTATGGTAAATGTGCTGCACTGTCCTGCCTTTCTTCCCTGCTCAGCTGGCATCCAATATCGCCTCATGCCTTTCCTAACCTAAGTTTAAATCCAAGCCATAGGTGATCAAAATTATTCACAGATATTAAACAAATCTACTAGTATACAAGCACAGGAAGGGATTTTTATCTGTTTTTCTTTCACTGTGTGATCCAGAACCTAGACACTCAATAAATAGTCATTGAAACAATGAACAAACAAATGTGGACCAAAAAATGTTGACATAATTCAAAGTATTTCATCTTTTATTCAATGTCCAGGGCTTCCTGAACTTAGAAAGTACATTCTCATTCCCCTGGCATTTAGAACCTCCCCAGTACAGTCCCATTACATATTTCTCTTAATTTAACAAACCTATATTATTCCTGTCTCCCCACAAAATGATTTTGGTTTTCTGTTTGTATCCCTCTTCTTATTTTGCTCCCTTAGCATGGAATTGTGCTTTTCCTCTCCCATCCCTCACCCCCTAGGTCTACTGTCAATTTTTTCTCCATCCTTTCAGGACTATCTCAAAGGCCAGCTCTTTCAGGAAGCCTTTCCCAGGAGCTTCTCACCATATCTAGACATACTCACTCCTCTTAAAAACTCAAGGCAATTTTTCTTTCATTGCATCTCATTTAGCCTGCCTTTTATTAAAATTAGTTGTGTACCTATTCTATACCGTTGTATAGTTAGTATTCACTAAGGAAACCTGAACCACTCTAGAGAGAATTGAGGAAATTTATTATGTAGGTGATGAGAGATTTAACAAAAACAAATAGTTTTAATGAGACAAACCAGAGATCAACAATAGCAGGAAGCCCTTCCCTCACGTGAGGCTTGTGAGACAATGAGAGAAAGTGGTAGAGGCAGTATTGCCAGAACCCAGAACCATAGGGCCAGAAGCATGTTACATGGTTGGAGCTAACCAACAAGATCTGGGGTCATGGGGAAAATAGTTGTCTCCCAGGAGTTGTAGTAATTGAAGAGACTCAGGTGCAGCCAGCATTGCCAGACAATTACACAATTCTTCTCCCCTCAAATGTCTCCAATGCCTTGATTAGCCAAATCTACTTGGAAATCAGTTGACAAGGGAGCCTAAAAAGGGAGATACAGTTCCTTACGATACAGAGAAGAACAAGAGAACAAACAGGCAAATGACCTGTCACTATAATTTCAGGAGAAAAAAAAGCAATTTGACTTTTCAACACCTAGTGAAATGTCTTACACAAAATATTGATTAAATTCTATTATATCCCACTTCTAAAAAGGGGAGTGTCATTCTGTACAAAGATGAAAATAAGAATTTATACATGAGGTGTTATGTAACCAGTAATTCTTTCTGCATGTCCACTAACCATCAACATAATTTTTAAAACATATGAAGCGTATTTTTTTATAAGCAAAATGTCATTATGAATTTGGCACTCCATCTCCAGTAAGTTCTGCCTTTCCCTTTTTCTCTGAGACTCTCTTAGCTTGTTTGAGTCACCAGAGCACAAGTTCTAGATCTTGTTTGGGTCTTGAAGTCCTGTGAAAAACTGATGAAACTGTCGATTTTCTGCTGGGGGTGAGGTGGGATAGAAGATGATATTTGCATATATACTCAATGTTGCATACAATTTCTGAGAGTTTGCATAGCCCAAAGCCTGCCCGTTAGTGCTCTGTATCACAGAATAGTGGAAGTCTTGACAGTCACCTATTAATCAAATGAAAGTTGAAAATAGCACACAGCTTATACCTGATGAGCTACCTTGGTTTCCTCAGTGTGGTCAACTGTAAGCAACCCAAACAGATGACTGGAGTCTGAAAAGGCATAGTCTAGAGCCTCAACAAGTTCTCAACTGGGAGAGAAAGTGAGAGGCCCGCGTACCGCAAAAAACAACAAAAAGATCACATTAATTTACAACGCAAGATACACTTTACATTCCTCTATGCTCCCCCAAAAAAGACACTTACAAGTTGCTGACATATTTAATCAGATTTTACTGTGTCTCTTGAGTTCTAAGTTTCTTCATCTTTTATGTCAACTCCGTCATGGTATCTTTGAATCTAGTCTATAGCCTGTTAGATGATAAACAATGAATTCCTATTATACTTAAAGAAAAACCACTCTCTAGCCCAGGAAACCTGGTTTTCAGGAAAAAATATACCAAATAATATACCAAAAAAGATATGCCCAAAATCTTAACTATACAAAGATTGAGAATATGAACTCAAAGTACACCCAAGGTTTCCAGGCACAAGTCTACTCTGTCCTTTTTCCCAGACAGGTATGTGTCCAAAGCCCCAGACTAAATACGCCCAGACCTCAGGCCACACTCCTGAAATTCCACATTGCTTTGAGTGAATTTCCAAAGCTGCGTCAAGGTGGGGTCCTTTAGTAAGCTGACTCAGGAAACATACTCTGGCCTTCTATTTTGGAATAGGTTTATACTTGAGGACCAGGCTGCTCCTAGGTGGGTAGCTGTCCTGCTGGTGGTACATCTGACCCCACTGCACACCCACTGATTCAGAATCTCCAAGAGCGGGGCCTGCACATCAGGTGGAAAAGCACAGTTCTAGAGAGTATAACCTCCCGTGGGGGATCTTGTCCTGAAAACACCCTGGACTGTAATAGAGCTTTTCTTCTAGGGAAGGCCAAGAGACAAGATTCCATCAATATTCTAGAGGACATTTGCACTTTGTTTATTCCTTACAGACCTCAGGAATTCTAGAGCTGCCAGGATAGCTCCCACATCCCCAGGCCCCGGGCCCACCCCAGCACCAGGCTAGCCACGGACCTAGACTCCAGACTGGCTCTGTGGACTGAGGTTACAGGCTGATTCTCGAAGCCCCCGGCTCCAGGCTCACCCTAGCACCAGGCTAGTGTCCAGGCTGGCTTCCACAAAACCAGTCTCCCAGGCAGTTCCAGTACCACACTGGACTCTGAGGACCCATTCACTGGGCCCACTCCAGTGGTCCCCAGCACTTGGTTGGCCCAGGGAACCCAGGCTCCAGTCCTACCCCAGGGCCCACCCACTACCCCCTTCCCCAAGGGGCTCCCCAATGGATTGTAGAATGAAACCCCTCTTTTAGCCTAGCACTATCTGAAACACTGACTTCTGGTCTTGACATCTTTTCTAATTTTTCCTCACTATTTCTCTTCCAATACCATGTGCTTCTGTATCTTATAAGTTTCTAGTTCTGTGTGTTTTTTACTAATATTTTCTCCATCTGAATGTCCAACACCAAATATCTCTTATTTTTGAAATATCCCCTCTTTCATGAAGCCTGACCTCACCCCCGCAGTCAAAAATACCAACTCCCCTTTTGGAATACCTACTAAAGTTATGGTGTTTCATTAGAGTATTTCTCACATTTTCCTCTCTTTCATAATAACCCATACATCTCCTTTATGGCTTTCTTATCTTGGTATCCCCCATAAAGCCTACTAGCATGGTGCTTTTGGCAAAGCAGATGCTCCTCATATTTTGATGGAATGAAGGCTGCAAGTAAAATATTACTGCAAGATTCAGATGCACTGCAGCTACAATATTTTTATATTTATCTACTGAGGTCACTCCTTTTTGGTAGTTGAGATTTGGAAGAATAAAGTGTTATAACTGGAAATCAAACTGAAAATTACAGTGAAGAATGTAGTATGCTGTGTGGGCAGTAGGGAAGTTCTTTTACATAACCCATTGTTAGTTTTCTGCATCAACTTGGCTAGACTATTTTCCAATCAATTGTTCAAACGCTAATCTTGGTGTAACTATATTTAATAGATGCGGTTAATGTCTCTAACCAATTGATTTTAAGGAAAGGAGATTACTTACCTTCCATAATATAGGTGGGCCTGATTCAATCAGTTGAAAGATCTTAAGAGCAGAAATGAGGTTCCTCCGAAGAAGAAATTCCACCTGTGGAGAGAGAGCACAGCTTCAGCTCATGCCTCTGAGCTGCTGCCTGTCTTTCCCGACAGATGCCCTATGGATTTGGGATTTGCCCGGTCAGCTCCCACAACTGTAAAAACCAGTTCTTTGCAATAAATAAATAAGCAAGCAAATACCAGTCATCCTTTAGCATTCATGGGGGATTGGTTCCAGGAGCCCTCACAAATATTAAAAGCCATGGATGCTCAAGTCCCTTATATAAAATGATGTATAAAATTGTTGAATTCACAATTGTGAAACCCACGGATGTGGAGGGCCAGCTGTAAATAAATACATTCTTCCTACTGGCTCGTTTCTGTGATGGAACTCAGACTGATATACTTATTATGAAAAATTTCACCTGAAATTTTTAAAAGTTCGTGATTTTGTATGTACGTGCATATACGTGTTTCATAGATATATGTGTACTTATATACATACATACATAAATACCCACACATAGTACAGATTAAAACAATAAAAGATACCTTTTTTGCCTAACAAATAAGCAAGGTTAAAAATTATGATAATGCTCAATGTTACTGAGAGTTCTATGAGATGAACCCTATATGACTGTGAATAAGAATGCCTTTCTCAGAAAATTAAAAAACATACAATATTGCTATTTTAGTTAGAAAAAGAGAATTTTTAAAAGTCACAGAATTAAATAATACTCAAGAACATAAGATTAATAAAGAATAAGTTGCCACTTATTTGGTTAATTGATACCTTTTATTATAAAAGCTGCTGTCAGCTAAATCAAGCATTAGATTAAAAAGTGTCATTCATCATCACATGAACAATGAATCTCGACACTTGGTAAGCCTCACCTGACTCAGGACAAGCCAAACAGCAGACTTCCAGTTGGCTCTTCCAAAAGGGACATAGGAGGGGCTCGAACTTAGCTTGTCTCCCCCGGAAGGAGTCACCACTCACAAGGCTGTTCTCTTACTGACTCAGGGGATGTGACACGTCCAGTTGCTTAACAATTGATAGCTTGACACATTTTAGTTTAGTACATTGATATTACCCTGTGTGTTGTGAGTGTAATGAATAAGAGGAAAACAGATTTTCATAATGTTAGCAAAATATTTTTCTCATAATATAATTCACACAAGCCAACTTCAATTCTTCAGTGACTTTAGATTATAAAAAGTCACATCTAGAAGAGATTTTAGACCAACTCTCTCTTTTCACAGGTGAGGAAGCTGAGGGTATGAGAAGTGAGGTGATTTGCTCAAGGTCACCCCAATGGGTGGGGACAAAGGCAAGACTGTCATCCAGACCTTCTGTGTGATCTTACTATGTCACCAGGTCACCCTCCCTTCTTACTTATGACTTGTTTGGGTCAGAACAATCATTAGCCATCATTAAAGCATAATAGACACAAGAAAAAATGAGGTTGAACCTACTAATTTTCCTTAATTATAGTTATTTCTTTAAATGTATTCATGTAATTGTATTCAGTTATGCTGTCAAAATCTGTAGCCACCTGCTCCACATGGCAAATATACACATGAAATGTGTCTAGTATGACTGAGGAACTAAATTTTTAAGAATTAATTTTAATTAATTTAAATTTAAAATTTTAAATGTGCTTGATTAAATTATTAAGAACTTTTAAGTTAGGTTTAGAACAATGTGGATATGTGAATCTACTTTTCTAACTGAAAATTTTATGAAACCTAAATGAAGAGCAAGTATTATTTTCAATGAAAATTGAGACATACTCTGTAAAAAAATATATACAGGATTTCAAAGACTTAGTACACAAAAAAGAACATAAAATACTTCATGATTAACTTCTGTATTGATTATATGTTTAAAAGGTAAGATTTGGAGATAATTAGTTTAAATTAAATGTTATTGCAATTAATTTCACTGTTTCTTTTTACTTTTTCAATGTGGCTACTAGAAAATTTTAAGTTACATGTACGGCCCTCATTATATTTCTATTGGATGGGGCTGATAGAGAACCTCAAGTTTTTTTCAGATTTGTAATGAAGTGTATCTAAATAGCTCTTGTAGGGGCACATATGAACAAACTTCTGCTGCTACTCACTTTGGATCCTCCTATGCTAGTTTCTGAAACATATCAATTAGAAATGAACACTTGCAATTTGGGATGTTGGCTTTGTGATTTATTCCTGGTGAAATAGACACCTGTAGAAAATCTTGGGGATTTGAGAGTTAAAAAGCAGTTGAAGGAAATCATTGATATACAGGGGATCTATGTTGCTTCCCTCTTATCACAGCACATTGATATCACTCATAAATCCTGAAGGTATTATATTTTTAATAGTGTCTGAGCCCTGGATGTTTCATTGATGAATATTGTGGACACTCTGAGGCTCCAATAGGACCTTTCTCTTGAATAATATATCCCTTAATGCTACCTCCCACTTTCAGTCTGAGTAGTTGTAACAAACTTCAGACATCCAACTGATATCAGGTTTCTTAGCATAATTTCATTTGGGGCTCGTAACTGAAACCATTGTGTTTGTTGTCCATGAAATCTTAGACATATGGTATGTCCCTCCTAATTGGCAGCCAAATATTTCTCCTAGGCTTTGGTTTCCCTTTCTGCGAAAGAGCAGGCTCCCTTTGACATGCCATGCCATCCCTTGGGTATATCATGAACCTCCGTTTCAGATGCTCTGAATAGTGTCTCGACTGCCTTCCATTTTTAGCACTCAGATGTCCTTTGAATATCTATTATGGGCTGAATTGTGTCCCCCCACCAGAATCCATTTGTTGAAGTCTTAACACCTGGTACCTCAGAATGTCACTGTATTTGAAGACAGGGTCTTTAAAGATGTAGTTAAGGTAAAATCGGGTCATGCAAGTGAGTCCTGATCCAACATGACTGGTGTTCTAATAAGAGGAGATTAGGACACTTACATGTGCACACACAGGGGGGAAGACCTTACGAAGACACAGTGAGAAGGTGGCCATCTGCAAGCCAAAGAAAGAGAGCTCTGAAGAAACCCAACTCACCGATACCTCGATCTTGGACTTCCAGCCTCCAGGACTGAGAAAATAAATTTCTGTTGTTTAAACCCCCTAGTGTGTGGTCTTTTGTTACGGCAGCCCGAGCAGAGTAACATAGCATCCTTCTCGGTTGCCCTTGATTAAGCGTCCCTTCTCTAGACAATCATCAAATGCCTTTTTGTTGGATGTCACTTTTATTTGTCCTTGAAGGAAGATGTTTCTCCATTTGCCCAAAGACATTAGCTCTGTGGCGCTCCTCAGTTTCCTCCAAAGTGAATCTTATATGTGCCAGGTTGTCTACTTTTTAAAGTCAGACCATCCCATACATTGCCTCCAAATTTGATGAAAATTCCCCTAGCCAGTTTTTCATGATGTGTTAATTAAAATAAAGAAGCCATTTAATTTTTATAGATCATGCTTAGATTCTAATAACAGTCAGCCTTAGAGAATTTAAAAAGCAGTGAACGGGGTAGAAGGAGCAAGGCCTGTGCAGGATTATGGACCCAGGTTGAAATTTGACTGTGTACTTATTCCCTCGGCGGCCTCAGGGAAGTTTTAATCATCCTGAGTCTCTGTTTCCTCAGCGTTACATTAGGGTTACTAGTCCCTACCTCAAAGGGTTACTTGGAGAATTAAATGAGATAACATATGCCAGGCTCATGGCAAGTAGTACCACATAATAAATATTAATCCTCTTGCCCCAAAGGGAATGAAAGTCTCTTTGAAATATGACTACAGATTCTTTTTAAAAACAACAACAGCTAAAGTGTTTTATAGTTAAAGGAGGGGGAGGAAGAACATCTGTTTATGGTGCCCTTTGGTGAAACAACATTCATTTAAATTCTAGGGCAATGATGTAGCCCTAATTCTCTAGACCCTGGAAAGCAGTTAGTTGGAAATGCACCATTGTTTAGCGTCTCTGGAAGGAAGGGGGTCCTTGATGAGCTTTAAACACTTAACACGTGGTAAAAACACTTTGCCACATGACTCAGTTCTAAAGACTTGTTTGCATCTTTCCTTTTTTTCTGATCAAAATAATAATGGTAATGCTTAGTTCACTAAGAAGAAAATTTATCCCTAACAAATTATTTATGGGAAGTTTTTAAATAATACACCTAGAATACCCATATTTATGCATTTACACACATACTTACTCACATCTACCTATCAGTAAGAAGTACCATGTCAATGCGAAAGATTTCCCCATTCATATTTGATTGAATTCCACAGACACGTGGGTACTAACTGTCGGCAAATTTCTCTCATGCTTCTGAATGGAGAGGAGACAAATAAATTGAATGCAGTCGTGCCCTCAAGTCCTGGCCATAACTCTGCTATTAAAAATGGAATTTGAACTCAACATCGCATGATTTTAAAGCTCTTAGGAAGGTGCTGGGTGAACATTAAATGGAGTAGAACAGCTGCTGGGCCCTCACATCTCTTTTCTAGTTAATTGCTACTGACGAAACTGGTTAGTCCCCTCAGTCTGACTGCTCTTGGGAACATGTCCAGGCCAGGAAGATGGTCCCTTCATTAGACTGCATTCTTCTCACTCAGCACTCTGCTCCCTGCTGGTAGGACAAAGCCTGAGTATTAGTTCCTCCCTGCTGTGCTGCTAAATTGAGGGGGTCTGTTATTAATCCACACACTCTTCAGAAAAGAAAAGAAATCAATCTATCCAGATATTTTAAATAATAACACATCAGCAAGGTGATATTCCACCAACACAAATGACAAGAGCGTCCAGTTCATTTATGTCTTTTTCCCATCAGCTTTTCCAAGATTCAAAGGAAATGTGACTCTTAAAAGTACAAAGCAATTAAAATACAATCCTGTTAAATGTCAATATTTTACATTTCCTCCCTAAAGGCATTAGATTAGAAATAAAATATTTTTATAAGGAACATTTATTAAAGGTATAACTAGGTAGTAGAGGTGATATAGAGATACATAAAAAGATGACTATTATTGAATTGGTGAGAATTACTTTGGATACTGTATTAGATACTGTATTTGAATTTGGGGCTGCCGTAACAAAATACCACAGACTGGTTGGCTTAGACAACCGAAATTTATTTTCTCACATTTCTGGAGGCCAGAAGTCCAAGATCAAGGTGTGGGCTGGTTGGGTTTCCTCGGAGGCCTCTCTTCTTGGCTTGCAGATGGTGTCTTCTCTCTGTGTCCTCATGTGCTCTGTGTGTGTGTTCTAACTTCTGCTTCATATAAGGGCACCAGTTATATTGGGTGAGGGCCCACCCATATGACTTCATTTAACCTTAAGTACATCTTTAAAGGTCCTATCTCCAAACACAGTCATATCCTGTAACCCTTCCTTAGCCAAAGTAGATGTTTCAGAAGGCAACTGGAGGTTCTCTATCAAGAAGGAACGGTGAAGCTAGAAGAACAAGGTTTTGTTTGGATAATATGTATCAATGGCAGTTGCATTCAGTAAAATAAAGACCAAAGAAGAAAACTGTGAAACCTCCCCATGTGCACTTTTGATCATTCAACAATTTAAGAGAATTTGAAAACGCTGGATTGAAATGTAGTTATTTTGTATACAGTAGTTCCCCTTACCTGCGGTTTGGTTTCGGTTTCACTCTCTGAGGTTTCAGTCACCCATGGTCAAAACGATAAACGATTCATAATATTTTTTTGCTTTTTAAAAAATTTTTATTGGAGTATAGTTGATTTACAATGTTGTGCTACTTTCTGCTGTACAGCACAGTGAATCTGTTATGCAGATACATATATCCACTCATTTTTAGCTTCTTTTCCCTTACAGGTCATTACAGAGTATTGAGTAGAGTTCCCTGTGCTATACAGTAGGTCCTTATTAGTTATCTATTTTATATATAGTAGTGTGCATATGTCAATCCCAATCTCCCAATTTATCGCCCCCCTTCCCCCTGGTAACCATAAGATTGTTTCCTATAATACATCTGTAACTCTATTTCTGTTTTGTAAATAAGTTCATTTGTACCATTTTTTAAAAATTGTGTGCTGTTCTGAGCATGATGAAATCCCGAGCCGTCTTGCTCCATCCCGCCTGGGATCCCCAACCATTGGCATCCTCTGCTCCTGACACCCAACCATCACCGCCGTTGTGGCTCAATGACCCAGGATCACCTGAAGCACACACACAGTCAGAAGGGCAATAGTTGCCTAATGCTACGTCGCAATGCCTGCGTCATTTATCTCACTTCATCTCATCAGGTAGGCATTTTATCATCGTACATCACAAGAATAAGGGTGAGAACAGTACAATAAGATCTTTTGAGAGAGAAAAAAAGACCACATTCACATAACTTTTAATACAATATATTGTTATAATCCTTCCACTTTATTATTAGTTATTGCTGTTAATCTCTTACTGTACTTAACTTATAAATTAAACTTTATCATAGGCATGTATAGGAAAAAACATGTATGTATAGGAAAAAACGTAGTATATATAGACTATCTGCAGTTTCAGGCAACCACTGGGGTCTTGGACTATATCTCCCTTGGAGAAGGGGGAACGATTATATGTACAAAGTGGAGGTCACGTGGTCGGAAAATTGAGCACCAGACAGGGTCAGGGCTTCTTTACTTCTCATATCCATCCAAGTACCCTGAGACCCATTCCTCCTTGGAACCAGATAGAACCTGAGAGCCCATCAGTCCAACCTGATTAATCCTACAAGTGAGGAAGCTGAGACCCTTGGAGGAAAAGCTTGCCCAAGATCAAAAGGATGTAACACAGTCAAGGCTACAATTTCGACTCACAGCTTCATGACAGTGCCTTTTTCACCACATCATATTTCCTCTTGCTCTGAAATTCTTTGGCTGTTTCTGGAGGTGTTTTTGTTGTCAAACCACCAGTATATTGCCCTCCTTACAACGTATATATTTATATATATTTTAATACTGTATAACGCAATTATATATACTATAAACAATAATATATACACTGTCCTCTTTATATTTTATGTATATTAAAATATAAGTATAGTATACTATATAACATATATTACATAACACACTAATACAATTGTTTTATATTGTGTATATATTTTGTGTTGTACATATAGCGCCACTAGTTCATCAGGCTCTGACTCTGTCTGGGTAGCTGCTCTGCAGTATCCCCTCTGACTCCTCATTAACTCTCCATCATCACCCCCACCAACCTCTTTTGCCGGACAATCCCACAATGTTCCCCCTGTAGCTCTAAGAAAACCACGCTTGACTCTCTTGTCAAGGTCTTTTCTCATCCATAATGTTTTGCATCTGTTCTCCTCTGCTTTCTCTGTTTCTCAGATTCTACAGAGGATCTGGTTCCTAACTGTTTGCCTGTACTTGAATCCCCTACTTCCCCAAACTCAGGTGTGTTCTCCTGGTGTTTTTATATTTCCCTGGGCTTCTGACCTGGTTTTTACCTGGGGCCCTATCTTCCTATGTGCATTATCCTGTAATCTTGCTGTGATACAAAAATCTGATCTGAGGCAATTTTATAATAAATCACTATAGCACACAGGAGGAAGTTAAGGAATTCTGGCTAAAGACACTTCTCCTTTATGTTCTTTAATCCTGAGTAACATTTACCAAGCCAAAAAAAAAAAAAAAAAGAAAACGGATAACAATATGTCTTAGTTTTAGTTTTCCATTCTTGCTATTTTTGTTTTTTCCTTTTTCATTTAAATCACTAACCCAGTTCCTCCCAACCCAATGGACCCAACCCAACAATTATCCTCTGGGTCCTCTCTCCTTGGGTTTCATCGAACAACCAAGTATTCAACACAAGCTGAGAACTGTGAACATAAAGTCACTGGATAACTGTAACACGCAATCCCTGACAAGTATAAATGCCTTAATTAATTCATAGTTTATCTGTTTGAAAAGTCAGCTAGTTCAGTTTTGTGTTTTACACAGACATTATTTTCTTTTCATCATGCTGAAAGCCAAATTTGGTTTTAGTGCAAGCTACGCTCTACTGAAACATTAGAATCATGAAACCAACCTCCAGAAGATCTAAACATGGGTTTAGATCTAAACATCTAGATTTGAGGCTGGCTTACTTCAATTAGCCCCGAAGTGGTAATCTAACTAAATTTCTCTTAAAAGCCAGGCAGATATTTGTTTTGGTTAATTTTCAAGGACTGAGTTTTTGGCATAAAAAAGACATTGTGAGAATAAGAAATTCAAGTGACTAATAATAACACATATCACTGCAAACTCTCTTGTACCGTCTTTTGACTTTTCCACTGATTATGAGAAACAGCAATGTCCCAGCTCATGCGCAGAGTCAGTGGCAGAGCAGAGAAAGCTCCACTGGATGGGAGGTACTCTGTCCAGGCAACTTTGCTTTGCTGTGCTTTTTCCATCTGCAAAAGGTTGTGAATTATACTCTACTGGCTAGGAGTTAAGTCTAAAGAATGTGTCTATACTGAAAAGTCTAAGCGTAATACAAGGGGAAAGGTTTACTACAATGAAAACATAAAGCAAGATGAGCCTGATTCACCTACTAACGTTCTTTCTTTTGAAACATTTTTTAAACATTATACAGCCCAGTTACCCTTTTCTACAATTTACAAAATAACCATAAAGGTGACATCTTGTAGGAAGGAAAAGTGTGGTCTCTGTATGCAGACCACCTAGGGATATGCCCTGCCACTTATTTGCTGATCTAACTTCTCTGTGTCTCAATTATTTCATTTGCAAAATGGAGATAATCCTATCACCCTCTTTTTTGTTGGTGCGAGGACTAACTGAATTAATACATGGATAGCGCTTAGAACGGTTTCTAACACGTGGTAAGCATTACACATACACAAAGTTAATTGATATACGTAATTTAATGGTCAGTCTCACATGTGAGGTTTAAAGAAGAGTCTTATTATCTTGTTATTTTTCTTATTGCATTAATGTGAAATTATTTATATACTGATTACAAATTATCCTCCAGAGACTATGGATTGAAATAGTATATAACGGTCTAATATTCTACATCTGGCCTTCCCGATGATATTTATTTTGCAAAAATTATGCAGGGTAGCATTATTGGGGTTTTAACACAGGGAGAGCTGGGTAGAGAAAGAGGCAAGGTAATAAAGACAATTAAGTATAGTGTTTATCAGTAACCAACAGTCTCCAGGGGACCATTTACATAATAACCTCAAACTACACCTCCACAGATCCTGGGGCACAGTAGCTTCTCGAAGCTGAATTTCATGAAACCAGCCACTGAAAAGGAACTTCCATGGAAAGACTGTTTGGGGCTGAGGCTACTGACTAAAACACCAACTTTGGGGAAATACATTTGGGAAAACCCTGATTCATAAAATTAGAGAAACCACACTCTGCATATTTATTATTTTAAAGTCTATCCAAGAGGGGAATCAAATCAAAGAGGACTTATTTTTATTAAATAAGATTCTAGAATTTGTTGCTAATTAGGGGCCTTTAAAAACAGTTATAGGATTAAAGGTTCAACTTGAACAACTTCTTTCTTTCTTTTTTCATCTGCTTTATCAAGCACATACATTTTGAACCACTCAAGTAGATCACATCAAAAAGATATTGAAGAAATTTGTTCTCTCTTATCACAAATAATTTTTACAGAAAGGACAGTTTTAATTACTTTTTCAAAGTGGATTTGGTACTGAATATACTGAGAGTATAAGGACTATACTGCTGAAATTTTTACAAACAATGTTAAGTACATGCTGTGTAGTAATCAATTTAAAAACTTATTTTTCAGGTAGTAAGAAGGTAATTGGTCTCCTCGAAAATATTAAATCATTTTAATAACTGTTTAAGTTAAAGATCTGGCCTGTGGCTTCAGAAAGCCAAATACTTGCCTGATTAACATAATGTAGAATAAACACCTGAAAATGAATACAAATTTCATTTTTCATTCAAAAGTATACCGTTCATTATTCATGGCCCTCCTCAGATACCAAAACAGTGCTTTATTCCTCCTCTTGGAGCTAGTCAACCACTAGATTTTAAACATTTGAATATTTCTGTGTTACAATCTTTTTGCCCATAAAACAATTATTTCTGAATCTATTTTATATCATAAACAATAAAGGTTACAAATTTCTTTGAACTGTTCACATGGAACAATTTCCTAAATACATTATCATACAACCTCAGAACAAGGAGAGACAATTGAAGTCCTGATAGTTTCTGGACCATTTTTCCACCATCTGTGGGCTCTGGTATTTTGTGTACATTATTTCTAATTATTCTGGGACAGGAAAAATTGTTATTTATACCCACATGTATATTTATCTCTCTTTTCTTCTAAGGATGGTGGAATATGGTGATGGAAGGATGTGGGTAGGCAAGCTTGGAGGGACTCAGGCCAAGTTAAATAAATCTGCATTAAAAAGAGGGAGATTGAGAGCTATGGTAAAGAGCTGGGAAGATTTACAAACCGTACTTGGCAAGAAACAAGAGAGGAGAAAAATGATTTTGGAAAATATGGAAATAAAATACAGTGGAGGGTGCAATGTAAGCCCCTCCTCCCATTTCCCATACAAATTTTGAGTAAAACCACTCTACTAAAATGGTATGGTCAGAGTGGAGTCTTCACCGTGAATGTGAAGGGGGGTTGAATTGGCACTCTGAGCACAAACGGATGGTGTACAGGACTGCTGCTTCTGGACTACACTACCACACCTCTGAAGCCACGTATTGACCCCATATTGTAGAAGACGATCTGGGGCTCTGAAAAACTCCATGGGATTCTCAGGGTCACCTTCTGGTCAAGCAGCAGAGTTGAGGTTTGAATCAAGTTCCCTCCAGCTTCTCTCCATGTTCTTTCTGCTGATTATTTCCTATCCACTGAGAGACATTGTCCCCTAGACTGAGCTCTTAAGATTAATTCATCTGCTTCCCAAAGCCTAACAGCGCCTGGAACATCATAAATGTTCAGTAAAGCATTTGTCACTAATGATAGGTGTAGATATTTCATGGTGGCCCTAGACTGTGAGCTTCCGGAGGGCAGTGTTGTCCTGCTGTTCTGCCTTCCACTGCATTCTTAGCACTGAGCCCAGGACCTGACACAGAAGAGGAGCCAAGCAAACGTTAGAAGAATGAGTTCTCAGATAACCAGTATCTAGTCTGCAGGTTCTTTCAATTCTTAACCATTTTTTGTCATCCATTTTCAAGATGAAAACTTTCTAGTGGAATAGTCAAGCATGGCAACTTTTCAGATTTTTAATAATGTTACAACTATGCTTAAATTGAAAACATCTTCATCTGCAATCTACCTTTCTATTTCCAGAATTTGCATCCCATGATAGATATAATGAATATCCTGGTTGAATTTTACAGCCATGCTTCCTCATCAGCATATCCAACAACTTTGGGCATTCTCTGAGACAGAAGGATTTAGCAATAGATTCTGAAGTCTTCACCATTCAGTTCTTTTAAAGTGTATCATTTTTTCATGAAGATTATACTTCTAGGTCAAAATGTATGAGTCTTTGCTGGGTGCCTCACGGATTCTAACACTGGGCTTTTTCATTTGACTGCATGATTCATTTCAAAGGAAAGATTTCTGATTTCAGCCTGTGGCTTAGAGCCCTAGATATTATCTCAGCATGGGCATGTAGAACATAAATGCCATTTCCAGCACTGTGCAACACAGCAGGGCATGAGTAGCTTGCTGACAAGTAAGCTTTCCTAGGAGCAAGATATGAAATAAAACCTTGGAGAATGTAAACTTAAGAGCTAGTTTTGTTTACCCTTGCCGAGTTAATCAGGTGCATCCTATCGCATTGATTCTTCCACTCTCATAACACCCTGTATCACTTCTAATAGAACTTACCAAAGGTGTAATTTCACAATTATTTGTATGATGTTGTGATGAATGGCTACCTCCCCTTACCAGATTATCAGATGTCTGACTCTAAGCTGTTACTATTGGTTGATTGTTTGGTTCACTATTACATCTGCATAGCCTAGCACAGGGCTTAAGTATTCAATAAATGTTTCTCAGTGGATAAAATGAATGATTTTACATTTATAACTGGACAGGGTCTGTTTCCTAGAAGAAGCATGAACAGCGGTAGTTCTTAACTTGGCTCCAAACATAGCCCTAAACCAGTAGAATCAGAATCACTGTGGATGGTTAATAAAAAGCAGAGTCTTGGGCTTTGAATCAGAATCTCTAGGGATAGTGGCATGGCAATCTACCCTTTAATTACAGACTCCAGATAATCTCAGACATACTAAAACTCGAAAACCCACTGCTACTCAGTTCTTTTATTTGATAGCATCGTGCACTTCAAAGGGAAGATTGCCATTTTCAGGCTGAGATTTGGAGCCCCAATGTTATCTGGCACCCATATATCGAAGGCAAATGCCACCAGAGAAAGTCAAGAGTTCACTCAACGCTGGTCGCACTGTATGTAGACTTGCCTTCGCCACGTGTGTTACTTCCATTCATCTGCTTTACTTTAAGAGGGCATGAGTTCTAACAAAAAGCTGTGCTTGAGATTCTGGAATCCTCATTCTCTGGGGACAGACATGCAATTCTTTTCATCAGTCAAGAAGCACTGCGGGGGCTTCCCTGGTGGCGCAGTGGTTGAGAGTCCGCCTGCCGATGCAGGGGACACGGGTTCGTGCCCTGGACCGGGAAGATCCCACATGCCGCGGAGCGGCTGGGCCCGTGAGCCATGGCCGCTGAGCCTGCGCGTCCGGAGCCTGTGCTCCGCAACGGGAGAGACCACAACAGTGAGAGGCCCGCGTACCGCAAAAAAAAAAAAGCACTGGGGACAAACATTTCCAAGCCAAGTGTGTACATTTGATGTGAAAAGCACACCCTCAATTAATCATCTTGTTCCCAGCTGGAACACTTTCCCCAGAATTACTGCAAGAATGATTGAAGGACCATTCTCACCTGTTTTCCAGGCACAAAGGATTCATACTAATTTTGTCTTTGACCTTCTTTCCCTAATTTGGTGTATTTGTTTATTGTTGTCAGATTGTAAGCTAGACACTTCTCAATCAGGTAGCTGTAATGGGCAAAATGTTGACTCATTTTGTAAGACATCTGGAGAGGGGGAAAGTGTTTTGTTTACTGAATTTGAATTATGAAAGGTGGGAGTGTTTCAAAAAACAAAAATAACCAAATTGCTTATAATTTGTGCTCCCGAAATGCTGTTTAATAGCCAGACCAAGTCAAATAACACTTTGTTCCCACTTGCTAACAGTGAATTTCCAGCGGGGCTGGCTTCACAGAGTAAACCTAACGCAGTCTTCCATTCTCCTTTACCTGTTTTGCTATATTTCAAGAGCATGTCTGCTCTTTTTTTGGAAAAGTTTGTTTCCATCCATCATGTTCTCCCTTATGTAAAACCTAAAACAACTTTTGTCTTTTCTTCTCAGATCTTAAACGAAGCAATCGATTATGACTGCATGAGCGAACTCTTTACACTTTAATGAATTCTTTATCTTAGAGGAACATGTTGTGTTTTATGCTTCAAAAGGGGTGGCAAAAAATGAACCTCAAAGTCAAATTCATCCAAATGTCTGTAGTAATTAGGGTGGGTTTAAACATTGCCATTCATCAGCACTAAAAAAAGCAGTGTAACCTTTCGTAAAATTTATAGTTCTGAACTATCTCACCATTACCCGTCAAGCATATTTGAATTTTCTGAGTCTCCCTTCGGGTAAATCTTCTGAACCCTCTAGCAAGAGCTTTTGTTTTGTTGGAAATACAGCTCCCATGGGACTGCCTAGTTTCCCAGCCCCCATGGGACTGCCTAGTTTCCCAGCCCCATGAATACTTGGAATGAGAAATCTCCTTTTTTTCTGGAAGTATTGTGCATAGAATAGATGCCAGCCATAGATAGCACCTTCTTGAAAGTGTGGACAGAGCCTTAGTTATATTAATACATCTCTGCCTCCCTATCAGGTGTCAAACCTGGCAAAGGGAACTTGATTAGAATGAAGACATTTTCCAAGTTGACTAGGGGTAAACGAAGCCAGCTGTCACAGCAAAATTACCCAGTACCAGATGGTAGTCACTGTTGAAAACCAAGGACATGTCTGTAGATGGATAGTTAATCCACCTTAGAGAGGATGAAATGGTTAGGTCAAGTGTCCACTTCTTTTCTAGTAGAAAATGGGAAAAAGTACTTAGAATTTGTGCTACAACATGAAATAAGAAAAACTCATGCAAACGTCTAAATGATTTAGCACTTTTTTCTCATGACTTTAAATTCAAAGATAAGGACACAACCCAAAATGTTGAGATGATAACAGACCCAAATTAGCACTTCACAGCTGGACACAAATGCAAAGTGAACCAACAGTTTTCATTGTCTTGTCACCTGCAGCTAATATAAAGCATATATTCTCCCTTTCCCTCCCCAAAACCCTTTCCCAGTTTCCTGCCCAGACCTTCATCCTTGGTGACAGCTTGCTACACCAGAGGTTGTCAGAATGTGAGCCCTATGCCAGTGGCATCAGTAGCTCCTGAGAATTTATGAGAAATATAAAATTTCAAGTCCCACCCTAGACCCACTGAACCAGAAACTCCGGGATAAAAGCTTGGCAACCTGTGTTTAAAAGAGTCCTCGAGGTGATTTGGATGTTCACTAAAATTTAAGAACTACAGGCCCAGGTCATGTGTCACACTGACCTTAATTACAATTTGTTTTATTTGCATTTAAGATTTTCTCATTTTATAAGTAGCATAAGGGGAACAGGCGTCTAGGTGAATGAGAGAGGGGTCCTACAATCCAACAACTTTGGGATGTTAAGGGTTGCAAAATGTAAACGTTCTGCTGTTTCTCCATCCTTATTTTCTTGATTTCTCCACAAGGTATCGATGGCATGTAGGTGCTTTCATGAATTCTTAGGCTTCACACTTTCTACATTTTATAAGAAGGCCTGATAATTTCCCCTTCTCCAATTCAATAAGATTTTGTCTACTTTTTTCCAGTAGTTTCCAATTAACAAATTCTTAGAATTTCTTTTATCATCTCTAAAGTGTTCTCCCACTACATTAAATACTTATTTTATTAAATACTCATTTACAGCAATAGTTCTCAATTTTGACGTCATATTAGAATCACATAGGGGAGCTTTTCAAAAAAATTCCCAATGCTGGAATGTACTCCAAACTAATTAAATTGAAATATCTGGGAGTAGGATCTAGACATCAGTACTTTCTTTTTTTCAAGCTCTTAATTGTGCAGCCTGAATTCAGAACCACTATGTTATAGAATATATATGCAACCTATTTTAACATCTTTCTTTATTAATCTTGGAATTTAATTCAGGATCTGGTTATATGAACACCCATGTATCAAATACTCTTTTTAATCCATTAATCACATTAAAAAAAACTCCATATACCTGTGCAGGCAAAGAAAATGACTAAACAGAATACTTTCTTCTTGGAATTCAATATCAACAAAAGTTGACAATGCCTTACTTAGGTCAGTGATAGTAGTCTACTGAAAATATGATTTTTTTAGTAAAGGCCAGTATTAAAAGAGGAGAAATAAAAACTCATTAATAGAAACAAAATTTTGGACTCTTTTCTTATATTTACAACTTGTTTCTGATGCAGATTAGCTTCAAAAGAAGGTCTCGAAAGCTGAGTGCTACCATGTGAGTACATCCCTCCCTAAGAATGTAAGAGAGAATAGGGAGCCACAAGCTATGTGAGAATACAATCTTAGGCTCCAAGTAGAAAACAGAAGCTGCTTATCTGAGAGTTAACAGATATCTACTTTCTGACATTTCTACTAAGGCTTCAGTCACTCTTAAGACGCAATTTTTAAAAATATAATGGAAAGGAGCTTTCGTTCTTACCAATGTATTTACATTGCATAAAATCCTGGGTAATCATGTCCAGAGGAACTCAAATATATGAAATGCAGAAACTTCAACCTTGATCATTTGATGCTGGGAAGCACAAGCCAGCAGAAGCAAAGTCATGTTTTCCATAGAAAAGCAAGTCTGACTCCAGTGGATTTATATTAAGAAACTGATACATTTAAAAGAAATGAAGAAACACAAAGCATTTCTACGGAAGTTTAAGATTTATGCTTATTGAGCATACGGGACACTCATGATCATATAACTGGTTTGTGGTACAAAGGAGAATATAAAGAATCCCAGAGTTATCTGCCATAGCCCTTAATTTCACTGCTTAGTCAGGTGTCGGCAAGCATTTTCTGTAAAGAGGCACATAGCAAGTATTTTCTGCTTTGCAGATCATACCGTCTGTTGATACTACACAACTCTGCCACTGTGGAACAGAAGCAACCACAGACAATAACGGTGAGGTTGGGTTCCAGTAAAACACATTTTACAGAAACAAGTAGCTGGCCAGCCCTGGCTAACAGGGCAGGCATGGCTGCACGCTGGTCTAGCGCATCATTTCTTTTTTTCTTTTTTTTCTTTTTTTGTGGTACACGGGCCTCTCACTGTTGTGGCCTCTCCCATTGCGGAGCACAGGCTCCGGATACGCAGGCTCAGCGGCCATGGCTCACGGGCCCAGCCGCTCCGCGGCATGTGGGATCTTCCCAGACCAGGGCACGAACCCGTGTTCCCTGCATCGGCAGGCGGACTCCCAACCACTGCGCTGCCAGGGAAGCCCCCTTTTAAAAAAAAAAAATTAGTTAATTAATATTTTTGGCTGCATTAGGTCTTCGTTGCTGTGTGCGGGCATTCTCTAGTTGAGGCGAGCAGGGGCTACTCTTCGTTGCGGTGCGCGGGGTTTCTCGTTGCGGTGGCTTCTCTTTGTTGTGGAGCACAGGCTCTAGGCCTGCAGGATTCAGTAGTTGTGGCTTGCGGGCTCTAGAGCTCAGGCTCAGTAGTTGTGGCGCACGGGCTTTGCTGCTCCGCGGCATGTGGGATCTTCCCGGACCAGGGCTCAAACCCGTGTCGCCTGCATTGGCAGGCAGATTCTTAACCACTGCACCACCCAGGAAGCACCATAGTGCATCATTTCTATGTGTGACCACACAACTCATCTGCCTTGAAAGTCCCTGCCTCCACCCACCCTCCTATGCTGGTGCGGCCTTGAGATCTGTCGACAGATCTGAGTCTTCTTACCACTCCTCCAAGGTAATTGGATCCATTTCACCTTTTAGGCTGAGGACTGTAAAATCATGATCTCTAGGATAAAGCAGGCTCTTATAGCCTGAAAGCTTTTCTTATCGTGCCAATTGCCTCCTCTGTATTTCCACTTAGATATTCCGTGGGCAGCTCAAACTCAACTCAAAAGCCATTGTTTTCCTCAGAAGACCTGCTCCTCATTGTGGACTTTCTGTATAAAGAATGGCCCTCCCATCTACACAGTTATCCAAGCTGAAGACCTGAGAATTAGAGGCAAGCTACAGGGCCATGGCAATGGCTAGGTAAGATGCGGCAGCTGCATACCATAGACTACTTTTCCGTGCTAGGCAGCATCAAAAGCCATGAATTTCAGATCCATATGGCAGCATGAATGAATCGCAAACACCCAGTGCTGGAAGTGCCAAAGGTAAGAAACCAAACATGCTCTGTGATGTAGTACCATTTGTGTAATAGAAAACTCATTCAGGGCTTCCCTGGTGGCGCAGTGGTTGGGAGTCCGCCTGCCGATGCAGGGGACGCGGGTTCGTGCCCCGGTCCGGGAAGATCCCACATGCCGCGGAGCGGCTGGGCCCGTGAGCCATGGCCGCTGAGCCTGCGCATCCGGAGCCTGTGCTCCGCAACGGGAGAGGCCACAGCAGTGAGAGGCCCACGTACCGCAGAAAAAAAAAAAAAAAAAAACCCAACCCATTCAATAATAAAAACAACACTGTTTTTCAAAGATATAAAAATTCTGGTTCATAAATCAAACTCACTGAAGTGGGGGCCCTTGAAGTGGAGGCTGGGGAAAAAAAGAAAAATGATATCAACAAAATAAGAGAAGAAACTTACCAGAACAATGATGACAGTAAGCCATAATGATTAACTCAATTCTCGGCACTTAAAAATGTTTTTTTGAAGTAGAAAAGACTGCAAGGCTGCAAATCATATGTGCCACTAAAATGGGTGAAGCAAATAACTATTTGCCAATCATGATGTTTAAAAATTTAACGAGACGCAAGAAGAGATATGGAAACATATGTATATGTATAACTGATTCTCTTTGTTATAAAGCAGAAACTAACACACCATTGTAAAGCAATTATACTCCAATAAAGATGTTAAAAATAAATAAATAAAAAGCAAAAAAAAATAACAAAATTGAGGTTACATAATAATGGAAATTTGAACTATTTAGATCTTTTTCAGTTATATAGCATAAACTTTTGTTCATCTCATTATTAAATTATTCTACCACAAATGAAACTTTCTAGAGTTTACTAACGAAGCCTGACATTAGCCCACTTCGTGATGCAAATGTCTTTAAATCTGCTGCTGTAATGAGCTGTCCAGATGTGGTGCAGGGTATCAAGACACACACCACATGCAGCAAAGCATGATTCAACCAGACACACACCATGACATCATCGCATAAGCCTTCTTTAGATAACATAGATCACATAAAAGTTTATAAGCAGAAACTCGAGACGCTAAGTTGTCATTTCAATTTGGAAAATTATTGCTTGATCAAAATATAGATATATTACTTTTTATTCTCTGCAAGAATAATTCAAAGTGAAAACACCACCAGTGGCTGCTAAAGGGAGCACAAGCCACCTGAGGGATGATTAAACTGGCCAATCTCTAATGTGTGCCTTAATGAAATTTTTGAACTTTGTGGTCAATGATACAAACTCTTGAAAAAATTATTTAGGTACTAAGGCTTTTTGATTAAAGCTGAATATATTAGATGTGAGAACAAGCCACAACTTTTATCAATGCAAGCATGAAAAACAGCAAAATGGTATTTTATTTATTTTATCTTATTTTAGAAATATGGTATAGATCTTTTAATTTGTTACTATATTTTCACTTTTCTGTTGGTTTCAGTGGCATCATATAGAAAGACAGGACTAAATATAGATTATCCCCCAGCTCTTTAAAATCACGTTAATTCTATTTCTCTCAAACCAGTAAGCATAGGCAAACCCAACATCAAAATCATTCTTAGAACAGAAACAAACTCACAGACGTAGAAAACAAACTTAACGGTTACCAAAGGGGAAAGAGCGGGGAGGGGGGGATAAATTAGGAGTTGGGGATTAGCAGATACCAACTAGCATACATATATATAAAATAGATAAACAATAAGGACCTACTGGATAGCACAGGGAACTATATTCAAAATCCTATAATAGACCATAAAGGAAAAGAATATGAAAAAAAAAGGTATATATATGTATAACTGAATCACTTTGCTATACACCAGAAACTAACAAAACATTGTAAATCAACTATACTTCAGTTAAAAAAAAAAATTCTTAGGAAAAACTGCAGTGTGGACAAAGGCCATTTCAAGGCCTCTGTATGTTCCCTTTCCTTTTCCCTTCCTCACTACTTGTCCCCGCCTGACCACCACACAAGGTCCTTGTACCACTGTTCCCCACTTCTGCCAACTTATTTCAGGCATGTCTCCTTCCTTTCCTTCATTCCTTCAGAATATCCTGTGCTCTGTCGCAAGAGACACTGTGCGTAAGTGCTTTACAAACTGCAAGTCACATTACAAGGCCTTTTTCATTACCTACAGTGATCAATATTAAGTAGGCTAAAATAAATATTCATTATTTTTAAATAATAGAAAATTTAATTGGAGGAGGTAGGAAGGAAATATTGAGAATGAGTCTCTTCTGCTCTTTCATTTCCAGGTATGTTGGCAGAGATTGCTAATAAGCTGATGTGTTACTGCCTTTCCTGGCCATGTCTGGATTTTCATAGAAGGCAAGATACTCTAATCCTAAGGAATTTAAAGATACGGATGTCTAATGGTAAAATTCCAGACCCTGGACTTTCGGCTAGGAGGGAAGAGCTGGAGCGGAGAGCATCCTGGAAACACCAGCTAAGCCACACACCACACAGTACTGGCTGCCACTCAGCTCAGTCCAGGTTCTATAAATATTGGCCTGGCATTGGAGAAAAAATCCAAAAATAAACGGTGATTATATAAATTCTAGTTTTATGTGTGTTGACAAGTTTCTGTGACTCTATATCCTATTTCTTTTTAATAAATTTATTTATTATTTATTTATTTATTTTTGGCTGCATTGGGTCTTCACTGCTGCGCACGGGCTTTCTCTAGTCACGGCGAGTGGGGGCTTCTCTTTCCGGTGGCTTCTCTTGTTGCAGAGCACGGGATCTAGGTGCACGGGCTTCAGTAGTTGTGGCACGTGGGCTCAGTAGTTGTGGCACACGGGCTTAGCTGCTGCACAGCATGTGGGATCTTCCCGCACCAGGGATTGAACCCGTGTCCCCTGCACTGGCAGGCGGATTCTTAACCACTGTGCCACCAGGGAAGTCCTTTATATCCTATTTTGAACAGTCAACACTTTGTCTTAAATTCCTGTCTTGTCAGACTTTACAATATGGGGACTTTGTTATTAAAACTAATCTGGGTGGACATAGATGATGTTACATTTTAAGCCATCTGAATGTATATTTTATATCTTTATTTGTTACTGCTGTTTTAGATTTTTTTTTACTGTTGTTATTTAATTTTACTGTTTTTACTGTTGTTATTTACTGTTGTTATTTAATGATAAGGCTAAAATTATTCATGTTTTGAAATCTCATTGGAAATGACAAGCTATGAACAACTGTCTTTCATCCAAACCATTAGAACAATGACACATGTTGACTCACTGGGGTCTTGTTACATCCAGTCTGGACTTTAGACTATAAATTCAAGCCAGTTTCCTCAACCTAAAGTGCTATATCACCATATTTGGGCAAGGACTGTAGTGGTTCTATTATAAGCTTCTAGACTGGGTCTAGACGTTGAAAATTTGAAGCAAATTTTTTTTTCTATATACAAAGCTAAATCACCATATATTTGGTACCCATTAAGTAAACAAGTTCATTTTAATGTAACCCTATATTAGAGTTTAAAATATATGGGGACCTTTTAAAAAATAATGATGTTAAAATGCTTTTCCCCACCCTCACCCCTTAATTGATGCTGTAGGTAGAAGCAACCCAATATCTCTGCTGGACCTTAGATGTAGATGGGTATATCTTTGCTTATCCTATGTTAAGGGTGGAAACAGTTCTATCTCTATGTTGGGTACCCTTTTAATAACTGAGTCCTACCATTTAGGGCAGATTTACAGGTTCAAAATAAAGTTGGCTTTCCTAGGAGACAGAAGGAAGTACTATTTTATGTCCTTAACTTAGGGATACACTCTCATGAACCCTTTCTGATATGATTCCCATATAAGAATTTGCTCAGTCATTTTATTTAGCAAATAGTTATTGAGTCCCTTCTATGTGTCAGGCACTGAGCTGAGTACTGGAAGTACTGGCAAAAACAAGACAAATATCATCCCTACCCTCATGGAGCTTATAATCTAATGTCAGAGACTAACGTTAAACAAATAATTATATAAATATCCATTTAAATGACAATAAGGGTCATAAAAGTGGGAGAAAAATAAAGTACTATTATAATGCATAATAGGGACATATACTCTGATTTGGGGAATTGGTGAAAAAATGAACTTAAGCTGAAGCTTGGTGATAGCCAAAGAGGGAGGGGAAGAGTGTATCAGGCAGAGCACATGCAAAGGTCTGAGTTTGAAATGAACTTGAGGGAATTCCCCAGTGGTCCAGTGGTTAGGACTCTGCAATTTCATTGCCTAGGGCATGGGTTCATCCCTGGTAGGGGAACTAAGATTCCCCAAACCTTGTGGCATGGCCTAAATAAATAAATTAATAAGTAAGAAATGATCTTGAGCTTCCTGGGGACTGAAAGAAGGTCACAGGGTGAAGCATAGTGAGTGATGGCGAGAATGAGGCTGGTCTTTGTGTCATGACACAAAACTTCCATATCACTTTAAATCATTAAAAAAAAAACTAAGTTACAGAAAAACATACATTTTAAATCCCATATTTGTAAAAAAAGAAAACAAAAAAACTGTATATTTTTTTCATAGGTCAAACAAAACATCTAGAAACATATATGCCAAATTCTGAAAGTGATTTCCTTTGGGAAATGAAGTCGATCAAAGGAAAATGTGGATTTGCACTTTCGACTTTACAGATTTCAAATGTGTTTGAATTGATGAACATCTGTTCTCTTTACAGTTTTAACAAAGCAGTCTGTTAGTGTCCCCTTTTTCTTCTCAACAAAAGCATGTGACATCAGGATTGGCAATGCTTTCATGTGTGTCATCTAAAATGAGTGATTTTGGGGACTTCCCTGGTGGCACAGTGGTTGAGAATCCGCCTGCCATGCAGGGGACACGGCTTCGAGCCCTGGTCCAGGAAGATCCCACATGCCGTGGAGCAACTAAGCCCATGCACCACAGTTACTGAGCCTGTGCTCTAGAGCCCGCAAGCCACAACTACTGAGCTTGTGCGCCACAACAACTGAAGCCCGTGCGCTTAGAGCCTATGCTCTGCAACAAGAGAAGCCACTGCAATGAGAAGGCCACGCACCGCAACGAAGAGTAGCCCCCGCTCGCCGCAACTAGAGAAAGCCCGTGCACAGCAGAAGACCCAACGCAGCCAAAAATTAATTAATTAATTAATTAATTAAATGAGTGGCTTTTTCCTTTTTCAGCTATACCCCTGATGATTCTTCAAATTGTTCTACAGTACATGAGGCACCCACACATCTCGCTGCTATGTGAATATCAGTGTAGACGTGTAGGGATCATCAGTCAGGGGTGTGGGTCAACACCCACAGGGACATTCTATGAGTCTCACGTGCGAATTTTCAGAGAAGAGGCAGAGGTATTCCTAATGCAATGTCAAAAATGAAATCATCGTGAACAGTAGCAATTGGCTTTAAGCTCTCAAGTACCCCTATAGTTTTCTATGTACTAATTTTGGTTTCACTTAGCCAAAGGAGGAAAATACAGTGGTAATTAGTGATATCTCAGTAATCCATCTCTGGAAGTTTTTGGCAATGTGTTTAGAAAATTAAGCATTTTGAAAAATAATTTCCCAAAATGCAAAATAATTTTACTACCTAAAACAAATGAATCCTTTATTCCTGATATTGAGTACACATTAAATAATCCCAAGTGGAGATCTTTTTTTTTTTTTTTTTGCGGTACGCGGGCCTCTCACTGCTGTGGCCTCTTCCGTTGCAGAGCACAGGCACAGGACGCGCAGGCTCAGCGGCCATGGCTCACAGGCACAGCCGCTCCGCGGCATGTGGGATCTTCCCGGACCGGGTCACGAACCCGTGTCCCTTGCATCGGCAGGCGGACTCTCAACCACTGCGCCACCACGGAAGCCCCCAAGTGGAGATCTTTTTGGCGTAAAGCTTGATTTCTTTTTTTAATAGAAAAGAAGACCCAGGTACTGTTTATCAGCTATATAAGCCAAAAAAAAAAAAAATCAGTCTTTCAAAGCCAAAAATACTTACAAACTTGAATATGTTTAGATTTCTGGGATGGCTGAATTATAATCAACATGGAAAAGAAAACATCACTAAAACATTCTCTTGACCAAAATACACACTCCACCCTTCAGCCACTTCCTCAGGCAAGCATGTGGACAGAAAACTATTTACCCTCCCTGGTCTGCTTGTTAACTAGTCACCATTGTTAATTAGAGGAATCCAGGTCCGTCTGCACAAACAAGTCAATTAAATGTATTGTTAACAGATGTTATGGGCACCTATGATAATTTTATTATCACCCTATCATCTGGAAGCATCATGGGAAATGAAATAGTTTCTACAGAGATTTGTTGTTGAAATGCTACAAAATGCAAAACAACTATGAAACACATCTAAATAAATGAGACCAAATGAAAAGAAAAACTATCCTCCACATTAAGAACTGGGGAGAAATGGAATAAAGATGGTGCTTAAAGAGAGAATAAAATTCCCCCAATATTATGCTAGTTCATGGTGGCAATAAAAACATTAATACTTGGAGCAAGAGTGAGAGTGATTTCACCAGTTCAGCGACTACTAAAAATCTGTTCTTACCTTAAAGTCAAATAGATTTTAAACACAAATATCTCTTGAGGCTTGACATTAGTTAAAAAGTGATTGTTCACTGGAGGGTAGGAGAAGGGGGGATGTGATGGGAAAACGTGAGAGGGCACAGGGCATATTTATAATGTGTATATATATATGTATATATTTTTAAAATAAATTTATTTATTTTTGGCTGTGTTGGGTCTTCGTTTCTGTGCGAGGGCTTTTTCTAGTTGCGGCGAGCGGGGGCCCACTCTACATCGCGGTGCGCGGGCCTCTCACTATCGTGGCCTCTCTTGTTGCGGAGCACAGGCTCCAGACACGCAGGCTCAGTAGTTGTGGCTCACGGGCCCAGTTGCTCCGCGGCATGTGGGATCCTCCCAAACCAGGGCTCGAACCCGTGTCCCCTGCGTTGGCAGGCAGATTCTCAACCACTGCGCCACCAGGGAAGCCCATGAATATATTTTTAAAGAAAATATTTCATATCATTAGGAAGTCTATTAAGTTCTCATGCTGATGGCTTTAATATTCTCAGTGGATTCAAAAGATGTTATTATGATATTATGCTCCCCAGTGAAATGGCATATTATCTAATCACTTAATTATTTTTTTATATTTCAAGATAGGCATTTTTCTTCCTGAATCATTATATTAAATCAGTTCTCTTAATAAAATTGTTTGTCAAAGTCTCTCTTTATGAAACCAAACTGATGGGATTTACCAATATCAACTAACCAAGAAAATAAACAGCAGTCCTTTTCTTGAAAATGAAGTAGTGGGATTTATACAACCACTTGAGAGAGGCTTAGTCAATCCCTGAGAAGCATAAAGAATTATTCTGGAATAGATTAAGTGCCTCTACAAGGCATTCTTCCAGCAAAGAAAGAGATAAGCGTCATCTATTTGAGTGACAGGGAAGTTTGTCTAACAGTATGACTTGCTAAGGAAAAATTCTCACTCCAAAGACTTTTTACACAAAATGGTGACTCACAGATCTGGGGAGAAGGGAAAGGAAAAGTTCTGAGAAGGTAAACAGACTTCACCTCTTACATATCACCAGTTCATACCTGAGCTGAACTGGTAAGTGTGACACATTTTCCTAGCTGGGTACATACATGATTCCATGAAGATACTTTTGTTTCATGAGCATAAAAAATGAGTGAGAGCGAGAGACAAAATGGATACCTTATATCTAATGAATCGATAATTACTATATCTAAAAATATAGATCATCTTTAGAAAGGATCTCTATGATTCTAACAAGAAGTAACATGCTTATTTAGAATTGTAATCATTTTTCTAACAATTATCAATGAAGGGTCATAAGTATACAAGTCATTTCTCTTTCCAGTTGCTAAGCTAAAAAGGGTTTCTTGAAACTCTGCTTCATTTCCAGTGAACTACAGTACAATATTGTAGTCTTTAGTTGCTACTGAAAACACAATTATTCCAAGTGGTATGTAGATCCTTCTGTAGGTAAGTGATGCTTCGTAAGGCTCTAAAAAATTATTTATCCCAATAAATTTAAGGTAGAGATGCATTTCTCACAGTGCTTCACTCTCCTTGCTTTTTTTCCCCAGTACCCAGAGGCATAGTAGACATTACGTCTTCCCCCACACCCGCAAGTTCACAGTTGCACACTCAGGCTATTTCAACTCACTTGTACACACTTCTGAGTTATCAATCAGATGGACATCCAGAAAAGAAACATCTTAATTTTTAAAAAGAAGTTTGTGGGATCTAAATGATAAATGAAAAGGATTTGTTTTAAAATTCAGCAATGGAATACCGTTCATTTTTTAAAAAATAGTATTGAGTACACTATTTAATGACATGGAAATAGGTTCATGATTTAGTGTTAGGTGGGAAAAAAATAGTTACCAAATACTATGCTTAAAAAGCATTTATACAGGGGCTTCCCTGGTGGCACAGTGGTTGGGGGTCCACCTGCCGATGCAGGGGACACGGGTCTGTGCCCCGGTCCGGGAAGATCCCACATGCCACGGAGCGGCTGGGCCCGTGAGCCACGGCCGCTGAGCCTGAGCGTACGGAGCCTGTGCTCCGCAACGGAAGAGGCCACAACAGTGAGAGGCCCGCGTACCGCAAAAAAAAAAAAAGTATTTATACAGTTATAAGTAGAAATACACATACAGAGATATGGAGATCTGGAAAGTTAGAGCAAATTGATGGTGATTATCTCTTAGTGGTGAAATTAATAATAATTTTTATCACTTTTGTAGAGAGTTTATGTAACTTACGGAAGTACATTTATTTATTTCCGCCCTACTTTTACTCATTTTTCCATGTAGAAATTGAGTTTGGCAACAAGATTTCACATGGCTGCTTTGATGATAGGATATTAATAGTCGTTTTATCATCCTGGTGGTAAAGCCTTATCTTCCACTTCCTAGTATGATAGCTCTTCTTTCAGAAAGGCCATTCCGTAGGCATTTATTCAGCATGTGGTGAGTGTAAGTGAAGGGTCAAAATATAAATATTTTAATCACAGCTTCTTTCTTCCAATTAGACTCCCCACTTTTCATCTCTCCACAGCAAATATACTGTCAATATATGACTTTGATAATCAGGAAGAATTAGAATTACAGGAGTCCCTAAGAGAATCTCCAAGGAGAACTAACATATATTGACATGTATACTGACATGTATATGGTAATATATACCAAGTGTTTCATAAGCATGATCTGTGGATTCGAGATCTTAAGTAATGTGCCTGAGGTTGCCTAGCTAAATGGCAGAGCTTGGACTGAAACCTAAGTCTAATTGACTGAAACCCCATACCTTTCCTCCAATAGGTAGCAACCTCCCTAAAATATTTCTTGACCATCTACTTTATGTCTGACACTTTACATACATTCATTTGACCCTCAGGATAACCTCAATGGGTAGTTATTATTATGCCCAATTTACAAATATGGGAACTGTTGTTAAGAGAGTTTGAACAATTTCCCCAAGGTTACACTAGTGCTACAAGGCATACTCAGATTTTAGCTTTTCAAAGCTGAGATATTCCTACTACTGTATAAGTTTGCTAGGGCTGTCATAACCAAATTCTACAGCCTGGTGGCTTAAACAACAGAAATTAAGCTTCTCACAATTCTGGAAGCTGGAGGTCCAGGATCAAGGTGCTGGCAGGTTTGGTTTCCTCTGAGGCCTCTCTCCTTGGCTTACAAATGTCCATCTTCACACTGTTTCCACCTGGTCTCTCCTCTGTGGGCACGTCTCTGGTGTCTCTCTATGTGTTCAAATTTCCTGTTCTTATAAGGACATCATTCAGATTGGATTAGTGTCCACCCATAGGACCTTAATGGCCTCTTTAAAGGCCCTATTTCCAAACAGTCACGTTCTGAGGTACTGGGTGTTAGGACATGAACATATTAATTGGCAGGGCAGCGAGGGTGGGGTAGGGTGGACACAGTTTAGCCCATAACAGGCACACAGTAAGATCATATACAGATCTTTTACATACTTTCTTCAGCTCAGGTTTTTACCTCTTCCAAGGACTGAAAACTTCTTAATCTATGAGTGTGCCTAATTCTAATGTATAAAAGTTTAGAAATACACTCATTGTAGAAAGAGTGATTAAATGGACCGAACTATAGGCAGGAGGATAGACTACTTAGCAGCAAACTATATAACTATGTAGAAAAGGAAGAGATTACGCCCATTCTTGCAATGGTTTATTGTTTCAGCTTCTCCAGGGAATAGCAGAAATACAAGGGCTGATACTTAGACTGTTTTACAAAAACTCAATCTCTGCCCTAGGGTTAGGTGGGGTGATGCCTTAGGGATGTCCATGGCCCCCAGACATACCACCTCCTCACATCCTGTGGGGGGAAACACGGCTGAATGAGTCAGTGGCTAAGTTGGGAATCAACCCAGAACTTCTGGAATAGTAGGTTCAACATGTAAAAATGAGAATAATCCCCACAATGATTTTCACCCTGAAATAGCTGATTCTAAAGATATGATTCATTCAAAATAAAGCTAAATATTCCACCTACATACTTTTTGAGTCATTAGGAAAAGAGGGTTTTTTGGTATATAAAAATATATATACTTTTAGGGCATTTCCCTTTTTATACTTTTGGCAGAAACAGAAAGATCACAGGAATTCAACTCAGGAAAGAGAGGGAGGGAGGGGGAGAGAGAGAGATACAGAGAAAAAGAGAAATACAGAGATACACACACACACACAAACACATATACACATCACAAAACAAGGTATAAAACTAGTCAATGAGCAATGTGTTCAGATAGTATAGACACAGAATGAATTCAGAAACCTGTTCTGAAATCTGAACTATCAACACCACTTCACTTCATAAGACAGGTTCCCATTCTTTTTCCATTTGTTCAGTGTGGACTTCATTTAAGACATAAATTATTAACAGTCTTCTGAAACCAATAGCAATGTCCACAAAATTATGTAGATAACAAATGTCAGCATGTTTTCCATTTGTTTGTATTTGTCCTAATAGCCCAATGTAATTGTTTTACTAGACTGGCTGACCATTAGAATATTTGTTAATATAATACAAATGAATTCAAAAGGATTTGGAAAAGATTTCGGGGAAAAAAAAGCTCAACTTGAAGCAACGTAGCTAGATAATCCAAATAGTTGATGTCACTCTCCACTTTTTATTCAAGACAAGCTTTCTTTTGTTAAGTACGTGATCTTATGCCAACAAATCATTGTTCTCAGTCCCGCACTGATCTAGTTTTTAAGGTAGACGTGGCAGCCACTTCCCTTCTAGGAAGCTAGGGACACAATAAGAGGATTCATGGTTTGGGCCATTCACTCGGGTTATCACATTTCAGCCTCGGATCCTAGGGTCTCCTCATCCTCCTGTATGCATACTTTTGATTCCTCTTTTAGGGACCAAGACTGAGGAAGAAACCAGTGGGAGGCGTAATACCTCCAGCATCGTAACAGCTGACGAGGTGGAGCCAGTGACAAAGCCCTCAGAGAGGACACCCTAACCAGCCAGGGCATAGATGTCAGTTGTTGGCCATAATGGTGGCCACATAAGCTTGGAGAGAAGAAGCTTCGACCCGTCCATTAGTATCAACAAGTTATGTAATTAGCATGGCTGCCTGAATGAGAAACTTTTAACTGTAATGCTAAATTATATTTTTTTCCCTGGGTCACATATTTAGTCCCATAGTTTCTCTAGGTCTCCTTGACCTCAGACGATTTAAGGGATAGATTATATGGGGGAGAAGGAAAGAAGTGGGAAGCATTACCCCCAATTTCGAAATAGCTACACATCTCTTTGGAACTAGAACAAAGGTAGTGCACAAAACAATGGTAAACGTGGGACGATAAAGCTTAAAATTTTGATTGGGCCTAGGTGGCACGAACTATATCTGCTACATTAGAATTTCTATCATGTTTAATATTAAATAAGTGAACACTCTTCTTCCTAAAACCTACTTCTTCACAACTCCTACTGTTCTAGCTTTGTCCAGACTGCTTGGTCTAATTCTCTGGTCCCTCCCCCTTCTTTCAGCTTAAAAATATTGACATTTATTAGGACTCCTTTCTGTTCCCTCTTTGTTGTATTTTCAACCCTAGCTCATCTCTTCTACTCACATAAATTTAAGTATTATATATACTGACAACTCCTACATTTATATCTCTAGTCCGGACTTTGATTCTCAGCCTCAAACTTGAATAGCCAATTGTCTACTGTTATCTGCAGTTGGCTAACTCATCCAAGATGGAATTCTAGATACTTTCCTGTATCTCCACTCCCATCGGCCTTACCTTAACCCAGTAGTCCCAACCTTGGGACCTGGCACGATCATTTTCTACCCAGTTACTAAAGTCAGAAATCTGGGAATTATGCTGAGCAAATACTGATCTTCCTACCTACAAAATATATCTTTGTTCAACATTTCCCACCTGAATTACTGAAATATTCACCTAATCTGTATCATTACTTTTTCAAATAAGGTACCCCTCAAATCTATTTTCTGCATAGCTACCAGACAATCCCTCTTAAACAGAGGTTATCTCCTGTTACTCTCTTGATTAAAAACCTTTCAGGGGCCTCCTATTGTATTTGAGTAAAATGTAAACTTTTTTCCATATCTTACAAAGCTCCCCATGGCCCTGCCCCTCCTACCTGTCTCCTCTACCTAAGTCCAGTCACACCAGCCATTGTCCTTTCTAGAAGGTTGCCTGAAAGGTTCTTTCCTTAATTCATCACAGGGCTGACTCCTTTTCATCCTCTGAGTCTCTGTTTAAAATTCACTAGTTTTAGTTAATTGTGTGTTCGTCTTACTGTTTGTCTCCCCCACTGAAATGCAAAGGTCAGGGATCTTGACTGCCCTATTGTATTCTCATTGCCTAGAATGGTGCATGACACATGGAAGTATTCAGTAAATACTATTGAGTGGATAAATTAAAGAATGAGTGCCAAAATTATACAACACATTTTATGTAGAACAGTAGTAAAAACTAAAAGTGGTAATTAAAGTTAAAAGGTAACTGTTTATGTCCAGCTATCGTTTAACCCAATTATAATTAAGCTTAATTTTCAACATGGTAAATAAACTTTGTTATTTTTACTTAATTATAATGGAACACTATACACTTATGACATATATATGCTTAGTATTCATACCTGTATAGTCTAACCCTCACAGTTAATCACGTCTGAAGATTGCTGGCTCCCAATTCTTAAAAAGGGAAGGAACATTGATTTTATTTGGGAGAGCTTTAGAAAATTTTGGCAAATTTGTACATTTGCAACTTTGGCAAAAAAAAAAAGCATACTTTTATTGACGTTATATGGGTACAGATTTAATGCTTTAGCAGAAGTATTTGTTAGCATATGCAGATTACAGCTGGTTCACCTGGGGATGGTTATAAGCGATCACGCCATTTAATTCTTGATACCAATTCTTTCTCAGAGTGCTACTTTCTCATTCTTTGCTTTCCATAAAGTATTAGTCTTAGGCTGAAAGCAACCATGTTGAATTTTATCCTTTTTATCCTTTTTTTTTTTTTTTTTTTTTTTTGCATACTGAGGGACCTCAGCATGAAACAAAGCATGTACTGTTTATAAATCTTTATTGGCTGGACGCTAAAATAACAGCTGCAAGTAGTTAAGAGTTAGGGGACTCTTCCCTGACCCCTCCCTTTGGCCATTTAAATTCTCTTCTGATGAACCTACAAACAACCCAGCTGATAGAGATTTGGAACATTCTCCAAGTCTTATTTTGACTAATCTAATTTTCTACAACACTTGCTTAGTTTTGCTTGGTTGGTATATTTGGGATTTTCTTTATAAAGATTTTTTTTAATTTGATGGATGTATGGACTGGATAAATGATGGATGATTATAAAAGGCAACACTTTTTACTGTTCTCTTTCTGGGAGAGATACTTTTTAAAAAGTCAGCCAACAAAGCTTCTAATTTAAGGTTTTAGAGATATGAGAATCTTTATACATGCATATTGCTCAAGACAATAAAAATGGACTTTTTCAAAATGGAATTTCCTACTAAGGAACATTCCATCACAACCTCTAAAATTATTAATTAGCCGGCCTAGTCACTCATGGCATTACCTTTTCCACTGGAAGAGAATTTCTAGCCAGTTTTCCATGAGTAAATTCAATGTTTCCAAGGGATGGACATGGGAAAATACTGCAGAGTAAAACCGGTCAAATTGAATTGAACTGAATCAAAGGAGGCACCATAAATACGTTAGATTCAGCACATCATAAAGGTTTCTCAGGAACTATTAGGGTAACCATATCCTTCACCCCTAATCCTAACTTGAAATATAAATGAAGATGTTTCATGAACAAAGATCTTTACAAAAACATATCCAAGGAAATAATTATGAATATTGTAGGAGAGGAAAAAGTTTTTCTTGACCTTCTTAGAGTTGCTGGCTGGGTCTGAAAATTAAACTGACAAAGATAGATGAATAAAAGAAAAGCATACAGGTTTATTTAATATAAGTTTTATGTGGCCTGGGAGCCTTCAAAAGGAACTGAAGATCCAGAGAAAGTTAAACCTGTGTATTTTATGCTGGGTTTGATAAAACGTGGACAGTCTCAGAGGAGACAGGTAGGTTAAGAAGTATGAGAAGAATGCAGTGAACTGAGGGAAACTGAGCGAGGTCTCAGTTAGAGCGAGGTTGTTAGAATTTTTCATGGTGTTCCCTTGTCTTCAGAGATAAGGATGCTCCCTTCCTCTGGGTACCAGGAGATCACCATTCACCTGAGGGTTATATGAACTGTTTCAGGGAAGAAGGGAAGGGAAGGGAAGTCAGAGTGACCTTCTTGCTTCTGTCATTTTCTCATATGCTTTCAGCTTAAAATATTCAATATGCCAAGGGTGCCCATATTTGGGGGGGTAGTGTGTCCTGAACCCCATCACTGTCAAGAAGAAAACCACGTGCAGTAATATCCAAAGGGTCCCAGGTGATTACCAATAAAGATACACACATACTTACAATAATGAGACATGTAAACCCTTCTTCAGTTTCTTTTTTCCTCTTTGGAATAAAGAAGGATGATGTGACAGTAGTGCTTAATTTCTTTTCATAAACAATAGAATGCTAGAGCTGGACAGAATGGTCCTCAACATTCACAAATCCAGACAACATTTTCCTGTGAAGAAACAGAAGCCAAGGAATGGAAGTGAATTATCATGTGAGGTACATCTACCCACCAGACGTGTTGGGTTTAAAATTCTTCTCAACTATACCACGCTTTCTCCTGGCAAATTTTCTGACTGAAGGAAGATATTCAAAGAGGAGCTTGGGAAAAAGAGAATAAAGTGAACTGCCAGATGGGTTAATAAGAATTGTTTTTCATCTGTCTTCTAGGCTTGCTCCAAGGAGTTCTGTGAGGGAATTGAGCAGTAATGCCAAAGGCTTCCATTGTATGGAATGGATTCTCTCCTCCGGCCCCCACCCCCACCCCACCGCCCATGCATCTCCCCAGGCACTAGTCAAGGACCATCCTTGGGATAATTGAGAGAATAGCCACTTAGATTATTTCCTGTGTTCTGGGCTTCAGATGCAGCATGCCATTTGAGAAAGATTGAATTTTCTAACACAAAAAACAGAGAGCAATAGGTAGGCAGTGGCAAAGTGAGGTAGAAGATTGAACAAACTAAGGAAAGAGTGTGGTGTAGAAAGGCAAAGCAAGAACATGGACTTTATGACATTCTGAATTGAGTGTAAATCCCATCTATGCCACTGACAAGCTATGCCACAGTGAGAAAATGATTTAACTTCTATAAGCCTGATTTTCTTGACCCGTAAAATGGGAACAATCTAGCCTACCTCTCAGGAACCCTTGTAAAGATTAAATAGGATAACATATGAAGCACTGGCCCAATAGAGATACTTAATACATATTTTAAGGAGGGAATTTGAGTGAATGGAATAAACACATGGTCTTTGGAGTTGGATGGACTTGGGCTCATTTCCTGATGCTGCCACTGATTCTCCTAATACAGTGCCTGGGATACTGTAGATGCTCAGTGAAATGCCAATTTCTTCCCTTTCTCTTCCCAGGTCTACCTCCTTCCATCAACCTCTGAATATAGAGCTAAATCTCTCCAAATGTGTGCAACAGAATCACCTGGAGGACTTGTTAAAACAGACTGCTGAGACCCAGCCCCAGAGTTTCTGATTCAGTGTGTCTGTAGGGGGCCAAATTTTGTGTTTCTAACAAGTTCTCACATGGTGCTGAAGTTATTTCCCTGTGGACCACACTTTGATATCGATGTAGATATAGAACAGATAGTTTTGAGTGCTGGAGGACAAAGTCTTCAGCATGTTGGGCCCTCTTTTTGGTTTTTGATTGAAAGCTCTATTAAAGTACGTTAACTGAGACAGCTTAACTTACTCTGATACTGATCATGACAACATGCTTGATTTCTATTCTCAGGTCTACCTTGTTTTAATTCTCTGTTCCTCCACTTACTGCTTTGGAATGCAGAGCTCGGCTTGAAATCACAAAGAACAAGAAAATGACTAGGTCAATTCTTGCTGAACCAGACAATTAATCTCAAGTGAAAAGCACAGCAACATATTTTCCAGTTCTCTAATTTTCCCAGATTTCTCATTTCTTTTTACAGGTGAAAACCTGGGGTAATCAATTAAACGGTATATCAGATATTGTGATCCAAGCACTGTCTGACTCACAGCTTGGGACACACACAAATGCAGCAGACTTAGGGCCAACATTGTATGTAAGCAGTTAGTTGCTGTTTATATCAGCGGTCAAACACTGGTGCTCCAGTGCTAGCTGGAGGACATATTTTGTTTTGTTTTATCTGAGTTTTTTATTTGATGACTGTTATGGGCTAAATGCTTCTGCACCCCCCTGTCCCCCAAATCCCCAAATTCATGTATTGAATCTCTAACCTCCCGTGTGGCTGTATTTGGAGATGGGGCCTCTACAGAAGTAACTCAGATTAAATGAGGTCATAAGGCTGGGGCTCTGATCCTATAGGATTAATGTTCTTATAAAAAGAGACATGAGAAAGCCCCCCCCCCCAACTCCGCTTCCTTTCTCTCTCCGGCTCTCTTTCTCCACGTGCATGCACTAAGGAAAGACGCTGTAAAGTGAGAAGGTGGGTGACTGCAAACCAGGAAGACAGCCCTCACCAGAAACCAACCATGCCGGCATCCCAGTCTCAGACTTCTATCCTCCAGGGCCATGAGAAAATAAATTTCTGTTGTTTAAGCCACACAGTCTATGGTATTTTGTTACGGCAGCCCAAGCAGACTAGGACAGTGCTTGCATCCTATTGACCCAGAGTGCTTTTTTAAACTCTGAATTGGTCATCGTGCTGGATATCTTCCATTTGCTCCTGTAGATCTACTCGGCACCATTCTCCCTCCTCCATTTATGCTAAGTTGGATATTCCATCTGTTTTCTATTAGCAAACCTGATGATATGATTATCAACATTTTAAAAAATTGAGAGATTTTGCATGAAAATAAATCTGGATTTTCAGATTCTCATGAGAACGTTAGATCTGGCAACAGTGTTGGCAGTAACATACCAGCACTTCACTTTGTGACGGGGTGTTAGCGCTCAAGTTGGACGTGCTTCACTCAATTACTTTACCAGGTTGGCCTCTGTGGCTATCTGAGAATATTAACCCTATTTCTCATGAGATAATGTAAAGAGCTATAAAGTCCAGATGCTTAGAAATCTCTTTTACTGGCTGCTGTAGGTGTTGCTGGTAAAAGCTCACAACCTTTTCTGGAGGTTGTCCTTGGGTGATTGAAATCATTTGGCTTAGGAATCCCTAGGAATTTGCCTCCTTCCCAAGACAAGACCAGCAATAAATTCTAATATGGACATCTCCATTCTGGAAGGAGCAATGATTTATCCTGACTAGGATTGATATGTCTTCCAGAGATGGGCTTGCCTTTACTACCCACAATGCCTCAGCCAGCCTCAGTCTGGTTCATTAAGTATCCTGCATAACATTACTTTGAATCAAGGGACCCACTTTATGGTCAAAGAGGTGCAATGACGAGCACATGACCATGGGGTCTACAGGTCATGCCACATACCACACCATCCAGAAGCTACTGGCATGACAAAGCAGTAGAACAACTTCTTAAAGACACAGCTGAAACACCAGCCTAGAGATGACATTTTGTGAGAATGAGGCACTACCCTTTAGGGCACAGCATAGAATTTTAGCCTATGATCTATTTTTGGCTATTGCATTGGTCCTGTGTCTTTAATAACTAAAAAATATGGGTCCAGTACCCAAGCTGTAGAAGTAGGAATGACCCCATTCACCATCACTCCCAGTGATCAACTTGAGCAATTTTAGTCTCTGGTTCCTGGAGGGTAAATGCTTCCCCCCAAGAGGCCATCATAAGATTCACCCTAAACCTAAAGCTTTGGTGGCCACCTGGTCACTTCTTGGGCCAGAAGATCAGTAGGCAACAAAGGAGCTCACACACTGGTGAGGGAAGTTGACCCTGATCACTGCAAGGATGTAAGACTGTCACTACATAAGGGGGAAAAAAGGAATATGGGTAGTAGCACTTAAGGAATTCACCTCATCATCTCTGGTGCTCCCAGACCCAGTTTTACTGTGGCTAGCCGCCATGATCATGACCTAGTAAGTCTTGGAGTCCAGAGGCTCAAGACCCTTAGGAAGGAAGGTTTGGATCTTTTATAGTTTTCCACTGCACAAGGATCCTCATCTCAGGCCCTTTTTCTAGCTTATCCTAAGATAGTATTTTACCCAGAATTAGTGTTCCCCTCCCTGCCCATCTCTCAGCTAACACTTTAAGGGGGATTATGTGAGTTTGCTGAGAGTATGATCTTACAGGCATCTAGAGGAAAGAAAGGTTCACTTCATGCCACTGAGCATTTTGCACATGAGCCCTGAGGCATCTGTATATTTTGAAGACCCTGAAGGCCTATCATGCTTTAGGAACAGAGTTTACTCCTAATGCAAGTAAAATTAATAAGGTAGTTTAGCTAATTATCCAGAATCCCAAATGTATTCTAAACAAATACCAAAGATCTGAGGTACATGTGTTTTAAAGTTATATTACTCAAATCACTTCTTTTTTTTTTTTTTTTTTTCTTTTTTTGGCCACACTGTGAGGCTTTTGGGATCTCACTTCCCTGACCAGGGATTGAACCCAGGCCCCAGGGAAAGTGCCAAGTCCTAATCACTAGACCACCAGTGAATTCCCTCAAATCACTTCCTAAGTTCTCTACTTCATACAGCTTACATAGATCTGAAATCAGAAACTTTTGAAATGTGTGGTAACACTCTGCATACTCGTCTTTTTTTCTTTTTTTTTTTAATTTCAGAGCATGTCAGACCTGAAGAATATGAATTTAATTACTAAGTAAGAATTTTCCAAGTAATAACTATTAGTTTAACTCCTTTCTATGCCAGCTTACAAATAACTTCCAAATTGTGGCATTTTTTCTTTTCTTTCACATTTTAGTCATGTCCCAAATCTTAATTATTTCTTTGAGTGAGAGAAAACTTTGGAATACAGAGAGAAACTCTTTTCTTAAATATATCTTGTTACGTTTGTGCCTAGAATTGCTGGGACATTTGGAAATGACACTTTCTGCCATTACAAATGACTTTGTATAAACACAACAAAGAAAACAGTGACATTTACAATTATGGAGAGGGGAAAAATTCTAATTCTAAAAATGATTCTTGTTTTACTGGTAATAAAAATAATAGGTGGTGGTGTTTTTCTCCATAACAGTTGCCCGAACTACTCAGTTTTTATATCAGACTGACATTTATTTTCCTCTTAGATTTCCTCTGGAAAAATGCAAGCATTCCAAAAGTGTTTCTACTTTTTCTTAAAATCATAGCACGTTACTTGGAAAATAAAGATTTTCAATGCTTAATATTCACTGTTTTGAAAAAGTTTGTAAATTGAGTGTTTAAAACTATACAAAATCTCTTTAAAGTTTAGTTGAAAACATTAAGTATACTGTCTCCAAAATTTTTGTTTAATTTTAGAGGTTTTTCTCAGTTAAGTCATGGTACTCAATTTCATACATTTTGCTTTATATTGTTAGTCTTGAAAGTATTGTGAACTCAATTTGATTGTTCTATGATACGATTTTTTAAAATCACCTTTCTCTGTGTGATATTACCCAGCTTCAGAATATTTTTTTCAAAAACCTCTCTTTCTCCCTGTCTTATTCTTCCTCTTCCCTTCCCTCTCCTTTTTCCTTCCTGACCAATTTTATCTGAACACTGTTAGGTGAAGCTGAACAAGAGAGTCATGTGTTCTGGGGGAGGTGGCAGCCATGATGGCCCAGAGCAGCTAGCTGAAGCCCAAGATGGAGAGGAGGACATCCACATGTACAGCTACCCACAACGGGATGCTGGAGCCTGAGTGGGGTGAGGGGCACCTGTGCAAATGTGAGGCCCTCCAGGGGATGTTAGAGGAGCCTTAACAGTGTGAACAGGGCATTTTCTTGGGGAATGGTGATCCAGAGTAGGGTGGTAAACCCTGAGCTGAGTCAGAAGGATGTCCATTCAGGGGTCGACCTAATATGGAGCACCAAGGGAGGACAGTGTCTACACGATTTGGAGGGTGGGAATGACTGACACATAGGGTTGGAGCCTGGGCAAGTTGGAAGTGGTGTCCACAGCTGAGGGAGTTGGAGGGGTTAGCATCACTGGCTTGGTCTGGAATATCAAAGTCTGAGTTGGTGTCCACGCAGGAGTAACCCATTACAGGGTGTTGGAATCCAAATAAGTGAGGAGGAGGGCAACCACATGGTGAGTGGGGTGTTGTCTGGAGCCGGGTGATAGAATCCAAGTGGGCTGAGGGAGTTATCTGCTTGGGTTATATTTACAGTAAAGAAGTCTGGCAGACACTACCTTAAATGAGGGCTTAATGTAAATAGCACTAGAAATGAGATAAATAAAAAGTATGAACCATCTGATAGAATGCAATGAGAAGAAAACAACATCCTCTTCATGATATTAATGCCACAGATGCACAACCTGAAAATCTAATCATGAGGAAACACCAGACAAACCTATGTTGACAGATACTTTACAAAATAATTAGCTTATAGTCGTCAAAAGTGTCTAAGTCATTCTCACAAACAGTGCGCAAGTTTCTCTTTTCCCCTCATCCTAGCTAACATTTATCTCTTAGTTTTTTGTTGATAGCCATTCTAACATTGAGGTGATGTCTCCTTGTGGTTATGATTTTCATTTCCCTGATGATTAGTCATGTTGAAGATCTCTTCATGTACCTGTTGGTCATTTGTATGTCTTTGGAAAAATGTCTATTCAGGTGCTTTGGCCATTTTTTAAATTGATTTGTTTTCTTGTTATTAAGTTGTATGAGTTCCTTACATATTTTGACTATTTAACCCCTTATCAGATAGATGATTTGCAAATATTTTCTCCCATTTCATAGGTTTCCTTTTTATTGTTTCTTTTGCTGTGCACAAACAGTTTTGGTTTGATGTAATTCTGTTTGCTTACTTTTGCTTTAGTTGCTTGTGTTTTGGTGTCATATACAAAAAATTGTGGCTAAAACCAATATTAAGGAATTTTCCCCTGTTTTCTTCTACAAGTTTTATAATTTCATGTCTTACATTTAAGTCTTAAATCCTTTTTGAGTTAATTTTTGTGAATGGTGTGACACAGGTGTCCAATTTCATTATTTTGTAGGTGATTGTTCAGTTTTACCAGCATTATTTATGGAAGAGACTATCCATTTTCCATTGAGCATTCTTGGCACCCTTTTCAAATATAAGTTGACCATATATATGAGAGTTTATTTCTGGGCTCCTGATTCTGTTCCATTGGCCTATGTGTCTATTTTTAATGCCACACTGTCTTGATTACTACAACTTTGTAATATAGTTTGGAAGGCAGCTATGTTCACCACTATACCATGTAATATAGTTTGAATTCATAAAATTTGATGCCTCAAGTTTTGGTGTCTTTCTCAAGATTGCTTTGGCTATTCAGGGTTTTTGTGTTTCCATACAAATTTTAGAATTGTTTTTTCTATTTCTGTGAAAAATGTCTTTGGAATTTTGGTAGGGATTACATTGAATCTATAGATAGCTTTGGATAGCATGGACATTTTAATAATATCAATTCTTCTAATCCATGAATACAGGGTATCTTTCTATTTATTTGTGTCCTCTTCAATTTTTTCATTAATGTCTTACAGTTTTCAGTGTACAGATCTTTTACCTCCTGGGTTAAATTTTTTCCTATTTTGTTGTGATTGATGATATACGACAGAAGAAGTATCCTATTGTAAACAGAATTCTTTACTTCATTTCTTTTTCAGATAGTTTGTTGTTAGTATACAGAAACACAACTGATTTATATGTGTTGATTTTGTATCCTGCAACTTTACTAAATTCCTGGATTAGTTCTAACAGGTTTTTTCTGTGGAGTCTTTAGGATTTTCTGCATACAAGATCGTGTCATGTGTAAACAGAGACAATTTTACTTCTTCCTTTCCAACTGGATGACTTTTATTTATTTTTCTTGACTAATTGCTCCAGCTGGGACTTCCAATACTATGTTGAATAGGAATGGTGAGAGTGCACACCCCTGTCTTGTTCCTGATCTTAGAAGTAAAGTTTTCAACCATTCACCATTGAATATAATGTTAGCTGTGTATTTGTCATATATGGCCTTTATTATGTTTGAGGTGTATTCTTTCTATACTCAATTCATTGAGAATTTTTATCATGAAAGGATTTTGTGTTTTGTCAAATGATTTTTGTGCATCTATTGAGGTGATCATATGATTTTTATCTTTCATTCTATTAATGTGGCATATTACATCTATTAATTTGTATGTTTTAAATCATCCTTGCATACTTGGGATAAATCTCACTTGATCATGGGGTATGATCCTTTTAGTTGTTGAATTCAGTTTGCTAGTATTTTGTTGAGAATTCCTGCATCTATATGCATCAGAGATACTGGCCTTTGGTTTTTTTTTCTTGTAGTAATCATTTCACAATATATACATTTGTCAAATCATCACATTGTAAAGTTTAATCTCACACAATGTTGTATATCAGTGATATTCAATAAAGCTGGGGAAAAAGGTGTCTGGATCATGGAAGTCAAGGAAAGACCAAAGAACTGTTCTGATTTGACATAGCCTATGGATACATGAAAACTAAAAAACTAAATCCAACATGGGATTCTGACTTGGATTTTCTGTACAGAAAGTTATCAGGACAATTGGCAAAACTTGAGTGGAGTCTGAGAATTAGAGCATAGTAAAGCAAATTAGTTTCCTAATTTGATGATTACATTACAGTTATGTAAAGGAACGGTTTTTTTTGTAGGAAACACACAATAATGTTTTTTGAGTGCAGTGGAGCATCATGGCACCAACTTCCTCCCAAATGGCACAGGACAGGAAAAAATAATCTTTATAATTGTTTCAGAGTGAGAAAAATTTTTTTTAATTTATCTCTCATAAATTTTATTTTCTTGTCTTCTTTTTTAAATTAATTTTTATTGGAGTATGGTTGCTTTACAATGTTGTGTTAGCCTCCACTGCACAACAAAATGAATCAGCCATACACATATAGATATCCCCTCCCTTTTGGACTACTCTCCCATTTAGGTTACCAAAGTGTATTAGGTAGAGTTCCCTGTGCTATACAGTATGTTCCCATCAGTTGTCTATTTTTATACATAGTATCAATAATGTATATGTGTCAATCCCATCCTCCCAATTCCTCTCTCCCCACCCCTTTCCCCCTTGGTATCCATACATTTGTTCTCTATGTCTATGTCTCTATTTCTGCTTTGCAAATAAGATCATCTATACCATTTTTCTAGATTCCACATATATGCATTATTATATGATATTTGCTTTTCTCTTTCTGACTTACTTCACTGTGTATGACACTCTCTATGTCCATCCATGTCTCTACAAATGACTCAGTTTCGTTCCTTTTTATGGCTGAGTAATATTCCACTGTAAATATGTACCACATCTTCTTTATCCATTCCTCTCTTGATAGACATTTAGGTTGCTTCCATGTCCTGGCTATTGTAAATAGTGCCGGTATGAATATTGGGGTACATGTGTTTTTTGAATTATGGTTTTCTCTGGGTATATGCCCAGTAGTGGAATTGCTGGGTCATATGGTAGTTCTATTTTTAGATTTTTAAGGAACATCCATACAGTCTTCCACAGTGGCTGTATCAATTTGCATTCCCACCAACAGTGTATGAAGGTTCTCTTTTCTCCACACCCTCTCCAGCATTTATTGTTTGTAGATTTTTTGATGATGGCCTTTCTGACCGGTGTGAGGTGATACTTCACTGTAGTTTTGATTTGCATTTCTCTAATAATTAGTGACTTTTACCATCTTTTCATGTGTTTCTTGGACATCTGTATGGCTTCGTTGGAGAAATGTCTATTTAGGTCTTCCACCCATTTTTTGATTGGATTTTTTGTTTTTTTGATATTGAGCTCTATGAGCTACTTGTATATTTTAGAGATTAATCCTTTGTCAGTTGCTTCATTTGCAAATATTTTCTCCCATTCTGAGGGTTGTCTTTTGGTCTTGTTTATGGTTTCCTTTGCTGCACAAAGGGTTTTAAGTCTTTCATAAAGTTTAATACAAAAAGAATTCATTTTATTACAACTAGAACATTCTGATTAAATTGCCAAAATAATGTTTTTTTCAGGAAGCTTTGTGATAAAGATATCCTGGATCTACCCACTTTTCTCAGTCTTTTCTGTTACTGCCTCTGTCTGAGCCAGGAATATCCTGCTGTTGAACATGGGCCTGCCTGCTTCCTCCTCTGCCCGCTTATGACCTGGTCTCCACATAGCAACTAGAGTGTCCTTCCAAAAATAGCCAGATCTTATATCTCTCTCCTTACACAGCTCATCTAGGCTTCCTGTAACTCTTAGAATAAAATCTTAAGTCTTTACCACAGCCTTTACATCCCTCCCTGGAGCATTAGGACGGTCTCCTTGCTCTCCCCTCCCACTACTCTTTCTCTCATTCACAGCTGTTGCCTCAGAGCGTTTTGGCTTACTCTGCCGGGAAGCCTGATTCCTCTCTTCTTTGTACTTAGGTCTTGGTCCAAAGGCCACTTCAAAAAGGGTATCTTTGAATTTCCTAATCCAAAGTAGCTCTTTCTGTTTCTATCTTACCAACTTATCTAGATTTTCTCCATTGAATTTAAGAACCTCTGAAATTATCTTCTTTCTTTATTTGTTTCGTGGTGATCTTCCCTAACTAGGCAGAGATCTTGCTTTCCAGCTCACTGCTATATTTCAACACCTAGAACTAAGCCTGGTTCTCATTATGAATGAACGAATAAATGAATGAATTACACAATATAGGTTAAGAATACAGGTTCTGTGGGAGTGACTTTTGAATCATGAAAATATTTTTCAATTCAGAAAATGAAGTTAAATAAAAGAAGGAAATGAATAGCTGAAAATTATAAAAGTCAGAGATCATAATTTAAATAACTTTTGAACAGAGTACTCTGACAATATACTCTTAGTGAGATGAATTTTTACACATCCTTAGTGAAATGTATTCTAAAAGTCTTGAACTTAGTAGGTTTTTTGTTGGTAATGGTATGCATGTGGTAACTCAAACTATTTTGTGTGTGATATAGAAGAAAGCAATTAATAAATTGTTGAGAATCAAGCTTCTCATTGTGAGAAAAGGAAGTTACAAATATGGATGGATGGGAAAAGGTGAGGAAAAGCCCTATAAATTTATTAAGATAATATGAATCATACACACACATATTTCTATTTATATTCATATATATTCTAGGTCCTCTTAAAGGTCCTAAAATCAATGACAACCCTAATTGTGCACTTAAAAATGGTTAAGATAGCAAACTTTACGTTCTGTGCTTTTTAATTAATTAATTTTTAAAAAGGAAAGAAAAAACCGATGGCTGTCTTTTATCAAAGAATACAATAGAGCCCAGATCTTGGTTTCTAATATCGTTCCTCATTAAACTAAACGAAAGCTCCTTGGAGAAATGGCCAATTCCAGGTCCAGGGTAGGAAAAATACAAAATAATTGTTGAGGAAAAAAGCAAGGAAATGCTCAAACACTAATAATTATGTTTCAAATGAACATAGAAACTGGTTTGGAAGAGTTTTCATTGTCCAAATTTGGTGCAATTTGAGCATAAAACAAAGAAAGAAAACGGTATCTTTACAACAGAGTGATCTTGAGGTTAACCAGATAAGTTGACATTACGTTACTTTTTAAAGAAAAGTAACGGGAGGTACGTGTTACTTGTGCAGTATTTTTTTTTTGAATTTTATTTTATTTATTTTTTGTATACAGCAGGTTCTTGTTAGTTCTCTATTTTATACACATTAGTGTATACATGTCAATCCCAATCTCCCAATTCATCCCTCCCCCACCCCATCCCCCCGGCCTTCCCCACTTGGTGTCCATATGTTTGTGCTCTACATCTGTGTCTCTATTTCTTATGCAGTATTCTTGATAAAAATGTTTTCTATGGTTTACAACTTTTTAAAATAAAAAATTGGGGTAAAGTAGTGTAACATCGACCAAAGACTACAGAGTCTGCAGTTAGACTTCCTGGGTTCAAATCCAGGATCTAAATATTAGTTGCAAGACCAGCATTTTTAGATCTGTTTCTCATCTGGGAAAAGAAGGCAATAATGAACCTGCCTCATAGGATTTTTTTTCTTGAGTTGTAAATGTGAAAAATGCGTGCTAAGCACGTGGCAGCTACTTGATATATAGTTAGTACTCAATAAATGTTAATACTGATTATTGCACTTCCCCAAAACCTGTAATAGCTCTTCATGAAATAAGACTATCATTTAACTGGTAATGAAATGGTGCATATTTATAAAAATATACTTTTGGGGGCTTCCCTGGTGGCGCAGTGTTTGGGAGTCCGCCTGCCGGTGCGGGGAATGCGGGTTCGTGCCCCGGTCCGGGAGGATCCCACATGCCGCGGAGCGGCTGGGCCCGTGAGCCGTGACCACTGAGCCTGCGCGTCCGGAGCCTCTGCTCTGAGACGGGAGAGGCCACAGCGGTGAGGGGCCCGCGTACCGAAAAAAAAAAATATATATATATATATATATATATATATATATATATACACACACACTTTTTTAAATTTGTTTTTTCTCTTTTATATTAGTTTTAGGAAAATAAATTTATAAGATTATTTGTACCTGCATGGAAATGCATCTTAGAATGTCTTTATCTAAGACAAAACTAAATCCCTAGTTTTGTTTTCCTCTGTTGCAAATCAACTAATCTTTTCAAATGTGGAAATGACAGAGCTGTTCATTCATTTAACTGTATGTGACTGACCCATAATAGTTGCACAGGAAATGTGAAATAATGAAGGAATAAAAGAATGAACAAATGGGTAAACTGACTCTGGAAGTCAGATCATCTGACTATACTCCTGACGGCTGAGAAAGCTATGAGCCTCTGCTTGCTTCTCTATGCGTCTGCATCAGTGGTCACTTCCCATGTGCTAACTAGATTTGGGGCCAAAGGGCTCCTTTGTGTCCTCCATCCTTTAGTCCTATCCCGAATTTCACTGTTGCTTATTTACTGTTTTTGTGGGCTATGAATGGTTTCTCTCATTCTCTCAGGCCAAGTAATGGGCACAAAGGATTTGTGATTTAAATGGTGACAAGAAAATTAACTTCTCTTCTGGTGGCTTCTAGCTGAAGAGTCATTCATTTCTGTGTGGTTTCTGCAAGGAGGATCTCTTGATAGTCCCTGTTACTCATTAACAGGTTTACACAATTAGTTTAACAGATTGAATGGTTTAACAGATTAGTCACTTAACTGGGTCTTGAGAAAACAGGACAGTTAAGAACTGGCAGAGTGAAAGGAGAAGATCAGATTCTGGAGTGTGGGATGTTTACCCAAAAGAAACAGCAGTTCTGGTGGCCAAGCCAAAAGGTGGGGCTCTGAACAGCAAGAAAGCAACACAGTTGGGTGGGACGGACTGAGGAAAAGACAGATGAATGTGCAAAGGCCAAACCTCTTCTCTCTTTATTCTAGCGCTTGTCATGCATATTTCAGGAGAGTATAAAGATTACTGAAAGGTCTCTCACCTTTTTTGCCCTCATTTCTCATTACATACCAAAAAAAATTTAAGCACTCTGATGGAAAATTAATCAAAAGAGGTAAAAGTAGATAATGAAGATTTTCCGTCTTCCGCTAGTCCCCATGGGTTTTTGAGTAAAGTGTGTAATGGCCTAAAACCAAAACTTTGTGCCATTCACCCAACGGATTTGAGGAACTGACTTATGAAAAGGCTGAGAGATGACCACTGAGTTTAAATCACATGGACCCTGACACCAAGGTGATTCAAGTCAAGAAAGTAGAAAGCAGTCTCCATTCAAAGGGCAAAAAATCTGTCCCAGCTGGAAACACATGTGACTAAATCACATCCAGTGAATGGGCTCATCACAGCCTCTGAAGGTTTTATTCTTTGAATTTTAAAATACTCAGTGTTTCTGATTTTTCAAAGTTTGCTCTATCATGGAATTTTTCCAATTTAATATCATATCCAGGAATTGGCAGAAAGGGAGTGCTTCACCATTTACTATCAGACATGAGAAAATTATTTTTGAGAGTCACTAAAGTATGGGGAGAAGGGCCACATTCCTGGCAACTGGATTTTCCCCAATACTGCTCACCTCTGTCAAACTCTATGAAAGGGCACTCTACTGATACACTAATAGAATTGCAGAACTGATGCAAGACAACAAAATATATGGAGCTGATGTTGATACTTACCTCCTTTAGGAAGTAGAAAGGAGCAGTGATATAAGTAAGGTGAAATGGTAGAAGAGCTAAAAATAAAGCTGGAGTCTATTTTTCTTTTTCTTTTTTTTTTTTTTTTTTGGTGGTACACGGGCCTCTCACTGTTGTGGCCTCTCCCGTTGCGGAGCACAGGCTCCGGACGCGCAGGCTCAGTGGCCACGGCTCACGGGCCCAGCCGCTCCGCGGCATGTGGGATCTTCCCTGACCGGGGCACGAACCCATGTCCCCTGCATCGGCAGGCGGACCCTCAACCACTGCGCCACCAGGGAAGCCCTGGAGTCTATTTTTGTCTTACACTTGATTTGGATGAAGTAAGTATTCAATAACACACACCACTTTGAAGATGATGGAAATGCAATCGTCGGTAGGGTACGTAGTTGGAAAATATGGCTTTTGGATCACACAGAACTGAACACAAATTCTAGCTTCATCAATACTGGCACTATGGCAAGTTACTTCATGTCTCCAAAACGTAGTTCCCTCAATCACAAATGGCAGTTACACTACCTCATTCCAGGACCAAAGACTTAATATATATTCATCAGCAGATAATTTATGACTAGGCAATAAATGGTCACTATTCTCCACAGAGAGTTGTCTCAGCCCAGCGTCCCTTTTGACCCTGCGCACCAGGCTCAGCCCCGAATGTAAGTGCTTCATAGGACCACAGGCTAGGAATATTCATTCCCTTTCTCTCATCTCACTTTCTATCCTGTCCACAACCTGTTAGAGTGTATCAGTGACACATAGCAATTAAGGATATAACAATCATGAAAGGTTTGGATACATTTAGAATAATGACAAATATAAGATTTTATTTTTAAAGCCAGATTAAAACAAGAGGTGAACTAGTCATTGCTGCTTTTTGTTTTCTCTCTGAATTCTCTCAGACTTGAGTTACTTCCAAAATCCAGCTTTAGGTCTTAGAAATTAAAAATATTTTCACACAAATGCTCCCTCTTCACGGCCCCTATCTGGAGCCCGTCCTCAAGCCAGAAGGAAGGTTTGTCCATTCAGCAGGTGGGAACCTTGGACTTGGACCTTTTACTCTTCCCACCACTTGATCCTTATGTCTGCTCCCTACCTCCTCCAAAACGCTGTCAGAGTGTGACTGTGTTTTGACCTGGTTTTTCTGAAATTCTTGGGAAATGCCTTAACCACTCGCTCTTTGACTACTGCAGTTTCCTCTCGTACATTCTTTCAAAATCTTTGCTTGTGAAAATTGTCTTATCCATTAAATTGTAACCAGCCTACCTTTCTAAAACAGAGGCTTCCCATTCTTCCTTGTTTCATATTTTATTGAAAGCCAAGTCTAATTCAGAACCAACCTCTGTTTCTAAATTTGGACTGTACACGAGCATGACTCTGTAATATTCGCTATTTATTGGGTTCATTCAAGCCATTTTCTTTTTCTATCACTCAATACAGATTTCAGTTGGGAGGTGGTCTTCTACTGGACTTGCCATAAATTCAAAATATTTATTCCAGCCTCAAAGGTTTGAAAACTCTTGCCTTAAATATTTATCTCCTCGGTTGGTGATGCACTCTGAAAATTTCCTAATGTTCCTGTGAATTAAGGACATCTTAAGATCTGTTTCAATGAGGCAATTTTCCTACTCCACATTGGCTTAACTTCATGCATGCAATCTAATATCCTATTTAAGAGGATATTGTCTGTGGATGAGAGAGAAGACAGGAAGAAAATTGATTTATTAAATCTTCGGGTAGGAAAGAGATGAGTCTGTGGGTCGCGGACTTTCTGGCTGCTCCCGCCTCCTTCTGTCGGATCCGCGCTCTCCCTCGGCTGCGCCAGCTCGGCCGCCAGGGAGACAAAGCACCGCCGCAGCCGCCGCAGCCGCCGCAACCGAGCAGGTCCCGGGCCATGGCCGGGCCGCTCCCCGGCTCCTCGTCTCCCGTCCCGCCACTGCTGCCGTCACCCTAGGCCGCGCCGTGAGGTTTTTGAACACCAACTACATGCCAGGCACTGGAATTCAGACAAAGAACCTCGGCCCTCCAGAGCAGCCCAAAATGACCCAGATGTGGAAGCAGAGGCCCAGAGACGCTTAAAGCTTGCCCGGGGTCACACAGCCTGGACACCACAGAGCTGACATTTGAACCCGGAGAAGAGCAAACCAGAACGGAGCAGAGGGCAGGGAAGTGAGCAGTGGCCTGAGAGGTGTCAGCTGAGATGCCTCCTCCTCCAGGAAGCCTTCCGGGATCTCCCTATTCACGCTCTCATGGTGTTTCCACCATTGAAGCCCTGAGCACACAGCAGGTACTCAGTCTATACTTATTACCTGGATGAACAGTCGCCAAATTGTCCCCAGCTCAGCTCTCTCCTCTCCTCTGTTCCCTGATCTAAACCTGCCTCTGCCTGTAAGGCCTTCCCTGCCTTCTCATTCCTCTCTGGTCTCTCCACTCTTGCTCTCCCATGGTCCCTAGTTCAGAATTCCACATTTCTGTGTTTTTGCTGCATTTTCCACTCCAGATGGACAGCAACTGCAGACACAATGTCAACACCAAAGCTAATGGTCCAGAGGGAACATTGGTTCCCAGAGCCCAGGGGGCACCTACTTCTACAGGTTCTTAGGTGGCTTGTGTGTGTCAGATGAGGCTTCCTCCTCCACTCCTGCCCCCACCTACAACCCGCGACCACATCCTGAGGATTTCTGACTTCTGACCTCCGGAGCTGCAAACCAAGTGTCCAAAGGGCCTGTCTTTGGCTTTACTTTGGGGCAATTAGTTATCCTAACCAAGGAGGAGGTCACTCATCATTTCATTCCCACCACAAGGACGTGTGGAAAAACTGGGGTGATCGGAAGGTTTCCAGACAAAGAGAAAAGGTCTGTCTTGGGGTACCACGTGCCCTCGGCTCACAGGTGAATAATGTTTAATGCCGCTTAGGGAACTCTCTTGACATTATTGGTCAAGAAAAAGCAAACCTCCTGCAGCTTGATACACGGAGAGACTCACCATCATGGGTTGAAGGAACCCAACCCCCACTCATGAAAACAGAACATAATACTGAGCCCTTACGTGCCACACACTGTCTTATGTGTTTTACATGCATCATTATTCCTGATAATGACCTTTTGAGTTGGCTGCTGTGATACCCCGATTTTACAGATGGGGAGACCGAGGCCCTAGTTACACAGCTGGGAAAGGGGCGCTGCTGTGTTGGTCACCAGAAAGCCCCTCTTGGCATTTTTCCATCAGGAGTCCAGAGGGACCCGCCACTCACACACTCCACAGAGGTGGGCACAGCTTGTAAACTGGCTGGTCTTAGGGCCACGGCCTGTGGCTCCTGATTGGGGCAGGGGACAATCTCAGCTCCTCAGATCTAGACCCGAGTCTAACCAGCTTCCACCTGCTGCAATGAGTGGAAAGTATATTCCAATCCTTCCATCCTCCTTTGCTGCAGCCCACAGCACAATCACCAAGCGAGATGTCCACAGGACCGGGGCAGGTGGTGCAGGTGCAGACAGAGGCAAATCATGGGCACATGTCCTAACGGGGAGGGCTGCTCCTCAGCTAGCTGCTGTCATGTTGCAATTTGGGCCCTGTGTGGCCAGATCTTACTGTTTTCCAGTGAAGCCAGTAATCGTGATTTTTAATGAAATTAGAACACTCTTTAACACCATACACAAAAATAAACTCAAAATGGATTAAAGACCTAAATGTAAGACTGGATACTATAAAACTCTTAGAGAGAACACTCTTTGACATAATCGCAGCAATATCTTTTATGATTCATCTCCTAGAGTAATGGAAATTAAAAAAAATAAACAAATGGGACCGAATTAAACTCAAAAGCTTTTGCACAGAAAAGGAAACCATAAACAAAATGAAAAGACAACCCACAGAATGGGAGAAAATATTTGCAAATGATGCTACTGACAAGGGATTAATCTCCAAAATTTACAAACAGCTCATGCAGCTCAATATCAAAAAAACAAACAACCCGATCAATAAATGGGCAGAAGACCTAAATAGACATTTCTCCAAAGAAGAAATACAGATGGACAAGAAGCACATGAAAAGTTGCTCAATGTCACTAATTATTAGAGAAATGCAAATCAAAACTACTATGAGATATCACCTCTCACCAGTCAGAATGGCCATCATCAAAAAGTCTACAAACAATAAATGCTGGAGAGGGTGTGGAGAAAAGGAAACCCTCCTACACTTCTGGTGGGAATGTAAATTCATACAGCTACCATGGAAAACAGTATGGAGGTTCCTTAAGGAGCTAAAAATAGAGCTACCACATGATCTAGCCCACTCCTGGACATATATCCGGTGAAAAACATGGTTCGAAAGGATACATATACCCCAGTGTTCACTGCAGCACTGTTTACAATAGCCAAGACATGGAAGCAACCTAAATGTCCATCGACAGATGAATGGATAAAGAAGATGTGGTACATATACACAATGGAATATTACTCAACCATAAAAAAGAATGAAATGATGCCATTTGCAGCAACATGGATGGACCTGGAGATGATCATACTAAGTGAAGTCAGACAGAGAAAGACATATCATATAACATCGCTTATATGCGGAATCTAAAAAAAATGATACAATTGAACTCATTTACAAAACAGAAACAGACTCATAGACATAGAGAATGAACTTACGGTTACCAGAGGGGGAAGGATGGGGGGAGGGGTAGATTGGGAATTTGGGATTGACATATACACACTGCTATATTTAAAATAGATAACCAACAAGGACCTACTGTATAGCACAGGAAACTCTGCTCAATATTCTGTAATAACCAAAATGGGAAAAGAATTTGAAAAAGAATAGATACATGTATATATATAAATGAATCACTTTGCTTTACACCTGAAACTAACACAACATTGTGAATCAACTGTACTCCAATATTAAATAAAAATTAAAAAACAACATATTAATACAAAAAAAAAATCTTCGGGCAGTAAACAGACTTCCTGTCTGAGCTCTTTGCCATAAACACAAATAACCCTAAACTGTCAATTCCATGTCAGTAAATCTGAAACTCCACATTCCCTCCAGCGCGTAGAATGGCTGTCTTTTCCTAGCCTTGGAAACAGCTATTTAACTACTTTGTGATTGTTACCAAGTTACTATCTTTACCCTATCAGAAAATGTTTTCTTCTCTGTCTTCTGGCTTAGTCATCAGATTTTTCTTAGTTAGTTTCTGTTTCTGTATCTCCTCTCACCCCAAAAGACTACATTTCTTCCCACATGCAGAGAAAGGTCCCAATGGCCCATAACCACAGATGTTATTACTTACGGATAGTGGAGAAATTGAAGAGAGAACGTACAACTCATGCTGGTTATCCTGGGTTGTTTGAAAGACTCTGTCATTCACAAACCATCATCCGTGAAAAAGCAGGTTCAGGCTATACTTCTATCCAGAGAAATCTACAAAAGAGCTGCCCATATGAATGCCCATGTGAATGGCTGTTTGGTCACAAATCACATCTGCTTTGCAGAACACCTATCCTGTCACTTTCCATTTAGGGACCTATTGGGAACTAATGTTTCATTATTTTTCATCTATGGCTTATAACTAAATGTGACAGGGCTTTCCTAAATGATGCTTATTCAGAACCCCCCTGAACCCTACTTTCATCTCCTGGATTGATGACTTCCTGTTTATTTGAGTTGCTCCAAGACAGTCTAAAATGATTTTTATGATATGCCACATAATCTAAGTTTTAAATCAGACCGTTCTAAACAATACCCTACAACTTTTGTGAAAGTCTTATGCAGGCGTTTTCACATGATACTCACAAACAGAAAACTAATTTTATTTGAAAATAAATTTATGTGGTCCTAAAAGTGTTTTTCTAGTGACATAGCCCCCACCTCCACAGGAAGAGGAAAAGAGCAGACCCTTGATGCAGCAGACACTGCATTAGCTGCTTCGTGTACATTATCCCAACTTTTCTTCACAGCGATCTTACGAATGATATTAACTCCATTTTGCATATGAGAAACAAAGTTTCAGAGATATCAACTAGCTCAAGTGGCTGAGCTGGGATTTCATCTAATTCTAATGCTCAGGCTGCCTTCATGGGTCATGTCCCTTTCAAAGAAGATGTTTTCCCTTCCTTTCAGAAAAAAAAAAAAAATCTACCTAGAACAGGAAAGGAAAAAGGTAAACCAATTCACCTCGAATTTGGAGGGGAGGACAAAGCTATCATTCTCCCAAGCTCAAAAGAAAAAAATGTAGTAATAAATTGCTTTTAGTGAAATATATACTGTAGATTGTAAAAGCAATAAGTTGATGATTTTGTTTAAATAATATGAGTGCCAAACATATAAACATTTAACACAGTCACTTTTTATTAGAGATCTACACAGACTTTTAAAAATGATCATTCTACCCATCTGCTCCACATCTGTAGTCTTTCTGTCTACAACTTTACTGCTGGTGGCAACAATGAAATCATACCATCTCTCTCCACTGTTAGACAAATCTAAGAGGCCTCCCCACTGGGCATAGTGTTAGGGAACAAAATGGAAGGAAAATGAATGTTTGGGCATATGCCATGGGGGTCAGGAGCAGTCTGTAGAAGAAAAATTGAGAATCCAGAGAGAAAGTACCTAACATTTCAGATGGCTGAGTTATCCTAGGCAACAGAGCTATAGACATACTCTGGAATAAGTACAGTTATAGATTGTAATGTTAAGATTCCAAGTTAGAAGGCCCAGTCTGTCTGTAAACTGTTCTATCTGTAACTGATCTGTTGCCCACCAAATGGTTGTTTTTATTGTTGTTTTTTAACTTTAGTCTACAAACTGTGAAATGATAATTACTACTGTGTTTATTCAGATTCAACAGTGAGTTAAATCACCAGTCCACAGAATTAGAGATAGACCCAACCCACTGGAGGCGACAAAATGCCTCTATTATTTCTCTGTGACTGTTAAATCTACGTTATATATTTAACATGAAATGTATATTTAAGTTTTAAATATACATTTAGGAATCAATATAAAATATGTCCAGTGTGGAAGGCAAAATAATGGCCCCTAAAGATGTTCATTTCCTAATACCTGGAACTGGTGAATGTTATCAGGTTGCATAGGCCAGGGGAATTAAGGTTGCTAATTAGCTGACCTTGAGATGGGGCGATTATCCAGGTGGCCCAATGTAATCTCAAGGGTGCTTGAAAGAGAAAAAGGGAAACAGAATAGAGAAGGTCAGAATGAGTTGATATGAGAAAGACTTGATTGATAATTGCTGGTTTTGAAGATGGAAAGGAGCCATGAGCCAAGGAATGTGGGCAGCCTCTAAAAGCTGGAAAAGGAAAAGCAACAGATTCTCCCTAGAGTCTCCAGAAGATAACACAGCCTGTCTTTAGCCCAAGTGAGACCAGTTTCAGATGTCTGACCTCCAGAGCTGTAAGGTAATAAATGTGCATTGTTGCAAGTGACTAAGGTTGCAATCATTTGTCACATCAGCAATAGGAAACTAATACAACTACTACAGTCTTCCCTCTGTATCCAGGCAGGATTGGTTCCAGGACCCTCAGAGCATTCCAGAATTCAAGGATGCTCAGGTCCCTTATATTAAACGGGGTAGTATAGTCAGCCCTCTGTATCTGTGGATAAGGAGGGCCGACTGGATTCTGAAGCAAAATGTTAATGAGTATAAAAGTCTGGGTATATTGACTAATAAAGATACTTTTATTTTTAGATACTGACAAAAGTATTGTTGATTCCCAGGGGAAGTTTAGTATATTTAAATGCCATTAAAGATTTTAAAAGGAGGGAAGAGGGACAGTAGCTGAAACAATGAAACAGGATGTAGACCATTGATAATTGTTGAATGGTGGGTGATGGGTACATGGGGTTCATTATACCATTTTACATGCTTTTTCTGAATGTTTAAACATGTTCAAAACCAAGTTTAAAAACATTTTTCACCCCCCCCAATTAAATAACTTTCAGAGGGGTCCTTTAAGCAAAACCAGTACTATATTAAACAAATATTCTGTATTCCTTTTCCTAGAATGAAATACGAAAGACAAAAATCAAAACATTTTCTCTTGTGATTTAATATGAAGCCTTTGGTATTGTTACATTTCCACTGGAGATGATAAATACCACATTTTCATAGCAGATGATTTGTTTTCTGCCTAAGTTTGAAAACAAAGCTCTCTGTGCCTACTCAGAGAATTATGTGAACATTTTTGGTCCTATTAGCATAAAGAAATGCGCCTAGTGATGAAAACAGAACGGGAGAAACCAGACACAATGGATTTGTATGATAAAAACCAGAATATAAAAATATAGCATTGCACCATGAGAAAGTATAATACTATCTTGATAAGTATACTAATTAATCCCACTATTGCTAGCATTATGTAAAAATTATTCCATCTTGCGTGATGCATTCTATCAGAGTCTGAAAAACAGATAAACAGAGACTAAGTTTCTATGAGATTAGTACAATAAAAAAAGTAGAAATTTTCCAAAGAACTGGGTGAGTCTTACGACTTCTTTGGGATAATCGAATGACCAACATGACAAGCTACTATAAAGCATAGACATTTTTATTTTTTAATTATTGAATTTATTAGCTTCTTTTGGCCTGGGAAAAGGATAAATGTTTAAATCATATTGGTTCACACAGAGATTTCTGCACAGAAGCAAACCTACATACAAGTAGATCCACTAGAAGAATTAGACAATTGGAATAAAAAAGAAAAAAAGGAAAAGGTCTGCGATTCTTCTTTGTGCTGGTATAATTCTAACAGAGGGTCTTAGCGCCTACATAATTTTAGTATCTATTGTATATTTTTTTCCATCTCTGCTCTCTCTTGATATTCCCTTTCCTTATGCCAAGTAGCAGCAGTATTTTTTGGAGAAAGCAGAGCATCATTCTAAAAAGTTTACATCTAAAGTCCTTATGGAAATCATGTCTCCTTGTCTTTATTCTACTTTCTATGGAAAGTTGGATCATAGATTCTGTGATTCTTGGCCCTTATCTATCCTTCTTCCTTAAAATAAGTTTCTATTCTTATAGATTTATACATCATAATGCAACATTAAGAACCATGACATAAATTTTATCTTCCAATTCCAGGAAAATATAAGACCTAAAAAAAAAATCCTATATTTAAATAACTCCACAAAAGTTTTTACAAATTCTGCTGTTACCATTTTATCTTTTTAACACTGCAACCACCACCACTGCCACCACCAAGAAGCATTTCTCTATATTTGATCTATGCAGTGTGAGAACTTGGCCTCTGGTTCTCTTTGATGAAAACAGAAAACAGCTGGTAACCATTATGTATATTATATACCTTCAAACACTGCAAGACTGTTATTAGGTTACCTTCTTCCTGTCTCCAAGATAAGCAATTCTGATGTCTTTAACTCTTTCTTTTAAGTTCCATTTCTAACCCTTTCATCAACATTCATGGTCTCTTCTGAATCCTCTCCAAATTTCAGAGTTCCCTTAAAGTGTGGGCCCCCAAACTGGAAAGTGCTTCCTTATACATTTCTGACTAGCGCTGAGTAAGAAGAAGTACCATCTATTTATCCATCTGTCTATTTAAAGTTAAGTGATCATGGAGGGCTACCACCATAGACCATAGATGTTGGGTGTATTTTGGTGCTAAAGCAGCATGAACCTTAAAAGGGAGAAAACATGTCTGTTTTTGCCTTAAGTTCTTGGCTTCAGTGAGACCACACCTAAAAGGGACCTTAAGACATGTCTAAATCCAAATAACAGACAATGTCTGGTCTAAATCAAAGACAGACGCATTCTACTGACTCAGAATCATTATCTTGGAAACCACTTGTTCTTACATGGTTAAAGGTTGATTACCTAATTCCATTAGGGGTTGGGGGATGGGGTAGGGGTTTTGTGTGTGTGTGACAGAGACACTCAGGTAGTTCTTCTTTGTTCACATATCTTGGCCAGTCTTAAAATGCAGATAGTTTCTTTGTGAAAATGTATCAGTTTTATTTGTTTTGTTCCATGAAAGAAGCCAAGGTGTCTAACTATACATAGCAAAATTTCCCATATTTTAAAGCAAGAACCTTACTCTATTTTCCTTTTAAACGTCCTGCCTATTGCTCTGATGCCCACCTCCTTTTAATTGTCTTTTCTAGCCGTTCACTTTGTTTTTCCCTTCTACCCCTTTATTTTCCCTGTCCTGTTTCCTTCCTTCTCGTTCATCGTATCTAATATCTACATACATCAACTGTGAATGGAGCTGAAGAGATCTAGTAGAAATGTGAGGTGGGGCGGAGGAGAAGAGACTTAGTTAAGGATGGAAAGTCACCACAGTTCACATTTGAAAACATCAAATAGGAACGATGGTATTAGGAAACAACAGAAAAGACAGGAAATAAAGTTATAGAGTGATCAAAACCTGTCACAGCACCTCAGACTCAAACTTTCAACAGCTCAAAATTTGAGACGCTTTTATTCTAAAATGTGTCATGAGTTGTATTTCATCAAAAATAAAGTTTGGAATAAAGCAGTCCATTTTTTGAAAATTCTCTCCACAGCCCGGGGGAGAAAAAATCTCCTAGACTCTCCACTTCAAAAAGAAGCTCTGTTTATTCGTGTGGTGAAAGTGAGAATTAAGTCCAAAAGTCAGAGGAAGAGAGAGAGGCATCCCAGCTCTGGCAAACCACGGGCAGGCCGGAGAATTCAGAGCCAACCTGCTTGGCAAATGGATGTTTGAAAATGTTATGTCTCAAGGGTAGGAAACACTGCAGGCAGAGTGTTTGTGGTGTTATCAGACAAAAATCTCTGTGTACCTGGACTCGGTGTCCAAGTCATTTCAAACCCCAGGCTTTGCACCAAATTATGTCAACATATGACTCAGAAGAGGCAGAAAGGGAAAAACAGGCACCAAGAAGGCAAAGCTGGGGAGAAAAGAGCAAATAAAAGACATAAGCCAAGGTAAGCCAGCTCGGTTCTGAGGAGAACGGCAAATACATTTTTTTTAACCAGTCAAAGGTAACAGGGAAAGATGAATGTACATCTTCTCATGACTAGACCTTTCTTCTCATCTCAGGGGAACAAGGAGATAATCAGAAAATGTATAAGATGTAGAAAGAGAATTAACATTGCCCTTTAATACAAACCTTTGCCAGAAAGTGCCAGTTATTTATATTCTAGTCTCTCAGCTCCAGTGGGGATTTGCGTTAGGTTTTCTGAACAGTTTATAAATATAGTACATGCATTGTTATTAGAAAATGATACTGTGAGGAAAATCAGATCATTTCTTTGGGGATAAACTACTGGACATTAGTCTCTCACATCCCTGAACCTCAGATAGTGGGCCTTGATACTTTCCTCAAATATCATCTGGTTAATTCTAGTCTCAAATTGCACTCACTTAAAATGACCATACCTGTATTATTAAAAATGCTTCCATGAAATAAGGAAACTTTTATTTCTCTTACTGCCTGGTCAGAATGATCACTACCAGAAAATGCTGACTGAAAGAAAAAAGTTTTAATTTCTTTTCCAGTATACAATAGCAGTTGTGTTTCAGTAAAAGTGCAGTGATTTCTGTTTCCTTTTAAGCACCAGTGCTAAATAAAGGCTATGAACCTGCTGGCCTGGGTCTGAATATAAAGTGGATGTTTCGTATAGTGTATAACTTATGATGTGTACGTAGTGAAGCCATCAGCATGCCTATAGAGTGAATAAGTCCCTGAATCAGTCTCCTGGAAAAAGGCGAGTGTGGCAAAAAAAATGCCTTGAGAATTTGACCTATTTTACCAGACAATTTAGAAAATCCAGTGTTTTTTGCCTTAATATAACATGCAGTGGTTGATCAAGTAATCTCGAGTACATACAATAAAATCCTATGTCCTGATTCTCCTGGCTCTGCAGACACAACCAACCATATAAAGACAAGAATATAAAAAGGAGATGAATGCTGGACGGCGGTGAAAAGGTGGCAAATTCCATTCAGTTAGGCAAGATTGACTTGAGAGTTTAAAAGTGTATTTGGAAACGAATAAGACATTATAAGAGATTTTTTTCTCTTAAAAGAAAAATCTAATACTTTTCATTTTTTGGTATATTTTATACAAGATTCCTAAATATTTCACATGTGTTTCTAGTGACATTTTGTGCTTTGAAAAAAAAAGGGGGGTAATGAAATGTTAATGATTATGAAATGCTAATGGCCCAAGGGGTCCTATGTAATAAAATCCATGTTGTTGAATCTGATAAACTGAGAAGGGCAATAAATGTGACTTTTCTAATTTTAACTAGCATATAATTATAGAATAAAATGAGTTGTGAATCCAATTGCTTCTTCAGGACTTTTGTTCTAGACATAGTTTCCTTTAGAAACTTGAGAACGAAGGGTGCCCGTGAACTAATGTGGAAACAGATTCTAATGAGTGTAGAAAGGCCGTGCTTGGGTTAGCCAGTAAGGAGGAGACCAACCACATCTTCTATTGTAGCAACATCACAGCTGCCACTGCTCTGTGCCCAGGCTGTTCCAGGCATTTGATGGCAAAGTCAGTGGCTCAGACACCCTGTAGTCACTGAGGCTCCACATATATCCCCATATATGTTGTGAGTAACGGACTGGCTCTGGCTGAGAGTCTGAGACTTTCTGCTTACAAACTGTGTTGTATGGAATACTAACTGCCATGTGGTAGACCTCTCAGCTTTGCTTGAGTTTTTTAAATTGCTATTCTGCATTTTTCAGAACTTGAGAAGGGGAGGTTTGAGACTGATGTGTGCAAAACAATGAAGGTGACCACTGGGTGATGTACGTCCATCCTCAAGTGCTACAAAGTAATAAGCAAAGACTATGAACTCCACTCTGGGACCTGAGCAGGTCCTGTGTGTTAAATGGCCATTCTAGAGCAAACAGAAAGAATTTCTGTCAGTGTACTAGCTGTCTGGTATGCACATAGAGCAGGATTTCCATGCATCATGTAGCAATTAAAAATAGAGGACCAAAAATAGAGTTATATGACATGGTTCCTAGCTACTTGTAGAGTCTCAGTCAATGTTTCTTGGACAGGTGGCTGGGTGGATGGTTGAATGGAAGGAAGGAAGAGAAGAAAGAAAAGACTGTCATCACCCCAACAGTTTGGGAGTCAACATTTTCAATATTATCCAGAGTAAATATTTGCCTCCGGACATCAAAGGGAGAGGTTGGAGGAAGGGACCACTGTACTTCTCCAAAATCCTCTCTCTCACCTTCTTCCCTAAACCCAAATAAGAGGAGGGCTGATGTGGATGGGTTAAGGATAAGGCCAACTTGGTGGTGACAGAACTGAGAAAATGTGCTGAAGGAAAGGGCTTGAGGTTCAGGAATTTGGGTCTCAGATGACTTAAAGTTAGATTTCTTAACACTCCATTTACTTCAACAATGTTTGATGAATTTGTAGGATAATTTATGTACCTCTCAATGCTTTAGATATCTGAATTCCATCAGTTCAATCAAAGGACTGTTCTCACTGCATGGATTTCTTTTTATGATGTTAATAATGAAATCTTGCAACAGCAACTCTTGTCTGAACCAAATTTAATCTTTTGAGTGTCAAAGGAAATACTTTAGATACTATAAGTTCATGTTGTAGGAGTTAAAGGGGTAGCTTCTTTTAAAAGTTTGAGGGCTTCTTGGGCTTCCCTGGTGGCGCAGTGGTTGAGAGTCCGCCTGCCGATGCAGGGGACACGGGTTCGTGCCCTGGTCCGGGAAGATCCCACATGCCGCGGAGTGGCTGGGCCCGTGAGCCATGGCCGCTGGGCCTGCGCGTCCGGAGCCTGTGTTCCGCAAAGGGAGAGGCCACAGCAGTGAGAGGCCCGCGTACCGCAAAAAAAAAAAAAAAAGTTTGAGGGCTTCTAATCACACATTTTTCTCTTGTAATACATAGTTACTGGGGGAAAATTGGAAAATACAGAAAAAATGTAAGAAATAGAAATTATTTGTTAGATTTCCTTTCAGAGATAAGGAGGGCAATGCCAGTGTTGCCAATATTCTAGTTCTTTTTCTTCCTCTTGGGAATAAAGTTCCCCAAAGTAGGCGGGGCATAAATGAGTTCTGGTCAGTGGTATAAAGATGCAAGTGATGTGTCTCAGTTCCAGGCTATACCTTTGCAACTCCTTTCTTCACCTGCCAAATGAATGCATAAAGGAATTCAGTTTCTAGAAGATGGGAAGTGCCTGGTTCCCCAAATGCAAATTGAATGCAGAAAAGTCACCCTCCAATCCTGCATTGGATGATGACATAACAAGTAATAAACTTTTAGGGTTAAATCACAGAGACTCGGGGGGTTGTTTATTACAGCAGGTAGCCAACCCTGACTAATACAGACAATCGCTAACATTTCCTCATGGTACCTTTCAGTCTTTTTTCTATGTATATATTCAGCACAGCTGTGGTCGTTTAAAAATACACCTTTGTATTCTGAATTTTTATTTAATATTATCTCAGAAGGATTTTCTGTTCTATTATAAATGCTTCATAAATGTAACTCTTAATAACTACATAGTATTCTATCATATGTATATATTACAATTTATATAACCAAAGTTTATTTGCAGGTAAGTTCTATTCAGTTTTTTACTGTAACTATCTGGTAAACATGTTTATGCATAAATTTGTGTACACATATCTTTTCATTTTCTTTAAATAAATTGTTAGAATCACTGGGTTAAATAGTGTGACTATTTTAAGTATTGATTCAGATATATACTGACAAACAGTTTTTCCTAAAATCTGCATTCCCATCATAAGTGATACGGAAGTGCTTCTTTATCACAATTTCACTAGTATCAAGGATTATAATAATGAGTACTTTTAACTAAAATTTCTGTTTTTAACATGGGAACATGCCTTTGACAACAGGGTTAACAGACTATGAAGAAAATAAGTTGTACAGTGTATGCTGGGTTCTACAGATTATCTGCTTCTTAAGTAGTGGAGCTGCAGATTCCACTATGTTTACAAATTCCAGCATATGAAAGGCAGAATCTTCAAGAATAGGAGACCACTTTAACAGCCTAAGCTGTTCAAAATCTATAAGAATGAGGGCAAAGGACTGGGAGATAATATTTGAATAGGACTCTGAAGAATAAATTGGGAGCCTGCCACTCAGATAGGAGGGCAAAGGACACTACAGATGGAGAGCTATATATGTAAATACATGGAGACATAAATGACGGGCCAAGAGTGGAAAATAACAAGCCCATCTGTTGTTTTAAAACTTTGGAGGATGGCACAGAAGCTAAGACTGAAAAGAAGCTGTAGCCTGTGAAGGGCTATGTATGCCAGGCTAAGGAGTCTGGAATTTATCCTGTAACTAATAGAAGACAGACATGTTCATAACTTAGTTGCTTTTTAAGAAATAAAAATGACTTTGCATCATGTACAAGCCACTTTATAGACATTATCATTTTTGATTCTAAAAACAGCTCCACAAAGTAAGTCCTATATTATCCACACTTATAAGGTATGTCAAAATTGAGGTCAGCAACAAGTCACCTGCATGTAAGAGCTAAGATGCGAACCTAGGTCTTTCTAGCTTCAAGCCCATGATTTTCTCATTGTACCATATTGCCTTCTATGCTATAATGATGTGGAGGAAAAATTGGAAAAGAAACACAGTAGAGGCAATGCGACATATTAGGAGGATATTACCTTGTTCAGGGAAAAGAAAATCAGATCCTTAATTAACTATCTCTAGGATAAAGTAGAGTTCAAAAAGCCAAAATCAAAGGAAAGAGATTTTCAAGAAAAGGGGACTAGATTTAACATGGCAAGTACCTGATGGCCTTCTCAAGAGACTTCTGGAAGAGAGGCAGAAGATAGGGTGGGAGATGAGCGGTGGGAGCCAGAGTAGATGGGAGGTGACATTATAGAAATGGTATGAAAGTATGGTTGAGACCCTTACGTCATATCTTCTCTGATTCTTTTTATATCATTGCTAGAACCACTCATCATAATTCTTCAAGATCATAATAATCAGTTTATATTATCAGAAACTATGTTATGGTTATAAACATATTTCCATTTGTCATCAAAATATACTTGAGTGGAGAAGCCATCTCATAACATTAGGAATTAAACTGCAGAAACTGTAGAAAAGTCCTAGCTTCAATAATATGATAACAGGTTTCTCATGACATCTCTGAAAAATTGCACTAAGAAGTATGCCTGTGTCATTCCATCTATATCCAGGCACCATAGTAATTTACTGCAAATCAGAGACGAACCTTTTGTTCTAAGGAAGAATATAGAGGAGAGAGGTCTTAGTCAACTAAGGTACTACTGAATAAATTGTGCATACTATGGACTAATTTAATTATACTGCTACTAATGCTTTATGTTAAACTCTATAGAGACTATAAAAGGACACTGAAGGAAGACCTTAAGAAGTCCCTATATGTAGTGTTTGTACTTAATAAATTTCTCAGTATCCTTAAGATAAGATCTTTGCAAAAATTGGCCTTGTCTATGCCTATTAATTGTTGATCATTAATGACATGACTATAGATGCCCAATCAGTGATCCAGAAATAGTTTGTTATGTCATTTAGAATTTCTGGTATCCTTCAAATCCTTGAATTTCCTCACAGTCTAGAGTTTTGTTTCAGAGATCTTATAAAGACTCTACATGTGTGTATCAGTCAGAAAACAGAAGTTACTCTAGACATTTCCAACAGAGGAGTTTAATACAGGAAATGTGATACACTGGTAACGGAAGCTCTGAGAAGGCAAGTAAAGGATGGTGACAAGACCAGAGGTTAGAAAATTAGTAGCCACAACTACTAGAAGGAGGAAGGGAGAAATCAATGCTACTGAAGTTTCAAAGCCAAGTCCCAACGCCAAGTGGAAGCATAGTGGGCAACTCAGTGGGAATTGGAGCCACAGAAGAGACAAAGGAGAGACAGAGCAGTTACTCAAAGCAGAGAGAGAAAAGAAATACTTTCTCTTCTCCCTTTCTCCTGATTTCCAGCCTCTCACTTATGCCTCCTATTGGCCAAACTCTCCAAATGCCAGAGTGCAAGGGAAGCTGGAAAGTGGAGCTCCCTCCAATATGTAGAAGGGCAGGGAATGTATCTGAGAGCAAAACAGAAAAATGACTAGCAAAAAGCACTAATATTTAAAAAATATGTTAATCATGGGCTCAATCAGAAAGCCTGAATTCACAGAAAAACTCAGAAACATATAAAGAAGAAGAATCTTGGCTTCACAGTTTCCCGTAACTGCTGATAATGGTAAAATTCTAATGTCTTTTAAAGAAAGAGGAAAAAATGCTGATAATCTCATAAAAGGAGGACAGAGTGGGCATCCAAATAATGAGGGAAGTTTTGGAACGAGAACTTCCACTGGCACCTTCTTGGGTTACCCTATCCCTGCTATCAGCACGTAGCCAACTGAGATAAGTATGTGCAATACCAGTTATGATCTAAAGCCAAGCAAGACTGAACTTCCCTGGGGCTCCACACTTTCTATTGTCAAATGTCTGACATTCCTGGGCTGCTTTATAACTTATTGGAAATACCATTCTATGGAGCTGGCCTCAGAAAAATGTTGCTTTCTGGGATGTTATATCATCATTCACTTCCCAGTCAGAATTGGTTTCTTATGTTAAGAATAAATCACAATTTCTTGTCAATGATTCTTCAGCTTATGGTGAGGGAGCTATACACAGAAAAAAAATTAACAGTGGCTGGCTCTGAGAAGTGCTTCAAAGAATATCATTTGCATCATGAGTTCTTTCTGAAGTCAAAATCTCCCAGCTCAATTTTCACCAATACAATACAAACCTCATTTGAAATAATATAAATATAATACCAACCTAATTTGATTAACTACCATTATCACTATATACACAGCGTTGAAGCCACATACTTGGTGGTCATGATGCACTCCCTAATTGCCTAGAGAATAATGAGAATAATAGTATGGAATCTTGAGATCCAGAGCTGACAGTCGCAGGAGAGATCGACACGTCCAGGGAAAGCGTTGATGTTAAAAATGTGCTTGAAGCATATTTTCTGCCTGAATAGTTGGATGATTAACTTCTCAGAACCCTAAAATGTTATAATGGCGAAAGAGGGGAGATTCTTGAGGAATTCAAGACACTCCACCGTTCACTCACAAAGTAATAGTAACAGTTAACATTTACTGAGCATTTACGGCATACCAAGCACTGTTGTACACACTGCACTTCTCTTAACTCTTTTAAACATCACAACAACGCTAACATTTTCATCTTAGAAGTGAGGAAACGGGCAATAAGAGACCAATTTTCTAATGCTAGAAAATCAGAACTTGCCCTAGGATCACACAAACAGTGTCAGAGACAGAAATGATCCCAGGCAGACTGGTTCGTTCCAGAGTCCACTCTATTAAATATTCTACTCTCTGCCTGTTTCTTCTAGATGGTGATTACATTGTCTTGGCCACCTTATCATGGCACGTTAAAGAGTATTTGCGTGAAAGCTTTGGCTTGAATCTTTGCCTGGTGAACTGCAATAGATTTAGATGTTACAATGGTAGATTACGTTGCTGCATGTAAGCCCCCTTCTATCCTATAAGGATTATATTTGCTCAATAGTTGTTACGGATTTCTCAGGACCACATCAGGGAAGAACTATGTTGTTGACATAGAGTCCTGGAAACACCTGGAATAAGCTTTCAGCCATACCAGCTAGTTGCTATGGATTGCTGTAAACAATTTACCTTAATCAAGTTTAAGGTTTTTTGTGGACAGGAATCTTATCCAAGCTGCCAAAATTGGAGAAAGTCAGGCTGAAATGGTGATGCTAACCTATAAATTAACTGAAGTGTTTATCTGAGGAGTTAATCTACACCTCCTGAGAGACTTCTCTAGCTCATTCTGTGACTCCAAGGTCTACCAAAAGAGCCATTCTACTGCATTACAAATGAGGAAATAACTCTCAACTTGCCACAGTCATATGCTTCCAGCCCACCTGAGAACTTGCTCAATAAATAAGAATATAACTTAGTTACTGCTCTGTCTGTACATATTGCATACTCACCTGCACCCTAAAATTTATTTTTGTTAGAATTATAGAGATAGATCAAGGTAAGATCTGGGTCATTCTTGCTTCATAAAAGGTGCACAGGGGTGACATCATCATGTTACTAGCTATGAAGGGGTTTAATCCAAGAGCAGAACTAATGGAAGCATTTTACTACAAGCCAATTAATTTTCTTCTAGTTCTAAGGACTCGCAAAAACCATAGAGCAATAATTCTCTGGCCACTTCCTGTTCTGAAGTGGTCTCACTTGTTTCTCTTCTCAAAGCAATCACAAAAAGGGAACTCTATATCTAATAAAAAAGGGATTCTGGGGCTTTCCTGGTGGCGCAGTGGTTGAGAGTCTGCCTGCCGATGCAGGGGACGCGGGTTCGTGCCCCGGTCCGCGAAGATCCCACATGTCATGGAGCGGCTGGGCCCGTGAGCCATGGCCGCTGAGCCTGCGCTCCGCAACGAGAGAGGCCACAGCAGTGAGAGGCCCGTGTACTGCAAAAAAAAAAAAAAAAAGGATTCTAATTATGCCAGGGATTGCCATGGTTCAGCATTAGTTTTTGAGATGCAATGGAACTGAAGTTACATGAGCAATGTGATTTTTAGTGTCAAAGAACTATCTTGCTGAAGGCTCCTCCGGTTATCTACGGCTACATATTAAATTACTCCAAAATTTAGAGGCTTAAACAATGACAACATTTATTTTGCTCACAAATCTGCAATATAGGCAGAGCTCAATGAGGGTAGCTCATCTCTGCTCCACGTAACATCAGCCCCCTCAAAGGCGAGGGGGGCTGGAATCATCTGAAGACTCATTCATTCACATAAATGGTGATTGATACCAGCTGTCAGCCTAGCTGTTAGCTGGGATTTTAGCCAGGACACTGACATGTGGCCTCTTCATGTGGCCTGGACTTCCTCATGACATGGCGGCTGATTCCAAAAGGACAAGTGCCCTGAGCAAGAGAGAGTCAGGCAGAGGCTGGATTTCCTTCTATGTCCTAACCTTGGAAGTCATGCAGTGTCACAACCGTCACATTCTACTGTGTGAGACAGTTAGAAAGAGGCACCTAGGTTCAAGGGGAAAAAAACAGACCCCCACCTCTGAATGGGGGAATGTCAATGCACCAGTGTAAGAAGAGCACATGGGATGGGATATATGTCAGGGCTGCAATCGTTGGAAAAAACAATCAGGCACAAAAACCTACTAGTTTCTTTGCTCATCTTTTGAGTCAGCCCAAACAGAGCAATGCCACTCTCTAGGAGGCTTGCCTTACACTCTCTATTTCTTTGAGGATGCCCATCAAAGTATTTTTCTTACTCTTTTCTGGATTCAAAAAGAAGCCTGTCTTTTTCTGTTCCTCTAACATCGGCAAAACTCCATATAAAGTATATATAAGTTTTACATATATCGTATGTCCTACAGAAAGACTGTATGATTGGCAGTTGTGTGTATTATAGACAGTATCTTTTTTATGTCTGTGGTCTTTTGAATAATTTTTGTGAACCAAAGAGGAAATATAAAGGGTTATATGGATTCCATTTTAATATTTATGATTAGCTTTATAATATTGTATAATTTATACTACAAAACACGCTTGCTGGATGCCTATGCTTTCTTGTTTGAAAATACTGCTATTACTATTTTCCTAATATCTTTGGGATGTTGTAAATATAATCAGGTTTAAAAAAAAAAAACCTGTGCAACCAGAAGATAATAATTTTATCTTTGAATTTGTAGATAATAAATCAGATTCTATCATGGTCAACATTTGTTGGCCATACAGGCCAACTAAGATGATTTGGTGAGATTCAGTGCATTGACCGTAGATTCCCAAAGAGGAAAAGACCTCCAACAATACAGTCATCCCTAGGTATCCCCAGGCCATGGGTCCCAGAACCCCCACAGATACCAAAATTCATGGATGCTCAAATTCCTTACAGTTGGCACTCCATATCCTTGGGTTCTGAATCTGTGGCTTCAAACAACGCTGGATCGAATCCACAGATGTGGAGCCCACGGGTACAGAGGGTCAACCGTATTTCAAGTCAATACTGTGTGTTTATTTGAGGATAGGACGATTATGAAGCTTCCATGCCTTTTGTAAATATTTTGCTTCCGTCTAGATTTTGCTAATTGTGCTATATTACATTCTATGAAATATTCTGAATGAAGATGGAAAAAATCATGGAATGTCTTAAAAAGATCAGATCTCCATAACTAATACAAGAGTAAACACAGCTGTGGGGCTTCCCTGGTGGCGCAGTGGTTGGGAGTCCGCCTGCCGATGCAGGGGACGTGGGTTCGTGCCCCGGTCCGGGAAGATCCCACATGCCGCGGAGCGGCTGGGCCCGTGAGCCATGGCTGCTGAGCCTGCGCGTCCGGAGCCTGTGCTCCGCAACGGGAGAGGCCACAACAGTGAGAGGCCCGCGTACAGCAAAAAAAAAAAAAAAAAAAAAAAAAGAGTAAACACAGCTGAAAAAACTGATTGCTCTACCCTTAATTCAGAGACTATTACTTAGTGGAAGAAGGAAAACATCTATCAAAGAAGGAGGGTCATTGATTCTAACACCTAATCAGAGAATCTTAAAGAAAAAATGAAGAAAGGCAAAAACATTTTGGATTTATAGGCATAATTCTGCATAACTCCTGACAATAGTAAAATTCTGTCATATTTTTTAAGTTGGTAATTTTGTAAAGAAAGAAAGAAAAGGCAGGATTTTCCCTAATCTGGTGCATTTGTTTTAGGGGGAAAAATGCTGAAATTGTGTTGTTTTAAAGGAAACATGATCTGAACATTTGCTGACAAGACCCAAAGGAGGGTTTTTTGTGGAGGTTATTTTGTTTGTTTCTGCCTTTGTAGTGTCTGTACTTTTGAAAATCCCCCTGGTAACTGAATTTTAAAGATTATTGCTCAAACCTAGTAGATTTAAGGCAAATTGTTTACGAAAGTGTTGTGAAAATAAAAAAGACTTGAATAAAGCCATCTTTAAAAGTAGCAGCTATGAATTGGAGTGGTTGGAAATTTAAAAAAAAAAATACTTTCAACATAGCCAAAATTGTTAGTGAGTCAAGATAATTTTCGCAAATAGGTGTCTGAGTTTGCAGGAAGGGGTGAAAGAATAAACAACCCAGGGACACAATTATTACAAATTAACGCAAAATAAATAGCCCGCCTGGAATCACCATTACCTACCCACATACTTGAACACATTAGTAATGAGACTTCTGTCATACCTACCTATAAGTCACTTTCATTCTTTTACAGCTGGAGGAGTAGAAGGCGAGAAGAAGAGAACAGGAGGCCATAGTATAATAATTTAGGACTCTACATTTCAAATACTATTTTAATCCCGTATATTTCTTTTTCCCCCCTGAGACTGAATCAGTGTTTCAGGAAATCTTTCCACCTAAGCATTTAGGTAAACTAAGAGAATAAAATAACTATGATCTTTGAAGAAAGGAAGAAAAGAAAGATAAGGAAGAAGGGAGAACATAGGAGAATCGACAGTGAAATGAAGGAAGGCCAGAAAGAAAGAAAAGAGAAAGATTAGGCAATACAGAGGAAAGGAAACAAAAAAAAAAAAAAAAGGAAAAAGCGGGAAGCAAAAAATGAGGATACTGTGAGCCAGGCACTAGCCCATTGAGGCCCACAGACTAGATCCAGCCCATTGCCGGTGTGTGTACAGTACCAGCCAAGAATGATTTTTACATTTTTAAATGGTTGGAAAAAAATCAAAAGAAGAACAATATTTTATGATACATAAGATTGGTATGTCCATACATAAAGTTTTATTGGTTATATAAAAACTTGTGCTCATAAATAAAGTTTTATTGGAACACACCTATGTCCATTGTTACATGTTGTCCAGGGTGTTTTTGTGCTAAAAGGGCGGAGTAGTGTAGTTGTGACAGAGACTATAACCCCCAAAGACTAAAATATGTTTTATGTGGTCCTCACAGAAAAAGTTTGTGGACCCCTATAAATATTTATCAAATATCAACTATGTACTCAGCACTACCCTCTATCTGATGGAGGATACAAAAGAAAAGAAAAGAATGAAGACGTGGTTTCTATCTTTGGGCACTTACAATCTAGTTGAGGAAAGGGAAATTGGTAACTGTTGTCCCTCATAGTTGATTTCTAGGAACTATAAAAATAGTATTTATGTATGGTTTATTTCTTCTTTCTTTTTTTTTTTTGCAAATGTTAACATCAACTTTACTAATGTTCATACAAAACAAGAAAGGTTCAAAATGACTTTCAAAATAGGAAAATGTGCAACCAATCTGTGCTATATCCGTGGGATGGGATACTATTTAATAATAACAAAAAATAACTTTCAAGCCACATAAGACACAGAAGTAACTTAAATGCATATGGCTAAGTAAAGAAGCCAGTCTGAATACGGTTTCATATCATATGATCTGATTAATATTAAATTCTGAAAAGGACAAAATTATATAGATGTTAAAATAATCAGTGGTTACCAGGGTTCCATGGGTGTCCATGGTGTTGAATAGGTAGTGAATGTATGATAACTTTTTTTTTAACATCTTTATTGGAGTATAATTGCTTTACAATGTTGTGTTAGTTTCTACTGTATAACAAAGTGAATCAGCTATACATATACATATATCCCCATATCCTCTCCCTCTTGCATCTCCCTCCCACACTCCCTATCCCACCCTTCTAGGTGGTCACAAAGCACCAAGCTGATCTCCCTGTGCTATGCAGCTGCTTCCCACTAGCTATCTATTTTACATTGGGTAGTGTATATATGTCAATGCTACTCTCTCAATCATCCCAGCTTACCCTTCCCCTTCCCTGTTTCTCCAAAGAAGATATACAGATTGCCAAAAAACACATGAAAGGATGCTCAACATCATTAATCATTAGAGAAATGCAAATCAAAACTACAATGAGGTATCACCTCACACCAGTCAGAATGGCCATCATCAAAAAATCTGCAAACATAAATGCTGGAGGGGGTGTGGAGAAAAGGGAATCCTCTTGCACTGCTTGTGGGGATGTGAATCGGTACAGCCACTATGGAGAACGGTATGGAGGTTCCTTAAAAATCTAAAAATAGAACTACCATATGACCCAGCAATCCCACTACTGGGCATATACGCTGAGAAAACCATAATTCAAAAAGAGACATGTACCACAATGTTCACTGCAGCTCTATTTACAATAGCCAGGACATGGAAGCAGCCTAAATGTCCATTGACAGATGAATGGATAAAGAAGATGTGGCACGTATATACAATGGAATATTGCTCAGCCATAAAAAGAAATGAAATTGAGCTATTTGTAGTGAGGTGGATGGACCGAGAGTCTGTCATACAGAGTGAAGTAAATCAGAAAGAGAAAAACAAATACCGTTTGCTAACACATATATATGGAATCTAAAAAAAAAAAAAAAAAAAAAAATGGTTCTGATGAACCTAGGGACAGGACAGGAATAAAGACGCAGATGTAGAGAATGGACTTGAGGTTTATTTCTTCTTATTCTTGCTAAACTTGATACCTTGTAAACAGTCATAGTATTAGAACTCATGCAGTTAGAGTACAATTGCATCCTTAAAACTTCTGTTTATATCCTTAAATTCTAGTCTCACATCATCATCTACATTTTCAACAAACCTACAAAATACCACAAATATGCAACACAAAAAAGCACCACAAACGTACAAAATACCACAAAGGCTTGATCTCGAATAGATAATCCAGCAAACCAGTGTCTCAGCGAGACAATTCCTAAAAGAGAGGAAAGTTTTGGCAGAAGATGTATACAAACATCTAAGGATTTAATGTGACCCTTTATGTTGGGGTGCTGATCCAAAGGGGATGATATGGGTCAACCTCACCAGGCTAAAATAGAAATAAAATGCCCTAATGCTCCCCTTGAGTGTTTTCTTTAAAAGTGGCAATTTTTCAACACTCTTAATGGCTGCACTGTCCAATATGGTGGCCACTGACCAAGTGTGGTTAGTGAGCACTTGAAATAGGCTGGTCCAATTTGAGATGTGCTGTAATTATAAAGCACACATCCTATGTCCAAGACTTACTATGAAAAGAAGAATGAAAAACATCTAATTAGTATTTTTTTCTAGATCTTGATTACAGGCTAAAATAATATTTTGGATCTATTTGATTAGAGTAAGTATTTTATCCAAATTAATTTTGCCTGTTTTTTAAACTTTAAAAAATGTGGGGCTTCCCTGGTGGCGCAGTGGTTGAGAGTCTGCCTGCCGAGGCAGGGGACACGGGTTCGTGCCCCAGTAAGGGAAGATCCCACATGCCGCGGAGTGGCTGGGCCCGTGAGCCATGGCCGCTGAGCCTGTGCATCCGGAGCCTGTGCTCTGCAACGGGAGAGGCCACAACAGTGAGAGGCCCGCGTACCGCAAAAAAAAATGTGGATACTACAAAATATTAAATGACCTATGTGTTTGCATCATAGTTTAATTGGACAAAGATGCTTTAACACGTTGATTGGGCCATTGCTAGGTCTGTGTTAAAGAGGTAACTGCATGGCTCATTCCCTCAACTCCTTCATTGCTCAGATGTCCTCTACTTGACAAGGTCACTCAATGTAAATTACAACTCCCTAAATTCCTGACCTCCTTATGCAGCTCTATGTCTTTTCAATTAACATTTATTATCAACCTAGCTCACTACATAGCTTATTTATTATATTGATTGTTTATGGTCTTTCCCCCCCCGCCTCTACCTCTGTAAGGTAGAATTATATCTGTTTTTCCTCACTGATGCATCCTCAGCACATAGAACAGTGCCTGGGACTTGGTAGGCAACTTTTTAAAATATGCTGAATAAATGAACGGTAAATGTTAAAAGAAACATTGCAAAATATTCTAGTGAAATATCTATGGTCAGTATATGAGGCCTTTAGGCAAGGTTGTCAAAGGGTGGTGGTTTTTTTTAACCTGCTTTCCTGTAAGCTTATATCCTCCAACTCATGCCCAGCTCTATCCTCCAGGCCGCTGCCCCTGATGCTGAGACCTTGTTGTTCTTTACTTCCTGCTTCTAGGCCAGCTGAGAGATTTAGGGTTTGGGACACTAGAGATCAGATTTTGGCCCTGGAGCAATATTACTGAGCCTCCCCCATGCAGCTGAATTGATATGTAGTACCTTAATAAAATGTTTCTGTGATGCAATTTATATACATGCCCTCATTTAACTGGATTAAAGTGAATATGACGAAGTGAGATTTGTTCATTCACCTCTGAGTTTGAATTGGAAAGTATTACCAACAGAAGCTCCTAAGAAACAGTATGTAAAACACAGCTGGGAGCTAAATTAATGGCACCAAATACATAATAGTGCAAACATCAGATTTTGGGCTGTAGGTATTAATGACACACCAAGCTTTTCCCATCAGGAATAAAAAGAAATATTGCTCTGAAAACGGTCCAAATCACCCAGGAGTTCTTGATTTTATCCAAAACTCATCAAATTCCATATTCTTTTCATATTTCTGCTTAAGTTTTGATACATTAAATCACACCCAAATCATATTTAAATGGAGATTGCTCATGTCCAGGAAGAATTATTGTAACATCTGCTCATTTATTATATCAAAGTTGTTAATATTCATTCTACTTTTTTTATGCCCCATTTTACCAGGAAGAGAAATGGTCTCATTTTGGCAGTCTTTACACTAAGACTACTACTTAGTTTCTTGATGTAAACCTTACATCCAAGTAGAACTGCCAACTCTTATCATGTGACCTAAGACTCATACTTCTTGTCCAGTAATATTTTCCCAAGGGAACTCCCAGGCTCTGTGATTGATATCCTCACCATTAGAGAGTCACTCCTTTGTTTATGTTGTATAATCTGGGACAAGACATTTTTATCCTTAGAAGTCTTTGTTGAAAATCATTACTCTGTGGAGTGTTGCATATGGTTAAGGTATTATTAGAGATTTATACCTTAGCATAGATTAGTATATCAAATTGTTTCCCTATTTAATTGCCAGTTGACATTGTTGTTCTGAGAGAATGAGGCATACGAGATGAAAACTGATGAGAAGTTCAGGAGATGAGAGAGAGTGCTATATTTCAGAGTATTGAACTTAATCTAAAGTAGAGAGGATTCCTTGGAGAATGGAAATAAAAGGCTTTGGTCAGTCATGAGGAGACTGGGGGCCAGAAGAAGGGAGAGAGATCAGGACGATCAAACAGAGCTGGGAGGTAAGGAAGGGGCTATGTAGAAATTTCACTTAGTGCTCCATGGCTCCTTTACTCTCTCTTACTCATCATTAATACTAGTCAAAATGCCTCTTTTTATTTCAAATTACTGTCTTACCCAAGGACCTGGCAAAAACCAGAAGGTACACTTAAACATTGGAAGATTTGAGGAGAATTTAATTAAAATCATTTTTTGAATGTGTGTGCAGGGTTTAGGAGAAGCGAGAGGGTGTAGTACAGTACCTTGAAACTAGCAACAGAAGGGAACTGTGACCAGCCCTGGGTCTGAAAATGCAAACAGTGGGAAAGAGTATTAGAACTCAGATACAAAACTGGATGAAGAGGTTCCCTGACGTGAGCCGTGGCCTTTGGTAGAGGAACAAAGCCAACCCTCAGCAACCCGGCAGACAAGGAGGTGGGAGAATAAATACAGGGACCTCATACTCCTCCCAGCCTCCAACTTCCTGCTAGAGCCTCTGTTAGCCAGACCCAACCTTTAACAGAAGGTCCTGTTAATAGCAAGGGAGCCTAACCTATTTTCAACAAGGAAGAGAAAGAAACTGTTTCTGTCAACTTTTTATAGAATATTACATTTTTAATAAACTATTCTTCATTTCAAAGTGAGTTCATGCTTTTCTCATCCTCCCCATTGTTAGTCAAGACTTCAGAATTTCTACAGGCACTAAATTCTGGGTTGAAAATAATGTATCATATTGGAATCAACGGAGTACAAATGTAAAGTGCCCCTAACTTATAACAGATTTTTTTTTAGTTGTTGCAACTGTATTCAATCAACTGTACCCAAGCAACTGAACTAAACTATTCTAAGTCAAAGCCAAAAAAATGACAGGCTCATGAAAAAATTATTTTGGAAGCTGGAAACATTTGCCTTGGTATCACTCTTAATGTTACTTGAAAATTTTGTACACAGGGACAGACATAGGATACCCACACACACACAAACACACAGACACACCCCTATAGCCAGCAAGCTAAACTGGTATTCAGAGCTACACAGTTCACAATTAAGTGAAAAAAGAAAAGAAAAAAACACTGCTGTCATGCACAGACAGATGAACAATTGGGATGACAGCTGTATGCCAACAACCTGTGGGTGATAAAGAGCTGAAACGAGATTCCAAGTTAGGTGGAAAATAGGATGCACTTCTAGAGTTGTGTTTTCTATAACCACCAACAAATAAAAGAATATAATATAGAACTTAGAGGTCCTAAAAATTAAAACCTGTACCTTGCAAGAATCACTGTTTCAAAGTTCCAGTTCTGAGGTTCACTAGTTCGCCAATTACAATTCCAACATTTTGCATAAACCAAATGCATAAATTAATTAACAATTCCCAGGAAATAGTGTTGTTTTGAGTCTTGGGGTTTTATTTGTCTATTTATTTATTTATCAGTCTTTGCTTATTTTAGCAAATAGCTTTTTTCTTAACCAAAGAACTTGAAATGAAAAGAACTAAGTCAAAGCAATACTAGATGATGAGTATGTTTTTTTCCATAAAGGCTTTGCTTTTATTCTTGGAAGAAAAGAAAATGACTGTGAGATCAGTCCTTTGACAATTCACAGACATTGACTGTAACAGCTCTCTTTGAAGCCGACGTTCAAGCATCAGAGGCTTTGTAGCTCCTATGTTTTGAGCGCTGGTATCCTAACAATCTAGTATAGGAGATAATGAGTCTCTATCTCTTTATTTGCCTCTGCTTAATGTTAGCAAAGCAAAGACAGCTAATTTTTCATCCACTGAATACTTATTATTCCCCCAAAGCCAGTGTTCTCACTGAAGAATGACTGGATGTTAATTGAAAGTAAAGGAATTCCCTTTTTAAAAAATCGAATGATTTAGGAATTATAAATTCCTACTTTTCCACCACTGATTACCACTTATATCCAAGATACTGTTACTTCTACATACACTAGGATGAGCATATGGGTTGTTAAGAATGGTGGCCATTCTGGTTGGTAAGGGCTCATGATACACCAGTTATTACATATTTAGAACATTTATGTCCATTTTATATCAACAACAAAACCCAATACCATCATAGACTCTAAATACAAAGCTTATGGAAGATGAGAAATACAACCTTCTTTTTTTTTTTTTTTTTTTTTTTTTTTGCGGTACGCGGGCCTCTCACTGTTGTGGCCTCTCCCGTTGCGGAGCGTAGGCTCCGGACGCGCACGCTCAGTGGCCATGGCTCACGGGCCCAGTCGCTCCGCGGCATGTGGGATCTTCCCGGACTGGGGTACGAACCAGTGTCCCTTGCATCGGCAGGCAGACTCTCAACCACTGTGCCACCAGGGAAACCCACAACCTTCTTTTCATGTCTCCTCCCACTCCACGCCACATTTTATGGAAATGCTTCAGTATTTATGATCAATGGTAACTGATTTTTCATATTATATTTCTCTTTTAAGAATCACTTTTGGGGACTTCCCTGGTGGCGCAGCGGTTAAGAATCTGCCTGCCAATGCAGGGGACACGGGTTCGATTGCTAGTCTGGGAAGATCCCACATGTTACGGAGCAACTAAGCCTGTGCACCACAACTACTGAGACAATGTGCTACAACTACTGAAGCCCATGCTCAGCAACAAAAGAAGCCACCGCAATGAGAGCCTGCGCACTGCAACGAAGAGTAGCTCCCGCTCTCTGCAATTAGAGAAAGCCCACGCGCAGCAATGAAGACCCAACACAACCAAAAAAAAAAAAAGAATTACTTTTGGGACGTCCTGGCTGTCCAGTGATTAAGACTCTGCATTTCCAATGCAAGGGGCGAAGGTCGGATCCCTGGTCAGGGAAATAAGATCCCAGCTGCTGTGCAGTGTGGCCAAAAAAAAAGTAATAATAATGTCGTATGTCAATTGTACCTCATTAAAAAAAAATCTTAAAAGAATCACTTTTTACATTTACACTAGGTTTTATAATTATATTAATTATTTAGATAGCGAACATGTTTTCTAGTCTTGGTATTACCCCGTATCTTTTTAATTCTTAATATTCCCCCTTTTAAAGTTATGTTTTATTTCTCTGTGTTGATTCATTTTTTGATTGGATGGAGAAATACAGGAAGGTTACTTGGGTAGTATACAGGGGAGAAATCCAGGTTTGGGGGGCCTGAAACTTATACAACTTTAGGAGTTCTATTCAAGAAAAAAAATACACAATTATGATTACTCATTTACAGTATGTAAATTTTAACTTGATAAAAAATTAGGTATGAAAATAATTTTTATTCAGGATGAGAAATAAATTGCAAAATCTTAAAGTATGAATAAATACTACAAATGTTACAAAATCCAGAAAATAACATAGTGTTTATATTAGTTAATTGCCTGCTATAGTACATATTTTTCTACATTTTTTACTGCATCTTCTTTATACACCTCTTCATGACAGCTTTGTAGTACCATTTTCTATACAGAGGAGCAAAAGGGAATTCCTAGAGCATAGTTGATCAGATTTTGCCTCTGATTACTAATAGTTTCAAAAATTACTTTTAATTTCACAACTTGTTATGATAATGTGATATAATTTTTTGAACCCCTGTCATACTTGGGAAAACCACCATCTAGTTTCTTTCATATAGAGCAGAGTGGTTGAAATATTCACAGACTCACTTCAGCTTGTCCATTTCAAACTCTGCTTCTCTACCACTCACTCACTTTGGGGGTTAGGGTTCTTCCCATGGAGGTAAAATCTCTGCCTTTGCATCGTGATGTCACGATATCTTTAACTATCTGCTTAACATATTCTGTCTTTAAAATTCAGAAATGTTACGCTTATGACTATGTGTGGGGTTTATTCATCAGTGTGCTTGGTGTTTTATTAGCCCTTTTGTTATAAAAACCAAATCTTTATGGACTCAGACCTGTGAATTTTTGTCATCAACTTCTGAAAGTCCCCATATATATACCGAACTACTCAGACCTCTCTTCCAGGTCAGTTGTCCCTTCTCTCTTCATATTTATTTTTTTAATCTCTCAATGCTGGGAGAATTCCTGAGTTGTCTTCCAATTTACTGGTTTTTGTTCCTGCCATTTAAACCTGCTATTTACTGCTTCTGTCACCATCACGTTTCACCTCTAAGAAATGTTTCCTGACCACCCTGATATAAATCAAATGTCCTCACAATTTTTAAATTTTTTTAAAAAAATACTTTTGGGTGGATGGACCTAGAGTCTGTCATACAGAGTGAAGTAAGTCAGAAAGAGAAAAACAAATATCGTGTGCTAACACATATATATGGAATCTAAGAAAAAAAAAAAAAGGTCATGAAGAACCTAGGGGTAAGACGGGAATAAAGACACGGACCTACTAGAGAATGGGCTTGAAGATATGGGGAGGGGGAAGGGTAAGCTGTGACAAAGTGAGAGAGTGGCATGGACATATATACACTACCAAACGTAAAATAGATAGCTAGTGGGAAGCAGCCGCATAGCACAGGGAGATCAGCTCGGTGCTTTGTGACCACCTGGAGGGGTGGGAGGGAGGGAGACGCAAGAGGGAAGAGATATGGGAACATACGTATATGTGTAACTGATTCTCTTTGTTATAAAGCAGAAACTAACACACCATTGTAAAGCAATTATACTCCAATAAAGATGTAAAAAAAAAAAGAAACAAAGGGTCTTGTAATAACCTAAATGGGAGAAGAATTTGAAAAAGAATAGATATATGTTTATGTATAACTGAATCACTTTGAAACTAACACAAGATTGTAAATCAACTATAGTTCAATATAAAATAAAAACTTAAAAAAAGAAAGAAAAAAAAAACTTTTGGCCTCGCAGTGTGGCCCGTGGGATCTTAGTTCCCCAACCGGGGATTGAACCCATTCCCCCACAGGGGAAGCGCAGAGCCCTAACCACAGGACCACCAAGGAATTCCCCCTTGCAATTTTTAATAATAAAATTAAATACATATTTTCTGAAGTTTTCTTTTGTTTCTTGGAGGATTTTGTCAGAGCTTGTATAAGTCCCTGCACAAGTCTTTCAGAGTCAGGAGAGGATAGCAAGGTACAACTTAGATTTTTGTTGTTGTTGATTTCCTAGTTGTTTCAGAGGACCAGCCTTTTGAGGGAAATAGAGAGTGTGTACAACATTTGAAGGCATCACTCTTGAGCTGAAGTCTCTTCTCTTTGGTAATTGTGGCAGCCCGCCATTGCCCCATTCCACTACTGTCAATAGCTAATCCTTAAAGGTTAGCTATTACAGAATCCTCCTTCTTCTTTGAATATAATAAAATAATAAATATTTGGTCTTTCTCCCTAGTTCCTGGCACACAGCTCCTAAAACCCTTGCAATCTCCAGTGATAAAAGTATCTTTCATATGTTAATGAGAAGATAAGTGGCTGGGAAGATATCAGTAGCTGAGGACCCCTAGATACCTTCTGGTCACCAGAAAAGTCAAGGCATGATTAGAGCGTTGGAACTTCCAGTCCCACCCCTATACCTCCAGGAAGAGGAGAGGGGTTGTAGGTGGAATTAAATCACTAATGGCCAGTGATTTAATCAATTATACCTCTGTAATGAAACCTCGATAAAAACCTCTAAGCAATGGGTTTGGGGGAGCTTCCAAGTTGTCACACACATCCCTATACAGGGAGGGTGGTGCACCCCACTCCACGGGAACAGAAGCTCCTGCATTCAGGATCCCTTCAAACCTCGCCCTATGCACCTCTTCACCTGGTTGGTCATTTATATCTTTCTTATAAACTGGTAAACCTAAGTTAAATGTTTCCCTGAGTTTTGTGAGCTATTCTAGCAAATTATCAAAACACTTTTATCTTTTCCTGCATTATAGAATATTTTAAAGAAAATGGAAATTACCCATTTCTTTTTTTTTTTTTTTTGCAGTACACGGGCCTCTTACTATTGTGGCCTCTCCCGTTGCGGAGCCCAGGCTCCATGGCTCACGGGTCCAGCCGCTCCGCGGCATGTGGGATCTTCGCAGACCGGGGCACAAACCCGTGTCCCCTGCATCGGCAGGCGGACTGTCAACCACTGCACCATCAGGGAAGCCCAAAATTACCCATTTTTTAAGTGTGAAGAGTGCATCCATAAAATTGTCTCAGTCCAATACTTTTTTTGGAATTAAGCTCTCTGAGAAACAGCTGTGAGAATCTCTAGTTTTATAGCCAAGTCAGACAGTGTGGGTAACCTGGGGGCCAATGCTGTGACTGACACCTAAAGGGAGGGCACCTTGTGAGACAGAGCACTTAAACCTGTAGGTATTTAGCAGCAGAACTGACTTGAATGGTGGGACATACATTTGGTATCAGAATTAGTTGGTGTCGGGAGGAAAAAACACCTGACAATGCACCATCCCAGAAAAGTGCGCGACTGGAACGAAAGCCATTTCCTATTTTCTATGCGTCACAAGTTTACTCATCTCTGGGGTCTTCTTAACTTACACACACATTTCTTTAAGTGCATCAATGCTTACCTTTGACTCCAACTCTTTCCCCGGCAGACTTGGGAAGGTCAATTACCTCATGGTAACTTAACCAAATAAACAGAATAGGAAGAAAGTTACTTGTCCAAGAGGATTAACAAAGCAAACTACCAAAAAGATTCATGTATTTAAAATGTCTAAGTCGGGTCCAGTTACTCAGGTTTTTGCTCTCTTCAATCCTTTAGTTATACTCTACCTGTTCTACTTGGTTACTGGCCAACTGCCCAAACCTTAAGCGTATAACCATTTTTCAGTTGATATCTTTAGGATTTTATAGATTATCTTTACAAATAATGATAATCTTAACAGAGATGCCTTTTCTGTTCCATTGTCTTATGTAATGTTGGGCGTTTGCTTCAGATAAACATTCTCTTTTATGTTTAGGAACTGTCCTTCTAGTCTCAAGTTAAGCACTCAATTTTTTGTTTTTATTTGTTTTAAATGAGTTGGACATTGTGTCATCAGATGCATTCTCAAAATCTATTGATGCTTCCATGTCAAATAGTTTAACTTTGATCTGCTGATCAAAAATTTATTAACCTTGATAGTACTGAAACATGTTTGCATTTTTAGAATAACCCCTACTTGGCTACGGCATATTATTGTTTTAGCACAATACTAAGAACAAATTGCTGTCATTTGTAAAATTTTGCATCATATTCACAAGTGCAATTGGCTCATGTTTGATTTTTTTAGTTCTTTGTTAGGCTTTGACATACAGAAATATGATGGTTATGTAAAATGAATCGGTACACTTTTTCTCTCTTTTCCTGCATTATAGAGAAATTACCCATCTCTTTGTTAAGTATTAAGAACTCATCCATCAAATTGTCTTAGTCAACACTTTTTTTGGAAGTAAGCTTTCTAAGAAACAGTATTTACTTTTTATAATTACACAAGGAAAACATGTCCATTTATGTTAGTGCTGTCAAAAAATTAGAACTACAGCTCATCAAAAAGTTTATAAAATCAGGGCTTCCTTGGTGGCGCAGTGCTTGAGAGTCCGCCTGTCGATGCAGGGGACACGGGGTCGTGCCCCGGTCCGGGAAGATCCCACATGCCGCGGAGCGGCTGGGCCCGTGAGCCATAGCCGCTGAGCCTGCGCGTCCGGAGCCTGTGCTCCGCAACGGGAGAGGCCACGGCAGTGAGAGGCCCACGTACCGCAAAAAAAAAAAAAAAAAAAAAAAGTTTATAAAGTCATTTTAATATCACAGTTCAGAGCGTGTGTTAACTTTTTGCCTAGTCTTTTCTGCCTGTAATTTTCCATTTATCTCCCTGTCATTGACAGTGCTCACTGCTGCCCCTCATTCAAATACATAAACACAGAGCATTTACTTGACCGTTTTGTTACCTGATTTCTCTCTCTCTCTCTCTTTAAACCTAGATGTATGTTGTGAAAATCTTTCCATGCCAGTAAAAGTTTCTAATAATATCATTTTTAATGGCTACTTCTTTTTATGGTAAGGGGGCACTATAATTCATTGAATCAATTGTGGAGGATGAGTTTTTAGACCTTTGGACCTTATCTTTTATCATCACTGCTTCACTAGAGCATCTTTTCTCAGAATCATCCCCTCCTTTGGACGGCTGGACACTCTCTCCTGTGTAACCTGCGATTTATCTCTGTTTACCCATCCTGACAAAAGCAGGAAGAGGTTTATCCATTGCTATGGGTTCAAAGGCGTTCATCAGAAATCAAGTGTACCTGTTGAAATCATTCATCAGAAAAAGAAAGAAAGAAAGAAAGATGGAAGGAAGGAAGGAAGAGGAAGGAAGGAAGGAGCGAAGGGAGGACGATGGGAGGAAGGAAGAAAGAAAAAAAGAAAAAGGAAAAACTCAGAAAATTTTGCATGTCTTTCTCAGATTTGTGGCCCATTAGCTTGTGGACAGGAAGGGAACTCTGTGCCAAAAGCCATTAACCCCAAGAGCTCTCTTCAGTTAGGGTGGATTCTTTTTCTCCTTGGTTGTGGCAGCCAGCCAGTTGGAGCAGTGTTTCCCTTTCCTAACTGGCATAACTACCCTCGTTAGGAGCAGCTAAGGGAGCCCTGGCTTTTTGCCTAGGAATGGCCATCTACATCAAGTGTGAGCTCAAATCATTTAAGAGCCATGGCAGGAGTCGTGCTCCGTGTGGGCTACGGCCGCTCTCACAGATATTTGTACCTCAAAGACCTCCCAAAGCCCCCCTTTCCTCTAACTCCTATGCCTCCTGAGGTATGAAGTGCTTCTGAGATTTTTTCACTTGCTTCTAGGTCTGGCTCCTTCTTATACAGTCAATCAAGCGCTGGTTGTTTGGCTCATCATTCAACCCAATCTATCTGCATAACATCTCTTAAGAATTCCATTCAGTTTGAACATGTGGGTGGTATGCTCTCCTGGCCTCACCAGTGATCCAGTTTCCTCTGTATTTTCATGGGAATTTAGGGGGTGGGAGTATCCAAACATATGTGCTCAAAGTGCCACCTGGAAACAGAAGCACTGTGTTTTTTTCTATGTAAAAAAGCTTAAATAATATGCTTTACAAACTGAAAAGATATTCTCTGAAAAATAAAGATTCCCTCCTAAGAGGATGTTTCATTTAATTTTCTCCTACATTTTCCTCCTTACCTGTTGGAATTCATTATATACCAAGTTCTGACACTTTGTTCCCCAAAAGCAGGATGAAGGCTACTCACTGTATTGAAAGCTCAAGGTGATCAGAGACTGCGGTCTTTGTTCCTCTAGTGCCTTGCATAAAATAGATGCTTAATAAATATTCTTAAATCAATAGAAGGGAAAGCTGTGCAGACAACTGCTTCTTTAGCATTGGGTAACATGCAGAGTTGGTGACAACACCAAGAAACTTGGGAGCAGAACAACCACATGTAGTACTACTATGTCTGTTCGAAAGGTGAGAGGAAAAAGTAATATTCTTCGATTACATAGGCAGGAAGTGGAATACCATTAAACCCAACGTGGGACTCAGGGTCATAATGATAAAATACATCACAGTAGATTTCATACAAACCTGAACATAGCACATTTCGTCAATTTCCTCTACTTGAAATGTACAAAAGACTATGTAATAGCAGGGAAGGAGGGAGGAATTATTCTAAGATGATTTAATTTCCCTAAATCTATGAGAAATGTATTTTGGAATTCTCACTAAAAGACTTCAGGTCCTCAGATTTGAAGCTGTATGAGTTCAGGAAATTGATATTTTGCCAGGAATTTAAAGATTGCTTTCTTTATTAGGTAAGAACATAATTTCTGAATGTACTAATGCCTTTGGAGCATGAGTCTCTTTAAAAATCTCAAATGTGAAAACTTTTTTTTCTATTTCAAGACATTTAAAATGCAGGAGTAGACTTTGTAAATGAAACTTCTAATATTCATCTAAAGTAACTGTAAAAAAAATCAATAATAGAGTAATGCCAATTGTCTTGCATTTGAAAGAGCTAAAAATGTAGGGAAAAATTCTTTGTTACACAGAAGAAAAGATCATTCTTACCAAAAGTTTTTTAAAAAGACTGTTTTGATAAAAATGGCTAAGAATGATATGATGTGATATTCTTTTTAATGAAAAAAAAATCCTTCCATTTGGCAAATAATTAAGGATCTAGTATATGACAGATACTGTTCTAGATGTTAGGGATAAATAACAAACAAAAAAATTCCCTACAGTCATGGAGTAACATTGTAGTGGGCAGAGCAGAAAGTAAACAAATTAATAAGGAAAATATTTAGTATATCATATGGTGATAAGTACATGGAGAAAACTAAACAGGTGAGGGGAATGGAGAATACCGAGATGGGGGTGGAGGGGGCATTGTATTAGTTTCCCAGAGCCGCTGTAACACATTACAATAAACTAGGTGGCTTAAAATAACACAAATTGGTTACCTTACAGTTCTGGAAGTCAGAAGTCCAAAATGGGTTCCACTGGGCTAAAATCAAGATGTCGTTCCTTCTGAAGGCTCTATGGGAGAGTCTGTTTCCTTGCCTTTTCCAGCACCTAAAGGCCATGTACATTCCTTGGCTTGTGGCCCCCCTCCAGCAATCACGTCACTCCAACCATCACGTCACTCCAACCTCTGCTTCTGTCATTTACCCTTCTCTGACTCTCACCCTCCTGCTCCCTTTTTAAACAACCCTTGGGATTACATTGTGTCCACCCAAATAATCAAGGAAAATCTCCCCATTGTAAGATTCTTAACAGGCCGTGGATTCTAGGTGACTAGCATTGACTGATCCACATTTGGCAAAGCTAAAACGAGGATTTTCATCTACTCCTCTTTCTGCAGACAATCCAAGTCTCTGTAATGCTCTTTGGCAACACTAAATACTCAGCTCTGGGTACAATATCTTGCTGGGGATGACTGCTTTAGGGATTGGGGTGTTATCTTGTTTCTAAAAATGATGGATGTGAGGCCAGTGCTATGGAAATCTTATGTGTCCTATTGACTTTTGGGGTTTTTTAGAAAGTGAGAGATCTGACATTTAACGAATACAACTTCTGAAGTCCTAGAAGAACCACACTCTTTCCTGAAAAAATAGCCCAGGCTGCACATGCTCAAAGAACCTCACCTCTCCCAAGGTACCTGGAGCCCCACACACCAAGACTAATATGCTGAATAATAAATCAGTGAGAATGGCTTTTGAGCTTTAATTTTATGTAAGAATCTTGAACTTTGGGCTTTTAGTTCCCAAGGATAATGACATTTATTGTAGAATTCAATGTCCCTAGATTCAATATCTAAGGATTTTCATTTAAAAGAAAGCTTTGTTTGTGGGCTTTAAAACTTCTTCCTAGAATTGTGATCATTGAAAGAATATTATATTTACATTTGGGAAATCTTTAAATGGTTGGAATTGTACTAGTAGAATTTCTATGCATTTCATTACTGGAATATATTTATGATATTGTTTGATCTCTGAAAGAGTATTTTGAATGACCCCAGATATCCATGTGGGTTTGGAAGGAGAATAATTGAACATTCAGCCTTGGATACAAACTGGCTTTGGAGTTCACTGAATTAATGCATTGTTCTGACCCACTTCAGAGCTTTCTGGGCAAACTACTCTGCCCACTGGAGGTCCCAGAGGGCTTTTCCATGGAAGGGTGATTGGTGTTGGGGATGGCCTATAAGGGAGAAAGCAGGACTGTCCCCAGAGGGAAGCAGCCACACTCCTGGCTGCCCATGGGTTTAATGGTTAATTCAGTTGGTTAAGAGAACTAAGAACCAGAAAACATGAGGTAGGAACTTTTTCCACATCCATGACATTTCCTTCCAGATGGAAGCTGTTCCACTAGCTATGACAGTCCTGGCCTTTCATCCTCCTCCCCCAAGTCCTCAGGGGAAGAGTGACTTACCTAATTGGTAAATTTGAAAAGAATAAATTGGGTACATTCACTGGGGCAGCCTACTCACAGAGATCCCTTTGGGAGGCCTAGGCCAGTGCAGCACTGCCTGGACCCGGGACTGGGTACAAAAGTCTGCCCGATTCTATGATTCATTTTAGGAAATCCATCTGACTCTAATGCCAACTGACATCTAATGCCAACTGAAAGCCTTCATCCGTAATAAAGGCGATAGCTGCCTCCCTTATTATTTGTCTTATTTCTCAATTGGTTTGGAATATGAAAGAATGAATGATATTTACTAAGCCCCCGAAAGATCACATCAATGGGGAAAGAGGTGTTCTTTCTGCTGGACTTTCCTAATTATTAGATTAGAAGCCTGGAGCTGCTGGTAGACATCTTATCACTGTATCTGGGGGCAGGGGGTGGTGGTGGTGGGGGGAGTCCTTCCTGAAAACAAACCAATGAGAAGAAGGAAGAGCCAGGAGTATTGGAAAGAGACTATGTCCTGATGACACACAATAATCAACTGTATCCAGCTGTATCTGATGCCCGTGAACTTTGCAGTTATAAGAGCCAACACATTCCCTCTTTTGCTCAGACCAGTTACAGTTAGATTTTGGACACTTGCATTGAAAGAGGTCTGACCAATATTGTTTAAGGATGGGCTGGTTTTCTTGAATCTCAGTCACGAAAACATCTGCTTCTTAATCTGTTTCTGAACTGGATAAAATGTAAATTTCAGAGTTGCAAACCATTAGCTTGAGCTTAAGATCCTGGTAGACAAAGTTAGTAGCTGCTCCCAGCCCTACCCCTTTCAGAGATGTTCTTATGGGGCACCTGGAGGGCGCAGGTGGCCAGTGTGGCGAGGAATATAATGTTCCTTTCCCAAATAACAAAAGGGCTGCTTGCTGGGTAACTACATACTGTTATACTTTCTCTTTGGGTTCTTTGTTGTTGTGGGGTTTTGGGTGGGTTTTTTTCGTTTGTTGTTTTTTAGCTTTTATAATAAGTTAATTTTCTTCATACATGAATATATATTTGATTTGAAAATGTCTCATGACAGTAGCTTTAGTAGCTCATACTTGAAAGTTTAGAAAGAGGGGCACTTCTCACCTGAGGAATGTTAATGGGAATTAAAAGAAATGTGATAAATTAAATATGCTTCCTTAAAGAAGGTGTCAGAAGAAAAGGCACATTAATTAGAAATGAACAGCACTGAGAGTTTAAAACTGATTTCATGTTTGTCTTATTAACATTTTAGGAGTACAAATATGCCTGTCATCATAAAAGAATTTCCTCAAGCCTCCCTTATCAAGATTCAATTGCAAAGCTGAGACAATTTGCTCTAGGGCAAAAAAAAAAAAAAAAAAAATCATGTGGAACAGCAGACGGTGGGAATTCTACTAGAAATGTTCTCCACTAGGATCAGAGCCACTGGATCATATATCTGAAATGGGATACTCACTGTGGTGTATAATGTGGTGATCACAAGGGAAGAAGACAATAGGGTTTAAGAGACCAAAAGGAAATCTAAACACAGACAATTCACTTCACTATGAAACTGGTTGCTTAATGGTTGGTATGTCTAGACTGAATCCACACATAATCATGCATCAGAACAGGAAGAATTTACCAAAAAATGGGAGTGAGGAACAGGTTACATTTACGACTGAATTTATGAAAAGAAGCCATGTGTAAATTAGGCAACTCCTACTGTGCATAATTTTTTTTATGTGTTTTTCTTTCTCTCTTTTAAGTCCAATGAATTCCTTAGGTTATTTACATGTTGTTGAATCTACCTCTGAAAATCACTGTCAAAACTGAATGGCTTCTTCTTCAATCCCAGCTCCTGGTGCTTTTTCTACTGACCAGTCAAATGCCCTTGTGGGCCACACCTCTGTGCCATGTTTCCTGTTGTCTCCTCTGTCAGGCTGCAGAGACCTCTTCCCACACCTGCATTCAGACTTCAAATCCTGCCTGTACTTCAACACCATTCCCTCGGGACACAACCCCTGCCTCCGGATTACCCATCACATTCTGCCTGCTCACTGACTGTTTCCATGTGGTCCATCACCACCATACATACTTTATTGATTACTGTGGCTTTATACACAGTTTGGAAGTAGAGTAGTATTGGTCCTCAGACTATGTTCTTCGTCAGTATTGTGTTGTCTTTTTAAGTCTGAGGTCTTGCATATAAAATGTAAAATTAGTTTGTCTATATCCAAATAATACCATATTGGGATTTTCAACAAAATTGTCTTGAATCTGCAGACCATGTTGAGAAGAATGGCTATCTTAAAAATAATAGCTCTACTTATTAATAAATGTGGAATATGCCTGCATTTAAAGAAAAAATGAATGGCTTCGCTTCATTAATTTTGGCAAAACCTCTTCATAAATATGTGTAGTAAGAGATTTTTCATAGAAATGATGCCATCTCAATCTTGAAGTGGACAAAATGGAAAATTAATCTACCAAAGTAATACAAGTTGAGAAGAAATTCATCTCTTATTCCTTATAAAAAAAACTGGAAAAACTCAGATAAAACAGAAAAACAGCTAAATAAAATGACATAATTTACTTCTGGGGAAAAGTATAGCTAATTTGTGCTTATCCATACTTACCAAATGTTAACTGAGGTAAAACTTTAAATGTTAAATAACTTTAAAAGTTAGCTTCCCAGCATACTCAGAAGAAAAAAAGGGCTTTTAATGACTGTAAAAATGAGACAAGTTTGATAGCTTTTTAACTTTTTATCTAATATATGTGACTTGATATGTTGTAGTAGATATTTCTTTAATAAAATTCATGCACAGTGTTGACACTGGAACCTTTTTCCTACACAATCCTTAATTTTTACAAATTTTATTCTTAATTACAACTAATATGATCTATTTTAAAGAGAATGTTTTACATTTCTTTTCCCCCTGAAGAAAATGCAAGTGTAATCTTTCACTGGTCACAGAGGCCTTGCAGGCCAGGCAGCTCAACACACTCCCAAGAAGGATGCAGTATTTAGTAAACACTAGGCATTTTGTTCTGTTTCTTTATTCAATAAACTAAACTGAATGTCCATCTTGTGTAAATCAGTGCCATTTTCATTGTTACTTCCATTCTATTTTATTAGAGTTTCTTCATTGTAAACAACAGAAATCAACTTGGCTATTGTAGACAAAAAGGCATGTTTTGGAAGAATATCAGAGTTTCCTACAATCAGCATGAAACTGGAGAACTGGGTTTGGGGTCAGACTCTTTTCTGAGCTCCAGACCTGTATCACCTACAACTAGATTTCTTAAAGTCATCTTAGGATCACTTCCTCCCCTTTATAGACAAACTTCTCTCCTTTTGTGGCTCTCCATTGTCCTTAATATAATCAAGGATCCTCAACAAGGCCTCTGTGACCTTAGACAAGTTAAATGTGTCACCTGTTCTAACTTCCCCTTTCCTACCTCTCACTCACCACCCAATCCTCTCCAATCTGGCTCCTGTCTACTTCATTAGCATCCTTTCATGCCAAGTTGTAGCTTGAATGCCAGGCTAGAGTTTCCCAACTGGTTAGCCAAAGCTCAAAACACTTCTGCAGATTGATGGCAGATATACCAAGATATTGAGCCTTTTGGGATGGCCAAAGGCACAGGTTGGTCCATTAATTGACTCTTAGGTTTGATGATGTGAAAAATAGCAGGAAGCTCTGCTCTACTCCAGCCATGCTGATCCCCTTCCAATTCCACAAATGCATCAGCCTCTCCTCCACTTCAGGGCTTTTATCCATGATGTTTCCATTGCCAGGAATACTATTCACCAACTCTTCACTCAGCTCAGCCTTTGAGACTCAACTTTTACTTCTGTTCTTCTAGGAGGCCTCCCCTGACTGCCAACATTTGGCTAGCACACCCTATCATTCAGTCGCACAGAGCCCTCGACTCCACCTTTTGAAATATTTGTGGCACTTAAAATTACTTTCATCAACGTCTCCCACTCAAGGCCCAGTGGAGCAGGGACTCAGTCTGGTTCACTACTAGATCCCCAGCAGCAAGAACAATTTATTGAACGGACATTCAATAAATTTCTGGGGCTGAATGATGGTTAGCAATCTCGATTTTCCAGATTTAGTTAATACAAATAATAGCAATTACTATCTTATATGCTTGTGTTCTTTTAAAACTGTTTTTATAATTAAAATCCTTTCTTATTTGGAAATTTTTAAAAAGTGAAAGCAAGAAAATCAACAGCATGCCTAAGGCGGCCCAACCCTCCTGTGGGAGCTAAGTAGTGAGAACTCAGGTTTCCTGCCTTTCTCCTGTGTTAATTAGAAGACGTTTGAGAAAGCTGTGGGCACATCTCTGTGAGACTGAAATCCTGTAGGGCAACTAGAATTCTTTTTTCAGAAAACATGCATGACTGCCACAGTCAAAGACAGACTTTTTGGTAGGATGATGTATTGGCCTGACCCATTTTCACAATCCCCACATGCTCATATCACTTCCTGCTGGTCTGTTGGAAATCTCAAGCATTAGGAGAGATTTGGTTATGAAAATTCTTGATTATCTCTCATCTATCAACTTTGTGTTTTGATTTGGAAACACATGCCAAAATGTGTTAATTAACTAGACGGGGGGAATTCTTTCACAATAGATACAGATATCAAATCACCATGATGCACACTTTAAATATCTTAAAATTTTGTTAATTATACCTCGATAAAGCTGAAATTTAAAAAAAAACAAATAAATGTGATTGGAAAAATTTCTTTGGAAAAAAGAAGAAAGGAAAGGATAGAAGGAAGGGAGGTAGGAAAAAGAAAAAAAAAGAGAGAAAGAAAGAAAAAAAATGCATCCAAAAAGATAAGGAAAGGGTTAAAAGATGCTTTACTATTGTGATGGTTAAACAAAGAATTTTTACAATTTTGTGAAGTTGCTGGCTTTCCACGTGGGTTTTTCTCTAATGATTCCTCAAAATTTACAGAGGTAACTGGCAAAAGAGAAACACTTCTGATAAGAAATACAAGGAAGCAAATATAGCAGCCATGTGTAATTCTGATTTCTTTTCAATACATCATGTGACATTTCTGATTATAAATTGATCAAAATGACACTTGGTATGAAAAATTTACTATTATGTAACGTAGACATGTTATTCATAGCAATATGCCAAATGGAAAATCTGAGTGTTTTAACTGGAAAGTGAGTTATTTGGTCTTTCCATTTTGTGTAAGTCTTTAAAGCATAAATTAAAAGCAGAAGATATATTGTATGGATTCAGGATCTGAAGACCTCTACTGTACTCCATAAATCTTTCAGCAGCGTGGAAGACAGCATATTCAATTGGCCAGACGTACACTCTTACCTCTTCCCTAATATTGTTGTTCTACTTTGAGATGATGAGGTTAAAGAAAAATGTACCCTGAAATGGGTATTTCCCACTTTAAATATTCAATATGTCCAGACAGGCCTTATTTTTTTTCTATTCGCAATGCCCTGTGTGTTGCATCATCTTGAAACATTTTTCATTCAGAAAATATTTCAGTCTTTCATGGTTTTGCAGTGTCTGTATGAAAGGGGACTCAGTACTCAGAGAAATGATCTCTTAAATGGCCACTTGAAATGTATTTATTTTCATACCACCTGAATAATTTATGCGATATATTTTGCTACTCACAGAGAAGAGGAACTCAGAAGGTGATTTTTTAGAGCTAAGAAAGCTGTTTTCCCCCATAAACATCAAGCTAGTACTCAGAATGTCCTTATAAGCAATATAATAAATTAAAAGATGAATATTTAATATATAAGTAAAAATATAAAAATTCACACTTACATTATTGCCATACACCTTAATGAATAAAAGAACTACAGAGCATGAAACTGAAATGTCAAGATGACGAACCATCCAAAAGGGAAGTAGGTCTGTTGGCCTAGAATGTATAAATTATTTCCACCCTAAACATCAGTACAGGAAACCATACAGCTATTTTAAATTTGAAAGGAGGAATAATTTTCACGTAGCATATGTGACAGTGACCGTGGCGAATATTAAGTGTTTGTGCTGAACTCTCCCATCCTGTCCCATCCTACGGGTAATTGCCAGAATCACCTTCCTAAAAAGCTCAATTCTGAACGTGTTGAGCCTCAAGTTAAAAATATTAAAATAGTTAAAAACCTTTTTTTTTAGAAATATATACTGAAATCCTTATAGATAAATTGATATTATGACCTAGCTTTGCTTTAAAATAATCTGGGGGCTTGGAAAGGAGGGAGGGAGTGGAGGCATAAAGGGAATAAGGCTGGCCATGAGTTGGTCATCATGGAAGATGGGTTCAAGGGGTTTGTTATCAGATACTTTTGTTTGTTTTATAAAGTTTAAAAAAAAAAAAAGACTCAACCTTGGCATTCAAATCCTCCTATAAGTCGGGCCTAGTGATTTACCTTTCAGGTTTACAGTCAATTTCTCAAGCATCCAAAGCCACGTCAAATCATTGTCGAAATTTTGTCCCTGGGCATATCTTTTCTTAAATCACTGCTTTTGTTCAAGTTGTTTTTCCTTCCTGGAGTGTTCTTCCCTCTTAGCTTTACTTTTTGGACTCCATTTTCTGAGCCCGAGTTCCTTCTTCTGTAAAATGATGGGGTTGGACCAGATAACTTCCAATGTCTCTCCCACCCTATAATTATTGACCACTCGCTTCTAAGGAAAAAGATCTACTTAGGAATAAAGTCTAATAAGCAGAGGACTCGACTAGACATAGACTGAGCTGAAACTTAAGTACAGCAAGATCAAGTTATTGAGGGAATTTTGATAAAATTAAGTTTCCCCCCTTTTGTGTATTTCGCTATTCCTGATTTCTTGGAAACATGATCCCAAAAGAAAGCTGTTCTAAATATTCTCTCAGTTCTACTTAGCAATAGATTAGATGATTTCTTGGAGCGAGTTGTGCCTTAGGAAGAAGGGGTAGTTAGAGACTGAGAATAGATCTTATAACTGGTTGTAGGAATTTGACTAAAGAGTGTGAGACTATGACACATAAAAAGGAAGAATGACTACAGTGGTTTGGCTTTCCATGTACCATTTGAGCACTGTTCTCCTTATTTAAAATGACTTGGGGGAAACATTTTTGTTTCATGCGTTTCCATTATTAAATATTACCTAAAATTATTCGAAGAATAAAAACTCCTAGCAGCCAGTGAATTTAACAAAAGAGCAATTTTGTTTCTTTCTTTAATAAATGTTCTTATTCTGATTATAAAAGTTACACACATTTTAATTGTGGTAGTTTATCATAATTAGAGCAAATTCCCTTTATAATTACTCTTTTCCAAAATGTCCTTAGTGATTAAACCAAATGCCTTTTTGGCATGTACCTCTGCCCTTCTTTGTGAGCACTACCTCTCCTTACCCACCCACCAGGGTGAGCCCCAATGACAGGCATGTTTATGCGCTGTAAGGCTGTCTGATGCTAAACACAGTTGATTGGACCAGGAGGTAGAGATTCTCTCCACCAGGATTCTGTAATTGGTACTAAAATTAAATAATCAATCTGGATGGTTAATATGGCAGTATTAAATCTGTGTTAGAACTCTTTTTGTTGATAGTGACAGAAATAAAAATCTAAATGTGCTTAAACAAAATATAAATAATATATTGGGCTCATTAACTTAGAAGTCCAGAGAGATGATGTTACTGCACGGCTGTTTATAGGTGCTCAAATGACATCTTCAGGGCTGAGTTTAAGCATTTCTGAGTTCATTTTCTTTGGGTTGTTCTCATTCCCAGGCAGCCTCTTCCCCTATAGAGGAAGTAATCCACCAGTAGCTTCACACCTATGTTCTACCACTTTAGTAATCCCAAAAGGAAGCACAATTATTAGTTAATTCTATAAAAATTCTTAGGAAAGATTTTCATTGGCCTAGTTTGTGAGTCCATGAACCAATAGCAAAGGCTAGAATATGTCCATGCTCTCATTACCCAGACCCAAGTCAAAATCCTACCCTTGAAGTCAGCCATGCCTGAAGACCATGGGCTGAAAGTGGAGAAGGAATGGTTCTTTAGAGGAAAATCGAGGTGCTTTATTTCATTACAAGGTCATATTAGAAAAAAAAGGTGATCATTGATTGGTTAATTGGCTGATGCTAAATTGATCTGTGGATTGACCATCTAGGACCAGTCTTGGATTAGTCAGCTCTTGGATAGGAAATATATAAATGGAAAGTTGTTTGCAGAATGGACTGACTGGGTGGCTATACACCCAGGCTTTCTTGGTCTCAATGACTGTGATGTTTTCCCTTTCTTTTGACTGAAGGTTGAGCCTTAATCATTTGTTGTTGGTCATCTTATCTTGGACTGTTTTGGAAAAGAATGACTAAGGCACTTGGGTCAATCCAATGATGGTGAAAAAGCATACACAGGGTTCCTTCCTAGTCAAGCTGAATATTCAAACTCAGTTTACCAAGTTCCCCGGGGTGAGCCTCATGTATCAGGAACAATCCTGCTTCTCCAGTGTAGCATGGTGGCCTAGTGGTCCAGTGCACCTTGTTGGTTTGTTTGCTTGTTGCTGTGGTCTGAATGTTTATGTTCCCCCAAAATTCATATGTTGACATACCAATGCCAAATGTGATGGTATGGGGCCTTTGAGAGGTGATTAGGTCATTAATGCCCTTATAAATGAAACCTGAGGGAGCTCCCTAGCCCCTTCTACCATGTAAGGACACAACAAGGAGATAGCAGTCTGCATTCCAGAAGGGGGCCTTCAACAGAATCCAACCACACTGCCACCTGATCTTGACTTGCAGCCTCCAGAACTGTGAGAAATAAATTCGTTTGTTTATAAGTCATCCAGGCTGTGGTATTTTGTTATAACAGCCTGAATGGACTAGACACTTGTTTACATATCTTTGAAGAAAATGAAATTTACACAGACGTGGTATTTGCCAACAGGCAGAATATATGGATTGTCTCTAGTCCCAGTCACTGTCCAAAGAAGCAGATATAATCAGTTTCTCATTTCTACAAAATAAAAACTTTTTATTGGCAAATTTGAAATAATTTAGAATGAATAGACTTCCCCTCTTTAACAATTATAAAAATTCAATTTAATTCATTCAAAGTGAAGCTTCATCTATGAATCTTTTGATCACTTGGCCTAGCTCAATTTCCTTCCGCTTCCTTTTTCTTCCATCTTCCTTTCCTCCAATAATAATAATAATAATAATAATAATAATAATAATAATGTGTTACTCATTGAGCAATTACTTTGCACCAGGCACTGTGCTAAATGTTTTTCATGGATTATCTCATTTAATCCACTCAATAAGGTAGGCTATTGAAGACAATGCTTGTTTTGCAGAAGCACAGAGAGGCTAAGAAACTTTGTCCAATGTCATAAAATTCATGATTAAGCATGGCATTGAACCTAAACAGTTTGATTCTCAAGACCACACCTTTGGCCATGGCACTGCACAACTTTTCACAGCATTTTTCGTCTATACCACTTATCCACAGCACAGTGCCTGGCATGTAGTAAGCACAAAGATAAACACTGTGTAAGTGTAAGGCATACAGTGTAATGACTTGATACATGTATATATTGCAAAATAAGATTGATTTTATCATAACATTTCCCAACTATTTTTAATACTAATTCATAAAATAATGGGTATTATTTAATAATTTAAAATAAAACTAAGATTAAAATTGAAGTGTATTAGAACATTAACTACATTTAATGCATAGAAAAATCCTTTAAGGTTTTGCAAATACACCCCATCCTTTCATGGGCATCTTGTACCTAAAATTATTTGAAATGTCCCAGGTCATGGATAACACAATTCGGCAATTGAGGATTTTCCAACCAAGACATTTGGGGTCATGTTTAATATACGTGGTAGACAGAATTCTAAAATGCCCCCACCCCCCATATTTCCCACTCTAATATGATGAGCTATCAAGACCTGATTAGTTATGTTTAGATGGCAAAAGGGATTTTGCAGATGTAATTAAGGTTATTGATCAATTGACTTTGAGTTAATCAAAAAGAAGATATCTGGGCAGGTCTAATTGATCACACGAGTCCTTAGAAGAGAGAGTTTTCTCAGGCTGGTGGCAGAAGAAGTCAGAAAGATTTGAAGCACAAGGATCCAACACACCATTGCTGGCTTGAAGATGAAGGGGGTAACATCCAAGGACTCGGGAGCATCTTCTAGTTTTTGAGAACAACCCCTGGTAACAACCACAAGGAAGTGAATTCTTTCAACAATCTGCCTGGACTTGGAAGCAGATTCTCCTCCAGAACGTTCAGAAAAGATCCCCACCCCATGGTGATTTGGGGCTTGTGAGATCCTAATCAGAGAGTCCAGTTGAGCCCACCCAGACTTCTGATCTACTGAACTGTGAGATAATAAATAAGTGTATTTTTTTTTTTTTTTTTTTTTTTTTTTTTGCTGTACACGGGCCTCTCACTGTTGTGGCCTCTCCCGTTGCGGAGCACAGGCTCTGGACGCACAGGCTCAGCGGCCATGGCTCACGGGCCCAGCCGCTCTGCGGCATGTGGGATCTTCCCGGACCGGGGCACGAACCCGTGTCCCCTGCATCGGCAGGCGGACTCTCAACCACTGCGCCGCCAGGGAAGCCCAATAAGTGTAATTTTAAGCTGCTAAATCTGTGGCAGTTTGTGACACAGAAATAGAAAACGAATGCAGATTTTTATTGATTGACCCATATGAAATTGCCAATATTCACTGTTTTTGCTCTACAATGATTTCATTTTGTTCAGCCTAATATTATTTGGATGTGTTCCATTTAATATTATTTGGTTGATAGGTTCTTACAGCCTTGACATCTTAGGAAGACAGCAAAAACCAATGTTCACAAACTTTACTCACTCCCTTGTTCTTTACTCCCCCAAATGCACACACCAAAAAATGTATTAATATATATGTTGATCATTTTATGAGTCCTATACCAGAGAAAATGTCTCCAACCTTTAATCAAGTTGTTTCTAACTGCTTCTGTTACCAATTATGAGCCATATTATACCTAGTGTCTGTTCTCAGATGTGATCTAAAGTGTTTGAGGTCAGAAAGTTTGTCTTTATTTCCTATACAATTTTTGGTACATACTCTCTTAACAAATAAGCAATGCAATGTTCAGGTTTACAATGATGGCTCTTTGATGTGTAAAGTTTGTCTGATCCAGTTATGCAGAGTGATATGCAGGGTTTTGTTTTGGCATGACCACTGGGGAGAAAAGATGTTTTACAGTTTACACCATAGATTGAGATTTTTAACGTTTTTTTCCTTCAAAGTAAAAGGGTCGAGGAGTGTAGAAGTTCCCACCCACGCACTGAAACAGAATGCTGAGGGGAGAGCTGATGACTGAGCTGAGAATTCAGCGAGCCATCCTTTCAAAACAGCTCCTGAAAGCATTTGAGAACACAAATGGGCGGAGGAATCTTCAGCGGCATAAAGAATCCAGCAATCATGTTTTCATTACAAAACAAGTATTTTCCTTTACCACTTATATATGTAGCCCAAAAGACACAAAAATGAACTCAGTGCAAGTAGGTGCAATGTTTTGATTCCACCCATAGGGTGTTGAGACAGAGTAAAGACCGAACAGCTCCTCCTGGCTGTCATTGAGTGTGGCGTTTATTATCGAATCAGGAAATATGTTTCTAGTGAAGCCCAGCTCTAAGATGGAATGAAGAACTTAATGGTCATGCATCCTGACCATTGTGTAACTCAATGTTGCTTCATCCATCCAGATAAAAAGAAGCTGTGATTAATTTATAAACTATGGCCAATTCACTAGAATCCATGCTTCTAAACCCTCAAATTCTTAGGACCATGCTTCCAAATCAATACTGTCCATTCTATGGGCAGCTTTTTTTTTTTCTTACTGAGTTTCCTCTTATAAATTTTAGAATGAGCCAAGTAATTTTACCAAGATCACTTACAATATTGCTTCAGGAATAATATTTTCAGAACAAGCAAAGGAACACTAATAGAATAAGACCCTTCATACACACAAGGATCCTTTTAAAATACCTTTAGAAAATAGATATGGTTCTCAATACCTTAATTTGTAAAGAAATTATTTCACATGGTCCCCTTCTTCCTTATTTTAAATGTTTCTGATTCTTTTCTATTATTATAAGCAGAGATATGCTGAGTAGTTTTAGTGTATTTTATTAACTAATATAAAAGAAAAAGAAACTTTGAAAGGGCTTAGCTCTTATAGAATATAACTGAAAGAGAACTTGGAAATCAAGTTCAATAAAACCCAGTACAATACAACCATGAATGAGTCTCCTACAAGTACCATAATCAAGTGACTGTACAGCCTTTGTTTTATTACTGTAGCCCATTTCAGTCTTGGATAGTTTTACTATTAGAAAGTTTCTCTTTGTGTTGAAATAAAATCTGCCTCCCTATAATTTCCGTTTATTGCCGTAAAAGTCAAACTGTACTTAAGATTGTAGTTATTCTGTTCTTATCTTACTAGTTATTATTTAATTATACGTCTTTATCTGGTCACCGTGAAAATTCTGCTAACATACTCATTGAATCAAACTACCTTCTACACTGTACATCAGTATATATTTCCACTGAAGCAATTTCCACAAGTAAGATTTTACGTTCCAAGTGGCATGGTCCTAAACTTTGCCTCAGAAGGCATTTCATTACTGAAATTCATTCAAATCCATTTCTGAAGTGTCTTCTAAAACACTCACATGAACTCATATTATGACAATGAATTAAAGCTCCTTTGAGGTCACGTTTTTTTTAATTCTTCCAAATAGAAGTGTTAAAGCTCAAATGTCAAAGTAAGCAATAGTAATACTAACACAGTTAATATCAAAGATAAATGTTAAACACATGCATACGTTTCTTTGCAAAGAACATCTGCAAATGTATAACCAAGAGTGGTTTCATTATAGAAAAATCTGCTTGAAAAGTTGTATCAAATTATTTTACATGCCATATCTTGGCATTTTCTAAGATCTAAAAAATTTCACAAAGGTTTATTTCTAGAGAATATAGCTAGTAATGATTATGACTTTAGCTTAAGAAAGCGGGGGGGGGGGTTTCCCTGGTGGCACAGTGGTTGAGAATTTGCCTGCTAATGCAGGGGACATGGGTTCGAGCCCTGGTCTGGGAGGATCCCGCATGCCGTGGAGCGACTGGGCCCGTGAGCCACAACTACTGAGCCTGCGCGTCTGGAGCCTGTGCTCCGCAACAAGAGAGGCCGTGATAGTGAGAGGCCCGCGCACCGAGATGAAGAGTGGCCCCCGCTTGCCACAACTAGAGAAAGCCCTCGCACAGAAACGAAGACCCAATACAGCCAAAAATAAATAAATAAACAAATGTGGGGTTTTTAAAAAAAAGAGAAAGGGGACATCTTTACTCTGTACCTAATGATTTTCCACAAGCACAGTCCTGGTAACTCTCTTTGACAGTTTTCTCATTTTGTCTCTCCTCTGGAGAAATGAAGTGACTTACTGAATTTGTAAATTTGGTAAGAAGAACCAGATAAGGTTGTGTTCCATTTTTCTCCCCTAAGCATGGAGCCTGGCCATTGAAATCTTTATTGCTTCTCTGCTCTTCCATGCAGTTGACCTTGCTGGGGCTGTCACATGCCCTGTGTGGGTCACTCCAGTCCAACGGGACCTATAACAGGCAAATGAGACTCCCTAATTCTGGGCACAGTTAGCAGACTTACCTGACTCTCATACTGAATCACTTCCTTCATCTTTGCCCCCATCATTCATCTGTTTAGAACTCAGGCAGGGAAGAGATGGCTATTTTATGAGCTGTACTTCCCACCTCCAGGGATTCCAAATGTGGGACATGATGAAGTAGAGTAACAAAGATCCTTGGATTACTTAAACAGAGAGGAGAAACAGTATTTTTATTCTTGCAAGATGTAAAACTTCAGCTCTTTGTCTTTTCTTTTACTTAGAAACAAAAGCAAGTTGAGGATGTATAGTATTCCATGCCAAAATGTATGTTCTAATATTCTGACATATGCAAAATGCGTGCATGAATACTTAGCAGGTGTAATTTTGTCATTATTATTTTATATTCAGATATCTTTAAGTGACATTTAAAAATTGTAAATTGGCAAGAGCTATTTTATAATCATAAAAGTTTTCACCCAAGGAGTAATCTAATTCAACATTTCTGTTTTACAAATAAGAAAACTGAGGCACAAAGAGATAGCAAGGTCACACAAATATATGACCAGAGTGTAATCACATAAAAATGCTAATTGATAAATATCATGAAACCAAAAGTCATAAATGCCACTCTGTAGACCACTTATGCATGTTTGCAATATGCTAATGACATAGGCAGCTAGAATTTTATCCAGTTTTTATAAAGGAGGATGATTAAGTTATAAAAATAAATACTTTTCCTGCAATCATAAGGCAAATCAAGAATAAAAGTAATAAATAACCTAATTTGTATCAGTGCTTCCTATACCAGATTATACATATTTAGCATCTGACAGTAATTATACACTGAGATGTTAGAAAATGTTGGGTTACTTTTCAATACAAAATCATATTTTTCTTAGAATAGCAAGGAAAGTTGACTAGACTGTAGTACTACACATTCTTAATCATATTCCTGTGTAGCTAAAAGTGAAAATAGTTAAAGCAAGTATCTATAAATTACGTATAATAATTGCCCTTCTAAGAGCTCTTTTGTGTTGTAATGTTAATGACAGCTTGTAACTTGATTTTTGCACAGTGCAGTAAGCTCTCCCATCTCACTTTCCACTGCATCCTCATTTTTGTCGTGAACGCGAAATAGTGTCCACATTTCCTCTCATATTGTTTTATGCACTAAGTGGTCATTTGACCCTTAATGTCTTCTTTCATATCAGCAACTCTGACAGGAGAGCTTTCTTTGAAGTTTGCTGCTTAGGCAAAAGTCCAATATTGAACCAATAGAAAGCATAAAAACGAATCATGAAAATGGACAAGTCATTTGGCAGAATGGCCAAAAAGAATACAGCTTTACAAATCAAAACAAATTGAGGCTCTAAAATCCCTGGTTGAACAAACCCTTCTATGTGACCATGAGAACTGACTTACCCCAGGAATTGTCACCTCTGGCTTATGGGTACTTCATCATCTAACCTCCCAACAGGTATTGTTTGAGCATCTGTCATGTGTTCCATGCAGTGTTCCATGCTTGGAAGGTGAATACAAAAGAAATGTAAGGATGATCCCTGCCCTTAGGGGGCTTATACTTTAGTTCCGGAAAGATAAAACCAAACAGCTGAAACAAGCAGACTACAATTTCAATGGAAATTGAAACCCCTATACCAGGGGTCAGCAGACCTTTCCCTAAAGGGACAAACAGTAAATATTTTCAGTTTTGTGATCCATATCGTCTCTGTCAGTACATAACTCTGCCGAAAGTGGAAGCAGCCATAGATAATATGGAAAAATATGGGTATGGAGGTATTACAAAATAATTTATAAACACTGAAAGTTGAATTTCATATAATTTTCTATCATAAAATTTATACTTTTGACTTGTTTCAACAATTAAAAAAAAAATCTAAAAACAGTTCTTTCTCACAGCCTACCCCAAAACAAAACATAGGCTAGATTTGGCTCCTAAGTTTGCTGATCTCTGGGTTAGGGTTATCTTAAAACATAGAGGAATTTAGAATTGATGCATTGAAAGGCATGCACATTTTGTTTCTAGTGTCCATTTAATTTTACTTAATGTAATATATCTGAGGTATAATTTTGTACATTTTTCATAGATGTACATTAGATCATTAACACATTCTGGAAATAACTGCTAGTCCTCCTTTCTGATTTCTGATCTAGAAATCGAGCTCTAGGCTCACGTGCTTCAGTAGTTGTGGCATGTGGGCTCAGTAGTTGTGGTGCACAGGCTTAGCTGCTACACGGCATGTGGGATCTTCCCAGACCAGGGATCAAACCCGTGTCCCCTGCATTGGCAGGTGGATTCTTAACAACTGCTCCACCAGGGAAGCCCCTCTACCATAATTTTTAATAACATCAATATTCAGAATTTCTTCCTGTAATCTTCTCTTTTTTTTTTATTTCTGAGAGTTATTTCTTGCTCTCTGAATACCCACACACATATAGATGACTACTCTTGTTGTATCCTTGCGGTATCTTCTTTCTCTCTATAGTCACTGATTTGCCAGATTTAATTTGCTTTAGTTTTTCGTTTTCTTCTATTCTTTCTATTGCCCTTATTCAAATCTTTCTGTTTTGTTTTCTATAAGTCCATTTTGATCTTTCTTCAAGACAGAGGCTTTCCTCAACTGCTTGATGATTGTGGGCTGTCCATTCATATCTGAGGTTGAGGCACTGATCTCAAGGTCTGATTGGAAATTCTGTGCACCTGGTGAAGCTTATTGACTGAGTGGCATCAGTGTAGGTGCTTGGGTTTGGGATCCAGCTATTTCATTACACTACAGATCATTCTCTCCAAAGAAACTAAATCCAGAAGGAAGTTCTCCAATCTGCCACATGGGGATTAAACATGTAGACTTTCACTCAATCCTCCTGTTTTCAGCTGTGCTTCACCTCTACACCTTCCTACAATATGTTTAGGATTTGTCTGGTTCCATCTATCCAGACAGTAAAATTCCTGGCTCTTACCTGGACAAAGTGAGGGAGGGGTGGAGCAGTCCTTGGCTGGGTAGAACAGGGGAGGGATTAAAGATGGTGTCTGGTTGCTTCTTATATAGAGACTTTCAAACACTTCTCAGCCCCACTTTTCTTTCCCTCCGTCAGAGGTACCCGGTACCTCCCACTGTTGTGCTTTTTAAGGTTTCTAGAATGTGAATCAACTTGCTTCTTATTGGCTTCTTCTGTGACCTCAGTCATTACTTCTCTGTCTGCTTTCCTTCTTCCAGAGTTTTGTTGATATTTCTTATCTTCTGTCTTCTTTCTTATTCTCTTCATTCTTGTGGTTTTTTACTGTTGTTTTCTCTGAACTATCATATCAGTGTGGTTTCAGGAGAGTGTAGAGGAAATGCATATGCTTTGTTTTCTTTGTTTTAGTAATGTGCATTTTGAGGGTTACCAAAATGCCCTTTGAAAACAATGCATCAATTTACATTTCTAAAATCTGTGCACATGTATACCTTTTTGCAATGAACACACTTGCCAATAGTATGTAAATCAGATTGTTTCATCTCTGCCAATTTGCTACTAAGTTTTACATTCTTTAAGAGTGACACCTTCATAGACGCAAGAGGGAAGAGATATGGGAACATATGTATGTGTATAACTGATTCACTTTGTTATAAAGCAGAAACTAACACACCATTGTAAAGCAATTATACTCCAATAAAGATGCAAAAAAAAAAAAAAAAAGAGTGAGACCTCTGTCTACCTGTCTTTGTTTCCTACGTGCAATGTTTGGCACAGAAACGTCTGCAGGAAAGAGCATGGACCGAAGAGTCAACATCACAGCCCTTCATCTGACTAGGAGTGTGCCTTTGGTCATGTTATGTTATGGCTCTAGGGCTCCATATATTAATCTGAACTCATTGCTACACTCTTCTTAGCACTAATACTCTAGCTGCATGCATTAGTGTGCTAGGGCTGCAGTAACAAAGCCCAACTAACTGGGTGGCTTAAACAACAGATATGTATCATCTCACAGTTCTGGAGGATAGAAGTCTGAGATAAAGGTGTCAGCAGGGTTGGTTCCTTCTGATGGCTGTGAGGGAAGCATCTGTCCCATGCCCCTCCTCTAGCTTCTGGTAGGTTGATGGCAATTGTTGGCATTCCTTGGATTGTACATACATCACCCTGATCGCTGCCTTTATTTCCACACAGCATTCTCCTGTGCATGTCTGTCTGAATTTTCCCATTTTACAAAGACACCAGTCATAATGGATTACGGCCCACCCTAATGATCATGTTTTAACTTGGTTGCCTCTGTAAAGGTTCTATCTTCAAGTAAGGGCACATTCTGAGGAACTTGGGGTTAGGACTTCAACATATGAATTTGGTGGGGGGGACACAATTCTACCCATAACAGAGCTCTTAACAGATGCTCAAAATATCTGATGGATAACCTGAATTTATTATTTCTAAATAAATGGAGAATATCAGGAGAGTTTAGCATAGAAGCTGAATTCTGTGTGTGTATATGGAGGGCCAGGAAAAGAAATAAAAATGGAAGTAGACTTACAAATAGCAGGGCAAAACCGATAAACAAAACCCATGCAGTCACCAGGAACGGAGTAGTTCAACAACTGGGCATCTAAGGAAGACAGTGACAGGTCCTGTATATTGGTTAATGTGACAGATAGGCCTGCTGTCACAAAGATGATCAACAGCTCAGGGGCTTAAAGAATAAAGGAATGCATTTCTTTCTTTTTTTAAATTAATTTATTTATTTATTTATTTTTGGCTGTGTTGGGTCTTCATTACTCTGTGCGGGCTTTCTCATTGCTGTGCGCAAGCTTTCTCTAGTTGTCACAAGCAGGGGCTACTCTTCCTTGCAGTGCACAGGCTTCTCATTGTGGTGGCTTCTCTTGTTGCGGAGCATGGGCTCTAGGCACACGGGCTTCAGTAGTTGTGGCACGCAGGCTCAGTAGTTGTGGCACATGGGCTTAGTTGCTCCATGGCATGTGGGATCTTCCCAGACCAGGGCTCGAACCCGTGTCCCCTGCATTGACAGGCAGATTCTTAACCACTGCACCACCAGGGAAGTCCAGGAGTGTACTTCCTTCTCATGCAGTCCCAGGGTCAAAGGTCTAGGTCAGTGGAGAAGCTGTGTTCTTCATGATGATTCAGGACCCGGGCTTTTTCTAAGACATTTTTATCATTTTCTTGGTAAAAGCTGGGTGCTTTCCATGTCTGCATTTCAGCTGGTGGGAAGGAATAAAAAAATCTGGAGCAGGCATGCTGAATGAATTAAGTCCCAGACAGAGTAGGGAGACATCACTTCTCACATTCCACTGATGAGAACTGTTTCCACTGCTATGCCTAACAGCAAGGGGGCCTGTAAAATGTGGTCTAGTTATGCACAATGGGACTAACTGTGGAAGAAAAGCATGGATCTTGGTGGACAACCAGCAGTCTCCACAATACTCCTTAAAGAACTTCAAAGGACAGAAAAAAAAAGTCTTCCTTCTAGGACTAAATTCAGTGCTTACTATCAAAGAGTATATAGTGCTATTGGGGAGAAAAGAATCAGTGTAAATTTCTTTCAATGGGCTATAATAATATGCCAGTCACTGTGGAAAAGAATATAAGTGTAATCAAAATGAGGAGGAGAGGGCTTCCCTGGTGGCACGGTGGTTGAGAGTCCGCCTGCCGATGCAGGGGACAAGGGTTCGTGCCCCGGTCGGGGAAGATCCCACATGCCGCGGAGCGGCTGGGCCCGTGAGCCATGGCCGCTGAGCCTGCGCGTCCGGAGCCTGTGCTCTGCGACAGGAGAGCCCACAACAGTGAGAGGCCCGCATACCACAAAGAAAAAAAAAATGAGGAGGAGAAAATATCAGATTGGGTCAAAATAATCAGAGACCTATAATCATTACTATCGTCACTAATAACGGTCATCTTTCTGTTGGTTTTCTCACTTGCACGTGGGGATAGCCATCATCATCAGTAACAACTTCACACAGAACACAATTTATATCACCTTAGTTAGGTACTACTTATGTAAAATGATAATAGATCCCATAATTACCTACCAATTAACTTAATGACCATTTAGTTCAACACCTGGAGAAGCTGTGGTTCTAGGCTTTGTTTCCTGTGGTGTCTTCTTTCCCTTGAGGATTCAAGCTTAAACTTTCCTCCAGCTTCATTCTTTGACATCATGTTCTAAGAGAAATAAAATTTGTTCTCAAAAAGCAGACAGGTAGAAAAGGATATAATAAGCTAAATGGAAATATTACAACAATAGTCAAAAAGTTATGTAACAAAAAACTGTCAAAAGTAATACTTTTATTGGGCACAAAATAAGAGACACAAAACCTGCTGTCTAAAATATATACAGAAATTCCAAGTTGTATTTGAAGTAAGGTGTCAGAGGATAGGATTTTTTCGAATTGTTGGTTAGTATATTTAAAACCTCTGAAAACTGAAAGGAATTCTTGCTTCCAGCTAAGACAGAGTAATAGGGAGCAAACTTACTGTCTCACTTGAAACAACCAAAGAGGGGGGGGGGGAGAGAGAGAGAGAGAGAGAGAGAGAGAGAGAGAGAGAGAGAGAGAGAGAGAAACCTCTGGAAAAAGTATATAAAACCATGGTCTTCAAGACACTGGATATCAGCCAACAAGGGACGGTGATCTTTGAGAGACACAAAACAAATGAGATAAGAAAAATTTGATAAACTGTACTTAATCAAAATAAAAAACTTTGGGGCTTCCCTGGTGGTGCAGTGGTTGAGAGTCCGCCTGCCGATGCAGGGGACACGGGTTCGTGCCCCGGTCCAGGAAGATCCCACATGCCGCGGAGCGGCTGGGCCCGTGAGCCATGGCCGCTGAGCCTGCGTGTCCAGAGCCTGTGCTCCGCAACGGGAGAGGCCGCAACAGTGAGAGGCCGCGTACCGCAAAAAAACAAAAATAGAAATAGAAATCTTTGCACCTCAAAAGAAGACACAATTGGGGAAAAAAGACAAGCTACACACTGGGAGAAATATTTTCAAAGCAAGTATCTGATAAACAACTTGTATCTATCAATAGAATGTATAGCATTTTCAAAAAAAACTCTATGTAAAACAAATAGCCAACTAAAAAACAAGGAAAAGGCTTGAACAGCCACTTCACAAAAGGAGATACACAAACGGCAAAATGCACATGAAAAGATGTCTAACATCACTAGTCACTAAGTAAATGCAAATGAAAACCACAAAGAGAAGTCACTATACACCTAGCAATATGGCTAAAATTAAAAACACTGATCAAACTAAGTGCTGACAGGATGTTAAGTAACTGGACTCCTCATACATTGCTGGTGGGGAAGTAAAATGGTACAACTTTTTAGGAAAACCGTTCTGCATTTTCTTAAAAATGTTAAAAAAAATATCTACTATTTCATGATCCAACTATTCCATTCCTAGACATTTACCCAAGAGAAAAGAAAGTATATGTCCATGCAAAGACTTGTACACAATTTTTATTGCAGCTTTGTTTCTAGTCACCAAAAACTGGCAACTACTCAAATCAGCAGATGAATGGATAAAGGTATTGTGGTATAGCCAATGGAATACTACTCAGTAATAAAAAGAATGAACTATTGATACTAGCAACAGTGTAGGTGAATCTCAAAATAATTATTCTGAGTGAAAGTCAGTACAAATGAGTATATACTGTGTGGTTCCAATTATATAAAGCTCTAGAAAGTGCAAACTAACCCATAGTGACAGGAAACAGATGAGTGGTTGCCTGGGGATAGGCAAATCAGGAGGGAGGGATTGCCAAAAGGTGCAAAGAAACTCTGGGGGGCAATGGATATTGTTCACTCTCTTAATAGTGGTGATCATTTCTTGGGGGGGTGTGTGTGTATATATACATATATATATATCAACGTGTATCAAATTGCATACTTTAAGTTTGTGCGGTTTATTATATGTCAACTATACCTCAATGAAGCTGCTTAAAAAAATTGGAAGAAAACAATATATCCATGTTTTTAAATTTTTTAAATTGTCTCTTATAATTTGGGAACAAACAGGATCACAATTTGCCATAATTTTCAAATCAGTTCTCTAATCTGTACTTTAAACAATTCTCATTAGTCTCTAATTAAAAACCAAATTTTAAAAAGAAGAGACAATTAAAGGACAAAGATTTTCATGAGTAAAGGAAAATACTTTTGAATTTGATATATTGTGTACCTATGTTGAAAAACTCGGTTCTGGAGTTTTTCAGAACTGGAGCTTCAGAAAACCGCCTGGCAAGAGCTGTTCATCCAGAACACTATTCCTCCCCATTTCTTTTTAGTTATTATTCCCACCTCCAAGAAAAACTAAATCTAATTTAAATTCTACCTGATGAGATAAATTAACAACAAAGGGATAAGATTTTATCAGGTACGGTTGGTAGGCTTTTTTTTTTTTTTTTACTCCCCACTCCCCCCCACCGCCTCCACCCCCCCCACCCCCCCCACCCCCCGCCCCCAACAACCACTTTTCCCCCTCTTGAGGGCAATATGGCTCCCACTGAGCATGCATGTTTTACACAGAGGCAGCTGCCACCAGAACTGTGGCCCTAAAACCAGGCTTCGGAATAAGCACCCTGACCTCTTTGGGCTCCTCCCCTGCAGCAGGGAGAGGAGTCTGCCAGACAGTCCAAGGGGTCAGCCCCGGATGCAGAGCAAGGCAGTGAAGAACACAGCATGAAGACCTGGGGGAAGAAAAAAAGTAACCGCCATTGAATTTGTTCAGATTTCTTATAACTTAAATGGGGCAAAATCTTTGGGGGAAGCCTCGTATGTCTTGGTAAGGAACATGAATTTTGTGTCTAGACTTTAAGTTCCAGCTTTGTCCCTCTTTCGCTGAAAAAGCTTAAGGACCATCTTTAAGCTTTCTGAGTCTCAGAGAGTAAAATGGGGCTATGGATATTTATTTCTGGCAGTTGCTTTGAGGATAAACTAAAATAACATATGCAGAGCGCTTAGTGATATGGCTGGCTGGATAAATAATCATTAACTGTAAATTTGAGTGTTTATCATCTGTCCTTCTTTCCTTTCATTCAAAAGTGTCAAGACAGAGACTCTGCCCCATCAAGCTTGTGGTCTAGTACAGGGTCAGAGGTAGCAATCAAAGTACCAAAACAAAACAGGTTGTTTGAAGGACATTGTTTCACAAAAGAATGGCCCTGGATACAACAGGGGAAAACTGGTAACATGTCAGTTAGCAGAGTTCTGTGTGACATCTTCTGAATACATTAGTCTCATGTTGAAAAAGTCATTCACAAAATCCTTTAGCCAATTGCTTTGCTTGTATTTTTATTCCAGCGGGAGATCATTAAGTGATACTACAATTTCTACAAGGCTGGTGATTCAGAAAGCTCCATTCTAGCTATTTTTCTAAGCCTTGTAGCCTCATCTGTAAGAGTGAGAGGATAATAGTACTTCCCTCAGAGGGTGCTTGATGATTGAATGAAAAACTGAATATAAAGTACTTGGTACTGATTCTGGCTCAGAGAAAGTACTTAATAAAATCTAGCTGTTTAGATGTATTTCTCCACAGGTACTGAAACCTTTATGACCTTGTTCAGGTGCTGATGCATGCCTTAATTTTTCATGTTTAACGTAGTAATGATTTGAAATATCCATTCCATCTCAGTAAAATTTTTACAGCTAATGAGAGACTATATCAAATTTATCAAGAAAATAGTTTGGCTTAAATTTAGGGATAGTTGTAATTATGCTTTTATTGCTATAATTCAGTTGAATATGTCCTTAATTTTTAATAACGAATTAATCAACAGAAAGAGTGTCTATTGGCCACCTATATCACAGTAGTCTATTGTTAGTATAAAAGTTTATTTAAGAGATAATGTTTATGGTTGTTTTTAAGCACCTGATGCAACCTTCAAAGTTAGCTGCATATAAGATGCTTAAAGTATGTGAATGTAAAAAGATAGAAAATAATTTAAATCCCAAAAATCTTTTAAGTTTTCAAAAAAAATGTTCAGCCTTTCAAAATAAACTTTTAAAGCCACCTACATAAAATAAAGCAAGATTGGAAAAAGGAGCAACAGCACACAGAAATAAAAATTTTCTAAGAAACTACTACCTATCTTGGAAAGCTGAAATGTTCTATAATACAGTTCTGGGTGAGCGGTCCAGCTACCCAGTTGTTTGTTCCACTTTACTAGAAGAATAAGACTCCTTTGCAAAGCCTTTTGGGAGTTACATCACTCTAATGAGAAAAAGAGCACTTCTGTTAAAAAACAAAGGACACCGATTAAGGCTTTTAAAAGTGCTGATTAAATAATAAACTAACTTAAACTACAAACAAAATGCTGATTAAGTGAAAACTGGCTAGCTTTCAAGGCATAATTTAAAGCCCTTATCAAGGATTTTTTTTCCCCTGGTTGCAAGGCCCTGTCAATTCTAGACAATTGTCCAGACATTCCACCCATGAGGGCTGTCCATGGGGCAGTTTATTTTTCCTTCTAGCACCTGTGCTTAATGAGTAGCGGTTTTGCAAGCTCGGCTGTTTTCAAGGGAAGATAGGAAGGATTTCATGCCCCCCAAATAAAATCAAGATAAGAAACAAAACTACTGTAATTTATCTCCATTCAACCTACCCACAGAAGACCATGAAATAGTAAAAGACACTGCAGGCCCTTAAGGCAGAAAGTTCCAAAGGTCACCTAATCAATGGCCTCCCCTCCAACAGAACTGAAAGAGATTAAGAACAGGATAAAAGCCCAAGGTTTTCAGGAAAAACAGCCCACCTTCATTTAAATGTAACCCTTGGGGTCAAGAAGTTACTTTGTATCAGGGATGAGATTTTTTGTTTTTCAATAGGCAAGAGATTTGACTAGGACAGTTATTGTCTCTCATGTGTGTATTCCTCTTAAAGAAAAGCCATTCTTCACTTAGAAACAAAACTGGCTTTTCAAACTTATCCCTTAAGTTGTTTTGATTTCAATCCTTTCTAAATGACTGGCTCCGATAAATTTGTTTTGTGCTTAACCATAATTTCAACAAATGAAGTCAATTCACTTCAGATTTCCATAATTGCACATGCTCCTCATTAACCTTCTCCAGTAACAAAACATCCAAATAACACCCCCAAACTCACAAATATATGTGCTCCTTTTTGTTACTGAACTTTTTTTTTTTTTTTTTTTTGTGCGGTATGCGGGGGCCTCTCACTGTTGTGTCCTCTCCCGTTGTGGAGCACAGGCTCCGGACGCACAGGCTCAGCGGCCATGGCTCACGGGCCCAGCCGATCCGCGGCATGTGGGATCTTCCCGGACCGGGGCACGAACCCGCGTCTCCCGCATCGGCAGGCGGACTCTCAACCACTGCACCACCAGGGAAGCCCTGAACATTTACGTTTACTTGGGTTCTAAGAAAATTCTATCTCGATGGCAAGTCCAAGTAGAAACAAGGCACAGTCGTAAATAAAGATTTGTTCTGTCTCTACCACATGCGTGGCGTCACACAAATAGTAGGTTTCGTCAGAGGTTACTGGTGTAGAAGAAAGAATCCACTACTGTTTTAAAGGCAAACTTCCTCTTAGAAAAATGAAGAAATGAGGGCACCCTGCATATGCTGCAGCCACTTGAGTGCATGTCACTGAAACAAAATCAGAAGATGGTACAATACAAGTAAAAGAAGAATAAAGAAATCCTACGCTTCAATCAATGTTTTAAAAACTTTTTTGGAGTGTAATTTACATACCATAAAATTCACCCATTTTAAGTGTACAACTCGGTGATTTTCAGTAACTTTACCAAGTTGAGCGGCCACCACGAGGATCTACTTGTAGCACATGTATTTTCATCACCCCAGTAAGATTCCCTGTGCCCATTGACAGCTAATTCCCATGCCCAGCCCCAGCCCCAGGCACCTACGAATCTACTTTTGTCACATGTCCTTCTCGAAATTGAGATGAGAAGAAGAAATCCAATGATATATCCTACAAACAGGAGGATACCATTTGCTGAAGAACCCATCCTGTCAAAATAGTCTTCAGATTTCTTAAGGGAGTGCAAGGGAATCTTGGACACGAGGCATACCTAGTTTGAACAGGGTCAGAGTGGAGAGATTTAATTATCTCTCCAGTTAGAGATATAGACTTACGCAATTACAAGGGGCTTTGATAATGAAAGAATACTGTGATAAGCCTTGCTATCTAAGAAAATGTTTCTGTCTCCAAAGAAAAAAGAAGAGTCACTTTCAAGTAAAAGGGTGAACTCTCAAGCATTTCTATAAAATTCAGTCAGTATATTGTTATATTTTTGCTTCTGAGACATTAGAAATACACCATATCGTTAAGCAAATTATATTTCAATGGATTGTAATATCAGTTTCTTCTGAAATGTAAGTCACTTGGGCTTTTTTCCTCCAAGCTCTCTTGTGTATATTATTCTAATGTATTTTGAGTACAGTAAATATATCAAACTATCATGGTTTTGGTTGACAAAATACATTTCTAACCACTTATTTCCTTCCCCCAGAATCTACGTATTTTAAGAAAGCATTAGCTTCAGGTTTACCTTGCTTACATCCTGATTTCCAGGTACCGTTCCCTCTGGAAGGAACACCCAGCTTCCCAGAAATTTACTAAGAATTTTACAAGGGGCCCTTTTAATTTGAAAAAGAAAACTGCTTTGTCAAGTGATGATGAGAAATCAGGGGGGGAAAAAAACAACAGAAAAAACCCTCTAACCCAGACAAGACTCTAAATTTGGGGAAATCTGTGGCACTCTTTCAACTTGCAAAATTGGTCACAAAGATGTCTCAAGAAGTTACTTTACACTACTTGTAGGAAACTGATATTTGCTGTGTGGTTTTTTTCCCCCCTTTAATCCCCTGTGTTAATAAAAGCAAATGTTAGTTTTGTGTCTTTGATGTGTTAGGTATTTTATAGACCAGAGTTCAAATTACCCCATGGCAGTCGCTGAAGGCAGAACTTTTGGAGAAAAGCAATCGCAGAAACAAACGTGTTTGGCTAGCAGCGTTCATAGATTCTCAAAGCAAAAGGGAGGTCTGCACTAGGAACCTAACTAGGAGGCAAAGCTTTGAGTTTAGATCTCTCAGGAGTTACTGAAGAAAGTTGAGGACTCCTTTTGAAGATCTTTAAAAAGCACGTATGACTTGTGTTTGTCTGTAAAAAGGACTGATGTGATGAGTTGCTAAATGCTAGAGACTTCTCAGATTCCCTTTCTACCCTGTGCCTTTAGAGGGAAAGAAAAGGAAATCTTAAATGGGAACTTTCCATATTCTTGGAGTAAGTAACATTTTGGAAAAAAAAAAAGTCTGGCAACGGGGCTGGGGGAGGGGAATTCTGTGATGAGACCGATGTCCACCAAACGAAAATGCCAAATAAAATCAAGGAAGGGACTGTAGGAAGGAAAGACTGGAAATGGTCTTTTCTCAGCTTTTAAGGACTCAAGGATCTCTGCTTTGTGTAACGGGCGCGGTGAACATGGGCAAGGACGCCACCATTTTTCTCCGAGGTCGGTCCAACTTTTCAGTTTTCAGTGGTAACAGGCATCCCATCCCCGGGAAAAGAAGACTTTCTTGCATATTTGGAAAAAAGCAAACTGCTGCTCTGTCCTTTCAAAAGAAACCTCGTTCTCTGAATTACCCCCGGATCCGTCAAGCGCCCCGCAGAACTCCTGGTACTAAGTAAAAGCTCATTAAAAGGATCGTTTCTCCCTCCTGCCCCCCAGCTAAAACGTCCTCAGAACCGGGCAGGCACAGCGTTTAGAAGGGGAGAAGTCTTGAACAGGAAACTGTGAAGGCAAAGAGAGTCTCCAGTCAGTGCACAGTAAACCAAAGAAGGGGAACAGAGTGAAGGCCAGCCGCGCCCTGGGACGGCAAAGTCTACATTCCTACAGCTGCAAGGTGGTGGCTACTTTATGGTTTTACCCTCCCCCTCGAACTGCACTCCAGTGAGCAGAGACTTTTTTTCCAGAGGAGACGCAATGTCCTCAACCACCCCCACTCCCCGCCGCCAACCCCAATAAAATAGAAAAAGGAAGCGGGGTTGCGGGGGTGGACTTGCGACCCCTTTGCTACACACGACTCCGGCCCCTCCCTTTCCTCCCAGTCAACCCCTTTCTAGCCGCTTCCCAATCCCTCCGCCTTTGCTCCCCAAAAGTTTGATGACCGCAAAGGAAACAGAAAAAAGTTCTCTTGCCCAATCCTGGCGGGCGATCAGCATCTCTTTTGTTCGAGGAGAACCCACAGCCCCCCTGACGTCACCCGGAGCCCGGGCCAATCCGCGCGCGGTCGGCGGCGGCGGCGGCGGCGGCGGCGGCGGCGAGAGGAGGGTGGGGGGAGTCGAGCCGGTCCCTCCTCCCCAGCGCCCAGGGCCTCGCGGGGGGCGGGAAGGGACAGTCCCATATAAACCCCGGCCCTCTGGGCTCGGCCGCTCGCGCCGGCTGCGCTTTTCAGGGGAGGAGAGAGAGCCCTAGGCGCGAGCGGGGGAGAGGGGATCTGCAGCCACAACTTCTTTCGTCCTCTCCTTCCCCTGTGTACCTCTACCCTTCCCTTTCCCCATCCTCCAGCCCTTACCTTCTTGGTGGCACTGAAAGGGACTCCGCCCGCAGGTTGCGAAGGAAACCAAACTTGGTGGCGAGTTGCCTCACCGTCTGAAGATGCTCGGGGATCCGGGGCCCCGGCTGCTGCTGCTGCTGACCGTCCTGTCCCTGGGGACAGCGGTGCCCTCCACTGGAGCCTCGAAGAGCAAGAGGCAGGCTCAGCAGGTCGTTCAGCCCCAGTCCCCGTTGGCTGTCAGCCAAAGCAAGCGTGAGTACTGACCTCGGGCTGAAACAGGCTGTTGCAGGGATGGGACCCGTAAAGCCAACCGAAGTTGTGGCTGAAGTTTTGCGCGCGCGCGCGTGTGGAGAGTGTGCACTCCTTAATGAGAGAAACCGGCTGGGGAACCAAAAGACTTGCTTTGAGCAGGCTGGTTCTGAGGGCCTAGAATAAGATAATGCCTTGGAGAACAGGGGCTCTGCGAGGTCCCGCAGTGCTCTTACCAACTCAGGTCTAAGTCCTATGAATTCATCAAAACTTGCCTTTAAAGAGAAAATGATGTATGCCTTTAAACTTTCCATGTGGGATTACTGTGGGGTTAAACGTTTTCAAAATGGGGGTGAGGAGACGGCAGCTAAATAACTGTGTTGTTCCTACTTTGAATGAGATGTTACTGGTTCAGATTGCATCCTGAGGCCCCCAGGATGCTTCTCCAAGGAGATCAGAAATCCTCTTCCAGTTTTTCAGACACACCCTCCCTTTTCCTTGGCTAAAGGAAACTGCTGAATGTTGCCCTTCTTGACTTATTACCCCCAAAGAGCACTGAAATTCCTTGCATGTTTTAAAATGTAGTTCCCAGTTATCTGCTTTTCAAAATGTTTCCACGCCTTTGATGCAGACCCCTGGCCAGATGGAAATGACATCATTGTATAACATTTAACTAAGTCGGAAGAAAAACAAAAGGAATAACCAAATATCTTTGTGTGCAAATTTGCGGTTAACTCTTTAGATATCTAGTCGCTTTTAATTCTCCTGGTGCTCTGATGGTTAACTTTTTCCCCTACATTTGTTGCTTAGGCTCATCAGTTTAGTTGTGCAAGAAAATTCCATCATTTGGAAAAAAGAAGGATGCAAATTTAGTGACTTTTCCCTTTAATTCTTTATAGCTGGTTGTTATGACAATGGGAAACACTATCAGATAAACCAACAATGGGAGCGCACCTACCTGGGCAGTGCCTTGGTCTGCACCTGTTATGGAGGGAGCCGGGGCTTTAACTGCGAGAGCAAGCCTGAACGTAAGTGGGGGCGGGGGGAGCCTGTCTTGTACTTAATATCTTCTCATAGATGGAGAAGTAGTGCCTGTTAATTAAAGTTAGCATTAGTAATAAAATTACATTCACCATTTCCCCAATAGAATTATTTGTCATTTCCTCTTGAAAAATGTTTAATAACTGCTTATATTTGCTTTTCACATGTTCCTTTTACCTTTAAAACAATAGAACAAATGTGTCTCAAAGTAGTTCCCAGAGTCTTTTTTTGGGGTTTTACTTTCCCAAAGCCTTTGATGAAAAAAAAAAAGAAAAATGTTGTGTGTTCCTGCTTCCTCCAAAAAAAAAAAATGATTATAACATTTTAATTTATTAGAAAGTAATTTCAAATCTTAAACTGTAAAATTATGGGACAGAAAACACTTTGGGCAGTATATTGTAAAGTGATTTTGTCCCCTGCAGTTCAACATAAAATCATTAACCACTTCAAAGTTGTCCTTCCGTTATGACCCTTGATATATTTCTTGTAAATTATGGCAACTCCTACAGAGAAGCACTGATGAGGCTAAAATGGAAATAGTAGGATTAATAACTGACAGTGCCTGGGGAGGGGCGGGAGGAGGGGCTCTTCAGATTGTTTATTTTTATGTGGACCTTGGTTTGACTTTCTGAGCCAGAGAGGTGAATCCAAAGCCCTTCCTTCACAATCTAGCCGGTCCTAAGGTCATACGTTATGGCTTTTTCCTAAGGGCCTGAGAATCCTTTCCAATGGCTATTCATTTCCAGAAAATTAGAGAACTTGTCAAAGATTGAAAACTGAGGCTTTGTTAGAGCCTAGGGTAAAATCGAGATCTCCCACGTCAATTTTTTTTAAACTTTCCGTTTGCCCCTTGCTACTCCTAGAATGGAAAAGTGAGGTTTCCTTTGGATGGGAGTAGTGGAAGAGAAAAGCTTTTACATATGTAAGGCTCATGTGAACTTTCCTTCTCCCCTCAGCTGAAGAGACTTGCTTTGACAAGTACACCGGGAACACTTACCGGGTGGGCGACACTTACGAGCGCCCTAAGGACTCCATGATCTGGGACTGCACCTGCATTGGGGCCGGGCGAGGGAGAATAAGCTGCACCATTGCAAGTAAGAATGGCCTTCTGTCAAGGGATGCTAAAATAGCACAATATGAATTTTTCCGTTACCATCACTGTCACCTTCTGTTACCCATGACTGGGTATTCCTAATGTGGGGATTACCCTAGGTGACCAGGCAGTTTTCTGTGGCCGCCCGACTGGTTCCTGTGCTTTTGGAAGATGGCTCTGAGCATAGGTGGAGTCAGTGTTTAGTCTGTGTGCATTTATGAGTGTGTGTCTGTGTGTGTGTGTGTGTGTGTGTGTACACGTGTACGTACATAACATAACCACGTGGATTTCTTGGGTTCCATTGCATTCTTAGATGAGTTGCCCATTTTACGTTACCTGGGCATCTTCAAGCCAGACTGACCATGTGGTGACCTGCAGTGATTGGGAAGGTGGTCACGAAGAGTGAATTAACCATTGTGTGGTCTGCTCTTCTTGTTTGCAATGCCCAGACCTCTTGGATCTCACAGAAACAGTCTGATTTCTTTGTAACCAATAGTTTATGCCCGGGAAGCAGATCTCTCTATTCCCAGGAATAATATGGAATGATTAGCCTGATAGTGTTTCCAGGGTACTCTGGGATCTGGACTGACTCTCAGCAATTCTAGTTTAGCTAAGTCAAACTTTCCAGTATGATTCATTGGGTTACCAATAGATTCTATTAACATAGCATTTAGTTTTTTTTTAATCCATCGTTGTATAAAGTCACTTGATGGCTCTGTCGAAAAGACAAATCAGTCTCTTGTGAATAAGCCCAATCAGCCTTTCCCATATTTAATGTCAGGCTTTATCCAAGTGTACTGGTAAATCTTAAGAGTCAGTGTCCCATAGCGTTTACAGTCTAGTGGACAGTTTAACCTTTGCATGTGCCCTTGTGTTAAATAGCCTAGAAAAGTACCCAGATTTCCACACTTGCTATATATACATCTATTTCTTTCCATCAAAATGACATTTCTAGGGTGAAATACAGACTCTCCACATCCTGAAAGCTGGAATGCTAGGCCTGATGTGGCTTTTTTCATTGAATTAGTCTCAGACTTAACCCGCTGTGTATGTGAGAGGCCATGCCTGGCAACCTTTCTTTTCTGCTTTAGAACCCAATTTCCTGTGATCTCTCTGGGGAACTAGGATTTATGTCTCCTTTCTTTGCCATTCAAATTTTCTCTGTGGTTTCCCATTGTGCTTAAACAAGACATTTAATTGAATGACCCAAAGTGACCAGACCTGTTAGCTTTTCCCCTGTCTCTGATGGGAAAGCTGTTCTCTTACTTTGGCTAACCTAAGTGCCTGTCCTGGTTGGAACATGAGACTTTTCTTAAAAATATTTTCTAGACCACTCTCTCTAACATTGGCTTTTTATCTTGATCAGACCGCTGCCATGAAGGGGGTCAGTCCTACAAGATTGGTGACACCTGGAGGAGACCACACGAGACTGGTGGTTACATGTTGGAGTGTGTGTGTCTCGGTAACGGGAAAGGAGAATGGACCTGCAAACCCATAGGTGTGTGACTCCTGGGGATGAATGAAGGGTGGGGAGGCACAGTTAAAATATTGGGTTGAGCCAAAATCGACTTGGACAAGATATATGAATTCCAATAAAAAAGATAACAAACTGAGAATTCTATTTCAAATAATGAAATCTTATTAATCCATAGTCTTCTTAAAGGAATCAGATCAAAAAGTACCAACCATGTATAGATGTCTTAATTTTGTTTCAAAAACACAAGATAGAGTTGAAAGATTTAGGAAGAAGTCATTTGTTTTCTCTAAGATCTGATTTCAGATTTCTCCTTGGTCAAGATGACAGTTATTTAAAAGAAAAAAAATGACCCTTTTGACATATTTCTTTATTGGAACGCACTGGACAAAAACACGATATGGCGTGTGCTCTGTCATCCCCTTGGTCATTTTTTGTCAAAATAAAAATTGCTGAGTTTCTTTTTGTGTCAATCCTCAGCTGAATTCTATTGATACAAATCTAAAAGTTTTGACTATAAATTTTATTCTGATTGTTCTCTAATTCAGAGGCTTTTATTTTTCTTTGTGTGGTCTCTGTTTTTACAGCAATCCAAATTTTAAATAGCTTTCTTGTCATTTTATTTAGGCATTAATAATTGGTCTTTCATAATTAAGGTTGGAATTTTGCATATTTACTCTCCCTCTGGATACATACATAGATCTTTTTCACTCAAAATACTGGTGTGAATAATGGTACTAGCGGAAAATATACAGTCCATGGACTTATTAGGAGAACAGAATTTCTGCCTGCCAACTTGGCTCGAGCTTTCTTTCGCTTTGGTTACACAATGTGCTTAGTTATAGGGCGTGCCTTTCTTTTTGAACAGAGTACCACTTAAAAAAATGTGGCTGGATTTTTGCTTACACAGTACAATTTAAATTACAGGGAAACTGCCCAATTCAAAATAACCCCTTTTTTTTCTGTTTTTCTTTCAAATTCCCCTACAGCTGAGAAATGTTTTGATCACGCTGCTGGGACTTCCTACGTTGTCGGGGAGACCTGGGAAAAGCCTTATCAAGGCTGGATGATGGTGGATTGTACTTGTCTGGGAGAAGGCAGTGGACGCATCACCTGTACCTCCAGGAGTATGTTTTAGATCTTTATGTTAAAGATGAGACCAGGCGTTGTGTTCTGGATTCCTAGAGAGAATTGTCATGTGATGTCACTTAGAACACATCCATTTCCACCAACGTGGTAACATTTGGATGTCAAGAAAAATTCCATAAGCAACTTACTTTGCTTCTTCAAAGAAGACTAAATTAAAAAAAAAAAAAAAACTTAGTTCAATAAGGTCTTAGGTTATCAGCTACTGAGGAAAAAACCTTAATATGCATTTAAATGCCAAATGTGTTATGGACCTGAAGATTAGTTGCAAATGTTTCATCTAAAGTATCACTGAGATATTTTCTAAGTAGCAAAGAAATCGTTAAAATAACAGGCAAATGCATCTTTGGGCATGTGGGTGCTCTTGACATAGAAAGGAGCTAAAGCTCTAAAGTTTTTGGTTTCCTTCTATGTTTGAAATTTAAATAAGGCGTATTCATTGACAAAATTGATGAAAATAAAAGGTACTTACCCCATAGGTTAAAATTATGTGTTTATTCTAGGGTTAAGGACGGTGTCTCTTTAGGTTTACCAGTGCTGTGAAGAAGCTACCCTCTGGTATCTCTGCTGCTCTAAGACTGCCCTGGAGCCTTACTTGTTGCCTTAGGGGTTCAAAGCTCCTTTTGTGAAATTTCAAACCAATAGTGATTATAGAGTTTGCTAAGCAAAACAGCCATTAGCTATCGATGTTATAAATACATTTAAAATCAAATCTAAATAATTTTGAACATATTTTATTTATCCAGCTTAAAGCACTTAGCCATATTAACATGTTCATCATCCAAATTTGAATTCTTTGCAAGCAAAAAATTGTCTTTCCTGAAAAGTGATAACAATTCTAACCAAATAGTTCCCAGAACCTTCCAGTTCATTAAATCTTTTGCATTTAAAATTTTATTATGATTCTCAGACTTCCAAGACCTTGGAGGCAATGTTTTAGCTTAAGACAAATTAGATGTTTGACTTAAATTCTTATCTATTATTTAAAACTCTTCTAATAGCAAGTTGGGAAAAGTTTCTCAAAGAAAAGTCATTTATTCCATGAAATTGTATAAGCCCCTACTTTATACAAGATGGTATAGGGATGCAAAAATGAATTGGACATTAACCCAGCTTTCAAAGAGCACTTAGTAAGTAGGTCAGAGTGATGAGAAAGGCTTATACATATTCACATTCTACAAAGCACAGTATTAAGGACTTCAAGACAAATACTGAAATAGTGCAATGGAAGTTCAGGGGAAGACATCACTTTTAGCTGGGAATTTGGGGAAAAGTGTAACCAGCAATGATATCTTTATTCAGACTTCTGCTGTGGTGGGAGATCAATGTGGGTGTGTATTTGTGTGAACTTACATTAACTAATTATTTTTTCTCTAACCCAGTGCAATGATTTTCTGATTCACAAACAAATCAAATCCTCTCTACTCACATTGTAGCATATGGGCAAAGCTGGATTATAATTGAAACAATCTATTTGCCAGATAATTGAACACATAGACGAGTAGTAATTTAGTTACAAATTATCATTTTATATTAATAATCCCACTTTTCCGTCAGAGAGTTAACACCGAGCAATTCAAAAGAGGCCATTTTGTTATTGATGTTAAATAGATGTTTGTTTGTGGAGGTGGGGTGGGACCAGGGGAGAGAATAGTTTAGTTGGTGGAAGAGGTTGGTAGTCCCCTGAATTGTTTTACATAACAAATGAAGAAAGAGATGCTGCTATCTTTTAACTGCTCCTTTGGAGCAGTTGGGGGAGACCCTTTGAGACCTACCTGCCTCCCTATTGTTCCTAGTTTTCTAAAGAGAGTCCCCTATGGAAAGGCAGGCTGTATACAATAATGACTATGAGAAAGCCCGGAGAGCCTGAGAAGGAAAGAGAGGGGAGACTAGAAAGCCAGAGGATGAATTTGGTCAAATGAACAATGTGAAAACAATGTAGTTAATGAAAGATTTGACTTTTACCAAATTGAATGAATTGAATGAATGAATGAAGATTTAATGAATGAAAAAAATTGTTTTGGCAGACAGAGAAGTGGAACTAGACTACATCATACAGCTCCCTTCACACTGTTTCAAATGCAATCCCATCTTTCAGAAGTTAACACCCGCGGCACCACAGCTGAATATAAACGTGTCATCCAAAAACAGCACCAAACTTGAAACAACTCTTTTTTTTTTAATTTTTATTAGAGTACAGTTGACTTATACAGTGTTGTGTTACTTTCAGGTATACAGCAAAGTAACATACATATACATATATCCACTCTTTTTCAGATTCTTTCCCCATATAGGTTATTACAGAATATTGAATAGAGTTCCCTGTGCTATACAGTAGGTCGTTATTAGAAACAACTCTATTCTTATTTTAGGTTTGCACTGAGCACTTGCCAAGCTCGACCTGATTTACATGTTTCAGTGTTTCCTTTCTGACACAGACAGATGCAACGATCAGGACACTAGGACATCCTATAGAATTGGGGATACCTGGCGCAAGAAGGACAATCGGGGGAACCTGCTCCAATGCATCTGCACTGGCAACGGCCGTGGCGAGTGGAAGTGTGAGAGGCACACAACCCTGCAGACCACGTCTGCCGGTGAGTCTCAGGGCCAGTGGGACCCAAATGGGGGCGCCTTGCATAAAGTATTTCTGCAAATCCATCTTTCCCTTGACATGCCATTGAAGGATGATTTGCAGTGTTTTGGCTAGTAAGCTGAGTTCATTTGCAGACTCTTAGTTGTTAAAAGTTTGTTTAATGTCAAATTTTAAACTTAAATAAAAATGAAATGAAAATGGATCTTAGGGGGAAAAAATCCATTTTAGCCCCAAGAGGTAAAACTGATGTCTAAGAAAATGCTAACCTACATGATTTATACATAAAGGTATAGATAGATAAATATATATAGATCTATAGATGTATACGCATATGGATACACACATATACATACACATTTATATGTATTGTGAATATCTAAAGTGCATTTTAATGGAAATGCGAGATTTTTGTTGAGTTACATGATCACTTGATTCTTCTGCTAGGAAAAGGGGAAAAGTACATTTGTTCTTTTTCAGAATGGAATATATCTCCTTGTCCTGACATTCTGCTTTTTTTTGTAGCAGACACAGTCCTTGATGTGTGGTTTCCATGCTCCAGCAAACTTTGTTGCGTTCCATAAAATAATGCACAATCATTTTTTCCATGTATTAGCATTCGCAATTTGAGAAAATCAGAGGGGGCCTAGAGATGGGAAGGAATGACACAATATCTAAGCATTTTTTAAATAAAAGAAGTTTTAATTATTTCTGGTACAAGAACAAGATCTTTGCATTGTAGCTTGTTTTGTAAGAATCTAAAGAAAGAAATAGGGGAATCAGGAGTGTGTACTTCTTTATTATTCTTGCTCTGTTTTGATCAAGTTTTCACTACACAGTGTGCTAGCATTGTTGTTTAGTCTTTTATCAATTGGTCATCTAGCTAAAACTATTAATTACTTGTTTGGATTTTTTTCCTTTTGATGAGTTTTCATCTTGCTGTGAGCACTTATGAAGGTGAACAAGATTAGATTTGATAATATCTTTGAGTTATTTGATTATTTTCAGTAAGATTGCTGCTAACCAAAAAAAGAAACAATTACAAATCTCAGTCTACTGAAGTAGTTTAAATTCAAAGGGTAGTTGGGTTAAATGCAGTAAGCATTCAATAATTGTTATCTGTTTTTATTAATATTACTAATATTATACTGAAATGGCTCCATTGTTCAAAAATGTTTGAGCAACATAGGGTTAAACCAAATGGAACCTTCTACAGGATCTTAATGCTCCTTTGCACTGTGGCTCTGCCAGGTGGGGTGTATGAATACAGACACCATGTTCCCCCAACATGTGTGACTTTGGGACTGTGGTCTGTGAAGTATTTGGGTTTTAGTGTTTAGCTTACGGAGCTGCTGAATTCAGTCTATCAGTCATTCTAGCTTCAGTTCTGATTCCACTCTTCCTTGGGCCTTGCCCTCGGGAGAACAAATTTCTATAAGTTTAAAGAAAAGATCAACATATTCTGTTGTCTTACTCTGAAAGGAAAGCAGTATTAAGAGAATTGATTGGTTTTAGAAAACACCACAACAGAATTCCCAAGTAATCCTGAGGAGAAACAAACAGTGGAAGGAGGGGCAGCGAATAGAGACTCCAATATGGCTACCCGGGGCCTCCTCTGAGGAGCTCAGAGTTACACCAATGGCAATAGGTCTGCTGCAGAGGGGCAGGGGCTTCTCAAAACAGTATCAGGAAGAGAGATGCCCAGATAGATTGGGCGAATGGGAGATGCTAAGAGAGGAAGTGTGAGACAGACCATTCCAGGCCAAGGGAAAAGCATGAGGACAGCACAGGGTGCAGAAGGGAATGATGAGCAGCTCAGTGAGGGAAGAGATAGAGCAAGGACGGAAGTGGTCAGAAGCGAGCTGAAAGCGGGTTAGGTGTGGAGGATCGTGAAGGCGTGAACTTTGAGCTCGCTGGAGTGAGTAAGGAGTTGTTGAAGGTATCTGCTCTGTTGAGTGGCAGAATAAAGTTGGTGATTTAGAAATATACTCTCGGTAGCTCCAGATAAGCTAGAAGATGGAAACCCCTGGGTAAACTCTTGTGGATTATTTCCTAGACTGAGCGCAAAAGCCAATGCAGGAAGGGACGGGCATTTGTTTCCAGTCCCAGCTCAGTAACAGCACAGATTGCAGAGTCATCTGTAGGGGACCTTGAAGATCCGAGAAAGCTACTGCAGAAAGTGGTTTTCTCTAAACCTGCTCTGTGCCTTGCCTTTCTTGTGCCCTTAGGATCTGGCTCCTTCACAGACGTCCGAACGGCCATTTACCAGCCACAGCCTCACCCCCAGCCGGCTCCGTACGGTCACTGTGTCACAGACAGTGGTGTGGTTTACTCCGTGGGCATGCAGTGGCTGAAGGCACAAGGAAATAAGCAAATGCTTTGCACTTGCCTGGGCAATGGAGTCAGCTGCCAAGAGACAGGTCTGTGTCATCTTTTTAAAACAGATTTTAAAGGGCAATACATTCATTGACCAAAAAATGGAAAACAATAAAACAAACAAGAAAAGCTTGTAATCTTACCACCCTGTAATAACAACCAGGGTTTGGTGTTTGATATATTTTCTTCCGATCTTTTTAATCTATGTATTTTCTTTCCTGTAGTGAGTACTAAACTGCTATGTACTGTCTCTGTTTGTCTAAAATGTTGTTACAAGAGGTTACTTTCTGAATAGCTAATCCACCCCTATCTGGTACTCTAGATCTCAAAGTTCTGAAACTCTGTGACGTAAACTTCTTTCAACAACCTAATGCATCTCTTCCGCGCTCTAAAAGTGGTAGTAATTATAGCAATAATAATTGGCACACGACTTTTCCCCTAGTACAGCCTCATGTATTAATTCTTATAGCACCAACAGAGTTGTATATACACCTCCAGTATCCCTTGAGCAGCATCTTTAATTAAACCTGTAGTAATGTAGCTTTGCAAATGGGAAACTGAGGCATGGTAGCAGAGATGGTAACAAAGGATGTCAGAAGGAGAACTCGGGTGTTGCTCTACCCTCAAAAAACGTGGCTTCATGAATAAGGCATTTTGACAATATTATGATCTGGTTAATACTTACAGCTGGTCATACTCAGTTTTTTTTTTTTTTTTTCCTTCTGAGGACACATGCTCAGTCTCAGTTAAGTATAAATAAGGAGCTACTGGTGGGAGATAAATGCTGCTGTATTTACTGAGACCCTTTTGGTTCTGATTGTAGCTATAACCCAGACTTATGGTGGCAATTCAAATGGGGAGCCTTGCGTCCTACCATTCACCTACAACGGCAGGACTTTCTACTCCTGCACCACAGAAGGGCGACAGGATGGACATCTCTGGTGCAGCACAACTTCCAATTATGAGCAAGACCAGAAATATTCTTTCTGTACAGACCATACTGGTGAGTATCCCAAGGGAAAAACAAAACAATGAGAAAACCCCATTTCTCATGCCCTACTTTTACTAGCCAGCAAGCTAGCCATTTATTTTGAGGCTACATTTGAGAAGTATCACTCTTGTGCAATCTGGACCCAAGAGACATGGAACTAACTTCGCAGCTAAAGATCCTTCCAAGTTTCCCAGTAATCTTGAGAAATGACACCAAGGGAAAAGCCCTCCAGTGCATTTGTTTTTGAAACACTGGGATTGTTATGTGATTAAAGATATTTATATGGTAAAATCGGTAGACACTCCGACAGGGATGAAGAATATACAGGAGGCAGGCCTGAGTGCTTTTGCTTTTCTTTTGGTTAAAGCTATGTCAATGGTCAAAGTGACCATTTAATCTTTTTTCTTTTCTTTTTTTGTCTGGGAAAATGAGAGGGAAAATTGGATTTAACTCTGTTTGAAAGGTGAAGGTGAATAATATACTTATAAGCCCCCTACACTAAGGAGGCTTAGAACTATCTTATCAGACATCTTTTATTCTGAGACAGACTCTCTGTGAATTAGTTGCAGAAACCTGGCTCTCAGAACCTTTCTGTAGTAATTCCCCGCTGTACATTGGAAAGCTCAGTTGTAATCTTTTTCTTCCTATTTGCGGGTTGTTCTGGACAGTCTTGGTTCAAACTCGAGGTGGAAATTCCAATGGTGCCTTGTGCCACTTTCCCTTCCTGTACAACAACCAAAACTACACCGACTGTACATCCGAGGGCAGGAGGGACAACATGAAATGGTGTGGAACCACACGGAACTATGACGCTGACCAGAAGTTTGGATTCTGCCCCATGGCTGGTAAGATGAAGTCCTTGTAGACAATCATTTGTGGAATAAGACAGAAGAATAATGTCCAGTTTACTCCTATTTCACCCATTAAGACAATTTTGAGATAGCAGAAAACTTTGTGATATATGTATAATCAAATATATAGGAATTATATAATTAGTTATATGATTTTAAAATCCCATTCATATAATTTAATGTCCAAAAATATGTAAATATGATAAAAATACTTTTTTTAAAGTCTGGAAATATGCATATTTTCAGAGGTTTGTCTTTTGTAAAAAGCACACAACTGAGTAGCTCAAAACATTTAAGTGACTGCTCTAGTCACAGACCTTCCATATTTACATGCCATTTTGGAATAAGCTCTATTACTTATTAAATATCAAAATCTCTGTTTTCTGACCAGTAGGGATCTTTTTTTTAAAAGGGAGGCTCTAGTTTGTGTGAATGGAGAAAAGGGAACCAATACCTTTTATTTGTTTTCAAATTTCAAGAGTCACTAGACTACATTTGATTTTCCGATTATAGAAACAAGAACCCATGCACTGTCAGGTGTGAATATGAGGCAATGAAACATCAGAAGAAAACTACTTAACACTAACTTTTATTCCTCTCATTTCAGCAAAAGAGAATGTTGGATTTAGAAGGAAAACACACGTTAGCTTACAATTCTATACCCATACACATTGTTTCCCTTCGATCTAGAATAAACTGAGACTAGAAAAAGTTATGGGACAATAGTCAAATCCAGGCTTCTAGAACACTGCAAATCCTTTGAGTGGGTAGGCATTATTGTGGTTTACATCTCTTAACCATTCTGTAATTTCTCCGTACAACAAACCTCATCTTTGGACTATGTTTTCTCTCTTTGGTACTCAAAACTCTACACACCCACAGAGCAGCGCTGATTATTTTGAGGCACACAAGACTTCTTTCCAAGTGAGAGCTCTTAGGATCACCAAACCGGACTGATAATATTGCATACGTTTTAGTCCTGTGATCATTTATCCAGTAACACGTTTCTCATCTGTTTCCAAACAGCCCACGAGGAAATCTGTACAACCAATGAAGGGATCATGTATCGCATTGGAGACCAGTGGGACAAACAGCATGATATGGGCCACATGATGAGATGCACATGTGTTGGGAACGGTCGTGGAGAATGGACATGTGTCGCCTACTCCCAGCTCCGAGGTATGCTCGCTTGTTAATGAAAATAGTTGAGAGGACAAAGAATACAGAGAGGCAGACTTTTACATGAAAACTTGTACTTTACCAAAAGCAGGAGAAGAAATATGCAATGCCACTCCATTAGTCTACTGTGCTGGATAAGTTTTGCATGTTAGACAGCCACTTAAGAAAATCTGGCTGAGCAATTCTAAGATTCTGAAACATTCCCAGGATGTAAGTACTTAGGCTGAGCCAAAAGTATGACTTCAAAGGCTAGAACACAATCACTTGATCCTTTTAGCTTGTAGGTGTGCTGTTGGATTCTTATCTAGAAAGGATGGGGTAATTTTTGTAAAGAAAAGAGACCATGCTATTCTTTTGTTTTTTAACATCTGTCCCTAATACTTTATTAGTCACCTCTAAGCCTGTTCCCAGCTATGTGGGCTCCGAGGAGGGGGTCACCATTCACCAGCTCTCAGCTGGGAGCTTGAGAAGGCCTTGGCCTATCTCTCTGGGGTCATGGACTGTAGAGTCTAAAGGGGCCTTTCCTGGGTCAGTATGGCGCATCCAGGTAGGGGCACAGATGGGGGCCAAGACCCCAAGCTTGCCACTCCTCTGCCAGGTTAGTTGTGTTTGGATCCAAATTTAAGGAGACAAAGCCATAGAGACCGATTTCTTTGTTCACTTTGTTTTTTTCCCCTTTGGACCCAGGTATAGGATATAAGGGTGTTGAACTATTAAAACTTTTTATTTTAGTTTTTCTATTTCTTTGATTTGAAAAGGAGGATTTAGGTAGAACTCGGAGCTAATAAATAGTCCATGTAGCCTCTGTGTTGACAGTGGCCTGAACTTGTTCTCCTTTTATGGTGCCCAATGGGTGACACAATCCAGGACTAAAATAATTACATATGATGTTGCAGAGCTGAAAAGGACACCAGAAAGACATACAGACCAACTCCTCATTTTACAGAGGAAGGAGCTGAGTCCCAAAGAAGGAAGTAATTTTCTCAGGATCTCAGTGAGTTAGCAACAGACTTGGCCTAGTTTTTTATTAACTTTCCAGATGCCTTTTATGGTATTTATTTCCCAAATCCCAAATATCTCCCCACCCCTGCTAATCCAGAGATGAGACCATCACATCATGCTAGGCATCCTATAAGTATGTTTAATCTCCCTTCTATTTATTGCAACAAGCAGAGATCTAAAGGTCATTATCAACCCAGCAAGAACTTTTCCGAAAGTTAAAATTTGTTGTGTATGCTTTGATTTCTAATCTTCACAAGTCTATAAGAAAGAGAATTTTTTTTTTTTTGCAAAAATTGTAGTACTGATTAAGCTTTGAAAAAAATGTTTATTCTATGCCAATAGAAGAGTTACTTTAGTGGGAGGTGTTGATAATTACGTGGAAGGAAGTGTATGCTTCGCAAAGCGTAGCTTCTTTTATTTCGTCAGAGAAACTTAAAATTTCTCCACCCACCCCACTGTTTCTAAACAGATCAGTGCATCGTCGACGACATCACATACAATGTGAATGACACATTCCACAAACGTCACGAAGAGGGACACATGCTGAATTGTACCTGCTTCGGTCAGGGCAGGGGCCGGTGGAAGTGCGATCCCATTGGTAAGTAGCCTCGTGTCTCTAGCTGGATTTGGACACTGACTGTAGCTAGCAGGTTTCAGATAAGGAGAGTTATTTGATATTACTTGATTGAAGCTGGCTGTAGACTTTGATCATGGCCTGCAGAGGGCTTGGCAAAGTCTCTTCTCTAATCATGGACCAATATATAATCTTGATAGTGGTGGTCATTTATTTTTGCTGAATTTGGTAACACATGAAGGTTTATTTTAATTGAAACAAATTTGTTTTGGGGTTCTGAATCATAAAGATAATTATTGTGAAAGAGAACTTTCCTTTGCTGGACTGTGCAGTAATGTGGACAAATGATTATGCCAGTAAATAGCTCCCTCCAAATACTTTATTTTTCTTGGCTGCCCTTTTTAATAGATCTAAGCAAGTAGTGAAGGTTAAGCCTTAAAAGAGCTGTGTTACCAGCTTTAATGTAATCCATTAATATTCCTTTACTCAAAGAGACATGTTGCTCACCCAGAAAACAAACTGATCAGATGAGTTTGTTTGACCTGAGATTGCCAAAGCAGAGAGGCCTGAGAGGGTTTCTTAGAAGCTGCTCAGTACGTGTTCATTAGTTGAAATTTAATTCAATTCATTTATATATAAAATTAAGTCCTCCACATTTTGAAGAAATGTATAAAGTTATATTTTATCCTTGCTATTCAAATGGTAAATCATTTGCATTAAAATGGATAAAATATAATATCTAATTTATTTTCCTCAAATTAATATTCAGAATGTCAATATCTACTGAAATCTAAATCTTAACATTTTTATTTAGAAATGATATTCTTTTAGAAAGCTAATTACTTCTTCCAATGGGTACTTTTTGACCATTAACTGTCTAGTAAGGTAAAAGATATGAACAAAATATTTTTTAACCGCATATATTTGGAAGGGCAGTTGCAAGTTTTTATTAAAACTAAGAATATGTGCTCTAGCACACCAAATTTAAATTTGTAGCTTCAAGTCTTCAAGGCTGCTTATCTTTTACTTGTATATATTTTAGATCAATGCCAGGATTCAGAATCCCGTACCTTTTATCAAATTGGAGAATCATGGGAGAAGTTTTTGCATGGAGTCAGGTACCAGTGCTATTGCTATGGCCGTGGCATTGGGGAGTGGGGCTGCCAGCCTATACAGACCTATCCAGGTAAGTAGCTCTATTACCGCAAATTGAGAACTGTCCACTGGGTTATAAAAACAGGGCAGCATCAGTGTTTGTTAACACTGATGGCTAACTTGGTGTCCCCTCCCCTTCCCATCCTTTTCTCATATCACTGTCTAATCATCAGTCGAATTTTTTACTAAAATGGTTTTCCTTTCTCCCCAATCAAGTAGAAGGAGTAGAAGGCTGTGAAAATGTGCCTGTATGTAAACTTGTTTCTTAACTTTGTAGAACATTCCATTAGGTTAAAACACGGGCTAATTTCATTTCTCATCTGTACATGAAAATAGAAACCATGAAGTGAGCGATGCTGGGAGTAAAGGTCAGGGTTTTATGTTATGGTTCTTAACAGAGAAGATGCATGGAGAAATTGCATGAAATACAACATAGGGTATGTGTCCATTTAGCATTTCATCCAGGCCGTCTTTTTGTCAAAATGTTCACCTGTTTGATCAGCTGGAGCCTGGAGCAAAGTATCCTGGGTCAAGAGTTGAGTAACTTGGTCAGTTGTCTGCCCATGCAGTTCAAATACTCGAAAATGTTTATTACTGGATATTTTTCAGGTCACAGGACATAATGCCTAGCTGAAGGTGTTATACATTTTAGAAAAAATTTTGGAATTTAATTTTCACTGAGTGATTAATTACAATAAGATGAGTTGAATTATGAAACTCTAATTTTTAGGCATCAGTTATTTGAGCAATTACTGAGGTCAAAGCCTCCTGAATCTCTGTTAACTTAAGACATGGGGCCTATATTCAGAAACAAAAAGAGAGATCTTCAGGACGTTGGAATCTGCCTATGACAGAAATCAAGATTCAGTTAACTGAGTCACTTTATAACATGATAAGAGGTTCACTGTCTAGAGAACAAGATATGAAACAACTTGGCCAAAGACAGTGTTTGCCAAGACATGGGTCCCAGCTCTGTACATGCTGCTAAGGAGATAAAAGTCAAGCTTCATTCATTATTTCCTCATCTGTAAAATGGGCAGATGGTAGCTGATTACCAGCACTAACAAACAATCTGTGATCCTAGAAACCAACCACCTAGATATACCCTTTCCGAACTATGAAGAAACCTTCCTCTCCCCAATCTTCAGACACTATCTGGGCTGCAGAAGATGATTTGGCTTTAACGGGCTCTCAGCACAGATTGACCTGGCTCTTAAATTGTATTTGATGGTAGATTTGTGTGTAGGAATCACTTAAAATAATTTTTTTGTGTAATAATTTTTAAAAATCTGATTGCAGAATTACTGTAAGTTCAGAAAGTATGTAACTGAGGTGTTTTTTTCTATAATGATGCAACCAAAGGATAGAAACTTCTAAAGAAATGCTCTTAACGTCTGCGTTTATGGTTGTTATTGGTGTGGTGTGGCAATCTTGAAAGTGATTTCCTTCTTTTTTTTTTTTTTTTTTTTTTTTTGCGGTACACGGGCCTCTCACTGTTGTGGCCTCTCCCGTTGCGGAGCACAGGCTCCGGACGCACAGGCTTAGTGGCCATGGCTCACGGGCCCAGCCGATCCGCGGCATGTGGGATCTTCCCGGACCGGGGCACGAACCCGTGTCCCCTGCATCGGCAGGCAGACTCTCAACCACTGCGCCACCAGGGAAGCCCGTGATTTCCTTCTTAGTGAATTGGAGAGAACTTTTTTCTCTCTCTCTTTTAAAGTAAGCCTGTTCACGTAGCAGCTTGCGGGAAGCCTTTAGGTGGACATGCCAGAGATGAAATCTAGATGGGAGGGAATCTTCCTGTGTTGGAGTTTCATGTGTTGACCTTGTTCCTACTCTGTAAAAAGGGTAACAGTAGAGTGCATTGAGCATGGAGGAGATTTAGGGGAGAGGAGATTGGCCTCGGTACGCAGTCTGGGTCTTATCTGTGTGTTTGGTTTGCTCAATGGTTCCTTCTTGGCTTCTGGGGCTTTCAGAGTGTGGGAAGGATAATGGAACAACACATTACCGGTAGGTTGTCTCTGAGCCTTGCCCTGTTTGTTCCTCCAACAGAGGACTCGGTAGAGATGTTCAAACTAACAGAAGATAAGAGGCTTTTGGTTTGTCGATAAACAACCAGGAAAGCACAGATCTCAGCAAAATAAATAAAGAAAAAAGGGCTGAGTTGCAAACTCATAAATGTTTAACTTCTCCGGGGTCACCATTACTGGGAATTATTCATTTGGGCCTTATTTCAAACTGTTTTTAAAAGTATAGACATTGTATCATATCTCTCTACTTAACTATTTTATTGTCAGTCTGATCATATTGAATAAGAGAGGGAGTAAAATTTTCCCAGCGGTGAGTCATTGCTCAGTTAATTGAAAAAGTTTTACCAATTAAGCAATATCAAAAGGATTATCAAAATTTTAAATCTAAATAATGTAAATGATGTCAAAATTTTCAGATTTCTTGTCTTCAAATCATATGTAGCAAAAACAGAATAGTGTGATAGCTGGAATTTAATTGACCTTACAAATAATGGACAGCTTCTTTTCTTTCTGGACAAAAATGTGCTAAATGCAAGACATCCCATTACTGTTTAATGCAGTTCCCTTAAAGGTGAGCTATGGCACAAGCCCGAAATTGAAAACATAGGATTTCAAACCAGCCCTTGAAATTTGAGAAAGAAAACTTCTGTTGTTTTGCTCCATCACTGAGTAAAAACCACTGCTCCTGTTTCTTTTCCCTCCCTTCTCCTTTACTCTCCTCATCCTGTGGACATAGCAGCAAGATTAAGCTTAATGGTAGGCAGTAAAAGTCATTTGTGTTATCCTTCTAAAACTTAATCTTGATAGACATTTAACCATCATAATTTTTTTAAAGACTATTTTTTAAGAGCAGTTTTACATTCACAGCAAGGTTGAAAGGAAGGTACAGAGATTTCCCGTGTTCCCCCTGCCCCAACACACGCACAACTTCCCCTAATTCAACATCCCCACCAGAGTGGTACATTTGTAACAATTGAGAACCTACATTGACACTTTATCACCCAAAGTCCATGGTTTGCATTAGGGATGACTCTTGGTGCTGTACATTCACGGCATCATAAACTGTTTCCCCTCAAAATCATGGTTGCTAAATTAAACAAAATACATATGAGGTGTCTCTCAACATGAGGAAACTATGGTAGGGTTTCTTTAAAGGATCAATATTTAAACAACATTATACCAATTATTGTAAGTAATTTAAGGATGTGATATTCCTATATTTACTGGTATGTATGGGAGTACTTTAAATAATCACATTTCTAAAATTTTGCCTCAGTGTTTATTTTTAAAAATTTATTTACATTCATAAGGATCTTCAAAAGGGGTGATTTAAAGAGGGTCATGCGGGCTTCCCTGGTGGCGCAGTGGTTGAGAGTCCACCTGCCGATTCAGGGGACGCGGGTTCGTGCCCCGGTCCGGGAGGATCCCACATGCCGCGGAGCGGCTGAGCCCGTGAGCCATGGCCGCTGGGCCTGCGTGTCTGGAGCCTGTGCTCCGCAGCGGGAGGGGCCGCAAGAGTGAGAGGTCCAAGTACCACAAAAAAAAAAAAAAAAAAAAAGAGGGTCATGCAACTGACTTCTGCCAATTAATTAAAACAAACACCCTGCCATGTTCTGTGAAATATATACCACTTTAGAATTAAAAATTGAGAATTTTATATATTAATTTTGGTTTTCATATAGCTTACAAATATGTGCATTAGATGAAATTAAGATTCAAAGAATGTTTGTTAGTCTTCAGCCAACTTTGAATTATTCTCAGTGTGGAAGTGAGTATATTATTCTAGAACTTTTGAGTCTACCTAGATACGCAAGTTGTATATTTGTTCTGCTAGAAAAAACTTTGTTCTCAAAGAGAATTTAATAGCAAAGATAATAATTAAGTTTGAAAATCAATATTTTTTTCTATGACGTTACAGAAAATTTAAAACTGCTTATGATCTGCTGAACTGCTTTATTAAACATGCAAAGTTTTGCTCTGTTTGACAGTGGCAGTTAGAAATTCTTGGAAAGGTTATTACAAGGAACTTTATTTTTATTTCTAAGTTGAACATTGATTGACATCATTAAAAAACAGCGTTTAGGGAAAAGATAGTGTTCTGTTCTGCAAGCGTAAATTTTCCATCTATTTCATTAGTATCCTAAATGGAGTCTGCCCTATTAAGAAATTGATTCCACTTCTCTTATTTTGACTTTTTTTAAAAAAAAATTATTTGTTTTATTTATTTATTTATGGCTGCATTTGGTCTTCGTTGCTGCTCGCAGGCTTTCTCTAGTTGTGGCGAGTGGGGACCACTCTTCATTTGCGGTGCTCGGGCTTCTCATTGCAGTGCCTTGTTTTGTCGCAGAGCACAGGCTCTAGGCACACGAGCTTCAGTAGTTGTGGCATGCAGGCTCAGTAGTTGTGGCGCACGGGCTTAGTTGCTCCGCGGCATGTGGGATCTTCCCAGACCAGGACTCAAACCTGTGTCTCCTGCATTGGCAGGCAGATTCTTAACCACTGCGCCACAAGGGAAGCCCTGCCTTTTTTAGAAAAACAAAAGAGACAAACCACACTTTAAATTTTGTTGGTAATAGTTATACACATTAAGATGTGGAAATATTGAATTTAGTATATACTACAAAATGTCATTTTGTTGATAAGTATTTTTGAAAAAATATGTTTGATCTCTTAATAATTTGACCAATCAATGGAATGATTTTAGAGTAAACTTCCTGAATAAAAATAAAACTAAAACTTTTTTCCAAACTGATAGGATGCTTACACTGATGGGATGAGAAATAAAAACTGAGTCTTTAATTATTACCTTTGTCTGTTTGTCTAAGATTCTACCCCATTTAGAAATGTGTTTGTTTTACATCATGTCATATGGCCTTTGGAATGTTTTTTCCTTCTTGATGGTAGATTTGTTCTTGATGAAAGGCTCCACAAACTAGAATTTCCTCAAAGAAGTTTAGTGTAATAAGTAAATGAAATTTGTATTCTGTATTACATTATTTGTGTTAGGGTAGTTCCACAATTTTCTCACAATTCTTTGAAAATGGAAAAGAAAGCAAACTAAGTGGCATTTAAAAAAATCATTTTATTTGCTTATAAACAAGTTCTATTTGCATTTCTCACATGAAGGACAATAATTTATCTACTAAAAAAGGATTTGTCTCAGAGAACAGACTTATGGTTGCCAAGGGGAAGGGGAGTGGGGGAGGGATGGAGAGGGAGTTTAGGGTTAGCAGATGCAAACTATTACATATAGAATGCATAAACAACAAGGTCCTACTGTATAGCACAGGGAACTGTATTCAATGTCCTGTGATAAACCATAGTGGACAAGAATATAAAAAAGAATGTATATATATATGTATAACTGAATCACTTTGCTGTACAGCAGAAATTAACACAACATTGTAAATCAACTATACTTCAATTAAAAAATAAGGATTTGTCTCATTGATTTCCAGTGTCAATGTGTAAAAAATTAATCTCAGATAATTTTTATTGTGCTCCCATTTACGGATAAGCAAAACTGTCTTTAATTATGGCCATCCATGTGCACTAAATTTTAAGTTGAAGTGAGGGAATACTCAAGGTCACCAAATCTCACATTTTCATTTTCAGGTTCAACTGGTCCTGTCCAAGTAATAATCACCGAGACCCCCAGTCAGCCCAACTCTCACCCCATCCAATGGAATGCACCAGAACCATCTCACATTTCCAAGTACATTCTCAGATGGAAACCTGTGAGTATCCTACTTGGAAACCTTGGACATTGTGGCTCTTGAAATTAACAGATTCTGAGAATGTTTTCCAGCTTTTGAGCCAATAGATCTGATGAACTCTATTCACATTGTATTTGTTTAGCGACCAAACAATATGTGGTCAATCTAATTGACATATTGATTTAGCTTTTTTTGGTACTTTAAACCAACTAACTCCTCATGTTAGAAAGGTCTTCTTTGCGAAGACTTCAAAATGATAAGGCTTAAAATTACTCTTATCTAGTATGGAAAGAGAATATAAAGTTTTTCAATGTCTTGCAACTCCATCAAAGGGAAAAAAAAATTACTGGCATCATTTTCCATGATTTGAAAAACAAAAAAGCTAAATTAATATCTTTCTTTTTTGGTTCACTTTTTAAATGATCATTTCTTTTCTTTTTCTTTTTCTTTTTTTTTTTTTTTGGCTTCACCACACAGCTTGCGGGATTGTAGTTCCCTGACCAGGGACTGAACCCCGGACATGGCAGTGAAAGCGCCAAGTCCTAAACAATAGACCGCCAGGGAATTTCCATGATCATTTCTTAAACCTAACTTTCTATCCTATGAAGTTATTTTGATAGAAGGGAGAGAGATGATGAGGGGGAAGAACAGATGAGAGATAGTTAGTGTATTTAATGAGTGACCTTGTGATTTCCTAATAATCATCTAGGAATTGAAGAAATCACACTAAGGAGGATATTGGTTTATTAAATTTTAGTTTCTCTTACCCTCTCAAACCCACCCTGCTATCTTTCCAAAATGTATGACTCATAATTTGAGAAACACTATTTTAAACACAGGAGAAAAATGCCCACTTTTAATCACAGCTATTGGTTTCTAGGAACTAAAAGCAAAACAAAACAAAATATCTGACCAACTCATGCAGTTGTATTAAATTCTTTTTGAAAAATTCAAGCTGTTGAAATCATTCTTTTTCTTCTCTTACCCTCTTTTGTTAATGTGCGCAGTATATGGAGTAGCTGTTTGCAGAGCTGTGTGTCTAATGATGTTAATCGATGGAATCGATATATTTCCTCTCCAACACTTTATTGTCTCTCATTTTTTCATATAATCACCAGTTTTATTTACTTTAAACTTAACTCTGAAGTATTATGTGAGACCACAGTAATAAGGGATACACATAGGTATACAAAGTATATTAAGTTGGAAAGTCTTCAAAGAGTGAAGGTTATTAATTTCTTTGAAATTTTTAACAATTTCAGGATTTTCCTTAATGTTTGTCACCTGAGAGTTTATTCTTGAGTATTTTCTTCTGATAGCAAACCAACAAAGTTCACATTGCATGAAAGGCTTATTGTTGAATCTGAGCTAATTATAATGACTAATTTAATGTTTTCACAACATATTTAAATTTAAAGAGTACTAGGATCACTTTCATTTATTTCAAAAATATAAAGGGACACTTGAGTGTTTGAATTATTGAGGAACTGGTTGATTGGATAATTTTTTTAAATCACTGGGTATTAAAAATGTATTTTGACTTAGTTTGGAATCTACACTTAAAAGGATCTTAACTTGTTTGAAGTAAGGATGTTTCTTTTCTACACATTTTAATGCAAAGAATTTTGTGCCATGATAGATTAATGAAGTTGGACAGGATGTAAAAGTATAAACTGGAGACAAAGATTAAGTAAACTGAGATCGCATTCTTCTGCAGATCGCATTCTTTTGCCCAAAGTTGGCTAACCACTTATGAGGGGTGGTTTATATCCAAGAATGAGTCATAAAACCAGAGCAGTTAAACCTTGTATGTGATTGTCCCAGGCACTGAGTCATGAAGGAATGTTATGCCTTTGACTGCTCTGCAAGAAACTTGGTTTGTAGCCCACCAAGTGAAAGATAGAATATATGTCCTTTTCCCACTGCAGAGAGGACTATATCTCTGTTCGTCATAGAAATTTAAAAGTTGGGAAAGACAAAACTTGGGGTCTACATATTATGTTGCTGATATTAAATTGAATAATTAATCTGGCGAAAAAGAAGGTGCCCAGGACCTCCCACTGTGTAATCTTGGCCATGTCACATAATTCTGTTTCTTCACCTACAAAATCACGGTGATAATACCAGTAACTTGGAGGATGGGGGAGATGAAGATTAAATGAGAGTATGCAAGGAAAGCAGCACAGAGCATGGCACGTAGTAAGCAATCAGTAAATATTAGCTTTAATAATCATTATTATTAATGTCAACAAATTTTGCTACAGGTTTCTATTCCGATTCCAATTTTCCATGATTTTCCTCCAAAATGGAGCTGCATAGACCCCTCATTCTTCTTTGAAGAATACTCCACATCATCTCTGAGTGTTCATCTTTGTGAACACTTGTGTGATTTTATTTTTTTTTAACTTAAATTTTTAGAAAAATTCTCCAGACCGTTGGAAGGAAGCCACCATTCCGGGCCACTTAAACTCCTACACCATCAAAGGCCTGAGGCCAGGTGTGGTATACGAGGGCCAGCTCATCAGCGTCCAGCACTACGGCCAAAGAGAGATGACGCGCTTCGACTTCACCACCACCAGCACAAGCCCAGTGGTGACCAGTACGTACCCCAGCCGCCAGCCCATCTGTGTCCGCATTTCTCGGACCTGGGCTCCCCGCAGGAAGTGCCTTCCATCTCGATTCATATTATTCCATGGATGGCACCCACATTTTTTAAAACCTGATAATCTACAGACGATGCTAGTAAATTTCCTCCATGGCTGAAGGCTCTCTCCCCTCTTTCTATGACTCTAGGCAACACCGTGACGGGAGAGACAACACCCTTTTCTCCTGTTGTGGCCACCTCCGAGTCCGTGACTGAAATCACAGCCAGCAGCTTCGTGGTCTCCTGGGTCTCGGCTTCCGACACTGTGTCCGGATTCCGGGTGGAGTATGAGCTGAGTGAAGAGGGAGATGAACCGCAGTACCTGGGTGAGCTCAACGTGTTGACGACCAGCTGCTGGGAAACCCTGCTTGGGGTGGGGCTGGGGGCATCCACGCAGGTGGCCCGGGAAGTTCGGAAGTAGTTGACAGCTCAGACTGCACAAACGGCCCTCCAGTGTGAGTCTGGAAAACAACTGATCCTTTTTAGAACCGAGCTGGGTTTTTCCTGAGCCACGCTCACTTTCCCGGTCCCTGATGGGAGCTGTGTTATGCGTTAGGCTGGGCACAGGTCCACAAAACAAAAGTGTGTTCTTCCTGGAAGTAATTGCCAACATGAGGACTGCAGTGGAGAAAACGTTAGCTTTGGGAGAGGCACAATACCCTCATTCATGCTTTTCAGATTCTCATGTTTAGGGGACTTTTAAAAACTTTATCATGGAGAAATAAATATACATACTGAAAAGTACACAGATCATAAACATAGAGCTCAGTGAATTTTTATAAAGTGAACACACTGTGTGACTAGGACCCAGATCAAGAAAAAGAACATCCCTCCTACCCCACTCCGCATCATCCCCCACCTATAACTGCTACGGGGACTTCTAACTACAGAGGACTATGTTTACAAATCTGGGGGTGGATTAAAATTATACATCCTTAGAGAAAATATTTGGGGAAAGGGGGGAAAAAAAGAAAAATTATCTCATAGTGCATTGATAATTATTGACTGTCCATAGCACATTTCCTTCTAGTTTTCACTCACCACCTCCCCCGCCCCCCATGAATACGTAGTTTTAAAAATATCCTTCTCATAGGTTATGGAGTCATTAGAGGGATTGGTACACTCTGATAGTAACCTTTCCCTTTTATTTCAAAGATCTTCCCAGCACAGCCACTTCTGTGAACATCCCTGACCTGCTTCCTGGCCGAAAATACATTGTGAACGTCTATCAGATATCCGAAGAAGGAGAACAGAGTTTGATCCTGTCTACCTCACAGACAACAGGTACACGTGTACTGTGTGGTGTGAAAAGACTTTTTTTTCTGTGAAACAGACCTATAGCAATATTTCCTGACTGTTTTTCTCATTTCTTCCTTTCTTTGTTAGCACCTGATGCCCCTCCTGACCCTACCGTGGACCAGGTTGATGACACCTCGATTGTCGTTCGCTGGAGCAGACCCCAGGCGCCCATCACAGGTCAGCTTAGCTGCCTCTTCTTGGCTTCCATGTTAATCTTGATGCCATAAAAGGTGAGGGAGAGAATTCTGATCTATGAGCAGGCAAATCACTTAAATCTCCTATGTAATTATTGGACCAGGGTGAAGATGTGTGTGTGTGTGTGTGTTTGTGTGTATGTGTGTGTGTGAGAGAGAGAGAGAGAGAGAGAGAGATACTGTCTTACAGCCTTGCTTTCTTATGGATCATTTCCTCTTAAATCTGTTTTATTGACCTCCTTCACACACAAAACACACCCACACACAATCACACACATAAACCTCTAAAGCCAGCTCATGGACTTATTACACCAGGCATTCCTGTGGTAGAAGAGGGGTAATTTTTCTGAAAACCTCACTCTAAGACTTATTCTTAAAGAGGCAGCCAAGCTGCCTTCTTAGCTCATTAGGTGACTCAGCTGTCTCTGATGTTCCTAAAAGACACAGATGTGCTAGACAACTCTGTGCTCAGAGTGGTTCCTTAATTGCTTCCTTCATCCAGGGCTCGAAGAAAAGAAATCGGTTTAACATGAATATTTTCACCCTCTGGCTTCTCTAATAGACATTTATTAAGGATCTCGTGTCTTCAAGGATGATATTTAATATTAAAAAGTTTTGCATGACTTCTTATTTTGTCTTTGGACTGAATAGTCCTTATAAGAAGTAGCACTATTGAGCAAGTCAAAAAGAATCACTCATTCTGAACTAATCCAGCAAGATGCTAAGGGCTGTTAGGAAAGGGGGCCCTTTGAAACCTCTGGTTCATCAAACAGTGTATCGTACTTTTTTCTCCTGAATCTGCAGGATACAGAATCGTCTACTCCCCATCAGTAGAGGGTAGTAGCACAGAACTCAACCTTCCTGAAACTGCCAACTCTGTCACTCTCAGTGACTTGCAGCCTGGTGTTCAGTATAACATCACTATCTACGCTGTGGAAGAAAATCAAGAGAGTACTCCTGTCTTCATCCAACAAGAAACCACTGGCGTCCCACGTTCAGGTAACCTGACGATGCTTCCTGTAGTATCTTATTTCTTAAGGCTGAAGAAAGTAACATCTTTAACCTCCTTTTTGCTGGAGGAACAAAACCAACCTTGGCTTGTGTTCATTCCATGAGCCTGCTGGGGACGACGGGACGTGTAAGATGAAAGAATAATTGCATCTGTGGGAGGGTTGCTTTGTCTCTGTCAACAGTTCTTTTATGCAAGTTGTCTCATGGATTAGTATATCCTTGAGCTTATGAAATTTAGCTGAAATGTCTTCACTATAAAGTAACTTATCAAAACTGGCTCTTGGCCTTCCTGATTAAAACCTGACAGCATAAAGTCTTCATATTTTTCCCCAGAAACTTAAGGGGCAGTTCATCTGTTGCTCTTAAGTATTATAAAATGATTTAGTAAAATAAAAACCACCACATTTTTTTTCAGTTGTTGCAAGAGTTTGCTTTGGGGTTTTTTTTGGTATGTTTATCTTAAACCCCTCAATAAGATACTTCATATGTTGGAAACTCATCTGCTTACCAACATATTTTACATAAAAGCTCTTTTTTTTTTTTTTTCCGGTACGGGGGCCTCTCACTGCTGTGGCCTCTCCCGTTGCGGAGCACAGGCTCCGGACGCACAGGCTCAGCGGCCATGGCTCACGGGCCCAGCCACTCCGCGGCATGTGGGAGCTTCCCGGACCGGGGCACGAACCCGTGTCCCCTGCATCGGCAGGCGGACTCTCAATCACTGCACCGCCAGGGAAGCCCTACATAAAAGCTTTAAATGACACGTGTAAGCAGTGACTGAACTACAAAAATATAACCCAAAACAGCGTATTCTCTGATTAAGAGAGAAAACTTAGCTCTGGAATGAGAGGCTCTATGAATTGCCCTATACCTTAAAAACCCAGGAAACTGGCTTTTTAAAAACAATCCTTAGCAGGAATTGAAAATGACTGGTTGGCTCTTGTCTGTTAGATAAAGTTCCCCCTCCCAGAGACCTGCAGTTTGTGGAGGTGACGGACGTAAAGATCACCATCATGTGGACACCCCCCGAGAGTGCGGTGACCGGTTACCGAGTGGACGTGATCCCCGTCAACCTGCCCGGGGAACACGGGCAGAGGCTGCCCACCAGCAGGAACACATTTGCAGAAGTCACTGGGCTGTCCCCTGGGGTCACCTATCACTTCAAAGTCTTCGCCGTGAACCACGGGAGGGAGAGCAAGCCTCTGACGGCACAACAGGCGACCAGTACGTTTGGGGTCCTTTACCTCCACCTCAGGCCCTCCACCCTCACTTCCAACCTGTGCTGGGTGGGCAGCATGCCATCACTTGTAGGTTCACAGTTAGAAATAGGAAAATACTCAGGGGATAGGGAATGTATACTGGACATAAAGCACATTAAACTTGAAAACAAAACTTAGACAAGCTCCGTAGAGGCTAAATGGTAACCCATTTCCCAAATACACGTACCGGGGGAATGGAACTAAGAGAGGAGAACTTAACCTAATTTTCCTTGCTAATGGAGACATGGAGTGAAAATTTGAGTACATTTTTGTGTAACTAAATATACCTAGAACAAACTTTAAATGTAGTATCTTTATCCTTCTATAGTAGAATTATTTGCAAATAGTAATTGCTAGAACATTTAGTGCGTATTAGGCACCAGGTCATACGCTCAGTTCTTACAAGCCTCATCCTCATATTTCATCCTCGTTTTGAGTTAATGAGGAAGGTCTTATTATTATCCCTAGGGGACACATGAAGAAAGTGAAGCTTCTAAAAAATTCTGCAACTCGTAAAGTCACAAAGCTGGGAAATGATTGAGCTGGGACCACACAGACCTATGTCTTTTTGACTCCAAAGCCCATGTTTTCAGTGATTATACTTGACTACCTCTTAAACATTTCCTCCCTCTGAAAAGTGTTTTAAATTATTGTAGGGAGGCTGCCAGTTACACACTCAGGAAGGAAACTCACAATTTCTATGGTTCTTTCTGATAGTGCAAACTCACCAGGGTCTTACTATAAATCTGAGGTTCTGAGTATATGCTATAATCATTGTCTAATCTGAATCATGTGAAAATAACTTTTATTACTCCAGCAGAGGACTAGTCATTGAATAGATGCAGAGAATATCACTTTGGTTCCATGTGGAGCTCTCCTCTTGCCCTCATTTTCGTGGGCTTATTTCTCTTTTTTCTTAACCTGTTTGGCTCAGAGCAGAGCAAATTGTGGCTTCACAAGTATTTGTTTTTGTTTTTTATTACCATCTCTGTATGTTAGTGTAATTTCTGAGGATGATGGGAAAGCCATGCTATAAAATTAGCCTTCCCACAGGATCAAAGTCAAGCAAAAACAGTGAGCAATTTCTCATGACTGACACAGAGTTTTGCAAAGTTCTCTGTAGCGCTCAATCTCTTCATGGCTAAATATTTCCAAGGTTTTGATCTTAGTTTCAACCTGGAGGAGAAAGAACTTAGAAAATTCGGTCAAGCTTTAGGATTTCAGTATGATAATTTTGAGGTGCAAATATTTCTCGACGTGTTTCATTTCATCTTTTTTTCTAGAATTGGATGCTCCCACCAACCTCCAGTTTATCAATGAAACTGACACCACCATCATAGTGACCTGGACTCCACCTCGTGCCCGGATAGCCGGGTACCGACTGACCGTGGGCCTGACCCGTGGAGGCCAGCCCAAGCAGTACAACGTAGGTCCCTCGTCCACGCAGTATCCACTGAGGAATCTGCAGCCTGGCTCCGAGTACTCCGCAACCCTTGTGGCCGTGAAAGGCAGCCAGCAGAGCCCCAGAGCCACTGGAGTCTTCACCACTCGTAAGTCAAAGGTTAAATGTCTTTTCTTAGTGATATCATAGGTTCTTATCTATATTTACATTCTCTCTCCTTTATCCATTTTTTAAAAAAGTTAACTTAGGGAATTCGCTGGCTGTCCAGTGGTTAGGACTCTCTGCGCTTTCACTGCCCAGGGCCCAGGTTCAATCCCTGGGGATCCCGAAAGCCCCTCGGCACAGCCAAAAAAAAAAAAAAAGTTAACTTAAAAAACTTTGTACAAGATTAAATAATGTTTTTAATTAAAAAAAAAGATTTAAAGCCGTACTACTCAAAGTGTGACCCATGAACCCATTGCTGGTCTGCGAACTGTTTGTTGCATGGACTAAGGAGCTTATGTCAGAATGTAGATGATGGAGCACACCGTTTAGTTCAGCTGATACTTTTTTGAAGCAAGGTTTTCTTAATGAAGGAAGCAGTGCATTACCTGACATATGTTGCCAAGATCCTTATTTTCTCTGGGACCAGCACTTTGAGTAACATTGTTTAAAACACCCAGTTATTTGAAAATTGAAGGCTACTGTATTAAATGAATTTACCAAATACTAGCTAAGGCAAGAAAAAAAATCAGCACCTTTGTCTACATCCTAATACTTTGGGTATTGAATGATGGCAATAAATGTGGAACAAAAACATCTACCAGTTGAATAGAAACCAACAGGACAAGAAGCTAAGGAAATGATGTCTTTACAAGTGTTGACTGCAGCAGATTAAAGTACCTTCTGCAGAACAGAATAGCTTTTTTTTTTTTAAATTACTCTTGAAATTCCACAGAAGGAAAAATACTGACAGTAATGTTTGGTCCTGTCTGTCTTTTGCTCAACACTTTACAGGAAGTAGCCTTAAATCTCTTACATATCTATATCACTATTATACAGGACTGTATTCATAAACTGATTTCTATCAAATGCAACTCATTTACATTACAAAGAAATATGAGACCCATCATTTCTAGATAAGCATTAATTTTTATTTTTAACTCACTTTGAATTCCAGAAGGACCTAACTTAATACTTTTTCAGCATATATTGCAACTATGAACTAGCTTGCAATTTCCTAAAAGCTTTCCACAAATCTTACTCTTTGACTAATTTGAAAAGTAGATGTTAAAAAGCATTCAGAAAGTGAATATAAGTTTAGGTTTTACATTACTATGAAATTTATTTCACAAAGAAAATTCTCTATAACATTATCCCTGTAAGAATTCATAATTTACTAAAAATTTATTTCCATTTAAATTTCGTGTATGAAGTTTGGCTACTAAAGGCTTTTTCTTAAGTAACTGCTAATCATAGGCAAGTAAAATCTGTTTTTATCTCTAAGTTAACCTTTAAATTTTGCTTTTTTATGTTACATGTTACTAAGATACTCTAAAATCTATTAACATGAAATCAGTATCTTTGCATTTCTTGTAAATGTCTGTTTCTCATAGATGACCTTCTTTTCATTAGAATGGAAATTTCAGTAGATTTAGTCTTTTACTGACCATGTATACTTCTGTATATTATCTATTTTACTTTTTAACTTTTTAACGAGACATATTTTATGTAGTTTCTTTTGTTTGATAGAGTGCCTATAAAAGAAAAAGCATTTTATTTATTTATTATTTTATTGAACTATAGTTGAATTACAATGTTGTGTTAATTTCTGCTGTACAGCAAAGTGATTCAGTCATACACATATATATATATATATATATATTCTTTTTCATATTCTTCTCCATTATGGTTTATCACAGGATATTGAATATAGTTCCCTGAGCTATACAGTAGGAACTTGTTGTTTATCCATGCTATATATGCTAGTTTGCATCTGCTAATCCCAGAATCCCAATTCTTCCCTCCCTTACCTCCCCTCCCCCTTGGCAACCACAAGTTTGTTCTCTATATTTGTGAGTCTGTTTTTGTTTCATAGATATGTTCATTTGTGTCATATTTTAGATTCCACATATAAGTGATATTATGTGGTATTTGTCTTTCTCTTTCTGACTTACTTCACTTAGTATGATAATCTTTAGGTCCATCCATGCTGCTGCAAATGGCATTATTTCATTCTTTTTTATGGCTGAGTAGTATTCCATTGTGTATATATACCACAACTTCTTTATCCATTCATCTGTCTATTGACATTTAAGTTGTTTCCATGTCTTGTCTGTTGTAAATAGTGTTGCTATGAACATAGGGGTGCATGTATCTTTTAGAGTTATAGTTTTGTCTGGGTATATGCCCAGGAGTGGGATTGCTGAATCATATGGCCACTCTATTTTTAGTTTTTTGAGGAACCTCCATACTGTTCTCCATAGTGACTGCACCAATTTACATTCCCACCAATAGTGTAAGAGGGTTCCCTTTTCTTCACACTCTCTCCAGCATTTATCATTTGTAAACTTTTTAATGATGGCCATTCTGACTGGTGTGAGGTGGTACCTCATTGTAGGTTTGATTTGCATCTCTCTAAGAAAAAGCATTTTTAATGATACTAAAAATAATTAAATGGAGTGGGTGGGGCAGTATTGACTATTTCAAGTACTTCTGGAGACTGATATATTGGACATGTTATTTTATTATCTGCACAATACATTTATTGATAAATATAATTTTATTTGAGTTAACTGATAGATTAGATAAAGGTCAATGTCATGCCTTGCACATTGTATACTTAAAAAAAAATTTTTTTTCCATATGGTTTATCACAGGATAGTGAATATAGTTCCCTGTGTTATACATTAGGACCTTGTTGTTTATCCATTCTAAATGTCATAGTTTGCATCTACCCACCCCAAACTCCCAGTCCATCCCTCTCCCTCCCTCAAAAAATATTTGTTGAATAGATGATTGAGAAAATAGCTCAACCGAGCTTAGATTTAAATAAACCTCTGTAAGCGGTGAGTTCTACGACTTCATTTGAACTTCAAGTACTCTCTGAGGCTGTAAACATCAGCAGGGCTTGCATATTTTTGAAATTGCTTTACGTTTCTGTAGCTTTTTACTGTTAACAAGCTGAATTCTGGGAATAACTTTTCTGGGTTTTATAACTTTTGTTAAAAGCACATGGCAGGGGGTGGAGGAGCTGTTTCTGGGGAAAATCAGCTTACTCCTTTATAAATAGGGAAAAATTTATTTTTCTAACATCCAGGCTGTCCTTCACCTAACAAGACCTGCCAGAATCCATAGCTCATCCTTACAGTCACATTCTTTGTTTGCCATCAGTTTGTGGGTTTGTGGTTTGGAGAGTTTCCCATAATGGTCTTCCCAGGCAGAGAGCATCATCTTAAGCTTGAGAAAGTTCTAGCTGGCTGGCTCAAGCAATAGAAAACACCCAATCTTAAAGCCTAAGACAGTTGAGGAGAATGTTTTTTGTGAAAAAATTGTGGCTTTCACAGATGTTCAGTGAAAGAAGCGGACTGCTCTCTGAATTGTTTCTTGTGGGCATTAACATGGTCACCCAGGGCTGGCCATGGCATTTTGGCAAAGTCAGTGGCAGCCAAGTGGTGCATGATTTCAGAGACTCCGGGAAGCATCACAGGTCACCCCTCCTAATTCCACTGAGAATACCATCCAAACGATAACACACTCATGAAACATCTTTCCAAACCAGTAGAACTTCAGTTCAGCCAGTAAAGCAGCCATTACAAAGTATGCCCACATGTATTTTATTTTTTCAGACAGCAGTATTTTAAAAATACTTTTGGGGGGCTTCCCTGGTGGTGCAGTGGTTGAGAGTCCGCCTGCCGATGCAGGGGACACGGGCTCATGCCCTGGTCCGGGAAGATCCCGCATGCTGCGGAGCGGCTGGGCCTGTGAGCCATGGCCGCTGAGCCTGCGCGTCCGGAGCCTGTGCTCCGCAATGCGAGAGGCCACAACAGTGAGAGGCCCGCGTACCGCAAAAAATAAATAAATAAAAATAAATAAATAAAAATACTTTTTAAAAAATTGCACATTAAAATCCAGATTGGAAAACACTGGAAGAATTGCAGTGCTGGGCCTGAATTTTCCCATGACTGGAGCTGAGTAGTAATGGAGTACTACTTAAAGACTTTTTTAAAAAATGTTTTATTTATTTTTTTTTATTGGGGTATAGTTGTTTTACAATGTTGTGTTAGTTTCTACTTTACAGCGAAGCGCAGTAGAGTTCTCCGTGCTGTACAGCAGGTTCTCATTAGTTATCTATTTTATACATATTAGCATGTATATGTCAATCCCAATCTCCCAATTCATCCCACCCCCTTCTTTCCCCCCTTGGCGTCCACATGTTTGTTCTCTGTGTCTGTGTCTCTATTTCTGCCTTGCAAACCGGGTCATCTGTACCATTTTTCTAGATTCCACATATATGTGTTAATATACGAGATTTATTTTTCTCTTTCTCAGAGTAGGCTTAAAGACTCTTAATATTCATTTGTCTAAGTCTGGAGGATAAGTCTTTGTCTCACCAGCCATTCATAATTTAGTATAAATGCGTTTACTAGTGTTTTGTCCCCAGTGGGCACAAAAATTTGGTTGAGACGTAAAGAGGAAGGAATTATGAAGGTGCTAAACATGTGACCAAGGCCATCCACACGCTTGAAAGCCCTGAATTTGACTCACCAGACACAAATGTCTTGCCTTCTGAGACCTCACCTTTCCCATAGCAGCCAGTTATTGAAATGCTTATTACAAGATTTAGTTGTTCTGCCAATTATATTTTAGAGATTCTAAATTTATGAAAAGATTTGTAAGATTGTTGAAAATATCTATTTCAGATTTATGTACACATACTTTTTCTTCCTCTTTTTCTTGTTTTTTTTTAATTAATTTTTTTAAAATTAATTAATTAATTTATTTATTTTTGGCTGCGTTGGGTCTTCATTGCTGCACGTGGGCTTTCTCTAGTCACAACGAGCAGGGGCTACTCTTCGTTGAGGTGTGTGGGCTTCTCATTGTGGTGGCTTCTCTTGTTGCGGAGCATGGGCTCTAGGCGCACGGGCTCAGTAGTTGTGACGCACAGGCTTGGTTGCTCTGCAGCATGTGGGATCTTCACAGACCAGAGCTCCAACCCCTGTGACCTGCATTGGCAGGCAGATTTTTAACTACTGCACCACCAGGGAAGTCCCTCTTGTTTTTTTTAAAGTATTATTTTCACTAAGAAATAGCAGTGATGTCAGGATGCTAGGAGATTCGAAATAAACTTTTATTATAATTCCTAATTCCAGTGGCAGAATACTAAATTTCTGCAGTGTGATTATTCTGAGTGAATAATCACATATTTAAGGAAAGTATCTTTAGAATTTATAAGTGCATCCATGGTGGCAGATTTCATTTACCTTTCACAAGGCATCTCTTTCTGCAACCAAAAATAATTGGCCATCATTATGGAGTGATTCAGCATATAGCTATTTTTAGATAATCATCTATAATTTAACCATTGTTCTCAAAATAATGGTTAAGAAGCGGAGTGATAATCAGTTTGTGATGACCAGTTTTACTTTTTATATGGGATTCTATACTGATGATATAGGGAAAGTTATTGTCATCAAACTCAAATCCCAAACATGATGAAAAGACACAAATTTCAGAATCCAAGGAGTTAAAAGGGTCCTCTGTGGTCATCCAGCTCCTTGTTACTTAAATGTGATTCCCAGACTGACAACACTGGCGTAACAGAAATGCAAACTACCTAGCCCCATGTGGACCTACAGAATCAGAACCTGCATTTTAGCCAGGTCTCAGATGATTTGTGAGGCCCATGAAAGGTTGAGAGGCATTGACCTACTCCAAATTTTCACATATGTCACATTCTGGATCCATTAGCTGACTAAAACTGAGGTTCTCGATAAAAATATTTGTTATCGGGACTTCCCTGGCGGTCCAGTGGTTAAGACTCCACGCTTCCACTGCAGGGGTTGCGGGTTCGATCTCTGGTTGGGGAACTAAGATCCCACATGCCGCAAGGTGCGGCCAAAAGATTAAAAAAAAAATTTTTGTTATCTGCATTCTCTGTGATTCTAAGGCTTGAACACATGCTTTGATTCCATTTCACAGTGCAGCCTCTGAGCTCCATCCCACCTTACCACACAGAAGTGACTGAAACCACCATTGTGATTACATGGACACCTGCTCCAAGGATTGGTTTTAAGGTAAATTGCAGATGTTCCTAATCCCTTGTAATCCAGCCCTGGGTTGCCCTCGTGTTTCTGGATGTAGTTGAAACAGGATGCTCAGGAGTCAGGAGACTTGGGTTTCGTCCTGTTTCTGTTCATACCTCTCTGACCACTTTGTCAGGGCATCACAATACTTCTGCTTCCCTGAATTGCTGGAAAGATGGACTGAGGCAGTGAAAGTGCTTTGCAAAGAGGAAAACATTAGTATGGAACTGTTAGTTGTTATCTTGTTTTCTCTATCCTTTCTCCCAGGGAGTTAGATTTAAAGATATATAGGGAAACTGTTCTTGTTGTGTTGTTCTAAATAGATATCAGCAAGTTCACAAAAACCAATTTAAGGAGACCAATTAAACTCAGAGTCACTCAACAATCACATTTTTATCCAATCAGTTTCATCTCAACTTGTTCAAAGCCCCTTAGGTGAATCTCTTAATAGACATTAAGATTAAGGTCTTCCCTATAGATATCTGGATACATGTTCTTTAAAGTAATGGTATTAGGGAAGTGATGAATACAAATGAATGTGTTTAAAAGAATTCCTTTTTTTGGCATTTAGAGTGTGGAGAGAGAAATATTTATTATAATTGAAAATCAAGACTAAATCCCCATGATTGTTTGTTTAAAAAAATATACCAAAGATCATTTCTTTTTCGAAATAAGCAAATGGCATATTGATGATTTTGCTACTTAAATATAAAGAAACCCTTTTTGAAGATTGTCAATATACCTTTTAAATTTTCCCTTATAGTGTCATTTTGACTTTCAGGAGCCTTATAAAGTACTAAGGATGTCTCTAGAGCTGAACACTGATGACACGATATTACCTAGGCTTTTCAAATAACATACTGAAAGGATTGAAAATTAAGGGCACATTCATCTTAATTCTTCTTTTGTAACATATCAGCCTGCAGTTGAAGCTGTCCTTCTTTAAAAGGAGTGTTTTTGAAGTACAAAGTGTTACAGGGACTGGTACATTTAAGTTGAATGCTAATAACTCATTAAAGAGAGAACTAGAGGATTTCTTCCAGCAAAAAGAAAATAAGAAATGAACGGCATGTGGCCCAAAGCACTTGTGTACTTCTGGTTTGTACCAGGAGATTATTTATCAAGCAAAACAGTATGTAATGATGTTTCTCTGGAACCTTCCATTACAAGCTACCTTGACTTAGTTTTGGAAGATACTTCCCCTAAGTGGCACCCTCCCCCACCGCCCCCAGTTCCAGGGAATTTCCAGCTACATTATTTAATAGAGCTAAAGTAAGGTCCCAACTCATTCCCAACTAAAAGCAGAGTGCAGTTCCTGAGGGGTCCACATTATGCAAAGCATAACCACAATCTCTCAGCAGTAACCCAACTCTGGAAATATTTGTCCTTGGTGTTTATTTTGCTTTTTTTTTCCTAGCTGGGTGTACGACCAAGCCAGGGAGGGGAAGCACCACGAGAAGTGACCTCAGAGTCAGGAAGCATCGTTGTGTCTGGCCTGACTCCAGGCGTGGAATACATTTACACCATCTCAGTCCTGAAAGACGGGCAAGAGAGAGATACACCAATTGTGAAGAAAGTGGTGACACGTAAGAGGAGTTCTTTGCCTCTTTTTGTTTTTTAAATTGTTCCACTTTTTTAAAGTAGCTGATAGCAATATCACTTTTTACTTATGATAATGACCCAAGG